>NC_089507.1:36956903-38206903 GCF_036850995.1 Saccopteryx leptura
TAGCTTGCACCTGGCAGGCAAGTAAAAACATACACTGGGCTCCAAAACCCACTCACATTCAGTGCTCACAAAGCCACTGACTTATCCGAGTTTCCTAGAATCAAAGGTTTCTAGCTCACCAGCCTTATTCTCCTCAGTTCCCCATCTCCTTCCTTATCCCAGATACAAACTCTGCACAAACTCTCTTCTCACTCAGCACTCCACCATCTTGGCTGCTTTTCCTGGCCTCCTCCATGTGGCCTTTCTCTGCTCTCTGCTCTGCTCTCTCCTCTAATGATAATCTCAGGAACCAAGAGTGCAAACTCCCGCTCCGTCCCCATTTTATATTGTAGCTTCACAACCTCTAATCCAATATACAAAATAGGGAAGTCTCTAATACAAAGTCACTTCTCTGAGGCATGATTGGATTGTACCACCCCACATCAAAAAGGGTGGGAAAGGCTTTATCTCAAAACCAAGCCCCAGGCTACAAGGATTCTCAACACACATTAATATCACCTGGGTGACGGCCTCACGTGGGCAGCGGCCATTTTTAACAAAGTGAGCATAATACATTTTATCTGCCCAACAATCGGAGTTTGCCAGTGTGATCCCGAAGGCACTGGCTGGATCCTGAGGGTTCTGGCTCAACCCTGAGGCCATCAGCTTGAGCCATGGTCAGGGCACATACAAGAAGTAAAACTAAGTGGAACAATGAGTTGATGCTTCTCTTTATTTCCCTCCCTTTCCTTCCTCTCTTAAAAAAGTAAAATAATTATAAAAATATAACAAACATATGTAAAGCCAGCAGCCAAGGCCAGGGCCACCATCAGAGCAGCCTCCCGGCCCATGCAGGTTCGCATTGGATTCGGACAGTCGGTAAAGAAACAGCGGAGCCAAAAACTGATGGGCCATAGCCTTTAATCCTACCTTGCACCCGGCGGGCAAGTAAAAATACACACTGGGCTCCAAAACCCCTAACACTCAGTGCTCACAAAGCCACTGACTTATCCGAGTTTCCTAGAATCAAAGGTTTCTAGCTCACCAGCCTTCTTCTCCTCAGTTCCCCATCTTCTTCCTTATCCCAGATACAAACTCTACACAAACTGGCATCTCACTCAGCACTCCGCCATCTTGGCTGCTTCTCCTGGCCTCCTCCACGTGGCCTCCTTCCGCTGCTGGCTCTACTCTCTCCTCTCTCTCATGCTAACCTCAGGAACCAAGAGCCAAGTCCCGTTCTGCCTCCATTTTATAGTGTAGAAATCCAAACCCTTAATCCAATATACATAATAGGGAAGTCTCTAATACAAAGTCACTTCTCTGAGGCATGATAGGATTGTACCACCTCACACCAAAAAGGGTGGGACAGGCTTAATCCCAAAACCAAGCCTCAGGCTACAAGGATTCTGCCTGCCTTTAGCCCACCCCAACACACATTAATATCACCTGGGCAACGGCCTCTTTAACAAAGTGAGCATAACACATTTTATCTGCCCAACAATCCACCCCTATGCTCACTTTACTACCCACAATTTATATCACCAGCATTCCTGTGCAAGGAAATTAGAACATTACACAAATTACAACAGCAAAAATCATACAGTTTCAACAATTACAAAGGTACACTTCACCAATCTCTGAGCACTTTGCCCAAAGCGCAAAATGTCCTCGGCCTATGGGAAAAGTTTCCCGGGGCAGGGGAGTGCTTCCAGCAAAGCCACCCCCCACCGCCATCAGGGTATTTCACATTGTCCAAAATCCGTAATCCGTAAATCCATCCAACAAAGGAGTCAGTGCCCACTCCGGTCGTAGTCCAGGAAATCAGTCCACGCACATGGGGCGTCAGCCACCCCCCTCATCCCTGCCATCCTCGCAGATCTTACACTGTCCCAAAGAGGGGCACGTGGCAATGGCAGTCAGCATTTCCATCTCTGCTCCGGAGAGCGTGTCCAGCCCTGTGTCCCAAAATCGCAGACCTACCGGGGCCGCAGTAGGTGCTCCTTCCAGCTGGGCTTCCATCTTCTGGAGACTGCAGATCACAACTCCAGCCCAATTCTCCTCATCCTCCAAAGAGGAACTGAAAACACCAGCTCCCGCTGCCAGGCTCAAGCCCCGGGCTGCCGCCGCCTTCTGCTCCGCAGACCTTGCAGCTCCGGACCCGGCCTCAGCTTCAGCCTCAGCCTCAGCCTCAGCCTCAGCCTCAGCCCCGGCCTCCTGCCGCTGCTGGCTCTCCGCAACATCCAGGGCAAGCTGCAACTCACGAACCTCTGAATCCTCCTCTAGCATTTGCTCCATTTCCAGGCGAATCTCGAACACCTGGTTGGCCTCCTCCTCCAGCATTTCCTCCAGCTCCAGGGTCAGCATCGGTTTCTCCTGCATTTGCTCCATCTCCTTCCACTGCTCAGTAGGCAGGTCCCGGGCAGCCTCTTCCACAGAGCTCTCAGTTTCCTCACGCATGGCTGTAAAAGTCAGCCAGCCTACAATCCCCAAAAGGACAGCCATGGGGAACCCTAACACTAGCCAGTCCTCTACTCCACCGCTCAAAGGCTCCTTGCCGATCTGTATCGAATCCTGCCACAGACTACGCCAAATGTAAAGCCAGCAGCCAAGGCCAGGGCCACCATCAGAGCAGCCCGGCCCATGCAGGTTCGCATTGGATTCGGACAGTCGGTAAAGAAACAGCGGAGCCAAAAACTGATGGGCCATAGCCTTTAATCCTACCTTGCACCCGGCGGGCAAGTAAAAATACACACTGGGCTCCAAAACCCCTAACACTCAGTGCTCACAAAGCCACTGACTTATCCGAGTTTCCTAGAATCAAAGGTTTCTAGCTCACCAGCCTTCTTCTCCTCAGTTCCCCATCTTCTTCCTTATCCCAGATACAAACTCTACACAAACTGGCATCTCACTCAGCACTCCGCCATCTTGGCTGCTTCTCCTGGCCTCCTCCACGTGGCCTCCTTCCGCTGCTGGCTCTACTCTCTCCTCTCTCTCATGCTAACCTCAGGAACCAAGAGCCAAGTCCCGTTCTGCCTCCATTTTATAGTGTAGAAATCCAAACCCTTAATCCAATATACATAATAGGGAAGTCTCTAATACAAAGTCACTTCTCTGAGGCATGATAGGATTGTACCACCTCACACCACAAAGGGTGGGACAGGCTTAATCCCAAAACCAAGCCTCAGGCTACAAGGATTCTGCCTGCCTTTAGCCCACCCCAACACACATTAATATCACCTGGGCAACGGCCTCTTTAACAAAGTGAGCATAACACATTTTATCTGCCCAACAACATATAAACCAGTAACATAGTTGTTCATTATTATTATAAAGTATTACATACTGTATATAATTGTATGTGCTATACGACTGGTAGCACAGTAGGTATGTTTATACCAGCATCACCACAAACACGCGAATAATACATTGCACTATGATATTATGATGCATATGACATCACGACAGCTATGATGTCACTAAGTAATAGGAATTAAAAAAAATTTTTTCTATTGATTCGAGAAAGAGAGAAGGGAAGGAGAGAGAGAAGAGGGGAAGAAGAGGGAGAAGCACCAACTCATTGTTTCACCTACTTGTTCAATTTAGTTGTGTACTCACTGATTGCTTCTTGTATGTGCCCTGACTGGGGGTTGGACGAATAACTGGTGTACCAAGTCAACACTTTCCCCACTGAGTCACCCAGTCAGGGCCTAAGTGACAGAAATTTTTAAACTTCATGACAATTTTATGGGACCACCATCACATCTGCGGTCCACTGTTGACCTAAACACTGTTAAGCAGTGCATGGTTGGGTTTGGTTTCCACCTATCTCATTATCTTCATCTTAAGGTACAGATTAAAACCACTTCTCTGGATGCCAAACCTCCATTTCAACGGTATTTCACAAGGTTTGTGGCTGAATTTACTCCATTTCTGTACTTATTTCTACTTGGGTAATACTGACCCAGCGGCAATAAAGGAACACATTTCCCTTTGCTGTGGAATACATTGACTCCAGCATGGTTTTTCATGGGCTTATTTTCCTTTCCTTCCTTGGCTTAATCTTGCAGCCCCACGTTTTTGCTAATGAAATACTTTCTCTGGACTGTAAAGATGATTATTACTATTTTCAGTTGTATGAAAATAGTAATAGCTGTAATTTATGACCATCTACTGGTTCCTGGTGCTGTGCACGTTTTATCTCTAACAGTTACAATAATCATGGGGAAATGGAACCTCAGAGAGGCCAAGGTAGGTGCTCCAGTTTATAGTTAACACATTGGGGAACCCAGGGCCTCACCTGAGCATCCAATTCCCAGGTCCGTTTGTTTCTTAAGGATCAACAGAATGGGGGCAATCATTTATAGAGCGGAACAGGAAACGTGGGTGGTGTTTCTAGTTCTGCGAATAATTGATGGATTTTGGGGCTAGTCCTTTAATCTCCTTTGGTAAAGAAAAACCATGCTGCATCCATTATTTACCTTAAAGGGATGCCATGAGACAGATATGCTGCTATTGATAAAGCACCCTTAGAAGTGATGTAAGTAGTCTTATTAACAGTCTCACTTCAGTTTTGTCTTTGTCCATACTATAATGTCCTTCAGAGCATTATATGCTATATCATATCATATTACTTCAGCATTTGAAATGCTATGAAGTTGAACTGTGAAGTTCAACTTATGATACTAACACCGTATAAGCTGAGCCAGTTGTGTCCACTTCTCATATAATACAAAAAAAGAACGAAAATACCATGGCCCTTCCAGTGGTGGCTGCAGAGGGGCTCAGTAATGTCTCCCAGGCAGAGTCTGGCTCCTTTGTGTACATAAAATAGGCAACACCGACTGTACGTTTTCCACTTCTGCACTGAACTATATTCACCCTGAGTTCTCTTTTTTCACTTCTTTTATTCCATTTTCTCCCAGTTTGCCTGATGCATTTTGTGTGTTCAAATGGCCTTCCTGTTGGTTGACTAGTGACTTCTCTCTCTGCGTGTCCTCCTGCCCCTCACTCTCCTGGTCCCCTGCTGCTGCCCAGTGCTTCTACCCTCAGGCCTTCCTCCTCCGACTCTCCTCCTCTGCCTCCACTCCTAGCACCCTGGCAGCCTCCCCCTCCCTCCCACCCTTCATGCCTCCTTCAACTCTTCCGCATTATTGCTGTACTTATAAATAGCCCCCAGGTAATCTATCATTCCTCCAAACGCTCTCAGATAATCTGCTGACCATCTCACAGACGGTGGTTAACTGCAGCAGAATTCACCACGCTCATTCATTATCCTCAGGCAGCAGTGCGGAGGCAGGGGCAGGACTGAAAGGGACACCCACCGATTCCGCAGCTCCTGAAGGGGAAACTGGCGAGAGGGAGTGAGGCAACTGTCTTCTCACATCTAGGGTGACTGCAAATATGTTGCTAAAGAGACAAAATACATCAGGCTCTTAATGACAGCAATCCTTGTAAGTCAACGTGCTTCAGGAGGCTTGTTTGACCATCGCAGTTGGTAACAACTGATCACTGTGCATTTATAATGCACGGACCCTGTCTTAACTATTTAAAGGGAATTATGTAATTTGGGGCTCTCTGTCCAGCCGGGCAGATTGTGTGCCACTCAGAGGGCAGAGCTGAGGCTGCTGTCAAACCAGAGAGGTAGAGGCTGTCATTATCCCATCTTTCACATGAAGAAAATGAGGCACAAGTGAGTTACATAACTTGCCAAATGAAAGAACCACGTAAGTGGCATAGTTAAAACGGCATTTTATCCATTTCAGCAAATGTATATATATAGTCTCTTCCCTGCACACTGTTCCCTCACTAAACTGTGAGCAAATTGAGGGCAAGCACACGTCTACTTTGTTCATTTTGTGCTATTATTTTTGAAATGAATTTTTAAAAAGAGGGTCAAAGTCATAAAACATTGAAAGGGTTGGTTTTCCCAACAAAAGACACGACCATTGATCTTACAGAAAAGGCCCGCTGTTTTTATCGTCATTTCCATCGGAACAAGGCAGAGGTGGTGGGGTAGAGGGAGGGCCTGACTGTGGAGCAGACTGGGTGGCAGGCAGGAACACAGTGCCAGGCTGGTCCCTGGGGTGCGAAATCGGGACAGCGAGCAGCGGCGGGGGAAGGGGGGGGCTGTTAGGGAGTGTGGTGGCAGGAGGGATGCCCAGGAAGGGAAGGGGTACAGGTAAGGTGACCAATCGTCCTCCTTTAGGGAGGACAGTCCTTCTTTTGTAGGTTCCGTCCTCCCTTGAAAAGTGTCCTCCTACATGTCCTCCTTTTTGATATTGGAAGACTCATCTGTCAATGTCCGTATTCGATCGATGCAGAGTCGATCCATTGCATGTGATGTGATGTATTTGTATCTAAATGAGTACTTTTTCTTACAATTATTATTAAAAATTAATAGGCATGTAAGCATAATTACAATATAAAATATTACAAATGTTTTTATTATGCATTTATCATATTATAGTGTATTATTGTTGCAATGAATAAAATGTTTCTTTTATTTACGATATTGTTTCCTTCAATTTATTTTTGTCCTCCTGTTTTATTGTAAAAAAGTTGGTCACCTTAGTACAGGGGGCATCTTGGGGGCTGAGCAGACCTGGGCTGCAGGAGAGCTTCCTTGCCGGCCAGACAGACGGAGATCCAGAAGCTAGACAGCCGGTGCCCCACGTGCTTGGCGAGCGCAAGGCTGATAACAATGCAGCCATGCATGACACTCCTGTGCCGGCCCCGTCTCGTAGGCGTTATCTCATTCTGCTCTCACGCAGACCTCCGGGGTTGGTGCTAATGCTCATCACATCTCAAGATAAGAACACTGAAGCTAAGTCAACTGTCAAGGTTTTAAGGTTTTAAGGACAGTAAAAGGCCAACTCTGGACTCATTCCCAGATCTGCTGATTTCAAAGTTCACATTCTTGCCATTCTATCTGAGGAGGCCAGATTAGGGTTCAAGGGGAGACACTCACGGCATGGACTCCTCCCACCAAGAGGCCTGAGGACAGAGGGAAGGCTCCTGAGCTTGGGGGATCAGGACGATCACACAGGTCTCAGAGGACGGACTCGGCCTTGGGGAACAAGGCTGGCCCTCGAAGACAGAACTTCGGTTGAGGTCAGGGAGAGGAGTGGACCGCTAGACCAGAGCCTGGTTACTAACGCCCAGGTTCTCAACGTCTCCATGTGTAAGAGGGCCAGCCTCAAGGCAACTTGGCCTTGCTGCCCCCAGCTGCCACGCGAGGGAAGTGCCTTCAGCTCTTCCAGGTTCTGGGGCCCGGGTGGGCCTGCAGCTGTGCAGGCAGGGGGTCTTTCTGGCATTAAACGGTCGCGCTCAGACAGTTCTATCTGCCAACATTTGCCCCGACGCAATCGTGAGTCCTATTGGAACGAGGAGGGGTATAAACAAAAAAAAGTCCATGTCTGGACAGTGGATCCATTTCCCCAAGCAGCCGTAAAAAATATGTGTGCGTTTTTCTTCTGTTTCTTCTCTTAAATTGGATCTTTTATTTATGGGCTGCTACTAAGTCATCACAATGCTTTCGGTGGCTCACTAGGATGCACAGCTAACAGCAGCTCTGGGTTTTGGCCTCGAGTGTGTTTACAGGCTCCATGTAATTTTTTACATATGCTGTTTCTGTCCTCAAAATGAGTGCTTTAGGGAAACTGAAGAAACAAGACAGCGACAGGGGCTGGCAGCCTGGGCTGTGTGGCGGGACCAGAACCCGTGCCGCACGACCCGGGCAGAGTCAGCGAGCTCGCTGGGGCCCCGCCCTGAGCATCCCAACTGCAGTGATCACAATGGCCACCAAATTCACTTTAACTTTAAAAAAATCATCATTTTAATTTTTCTTTGGATGTGGGAATTATTCATAGACTGCTTTGTGCTTGACATGAAATTCCCTCGGCAGAAGAGCTAGAGAGAGAAGGACATGTAGGAGCTAGCTGGGGTTTTCGAAAAGATGACAGGGGACCCCAGCCAGGTCCTGCTGGCCGTGCCTGGTGAGGGGAATGAGGGCACCCCTGCGTCTTGGTGGCCCCCGTCCAGCCTCACTACTCTGGCCCGTGGGCTTGGGAGGCACAGCACTGGAGGCCAAGCCAGTCCACAGGAGCACCTGTGGGCCAGTGGCTCCCCCGAGTGGTTGAAGGAGGGATAACAAGATACTCTGAGGCCTACGGGTCACAGTAGGGTGAGCCTGAGGGAGCCCAGGTATTCTGGACACATTTTGGGTGGACTCTGACCAAAGTTAGAGGGTCCCTATATACTTTTCCACATTGCCTTGTTGGTGTACTGCTCTGGGAAGCCCTGACATCTTGCTGATGTCTTACACCGCCCCTGACCACCCTGCAGTGACGAGAGGGGAAGTGGAAAGAACAGGGAGGCCTGGAAACTACTCCTGGCTCTGCTGGTATGACCTGGGGCGAGGTAATGAACCTCTCTGGCGCCAGTGTCCTTATCTGTCAAGGGCAGAGGATGGACTGCAAGACCCAGTGTTCCCTGAGGGACGTGGAGCTCATCTGGCCCACTCGACACAGGGACCTCTCTCTCGAGAAGTCTCAGCTTAGGTTCCCCGGAGTCTCAGGCGGCGGGGCCTGTACTCTGACCCCAGAGTCCTCCCCTTCCTCCGCCCCGTTCTTCCTGTCCGCTACCTGTCTGCCTGTGGGACTCCGCAGCGTGATGCTGACTGGCATCCTTCCTGCCGGCACTGGTGACAATGCTCCCTTACAAACCCCGGGAAAGAGTGAGAGCATCTGCATCACATCACAAAGCGTATTTATCACCGTCATCATGATCAACATTACACAAAACTTTATGGCTACCTACTGTGTTAACGATGCCACCAACATCTGTCGCTGGAGATGAAGCTTTTTACCTCTAAATACTATCTACTGCAAGGAAAAAAGCACACGTGTCACTGAGTAACTGTTGTGCTTACTTGTGTCTCCCCTTCTGGATTTAGTTTCCTAAGAGCAAGAACTGGGTCATGTTTGAGCAGAACTTAGCGTTATGCCTGGTTCCGGTAGAACAGAAAAGATATGAAATAAAGGTTACAGTCCAAAAACCTTCGATCTCCTGTCAAAGCTCTGCCCACAGAACTCAGCTGAAAACTGCTAAGTACTGCCTGCTTTGAGGAACTGACACCTGTCTGGACTCCATCTCCAAGGACAGGACACAGAGAGCGTGCGGGAGGGGTAAGGGGGGCGGGGAGGGCGGGGACACTGTAGGTCTGCAGCAGGGACGGTGCGGGGAGGGAGGGCGGGGACACTGTAGGTCTGCAGCAGGGACGGTGCGGGGAGGGAGGGCGGGGAGGCCGGGGACACTGTAGGTCTGCAACAGGGACGGTGCGGGGAGGGAGGGCGGGGAGGCCGGGAACACTGTAGGTCTGCAACAGGGACGGTGCGGGGAGGGAGGGCGGGGAGGCCGGGGACACTGTAGGTCTGCAGCAGGGACGGTGCGGGGAGGGAGGGCGGGGAGGCCGGCAACACTGTAGGTCTGCAGCAGGGACAGTGCGGGAAGGGAGGGCGGGGAGGCCGGCCGGGAACACCCTAGGTCTGCAGCAGGGACGGTGCGGGGAGGGAGGGCGGGGAGGCCGGGGACACTGTAGGTCTGCAGCAGGGACGGTGCGGGGAGGGAGGGCGGGAGGCCGGGGACACTGTAGGTCTGCAGCAGGGACGGTGCGGGGAGGGAGGGCGGGGAGGCCGGGGACACTGTAGGTCTGCAGCAGGGACGGTGCGGGGAGGGAGGGCGGGGGAGGCCGGGAACACTGTAGGTCTGCAGCAGGGACGGTGCGGGGAGGGAGGGCGGGGAGGCCGGGGACACTGTAGGTCTGCAGCAGGGACGGTGCGGGGAGGGAGGGCGGAGAGGCCGGGAACACTGTAGGTCTGCAGCAGGGACGGTGCGGGGAGGGAGGGCGGGGAGGCCGGCAACACTGTAGGTCTGCAGCAGGGACAGTGCGGGAAGGGAGGGCGGGGAGGCCGGCCGGGAACACCCTAGGTCTGCAGCAGGGACGGTGCAGGGAGGGAGGGCGGGGAGGCCGGGGACACTGTAGGTCTGCAGCAGGGACGGTGCGGGGAGGGAGGCCGGGAACACCGTAGGTCTGCAGCAGGGACGGTGCGGGGAGGGAGGCCGGGAACACCCTAGGTCTGCAGCAGGGACGGTGCGGGGAGGGAGGGCGGGGAGGCCGGGGACACTGTAGGTCTGCAGCAGGGACGGTGCGGGGAGGGAGGGCGGGGAGGCCGGGAACACTATAGGTCTGCAGCAGGGACGGTGCGGGGAGGGAGGGCGGGGAGGCCGGGGACACTGTAGGTCTGCAGCAGGGACGGTGCGGGGAGGGAGGGCGGGGAGGCCGGGAACACTGTAGGTCTGCAACAGGGACGGTGCGGGGAGGGAGGGCGGGGAGGCCGGGGACACTGTAGGTCTGCAGCCGGGACGGTGCGGGGAGGCCGGGGAGGCCGGGAACACTGTAGGTCTGCAGCAGGGACGGTGCGGGGAGGGAGGCCGGGAACACCGTAGGTCTGCAGCAGGGACGGTGCGGGGAGGGAGGCCGGGAACACCATAGGTCTGCAGCAGGGACGGTGCGGGGAGGGAGGGCGGGGAGGCCCGGAACACTGTAGGTCTGCAGCAGGGATGGTGCGGGGAGGGAGTGCGGGGAGGCCGGGAACACCGTAGGTCTGCAGCAGGGACGGTGCGGGGAGGGAGGGCGGGGAGGCCCGGAACACTGTAGGTCTGCAGCAGGGATGGTGCGGGGAGGGAGTGCGGGGAGGCCGGGAACACCGTAGGTCTGCAGCAGGGACGGTGCGGGGAGGGAGGGCGGGGAGGCCGGGGACACTGTAGGTCTGCAGCGGGGACGGTGCGGGGAGGGAGGGCGGGGACACTGTAGGTCTGCAGCAGGGACGGTGCGGGGAGGGCGGGGAGGCCGGGAACACTGTAGGTCTGCAGCAGGGACGGTGCATAGAAGCAGCTCACCGTGTTTATGCCCTGAGCACTCACTGCTCTGCCTTCTCGCACATGCTGCCTGAGGTGGCCCCACTCTCCCCGCTCTAGAATCAGAAAGGCAGGAGAGCCCGTATCTAGTCAGGAGGTCCAAATTCTGACTAATTTGGTGGCAGAGAGGAAGGCTGGTCCCGCTGATGGCGGTAAAGAGCCGGAGATGAGCTCTCACTCCACGCCAGCTCTGACCAGAGTACCACGCTGGTCCTATTTAGCCACCGCTCTGTGCCTAAACCACATTGGACAGACAACCGAAGTCTTGCTACTGCTTTTGGAGTCACTTTCTTCTCCAATCTCTGGTTAAACGAGAATAAGTCTCAAACGGAAGATCACCTCGGGCTGTGGAAGTGCTTGTTCACACATTTACAACTCGGAGGCAGACGGGACCAGGCTTGTTATTTCAACTTTTAAATGCGGAAAGAGACAGAGGGGAGCACAAGATCACACTGACGTTGTAACTGCTCTAGGCAGTAGGACCCACTGTCTCCAGAGCTGGAGCAGAAGGACCTTGGGGATCTGATGCGCAGACGATAACGGAGCGGCGATAAAAGCCCTCCAGCTGGAGCCCCTACCCCACTTCCTGTGCGGCCCCTATTGGAAACACATTGGAGTCATTTTCCCTTTTAAAAATATTGTTTTATGTTTCAGCTTTCAAGATGTCCTAGTTTCTGCATCACAGCATCTTCACATACCAGCTCAATGTGTTTCGCGTTCATTCGGAGAGGACCTGCCCCCCTTCCGCTCCTGAGGAATAAGAGGGAAGATGCTGGCTGAGGGGACAGGCAGCCACAGGGTGTCTGGGGTTTGGGGGGCGTGGGGGGAGAACAAAATGAAATTCTGACTAATTTGGCTCATCTCCTCTCAGAATGCCAGAACCCTATGAATTATTTATGACTCTCCTGACCCCCACAGCAATGCAGATTGTGGTTCTTGCCAAGAGCAAATTAAGATGTCTGCGTCTGTTACTCTTCCCAACAGGGCAAACTTCCTCGTGTGAGGAAGGAGAAAGGTCAGCAGCCAGGACAAAGGACCGGCCCCAGAGAAGGCGCTGGGGCTGCATTCCAGCGTTTCCAGCTGCACAGCCACTCAATGGACGCACAGTCAAGTCTCTTTTCAAAACCCAGAATGAGCACTTGGTTGCATTTGTGTGTCTATAAAACTCAGAATAGCAGTGTCATCAGGCACACCTCCAATGTTTACCTTTCAGCTTGCTTTGGGGGCATACGTGACATCAGGCCAGCAATGACGTAGGTGTGGCTCAGGAAACCGTGACCTTCTGCCCCCAAACCAAGGACCTCTCCATGCTGCAGTGCTAGAGGGACTTAGGCTGTATCCCTCTGAGCTCATTCTGGAGCTCTTCCCTCAGGTCCTGGCTGTGTGCAGGCTGTTGTTGGCTCCATATGGGGCTTTGAAGGGAGCTCTGGGCTCCCCTCCTCCCACCCAAACCCTAAGAGAGGGGTCTGCTGGAGTTGGACCAAGGAATGGAAGAGCTTTGGGCAAACACAGGAGGTAGAGAAAACTGGAACTTCACATGGCAGGAATAAAGCAAAAAGCCTTTGTGGTATTCTCTCTTGTCCTTCTAAGAGCAGGTACAGAGATGTGCCTCTTGCTTATGTGGAGCCCACTGGGAGTGGGACCAGGGGAAGCAGTTCCGGGGTAGACAACACAGGTGAACGTCGGTCCAGCCTTCAGAGAAAGGCCGTCTGAGATGGCCTTTTCATACTCCTCAACCCTCCCATTCCCAGCGTTGGGAATGGTAAAGAGACCACCCCAGGGTTTGGGATGGGGAAGAGGAGAGATGAGAACCCTTCACCTCCCTGGGAAATAGGCCTTAAACAAAAGGAGAACCAGAGGTTCCTGAATGGTGTAACTGCTCACCAGTGTAGAAACACAGATGAGGAATCGCGGCCCAAACCCAACTATTTCAGGAAGAGAGTGCCTTGGCCCAGAGGGTCCTCTATGCCTAAATTCCTGACAGCACCTGGATTCTGGGATTTGGGATGTTGGTAAATTCTCTTTCAAAAGAGACATGATTTCAAGATAAGATAGTCTGTTGGTCTTAACCACTAATCAAGAATAGTAATAATACTATTTTTCTTATATTCTTTCTTATTGGATGATCTAATTCTTTCAAACATGTGGTAGAATACTGGTATAAATCCAAGGGACTTTTGAGTTGATGAAACCCAAACCCTTCATTTTATAAAAGGACAATTTAGGATCTATAGATATTTTTTATGCAGTCAGTACACATTGCTAGCTAGTAGTAAAACTGGGAAGCTGCACAAAGGAAGTCACAGTTACTAGTAAGGTCTGGAATCATGAAGAAACATTTCTCACTGGAGAGGTAAGATCTTAGCAACCATTCATCAGATGTGTAGTCAAGCCTTCGTATGTGCCAGGCGTGGTGAGGCTACAGTGTGGGTAAGGCAGACATGGCCTTTGACCTTGCAGGAGATATAAAACCAATGTTACCAAATAATGAGAAAATGGAAGCAAAGTTAGTTTTATTTCAAAAAGAATCAATTTGGAGGCAGGAAGATGCCGATGGAGTAGGTGGACGTACCAACTTCCACCTCCCAGAACCAAAGTGGATTACAACTTAATTTTAAGAACCATCATCTGGAAAAACCAACTTTGGACTAAACTAAGAGGACTCTTCAACCAAGGAACACTGAAGAAGCCACACTGAGACTGGTAGGAAAAGCAGAAACGCAGAGAGGGCTTCCCAGCTCCCCGGAGTGAACGGCAGCCTGGAGAGACTCGTGTGGCAGGAAGTGAGTTTAGCAGAGAGGGGAGAGTCCTGAGCCCCAGGAACAAAGCCCCAGCCTGTAGCCCCAGAACCTAGAAGAGGCGTAGGAACAGTATTTAGCTGGAAACAAGTCAGGATAATGTTTGTGAGAAAGAGACTGATTTCTCACCCAGGATTCTTCTTAAAAGGACTGTGCAGAAAACCTCTCTCACAACCACTCACCCGGGGCTCTGGGGGATGGGGAAAGAGGAGAGGACCAGAGTAGCAGGAAGAGAGTGTAATCTAGGAGGCACAGGGAGAAACACTTTGAGGGACAGCCACCCTAACCCCTGGGCTGAGTCACTCCCCAAATCTGAAGTGAATATTTCCCTGAAACAGCAATACCAGCAAAGGGAAGCAGGACACCAGCCAAACAAGCTCTCCCGTGGCACTCAGAGCAGAGTCGCTTAGAAGGAGGGAGCTTTCGGGACTACAGTAGTGAGTCTTAGGGTCTGAGCTGCAGCGCCCCCACCCACATGGCTGAGAGCTCCCCAAGGGAGGGCAGTGACAGGATGCGGAAGTGCGGTTCTGTCAGCAAGGGCAGAAGCCAGTTGGCCACCACTGATGCCCAGGTGTGAGCTCAGTCTTGGCAGGCTGGGGTGGAGGGGATGCGCGAAAGTGGTCAAGCCCAGCTGCAGGCCGCCTGCAATCCAGCCTGCGGGGGGAGGGGAATGGCAGGAGCCCCAGAAGAAGCAGGGACCCGCCCTTGAGCAAGGGCGCAGGAGCACAGCCTTGCCCCACCAACGGAACTGAGGCTTGTGGCCAGACTTGGGAGCTAGTTCCTCCTGCAAGGGTGGGATGAAAGCCTGGAATCAGGCAGAGGCCCATAGCTGAGCAAAGGTGCTCAACCCAGCCCTCAGGGCCAAGGTTTGTGGTTGGGCATGGCGCATAATGCGACCTGCAGGGCCAGGGCAAAGGCCCAGGCCACCGAGGCTTGTATACTCGAGCACGTGATCACAGCCCTTCCCCTGAAGGAGAGATGGAAACCACAGCAACAGCCCCAGTGGGCTGGCACCAGCAACCCCCAAACCCTAATGCCCTAGGCAGCAGCAGCAGAGGGGGTGGTGGGCCTGCAGACAGACCACACCTAGGGGACACAGAGGCCAAACCCAGTGGACTCCAGTGGCCAAAACCTTCTTTTACACAGACAAAATGGGAAAGCAGAGAAATGTAACACAAATTAATCAAGAGAAATCCCCAGAAAAGGACCTGAATGAGTCAGATATAACCAAATTACTGGATGCAGAGTTTAAAATAATGATTGTTAGGATGCTTAAAGATCTTAGAACAACAATAGATGGTCATTATGAACACCTAAATAAAGAGATAGCAAATATAAAAAAGGACATTCAAATAATAAAAAAGAATCAGTCAGAAATGACAAATATAATATCAGAAATAAAGAACACAATGGAAGAAATTAAAAGCAGGATGGATGAAGCTGAGAGTCGAATCAGCGAGTTAGAGGACAAAATAAATGCAGGCATGGAAGCAGAGCAGAAAAAAGAAAAGAGACTCAAAAAGTCTGAGGAAAGTCTAAGAGAGCTCTGTGACAACATGAAGAGAAATAACATCTGCATCATAGGGGTTCCTGAAGAAGAAGAGAAAGAACAAGGGATAGAGACTTTGTTCAAACATATCATAGCTGAAAACTTCCCTAAATTAAGGCAGGAAAACATCTCACAAGTTCAAGAAGCACAGAGAACTACATTAAAGAGAAAACCAAGGAAATCTACACCAAGACACATCATAATTAAAATACCAAAGCTAAGTGATAAAGAGGAAATATTAAAAGCTGCTAGAGAAAAAAAAGGCTATCACCTACAAAGGAGCCCCCATAAGGATGACATCAGACAGAAACACTTGAAGCCAGAAGGGATTGGCAAGAAATATTCAAAGCAATGCAGTACAAGAACCTACAACCAAGACTACTTTATCCAGCAAGGCTATCATTTAAAATTGAAAGAGAAATAAAAAGTTTCCCAGACAAAAAACAAACAAACAAACAAACAAAAAACAACTCAAGGAATTCATTACAACCAAACCAATGCTGCAAGAAATGCAAAGGGGCCTGTTGTAAACAGATCAAAGGGGAAAAGAATAAAGCAAAAGAGGAATACAGTTTTAAAGAATAAAATGGCAATAAACAACTACATATCAATAATAACCTTAAATGCAAATGGATTAAATGATCCGGTCAAAAGACATAGGGTAGCGGCATTGATAAGAAAACAGGACCCATACATATGCTGTGTACAAGAGAAACACCTTAAAACAAAAGATGCACATACTGAAGAAAAAAGGATGGAAAAATATATTTCACGCAAATGGATATGAAAGAAAATCCGGGGTAGCAATACTTATATCAGACAAAACGGACTTTAAAACAAAGGCTATAGTAAGTGATAAAGAAGGTCACTACATAATGATAAAGAGAGCAATCCAACTGGAAGATATAACTGTTATAAATATCTATGCACCTAATATAGGAGCACCTAAATATATAAAACAGACTTTGATGGATTTAAAGGGTGAGATCAACAGCAATACTATAATAGTAGGGGATTTTAATACCCCATTAACATGACTAGATAGATCCTCAAGAAAGAAAATTAACAAAGAAACAGCAGACTTAAAGGACACACAAGATCAACTCGATTTAATAGATATCTTCAGAACCTTTCACCCCAAAGAGGCAGAATATACATTCTTTTCAAGTGCTCATGGTATAGTGTCTAGGATAGACCACATGTTAGGGCATAAAAGCCTTCTCAACAAATTTAAGAAGATTGAAATCATATTGAGCACTTTATCTGATCACAATGGCATGAAACTAGAAATAAACCACAACAGAAAAATTGAAAAAACTCAAACACTTGGAAATTAAATAGCATGTTATTAAATAACAAATGGGTTAACAATAAGATCAAAGAAGAAATAAACAAATTCCTAGACAAATGATAATGAGCATACATCAACTCCAAATTTATGGGACACAGCAAAAGCAGTCCTGAGAGGGAAGTTCATAGCATTACAGGCATACCTTAAGAAGCTAGAAAAAGCTCAAATAAACAACTTGACCCTGCATCTAAAAGAACTAGAAAAAGAACAGCAAGTAAAGCCCAGAGGTAGTAGAAGGAAGGAAATAATAAAGATCAGAGTGGAAATAAATGACATAGAGGCTAAAGAAACAATACAGAGGATCAATGAAACCAGGAGCTGGTTCTTTGAAAAGGTAAACAAGATCAATGAACCTTTAAGCAGACTCACCAAGAAAAAAAGAGAGAGGACTCAAATAAATAAAATTAGAAATGGAGTGGAAAAAACAACTGACACAACAGAAATACAAAATATTGTAAGAAAATACTATGAAGAGCTGTATGCCAAAAAACTAGACAACCTAGATCAAATGGACAAATTCCTTGAAACATATATAATCTTCTAAAAATTAATCTGGAAGATTCAGAAAACCTAAACAGACTGATAACAACAAATGAGATTGAAACAGTTATCAAAAAACTCCCAAAAAAGAAAAGCCCTGGGCCTGATGGCTTCACAAGTGAATTCTACAAATATTCAAAGAAGAACTAACTCCTATCCTTCTCTATCTATTTCAAAAAATTCAAGAGGTAGGAAGACTTCCAAGCTTCTTTCATGAGGTGAGCATAATTCTGATTCCAAAACCAGGCAAAGACAACACAAAGAAAGAAAATTATAGGCCAATATCTCTGATGAATTTAGATGCAAAAATCCTCAACAAAATATTAGCAAACCGGATCCAGCAATATATAAAAAAAATCATACACAATGATCAAGTGGGATTTATTCTGGGGAGGCAAGGCTGGTACAATATTTGCAAATCAATCAATGTGATTCATCACATAAACAAAAGGAAGGAGAAAAACCACATGATAATTTCAATAGATGCAGAAAAAGCATTTGATAAAATCCAGCATCCATTCATGATCAAAACTCTCAGCAAAGTGGGAATACAGGGAACATACCTCAACATAATAAAGGCCATCTATGACAAACCCACAGCCAACATCATAATCAATGGGCAAAAATTAAAAGCAATCCCCTTAAGATCAGGAACAAGGCAGGGTTGCCCCCTTTCACCTCTCTTATTCAACATAGTTCTGGAAGTCCTAGCCACAGCAATCAGACAAGAAAAAGAAATAAAGGGCATCTAAATTGGAAAATTAGAAGTAAAACTATCATTATTTTCAGATGATATGATATTGTATATAAAAAACCCTAAAGTCTCAGTCAAAAAACTACTGGACCTGATAAATGAATTCAGCAAGGTGGCAGGAGATAAAATTAATACTCAGAAATCAGAGGCATTTTTATACACTAACAATGAACTGTCAGAAAGAGAAATTAAGGAAGTAATCCCCTTCACCATTGCAACCAAAAAAATAAAGTACCTAGGAATAAATTTAACCAGGGAGATTAAAGACTTGTACTCGGAAAATTATAAAACATTGATAAAAAGAAATCAGGGATGATACAAACAAGTGGAAGCATATACTATGCTCATGGTTAGGAAGAATAAACATCATTAAAATGTCTATATTACCCAAAGCAATTTATAAATTTAATGCAATATCAATTTAAATACCAATGACATACTTCAAAGATATAAAACAGAATTTCCAAAAATTTATATAGAACCAAAAGAGAACACAAATAGCCTCAGCAATCTTGAAAAGGAAGAATAAAGTGGGAGGTATCACACTTCGGGATATCAAGTTATACTACAAGGCCATTGTACTCAAAACAGCCTGGTACTGGCATAAGAACAGGCATATAGATCAATGGAACAGACAGAGAACCCAGAAATAAACCCACACCTTTATGAACAACTGGTATTTGACAAAGGAGGTAAAAGCATACAATGGAGTAAAGACAGCCTCTTCAACAAATGGTGTTGGGAAAATTGGACAGCTACCTGCAAAAAAATGAAACTAGACCACCAACTTACACCAGTCACGAAAATAAACTCAAAATGGATAAAAGACTTAAATGTAAGCTGTAAAACCATAAGTATCTTAGAAGAAAACATAGGCAGTAAGCTCTGACATCTCTCGCAGCAATATATTTGCCGATTTATCTCCACGGGCTAGTGAAATAAAAGACAGGATAAACAAATGGGACTATATCAAACTAAAAAGCTTTTGTGCCGCTAATGACAATAAGAATAGAATAAAAAGACAAACTACACAATGGGAGAACATATTTGACAATTCATCTGATAAGCAGTTAATAACCAAAATTTATAAAGAACTTGTAAAACTCAACACCAGGAAGACAAACAATCCAATCAAAATGGGCGAAAGAAATGAATAGACACTTCTCCAAAGAGGACATACAGATGGCCAATAGGCATATAAAAACATGCTCAATATTACTAATCATTAGAGAAATGCAAATTAAAACCACAATGAGATATCACCTCACAAAATGGCATTCATCAACAAAACAACACAGAATAAGTGCTGGCGAGGATGTGGAGAAAAGGGAACCCTCCTGCACTGCTGGTGGGAATGCAGAATGGTGCAGCCACTGTGGAAAACAGTATGGAGATTCCTCAAAAAATTAAAAATCGAACTGCCTTTTGACCTAGCTATCCCAATTTTAGGAATATACCCCAAGAACACCATAGCATTGTTTCAAAAGGACAAATGCACCCCCATGTTTATGGCAGTATTGCTCACAATAGTGAAGATCTGGAAACAGCCCAAGTGTCCATCAGAGGACGAGTGGATTAAAAAGCTTGGGTACATATAGATTATGGAATACTACTTAGCCATAAGAAATGATGACATTGGATCATTTACAACAACATGGATGGACCTTGATAACATTATACTGAGCGAAATAAGTAAATCAGAAAAAACTAAGAACTATATGATTCCATACATAGGTGGGACATAAAAATGAGACTCAGAGACATGGATAAGAGTGTGATGGTTACGGGGTAGGGGTGGGAGGAGATGGAGTGGTGAGGGGAGGGGAGGGGCACAAAGAAAACCAGTTAGAAGATTACGGAAGACAATTGAACTTTGGGTGATTGGAATGCAGCATAATCAGATGTCAAAATAATCTAGAGAAGTTGTCTCTGAATATATATACCCTGATTTATCAATGTCACCCCATTAAAATTAATTTTTAAAAAAAGAATCAATTTACCTGTGGAGTAGCAATTTACCTTTGAGCAATTTATGTCATAAGAAAGTTGTAGTACAGCCAAAAAACACATTCAACTATCAATCTCTCAATAGTAAGAGATGATATCCCACTTGTTCATTCTTGAATGCATATTCCCATATTCATGAAGTGAAAGGGCTATTCATTCCTAAAGAGCTGTCTCAGCTTTCCTAGTGCTTACCCCTCATCCTCAGCCCAAGACGTCACTGTAGGTGTGGAGCCACCACTCTCTGGAGTCAGGGACTCCTTTCTGACTGGATCACATGAAAAGGAGACAGATGCTCAATTGCTGTTGACATGGAGTTACAGAGTCACGAATGTACCGTGCAATTATCTTTGTGCAATACATGAAAATCTAGCATGATATTTCAAAATACTAGTTCAAATGTCTTTGAGTTCTACTACTGATACTAACAATAATAATGTGGGGTCCTATTAAATACTGTAAACATGTTCTGGGCATACCCTATCCCAACAGTCCCTGGGTCAGAAGTCTAGAGCAAAGGGTGTTGACAAAGACAGCCTCATCTGGGGCAAAAATCACCTATCCTTTTCTGTAAATTTAACTATATTTATATATACTTTTTACTATTTCCACCCAAAATTTAATTTGCGGGCTGCTTGAATTAGCAATGAAGAGATAATCATGGAATCAATTTTTAAGGCACTGAGTGATTGTTACTTTCAAGAACATAAGATGACCCTTCAAAGCTGACAAGAGTGTTGGCAAATAAAATCCTTGGGGACCTGCTTTAATGAAATGACAAAAAAGGCATATAATTAGCATCTCAATCACATGTGCCCTAAAACCTATTTACACTGATTTGAATGCCTTATTTCAAAGATCAAAGAAAAATTCAGTCCATTACTGGTATGAATTACCACATCTCCCAAATTAATAGAGTACAAACTAATTCATTTGTATTCCATTTAATAATACTCATCCGATTGCAGGATAATTCTCTTCCTCCTGCCCAGAGGCAGAGCATTAATAAAGTGGATCAAGGGGGAAGGCGACACCAAACTGAAGGAATTGTGGAAAGTCTATTTACGAGATGCGGCTGTTATCTTCCTTTGCTTTGGTTTCTACCTTGATGAAATATTTGTAAAGATAAATAGAACTAAGATTTACATTCTGTATTTAACACAGCTGACTTCACATACAGACACAGGTCTTACAGTCACAAAACGTTTTTCTTTCTGGACCGGGGGAGCTGGGGGAACACCTACTACAATGTGGAAGAGGCTGTTTTCCCTCTCAGCCTTTACCCTGCACTGTAACCCTGTGCCCTTGTCCTACTCAAAGGGAAGGAGGGCGGCCTGAGAGTAAGGCTCAGGATGGCTCACTGAAGCCCTTCATGAGCTGTTCCTTGCTTACCCATGTGGCTTTACCTCCCACTACTCTAATTTGCCTTGAAGCTGTGCCAGTTCCAACTCTCTCCCCTCAATAGGCCTTTGCGTATGCTATTGCCACTACCCAGAACATTCTTTTATCTTTCCTCTTCACCTAGCTAACTCATACTTACTTACCCATGAACTTCAGTTTAGATCAGGGGTCCCCAAACTACGGCCCGTGGGCCGCATGCGGCCCCCTGAGGCCATTTATCCGGCCCCCACCGCACTTCCGGAAGGGGCATCTCTTTCATTGGTGGTCAGTGAGAGAAGCATAGTCCCCATTGAAATACTGGTCAGTTTCTTGATTTAAATTTACTTGTTTTTTATTTTAAATATTGTATTTGTTCCCGTTTTGTTTTTTTACTTTAAAATAAGATATGTGCAGTGTGCATAGGGATTTGTTCATAGTTTTTTTTATAGTCCGGCCCTCCAACGTTCTGAGGGACAGTGAACTGGCCCCCTGTGTAAAAAGTTTGGGGACCCCTGGTTTAGATGTTACTTCTTTCAGGAAGCCTTTCATGAACCCTAGGTCTTAGTAAGTTTTGAACACAGCTAAATCAATTGAAAAGATCGTAATGAAAGCTTGTAGCAGCTGCTCCCACATACACTACTTCCACTCTTCTTCCCCCCCCCCCCCCCATGCACACTGTGAGCACACTCCTACTCAGCAACTTGTAGTGCCCTAAATGTTCCCTGTCCTCTGTGCTCTGCCCACCTGGGAAACTGTACTCCATCATGAAACTCCACTCTTACGGAGACTGTCAGTGACTGCATAGGCAGAGGTAGGTGGCACTGGGGCCCTAGGGCACTATGTCTTTAAGGACAGGGCTGTGGTCTCATCTTAAACTTCCAGGGCTTGGCATTCTTTTTAGCCCATAGCAAGAATTTAATACCTATTTATTGTATGAATAAACTTAATGACCAATGTCATTAAGGTTCTAAGAACAATAGAAAAGGGAAACATAAAAACAATTCTCCATCCTTTTAGTATTTATGCCTGTGAACTGACTATAGCTCCTAAATTGTATTTTAATCCCAAGACTGAAGTTGCCCAATAATCAACACTGTATCAGTTAAAAGTAATGTAAAAGGGTGTTCAGGTGATTTATACTAATTTTCCCACATACTGAACATACATTATTGCAAATATTCACATATTTAGTAACTATAATAAAGAAACACAGACATATGTAATATAAGGGATTCTATATAGTAAAACAACCACACTCCCTTCTTTTTCAGTTGAGAGAGGAGGAAACTGAAGCCTCAAGAACTTGTCCAAGGTTACACAACTAACTGATAGCAGAACTGAACCTAAAATCAATCCCATCTAGCATTGATCTAGAAGAATCTAGAATTCTCCTAGCATTGCAGTCTTTAATGAAGAACAATGTGTTAGTGCTATAGTAAATGCTATGACATTGGTTGCTTACTTTGGGGAAAAAAACTGCTTTTTTGATACTCCTCAAATATAATCTTGTACTATAGTAATCAAAGCTAACTATAAAACAGTGTGTCTTCCTTCTTAAGGACTAAGTTGATTGAAGGGTTTAGTGTTCAGATATTTTTGGGGGGAGAGAGCGCATGGTAGCCGTGGAGAACCAAGACTTTGCCTCCGAGGGCTGCTGTACAGTGATCAGTTACATGCCTACACTGTTGCCCTTTCCACCTGGACAGTCAAGAGAGCACACAGAGGAATTGGAAATACACACGGAGGAATTAGAAATAATCCTAATTACCCTGATGAGTTTACATTTAGAACATCCTCATTTCCTGTCTTTCACTGAATTGTTTTTTTTCCATTACTTTATTCCTCTTTCTCTGTTTATTTGGCTTAATTAGGCAGTTTGCTTGAGTTGCAATGGAGAAAACAGATGAAAAATTGACTTTTACTTACTTGTAAAAGAGGTTTCCACTATGCTCCACTAAGACCTTGCTTATCTTTATTACAATAATTAAAACAAACTATTTTTTCAGATAAACAGTATACTAGTTATATTTTTAGTAGTTTAATCTTTTTTGAGAGAGAGAGAAAGAGAGAGAGAGAGAGAGAGAGAGGAAGGGAGAGAAAGAGAAGCATCAACACATTGCTTCACTTTAGTTGTGCATTGATTACTTCTTGCACATGCCCTGACCAGGGATTGGACCCCAACCTCGAACTCAAGTCAAGCCAGTGACCTCTTGCTTAAGCTGGGGACCTAGGGCTCAAGCCTGTGACCTGGGGATTCTGTCAACAATCCTGCACTCAAGCTGGACAGCCCACACTGAAGCTGGCGACTTTGGGTTTCGAACTAGCGACCTCAGTATTTCAGGTAGATTCTCTACCCACTGAGCCACCACCAGTCAGGCAGTAATTTAATCTTTTAATGGAAAAAACAGATGTGTAGGACAGTATATAGGTGAACTGTAAGTAAAATTTGAACATCCCAAACTAACTTTAAATTCATATGCATTCAGGTGATTTGGAAAAGTTATATTCACACAAGAAAGAGAGCACCAAGCATCATGCTAGATGCTTTACATAATCTTAAATTTCAGAGAGAGCATGGTTATGTCACTGACAGATGAGAAAAGTAAAGTTCTAAGAGGTTTGTAATTGGCCCAAGTTCATGTTAGTAGTAAGCTGTAGAGCTAAGATTGGAATCTAAGGGGTCTAACCCTAAAACCACTGTTTTCTACTATCTTCCACTGAGAGCCTTGCAGTTAAGGAGACTGTAGAATATCAGGCAGCCCGGCCGTGGCTGTCAGAAGAGAGGAGGGGGAGAGAGGCCAGAAGATGCAGAACAGCAAAGGAAGCACGCACTGAGAAAGGCGTTGTGAGGACCCGTGGCTAAGAGGAAGACAGGGAGGAATTTGAGGATGGTAATAACAAAGTATACATGGTCCCCTTTCTCTCCACAAAGGATTTAAGTGGTCCATAGTTGGATTTCCAAGTCAGGGAGCCAGGGGTGAGGACTGCCAGAGAAGGCAAATCTGCCTGCAGGGCTGAGAGGGCCTGGAGGAGAGGCAGCCTCTGGCATCTGCCTGCCTGTCTCACAGCCCCAGGCAGTGGGCCCTCTCCTGCTTGTAGTTTTTTTATTTTCATTTTTAAAATTAATTTTAATGGGGTGATATTTATCAATCAGGGTACATAGGTTTAGAGAAAACATCTTCAGGTTATTTTGGCATTTGATTATGTTGCATACTCATTACCCAAGGTCAAATTGTCTTCCGTCACCTTTTATCTGGTTTTCTTTGTGCCCCTCCTCTCCCCCCACCCCCTCCCTCTTTTTTCTCCCCTCCACCCTGGTAACCACCACACTCTTGTCCATGTCCCTGAGTCCCACCTATGTATGGAATCATATAGTTCTTAGTTTTTTCTGATTTACTAATTTCACTCGGTATAATGTTATCAAGGTCCATCCATGTTGTTGTAAATGATCCGATGTCATCATTTCTTATGGCTGAGTAGTATTCCATAGTGTATATGTACCACATCTTTATCCAGTCATCTATTGAAGGGCTTTTTGGTTGTTTCCATGTCTTGGCTACTGTGAACAATGCTGCAATGAACACGGGGCTGCATGTGTCTTTACGTACCAATGTGTTTGAGTTTTGGGGGTATATACCCAGTAGAGAAATTGCTGGGTCATATGGTAGTTTATTTTTAATTTTTTGAGGAACCACCATACTTTCTTCCATAATGGTTGTACTACTTTACATTCCCACCAACAGTATATGAGGGTTCCTTTTTCTCCATAGCCCTTCAACACTTATTACCTGTCTTGTTGATAATAGCTAGTCTAACAGGTGTGAGGTGGTATCTCATTGTAGTTTTGATTTGCATTTCTCTAATAGCTAATGAAGATGAGCATCTTTTCATATGTCTGTTGGCCATTTGTATTTCTTTCTGGGAGAAGTGTCTGTTCATGTCCTCTTCCCATTTTTTTATTGGATTGTTTGTTGTTGAGTTTTATAAGTTCTTTGTATATTTTGGATATTAGGCCTTTATCTGTGCTGTTGTTTGAAAATATCAACTCCATTTAGTTGGCTGTCTGTTTATTTTGTTGTCAGTTTCTCTTGCTGAGCAAAAACTTCTTAGTCTGATGTAGTCCCATTCATTTATCTTTGCCTTTACTTCCCTTGCCTTTGGAGTCAAATTCATAAAGTGCTCTTTATAACCAAGGTCCATAAGTTTAGTACCTATGTTTTCTTCTATGTAATTTATTGTTTCAGGTCCTATATTAGGTCTTTGATAAATTTTGAATTAATTTTAGTACAAGGGGACAAACTGTAGTAGAGTTTCATTCTTTTGCATGTGGCTTTCCAGTTTTCCCAGCACTTATTGAAGAGGCTCTTTTCTCCATGTGTGTTGTTTGCTCCTTATCAAAAATTATTTGACCATATACATGTGGTTTTATGTCTGAGTTCTCTATTCTGTTCCATTGGTCTGAATGTCTATTTTTCTGCCAATACCATGCCGTTTTTATTATCGTGGCTCTATAATATAATTTGAAGTCAGGTAGTGTAATGCCCCCAGCTTTGTTCTTTTTTTTTTTTTTTTTAAAGAATTCCTGCTACAATTTTCTTTTTATTTATTCATTTTTAGAGAGGAGAGGGAGAGACAGAGAGAGAGAAGGGGGGAGGAGCTGGAAGTATCAACTCCCATATGTGCCTTGACCAGGCAAGCCCAGGGTTTCGAACCGGCGACCTCAGCATTTCCAGGTCGACGCTTTATCCACTGCACCACCACGGGTCAGGCGAGATTTGTTCTTTTTCCTTAAGATTGCTTTGGCTATTTGGTTTTTTTTTTTTTAATTTAATTTTTTTTTTATTTGGGGATTTTTATAATTCCATATAAACCTGATGATTTTTTTTGTTCCATTTCTTTAAGACATTGGAATTTTGATGGGAATTGCATTAAATTTGTATATCACTTTGAGTAATATAGTCATTTTAACTATATTTATTTTTCCTATCCAAGAACAAAGAATATTTTACTGTTTCATTATGTCTTTTTCGATTTCCCTTAAAAATGCTTTGTAGTTTTCATTATATAGGTCCTTTACATTCTTTGTTATGTTTATTCCCAGGTATTTTATTTTTTTTGTTGCAACCATGAAGGGAATTATTTTTTTGAGCTCATTTTCTACTGTTTCATTGTTGGCATATAGGAAGGCAATGGACTTTCGTATATTAATTTTGTATCCTGCAACCTTACTGTATTGTTTTATTGTTTCTAGTAGTCTTTTTGTGGAGTCTTTGGGGTTTTTGATGTATAGGATCATATCATCTGCAAAAAGTGATACCTTTACTTCTTCTTTCCAAGTATGAATGCCTTTTATTTCTTTTTCTTGTCTGATTGCTCATGCTAGAACTTCCAGCACTACGTTAAATAAGAGTGGAGAGAGTGGACAACCTTGTCTTGTTCCTGACTTTAGGGGCAAAGTCCTCAGTTTTATGCCATTTAATATGATGTTAGCTGATGGTTTATCATAAATGGCCTTTATTATATTGAGATATTTTCCTTCTATACCCATTTTGTTGTTTTAAACATAAAATGATGTTGCATTTTATTGAATGCCTTTTCTGCATCTATTGATAAGATCGTATGGTTTTTGTTCTTTGTTTTGTTGATATGGTGTATTACATTAACCATTTTACATATGTTGAACCATCCTTGTGATTCTGGGATGAATCCCACTTGATCATGATGAATTATTTTTTTAATGTGTTGTTGTATCCGATTTGCTAGTATTTTGTTTAGTATTTTAGCATCTGTATTCATTAGAGATATTGGTCTGTAGTTTTCTTTTTTTGTATTGTACTTGCCAGGTTTCAGTATGAGTGTTATGTTGGCCTCATAAAATGTGTTTGGCAGTATTACTGCCTCTTCTTCAGTTTTTTGGAAGACTTTGAGTAGAATAGGAACCAAGTCTTCTTTGAATGTTTGATAGAATTCACGAGTATAGCCGTCTGGCCTTGGACTTTTATTTTTGGGGAGGTTTTTGATAGTTGTTTCTATTTCCTCCCTGGTTCTGTTTAGGCTTTCTGCTTCTTCATGACGCAGTCTAGGAAGATTGTATTGTTCTAGAAATTTATCCATTTCTTCTAGATTGTTAAATTTGGTGGGGTTTTTAAAAATTTTTAATTGATTTTTAGATAGAGGAGAGACAGAGAGAGAGAGAGAGAAGCAGCAAGCATCAACTCATAGTAGCTGCTTCCCATATGTGCCTTGACCAGGCAAGCCCAGGGTTTTGAACCAGCAACCTCAGAGTTCCAGGTTGATGCTTTATCCACTGCGCCACCACAGGTCAAGCTCCTGCTTGTATTGTATTTATTCAGCAACTCATTCAGTCCAACTTACTACATTTTTTGAGCAACTCCTATGGCCTCAATATGGTTCTAGACAATGGGTCTAAGGGTGAGGGCAAAGAAAACTCCTTGCCTTCAAGGCTTAAAGATTTGTAAACAAATATATAAACAATAAGTCTCTACTCTATCTTAAGCTGTATGAGGACGGACCTGGACTTTCTCCCTCCCTCCCTCCCTGCTTCCCTCCCTCTCTCCCTCCCTCGTTCCCACCTCTCTTTACCCTCTCCTTTTTTTTTCTCCTTCATACCAAGTGCCAGGCATTGTTCTTGGTGCTGTGAGTACTGTGATAATCAAAAGAGAAAGATCTCTGTCCTTATGAGGTATATAGTCTAGAGCTATGCTGTTCCATACAGTAGTCATTAGCCATATGTTACTATTTAAATGTAAATTTAAATTAATAAAGTGGCACAATTACTTCCTCAGTTGCACAAGCCACATTTCAAGTGCTCATAGTCACGTGGATAATGGCTAGCAGAATGCACAAGGCAGACACCGAACACTTCCGTCACCCCTGGAAGTTCTATTAGACAGCACTGCTCTGGGGTCTCATGTGCGGTTAGATTTTTGGAGTCTACCTGTCCCTGGCACATAATAGGCATTATTAAATAACCATTAAATGTTAAAGCAGTGCAATGAGTACAACAACAATGGTATGCGCCAGTCCAGAAATAGCACAGAGGAGGAAATATTTCACATAATTGGATGGAGGTCAAGGACTACCTCCCAGAGGAGACAGGAATCAGATAGAATTTGAAATATATTAAAAGTTTCAGTACACATTTGGTCAACAAAGGCAGCGTGCTACAATTCTAAGGGGAGAGTGAATGAGGATTCCTTTCAAAGCTAAATGACAACTTTAAGGACAGCACTGGTCAGCAGCTTCTTAGACTGGGAAGCTGAAATGTTGAGGAAGAGGAAAAGGGCACAATAACAGCTTTTAAACTTCTGAGGCATTCTCATTAGGAAGAAGTAAACAAAAAGCATGCCCTCCCTATTTTAGCCTGAAATAGTCCTGGTTTGTAAGTACTACTATGCATTTCAAAATGAAGGCTCTGTGAGGCCTCCCTTTTAATCAGCAAATGTGCTAGTCAGAGCCTTCTATATAAAGAAGCAGTACTTAGGTGTCCACTCCTTAGCCACAAAGGGAAACTGAATAACAATACACACACGACATGTGGTCAGTGGTCAGCGATGGAGGCCTCTGGCTCTGATTCAGAATCTCTCCGGTCTAAAGCTGTCCCATCCGGGGGGCATCTCAGCTGCATGAGAACCGACGACTGGAGAGCATGGGTAGGAAACATGAACAAGTGCTATGTGGGGGCCGGATCAGGACGACCCACTCAGAGACAACTCTGGTTACATCTTACATAAAGGGGCGCTGGGGGCTGGCCCGACACCCACTGTCATTGTTCACTGTCATCAAATAAGGCCTATAACACTTAGTTAGATAGTCCTTACTATATGCCAGACATTGTTTAATTCACTTAATTCCTACAACAACCCTATAAGATGGGTACCATTATGATTCTTTTTAAATAATTTACAGATTTTAGAAAGAGAGGAAGGGAGTTGAGAGAGAGGTGGGGGGAGAGAAACATTGATTTGTTGTTCCACTTATTCATGCATTTATTGGTTGTTTCTTGTATGTGCCCTGACTGGGGAAGGGATGGCAACTTTGGTGTATCAGGATGATGCTCTAACCAACTGAGCTACCTGACCATGGCTGCCATTAGGATTCTTTTGGACAGATGAAGAAACTTTCTGGGGTGATTCCCCTCCGCAACACCCTGAGGGCAGGTGCCAGATGCAAGGAGAGCAGAGAATCAGGGAAGCTGTTCAGCACTGGGGGGGGGGGGGGGTATCCTCAGGTCTTTTTCCCCCTGAAAGCTCACTGCTTTGGGGAGAAGAGGGGATTTCACACAACTTCTTCGGTCATGACCCCATTCCCCAAATCCATGGAGGCCATGGCAATACAAGTTAACAAGATCTGCAAATTCTGTACTTTTCCATGAAGTCTCAAGGGGAGTGAACAAGAGTGACCCAACACAGCTGATCTCTGCTGATGGAAAAGTCCCTGGCTTGCCTGCTGGCGCTCAGGCATCTGACCCTGTTCAGCAAGGACCAAGCACCCCAAGGCGTGGCCAACTCAGCAACCCCAACCACCTATCATTTTTCCTACCCAGGAGGAAGAGTTTGTGAAGTTTCCTGTCCTTGCATATTAAACCGAAGAGACAGCTGCAAACACTATAAGCTCTTCATATTCCTATATTGATAGGTATGCCGATTACACCATTACAAATGCAGCAGCCCCTGTCTTAGGAAAGATGATTCATTTTCTTAAATTGGCATCTATTTCTTGAAGTCATTTGGTCCTACAAAAACAGGTCAAACTATAGTAAGATGGAATAATAAAACTTGCAATAAAAAGGCCAAAGGATATTACACTGAAAAAATAAGACTTAAGCATTCTTAACAAAACTGAAGAAAGCATCTTAGCTGTGTTACTATAGTAACATCCAAAATCTACTGAAAGCTTGCAAATTTTGCGTGCATTCACAAATGCAAAAGGCACCATCCCTTACAGGGCTGCAAACTCCACAGTGACACTTGCCTTTGAATAAGCACTACCACATGTCACATACTCATACTCCAGGAGAAAACAGGACTGAAGAGGGGACCCAAAGCTCTGTGTGCTGGAAAATCCTTTCCCTTCCATCCCTGCCTTTCTGCCAACACTCACGGTCTCACCACCACAGTCCACCTTGGAGACCACCAGGAATAACTCCAACATGTCCGGCTCCCTTTTTAACATCTGTCACCCACGGCCCCAGGTCACTCCTCATCACTCCAGCTCCCAGTGTGACTCTACACATTCCTTCTCTGCTTCCACTCCCCCCTGCTCAACTTCCACATCTCTGTGCCTTCTGGAACCCATGTCCATCAGCAGCAAGATCCTCTATATTCACCGCTTCTTTGAAATTTCCCTTCACCTTCTTGCTCCACCCACAAAAGGCCCTCCCCTCCCCTCTAGCCCTCTCCAGCAGTGGGTATTTTCTCTCCCAGAAACTGCACTCCCAGGGCTTGCAGGGAGCAGCAGCAGCAGCAGCAATAGTGCCATCAGCAGCTATGTTTAGGAATGTGCACAGGCTTTCTTTACTTGTTAGGCTTTCCAGGCAAACTCTCTTAAGGGATTAAATCCAATCTGAGTGCAAGGGTGCCTCCCATGTCCTGCTGAGTTACCCAAGTTTCTCAGTAAAGTTAGTGAACTTGAGTGGGTTGTTTTCTTCAAATCCACAGCTTCCCTCCTCCCTCCCTCCCTCCCTCCCTCCCTCCCTCCCTCCCTCCCTTCCTCCCTCCCTCCCTCTTAAATCGAGTACAACCTGCTCTGTGCTAGGTGTTGAGAGAAGTATAAACTATAGACTCCACCTTCCTCAAACCTCATCTAGGTAGGGAACTAGGAGTTTATGTGGGAAATAAGGGCATGTGAGTGGCTTCCAAATGGCCACACATAAACTCGCTATCCTGCAGGGGTCCCAGAAATGAGGCCCCAGAAGTCAGGAAGGAGGCATGAATGCAGAAATGGGCTGCCCAGAGACCGTCACAAGCTGGGGAGCACCCCTAGCTGAACAGGGCAACTCCTACTTACCTCTGGCCGTGGCCTATGGGTCTCAGTAGGCAGACAGTCCTTTTTTTTTTAAGACACTAGAAATGCTGATTTTAAAGTAAAATCTGAATTACAAATGTAACTGGTAATTTAAAAATTTCAAAACACTATGAGCTGTAGCTTAGTATAGTGTGATGAGCATGGATTCTGGAGTATTTATAACATGGAGATAATAATAGTACCCTCCTTCTAATTCTACAACCTGCTCAGTAGTGCCTGGAAGTACTCTTCAGAAGTTTGATAACTGGCCAACAGTAACCAGTCAGGCTACCACTTGGCAACTTCTGCTACTCATTAGCTACCCTTCCTGCACACTGGGAGACATCAGCTCTAAGCATGAGGAGCATCAGTCTTAGTGCAGCAGTCTGAGCACAGGAGAGCATCTCTAGGTGCTTATGTGTGGGGCCGGGAGAGCTCAAGAAGAGATGCATGTGGAATGGAGAGGCTTCCGGAAATAAAATGAGCCTAAGCTGGGATTTACCAAACAGTGCTATTGGCTGGACAGCAAAAGGTTACAGAAGGGTGGGTGTATTGGAGTCTCTGCAGGAAAGAGTTGACACACTCAGACTGGGTGAGATGAGCAGAGTTCTCTAAGGGGGCTGTTTATAAAGATGTGTGGGCAGGGCTTATGGATACTAACAAATGGAGAAGGTCCAGTTGTCCAGGGCTAGTAACAGAGGCCATGCCTAGGCCTGATGGCAAAGGAAGGAAGCGGTTTCCAGAACACAGAAGAAGGAGCTCCATGGAGGGGGCGGCCTGACAGGAAATCAGGGGATAAATACTCAAACATGCTGTCTTCCTGAAATCTCCAGCCTGTGCCGCTCCATTAGCCTGTCTCAACGGGAAGCCGCAGGGAGAGGGAGCCCACGGTGAGGGAGCCCGCAGTGAGGGAGACCACAGTGAGGGAGCCTGCAGTGAGGGAGCCCACAGTGAAGGAGCCCACAGGGTGAGGGAGCCCGCAGTGAGGGAGCCCGCAGTGAGGGAGCCTGCAGTGAGGGAGCCCGCAGTGAGGGAGCCTGCAGTGAGGGAGCCCGCAGTGAAGGAGATCACAGTGAGGGAGCCTGCAGTGAGGGAGCCCACAGTGAAGGAGATCACAGTGAGGGAGCCCACAGTGAGGGAGCCCACAGTGAGGGAGCCCACAGTGAAGGAGATCACAGTGAGGGAGATCACAGTGAGGGAGCCCACAGTGAGGGAGATCACAGTGAGGGAGCCCACAGTGAGGGAGATCACAGTGAGGGAGATCACAGTGAGGGAGCCCACAGTGAGGGAGATCACAGTGAGGGAGATCACAGTGAGGGAGATCACAGTGAGGGAGCCCACAGTGAGGGAGCCCACAGTGAGGGAGATCACAGTGAGGGAGCCCACAGTGAGGGAGATCACAGTGAGGGAGCCGACAGTGAGGGAGCCCACAGTGAGGGAGATCACAGTGAGGGAGCCCGCAGTGAGGGAGATCACAGTGAGGGAGCCCACAGTGAGGGAGATCACAGTGAGGGAGCCGACAGTGAGGGAGCCCACAGTGAGGGAGCCCGCAGTGAGGGAGCCCACAGTGAGGGAGATCACAGTGAGGGAGCCCGCAGTGAGGGAGCCCACAGTGAAGGAGATCACAGTGAGGGAGATCACAGTGAGGGAGATCACAGTGAGGAAGCCCGCAGTGAGGGAGCCCGCAGTGAGGGAGCCGACAGTGAGGGAGATCACAGTGAGGGAGCCCGCAGTGAGGGAGCCGACAGTGAGGGAGATCACAGTGAGGGAGCCCACAGTGAGGGAGATCACAGTGAGGGAGCCTGCAGTGAGGGAGCCCGCAGTGAGGGAGATCACAGTGAGGGAGCCCACAGTGAGGGAGCCCACAGTGAGGAGCCCGCAGTGAGGGAGCCCGCAGTGAGGGAGATCACAGTGAGGAGCCCGCAGTGAGGGAGCCCGCAGTGAGGGAGATCACAGTGAGGGAGCCCGCAGTGAGGGAGCCCGCAGTGAGGAGCCCGCAGTGAGGGAGCCCGCAGTGAGGGAGATCACAGTGAGGGAGCCCACAGTGAGGGAGCCCACAGTGAGGAGCCCGCAGTGAGGGAGCCCGCAGTGAGGGAGATCACAGTGAGGGAGATCGCAGTGAGGGAGCCCGCAGTGAGGGAGATCACAGTGAGGGAGCCCGCAGTGAGGGAGATCACAGTGAGGGAGCCCGCAGTGAGGGAGCCCGCAGTGAGGAGCCCGCAGTGAGGGAGCCCGCAGTGAGGGAGATCACAGTGAGGGAGCCCACAGTGAGGGAGCCCACAGTGAGGAGCCCGCAGTGAGGGAGCCCGCAGTGAGGGAGATCACAGTGAGGGAGATCACAGTGAGGGAGCCCACAGTGAGGGAGCCCACAGTGAGGGAGCCCACAGTGAGGAGCCCGCAGTGAGGGAGCCCGCAGTGAGGGAGATCACAGTGAGGGAGCCCACAGTGAGGGAGCCCACAGTGAGGAGCCCGCAGTGAGGGAGATCACAGTGAGGGAGCCCACAGTGAGGGAGCCCGCAGTGAGGGAGCCCACAGTGAGGGAGATCACAGTGAGGGAGCCCGCAGTGAGGGAGCCCACAGTGAGGGAGACCGCAGTGAGGGAGCCCACAGTGAGGGAGCCCACAGTGAGGGAGCCCGCAGTGAGGGAGCCCACAGTGAGGGAGATCACAGTGAGGGAGATCGCAGTGAGGGAGATCACAGTGAGGGAGCCCGCAGTGAGGGAGCCCACAGTGAGGGAGATCACAGTGAGGGAGCCCACAGTGAGGGAGCCCACAGTGAGGGAGCCCACAGTGAGGGAGATCACAGTGAGGGAGCCCGCAGTGAGGGAGCCCACAGTGAGGGAGACCGCAGTGAGGGAGCCCACAGTGAGGGAGCCCACAGTGAGGGAGCCCGCAGTGAGGGAGATCACAGTGAGGGAGATCGCAGTGAGGGAGCCCGCAGTGAGGGAGCCCACAGTGAGGGAGACCGCAGTGAGGGAGCCCGCAGTGAGGGAGCCCGCAGTGAGGGAGCCCACAGTGAGGGAGCCCGCAGTGAGGGAGATCACAGTGAGGGAGCCCACAGTGAGGGAGCCCACAGTGAGGGAGCCCGCAGTGAGGGAGATCACAGTGAGGGAGATCGCAGTGAGGGAGCCCGCAGTGAGGGAGCCCACAGTGAGGGAGACCGCAGTGAGGGAGCCCGCAGTGAGGGAGCCCGCAGTGAGGGAGCCCGCAGTGAGGCAGTGAGGGAGCCCACAGTGAGGGAGCCCACAGTGAGGGAGCCCACAGTGAGGGAGATCACAGTGAGGGAGCCCACAGTGAGGGAGCCCACAGTGAGGAGCCCGCAGTGAGGGAGCCCACAGTGAGGGAGCCCACAGTGAGGGAGATCGCTGTGAGGGAGATCACAGTGAGGGAGCCCACAGTGAGGGAGCCCGCAGTGAGGGAGCCCACAGTGAGGGAGCCCACAGTGAGGGAGCCCACAGTGAGGGAGCCCACAGTGAGGGAGATCACAGTGAGGGAGACCGCAGTGAGGGAGCCCACAGTGAGGGAGCCCACAGTGAGGGAGCCCGCAGTGAGGGAGCCCACAGTGAGGGAGATCGCAGTGAGGGAGCCCACAGTGAGGGAGATCGCAGTGAGGGAGCCCACAGTGAGGGAGATCACAGTGAGGGAGCCCACAGTGAGGGAGATCGCAGTGAGGGAGCCCGCAGTGAGGGAGCCCACAGTGAGGGAGACCGCAGTGAGGGAGCCCGCAGTGAGGGAGCCCACAGTGAGGGAGCCCGCAGTGAGGGAGCCCGCAGTGAGGGAGATCGCAGTGAGGGAGCCCACAGTGAGGGAGCCCACAGTGAGGGAGATCGCAGTGAGGGAGCCCGCAGTGAGGGAGATCACAGTGAGGGAGCCCGCAGTGAGGGAGCCCACAGTGAGGGAGCCCGCAGTGAGGGAGCCCACAGTGAGGGAGCCCACAGTGAGGGAGCCCACAGTGAGGGAGATCACAGTGAGGGAGATCGCAGTGAGGGAGCCCGCAGTGAGGGAGATCACAGTGAGGGAGCCCGCAGTGAGGGAGATCACAGTGAGGGAGCCCGCAGTGAGGGAGATCACAGTGAGGGAGCCCGCAGTGAGGGAGATCACAGTGAGGGAGCCCGCAGTGAGGGAGATCACAGTGAGGGAGCCCGCAGTGAGGGAGCCCACAGTGAGGGAGATCGCAGTGAGGGAGCCCACAGTGAGGGAGCCCGCAGTGAGGGAGATCACAGTGAGGGAGCCCGCAGTGAGGGAGATCACAGTGAGGGAGCCCACAGTGAGGGAGCCCACAGTGAGGGAGATCGCAGTGAGGGAGCCCACAGTGAGGGAGCCCGCAGTGAGGGAGCCCGCAGTGAGGGAGCCCACAGTGAGGGAGATCGCAGTGAGGGAGCCCACAGTGAGGGAGATCGCAGTGAGGGAGCCCACAGTGAGGGAGATCGCAGTGAGGGAGCCCACAGTGAGGGAGCCCACAGTGAGGGAGCCCACAGTGAGGGAGATCACAGTGAGGGAGCCCGCAGTGAGGCAGTGAGGGAGCCCACAGTGAGGGAGCCCACAGTGAGGGAGATCGCAGTGAGGGAGATTACAGTGAGGGAGCCCACTGGCACAGCCCCTGCGGGACGACCCCTTCCTCCGCCTCTGCCTCCCTGGGCCTGCACTGGGGAGGCAGACTGGGGAAGCGTGGGGCGCGGGGGATGCCAGCACTGTGGGAAAGATTGTGCTGAAGGAACAGGGGCTGAGGTGTGTCAGAGAGCAAGGAGCTGTCATAAGCCTCTGCTTTCCAGTCCTCCACATTCATTGGCTTTCCCTGAAGTCCAGTCAGTCACAGGAAAACACCACAATGTAGGAGGAACATTGTGGCTATGGACACAGGCTTGGTGAGGAGGTGAGAGGCAGGAGGAAGAGCCAGCCAATGGCTCAGGGGATGGAGGAGTGCAGTATAAAACACTTTTCAAACTAGAGAAGGGTTTTTAGCTAACACACACACACACACACACACACACACATACACACACACACACACACACACACACGTGCACGCCCACGCCCACGGCTACAAAACTGTTGGAATGGAATGCTTAGCCAGGTTTTCAGACACAAGCTATGGGAAGCGGCTGATATTGTCTTAATGGGCATGAAGTCCCACTTTAAATAAGGGACTATGACTAGCCAAAAAGTCCAAGAGAAGTGCTTCGAATTGTCTGTAATTTTATTATCCTAAAGAACCATCTGCTTGATTCAGCCAAAACTTAATCCTTTGAGTAGTGAGGTTTTTTTTCATGCTTGCTGATCCCTGAGAGTATTTTTTCAAAAAATGAAATTAGTTTGAGTTCCAGTTTTATTAACTTAAAATCATGTTGGCTTGATAACCAATTTATGGAAACAAGAAGAACATACATTTGCCTTTTTTAAATGTTTTTAAAATCTACTCTGGATGGTCAGGAGGCATGAGGACATACTGAACGTTCGAACTACTCAAAGGGTTAGATGAGCCCCCTCCATGCACTTTCTCTTTTGATGGTGCATGTTATGTCCTGATAGAACAACCTAGCCCTGATGTGGAGGCCTGGGTCTCAACAGCAGCTCCTGAAAGCACTGTGTAGACTACGTGGCTTTCCTTGGCTTGTGAGCCTCACCCCCAGTTACCTTTGAAAATCTGCCATCATCCTATCATCCATAAGTGGCTCTAAACTCCTCCTTGCAAATTGTGATATTCTTCTGATAATAGCTCTAGAAAAAGCCAGTTTCTCGTCGTCAGGAAGCACTTTCTCTTTCTAAGACTAACGTCCTTGTAGCAACCTTAGAGATCTTGGAGTCGAGTCTTCCCCAAAGTACTTTTAAACGTCTTCATAGGCACTAGGATGTGAACAAAGGATTTCGTGGTCAAACAACTTTGGGAAATACTGATTGAAATCCACAAAAGTTAAATAACTTTTCCTTAAGGATGAATTTCTGAGAGCTTTTAATACCAAATGCAAATGATGAACCTACTGGAAAAAGATGATATGCAGAGATTTTCAAATTTAGTTGGCTAAAGAATACCTTTTTTTTTTTTTTTAACAGTTGCACTCTGTGGGACAGGTCTGCTGCTGGACACTCCTTAGAATGTGGCCTACAAAAGTAGAAACTGGGGTTCAAAGAAAAGGAAAATGTCTTGGTCAAGGCTTCCCAACTGCTTATGGTTCTCTCCTGCTTCTAGCAATGCTGAGGTTGAGGGATGACCTACGTGTAACCTTCTTCCATAGACACAACCAGTCGCAACCCCCATTTCTACAGACGAAAGAACCTCACCGCTTTTGTTTTCTCCTAATACGGCTTGTGTCCTCTCTCACCATCACCTTTGCTCCCCTTTATCATTTTAATTGCATTTCTATGAGCCTTGCTCAATTCTAAGCTATCTTTCTCGAGGAACAAGGCCAGAACAAGGCCCGGAACAGCATATGCATTCCTGGTAGGAACACAAGATGGCCCTGCACGTTTTCTGTCTGGTTTCCTGTAACTTTCCCAAGGACCCCACATTTCATCAGCCCTCTGGCCTACAGAGCTCAGTGCTCACTGTATTTCCTGGGGCTGCACTGATAGCTCAGAGCACACCATCTTCTAAGTCAAGAGCTTATGCTTCATTTCCTGCCCAAGATTAGGCTAGAGCCCCTCTCCCCTACCTCATTTCTCCCAGTGTCCCGCCTCCCACACGAGTACTCAGTCCCAAACACTCTGCCATTTGCTTTGCTGAGTTGATAGTTTAGAGGTTTCTTCCCTAATTATTATCCTGCTCTGGCCCCAAAGAAAACACATTCACTACATTTCTGTAGCTTTGCAGGATCTTGATGTTTATTCCTGACAGGTAACTTTAGAATTATGGCAAATTTACAGATGCTTTCTTTAAGTGACTTAAAAATATTTTGTACAAAGTGTTTCTTAGGGCCTATATATGACAGAGATTTCTATCCAATTAGAAAGATGCCTTTGAAACGAATGATGGCTTTTACACAACAGCAAAGATGCTGGCAATTAACAGAACAACAGCCAAGCTAACAGGATTGTGCTCTTTGGTTCAGATACATTAAGTTCTACTGAATGTCAAGGCTAAACTGGGGAATCCAGCTGCTTTTTATACTACAGCAGTGAGGACAGACATTCTTGGAAGGAAATCTTGTCCTTGAGGGCAAGATGCCTTTAAATTAGGCCTCCCAGCACCTGGCAGAGTTCTGGGCTCAGAGTAGATGCTCAATAAACATTTCTTCAAAGTGTGAATGATTTAATAAAGGAATCAACACGTGAACAAAGAAACATTCTGGAAAGGAAACGTCTGAGGTGTGGTCTTGGTCTCAGCTCCCAAGCAAACGTTTTTAGTTCCTTGTGTCCCTTTCCTGCTCCTTGGTTACCAGAGCCTCCGACATGGCCTCTGTACTCGGAGGCTGCTCCTTAGATCCCCAAGCAACAGGAGGCAGTCCAGTCAGCACATCTTTATAGGACAAAAATGTAAAAGTCCCTGACTTCTTTTGTTCTAAGGAGAATTAAGGCCTTAAAACATTGATGGTAAACTCTTTTATATGCCTTTAGGAAACAAAGGTGATATTTGTTTCTACAAAGTCCCTTGAAGAAGCATATCATTCAAACACCGTTCCAAAGCACTAAATATGCTTAATTTCATGTTTCACATCTGGACTCTATTTTTCCCTCCAAAAGAGGGCAAAGGACAGCAGAATGTTTGCCAGTTGATGGAACGATTGTTACTGTGCTGTATCTATTTCTATGAGGATATTGTTACGGGGCTGCGCTCATAAAGGAACCTTCATTCTAAATCTCTGTGCACTTTATGAATTTTACTCCATTTTAGCACCCCCTCCCCCGCAAAAAGTCACTCAGGTCCTTTAATAATACTGGTAAATAGCTCCAGCCTTCCACAGCTGCGAGGTTCACTGTCCTGGGAGATTTTCAGCGTTACTATTCATGCTTCCAATCAAAACAGTGACAGAGTTGACATGATTTACCGAGGAGAAGGACTTGATTAAGAACTAGCACACTACCAAGCAAATATTAAACAACTTCAGGGAACTTTTAATATGCAACATTCTCTCTCAACAAAAATAAGCCAGAAATAATTTCCTGTGGAAGCTTGTTTTTTAAGGTTCCTTGTTGTGTGTTGTACACATTTCAGCAAAGCAGCCTTCACCTATGAGAGGCACTGGTTCCAGTTAGACAACTCTGTCCTTCTCATTTCAAATGGAAACCGGCTGTGCTACTAACCTGTAACAAGAACACCTATCCAGGGGGTCAAAAATGGGCTGGAAGACACCTCACTGTAAAACGTATCAAGCTTCTTTATTGGGATTAAAGTCTGTTTGCTGCAAATTGCCAGTGACAACCCATGGCCCAGAATTCCATTTCTTGATGGTTTCAGAGCCTTATTATTTCTTCCACTCTGGAGGAATAAATAAACACATGCTACAGTATGAATTGGGGGTTGAAACAGTATCGATATTGGAGGAGAGAAAATGATTCTAGAAATACAGACCTGGGGATCTTCCATTGGGAATAAGTAATTTTGGAAAACAAGTTCTAGACTTTTTCTTTTTCTTTAATGGCCTAATTCCTTCTCTGGGATGATTTGAGAACACCCTATGACTCTATTCTCTGCCCCCAAATTTCTAAAAACAACAGAAAAAAAAGATCCTGGCAGAAGTCAAAGGGTCAATGGATTGCAAACAACCTTTAGGCTCAAATATGCACCATCACTGAGAGAAGTCCAACCGTTGTAATGAGTTACCCTCAACAAGGGGTTCCAAATCATAAAAATGAGCAATAGCATATTTAGCACTATGAACTGCATGACTTACAAATCTCAAGGGGGTACATTTGAAATTGGGAAAGGCTGGGATATCTGATTAGCGTAAAACCACACACACACACACACACACACACACACACACACATACACACACACAGCACAAAGGCAGGGGAGGTGGACACAGAGACTGCACTAAGAGACATATATATTGTCCTCTGAGATGCCCTCCAAAATTCCAGAAGAAACCAGGACTGTTTGTATGGTCTGGGAGCCACTCTGATGGACTTGATGTAGTTCTTAAAATGAGATTCAAAAAAGAATATTCTGTTCATCTGTCTGCTTCTGTGCTCATGTAGGATGAACTCCGCACCCCTCTCTGTCCCAATGCACTTCGGTAGCCTTGCAGAAGAAAGCAACTGGTACCTTCTTGGTACTGCTCATAAACATGTTCCGGCCACTTGGCAAAATGTCCATCTACATTTATAGAGTTAATTGACATCTATTAATTTCGCTCAGATTCTCTCTCCCTCCTTCCACCTTGTTGTCCCCTGCCTTTCTCTCTCTCTCTTTTTTTTTTTTTAAGAGAGAAAGCTAATGAAAACCATGTTTATGTGCTCAAAGGCACAGAGGAAATTCATTACTCTGAGGAATAGCACACTCCACAAGTGAAATGAAAGTAATCTTATTTATGACAGGAAGGGGCCCAGCTAGACTGAACTGCACGCTTCTGCGACTGCTCCGTAGAAGCAGCGGCGCAGCTCCTGCGCCCACTCCTAACGGCAGCCTCGCTGACAACAAACACATTCACAGTTCTGTGTCTGAAAACTGCGAGAGCCCCAGAAAACAGCCATCTGATAGAGACGGGACATCTAGAACAGATCATTCATTCTTCACACCTTCCAATACACTCTTGATAACTCTTTGTTACTAAATTTCAAAAAGACACTTCCTCAAATCATGAGTTTATGACCTTTATCAAGTACTGGCTTGTAAATACAGTGATGCTAGTTTCATGGCCTAATTCTCTGATTGTAAGAGTTTTTCACTGTAGATTCATGAACCAACTCCCACATAAAAAATAATGAGATGGTTTAAATTACATGTTTTTACAATAAATGTCCACCGATGCCCTTAGAGACAATTCTCCCTTTCCTTCTTAAAAATCCCATCAACAGTAAGTATATTTCCTGTTTAACTATTGGCTTTTTTCTCAAAAATATTTAAAATTATTAATTTTAGACAGAGAGAAGAAGAAGAAGAAGAAGAAGAAGAAGAAGAAGAAGAAGAAGAAGAAGAAGAAGAAAGAGAGAGAGAGAGATAGAGAGAGAGAGAGGCATTCATCTGTTGTTCCACTTAGTTGTGCATTCATTGGTCTCTTCCCATACATGCCCTGACCAGGGATTGAACCTGCAACCTTGGTGTTTCAGGATGATGCTCTAAAACCAACTGAGCTAATGGGCAGGTTCTCTCAATTTCTAAAAAATTTTGTATTTGTTGATTTTAAATAGAAAGAAAGAGAGAGAGAGAGAGAGAGGCAGGGAAGGGGGGAGAGACAGAGAGAAAGAGAGAGAGAGGGAGAAAGAGATCAATTTTGTTGTTTCATTTATTCATGCATTCATTGGTTGATTCTTGTATGTGCCCTGACCAGAGATTGAATTGCAACCTTGACATATTGGGACAATGCTCTAATCAACTGAGCTACCTGGCCAGAGTTTTCTCTCAATCATTTAGTTAATCAACAAAAATCATGGAAGTCTTGTATACTAGAGGCTACTGGGGAGATAGTGTCTTCACTTTTTCTTCTAAACTATTCATAAGTACTCTACAAAATCTTAATAAACATTATGTGGAATTTTGACAGTAATAAGATGGTTTAATAGTACTGTTTGATGTCCTAGAACAATTTTTGCTGGAAGGTCCTGTGAGGTCATCAAGCCCACTTCCTTATTTACAAATAAGGAAACAGGCTTTAGGGCAGATCCTAGACTGTGTATCTTTCTTTTTTTAAAAAACAATATACTTTCCTCTCCTCCAAGAAACTTTCCCATGTTCCCCACTGAAGGAAAGAATACTTGCTTGGGTTTATGCAGCGAAGGGTTTTACATTCCATTCATCTACATGAGAAGGGCTTGTCTCTTCTTCCAGTAAAAAGGGCCAACTGAGTAATTGCTGGTCTTCTGAGGTCACATAAAGAGACACAATACTGAGAGCCACTGGGAATGCATGAACTTAATCAACACACCTCTTTTAAGACTTAAAGTATCAAGCAAGTGCTAGGCCCCGGCTTAGCAGACACTCTCCCTTTCCCAGGTAGCTCACAATACTGTAGGGGAGTCAGGCAGGTACACAGGTGAACTGCTCACATCATGCTCGGGTAGGCGCCATGATGGGAAAGCTCAGAGTGCTATGAGAGACAGCGCTGCCAGGATGGAGGGAGGGGATGGACTGGGGACAGAGTGGCAGTGACTATTCCAGGCAGAAGGAACAACTGTTGTAAAAGCTTGGCAAGGGAAGTTTCAGAGCTTTCGGAAAATCTGTCAGTGGCCCACACTGCGGGGAGGTACAAAAGTCAGAGTCTCTGGTTTTTACTGGCCACCCTTTACATGCAAGCATTCCTTCCTTGCCTTGCTCGAATGAAATGTTTTTAAGTGTGCTATATAACATTATTCGCCTGGCTAGTCTCTCCTGTACTCCAAGACACTGTTATCAGTTTGGCTTTACAACACACAAAGGTGTTTCCACTTACCTTAAAAAGGCCTTGACTTCAATTCACCCAGAATTTATGAAGCATTTCATAGGCACTACTCTCTTCACTGTGCTCTCTCACCATCTGCATGTACAGACCTCGATTACACAAGCACTATACACATTAGGGCTCCCTCAGCCTCCCCATGAGGCCCAGGGAGGCCTGTCTTACCAGCTTCTGTAATCCTAGCACAATGCAAACACAGAATAAGAGATCAATAAGTGTTTGTTGAATGATACATGTGTTTGGTGCAATATAGCTCAATTCTCAAAACATTGTTAAATGCATCATTTAAATAAAGTGTTTCCTACACAGCATGTTTCGATGCAGATGATAAGTGAATAATCAAAAAATGGTTAGGAGGTCTCTGTGCTCTGAAAACTAGCATAACTCGGCAATTCCCGCTGTTAGGGTACACGGGACTATTTTTGCTCAGAGCTTATAGTATTCACTAGAAAATTTTACTGCGTAGTACTGGGTGGCAGATGTTTTGAATAAAAAGGAGACATTACGAGCTAATGATTTAGCAAAACAAACCCAAAGCCAGCAAAGTCAGGAGGGAGAAGAAGAACTATGTCAAACGTCCAACTTTATTACAGGGTCTGCTATTTGGTACCTCAGTTTCTCATTAAGTAAAGCTCTCTATATTTAAGGCAATTTCCAAATAGTAAGTACAGAAAAACACAGTAATAAAGACTAACCATATACTCGGATGGTCAGGACATAGGCCAAGATTATAGATTTTATACCTCTGACCCACCACAGTTGATCCTTAAACACCTATCATTCATCCAGCGTTTAATGAGGACCTACTATGTGCCAGGTACTGTGATGTCCACTGTAAATACAGAGGTAAAGAACAAAACAGCTCTGCCTTGAAGGAAATTATAACCTAGTAAGGAATACAGAAAAGTAGGGAAAAAAAAACTACAACTAACCCAACCTTTGGAGTAAGCAGAGGCAGGGCAGGCCTCCCAAGAGAAAAATCTCTTAAACGCATGTTGTCAATACTGGCCGTTCTGATAAGACTTTGAAAACTGATCAGCATATGTCTTCCATCACTATGAGAAAAATACCTCAAGTACAGTGCACGCTAACACTGGCTTAACTTCCAAGATGGTGACGAAGGTCTGCGTGCTCTCAGAAGCTCTGTATTCATACTGTGTCATCAAATAATATATTCATAAAAATATATTTTGCCTTTCAAAACTTCATGAGTTTGGGAAGGGGGAGTGAAGAGCAAACTGGTAAACAGTTTAGCTATGTTCACCTTCTTTCTGTAGTAACTTGTCCAGGCCACAAAGAGGCACTCTGGGTTAAAGAATCAGTGGACTCCTCTTTCTGCATTCTTTCTCTTCTCTCTGAGGGGCCTTCAGAGAGCAGAGTGCCTTTATCTAACATCAGGAGGGCCAGCAGCTCTTGTAGGAAGGCAGATGTTTGTCTAGCACAAAGTACAGATGTTTCTGACTAAAGTTCCAAAATAACTCTTACTTATGCAGGAAGAATTGATGAGGGCAGAGACAGCTTCTTAAGAGAGGGGGGGTTCTATTCCCAAAACAAAACAACAACAAAAAAACAAAACCATTTTTATATCCGATCATTTCTGGGGGAAAATGGGAATAAATAAATAACCCAAACAAACAAAATTAAAACATTAAACAATGAAAAAAACAAAAAAACAGAAATCGTCACAAAATAAAACAAAGCTGTCAGCATAAATGAGAACAGTTTTTGAAGAGGACACGCTGCTGGAAGCAGTTCTGATAATATTCCCTGTGGTGTTGGGTTTGGATGATCCTGTTCAAAAAAAAAATCTTCCTTAACCTTCATCTTGAACCAGTCAGTAATCCAATGTTTTAACATTATAGTCAGTTGCCATGGAAAGAAATCTGATGACATAAATTTAGCTTTTTGGTTACCATCCTGGATAACATAGGAGCAGAAAACAAGAATATCATATCTATTCTGTGTTAATATTTTCACTTTGGGGGGGAGGGGTCAATCAGATTAAGAAATAATGGACAAACTGTATACTGTTAGAATATGAATCTTTTAAAAATCCTTAAAATCTTTATGTAGTTTTCAAAACTCCAGTGCTTCACTGAGCAAAATTTTTTATCTAGCTAAAACTCCTGAGCTCTTTAGTCATCAGAGAGTGTTCTAAATGTTCTCTGTGTTAGACAAAAATTAATGAATCATGTTAGAGGCATGTAGGAGGTCCTCATTAAAAGATAAGGTGAAAAAATAGAATATAGGTGAAAGAAAATGTATACTTGTCACTTTTTGGAACATTTCATTTAACTGGGTTTGAACACCCTCCCCCTTTATATAATTTAGACAATTAAATTTAACAGGGTGACACTGGTCAACCAGAGCACACAGATTTAGAGAAAACATCTCCACATCATTTGGACAGTCGATCATGCCGTATACCCATCACCCAAAGTCAAATCATCCTCCATCACCCCATATTTGTTTCTCTTTAAGCCCCTTCTCTTTTCCCACCCCACTTTCCTCCTTCCCCCTCCCCCTGGTAACCACTGCACTTTTATCTATGTCCATGAGTCTCAATTTTGTGTCCCACCTATGTTAGCTTTTTCTGATTTTCTTATTTCACTCAATATAGTGCTATCAAGGTCCATCCATGTTGTCATCAATGGTACTATGTCATCATTTCTTATGGCTGAGTAGTATTCCATTGTATATATGTATCACATCTTCTTTATCCAATCCTCTATTGAGGGACACTTTGGTTGTTTCCATGTCTTGGCCACAGTGAACAATGCTGCAATGAACATGGGGGTGCATGTGTCTTTATGTACCCATGTTTTCCAGTTTGGGGAGTATATACCCAGTAGAGGGGTTGCTGGGTCATATGGTAGTTCTATTCTTAATATTTTGAGGAACCACCATACTTTCTTCCATAATGGTTGTACTACTTTACATTCCCACCAACAGTGTATGAGGGTTCCTTTTTCTCCACAGCCTCTCCAACACTTGTTATTTCCTGTCTTGTTGATAATAGCCAATCTAATAGGTGTGAGGTGATATCTCACTGTAGTTTTAATTTGCATTTCTCTAATAGCTAATGAAGATGAGCATCTTTTCATATGTCTGTTGGCCATTTGTATTTCTTCCTGGAAAAAGTGTCTGTTCATGTCCTCTTCCCATTTTTTTTTATTGGGTTGTTTGCTTGTTTGTTGTTGAGTTTTATGAGTTCTTTGTATATTTTGGATATTAGGCCTTTATCTGTGCTGTTGTTTGAAAATATCAACTCCATTTAGTTGGCTGACTGTTTATTTTGTTGTCAGTTTCTCTTGCTGTGCAAAAGCTTCTTAGTCTGATGTAGTCCCATTCATTTATCTTTGCCTTCACTTCCCTTGCCTTTGGAGTCAAATTCATAAAGTGCTCTTTATAACCAAGGTCCATGAGTTTAGTACCTATGTTTTCTTCTACGTAATTTATTTTTTCAGATCTTATATTTAAGTCTTTGATCCATTTTGAATTAATTTTTGTGCAAGGAAACAAGCTGTAGTCAAGTTTCATTCTTTTGCATGTGGCTTTCCAATTTTCTCAGCACCATTTATTGAAGAGGCTTTCTTTTCTCCATCATGTGTTTTTGGCCCTTTTATCAAAGATGATTTGACTGTATATATGTAGTTTTATTTCTGGGCTCTCTCTGCTGTTCCATTGGTCTGTGTGTCTATTTTTCTGCCAACACCATGCTGTTTTGATTATTGTGGCTCTGTAGTATAATTTGAAGTCAGGTATCGTAATGCCTCCAGCTTCCCTTTTTTTCTTTAGGATTATTTTGGTTATTTGGGGTTTTTTTATGTGAACATTTTTTAAAGTGTCTTAGGAAACCTGAAGAACCATAAATCTTTCCCAAGATGGTTTTTCAGGACATTCAAAAATGATCAAAACTTTTTCCTCCCTCCTGCTTCTATCTCCTTCCTCTTCCCTAAAAGAGAGAAGCAGAGTTCTTACATATACTCCTGTTGGTGGGTACCATTGACCATAACACAATAGGCTATTTTCTGCTTCTTAAAAATATGAGGGCAATTATCCAGTGATTGTGAAATAGTACCACATGGACCACACTTCACCCACTGGAAATACACTTGGGAAACATTCAATCACACATAAAAGACAGGAGAGAGGGAATAAAGGAGGAATAACTCAAATAAAAACATGCTGTGTGAAATAGTGAAGGAATCTGCCCAAATTTCTGGTGATGATGCTTTTTACACCCATATGTAACACGAAAGATGAACTAGTAGGCGCTATATGGGTTTTACAAACCTCCGTACATTTTTAAAAAGTGCTTGCTCTAACTTTTAAGTATTATTTAAATTAAATTAGTTAGATTCCATCAGAATGGAAACTTAAAATTATCCAACATTTGAACAACTAAGTTCTTTTAAACTTAACTTTTAAGGGATAATAAAGAGCAACTTGTTGTCATAGGAAGAGACCTGGGTCAGGAATCAGAGGTCAGAATTTGAGGTCGGCTCTATGACCCACAGGTTCTGTGCCCTGGGCAGGTCCCTCCATCGCACTGGTGGATTCTCATCTCTTATGCATAAAATGAAGGGATTGGATCACACGATTTCTAAGGCCCTTTCCAGCTCCGTTAGTCCAAGATTTCAGTCCTTACACTGTATCAAAACTCCTAGAGTTGTCATGTGTCAAGACTGGCAAAGAAAATTGGCCAAGGGTGACAGGTTGAAGGCTGCAGAGGCAGCTGACTAAAGGAAAATTAAAAAAAAAAAAAATTAAATAAATTTTATGCAGTTGGTCCTTTACTCAAGAGATTGGTGATCATGGCATTCACGGCCATAAGAAGTCTTATTTCTCAGTTCAGCCGCCCACCCTCCGAGACCGTTACTGCACACCCTCTCCTCTCCTCAAGCCTCTAACGCCCCTCTCCAACCTCACGGCAGGCTGGCAGCCTGGCTTCCTACCTCACCAAGAAGCAGAAGCCATCAGATGAGGCCTTCCATGTGGTCCCACTGACCATTTACCACACTCTGCACCTGTGCCAAGTACTCTAACTTTCTTCCTGCTTTGGTGGGTAAACCACTTCTGCTGCCAACAAAAACTGAGGTCCAGTCCTGTCACTTCTTTGCTCTAACCCTCCATGCCCCCCTCACTACACAACAGCCACAGCCTCTACAGAGACCGAGCAGGGCTTATCTGCTCTGCGCCCTGCCACCTCTCCTCCCACCCCTACCTGCTCATTCTGCCCTCGTGGTATAGACCAACAAGCCTCCACATCAGGGCCCTTGCATTTGCTGCTTCTTCAATCTGGTATGTTATTCCTCTAATATCCAAAAGGTTCACTGCCTTGCTCTCTCCAGGCCTGTTCATCAATATCTCCTATTCAGGGAGGTCTTTCCTGACCACCCCATATAAAATAGCTCACTTACACTCAATTCTCTATCCTCCCACTCCCTCCACCTACTCTGTTTTTCTCCCAAGCTATTAACAGTGCGTGACATACTATATATTTTTGTGTATTGTCTTCCCACATCAGAACACAAGCCCTGGGATGGCAGAGACTTGCTGGACTCGTTTACTGTTCTCACCCCAGGGTCTGTGTTAGGGCTGGACACATATTTATTGAATGATTTACCGTATTTTTGTTCCATAAGACGCAGCTGACCATTTAGACACACCTAGGGTTTTAAGGAGGAAAAAAAAATATTTTGAAGCAAATGGTGTGTTAAAATATTTAATAAAATACTGTATTTTTTGCTCCATAAGATGCACGGGCATTTTCCCCTCCACTTTTTTTGGGGAAAAAGTGCATCTTATGGAGCGAAATATATGGTAATTGATTTCTGTGACATTGTTAAGCATTTAGGAGAAAGTTGGTGAAATTTTGATATTGTTACAAGATAGACCAAGCATTATAAGCGATTATTAATCTATGTTCACACCTACTAAAATGGGAAGGAAAATAAGTAGGATGATGTACTCATAGAGAACGGCAGGTCTACATCTCACTGCACTCCAATATTGCTCTAAATAACACGAGATCTGAACCAAGGCAAAAATGCAACGTCCCTGACAAGCATTGCTCCTGACGGCGATAATCCAATGTTCTCACACTTCAGAGGCCAATTTCCTTCTGGTGATTTCTCCCCAATTCATCCTGAGTGGACAGAATCACTCAAGTCAGAGTGATTTACATTCAGTCAATCAATTCTCTGTCAGAAGGAAAACACTAGGCCCATGATGTGCAGTTTTCACGCTTGGAGTTTCCTTTATGGCTAGACAGACATTTCTGGGGAGGAGACCCAGCATATCAACTCTGGAGACTAAAGACTACCCTCCCAAAGGGTGCTTGGGAAATAGAAATGCAACAACACTCATACCAGCCCGACTTTGCTCATTAAGAACTATATCATGCAGGGACTTATCCTGGATACATCTTAGATGGTCGGTGTCTGTTCTTATTAGCCTTTAGACCAAGGGCGGCCATAGTAAGGTTTGTTGTAATAGCCTCCATGCAGTATATACTTGAGATGGCCAGCTATTATGCAAAGCAGCTTATAAAGCTAGAGAAATGAAAGCCCAGTCTGAACGTTCCAGCTCTCACCTGAGGAGTCAAGAGCGATACTCAATGCTGAAATGAGGTTGGTGAGTTTGTCTCCTTGCACAAAAAAAATAATTCAAAATGAATCAAAGACCTAAATATAAGATCTGAAAAAATAAATTACATAAAAGAAAACATAGGTACTAAACTCATACTCAGATGCTAAGAATAAAGTTCAGCAAACTTCCTGGGGTGCAATGGGCCTCACAGTCATCAGAAGCCTTAAAAAAGGATTGTAGCCTTTGACTTAGAAATTCCATTTCCAAGACTTTATTCTAAGAAAGCAATTAAAGACAAGGACAAGGATTCATGCACAAAGGATGTTCAAAATCTGGAAGCAACTGAAATGTCCAAAAACAGAAACTGTTTAAATAAATAAGAGCAGATCTTAGAATATAATGCAACTATTAAAGGTAAATGTTTGAAAATAACTTAGGAAGTGATCCTGATATAAAGGTTAATTTGTATTTGAGCCTTATTTATATAGGTAGATGTACAGTTATATATACACAAGCCTAGGAATTGAAAGAACTTACCAAAATATCTATAGTCATAATCTCTAGGTGATGAGATCAAATTTGATTTAAAAATTTTAGCTCCACAGTTTTCTACCATAAACAGATATTTAATTTTGAAAAATACCATCGGCTCCAGTTATAAAATTACATTTATTACTTCATCAGAAGAAGAAATAAGGAGTAAGAAACCCTCCTTTTGGATTCTCCAGGGACTGGAGAACCCTGGCAATTGATCAGCATGGGTCACATCAATGTTGCTGAAATTCTCTCGTTCTATCAGACATATCACTCATTGAAAACTCACTTCTAAACAGAGTACTAAATAAACAACATACAAAGGTATACAGCTGTGCTGCTCAGCTGCCCACCCCCATCTTCCCAGCAGGTTTTCTCATGGTCACTCACTGATTTAATTTAGATTAATATGGTAGGTCTTAGGTGGCTACTCTGCTTTGGATCCTGAGCAATGCTTATTATTATCATAAAGGACAAACGACTCAGGAGGTTTAAAGTTCAGGCACAGAAACCGCCGGCTACATTTCTGCTATTTGGTTCACCAAATTACAACAGGCTGGTGAGTTAATATGAAAGATTCCAAACACAAAGGTCAACGCTGGGCTACTGACCTTCCTGACCCTACCTCAGAGCCAAGAATCTCAATGCAGTTTTTCCTCCCACGCCAAAACCATTAGCAACCAGCTCATCTTGGTTGATTCTTTTCTAACTATTTTTGAATAGATAATAGTTCTTCTAATGCCCATACACTGAATTAGCATGTCATTTTATGACTTTTCTTTACTATAAAGACTTTTAATGTACTTGTAATAGTACTGTACTTGCTATGTTAATTAGATGATACTCTTTCACATCTTTCTAAAAATTCAAATGGTCTAGAGTGGGTGTGAAAAGCCAGTTTATATGCATCTTGTGAGTTAATGGGTCACTGTTTCAGAACAACTTTGCAACAGACACTTGTTCAGAGCCTTATCCAGTTGCTTTATAGAAATAATTTTCATAGAATCTAAAAAGGACAGAGGCAGGGAGAGGTTAGGAAAGTGTCGGTCCTGTTCATGTTTTGCTGCTTTCCCCTCCAGCCAGCCAGTCACTAAGTGCTGCTAATTCCCATCCAAATAGCTCCGGTGTTTGTATCTTCCAGTCCACTCCCACCACCCTCTGCCTGGAACCCGCTTTCCTAAGAAATGAGTTCAGATCTCAGAGTAGATAGCTGCACCTAGAGGGCTTGCCTCCTCCGCCTGGCACACAGCCTGCCTGCGTTTCCCAGCCTCCCCAGCAAGGAGGAATGGCCACGTGACTAATTGTGGTTATAAGTGATGCATACTGCTGTCAGGCCAGGCCCAGAAAGACCTCCCAGATGTGGTCATAGTGAACATGCATTGAAGAAGATGGAGCCTGGGGGCAAAGGTTACTGCTTAGCTAACAGCCAGTCATGAAAACCTGTCTGTCCTTCGATGACAAGTTGGTGTGGAAAGGTCTGAATGCTAGAGTAGATGGTTGGGCTTTTGTTTGAGTCAAAATTTTGCCCCAGACCTTTCTTCTTCCAGAATTGTTGCTGTAGTCACCTCATCAACTCTCCCTAGACTGTGCAAGCCAGTGTAGATGTCATACATTTAGAAAAGCCTTACGTACTTTTAGAAGTGATTCCAATCATGACTAGCATATATATCACTTAGATGATAAAATACTAATAGTGTAAAATTTTCAGTCAAAGCAGAAATCCATTTTAGGACTGCAAACAAAAACTTATTGGACCATTTGATTGATGATGGGGCTGTCAAATGTATGAGGTCAATTTTAAATGATATTTAATAGATTCAAATATCCTGTTGGTTTTCAACAATAAAAAATTTCAGTTGTTTTTTTAAAAAAATTGTCTGTAAAAGGATATCGTAAAGCCCCTACACTGAAATTCCTAACTTTTTATAAAAGGGGAAAAGGTTTCAACTAACTCATTTTTTTATAATGGCAACTTCCTGCAGGTTTTGTTTAAAGGAGATTACTACTTTCCCCCCTAAACTTGCAAAGCATTGCCTGAGTGGATACACACCGTATGGTATGAACTTTAAAAGATCCAGTGCCTGTCCTCTTTTGAAGGGTTTACAGTTTAGTGGGAGAGAGAGAAATACAAATAAATACTAGTGAGACAATGCAGTATGAAATAAGTTCTCCAGGGCACATCGAGGGCTAAGGGTATTGGGAAAAGCTCCTTAGAGAAGGTGACATTTGAGATCTGTCAGAATTTGAAGATGTGGGGGAGAGGAAAGGGAAGAGAGATGGTGGGTAAAAGCATTTCAGGCCTTTTTGACTAGACCTTTGTTTTCCAGTAAAATTCTTTTATATACTTCAGCACAATCTTGTTTTGTTCACATAAAGTAAACAGTGTTGACAGATGAATAAGGTTCTTCTGTAGTGCCTCTAGCCTTGGCCCTAGAGACCGTAAGACAGAACCCAGGTGACACTCGGTGATGACTGGTGCCAAGCCAGCAGATGGAAAACATTACTGGGCCATTCTGCTCCAGTGACTGGATGCCAGCATCCCAGTGTGGGGAATGAGGAGGGACCACAGCTCCATCTATCACGGCGCGTGATGGCTAACACCACTGGGGGTGCTGTCAAATGATTTGTGGTGGTGTCGGAAACCCTTCTCTGACTGTAGTCTCTTGTCCTTTAAGTTGTGAAGGCAGGAAAAATATTATCTGTGGTAGGTTGGGAAAGAAGGTTGGACTGCAGACGGATGTTGAATGCAAGTTAACTATTGAGAAATGCATATAAAAGAGACCAAACATTGAAAAATGTTATTTTTTCTCTTACTGGGGGGCCTAAAGTTTTTTAATTGCTAGAGACAAGAAATAAAAACGCAGTACTTTCTGTTTTGTCTACCCACAAGGTAGCCTTGAACATATGCCTGAAACAAAGCCAGAGCCTCCAACAGCAGGTCTAAAAAAATTTTGCATTCTGATTATTCATCCCTATTGGCTTGGTTTCCTGAGAAATCAGTATGTCTGTATCTACCGTGTCATGGAGAGCTGCTTATCATTTTCCATCTACCAAACTGGAGGACAGAAAATAAAGTGAAAATATCTCATTTGGAGAATGGTATCACAGAGAATGAACGGTTAGGCCTAAGAGTTAAAGAGACTTGGTTTTGAATCCCAGCTCTGTATGATTCGGGCAAGTTTAAACTTTTTCCTGATCTCTAAAGAGGGAATTAATTCCTGCCAAACTTCCTTGCAGGGTAATTTAGAGATCAAGAGAGAAATGAGATAATACTTCAGAGACTGACTGGTCAGATAAAAAAAATACAAGAAGAGTTCACTGTTTCTTCTTAGCATTAAGTAACAGCAGCAAAATAATAATTATAAACTCTACGTGCGTAGAGATTTTGACAGGTTTTTAAAATTTTTTTTTAATTCATTTTAGAAAGGAGAGAGAGAAGGGGGGAGGAGCAGGAAACATCAACTCCCATATGTGCCTTGACCAGGCAAGCCCAAGGTTTCGAATCAGTGACCTCAGCATTCCAGGTCGACGCTTTATCCACTGCGCCACCACAGGTCAGGCAAGATTTTGACAGTTTTATTCACTGTTTTATCCCAGTGCCTGGCACAAGATTGGAGGGCAAGAATTATTTACTATACAGATGAATGAATGGGGCCAGGTAAATTTATAGATTAAGCAGTGATTCTACAGGCTTTTTGAATACTATCTAAAAGGCTAAAGAAAGACCCATTAAACCTCTTTGGTACATCACAAGCAACTGATTTAATTTATGATATGCATTGGTAGTTGTATTGTCTTGAGACCTTTTTGCATAGAGAGCCCAATAAATATTTAGACTCATGGGTATGTGGGTCTAAATGTGATCTAGATTCCAGGAAGGAAAAATCCTTTTCTGTAATACCACATCTAATTTTGAACTCCTGGTTCATGTCTCCACTTCTCTTTCCTTCCTTCTGAGTTGAATATGCTCCCCAAAAGATAAGTATTACTGAGATGAGGTGCTAAAATCTGTGGTGTGACTCCTATTCAATGAATGAATCATCCAACACTGCACTTGGGAAAATTGGGACACCTGCTTCCCAGCCACACTTTGGGAAAAGGAATTATGGACCTATGTGAACCTGGTCCTGAAAATATTTGTGTGGCTGCAGGAATTTTCAGGAACCCAGGAAACAGCCCAACTTAGAAGGTGAAGTTTGGGTGGGCATGCTGTAACATTAATCCCCTCTCCCAAATTCTAACTGATTTTAGTTCTCTTTTTTCTTTGGCTGCTAGGAAGCTCTGTGCCAAATCCAATCTCAACTACATAGGATCCTCTCTGGCTTTTATGTTTTACAATTACAGTGGTACCTTGACACATGAGCACTTCAAATCACAAGCAATTTGAGAGATGAGCAGTCATTCATGGGATTTTTTGCTTTAAGTCAGGAGCGGATATTTGAATCATGAGCTTCTGCCACCACCACTAGATAGCCTGCTGAACATTCTGTAAGAAAGGAAGAAACAAACTTCCATGGAAAGGTTTTTGTTGAAATGGCCTCTAAGGGAAAGCAAGGAAAGTGTGGCAAAAGAGCCAAAAGTCAGTGAAGAAAATGATGATTGTTGGGCAAATGAGTTTGTAAAATTTCTATTTTTTTGACTTTGCTCACTTTTATTGTTAAAAATGGTGCTGGGCAGCTGTCTGTGAAATCACTAATTACCTTCCTGCTTGGGAAGGGTCATTGTTATGCTAATGTTGCTGGAAGAAGGGTTTTCAAGCCAAAAAGTTTTGAAAAGAGCAGAGAAGGAGAAGGGGAAGGAGAAGGAAGCCATACAATGATGATTAAGCAAAGTAAGAAAATAGCAATTAAGTTTAGTGATAAAGTTACATATCACACGTAGTGTGTAAGTTAAATTTTGCAATTAAATGTAGCATTAAGCATGTAGAGTAAGTTATGTTAAGTGATATAGCACATGAAATGAAAATCTCCTCTGCCAGTCTCCTCCCCCTCCAACAGCATCTGCACCTGACCTTGAAGGTAAATATACTTCATAAACCAGTTTACTTCTTTACATTCTCTCTTATTATATATTTGTTATTTATAGAGTACATTTTCTTATTTAAAAGCATATAAAACAAAAAATTCCTGTGTATTTTGGGGGCCAGAACGGATTAATTGCATTCCCATTAATTTAAACGGGAAAATTCAATTGAACACATGAGCAAACTGAGTCATGAGCTCAGCAATGAAACGAATTCAACTCATGTGTCAAGGCACCACTATACATCCATAACTGTTTTTCTCTTACCTTTAGCCTCTTTTTACTTTCTACTCTTATTTTCTTGTTGCCCTGGTATTTTCACTGTTTTTATATTATGTTACAGTATTAACAATTTTGGAACTCTTTTGGTGCAATATTAATAAATGCAGCTCCAAGTGTCAGTCTGGGAGGTTTCCAGAATGTTATCTTGGCCCTGGCCGGTTGGCTCAATGGTAGAGCGTTGGCCTGGCATGCAGGAGTCCCAGATTCGATTCCCGGCCAGGGCACACAGGAGAAGCGCCCATCCGCTTCTCCACCCCTCCCCCTCTCCTTCCTCTCTGTCTCTCTCTTCCCCTCCCGCAGCCAAGGCTCCATTGGAGCAAAGATGGCCCGGGCGCTGGGGATGGCTCTGTGACCTCTGCCTCAGGAGCTAGAATGGCTCTGGATGCAACAAAGCGACGCCCCAGAGGGGTAGAACATCGCCCCCTGGTGGGCATGCCGGGTGGATCCCAGTCGGGCGCATGCTGGAGTCTGTCTGACTGCCTTCCTGTTTTCAGCTTCAAAAAAATGAAAAAACAAAAACAAAAACAAAACAAAAAAACCCCAGAATGTTATCTGAAGGTGAACAGTTAGCTCCGTTGAGCGTGAGCTCTGTCACCACTGGCTTACCATGACAAGTCAATCATTCAAGGGAAAGCTTCATTCCCAACGTTGAGAACATCTCTCCGTTTGGGTGGGAGATGGTGGGTGCGTGGGGAGTCCTGCTGATGACAAGTCAGAGTTCTAGAGACACTGTCAGTCAAATGAATCTGAGGTTAGCCCAGAAAAGAAACTCGACTCTCTTTTTCTTGGGAATCTGGAAAACAACCAACCTATGGAAACCTGCTGCTTTCATTAAAAACTGTGGTTGTTTATAAAACCCTAATGACAAGTCCTAGCAATCACAGGAAACCTGAAGACTCACTCATTGCCTCAATATCAAGCATCCGGGCTGAATTTTGGCTGCAGAAAGTCCTCTAAAGAGGATGTTTTTTCACATTCAACTCAAACAGGCTAACAAACACTGAAAACCAAAGACTTTCATCCAGTATGTTCCAGGTAATAGCTAAACAGATAGGACTTTAAGCCCTAATTAAAAAATAGTACAACTGATCTGGAAGAGGATAGAAGATAAGGAGGGGAGCCAGGTTGAGGAACGGCAGCATAAAGTAGCCAATTAACAAATATTCAATGAATAAATGGTTGCATGAACCAATGGTAGTTCTTTATCAACTTTTGGGTTGGCCTCTTTTCAAGTTATTTTATTTATTTAACAAATAAATATAAAACAAACAAGCAAACAAAAAAGAAAATGTCCAGTTTCCCCCAGCAATCATTGATAGTATTGCTATCAGGGGTCCCTAAACTTTTTACACAGGGGGCCAGTTCACCGTCCCTCAGACCGTTGGAGGACTGCCACATACAGTGCTCCTCTCACTGACCACCAATGAAAGAGGTGCCCCTTCCGGCAGTGCGGCGGGGGGCCGGAAAAATGGCCTCAGGGGGCTGCATTGTGGCCCGCGGGCCGTAGTTTGGGGATGCCTGAAATAATTGATTTTAATACCTACAGCCATTTCTTCTCTTTTCAGCCACTCCAAGTAAGGTTTTTTTGTTGTTGTTTTTTTTTTTTTTTTTTTTTCATTTTTCTGAAGCTAGAAACAGGGAGAGACAGTCAGACAGACTCCCGCATGCGCCCGACCGGGATCCACCCGGCACGCCCACCAGGGGCGACGCTCTGCCCACCAGGGGGCGATGCTCTGCCCATCCTGGGTATCGCCATGTTGCGACCAGAGCCACTCTAGCGCCTGGGGCAGAGGCCACAGAGCCATCCCCAGCGCCCGGGCCATCTTTGCTCCAATGGAGCCTTGGCTGCGGGAGGGGAAGAGAGAGACAGAGAGGGAAAGCGCGGCGGAGGGGTGGAGAAGCAAATGGGCGCTTCTCCTGTGTGCCCTGGCCGGGAATCGAACCCGGGCCAAGTAAGGTTTTTAGCAGAGCCCTGAAATGATGCTAATGCCAGTATCCCAGTGCCCCTTTGTCTCTCGTCTGTCACCACCTCAGTAATCACACAAGGGCCCAGAATATCCCAGGCTCAGCCAGACTGAGGAAGGCAGTTCTCGGTTCCTCGGAGGCATTATTACTGGCTTCTAGATCCCAGCTACCTACTTCCCCCAGAACATCAGCTCACACTCTGAGTGCTTGGTACATTTTTCCACAGGTAATATGGCACCTTATCTATTCAAGGCTGAACAGGACACATCTGACTGATCTGACCTGTGAGCACTTCCACAGCCCTGCTGTGTTGCTCTGTTGAATGCTTCTATTATTATATTTAGAAAAAAAAAATGGAATAAAAAAGGAGGTTGAAATAGAGGGGAAGGTGGCCTAGCCCTTCTGGGTGGCCACCTCTTAAATAGAAATCTATACTTGCTCATATAAATACCAGACTAAGTTTTCCAAATTCTCAAATCATATTTATCTACTTAAAAATATCTTTATTTCCAAGTTGTTGTGGATGAAGCACAGATGGGATATCCATTTTACAACAGAATTAGAAAATCAACACCAAAGCAAACATTTCTGTTAATCCACAAAAACATTTTTTAGTGTAATTGATGTCAAACAGCACTGATACTTCCAAACTAAGAAATATGTCAAAGAAAACCGAATATTCTTTGTGCTGCTAATGGAGAATGCCTCGTAAGTACAACTTAGCAATCGCCCATACAGGAGGAAGACAGCCCCTTCCTGATCTCCAACATTTTAGCTAAAGCACAAGTTTTCATTTCCAAATCTTCTTAGCATATTCTATTGTGATGTCACCCCTCCCCAATTATCAAGGATATCATATTTTTATTATGAATGCTAAAGACTTGAGTTAAAAAAAATTTTTTTTTTAAAAGCTACTTAATGCATGCAGGAGAAGACACTACCACACTGAAGTCTCTGAACACAAGGACCATGTTTTATCACCTCCGATGACCCACGTGGCCTGCTGCTGGTTTCCACAAGAGAAACAAAACTTTTTTCTTAATTCAGTGAGAGGAGGGGAGGCAGAGACAGACTCCTGCATGCATCCTGACTGGGATCCACCCAGCAAGCCCACTAGGGGGTGATGCTCTGCCCATCTGAGGCGTTGTTCCATTGCTCAGCAACTGAGCTTTTCTTAGCACCTGAGGCAGAGGCCCTGGAGCCATCCTCAGCGCCAGAGGCCAACTCTCTCCAATCAATCCATAGCTGCAGGAGAGGGAGAGAGAGAGAGAAATGAGGGGGAGGGTTGGAGAAGAAGATGGGCACTTTTCCTGTGTGCTCTGACTGGGAGTCAAACTTGGGACTTCCATACAGTGGGCCAGCGCTCTACTGCTGAGACAACAAAACAATTTTGGCTAGGGTGAAAAAACGTTTTTAATTAGTGTCATATTATTGGGTTTACAGATTTAATATTTAAACAAAAGTTTGTTAAAATCTAACTTTTGTTAGCTACATTTGTAAAACTACCTTGATATGCCAAGGATAATTTTATATATTAAAAAATGCTTCATGAGAATCTTTTTTATGTAGACTGACTTATGTTCTTCAGATCTACTTGATCTAACATGGATGGTATAAACACCCAAAGATGTTCAATTTCTTCTTTCTCCTTCTCAAGAAAAGTCCATAAAATGTTCCAGGAAAGGGAAGCTGGCAACACCAAAAAACATAAAACAAACAAAGCTCCAGAATGCTTTCTGTTAGATTGCTGTTTCATTAGCATTTCCCCCCATACTGCTTAAGTTGTCCCTCAGTTCCCCTCAGAGATACCAGGAACTCTGCTTTCAGGATTAGACTATTTCAGTTAGGAAGGACCTTTCAAGAACATCCAGTCCAGGCCCTTTATTTACAGAAAAGGAAAACTTGCCCAGAGCCTACTGCTAACTAGAGACATAACTGACGCTCCACAGGGCAGAAACTAACACTGCATTTCCAATGTCTAGCACAATGCATGTACACAGCAGACATTCGATGGTCATTTACTGTGTAAACAGAAGACTTAACAGGAGCTAGAAGTGCCACTTCCTAGTGCCTAGTCCAGTCCTTCTACAACACTGTGGCCAAGCCACAGGACCGGTGTGGCAATGATGCATTAAATGGGAAAGGAGGATATCAGGGCCCACACTCAAAGACAGGCATCCCCAGGGCTGACTTGGTCTCTGACCCATTGTGGATACCAGAATGAAGTTACAGGGAGAGCCCCACAAATCTGCACTATCTTGCAATCGTATTGTAACTCCCTCTCCTCTGGATTTTAGGCCATCACTCTAGAAGCCTTCTGGATGTCTGAGACACTCCATAGCTCTCAGGCCACCAGAGTTATAGCAATTGCCACTTAAAGTGTCACTGGAATAGGGTGTGGTCCAGGGCACCAGAAGAAACTTAATGAAATGCAAACTTTCAAACTTAAACCATTAAGAAAAAAAAAGAAAAAGCAAGGAATGAAGAATGACAAATTCCAAAGCTGAAAGTGGTTACTAAACTCTTACAGATTTTCCCTACTAGTAAAAGTGTGAAGTTATAGAGTACTTTCTCTGACCAAATGAGAGGTGCATGCTTTACGCTTTTGAAACAGCAATGCAGTCACTGTTAGCCTAATGACTGGACAGAATTAATATGCACCATATATATATGATCATAATATAATGACCATACAGAATTAATGTGATGGAGCCCCTTAAGTTCCTCAGTGGCCATGCTGGCAGCGGGAGAGACAGCCTCCAACGGTACCAGCCCCACTCAGAACCACGTGCTGCGATCCTGGAGTGACCACACTGGACGGCTCTGCAAACACATGCCCTCAGCCCCCCCCACCCACTCTCGCCCTCCCTCCAGGCCGGGCTGTCTCCTCATGAGGCCCGGTCAGTCACTCGGCCCACACACCTCTCCCCTCTGAGACTGTCCTGGGGACACGTGAAGCAGCTATTCATAGGCAAGAACTGGTGCAGCTCTGAAGTGTCCCAGGCAGTGACCTTGGTAAAAAGCGCAACCTGCCCTGTGATGTTTCCTGACAGGCTTGGGGAAGGTGATTAGAGAGGCCCCCCCCCAGCCCCCAGGTCCATCATTTCATGAACTCTCTGCAGTTGTCACTTTAGTAGTTCTTTAAATTCTCCTGGCAGTCCAGGTGTGATTTGTAGATGAGTATGAACATACATATTATTTAATAAAAAGTATGTAAATTTTGTGCTAATTCAGATTCTACTTTTTTCTTCCTAGAATAGACTAGAGGTAGCAAATATGAAAGTTTAAAAAATTTTATGAAAAAAAATGCTTAAAATTTTACCCATTTCTTTTTTCTTTTTTTTTTTTTGTCACATTAAAGAAAAGACCAGCACTATTTTATCTTATTGGTAAAAAATTTTTTTTCAGTGCATCTTGGTAAAACTTGGTTTTGTAGAATTCTTTGTGAGTCATACTATGGTATTACTCTAAGGTTCTGCATATATGTGTTCTCTGTTTAACTAAATTATCAGGGAAGACCTGTGTCAAAATTCTTCAAAACAGGCTCAATGACACCTATTAAATATAAATGGAAGAAAAAAGGGAGGGAGATAGGAGGAAAATAAAAGAAGTAGAAGGAAGAAAGCTCTTCCCCAGGGTTCTAAGTTTTCCCCGGTCAAGCATTTTATGGGTTAAATAGAAAGAGGGGGCACCTGCCTGGCTCTTTTCAAGTTTGCTTAAGTAATTTTTTTTCTGATTTCCTCTACCACAGAGTTGATTCATTTACTGGTGAAATGTCCTCAGGGCTTCTGAGGGTTAGGAAAGCAAGTATATAGTAAGCTAGCAAACTAGAGATGAGAGACAGGTAAGAGGGGGGTTATTTTCTGAACCATTTCATTGATAAATGCATGTTACACATATTTGACACCTTGTTTTGTGATACTGCTGGTTGAAACAAACAAAAAAGGCAGTTTCTAATACTCTGCTCCAATATAAGGGGAAAGCCAAGCTTTTAGTAACAAAAATATTCTATTATTTTAGGCTTAAACAAATATGAAATGTTTTTGAGTTATAAAATTTTCCTTCTGCTGTGGTGTGTGTGTGTGTGTGTGTGTATGTGTGTGATATGCAGTGTGTGTATGTGTGTGTGTGTGTTTCAGTGTAAGGGGTGATTATTCTGTAATTTACAATTTCCCAATTAGAAAGAATCTGGAAAAGTTTAACACTAATCTTCATCTACGGAAAAATCCTACCAAAAATATATATTTAAACCAAAGGGGGCACACATTGTTTTTCATTAACTTTGTTCTTCCCTTGCCAAACTCTGCCTGAAACAATACAAGGTTTTATGACCCAAGTTTAACAATAAAATGCATTTATTTTGACTTCAATAAACAAGTACATGGTCTAAATAAAATTTGGTAGTTTCATTTATTGGGATAAATTTAGCAACAATATGGTAGATCTTTAACATTCATAACTCTGGAATAGGATAAAGTGTCTAGAATTATATGCACACACATATGAGCAATTCATTTTGATAAGTGTGCTAAGGCAGTTCAATGGACAAAGGATAAGTTTTTCATTGAATGGCGCTGAAACTACCAGAGATTCATAAGCAAAAATATGAACTGCAACCACTAACCTGCATTTTATATGAAAACTAACTCTAAATGAATCATAGATCTGAATATAAGATCTAAAACTATACAACTTCTAGAAGAAAACAGAGAAGATTGTTGAGGTCTTAGGTTAGGCAAAGATTTAGATCAGTGGTCCCCAACACCTGGGCCGCGGACTGGCACTGGTCTGTGGGCCATTTGGTACCGGTCTGCAGAGAAAGAATAGATAACTTACATTATTTCTGTTTTATTTATTTTTAAGTCTAAACAATGTTTTATTTTTAAAAAATGACCAGATTCCCTCTGTTACATCCATCTAAGACTCACTCTTCTTTTTTTATTAATTTTAATGCAGTGGCATTGATAAATCAGGGTACATATGTTCTGAGAAAACACCTCCAGATTATTTTAACCTTTGATTATGCTGCATACCCCTCACCCAAAGTCAAATTGTCTTCTGTCACCTTCTTTCTGGTTTTCTTTGTGCCCCTACCCTCCCCCTACCCCCTCCCTCTCCTTCCTCGCCCCCTCCCCCCCCCTCCACCCCACTCCCTGTTACCATCACATTCTTGTCCATGTCTCTGAGTCTCATTTTTATGTCCCATCTATGCATGGGTTCATATAATTCTTAGTTTTTTCTGATTTACTTATTTCACTCCCTATAATGTTATCAAGGTCCATCCATGTTATTGTAAATGATCCGATGTCATCATTTCTTATGGCTGAGTAGTATTCCATAGTATATATGTACCAAAGCTTTTAATCCACTCGTCCTCTGACGGACACTTGGGCTGTTTCCAGATCTTTGCTATTGTGAACAATGCTGCTATAAACATGGGGGTGCATTTCTCCTTCTGGAACCGTTTTATGATGTTCTTGGGGTATATTCCTAAAAATGGGATGGGTAGGGCAAAAGGCAGTTCGATTTTCAATTTTTTGAGGAATCTCCATACTGTTTTCCACAGAGGCTGCACCAGTCTGCATTCCCACCAGCAGTGTAGGAGGGTTCCCTTTTCTCCACATCCTCACCAGCACTTACTCTGTGTTGTTTTGTTGATGAGCGCCATTCTGACTGGTGTGAGGTGATATCTCATTGTGGATTTAATTTGCAATTCTCTAATGATTAGTGATGTTGAGCATTTTTTCATATGCCTATTGGCCATCTGTATGTCCTCTTTGGAGAAGTGTCTATTCATTTCTTTTGCCCATTTATTGATTGGATTGTTTGTCTTTCTGGTGTTGAGTTTTACAAGTTCTTTATAAATTTTGGTTATTAACCCCTTATCAGATGTACTGTCAAATATGTTCTCCCATTGTGTAGTTTGTCTTTTTATCTTGTTCTTATTGCCTTTGGTTGTGCAAAAGCTTTTTAGTTTGATATAGTCCCATTTATTTATCCTGTCTTTTATTTCCCTTGCCCGTGGAGATAAATCAGCAAATATATCGCTGCGAGAGATGTCGGAGAGCTTACTGCCTATGTTTTCTTCTAAGATGCTTATGGTTTCACGCCTTACATTTAAGTCTTTTATTCATTTTGAGTTTATTTTTGTGAATGTTGTAAGTTGGTGGCCTAGTTTCATTTTTTTGCAGGTTGCTGTCCAATTTTCCCAAAACCATTTGTTGAAGAGGCTGTATTTACTCCATTGTATGCCCTTACCTCCTTTGTCAAATATCAGTTGTCCATAGAGCTGTGGGTTAATTTCTGGGTTCTCCGTTCTGTTCCATTGATCTATGTGCCTGTTCTTATGCCAGTACCAGGCTGTTTTGAGTACAATGGCCTTGTAGTGTAGCTTGATATCAGGAAGTGTGATAGCTCCCCCTTTATTCTTCTTTTTTAAGATTGCTGAGGCTATTCGTGTTCTCTTTGGGTTCCATATAAATTTTTGGAATATGTGATCTATATCTTTAAAGTATGTTGTTGGTATTTTAATTTGTATTGCATTGAATTTATAAATTGCTTTGGATAATATAGACATTTTAATGATGTTTATTCTTCCTAACCATGAGCACGGTATATGCTTCCATTTGTTTGTATCTTCCTTGATTTCTTTTATCAATGTTTTATAATTTTCCGAGTACAAGTCTTTAGTCTCCTTGGTTAAATGTACTCCTAGATACTTTATTTTTTGGTTGTAATAGTGAAGGGGATTGTTTCCTTAATTTCTCTTTCTTACTGTTCATTGTTGGTGTATAAAAATGCCTCTGATTTCTGAGTATTAATTTTATCTCCTGCCACCTTGCTGAATTAATTTATCAAGTCCAGTAGTTTTTTGACTGAGACTTTAGGATTTTCTATATACAATATCATATCATCTGCAAATAATGATAGCTTTACTTCTTCTTTACCAACTTGAATGCCTTTTATTTCTTTTTCTTGTCTGATTGCTGTGGCTAGGACTTCCAGGACTATGTTGAATAAGAGTGGTGAAAGGGGGCACCCCTGCCTTGTTCCTGATCTTAAGGGGATTTCTTTTAATTTTGCCCATTGAGTATGATTTTGGCTGTGGGTTTTTCATAGATGGCTTTTTATCATATTGAGGTATGTTCCCTGTTTTCCCACTTTGTTGAGAGTTTTGATCATGAAAAGGGTGCTGTATTTTATCAAATGCTTTTTCTGCATCTATTGAAATTATCATGTGGTTTTTCTCCTTCCTTTTGTTTATGTGATGAATAACATTGATAGATTTGCAAATATTGTACCAGCCTTGCCTCCCAAGAATAAATCCCACTTGATCATGGTGTATGATTTTTTCCATATATTGTTGGATCCGGTTTGCTAATATTTTGTTGAGGATTTTAGCATCTATATTCATCAGGAATATTTGCCTATAATTTTCTTTCTTTGTGTTGTCTTTTCCTGGTTTTGGAATCAGAATTATGCTTGCCTCATAAAAGGAGCTTGGAAGTCTTCCTTTCTCTTGAATTTTTTGAAATAGCTTGAGAAGGATAGGAGTTAGTTCTTCTTTGAATATTTTGTAGAATTCACTTGTGAAGCCGTCTGGCCCAGGACTTTTCTTTGTTCAAAGTTTTTTGATAGCTGTTTCAATCTCATTTGTTGTAATTGGTCTGTTTAGGTTTTCTGATTCTTCCAGATTGATTTTTGGAAGATTGTATGTTTCAAGGAATTTGTCCATTTCATCTAGGTTGTCTAGTTTTTTGGCATACAGTTCTTCATAGTATTTTCTTACAATACTTTGTATTTCTGTTGTGTCAGTTGTTATTTCTCCACTCTCATTTCTAATTTTATTTATTTGAGTCCTCTCTCTCTTTTTCTTGGTGAGTCTACTTAAAGGTTCACTAATCTTGTTTACCTTTTCAAAAAACCAGCTCCTAGTTTCATTGTACCTCTGTATTGTTTCTTTAGTCTCTAAGTCATTTATTTCTTCTCTGATCTTTATTATTTCCTTCCTTCTTCTGCCTCTGGGCTTTACTTGCTGTTCTTTTTCTAGTTCTTTTAGATGCAGGGTTAAGTTGTTTACTTGAGCTTTTTCTAGCTTCTTAAAGTGTACCCATAGTACTATGAACTTCCCTCTCAGTACTGCTTTTGCTGTGTCCCATAAATTTTGAGTTGTTGTATGCTCATTATCATTTGTTTCTAGGAATTTTTTTATTTCTTCTTTGATCTCATTCTTAATCCATTAATTATTTAACAACCTGCTATTTAGTTTCCATGTGTTTGAGAATTTTTGAGCTTCTCTGTTGTGGCTGATTTCTAGTTTCATGCCATTGTGATCAGAGAATGTGCTTGATATGTTTCAATCTTCTTAAATTTGTTGAGACCACTTTTGTGCCCTAACATGTGGTATATCCTAGAGAATGTACCATGAGCACTTGAAAAATATGTATATTCTGCTGCTTTAGGGTAAAAGGTTCTAAAGATATCTATTAAATCAAGTTGATCTAATGTTTCCTTTAAGTCTGCTGTTTCTTTGTTAATTTTCTTTCTTGAGGATCTATCTAGTGATGTTAGTGGGGTATTAAAATCCCCTACTATTATAGTATTGCTGTTGATCTTGCTCTTTATATCCATCAAAGTCTGCTTTATATATTTAGGTGCTCCTATATTAGGTGCGTAGATATTTATAATAGTTATATCTTCCTGTTGGATTGCTCTCTTTATCATTATGTAGTGGCCTTCTTTATCTCTTACTATATTTTTTGTTTTAAAGTCCATTTTGTCTGATATAAATATTGCTACCTCAGCTTTTTTTTCATTTTTGTTTGCATGAAATGTTTTTTTCCATCCTTTTACCTTCAACCTATGTGCATCTTTTGTTTTAAGGTGTGTCTCTTGTAGACAGCATATGTACGGGTCCTGCTTTCTATCCATGTAGCTACCCTGTTTTTTGATTGGATCATTTAATTCATTTACATTTAAGGTTATTATTGATATATAGTTGTTTATTGCCATTTTATTCTTTAAAACTGTATTCCTCTTTTGCTATATTATTTTCCCACTTTGATCTGTTTACACCATGCCCCTTAACATTTCCTGGAGCATTGGTTTGGTTGTAATAAATTCCTTGAGGTTTTTTTTGTGTTTTTTTTTCTGGGAAACTTTTTATTTCTCTTTCAATTTTAAATGATAGCCTTGCTGGACAAAGTAGTCTTGGTTGGAGGTTCTTGTTCTGCATTGCTTTGAATTTTTCTTGCCATTCCCTTCTGGCTTCAAGTGTTTCTGTTGAGAAGTCTGATGTCATCCTTATGGGGGCTCCTTTGTAGGTGATAGCCTTTTTTTCTCTTGCAGCTTTTAATATTTTCTCTTTATCACTTAGCTTTGGTATTTTAATTATTAAATTAAAATAATGATGTGTCTTGGTGTAGGTTTCTTTGGGTTTCTCTTTAGTGGAGTTCTCCGTGCTTCTTGAACTTGTGAGAGTTTCTCCTGCATTAATTTAGGAAAGTTTTCAGCTATGATATGATTGAACAAAGCCTCTATCCCTTGTTCTTTCTCTTCTTCTTCAGGAACCCCTATGATGCGGATGTTATTTCTCTTTATGTTGTCACAGAGCTCTCTAAGAGTTTCCACAGACTTTTTGAGTCTCTTTTCTTTTTTCTTCTCTGCTTTCATGCCTTCATTCCAGTTGTCCTCCAACTTGCTTATTCGATCCTCAGCTCTATCCATCCTGTTTTTAATTCCTTCCATTGTGGTCTTCATTTCTGATATTGTATTTGTCATCTCCAACTGATTCTTTTTTAATATTTCAATATCCTTTTTTATACTTGCTATTTTTTTATTTAGGTGTTCGTGATGACCATCCATTGTTGTTCTAAGATCCCTAAGCATCCTTACAATCATTATTTTGAACTCCGCATCCGGAAGTTTGATTATTTCCATATCACTCAGTTCATCTCTGAAGGTTTCTCTTGTGAGTTCATCTGGATTGCACTTCTTTGTCCTCTTATTGTGTCTTTGTGTTTGGGTGTTTTCTTTGTAGAGCTGGTTGAGTCTAGGTTTGGTGTTGTCTGCCTCCAGTTTTCATTTGTGTTGTTTCTAGGTCTTCTTGGGTTGGCATCAGCTATTATTTGTAAACCATTTTCAGATTTGGGCCACTTTGAAGTCTTGATTTGTTTGTTTTCTTAACAGGTGATTGTCTTGTTTGCTGATCTCAGCAGGAGGCTTATTTGAAACTGTATCCAGGATGCAGTGGGTGTGACCTGAGGCTCTGAAGTCCTCTTCTGCCAGTTAATCTCTCTGGGGGCGGGTTGTTTTCTCAGCTTCAGTAGGGGGAGGTGTATCTCAGATCTCCATGGAGACCTGAGTTACTGCCCCCTCTCCCCACTTCTTGTTTTCAGCTGTGTTCTGTTGCGCTGATTGGAGCTAGAGAGATGTCTGTATCTCTATGACCTGGAAGTACTTTTGTATTTTACTTTGTGGAAGGATCATCCTGTCCCCCAGTTATGGCCACCTCCAGCATTGAATGAGTCAGCTTTTCATGTCATCACCTGTATTCCTCTTCCCCTCATCATCCGTCTCTCTCTCTCTCCTTTCTTTTTGGAAGACAAGCGGGCCCTTTCAACACACCTCATTCCCTGGTCACCAGGCAAGTGGCTGTGAGCAGTATTTACTGCTCTTTTCCTTGGAGTGAGAGCCCAGCCTCACACACACCCCCTGCTGTTCCTGTAAGCAGGGGAAATTCAGGTGCTCCCTACCAGGTTTGTTGTGGCTTCTTCTTTGCTCCTTGGTTTTTGAAAGCTGTTCTTGTAGTCCAGATTTGGTTTTTCATGCTGATTGTTCATAAATTAGTTTATAATCCAGTTCAGTGGTGTGAGCTGGGAGTCTGTGCGTCTGCCTACTCTGCTGCCATCTTCAGGTCTCTAAAACTCACTCTTGACGCTTGTCTTGGTCATGAGATACATTTATCTGTCCCACCCTAAAGGCCGGTCCGTGAAAATATTTTCTGACATTAAACCAGTCTGTGGCCCAAAAAAGGTTGAGGACCACTGATTTAGATGACACTGAAGTCATCATCCATTTAAAAATGATGAATTAAACATCATCAAAGTTTAAAACCTCTGATCTGTAAAAGACACAGTCTGAAAAGACAAACATGGTCCAGGGAAAATATTTACAAAACAATATGTGGTGAAGAAGTTGCATCCAGAAAATATAAAGAACTCTCAAAACTTGATAATAAAAAATAATCCAATAAAAAAATGGGAAAAGATTTAAACAGATACTTTACCTAAGAAGATATATAAATGGCAAATAAGCATATCAACAGATGCCCAACATTGTAGAGTGGTTCAAACAACAAAAATATGACTATATCGAGTGCTGGTGAGAATGTCCAACACTGGAACCCTCGCATATTGCTGGTGGGAATGCAAAATGGTAAAGGTGCTTTGGAAACAACATAGCAGTTTCTTCTTTTCTTTTTTCTTTTTCAAGTGAGAGGAGGGGAGATAGTGAGACAGACTCCTGCATATGCCCTAACTGGGATTCACCCCAGAAACCTCAGTCTGGGGCCAATGTTTGAATCAACTGAGCTATTTTTAGTGCCTAAGGCTGACATGCTAGAACCAATCAAGCTATCCTCAGTGCCCAGGGCCAACGCAAACCAATTGAGCTACTGGCTGTGGAGGGGAAGAGAGAGATAAGGGAGAGAAGGAAGGGGAGAGAAGCAGAGGGTCAGCTCTGACTGGGGATCAAACCTGGGATGTCTGCACACTGGGCTGATATTCTAGCCATGGAGCCAACCGGCCAGGGCTGCAGTTTCTTATAAAATTAAATATATACTATATGACCGAGTAATCTCACTCTTGGGTATTTAACCACCCAAAATAAAAGCTTACATTAACACAAAAACTCTAAATGTATATTTAACTGACTTCATTCATAATTTCAAAACCTGGAAACAACCCAAAGGCCCTTCAACTGGTAAGTGGATAAACAAACTAGCACCTCTCCACAATGTAACAATAAATATAAATGAGCTACTGATACACAGCATTGATGGATCTCAGACACATTAGGCTAAGTGAAAGAAACCATATTCCTAAGGCTACAACCTCCATGATTCCATTTTTATGATATTCGGGAAATGACAAGATTATAGAAATAGAAAATAGATCAGTGATTGCCAAGGTGGGGAAAGAGATTGACTACAAAGAGACAGCATGGGGCAGCTTCTATATTGATGGAACAATTCTGTATCTTCATTGTGGCAGTGGTTACACGGCTGTCTTTGTTCATCAAAACTCGTAGAACTTTAAGCCAAAAAATAGTGAATTGTTCTATATGTAAATTAAAAAGTAAATATACAGTATATTGTGTTAATGTCCATACAGAGGGCTGTCCAAATAAATTATAAACCACTTCACAAGGAAAAAAATATCCTGCCAAAAAAGAATAAGGTAGACTTGCACATAATAGCAAGAAAATGTTTTTAAGAGAGAAAACAAGATGTAGAAGTGTAGGCATATGGTTATTCCATTTTATTGAATATATGCATGTGTAGGTTAGTAACTCTATAGAAGAAAAACTATAGAGAAATATTCCCCAAAGTAGTAAGAGAAAGATTTTCTGAGAAGTTGGATGATAAAGGACTTTCATTTTCTATAATATCCACATTATAACAATATAAGGTGTTTTTAAATAAATATATTTTTTTATAATACAAAAGTATAAATATTATGTCCTGAGCTGAAGATATGTGAGTATTTTCCCATAAAAGCACAGAATTTAAGTGATTTCCTTCTAGGCGCTTATAAAGAGGTTTTAGCAATAATTTGAAATGGAAGCTTAATTCTGAGTTGAGAGTCAGATTTGAAGGTCAGGTTGGTAGTTTCCCCTTGAGCCAGCATGCATGTTGCCAATCACAATGCCTGCCAGGTTTAGAAGAACATTTTATGTAATCGATAAAAAAGGCCAACCAATATGAGACACATCCTCTAACCACATGTGCCGTAAAAGCAAAGCTTTTTACAGCTTCCAAATCTTCAGGATTTTTAAACGCTTACATTCTCTCAGATTTGAAGTTGTCTTTTCACAGAAAAATATCTAATTGCTTTACAACCACATATATCTGTTACAGGCCAGAGAACTCATCCAGGCTAAACAAGGCAGAAAACGATCTATGATAAACATGACAACACTCCAACAATGAACATAACATCACAGTTCAACCTAACCCTGGGAAATACAGATCTTGGCTATCTTCTTGGAACATTCCACTTCTGTGTAAGCCAGAACATGAAGGTTTTTTATCAAGATTGCATTCAGTGCAAATAACATGGTGGAGCTATGGATTTTTAAAAGGGTTGGCCAATGTCAGGCTTTAAGTGTAACATTTTTTGAAAATTAATTGGAAACACAAATTGACTCTTCAAGAGTCACATGGTTACCAGAATTTTCCTTAATAAGAACAGCATGTTGAAGAGATACTTCTGAAAAGAAAAATGAATGCGAGTCTAAAAAAAAAATCCTGTTTTCTGATTTACAGAACTATTTACTGGCATTCACTGAAACCCAACAAGAGAACTCTGTACATAGAGTAGTGGTTGCTCCACTCATAGCCCCTGGGGTTGGCAAATCTTTTCATGAGTCTGAGGAGGGTTCCATACACTAGGGAGTCTGCCAAAATGAAGTCACCTTTCCTTGGCTCACTCTCAACTGTAAAAGAAACTGGATATTTTTGGATATAACTTTTCAGATAGATAATTCAGCTCCTGTATGTTTCTTCACAGATGTTCCCATGATCACAGAAAAGCTTGTTTTAAATAGCTGTCATTTTAAAACAGTCTGGTTTTAATGAAAATGGGTCTGAATGAAGAGTTTTATGTAGCAATCATGCCTTATGTCTGAAGTCTTTGAGTCTTCTTCATTATTAATTCAAAGTACCAAAGGATAGGGAGAAAGAACACAGAAAACACCAGGTTGTGTCTTCAGACAGTATTTGCATTCTAAGGTTGTTCTTTCTAACAGAATTTGCATCCCAGCTCATAGATTCTCTCTCATTCCGCCATAGGAGGTAGTTTGCTTGCTCCAGTCTAGTCCCTTTCAGAATTCTGAAAGGCTCTTTTGCTCTTTCACTTTCATAAAGAGGAAGAGAGGTTGATTGATTCTTCCTTAGTGGGAACCCCATTTGGAATGAGAGACTGGATTTCAGGCCATGGTATAAAACACATACCAAAGGTGTTCAATAAATGTGCACTTTTTATCACCCTTCTCTCTTGACTCTCACATTTCCAAGTGAGGTTGCATATCCAATTATCACATCAAAATAGGAGTCTTAAAACACCAATTTCCTCAGGTAACTTTCTTTCTCAAAATGTTCCACACAGTTGCCTCCAAACTACCCTTAGAAGGGTCAGAACTTCTCTTACTGGCAGTCAAGGCTCTCTATGACCAGACTCCAATAAAGTGTAAAATACTCTAGCACATTTTAAGACTAGTTTCTAGTGGACCTATCTTCTCACCGATTCCTGTGTTTAAATGGCAGGCCCTAAGCAAATCCTTCACTGTCCTCAGGTTCAAGCATATCCTTTGCATGAGGACTGGCTGCCCCACTTCTGCCTCTGTTAGATCAGAATAGCCACAGCAACAGCTGCCATGGAATTGGTGGCTCCTACACATCAAGTATGTCCCATATTATCTCATTCCATCACCATAACAACTTGTAAAGAGGGCATTTTGATCCCACATTACAGATAAGGAAATTGGAGCTCAGTGACATTAAGTGACTTAAGACCATGTTGTTGTTATGAAATGGTTAAGACAAGCCTTTCCTATGACTGTCTGACCCTAGGGCCCCTGCTTTTTCCCTGTTTCTCTGCTGCTTTCATCTATCTCTTATTCTCTGAACCTTGTCCAGATTTATCTTTGGCATCACTTATTTGACACTTAATCTCACTCTGTCTTGAACAGCTAATTACATGGTTCACTTGTGCTTATCTTCCCAATGTGGCAGTCAGAGGGCAGTGACTTCACGCTACTAACACACCGCTTCCGTCAGCATCCAGCACAGCGATATGAACCCAGCAAGGATACAGTGGGGGAGTGTGGCCTGGAATCCTCCACATATATTCCTTTTTGAACTGGATTTTCACACTCTCTCCCTATTTGTTAATAGCACCATTACTCTTTGCTAATGTCATCAAATCAAGTAATATATATTTATACATTTATCCCATGTAACAACCAGAGAGTGTGACTCATACAGGATATGAAAAGGAAGGTGAGCTTGACTCTAATGTCAATTGTCCAGAATTAATAAAATACAGAATGAATGAATAGAGCTAATTATCTGAAGAAGGATCTTTATTTATAAAAAATATACATTGGATTTTTATATTACCATACCTTAATTTCATAAGAGAGGTTCATTAAAATTAAATTTTAATTTCTTACAATGCAATAAAAGTGAAATTATTTGAGATTCTATAATGTTTCATTATGGAAGATTGCTAGTGTGAAAATGTAAAGCAGTTGCTGTGTTTAACATAGATATTTTGCTCCAATTAATTGGAAAATTTCTCTAAAATGCTCTATATAATGGAATATTACTTAACCATAAAAAATAATGAAATCTTCCTGTCTGTGTGAAAGAGGACATCCCTGTCTTGTTGCTGATCTTAGGGAAAAGGCTTTTAGTTTTTTCCCATTGAGTATGATGTTGGGTGTGGGTTTGTCATATATGGCTTTTATTATGTTGGGTATGTTCCCTCCATTCCTACTTCGCTGAAGGTTTTTATCATAAATGGGTGCTGGATTTTACCAAATGCTTATATTTCCTCAGGCAAGGGAAACAAAGAAAAAATAAATAAATAGGACTATATCAAAATAAAAAGCTTTTGCACAGCCAAAGAAACTATCAAAAAATGAAAATACAACCTACTAAATAGGAGAATATATTCATCCATACATTTGATAAGGGTTCAACATCCAAAATTTATAATCATCTCATAAAACTCAACACCAAGAAGACAAACAATATAATTAAAAAATAGGAAAAGGATCTGAATAGACATTTCTCTGAAGGAAACATTCAGATGGTTGACAGACATGAAAAGATGCTCAATGTCACTAATCATCAGAGAGATGCAAATTAAAACCACAATGAGGTACCACCTCACACCTGTCAGAATCAACAAACAACAAGTGCTGGCAAGGATTGGGAGGAAAGGGAGCCCTTGCATATTTTTGGTGGGAATGTAGACTGGTGTACCCACTGTGGAAAACAGCATGGAGCTTCCTCAAAAGATCAAAAATAGAACTACACTTTGACCCAGAGATTCCATTTCTGGGAATATATATGAAGAAACCTGAAACACATTCAAGAGAATATATGCACCCCTATGTCCACTGAAGCATTATTTACAATAGCAAAAATTTGAAAACAGCTCAAGTGCCCATCAATAGATGAGTGGATAAAAAAAACTGTACTACATTTACACAGTGGAATACTACTCAGCCATAATAAGGAAGAAAATCTTACCTTTTGTAACAGCATGGATGAATCTGGAAAGCATTATGCTAAGTAAAATAAACCAGTCAAAGACAAATACCATATGATCTTACTTATATGTGAAATTTAATCAATAAAATAAGTTAGCAAACAAAATAGAAACAGAAGCATAGATACACAGAACAGAATGATAGAGGTCAGAGGGAAGAGGGTAGGAGGGCTGGATGAAAAAGGGTGGAGGGATTAAGCAAAAAAATATATATATATGACACAAAGACACAAACAACAATATGGTGATAGCCAGAGAGAAAGGGAGGAGATGGAAGTGGGCAAAGGGGGACAAAGAGGGATGGACAGATACTTAACTTTGGGTGGTAAGTGAGTTGCATACTTGAAACCTATATGGTTTTATTAACCAATATCATCTCAATAAACTCAATAAAATTTAAAAAAATAATGAAATCTTGCCATTTGTGACAACATGGATGGACCTAGAGGGTATTGTGACAAATGAAATAATACAGACAGAGAAAGACAAATACCATATGATTTCACTCATATGTGGAATCTGGAAAACAAAATAAATGAACAAAAGAAAAAAAACCAGAATTATAAATACAGAGGACAAAATGATGGTTGCCAGACAGAAGGGGATTTATGGAGTAAAAGGGGAAGGGATTAAAATGTACAAATTGCCAGATAGAAAACCAGTCCTAGAGATGTAAGGTACAGCATAGGGAAGATAGTCAATAATACTGTAATAACTATGTATGATGTCAGACGCGTACTACATTTACCAGGATGATCACTTTGTAAATTATATAAATGTCTAATCACTACATTGTACACTTGAAACTAACATAGTATTGTATACCAACTGTAATTGAAAAAGAAAAAAAGATCTAAAGAGTACAATGATAAATATCACTGTCCTATGGGTTTCTTACCTTTTCTGCAAACCATAACTACATTAAATTCTTTCAATGCACACTTGTTATTCATTGTCTATTTGTAGCAGATTCATTACAGAACTTTAAGCATTACCAGCAAGCACTGTGCTTTTTAATGACTTATATCTTACTGATGAATTTTGTAAAGGATTTCACCAAGAGTGGAAATGATAATTAATTTTGAAAATAGAAGTTAAAAGATTTTGAACTTGTTGTTATGAGAATGAAATAAAACCCTTGCTAAACCTAAACAATTGCTCAGGTTTTAGATGTTTAATCATTTCATTTATTTGGTATGTGTCAGGGGAAGATAATCACAGGACTACTCAATCTATTAATCTGCTGCTAGACATATGCTGTGTGCATTTTTATAAAGGCTTTTATTAGTGGCCCGTAAGCAGCATATCCATGCCAGCTGGGTGGACTGGAATATAAAACACATCTCTCAGAAGAAGCTATTATTGGGTCAATAGTATGCTAATTAATAAAAGGATGTGTGCAAGCATCTGTGGTATCCCCGGTGGCAGAGGCTTGTTTCTAGAACCCTCACTGATGCTGCATCTTGTGTTGTGTCTAATAGTTTATGGATGCCTGAAACATTCTCATTGATGATGATAGGAACAAGGGTGTTGGTGAACATGGCAGATTCAAAAGGTATGTTTTATACTGAACAGGGATTAACAATCATTACATGTAATTCAGTAGACATATGGCGTTTCTACAGTCAAGTTGCTCTAAAGACAATTCTATGCAAAGTATATCAACATCCCATTGCATCTACCTATTTACAATACTTGTGCACAGCAAAAGCAGCATTTAAATCAGGAGATGAGATGCCCAGTGAGAGTAACTAAGTGAATAACTATACACCCCAGGCCAGCACTTTGGGAAATGTAAGAATTTAGTTTTGTACGATTAAGTATTGGGCGAAGATGAGAGGAACAAAAAGAATGAGCCACATTGTCTCCAGCTTTGAAAATGGAAAAGGTCATTTTTTTACATGTAGTTTGGGGTTGGATCGATGTAGCTTTTAAGAAATGCACAAATTTTTGCTTCAAAAATTGTGCTTCACTATTTCAGTGGTAATAAAATTATTTAAAACTACCCAAATACTTGAGTTGGTGGGGTTTTTTTTTGTATTTTATTATTTTTTATTGATTTTAATTTATTATGTTTACATAGATTCTAATACTTGAGTTTTATCTGGTCAAATACTTTGCAGCACAGCTCTGCTTTCCCAGGCCTAACCCATTTCTTCACTTCTATCATATGCTGCCCTAGGGAGTTTCCTTATTTCTTTATTTGTCCTCATTTCAATATAACAGCACGGGATGTTAACACTCCACTTTGTTAAGCTGAGGGACAAATAGGATATGTCAAAAGGATAAAACATATCCAAATATACTTAGAGCCAGGACCTGGTTTCATGGGTCTAATGAAGGCAGGGCTGTGTAGTGCCTCCCATGACTTCTGGGCCCTTTGGTAATCAAGAACCCTGATGTAGTTCACAAAGTTGGTCTTGGCAGGACTGCCACACCATTTTTCTGTCATTTTCTATACTCCATGTTGATGGAATTGCCATAGATTCCCCAACCCAAATATGGAAGTTTATAAAATCACTGCTCGGGTCTCAACAACCTGCTATTAGAGACATTTATTGCCATATAAATAGTATAAGGCTTCTCCAAAAAATAAGTAACCAAGGTCTGAGATCACTGGGCTCTCATTCCCACATGGCCACAATCACCTGAAGTTGAGCAAGTGTGCCCAGTTCCTATGGCATGACTCAGTTCCCCTGTCACATTTCTATTACCTATCTGGTCTCTGCAAGCAGCTAAATTTGCAATCTTTGTAGAATTTAGAGTTAAAATACATGGCACAAGGCCTTTAATACTCATACATTTTCCATACTTGTATGAATCAAACCAAACCTGGCTTTTACCAAGATATATGACTAATTTTAGGATGCCATTGAACACATAACTGTGTTTGAGAGTTGATGGGAGTCAAGTAGAGGATAAAGCACTAAGATTGATAGAGGAACTAAGTTTTTTCATGGTTCCTTTAGTCTCACTTCTAGGCTGCAGTTTTCAAGAAGTCCACAAGTATCTGATTTATGCCATTAAAAAATATAATAATAAAATCCAGGAAAGCCAAAATGCATACTTATATGTATTAACTTCATTCATCAAAGTACCAATATATGTCATATAGGTAACAGAGTTGGTCCTAATGTTTTGTTGAAGAGTATTCTCATATTCAAGAATAGCCATTTAAAAAATAATAATAACCATTTGCTTACTAATGTGTATTAGTGTTTTGGCAATATTTTGTAATTTTAGCAGAAATCGTTGCTGCTCAACAATATTGGCATACTCCTTTATACTTCCCAGCATCTCTTGAGTTAGGTGGCCACATGACTAATTTTGACCAATACGAGTGAATGTTATTTGTGTAATTTCCAGACTAGTCTGTTAAGTATATGTCTGTCTTCCTTCTTCATTCCCTTTTGCCCTATTCTCTTTACTTCCTTTGCTTGCTTCAAGTAGAAGTTGGCAGGGCCTATAGAGATGGAGGTGCTTGGGTCTCTTTAAGTCACTTAGTCATTGATTAGAGGGAGTTGCCTGACCCATGTCAGGTTTTGATGTGAGTGACAAATAAACTTCTGTTAAGTTAAGCCACTGTAATTTCCAGATATATTTGTTATCATAGTATAACTGAGCTTAGCATACCATAACCAACCAAGATAGCAAATAAATTGGATGATGGAGCTGATATAAAATTGTAACTGTCATCTATAATCCCCAATTTCACTTTTGTATTTATCAAAATGCCTTAATTCATTATAAATATCATAGTAAATTTACATTAAATTTTTAAAAGGCCTCATTACTGTTACTAATTATTTTTATAATACATAGATATTTTTGAATAGCAGAGTGGTGCAGCGGAAGCGTGCTGGGCCCATAGATATTTTTAACTTATAAAATATAATTATACTAATAAAACGCTAACATATTTGGTTTCAGATAGTAGGGCTCCATGAAATATTTATGTGGAATTAAAGGATTGCATTCTAAACGTTGGTTAGAGAATCAGTAGACTAAATGATATCAAAAGTTCCATAATAATAAAAAGTTCTATAATAATAAGATCCAACAGCAAGTTCAGTACCCTCCTCTACATAAGAGAAGCAAAACCATGGCCTTGAAGCAACAAAGAAGTAGCGACCTTATCTATGAAATTCATGCTGTTTACTAATCTCACATTCCACTAAGGTGTCACAGGTAGGGAGATTTACCAGGAGCTGTAGGGAATCCTAAAAAAATGGATGTAGACTTATTTTTTAATTCAGTTTTTATAAAAGGAATATGAGTCTATTGATAATGGAACTCACAATAATGCTTGGGGCTAAAACATGTAGACACATTTCCAAGGCTCAGCTCCACTGTTAGGATTGTGATGTCATCTGTATTAGTTACCTATTTCCGAGTAATAAACTACCTCAAAACCTAAAGGCTTAAACAATAATGAGCATTTATTATCTCACAGTTTCTGTGGGAATTCAAGAATGGCTGAGCTGGGGCTTCTGGCTCTGCAGGTTCCGCTTCCAAGATAACACATTCACATTGCTGGCAGTTTGGTGCTGAGTGTGGCAGGAGGCTTTGGCTCCTCTCGCAAGACTTAGTGTCCCATGAAGTGATGACTGGATTCCTCAAGAGGGAGTGATTTAAGAGAGAGCAAGGACGAAGCCTCAGTATCTTTTATAATCTAGCCTCAGAAGTCATACTCGGTCATTTCTGTAGTATCCTATCTTGTTAGTTACCTAATTCTCCTGCATTCAGTGTGGGAGGGAACAGAGAAAGATGTGAGGACCAGGGACTGAGCATCACTGAGTACCATCTTAAAGGTTGGCTACCACATAGTTCTTCTGTGAAAGAAGAATTTCATCCAAAATTGAACATGTAAAGTGGATACCTATTCAAACCGTGTTTATCAGGTGGGAGTGAAATTACTCTAAATATGTTCATCTTAATCATGCTTTTTCAAAAATTGTTATATTTTGAGAAAAACAATATTTTCACGAAGGCTTACAGATTCACAAAGGAGATAGGCCTCCAAAGAATGGACTTTCCCCCAGAACACATGCAGTTAAAGGAGCCACAAACCACTTGTGGACATAGCAAGTCTGTTAATCATCTTCTTATATACTGATAGAAAATTAGAACAAATTTCTTGGCTTTCTTTAACACATCATTATGTACTTTGCCTTACTCAATCCAATAGAAATAAAAGGATGCATTATTGGTCTTGCTAGAAGTTGGAACTTTAAGGCAGGATCTAAATACTACAATAAATAAATAATGTGTCTAGGAAAATGCATACGAAAAGTTCCTAATGTAGGATAAAACATTCTCTGGAAAATAAAAATGTGAACTAAACTAGTTTCCTCTTTATTTTTTCCCAACCAGTTTTTTTGCAGCTGAATAGTATCATTTTATCTTCATTTCCTCCATTTATGCAAATGTAGCCCCAGAACCACTCTGAGCGGACCGATGGCCTTTCTGGGGGCAGTCTCTTGCCCTCCTTCCTTGGGACTATGTGATTGTCATCCTAATGCTATTTCTGGTTTGTCTTAGAGCAAGGCCAAGTGGAATCTTCACAACTTGAGGTATTAAGACTTATTCTGTCATGTGGAACAGGGAAATCAGAAAGCACCTGGACTGGCACTATTTCTAAAAATAAATACCACCTTACCATTCTTGATCATGTCAGTGAATTTAGCTATCAATAAAATCCCAATTTTATTATAAATTAATTGACTTCCTATTAAGGAAATCAGGGGTAAGAGGGGAGAAGGCTAGAAAAACATGTCTGCAAAGCTCTGCTTTACAATACTGAAGGCAACAGAGATTAGATGAAACCAGGACAGGCACGCAGGTGGGGTGGGGAGAGAGGGTGATTAGATGACCCCACATCAGTGAGAAGTGAAGTAAGAGTGATGGCTCTAAGCCAAAAAGAGGCTGAAAACAGATGGCAGCAAATTAAAGCATCTAATTAGGCTGCAGATCTTAGGTGGTTGTCAACTAACCAATATAAATGAATTAGGGAGATGACATATAAAAATCAGTGTTGAGAAAAGAAACCAGTCATGCTTAACTCTAAACAATCTTTGACCATGTTGCTGTGTCATTTCATGCATTTGTAAATAAATATTAATTAAACTGAAAAAAACCTACAGTGAGAAAAATAATTATCTGGAGAAAATTTCTACATAATTATAACAAAACATACAGGTTAGAGTGAGGGAAAAACATTAAAAGTATTATCTTATTAAATTTAAAAAGCAACTTGCAAAAGAGTATAACTTTTAACACTGTTTCATTTCTGTATCTATAAAATACATAAATATATATGGCATAGAAAAAGTTTTGTTAGGATGCACATCAGATTTTTGATGTGGTAACTAAAGAAACATTAATGTACCTCTGTATTATTTAAATAAAAAAAATAAACTCCTTTTAAAAATTCTTTTATAGCCCAGTGGGCTGGCACCGGCAACCCCCATACCCAAATGCCCTACGCAGCAGCAGCAGACGGGGTGGCGGGCCTGCAGACAAACCACACCTAGGGAACACAGAAGCCACGCCCAGTGGACTCCAGTGGCTAAAACCTTCTTTTACACAGACAAAATGGGAAGGCAGAGAAATGTAACACAAATTAATCAAGAGAAATCCCCAGAAAAGAACCTGAATGAGTCAGATATAACCAAATTACTGGATGCAGAGTTTAAAATAACGATTGTTAGGATGCTCAAAGATCTTAGAACAACAATAGATGGTCATTACAAACACCTAAATAAAGAGATAGAAAATATAAAAAAGGACATTGAAATAATAAAAAAGAATCAGTCAGAAATGACAAATACAATATCGGAAATAAAAAACACAATGGAAGAAATTAAAAGCAGGATGGATGAAGCTGAGAGTTGAATCAGTGAGTTAGAGGACAAGATAAATGAAGGCACAAAAGCAGAGCAGAAAAAAGAAAAGAGACTCAAAAAGTCTGAGGGAAGTCTAAGAGAGCTCTGTGACAACATGAAGAGAAATAACATCTGCATCATAGGGGTTCCAGAAGAAGAAGAGAAAGAACAAGAGATAGAGACTTTGTTCAAACATATCATAGCTGAAAACTTCCCTAAATTAAGGCAGGAAAACGTCTCACAAGTTCAAGAAGCACAGAGAACTCCATTAAAGAGAAACCCAAGGAAATCTACAACAAGACACATCATAATTAAAATACCAAAGCTAAGTGATTAAAGAGAAAATATTAAAAGCTGCAAGAGAAAAAAAGGCTATCACCTACAAAGGAGCCCTCATAAGGATGACTTCCGACTTCTCAACAGAAACACTTGAGGACAGAAGGGACAGGCAAGAAATATTCAAAGTAATGCAGAACAAGAGCCTACAACCAAGACTACTTTTTCGAGCAAGACTATCATTTAAAATTGAAGGAGAAATAAAAAGCTTTCTACACACACAAAAAAACCCTCAAGGAATTCATTACAACCAAACCAATGCTGCAAGAAATGCTAAGGGGCCTGTTGTAAACAGATCAAAGGGGAAAAAGAATATAGCAAAAGAGGAATATAGTTTTAAAGAATAAAATGGCAATAAACAACTACATATCAATAATAACTTTAAATGTAAATGGATTAAATGATCTGATCAAAAGACATAGGGTCATTGCATGGATAAGGAAACAGGACCATACATTTGCTGTCTCTAAGAGACACACCTTAAAACAAAAGATGCATATAGACTGAAGATAAAAGGATGAAAAAATATTTCACGCAATGAAAATGAAAGAAAAGCTGGGGTAGCAATACTTATATCAGACAAAATGGACTTTAAAACAAAGTCTATAGTAAGAGATAAAGAAGGTCATTACTTAATGATAAAGGGAGCAATCCAACAGGAAGATATAACCGTTATAAATATCTACGCACCTAATATAGGAGCACCTAAATATATAAAACAGACTTTGATGGATTTAAAGGGTGAGATCAACAGCAATACTATAATAGTAGGGAATTTCAATCCCTACTAACATCACTAGATAGATCCTCAAGAAATAAAATTAACAAAGAAACAGTACACTTAAAGGACACACTAGATCAACTCAATTTAATAGATATCTTCAGAACCTTTCACCCCAAAGCAGCAAAATATACATTCTTTTCAAGTGCTCATGGTACATTCTCTAGGATAGACCACATGTTAGGGCACAAAAGTGGTCTCAACAAATTTAAGAAGATTGAAATCATATCAAGCACTTTCTCTGATAACAATGGCATGAAACTAGAAATCAACCACAACAGAAAAACTGAAAAATACTGAAGGACTTGGAAACTAAATAGCATGTTATTAAATAACAAATGGGTTAACATTGAGATCAAAGAAGAAATAAAAAAATTCCTAGAAACGAACGGTAATGAGCATACAACTCAAAATTGATGGGACACAGCAAAAGCAGTCCTGAGAGAGAAGTTCATAGCATTACAGGCATACCTCAAGAAGCTAGATAAAGCTCAAATAAACAACTTGACCCTACCTCTAACAGAAATAGAAAAAGAACAGCAAGTAAAGCCCAGAGGTAGTAGAAGGAAGGAAATAATAAAGATCAGAGTAGAAATAAATGACATAGAGGCTAAAGAAACAATACAGAGGATCAACGAAACCAGAAGCTGGTTCTTTGAAAAGGTAAACAAGATCGATGAACCTTTAAGCAGACTTACCAAGAAAAAAAGAGAGAGGACTCAAATAAATAAAATTAGAAATGAGAGTGGAGAAATAACAACTGACACAACAGAAATACAAAGGATTGTAAGAAAATACTATGAAGAACTGTTTGCCAAAAGACTAGACAACCTAGATGAAATGGACAAATTCCTTGAAACATATAATCTTCCATAAATTAATGTGGAAGAAACAGAAAACCTAAACAGACTGATTACAACAAATGAGATTGAAACAGTTATCAAAAAACTCCCCAAAAAGAAAAGTCTTGGGCCTGATGGCTTCACAAGTGAATTCTACCAAGTATTCAAAGAAGAACTAACTCCTATCCTTCTCAAGCTATTTCAGAAAATTCAAGAGGAAGAAAGACTTCCAAGCTCCTTTTATAAGGTGAGCATAATTCTGATTCCAAAACCAGGCAAAGACAACACAAAGAAAGAAAATTATAGGCGAATATCTCTGATAAATTTAGATGGTAAAATCCTCAACAAAATATTAGCAAATCGGATCCACCAACATATGAAAAAATCATACACCATGATCAAGTGGGATTTATTCTTGGGAGGCAAGGCTGATACAATATTCACAAATCAATCAATATGATTCATCACATAAACAAAAGGAAGGAGAAAAACCACATGATAATTTCAATAGATGCAGAAAAGGCATTTGATAAAATACAGCACCCATTCATGATCAAACCTCTTAGCAAAGTGGGAATACAGGGAACATACCTCAACATAATAAAGGCCATCTATGACAAACCCACAGCCAATATCATACTCAATGGGCAAAAATTGAAAGCAATCTCCTTAAGATCAAGAACAAGTCAGGGGTGCCCCCTTTCACCACTCTTATTCAACATAGTTCTGGAAGTCCTAGCCACAGCAATCAGTCAAGAAAAAGAAATAAAAGGCATCTAAATTGGAAAAGAAGAAGTAAAACTATGATTATTTGCAGATGATATGATATTGTATATAGAAAATCCTAAAGTCTCAGTCAAAAAACTACTGGACCTGATAAATGAATTCAGCAATGTGGCAGGAGATAAAATTCTCAGAAGTCAGAGACATTTTTATACACTAACAATGAACTGTAAGAAGGAGATATTAAGGAAGCAATCCCCTTCACCATTGCAACCAAAAAAATAAAGAACCTAGGAATAAATTTAACCAGGGAGATTAAAGACTTGTACTTGGAAAATGACAAAATATTGATAAAAGAAATCAGGGAAGATACAAACAAGTAGAAGCATATACCGTGCTCATGGTTAGGAAGAATAAATGTCATTAAAATGTCTATATTACCCAAAGCAATTTATAAATTCAACACAATACCAATTAAAATATCAATGACATACTTCAAAGATATAGAACACATATTCCAAAAATTTACATGGAACCAAAGGAGAACACGAATAGCCTCAGCAATCTTAAAAAGGAAGAATAAAGTGGGAGGTATCACACTTCCAGATATCAAGTTATACTACAAGGCCATTGTACTCAAAACAGCCTTGTACTGGCATAAGAACAGGCATATAGATCAATGAAACAGAACAGAGAACCCAGAAATAAACCCACTCCTTTATGGACAACTGATATTTGACAAAAGAGGTAAGAGCATACAATGGAGTAAAGACAGCCTCTTCAACAAATGGTTTTGGGAAAATTGGACAGCAACCTGCAAAAAAATGAAACTAGACCACCAACTTACACCATTCACAAAAATAAACTCAAAATGGATAAAAGACTTAAATGTAAGCCATAAAACCATAAGCATCTTAGAAGAAAACATAGGCAGTAAGCTTTCTGACATCTCTCGCAGCAATATATTTGCCGATTTATCTCCACGGGCAAGTGAAATAAAAGACAGGATAAACAAATGGGACTATATCAAACTAAAAAGCTTTTGCACAGCTAAAGACAACAAGAACAGGATAAAGAGACAAACTACACAATGGGAGAACATATTTGACAATTCGTCTGATAAGCAGTTAATAACCAAAATTTATAAAGAACTTGTAAAACTCAACACCAGGAAGACAAATGACCCAATAAAAAAATCGGCAAAAGAAATGAACAGACCCTTCTTCAAAGAGGACATACAGATGGCCAATAGGCATATGAAAAAATGCTCAACATCACTAATCATTAGAGAATTGCAAATTAAAACCACAATGAGATATCACCTCACACCAGTCAGAATGGTGCTCATCAATAAAACAACACAGAATAAGTGCTGGCGAGGATGTGGAGAAAAGGGAACCCTCCTGCACTGCTGGTGGGAATGCAGACTGGTGCAGCCACTGTGGAAGACAGTATGGAGATTCCTCAAAAAATTAAAAATTAAACTGCCTTTTGACCCAGCTGTCCCACTTTTAGGAATATACCCCAAGAACAGCATAGCATTGTTTCAAAAGAAGAAATGCACCCCCTTGTTTATGGCAGCATTGCTCACAATAGCAAAGATCTGGAAACAGCCCAAGTGTCCGTCAGAGGACGAGTGGATTAAAAAGCTTTGGTACATATATACTATGGAATACTACTCAACCATAAGAAATGATGACATCGGATCATTTACAACAACATGGATGGACCTTGATAACATTATACTGAGTGAAATAAGTAAATCAGAAAAAACTAAGAACTATATGATTCCATACATAGGTGGGACATAAAAATGAGATGCAGAGACATGGACAAGAGTGTGGTGGTTACGGGGGGGGGGGGGGAGAAGAGGAAGGGGGTTGGGGTGGGGAGGGGCACAAAGAAAACCAGTTAGAAGGTGACAGAAGAGAATTGGACTTTGGGTGATGGGAATGCAGCATAATCAAATGTCAAAATAACCTTGAGATGTTTTCTCTGAACATATGTACCCTGATTTATCAATGTCACCCCATTAAAATTGATAAAAAATTTAAAAAATTCTTTTTAAATAAAAACTTTTAAAAATAGTAAAATTGCCAAAATATATTTTCAAAATATGGAATCTGTTAATTTTTTACATTGATGCGCTCAAAGTGGTAGGTTTGCCGAGGTTAAGTAAATTGTATGAGCACACACAGAGCAACTGGGATTCAAATCCAGGGAGTCTGGCTTCCTGGTACTCTAAACCACTACATGTCACTGCCATTCACCAACCCCTTGTCCTCACGTTTGTTCCCAAGTGACAGGACGGTGTGTGAGAGCCGGCAGAGAGGCAGCAGGCACGCTGAGCGGAAGGACTGGGCCAGCTGGAACTGTGCGATCCTGCCTGATCCTGCCCTTGCACCCAGCCATCTAATCTGATTCTCAGAAAATGTCTGATAATAGTATCTGCTCTGACTACCTCATGTCAGAAAATGATATAAAATATTTTATAAAAAAGGCCATGCAAGTGTTAGTTTGTTTTCTGTTTCTTTGTTTTTAGAAAAGTAGAATACAAAAATAATCTATTATAACTATGTAGCCCTGACTGGATAGCTCAGTCGGTTGGAGCATCATCGACCAGAGGTTGCTGGTTTGATCCCCGATCAGGGCACACACAGGAACAGACTGATGTTCCTGTCTCTCTCTCCCTCTCTCACTAAAATCAATAAATAAACATAAAAAAAAAAAAAACTATATAAAAAAAACAGGCAAAGTTTTTGTCTTTTTTTTTTTTTTGGTAAAGTTTACATTAGGTTTTTAAAATTTCCTTCTTTTGACTGTTCAGCATTTTAAAATTTCTTCAATTTAACATGTATTCATTTATATATTAATTGAGTCAGCCAACAAATAATTTTTGCTTTCTACTATAGACGAGACAGTGAAGAATATAGGGGAGGTAAATGGTGATGAGAGGAGACTTGTTTGGGATGGTGAACACAATACAGTGTTCAACACATTCTGATGTGTTGCAGGATTGCACACCTGAAACCTGTATAATTTTATTGACCAGTGTCATCCCAAAAAATTCATAAAAAGAAAATGAACATTTAAAAAAAGAAACAAATCAAATGGATGGTTGCCAGAGGGGTGGGGGGTGGGGAGATGGGTGAACAACACGAAGGGGAATATAGTCAGCAATGTTGTGGTAACTGTGTTTGGGGACAGTTGGTTATTAGACTTATTGTGGTGATCACTTCATAAGGTATACAAATGTCAAATCCCTATGTTGTATACCTGAAACTGATAGAATATTATATGTCAACTGTACTTAAATAAATATATTTTATTAAAAACAAAAAATGAACAAACAATGGAAGATATTTATATACAAATATATATATACATATATATATACATATATATGCAAGGCCACAAATACTCTAATATGCAAAAGTAAAAATCATTGTTATAATGGAGATAAGGAATTTTTTCCTTTAACAAATCTCTTTAATATTGTTTCTATGCCCACTTTTGAAATCAGAAAGTAAAAAAGTCTTAAAAACACTTCTGAGTACTTAAGAGAAATAAGATCTTACAGGGGATAGCTTATCCGTCAATAAGGCTGGACAAATGAGGTGTTGATTAGACATTTTCAAAATGGCAGACAGGGCAGTCATGGGTACTACTTTCTACCAGTTCCAGATTAAGTGGCGGCAAATCTTGCTAGCAACAGCCTGGCTAAATAGCTAATGTAATTAATGGAATCAAGACTGACAGTATAGGCCATGAGGACTATTTCAAAATGACAAAGAACTCAGAATTAGATTGGATTATAGTACTTCAATAATACAGATAACATCTCCATGTCTGAAACTGAAAATTACAGTCCTTCCATTGGCGCCTAACAGTTTTACATATAATGTGTTGGCGGGGAGCTATAAAGGAAGATCCGAAACCAGGGAAAAGCCACCTAGATAACGCCAACATCATCTCTTGCTTCACACCCATCCATTCTCCACACTGAGGCCTAGTGTTATATAAAACAGGTATCCTTATGTTACTCCCAGGCTGAAAGTCCTTCGATGGCTGCCCACTGTTTTATTTCCCTGGAAGTTTTCCTTTCATGGCCCACCAGCCTTTGGACCATCAGACTCCTGTCTCCCCATTCTCCTTGGACTTCAGCCATGCTTCCTTCAAATCTTAAAACTCCAAGTGCTGGCCCTGGCCGGTTGGCTCAGCGGTAGAGCGTCGGCCTGGCGTGCGGGGGACCCGGGTTCGATTCCCGGCCAGGGCACATAGGAGAAGCGCCCATTTGCTTCTCCACCCCCACCCCCTCCTTCCTCTCTGTCTCTCTCTTCCCCTCCCGCAGCCAGGGCTCCATTGGAGCAAAGATGGCCCGGGTGTTGGGGATGGCTCCTTGGCCTCTGCCCCAGGCGCTAGAGTGGCTCTAGTCGCGGCAGAGCGACGCCCCGGAGGGGCAGAGCATCGCCCCCTGGTGGGCAGAGCGTCGCCCCTGGTGGGCGTGCCGGGTAGATCCCGGTGGGGTGCATGCGGGAGTCTGTCTGACTGTCTCTCCCCGTTTCCAGCTTCAGAGAAAAAAAAAAAAAAGTCAATTGTGATAACTCGTTGAAAAGCAGAAATTAAAAAAAAAACAAAACACCTCCAAGTGCTCCTTCTTGCTCCCTTCAAAAGCTACCCACTTCTGTCTCCCTACCTCTTATCACCTGTCAGGTTAACTGACTCTTCCTTTGAGAGTCTCTCCCTGAACACTTTTACTAGGTCAAGTTTACTGGCATGTGCTTTCTCATGCTCTTTTCCTTCATAGCCCTATTACAATGTTATAATTAAATATTCATTGTGTGACTTTTTAATTTTTATTTTTGGTATTTTTCTGAAGTGAGAAGCAGGAAGGCAGAGACAGACTGTCGTATGCGCCCAACCGGGATCCACCCAGCATGCCCACTAGGAGGTGATGCTCTGCCCATTTGTGGCATTGCTCCTTTGCAACCGCAGCCATACTAGTGCCTGAGGCAGAGGCCATGGAGCCATCCTCAGCACTGGGGCCAATCTTGCTCCCATGGAGCCTTGGCTGTGGGAGGGGAAGAGAGAGAGACAGAGAGGAAGGAGTAGAGGGAGGGGGGGAAGCAGATGGGCGCTTCTCCCGTGTGGCCTGGCCAGGAATCGAACCCGGGACTTCCACACACCAGGCCAATGCTTTACTGCTGAGCCAGCCAGCCAAGGCCCATTGTGTGATTGTTTTATTTCTGACTGTATCTTGGTCAAACTGCAAGCCCCATGAGGCAGAAACCATATTGCCTATCGTGCTCCCCACTGTGCTCCCCACTGTGCTCCCCACTGTGCTCCCCACTGTACTCCCAGTGCTGGCACAGTGCAAATACTTACGACACTTAGGGACGGAAAGGATGAATAAATGTAATTTACAAAAAGCAACGAAAGTTTCAGCACACTTTATATTGCTCTAGCAGACTGGCTAGATGATGACTCCTCAGACATTCACTTAGTCTTATTTCCATTTGGGTTCTGGGGGTATGTGACTGTGCTCTAGCCAACAGAATGTGCGCAGTGTGATGGGATGTTTGCCCCTTCCATGACTAGCAACACCCCGTCCTGTGTGATACTCGGTTCCCCAGCAGTGTGGCTGGAAGGCAAAGGCTCTGAGACTACGTAAGCACCTAGGGGCAGAACCCAGGTCCCTGAGCTGTACCCTATGGAAGAGGGCCACCTCAGCCATACTGGGTCTGGTTTGAATGAGAAAATTAATTTTAAGTTAAGCTGCTTTGTTTTTTCTTTGTTTGTTTTTCTTGGGGGGGGGGTTGTTGTTATTATGAAGGCTATAGAGTTAACTACCCTAATACAATTATTTATGTCACTAAACGGTTTCTCAGTCTGGATATAGAGTAAAGATAATGACACTCAAGAAGCCTAGTGACACATCAGTGTCAGCTCCTCTAAAGTGGAAACCCTCAGGTCTACCTCCATTCAAAGATTTCAGTTAAAGAAGAAAAGAGGGATTTTAAAATCACTTCTGCCATTTATTTCCCCTCATCTCTTAGTTAAAGGGAAGGAAGTTTTGAAGTCTAGAATGTTAGGAAGAGAAAAAATACAGAAAAGACCCAAATATACTAAAAATGAGCTGAAGTCACCAAAGGATAGTGACTGGTTGTTAATTAGAGCTAATTTTCCCAAACCTACAGATCAGAAATTCAGCAGTAAGCCCACTTTATTTTAATAAAAGTGCAACAGAGAATGTAATTATTTAAAACATATAAAATTGATCATATCACTCCCTTTCTTAACACCTTTAAAAGGCGTTACCTTGCCTTTTTAATAAAATCCAGGATTTGTAAAAGGCCAAAAGCTCTCACATGACTGGGTCACTGTCTATACCTCCAGGTCCAATTCTACCATTCTCTCTCCTTTCCCTCTTCATTCTGGATACACCAACGTTCTTTAAGTTTCTGAAACTTTGGGGGTTTCCTTCCACTATAGGGCCTTTCCATATGCTGTTCCCCCTTGTTCCTCCTGGTTAACTGCTGCTTGTCCTTGAGTTCTCAGATCAACAGTTACCTCTTCAAGAAAACTTTCCCCAGCCCTCTAGATTAGGGAAGAATCTTGATTGATTGCCCATTACAACCTTTTGGTCATATGTTCAAAGGTCTGGCACCTAGTAAGTTCTCAATAACCATTTATTAATCGATGAGGTCATTGGAGGCAGTAAGGAATAATAGGAATATAAAGGCCTTACATTATGAACTAGAAAACCCTTGAGCCAATCTTCTCTTGAGATATTCATATCCTAAATGTCTTAGCCACTGACAGATCTTTAGTCCTTCAGGTGGGACAGTGGGAAAGTCCCTGACTGAAAGCCCAATTGGTAATGGAGACTTATACAATGAACATTTTGTAAAGTGAAAATGGAGGAGTCCATTTTTGGTCCATTCTTAGAAAGTTCAGGTCAGATACTATAAAACAAACAAACCAGTAGTCACAAGTGACTGCAGAGGTAATACTACATGACATCCAAAAAGGAACAGGCGGACTGCTCCATACAACAACATGGGTGCACCTCACAGGTAATATGTTGAGTGAAAGAAGCTGAACACGAAAGAGCACATACTGTATGAATCCAGTTATGCAAAGTTCAAAACTGGTAAAAGTCATGTAGAGGTCGGAATGGTGGTTGCCTCTGGGGGACCGATGGGAGGGTGTCCAGGGAGCTGCTGGGAATATTGCATATACACGGAGGTGCACACAAACGAAACATCCATTAGGTTGTCGACTTATCAATTGTACACTTTACTACATTTAAGTGGTACTTTAATGAAAACGAAAACAGGACTGCACTGCGAAAAACCTGCAATGGCTCTATCAGTGTCCATAGGATTGAGTCTAAATCTCTAAAGGCCTACGAAGCTTTGTAGTCTAGCTCCTCTGGATGCCCCGCTCTCATCTCCTGGTGCTCCACATTCACACAACAGGCTCCAGGCTCGTGCTCGTGAAACTCTCCAGACGCGCCATTCTGTTGTTCACCTCCATGCTTTTGCAGCTGCTGTTCCCTCTGCCTAGAGAGGAGACACCTGCTCTCACCCTGACACCTCCTCTTCCTCAGAGAATAACTCCGCTCTGTCCCCTCGGTGAAGACTCCCCGGTTTCCCTGGGGCTAAGTCAGGAACATCTTCACCTTGGTCCCTTGTGTGTTTTTCATTCCTCTTATGATTTATGACAATTATTACTTTATATTTCAGTTGGCTTTTTACATGTCTGCTCTCCCCACTAAATTTAAGGCCCCTCAAGGGCAAGAATCATGTATTAATCAGCTCTGTATCCTTGGCTCCTAGCGTGGGGCCTATCACACAGAAGGGGCCTGGTAAATATCTGTTGAGCTTGAGTTATTTTTTTTTTTAATTTTATTTAGAAAATTAAATTTAAGAGGGTGACATTGATCAATAAGAGTACATAGGTTTCCGGTAAACATTTCTATAGCATTTGAACTGTTGATTATGTTGCATACCCATCACTCAAAGTCAAATCATTTTCTGTCACCTTATATTTGTCCCTCTTTGCATCCTTTCCCCCACTCCCTCCCCCCATTTCCCTCCCTTATGTCCCCCTCCTCCTGGTAACCACTACACTATTATCTATGTCCATGAGTTGTTGAGCTTGAATTAAAAAATACAGAGTAGAACATATAACAGGTAGAAAAGTTAACAAGAGGACATTTTAACCAATGTTTGGTTTAAAGAAACTAAAGCCCTTTAGAGCAGGGGTCTAGTCTGCGGGCTGCACAAAATTGTTCGGCGGGCCGCAAATTTGAGACCCCTGCTTTAGAGTATAAGAAGCCAGAGATGAGTTTAGTAAAGAATCAAAATGAATAGCTTAGGCATCAAAAATTAGTTGTTGTTATTTTTTATAACTCTGCCTTTAACAAGTTAAAATGAACAGATTAAGGGGAGAGAAGTGGCAATGACGATAATTTGGGGGTTTGTGTTTGTGGGTTGTAGGGCATGAATTAGGTCAGGATATTCAGGGTAATAGCAATAATAATAGCTAATTGCAGTATCTAACCCTTATTGAATGCTTACTAGCTACTAGACCATTTGCATTCATTACCTGATTTAAACTTCAAAGCAGTCCCTTGAAAGTCTGCTATTAATCTCCATTCTACATAGTAGGAAACTGCTGCTTCAAGAGGGTCAGTAGCTTGCTGGAGGTCACTCAGACAGGATGTGGCAGGGTTCAGATTCTAACTCAAGCCTGGGGGCCTCCAGGCCATGAGGCTCAGAAGCCCACATGGTAGAGTGATAGGCAGAAAAGTGACATGGCCTCTCTCCCCTGTGTCCACTTGTAGCATTTAAACATCCACAGCTGGCGACATACCCTTGGGAAAGAGTGCTTGGGAGTCCCCGAAGTATGGAAAGTAGCCTAAAAATAGGCCCATTATAAAACCACATATGAAGCTGCATGGCAATTTCCTTTAAGGTATTCATCTTGGTACCTACTAGGTTAAAACAGAACCACCCTGGAGGAACCCACAAGAAGACAGATCTGAAGAAATGACTACCAATAGTCACATGCCAAAAAGAAAAAAGAGAGAGAGAGAGAAAAACACCAGGACTCCCCAGTATCTTATGACAGACACACGGGCCCTGCAGCAACCCACAGTGAACGTTATACTAAATGCCCGGGCAAGCTGAATGCCACCTGGTTTATTTGGGCAAACCTTGGACATAGTATATTTAGTGTGGCTTCCTAGGGTTCCGGGTGTTGGAGCATGTGCCCCTTTGCTTGGCCTCACAACTGGCTGCAGTGAAATGACCTCTCTGGCCACAGCAGACCACCATCAGAAGAACCACCAGCCTCTTAGAGACTCTTAATGTGGTTCACTCCTAGTCCTGGCACTTAACTGAGAAGGAAGGGTAATAAAAGTGCCCCTAAATGAACATGTGCATCCCTGGCACCTTTACCAAATTATGTTGCCAATTTTTTTATATGTTATTTCTGAAGGTACCTTCCAAAACCAACATTTTCAGGGTGTCCTGCTACTCTCTAATATAGCTAAAAAACAAAAAATTTTTTCAGGTCACAGGGGAAGGCAAACAGACACATTTTTTACATTGACAAGCCTAGAAAAATAACAATGCACTGCCTGTATTACACAATGGGACCTTGTATTTTTACAGCTAAGCTGCATTAACATACAGCCAGTGGACCTAGAGTAAATCAATTTAATGACCTCAGGTGACGACCCAGGGGATGTCCATTCCTACTGCAAATCCCGACCCTCCAGCCCGCCACAGTTTAGCTCTATCAACATCTCTAGAATGTTAATACAAAATGTATGTTTTGGCCCTCAAAGAAATGACAGCTCCTGGACTGAAGGGAAATAGTAAATTTTATAGGAAGATGCTGATTCTGTTTTACCCACAACAAAAGGACTTACAGCTAATATTTTTTCCCTAAGTTTTATTCAATTAAATTGCAGAATCAAACATGAAATACAATTTGGACAATAACAAGTAGTGTGAACTCTCACGACTCCCTCCTAGAGGCAGGATTTTCCATAATACATTGTGTGTTTCTAATTGCTCGCCTTCTCTAGTAAAGAACCACTTTCAGCCGCTCATCATTTGTTTCTATACTTTCCCCCACCTCCTTCACTCCTAGATTGCTGTGTATTTTGAAACACAGTGATGAAAGGGGAAGAAGCATATGGGTACTGAGTGGGGAGACTACAGGATGGAGAAGGAAGAGAGATAATGAGGACATGAAAGGAGTTACAGGGAAAGGGAGGAGAGTCAGGGACAGCTGATGAAGATAAAAATATCAGGGTCTGGAGCTTGTTCATTAAAGCAGGGGGAAGGTATGTGCCATTCAAGGCTAGGAAGGAGGCTAACTAGAGGCCGCTCATTAGTTTTCCATTGTGATTGGGCGAAACAATAAAGTCATATACACCCTGTGCTGTGTTAGCAGCCCCAAAGTAAAGTTATTAACGCTAACATTGAGCAGCTAAATGGCAACGCAGAGACTGATAGAAAATTGACAGAGTAAAGACAGCTTAGAGGGTAGAAAGGTACTCAGCTCTTGTCAGTCCAAGCTGTTCAAGCAAGGGAATGTCCCCATCACCCTGAGCACTTAACTTCCCAGGGTACCTGATGCTATCAGAGAAAATTTGACCAATTAAGTGACAGTGGAATATATTATCAACTTAGTTAATTACAAGTCTAATTGCAAGGATGATTGACAGTCTACTTTAAATAACAATGCTGAGAGATAGTAATTTTAGTATTCTGTGCCATTAAATAGATTATCTCATTTATACATAATAGTTTACTAGCATGTTTCTATGTAATTGTATGTAGGGCAGAGCAGGAGATTTATTTAATAAAAAAGATCTGGATCAATGTTATACTTAGTAAAATGAAAATAATACATGTTTTCAATATACAAATCAGTCAGACAACCATGTAGATGATTAACTATATCTTTAGTTCAAATATACATAATGCTTGAGGGAAAATGGCTTATTTTAAATATATGCAGAATTTCAGGACAAAGTCCATATTACAGTGGACTGGCTGTACAACAGAGTCACCTGAAAAGTTTTAAAAAGTTATTCCCAGGCCACAAAAAGAGAGTTCTTGATCTTTTTGCTCTTGTACATGTGAGTGTGTGTGTGTGTGTGTGTGTGTGTGTGTGTGCATGCATACACAAGCAAACTGACAGTCTGGTGAAGCTGATTGGAACCATTATCAGAATGATGCTTTGAATGTATGAAAAAAAATACATAAAAGTGCTGAGAAAACCAAGTAAATTGAAATACAATTCTCAAGTAGAAAAAAATGTGATAATAATATACAGGGTGGGAAAGAAGTAGGGTTGTAGTTGTTCATATAAAAAAATACAGTAATTTAAAAATAATAATATAAGAATAAACTCTGTGCTTCCCATACTCACCACTGTAGACCTATTTTAGCCCCACCTGTATGTTTTTCTTTTCCTTTTTTTTTGCATTTTTCCAAAGCTGGAAACAGGGAGGCAGTCAGACAGACTCCCACATGTGCCCGACCGGGATCCACCCGGCACGCCCACCAGGGGGCGATGCTCTGCCCATCTGGGTCATTGCTCTGTTGCAACCAGAGCCATTCTAGTGCCTGAGGCAGAGGCCACAGAGCCATCCTCAGCGCCCGGGCCATCTTTGCTCCAATGGAGCCTCGGCTGCGGGAGGGGAAGAGAGAGACAGAGAGGAAGGAGAGGGGGAGGGGTGAAGAAGCAGATGGGCGCTTCTCCTGTGTGCCCTGGCTGGGAATTGAACCCGGGACTCCTGCATGCCAGGCCAATGCTCTATCACTGAGCTAACCGGCCAGGGTCTATGTTTTTATTTATTGCCACACAAAATAGTAAAATCCAGTGTTAGGTCAAATTTGTGATGAGCATAAGCAATCCATCAAGGTATCTGCAATAGCAATAATGTAATAAAATATCTTGGTTGCTGTTGGTAGAAAGTGATAAATACTGGTACTGTTGTGATTTGTTGACTATATTGATAATTGAAATAAATGTTAATTTCAGTTAGAGGTTAATGAAAAAATAAGATGTAACTTTTCTCTCCATCCAAGGTTTTGAGAGGCTGCAGACCTAAGAAACCTTGGGCAGGGAGATTCCTCTCTGGAAATGTGGGCTGACCTGAGAGAAGAAGTCCACAGATACTACTATTCAGGTGCCCAGGCCCATGGGCCAGCCACCAGCCAGTGAGAACTATCAGGCACAAAGAGCCATCCTACCCACACAGAGCATCCAGTGGTCCCTTGAGTGCCTCATGAATGAGGTCAACAGACATCTAAGGCAAGCTTCCTACATAAAGGAGGCAGAGATAAAAAGAACCAGAATAAAGAAATTCAGAGGATATACAAATAACACAGGGAATTACCAAAATTATAAAAAAATGTCTTCAGAGAGAAGAGAAAATATTGCATCAATGAAACAAAAATAGGGTGCCTTAAAAAGAAACATTCAGAGAATAAGAAAGAGCTCTCATAAATTCAAAATGACAGCAGAAATAATTTGAAAAAAAAAAAAAGGGTTGAAAGGTAAAATTGAAGAAATCGTACACCTGGGAAAAAAAGGCGGGGGAAGAATTAGGTAAAAACAAAAGAAAGAAAACAAACAAACCCTTAGAGAATCATTCTAGAAAAGTCCAATATGTGAACAACAGGTGGCACAGAAAAATGAGAGACATATCAAAGAAGTAATAAAGGAACATTTCCCAGAACAAAGGACACAAGTTTCCAGGTTGTTACCATAGGAACACACAGCTTATTACATAAAAACAGAATTCCCTAAGCAATCCTAAGAAAGAATTTTTCAGTCAATTGAATTGACTGACTTTTCTTGTTAATTTGTTTTAATATTTCCAAAATAAGAGAAATGGCACTATAAGGAGTGATACTGATAAATCTCCCCAAAAATTCAAAAAGATCTTCAACTAGAGACAGAAAAATCTATCCTTGGAGCCTCCAGAAGTTCCACGCTAAACGTGAAGGTATGATCGAGTGAAAAATTGACTAAATATATAATCAACCCCAAAGGAAATAAGGAGGAAGAAACACTCCGCCTTCCTCATTAACCTAAATAAGGGCTGCTTTCACTGGGAACTGAGAGTATAGGAACTAAGGCAGGCATAGGGTGTGAATAGAACCAGACTGCGGCACAAACATCCGAACGAGGCTGTGGCACGGACATCCAAGATGAGGAAAAACTGTGCTTGTGGCAACCCAGTCACACAAGCTAACGTTCGCACCAAATTCAGACAAAGAAAGGCACTTGGGACAGCCAACCGCCCGATCTCCTGGTTGGCGCGCGCAGATAGTGGGCGAGAGATTCCTCCTAGAGCCCCAGGAGTGGGCGCCTATGTTACCGGACAGAGGGGCAGAGTCAGAGGCCTTTATGTGGGCCGAAACTGGAATCTTGGGGTCACCCCTGCGCCCCAAAAAGCAGCGCATGGGGAGTGAGTGGCAGTGAAATTCCCTATGCTCGAACTTTTCCGTGCGGGCGGGGTGCCTCACCGGGAGTGAGAGGCGGCTGGCCAGATATCCTGGTCGGCGAGCGCAGATAGTGGGCAAGAGATTCCCCCGGGAGTGGGCACCCATGTTCCTGGACAGAGGGGCAGAGTCAGAGGTCTTTGTTGTGGGCTGAAGCCCTGCCTGATTATGCTAGGGGCTCTGACTGATTGAGCCTTACCCAGAGCCCTGTGCTGAGTGGGAATAGAGTGGGGATTTGCCAGCTATTTGAGCCTCTTACTCTTCAGGCAGAGGCAGCAGCAACCCCATAGCTGGATCATCAGGCTACTAATTCAGGAAGGAAAGACTAGGAGAGAGGCTCCAGGAACATGGACTCTGTCATTGGTGGAGCCTGCAAACGCTAATGAGCCTCGACTGCCAACGAGACTGAAGCCCAATATATGACATCGCCACAGAGACTTATCAACTGCAAACCTCTACCTAAGCGTGCCACAGGGGCAGAACCGGGGGTACAGAGTCACCGACCAGGAAGAGGGAGAGAAAAGAAAAAGCAAGAAGATAACCTCTCAAAATCAAGAATAATCTGCAGACTTTATAACCTATCCCATTTTATTTTATTTATTCATTTGTTTCTCTTATCTTCTTGTCTTATTTTCTTCCTCTTCCAATTTGGTCGTTTAATTCTCTGCTGGTCTTACTCTCTCCTCTCCTTGAACTACACTACCCATAAGTGTTACATCTCCCATTATCTTTTCTTTCTTCTTCCTTTCTCTCTATGAGGGTTGCACTCCAAAACCCTTAACTCTCTCTCTCCTTTTATTCTTTTTTCTTCTTTTTGTATTTTCCTCTTTCTTTTTTTTTTCTCTCCCTCTATATTAGTTTCTTCTTCTCTCCTTTACTTTTCCTCTCATTCAATACTCAATCACAAACAAATTATTTTATCTGGGACTCAAATTTTTCTTTGTGGCGATTTGGGGTTTTTTTACTTCGCTTTTTTAACTTACTAGCAGTGCTCCCAACCCTGGCTCTCCATTTTATCTAGTTCTTGCTCCACTAAATACAATAGTAATTTTTTAATTTTTTCCCCCTTTTTCCTGTTTCCCTCTTATTCCTCTCATCATATCTCTTAGTCAACCATCACCTAAAAGCAAATCATTTTATTCTTGACCCAAATTTTTTCCTTTTTTTGCATTTTGTGGGTCCATACCCCCTTTTTTGCCCCTTTATCACTTCTTCCCAACTCAGGCCCTCCATTATATGTAGTTTTTGTTCTATTTAGCACAATATAATTCACAGTTCATTACAAGATTTTCTCAAGAAGGAGGGGAGAGGAGAGGAGAGAAAAAAAAGGGGGGGATAATAATTTTTTATTCTTTTTCATTTTTTATTTTTACTTTTTTAACTTTTATTCTTTATTAATTCTCATTAATACTATCAACAAAACCACCCTCAGATGCCATTAAGAAAAAAGAAATCGGATATCATGAATACAAAAGACAGAGAGGTAGTGCAGATAGATGAGGAAAAATCTATGGAAAAAAAATTTAATATATTGGAAACCTTCGAGCTAAATGACAGAGAATTTAAAATAGAAATTCTAAAAATACTCAGAGATATACAAGAAAACACAGAAAGGCAATTTAGGGAGCTCAGAAAACAACTCAATGAACACAAATAATATATTTCCAAGGAAATTGAAACTATAAAAACAAATCAAACAGAGATGAAAAACTCAATTCACGAGCTGAAAAACAAGGTAACAAGCTTAGCTAATAGAACAGGCCAGATAGAAGGTAGGATTAGTGAAATAGAAGACAAGCAACTTAAGGCACAACAGAGAAAAGAAGAAAGAGACTCAAAAATTAAAAAAAATGAGAAAGCCCTACAGGAATTGTCTGACTCCATCAAAAAGAATAACATAAGAATAATAGGTATATCAGAGGGAGAAGAGAGAAAATGGAATGGAGAACATATTCAAACAAATAATAGATGAGAACTTCCCAAGCCTGTGGAAAGAATTAAAGCCTCAAATTCAAGAAGCAAACAGAACTCCAAGTTTTCTTAACCCCAGGAAACCTACTCCAAGGCACATCATAATGAAATTGGCACAAACCAACAGCAAAGAAAAAATCCTCAAGGCAGCCAGGGAAAAGAATACAACATATAAAGGAAGGCCCATTAGATTATCATCAGATTTCTCAACAGAAACTCTACAAGCTAGACGAGAGTGGACCCCAATATTTAAAGTCCTGAAAGAGAGAAACTTTCAGCCATGAATACTATACCCATCAAAGCTATCCTTCAAATATGAAGGAGAAATAAAAACATTCACAGATACAGAAAAGATGAGGGAATTTATCATCAGAAAACTCCCACTCCAGGAAGTACTAAAAGGGGTTTTCCAAACAGATTCAAAGAACAAAACAAAACAAAACAAAACCACAAGTAAAAGCTCCACCAAGAACACAATAAAACCAAATTTAAACTGTGACAACAACAACAAAAAAAGGGGGGAAAGGGTGGAGATTAACAGTAGCAAAGGACGATGGAGTGCAAAAGTACTCACAAGATAGTGCACTACAATGAACAGGGTAGGAACCCTTTTCACTACTTAATGGTAACCACCATTGAAAAAACCACCACAGAAGCACAGGATTTAAAAAAGATAGCAACAGAGGAAAGATGTATGGAATACAACCAAATAAAAACAAAAGATAGAAAAACGAAAGAGAAGAATCAAACAAGACATAAAACTAATAAAAAGCAATGTATAAAATGGCAATAGGGAACTCACAAGTGTCAATAATTACACTAAATGTAAATGGATTAAACTCACCAATAAAAAGGCACAGAGTAGCAGAATGGATTAAAAAAAATCCAACTGTATGCTGCCTACAAGAAACTCATCTAAGCAACAAGGACAAAAACAAATTCAAAGTGAAAGGCTGGAAAACAATACTCCAAGCAAATATCCAAAAAAAAGCAGGTGTAGCAATACTCATATCTGATAATGCTGACTACAAGACAACAAAAGTACTCAAAGACAAAAATGGTCATTTGATAATGATTAAGGGGATGCTGTATCAAGAAGACATAACAATTCTTAATGCCCTGGCCGGTTGGCTCAGTGGTAGAGTGTCGGCCTGGCGTGCGGAAGTCCCGGGTTCGATTCCCAGCCAGGGCACACAGGAGAGACGCCCATCTGCTTCTCCACCCCTCCCCCTCTCCTTCCTCTCTATCTCTCTCTTCCCCTCCTGCAGTCGAGGTTCCATTGGAGCAAAAGATGGCCCGGGCGCTGGGGATGGCTCCTTGGCCTCTGCCCCAGGCGCTAGAGTGGCTCTGGTCATGACAGAGCGATGCCCTGGATGGGCAGAGCATCGCCCCCTGGTGGGCGTGCCGGGTGGATCCCGGTCGGGCACATGTGGGAGTCTGTCTGACTTCCTCCCTGTTTCCAGCTTCAGAAAAATACAAAATAATAATAATAAATAAATAAATAAATAAATAAATAAAATAAATAAAAAACAATTCTTAATATATATGCACCAAACCAAGGAGCACCAAAATATATAAGACAGCTACTTATTGACCTTAAAACAAAAACTGACAAAAATACAATCATACTTGGAGACCTCAATATACCGCTGACAGCTCTAGATCGGTCATCCAAACAGAGAATCAAGAAAGATATATTGGCCTTAAACAAAACACTAGAGCACCTGGATATGATAGATATCTATAGGACATTTCATCCCAAAGTGACAGAGTATACATTTTTCTCCAGTGTACTTGGATCATTCTCAAGAATTGACCATATGCTGGGCCACAAAAACAACATCAGCAAATTCAGAAAAATCAAAGTTGTATCAAGCATATTTTCTGATCATAAAGCCTTGAAACTAGAATTCAACTGCAAAAAAGAGAAAAAAACCCCCACAAAAATGTGGAAACTAAACAACATACTTTTAAAAAATGAATGGGTCAAAGAAGAAATAAGTGCAGAGATCAAGAGATATATACAGAAAAATGAAAATGAAAACACGACATATCAGAATCTATGGGATGCAGCAAAAGCAGTGATAAGAGGGAAGTTCATATCACTTCAGGCCTATATGAACAAACAAGAGAGAGCCCAAGTGAACCACTTAACTTCACACCTTAAGGAACTAGAAAAAGAAGAACAAAGACAACCCAAAACCAGCCGAAGAAAGGAGATAATAAAAATCAGAGCAGAAATAAATGAAATAGAGAACAGAAAAATTATAGAAAAAATTAATAAAACAAGAAGCTGGTTCTTTGAAAAGATCAGCAAAATTGACAAACCCTTGGCAAGAATCACCAAGTAAAAAAGAGAAAGAACTCATATAAACAAAATCCAAAATGAAAGAGGAGAAATCACCACGGATATCATAGATATACAAAGAATTATTGTAGAATACTATGAAAAACTTTATGCCACTAAATTCAACAATCTAGAAGAAATGGATAAATTCCTAGAACAATACAACCTTCCTAGACTGAGTCAAGAAAAAGCAGAAAGCCTAAACAGACCAATTAGTAGGGAAGAAATATAAAAAACTATTAAAAACCTCCACAAAAATAAAAGTACAGGCCCAGACAGTTATACTAGTGAATTTTATCAAACATTCAAAGAAGACTTGGTTCCTATTCTACTCAAAGTCTTCCAAAAAACTGAAGAAGAAGCAGCAATACTGCCAAACACATTTTATGAGGCCAACATAACCCTCATACTGAAACCGGGCAAGGACAGCACAAAAAAGGAAAACTGCAGACCCATATCTCTAATGAATACGATGCTAAAATACTAAACAAAATACTAACAAATCGAATACAACAACATATTAAAAAAATAATACATCATGATCAAGTGGGATTCATCCCAGAATCTCAAGGATGGTTCAACATATGTAAAAACGGTTAACATAATACACCATATCAACAAAACAAAGAAAACCACATGATCTTATCAATAGATGCAGAAAATGCATTTGATAAAATACAACACAATTTTATGTTTAAGACTCTCAACAAAATGGGTATAGAAGGAAAATATCTCAACATGATAAAGGCCATATATGATAAACCATCAGCTAACATCATATTAAATGGCACTAAACTGAAGGCTTTCCCCCTTAAATCAGGAACAAGACAGGGTTGTCCACTCTCTCCACTCTTATTTAATGTGGTGCTAGAAGTTCTAGCCAGAGAAATCAGACAAGACAAAGGAATAAAAGACATCCATATCGGAAAAGAAGAAGTAAAGGTATCACTTTTTGCAGATGATATGATCCTATACATTGAAAACCCCAAAGAATCTACAAAAAGACTACTAGAAACAATAAGCCAATACAGTAAGGTCGCAGGATACAAAATTAACATACAAAAGTCCATAGTCTTCCTATATGCCAACAATGAAACATTTGAGAACGAACTCAAAAAAATAATCCCCTTCACGATTGCAACAACAACAAAAATACCTAGAAATAAACATAACAAAGAATGTAAAGGACTTATATAATGAAAACTACAAACCATTGTTAAGGGAAATCGAAAAAGATACAATGAGATGGAAGAATATTCCTTGCTCTTGGATAGGAAGAATAAATATAATCAAGATGGTCATATTACCCAAAGCAATATACAAATTTAATGCAATTCCCATCAAAATTCCAATGATATTTTTTAAAGAAATGGAACAAATAATCATCAGATTTATATGGAACTATAAAAATCCCCGAATAGCCAAAGCAATCCTAAAGAAAAAGAATGAAGCTGGGGGCATTACAATACCTGACTTCAAACTATATTATAGGGCCACAACAATCAAAACGGCATGGTATTGGCAGAAAAATAGACATTCAGACCAATGGAACAGAATAGAAAGTCCAGAAATAAAACCACATATATATGGTCAAATAATTTTTGATAAAGGGTCAACTACACACAATGGAGAAAAGAAAGCCTCTTCAATAAATGGTGCTGGGAAAACTGGAAAGCCACATGCAAAAGAATGAAACTCTACTACAGTTTGTCCCCTTGTACTAAAATTAATTCAAAATGGATCAAAGACCTAAATATAAGACCTGAAACAATAAAGTACATAGAAGAAGACATAGGTTCTAAACTCATGAACCTGGGTTTTAAAGAGCATTTTATGAATTTGACTCCAAAGGCAAAGGAAGTGAAGGCAAAAAAAAAATGAATGGGACTACATCAGACTAAGAAGTTTCTGCTCAGCAAGAGAAACTGATAACAAAATAAACAGACAGCCAACTAAATGGGAAATGATATTTTCAAAGAACAGCTCAGACAAGGGCCTAATATCCAAAATATACAAAGAACTCATAAAACTCAACAACAAACAAACAATCCAATTAAAAAATGGGAAGAGGACATGAACAGACACTTCTCCCAGGAAGAAATACAAATGGCCAACAGATATATGAAAAGATGCTCATCTTCATTAGTTATTAGAGAAATGCAAATCAAAACTGCAATGAGATACCACCTCACACCTGTTAGATTAGCTATTATTAACAAGACAGGTAATAGCAAATGTTGGAGAGGCTGTGGAGAAAAAGGAACCCTCATTCACTGTTGGTGGGAAAGTAAAGTAGTACAACCATTATGGAAGAAAGTATGGTGGTTCCTCAAAAAACTGAAAATAGAACTACCTTATGACCCAGCAATCCCTCTATTGGGTATATACCCAAAAAACTCAAAAACATGGATACGTAAAGACACATGCAGCCCCATGTTCATTGCAGCATTGTTCACAGTGGCCAAGATATGGAAACAACCAAAAAGCCCTTCAATAGAAGACTGGATAAAGAAGATGTGGCACATATACACTATGGAATACTACTCAGCCATAAGAAATGATGACATCGGATTATTTACAGCAAAATGGTGGGATCTTGATAACATTATATGAAGTGAAATAAGTAAATCAGAAAAAACCAAGAACTGCATTATTCTATACATAGGTGGGACATAAAAATGAGACTAAGAGACATTTATAAGAGTGTAGTGGTTATGGGGGGAGGGGGGGGAGGAAAAGGAGGAGGAGGAGGGGCACAAAGAAAACTAGATAGAAGGTGATGGAGTACAATCTGACTTTGGGTGATGGGTATGCAACATAATTGATTGACAAGATAACCTGGACATGTTTTCTTTGAATATATGTACCCTGATTTATTGATGTCACCCTAGTAAAATTAATAAAAAAAAAAGTAAAAGTAAAAAAATATATATATATTTCCAAAATAGAGTCAAAAGATATACTGCTTTGGCAAAATGTCTAAAAGTCAGTGTCATTCACCTACTATTAAATAAATTATTCAAGTAGCAAGAACTGCAATATATTTACCGCTAATAGAGTTCCTACCTGGGATGGTGAACACACAATACAGTATATAGATGATGTATTGTGGAATTGTGTATCTGAAACCTATATGATTTTGTTAACCAGTGTCACCCCATATTTGAAAAAAAAAGAAAAAAAATTATGTGGAAACTACAGTAACAATAAAGAAACTTTTCTCTTATAACAAAAAAGCATTCCTAGGTTTTGTCCAACAAACATTCCTAGGTTTTGCTGGAAATGGAGGAAAATGAAGACTTGGGGACTTCTAGAGGTGGTGAGAGGTGAATGGAGAAGTTCAGGGCAGCCAGTGTGTAGTAGATAAGCAGCGGACAGAAAAGTGGGTGGGCACAAAGGGAAATAAAATTGTTCTTTTACTTGAGAATATCAGTTACTATATGACCAAACTCACCTCATTGTAGGGAAATGCTGGTTAGCAAAAAAAGATAAATGGAGGAGACTCCAACTTTAAGAGTTTTAGAATTTGCCTCCACAAACAAACAAAGCTGTGACTAAAATATTTTCTATATGGTACACAATGGTATAAAACAGCAGCTGTTTCAGAATACTTATGTAATATGAGTAATAATAATAACTACTATTATTGTTATTATCAGTTGAACTCATTCTATGCTAGACTTTGTGCTGGTTACTGTGAAAGGTAGGTGTCATTATCCCATTTTACAGATAAAGAAATCTAATAGGCCCTGGCCGGTTGGCTCAGTGGTAGAGCGTCGGCCTGGAGTGCGGAAATCCCCGGTTCAATTCCCAGCCAGGGCACACAGGAGAGGCGCCCATCTGCTTCTCCACCCCTCCCCCTCTCCTTCCTCTCTGTCTCTCTCTTCCCCTCCCACAGCTGAGGCTCCATTGGAGCAAAAAGATGGCCCGGGCGCTGGGGATGGCTCCTTGGCCTCTGCCCCAGGCGCTAGAGTGGCTCTGGTCGCGACAGAGCAATGCCCCGGATGGGCAGAGCATCGCCCCCTGGTGGGCGTGCCGGGTGGATCCCGGTCGGGCACATGCGGGAGTCTGTCTGACTGCCTCCCTGTTTCCAGCTTCAGAAAAATGAAAAAAAAAAAAAAAAAAAAGAAATCTAATAAAGGACAGAACCACCATTTGGAACTACCATGGGCCTGGCATGAGAATGGCTTGTGTCATTCAGTGTCTAAAGAAACCATGTCAGGTAGACATTTTAGAGATGAGGAAACTGAGACTCAGAGATATGAACTATCCAAGACCCTTAAAGTACCAAAGGGCAGAGTTGGGGCATGGATCCTGGTTGTGTCTCTCTTCAGAACCTGCCTGACCACTCAACACTAACTTAAAAACCAAGCAGAGCCCACTTATTAATCTCCATTTCACAAATGCCTTTTGGTAAAATTTTCTTTCCTTTTTCCTGACTGTGGCTGGGAAGGGGTAATCTGCAGGCTCCTTCTTCCACGTAAACAAGGTTCAAAACCTAAATCAGTTCAGTGTAAGTCAATTCAAGACTACTTGATATGGCAGGAGATTGCGACAACTTCAGTAATTCTCAGAGCAAACTATTTACTCCTTGCGATTTTGCAATCCAATATTTTATGTAGTAACAAATCCCTAGAACTACAGCAGCAAGATACAAAAAACAATTTTTTTCTTCTTTTAAATGATAGTCTTTGCAGTTTAAGTGAGAAGAATAAAAATTTGACACAGAAAGTGTTCTTGAACATGTTCAGTTCAATTTTTTCATTTTTATTTTACAAATGGAGATAGTGAGGTTTTTCCTTCAAATGAGCCAAAAAGTTTCCCATATTACGACCAAGACAACATGCCCTCCTCATTAGATGTTGAATTAATAAAGAACAGACAAGGAGTTTAAAAAATTAAAAGTTGTAGAATTAGGTCAGTGGGGTCCAGTTATTTCCACTTCCTCTATGAAAAAGATATTATGCTCTGCATGATTTCAAAGTTATTACAAGGCTACTGGTGAGAGCTGTTTGGCCCCATCTCTGACCTATGAGGGGCCTCGAAATATGGATGTGTGGCATGATACGTTACTTGGCCTTTTCATTCTCATTCTCTCATGACAAAACAGTGGCCACCTGACATGTGATACAAAAGGAGATGAGAGAATCTACCTGCTTTCTACAGAGCAAGATGTTAAAGAAATATGCAAACTTTTAAAACAGTGTTGCTCATGACGTGTATTTTTTGTTAAAAATCTGGTTATTTTTTGTAAAGATATATTACCATGTTAATGTACCATGTTATGTATTATCAGGTTTAAATTATAATAGATGAACAGTAATAGATACACAAACATATGAACAAAGCCCTTTGGGATTTTGTAATTATTTATAAGAGTATAAAAGAGATTCTGAAAACCATAAAGTAGAAAAACTGCTGCTTTACTGGGTCATAACACCTAGAGTGAACTATAAATTCTGAATTTATCTTCTAATTATTTTGAGAGTAGCAAAAACACACAGCATTACATTTTTTATTAAAAGCATTGACCAAATGCCTTTATATAAATATTTTTATATAATAAAAATATCATAGAGAAATGTAAATATTTTAAAATGCCATAATTTTTATAAGACTGTTTTGACATATCTCTATTTTAATTGTGTTAAGACCTTAAAAAACATTAGGCCTTTCTTAAGTTTTGAACATCCCTTAGAGAAGAAAACATGAAATTGAACACTTACATTTTATCATCACCAGAGGTTAATATTTATTGAGGTCTTACTCTGTGCTAGGCTCATTTCTGTTTCCCACTTGTTCTCTGAGTCCTCCCAATGATGCTAGAGGAAGGCTTCTCCAAGGTCAGACTTCTGATGAGGGGGGAGCCTGGATTTGGACCCTGCTTGTCTGTCTCCAGAGCCCTTGCTCCAAACCACTAAGTGGACCACTGTAACGTATCCAGTCCATTCCTGTCTTAGGAACTGTCCTCTCCTACGTGCCATAGTAGAAGGTGTTTTGGGCACAAATGAAGAAATGGGAAATAGCAATCAGATAGCCTTTTCAGAGTATGACGGGCTGGATGAAAGTCCCTGGTGCTGCCTTCTGTTGCCCTTCACATCCTGGGTTCCTCTAGGGCAGAGTTCTGCTTACTGCAGTTGTGTTATTTATTCATTTGGAAAATAACACCCTATGTGTGAAGTGCTTCAGGGCTGTGAGATCAGATGGTAGTTTTTAAGGACCTTTTTCCTGGGAGGTGTGTCACAAGAAATTCTCATAAAGGCAATATGTCCCTCTATTTCCATTATGCAAGTCAGATTGCCTTCCTTTGCCTTCCTTCAGTACTTTAAAAGGAAATGTGACAAGCTGATCTAAGAGAAATATTAAGTCACTTTTCCCAAACCCACAGTTGAACAGAGGGGTAGGAGAACCAGTTGGCCAGATGTAATTAAATCCATACGTGGCACAGGCCTTAGTCCAGGGAGGTGGAGGTGGGTGGAGGGAGTGAGCAAAAACAAAACAAACAAACAAACAAAAATCATGACCCCGACAACAGTGTGGTTACTGCTGGGGGGCAGTGGAGGCGGGTGTGGGGGGAGTGAGTGAGCAAAAACAAAACAAACAAACAAACAAAAATCATGGCCCCGACAACAGTGTGGTTACTGCTGGGGGGCAGTGGAGGCGGGTGTGGGGGATAAATGGTGATGAAAGAGGACTTGACGGGGGTGAACACACAACACGGTGTATAGAGATGTGTTGTGGAACTGGGCACTTGTAAGCTGACTATCTGTATAATTATGTTATCCAGTGTCACCCACCCCCAATAAATTCAATTAAAAATATATAAGTAAATAAAATTACTTTCAGCTTAATAATAAATATATATATTATTACTATTGTAATTCTAAAATATAATACGTAAAATAATAATATTTGTTAATAAGTACTAATATTGGTAGTTTATTCATCATTTCTCATCAGAGAGTTACCTTTGCTTCCACCAGGACCCCCATTTCTCCACAGACAATGGCTGACTTGGAATTGCTCCTCTGCATTCCTGCTCAAACCCAAACCCTAGTCATCAGAGCCCCAAGCAAAAAACCCTAGGTATATTTATCCTTACGTATCATAACCTATGTACCTATAAACAAAAACACTATATCCAGTCAACTAAGGAACTCAGGCATGGGAAGAATGGTAATCAGGAGCTGTGTTTTTAAAAATTTACTCAAACATTATAATTTTTATCCTACCATGACATAAGTGTAGTGCTGGGATAAAATTATGACTCGATGGTGACACACAGGAAAAGAAAGTATTTTCAGGTCAAGTGAGAGGAGAGGCAATCTCACGTGTGTTTGGACACAAGAGAATTTGCTTTTGAGCACCGTCCAGTGATTCAGTCTCTTAAGAACTGGTATCAGCGAATGGAAGCCATATAGTTTAATAGGTGTACAGTGATATACGAACACTACTACAAAGGTGGAATTACCTGGGCCTACAAAAAAGGATTCATTTATCTAGTCATTTCCTGAGTTCTTTTCACAATGAGACGACAAAATGGGAGCTTAATTTAGAAAAACGCATGTTCATACTTATAATATATAAAACAAAGTCCTGTGTAGGAACTTAACATATATTTATTAATAACATGGTGAGGATTAATTTAGCAATTTCATCTTCACAATTGAAAACTGTATTTGGAATAGTGTTTTTGTTAGACTTAACCCATAATTTATTTGTGAATACTGAATTTATGACTTTCAACTTTAAGCATATATAAAACTGTATAATCAATTTTTATAAGTCCTAATAAAAAAAAAACCCAGAGTCATTATTCTATATCTCTCACTGTAACAATTTTCCAAAGCTAGTAAGAAATGTATAGTTCCTTAGAGAACATACAATACATCGAAAATAATAACAAAGAGATAAAAAGGAAGGAAGGGAGGGCTCTGATTTTAATTTTATAAATTAAATGCATGATCTTGAAGAGGAAATACTATCCTTCCTTATAAACAGATAAGGAAAGTGGAGCTAAGAGGGGTGAAGTTACTTCCCCAAAGTCTCAAACCTGATAAACAGGGAAGTTAGGCTTCAGACCCAAACCTCTAGGAAAACATTGCTTATCTCTCATTATATGAGAAAAGTGAGAGACTTTTGCATAACTTAAATAAGATTCACAGTTATTTGATTAAGGTGCCCAGAATTTATTCAAGGTCTCTTCATCTCAAATGACTTCCTTAATCACTAAAATTAGATTTACTTGATTCAATTACCTCTCTAAGGACCACCCCAGATGAACACAATCAGCTCTTGTAAAAGGGCTTCAGTGGCAAATTCTCTGCTTATCAGAATTTTATTCTAGCTGAGCTCAAGGCATCAGCTGTCTATCTTTGATTTCTGTGATTTGTGGCTAACTTCGAGGCAAACTGCAGCCTCACACTCCCTTTTGCTTCCTTCCTTAAGAAGTTTGTTCTTTATATGAAACATTAGCATTATCTAGGTTTCTCTTCATTCTTTAGGACAGGTAATAGCTCCCAAAACATTCATTTTTGCTCAAACACTGAATGCAATGGCAAAGCTGCTATTAAAGAAATTCTAACAATATCCTGGTAATGCAAACAGCCTTGGGGAAACCATAAATGGAGGGAGAGATTCATTGCTTTGGCATGTGCCCTGGAGATAACAGAGTCCACTTTATGCCTCCTTTTCAAACCTACAAGCAACATTATTTGTTTCCTATACCAATGTCAGGAAACTCTGAGGACAATTCAGGAGAAAGTCCTAGATCATGAAGCTCTCTCTTTGAAAGCAGACATGAGACATCAAGGTGTAATAACTGAGGGTGAGGCCTCCGTTATTGAATAAGCTCACTTTCAGAAGATACCGTTATACAATACAGAGTGACATTTATATAGAAAAATAAACAACCATAGCCTTAAAACATACCCTTATAAAGTTTGAATTTTAACCCCATCACTTACTATTTATGAAAACTGAAACAAATTTCTTAACTTGAGCTCAATTTCCTCATTTAAAAAATAGGCATAAGAAAGGCACTGATTTTATAGGGTTTAATGAAATAAACCATGTAAAGTAGTTACTTTAGTGTCTGGTACATGGAAAGTGATTAAAAATTATAACTCATAATTTAAAATATTCATACTTTGGGGGGGGGTCATCTATCATTTTCCACTAGGAACTTATGTGAACATGTTTCTTTTTAGAAAATAGCCAATTAGTTTTTCCAATAATTACAGAAGACAAAAGGAGGTGGGTGGTAGAAGCAATCAGAAAATACTGACAAATGGATGGGCAAGAACTCTAGTTATAGCAGCAGACACCTTGAGCGTGGTAGGAAGACTTAGAACAGAATGTTATCTCAGAATATTAATTAGTATACAAATGACAGGCATGTAACTATCAGTAGTCATAAATGGCTTATTCCAGTTAGCACAATAAATTCAATATGGCTCTTGTGAGTTAAGAATAGTTATACTTAATATAAATTAATTCAAGGATATAGACCAGGAAAGTAACCTGGGGGAAAGGATAACAGAGACAAACTTTGCTCTACATATGAAAGGGAACTCTGGAAAGAAAGTGAATACTTCTACTGTAAGAATACTTACAATACAAATAATAAGCCAGATGTCAGATTAAGAGAAAGCATAGAAAAATCTCTAAAATTCTGCTGAGAAATTACCCCAGTAATCCATCATTAATACTCTGGTTCATCTAATAGATTTTATTATTATTTTTAAAACTATACTTAATTATATGTAAAGACATTAACAGCTATTCTGCTTTTATACTAATAATATCACACTTCAAAGTATGTCATAGTGTCTCTTAGGTCAACATTATTTTAAAACATTACCATTCTATTCTAAAATTTTTGTCTTAAAAATTTTTATAATAATTTTTTCTCCTTCCATTTGGTTTCTGTTATCTTATCTAATCAAAATAGAGCTTGGTTTCTTCCTAAGTAGAAAGAATTATATCCACAATGCTTCCTGTTGCCATTTCACTACCATACTATATGTTTTGCCATTTTTCAACAGTTTTAACACATGCACAGCACGATCCTGTACCCTGGAGAAATGAATAGCATTGCTGATTGAAGGTCTACAAAAAGAAAATGATCATGTGATAAGGGAAAGGGACACGGGGAGAAGTGGAGGGGAGATAGGGGGTAAATGGTGATGGAAAGGGACTTGACTTGGGGGTGATGAATATACAGTACAATATATGGTGATGTATTATAGACCTGTACGCCTGAAAAATATATAATTTTATTAATCAATATCACCCCAATAAATTCAATAAAAAAGAAAATGACCAACAGAGCCCTTGAACAAAAAGACCATATGTTTTTCATCCATTTTCTTGCTACTGTATTCACCGAACAGCTCTTATAAGAATAAAACCTTAAGGAACATGAACTTATGGCAAGACCAGACAGAATGTTCTGGAACTATGCTTTGAAGTAAAATCATTCTCTTAACGTCAGGTGATTTAATGCTACCATTTCCCCCTGAAAATAATCACAGATGAATGTCCTGACCAGGACTAATTGTCTTTGAAGTTCTCTAAATTCAAGCCTTAAAAACAGTGCTTGACAAAACTCTTTACCTTATTAAAAAATTACAAAGAAAACAACTTGCGGGCAAAGCTCAATCTAATTTGGTTTGTGTCTAAAATCAAAGCTGTGATGTTAAGCAAAATTAAAAAGCGTATGAAAATCATGTTATTAACACAACCTAACTTTGAGAGCCTGACCTTTGGAGCATATTTTACAGTTCTCAAGATGATGAAAGAGTTGCTGGGTGACAGCGGCCATTTAGCAATCAAAATCAGAACAATCAATATGTATATTCTTTCCCTGTGATTTTTTATGATACATATTCAAATTCTGTACTAGAAAGTGCAGCTGTAAAAACAAATTCTATAGCTGAAGCAAAACACACAAAAATGAATACCACGGTTTCAGAAGAATACTCATTTGCACCTGGAAGAGTTATGTAGGGCAGTGGTCCCCAACCCCCGGGCCGCAGACCAGTACTGGTCCGTGGGCCATTTGGTACCGGTTCACAGAGAAAGAATAAATAACTTACATTATTTCTGTTTTATTTATATTTAAGTCTGAACAATGTCTTATTTTTAAAAAATGACCAGATTCCCTCTGTTACAGGGGTCCCTAAACTTTTTACACAGGGGGCCAGTTCACTGTCCCTCAGAACGTTGGAGGGCCAGACTGTAAAAAAAACTATGAACAAACCCCTATGCACACTGCACATATTTTATTTTAAAGTAAAAAAACAAAACGGGAACAAATACAATATTTAAAATAAAGAACAAGTAAATTTAAATCAACAAAATGACCAGTATTTCTTTTCTTTTTTTTTTTTTTTTGGTATTTTTCTGAAGCTGGAAACGAGGAGAGACAGACAGACTCCCGCATGCGCCTGACCGGGATGCACCCGGCACGCCCACCAGGGGGCTACGCTCTGCCCACCAGGGGGCGATGCTCTGTCCCTCCGGGGCATCGCTCCCATGTGACCAGAGCCACTCCAGCGCCTGGGGCAGAGGCCAAGGAGCCATCCCCAGCGCCCCAGCCATCCCTGCTCTACTGAAGCCTCACTGCGGGAGGGGAAGAGAGAGACAGAGAGGAAGGAGAGGGGGAGGGGTGGAGAAGCAGATGGGCACTTCTCCTGTGTGCCCTGGCCGGGAATCGAACCCAGGACTTCTGCACACCAGGCCAACACTCTACCACTGAGCCAACCGGTCAGGGCCCAAACTGACCAGTATTTCAGCGGGAACTATGGGCCTGCTTTTGGCTAATGAGATGGTCCAATGAAAGAGGTGCCCCTTCTGGAAGTGCAGCGGGGCCGAATAAGTGGCCTCAGGGGGCTGCATGCGGCCTGCGGGCAGTAGTTTGGGGACCCCTGCTGTTACATCCGTCTAAGACTCACTCTTTTTTTTTTAATTTATTCATTTTAGAGAGGGGAGAGGGAGAAGGAGAGAGAGAAAGAGAGAGTGAGAGAGAGAGAGGGAGAGAAGGGAGAAGAAGAAAGCTTCAGTTCCCATATGTGCCTTGACCAGGCAAGCCCAGGGTTTTGAACCGGAGACCTCAGCATTCCAGGTCGACGCTTTATCCACTGCGCCACCACAGGTCAGGCTAAGATTCACTCTTGATGCTTGTCTCGGTCACATAATACATTTATCCGTCCCAACCTAAAAGGCTGGTCCGTGAAAATATTTTCTGACATTAAACTGCTCCGTGGCCCAAAAAAGGTTGGGGACCACTGATGTGGGGTGTTCGGGAATCAGAACATTAAAAACTGAAGGCTTTTTTCTATGCTCTAGTAGCCCCCTTCCAAACAACAAGATTAGATAGTGCTTTAGCACATGCCTTGCCTTCCGTCTGGAAAACCTTCCACTCTTGTTCTCTCAACTCATTCTTCAAATTTCAGCTCAAGTGTTACTTCTTTGCCAACATCCTGCCTAACTTCCTAGGTTCAACCCTGCTATGATAATACAATACATAATATGTATGATATAGTAATAATATAATATTTAATAAAAATGTGTACCTCTCCTCCCTGGCTATTGTCACAGCTGCAACTTTATATAAATATTTTTATGTGTGGTTATTTGATCAGTTTTCTCCCATTAGACTATAAGCCTCATGAGGAAAAGGGGACATGGAAGCTTGTTCTCACCATTACAGTAGCACAGAGCTGGGCACAGTGCAGATATCTAATGCATGTTTATGGAGTGACAAAAGGGGAGGGAAGAGGTAACTATAGTAGGTAAGGTAGTTACTCCTGGTCGGTTAGGTGAAAATGATGCCTAGAATCCTACTCCCAGCCAAGCCCAGAACAGTGATAGCTCCCTCATCAATCTTGCTTGGTTCCCTTCTACCTTTTTCTCTCTTCCTTCTTCCTGTAGCCCCATGCTACAGGAAACAAGGAGCAAGATATATAGCATGGGGATAGAGACCTCAATCCTAGATATCTTGGCCTCCTAGTTCCTGTATGCATCTCAAACTGCTTTACTCATCCTGGACCTCACATCTTGCTTTTGGTCCATGTGGTCAGTACTCATAGTTCAAAAAGGGCTTTCTGGATGCAGGATTTTAAACAACAGAGTGGCTGTAAACTGTGTCAACCTTTCAGAACCAGCATGTGCACTGAACTGATTTCACAGCAAAGACCCCGAGGACAGGATTCACCACCAACTTGTATGGGAATCCAGAGGGTACATGTTCTTCTTTGGTCTGTGACTAAGAGGGGGAGGGATATGATAGAGTTTGAGGTTCAAAAGGCCTGGAGGAGTCAGCCAAAGGGAGGAGTCACAGTGTCAGGTCCTAACAGCCTTCAGAATACTGAGCCAGCCCTTGCTGCTTCCCAGGCCACAGCCAGACCGTCTTGCTCGTAATCACTGCCCTATGGCTTATTACAGCTCAATTATTAATTAATTAACACAGACTATCACAACTTGTGATGGCGAGACAATAAAAGACACCCAAGTTAACACAAGTGTAAAGGGGCATTTACAAATAATTAATAGATTTAACTTTAGAGATGCTTTAGGTTTAGATGAAAATATGCAGAAAGTAGAGTTCCCGTAATACCCCCATCCCACCTTCAGTTTCTAAAGTGTCTTTTTTAAAATATAAATTTAACTGCCAGAAATAATATACTTTAAAATGTGTCCCCTTTGTTTTAGTTAACTGGCAATTTTTCTATTTTAGGTAAGAACACTAATTAACTTATTTTAGATGACTTCACTTTTAGTTTATTTCAGAAGTAGAAAAGTTAATAAATACTGATGAAAGAAAGAAAAAGAAAGAGAGAGGGAGGGAAAGAGAGAGTATAACTGAAGTATACTCCTTTCACTCAAAGGTACCTAAAAGAAGTATACTGGGGCATATCTTTCAGTACTTTTTCCTGTATATGTATTTTTAATTTTAAAAACCAAAATTGGGATATTTTACATATTTTGGTTAAACAGATGATGATGGTTATTCATACAATTAAATACTCTGACCATCTCTGCACTTTATTAAATACTTTTCAACATCATTTTTAATGGTAGCATAATACTCCATGATATGGATAACCATCATCTATTTAACCAATGCTTCCTAGCTTTGGACATTCAATATTTATTTGTGAAACTGCAGGCATGTAGTTTCCCAAATTCATTCTTATACATCTTTAAGGAATGGCAGTTTGTAGGGTGGGAAAACCACAGCAGTGAAACACTAGACAATTTATTTTATTCTTTATACAAGATACTAGTGTTGGCAAGGCGGGAGAGAAAAAAGGCTCTTCCTATTACCCCCCCCCCCTTTTTTTAACTTTAAATGGATGGGCACAGTTCAAGGCCAGCAAAGTGATAAATAGGTCTTGGCAGCTTATTCTCCCTACCTTGAGTAGTATTACAGTGTGTCATTGGAGTGGATCATTTAGAACAGGAAGCCAAGGACACTGCGTGATGTTCTCCCAGGACAGATTCACAGATACCTCATAGAAGGCTTTGGCAAGATTCTCAGTGTGCACAGAGAGGCATAGAAAGTGGCTTTATTTTTAAGGCTCAGATTCAGATGAAGGATCCGCTAGGGAATCCAAAGAAGGGAAAGCCTGGGCTTGGTTTAAATAGTGGGCTTATTCTTCCTTTCACAGTGCACAAAAGCTTTACTGATTTCCCCAGCAGTCACCTGCTAATCTCACACCTTGGGATAAGTAACACACACACATCCTCATTAACGTTAAGTCAGTGACTCTATAGGGAAGGATATCCAGGAGACTGAATTTCCAATTGACATTGAGTTACTGTATTGCATATCTCATTGCAATTCCATGTAGCGATCAGTCCAACACAGGCAAGGCAAAGAAGCTTCTGCAACAAAAGCAGCAATATATCCAAGTTCCCAAATGCTACCCTTCGGAATCATAGTGCTCATCCATGGGTATATAATTTTACTTTCTAAGTGACATTTTTATTTTTAAAGATAGAACTCTGTGGTGAAAAAAATACTACCTTGGTTTACCCATTTTATTATAAGTAACTGTTCTCCAAAATGAGACAAGCTTGCTAGTTATTGTTTTTTCCTGGTAATAAAAATAATGTACCATAATACTATAAAAATCTATACAACATAGAGAAAATACTCTAGAAAGTGAAAATCATCTTTAATCTCATCATTCAAATATAGATGCTATGAGGTTGGATAGCTGGTGTATATTGTTAGAAATTGTTTTCTCCTTGACACTTAAATATTTTTAATAACATATTAGACATACTTACTTTGCAACTTTCCTTTCCATTGTAATAATATAAATAAATATCTTTCTGTGTTAATCAGGATTAATTTTTTTTTACAGCTGCATAATTAACTATTTTTAATACTTTAAAAAATTCTGACATATTTTTACTTTGACAAATTAGTAGGACTATTTTCTGGGTCATGTGTTTAATGCTGACATCTGACTTATTTCTAAAGAGAGAAACTTCTTAGTAGACATAAATTAAAATAAATAACCCAACTATTTATAGCTACAAGTTTCTGTACAAGTGAAGACTATGCACAATAAAAACAAAATAAAACCATTAAAATGTCTAAAAACTGTTTACTTTATTAGAGTTAGTTTTATAAGTTGTTTATGTTTGAAATGAATTAAATTAGAATTTTTGACATTTTATGTTTTGCTCAACATGAGTTACTTAAAATGGGGTGAAAACAAAAAGATCAGATGATTTATACAAAGCAAAAGCATTAAAGCAAAAATTCAATTAAACTAAGAAAGATACTGTATTCCCTAGGCTTTATTAATTTGAAATTAAATTAATCATGTAAAACAGAAGTCAATTAATTCTCAAAAAGAATCCTGATTATTATCCAAAATGATGAAAGAAGAAAGAATACAGATAAAATTTTAAATTGCTTAATAATCTTTCAAGCAATACATCATAAGCTGAGGGCATGAAAAAGAAGCCCCTGACTTAAAATATGTGAAGTGATTGATTTAAGAGGGTAGAATAAAATAATAAACTATCGTTATCAGTGGTATCTATGTTGTGTATACAACAGCATCAGATCTATACTAACGTGTTGACTGATTATTTCCTATTCTCCTGCTCACAGCACAGGTAGAAAATGATCTAGAAAGGTATCTTTATTCTGTAGGTTTACATAATGAAATGGCTGATTCTACTTTGGAACAGTGTTTTTTGTTTTACTTTTAATAAATTATAATAAATCTCTTTAAGATTCTAATGAGGCCCTGGCTCAGTGGTAGAGCATCGGCCTGGCATGCAGGAGTCCTGGGTTTGATTCCCGGCCAGGGCACACAGGAGAAGCACCCATCTGCTTCTCCACCCCTCCCCCTCTCCTTCCTCTCTGTCTCTCTCTTCCCCTCCCGCAGCCAAGGCTCCATTGGAGCAAAGTTGGCCCGGGCGCTGAGGATGGCTCTGTGGCTTCTGCCTCAGGCACTAGAATGGCTCTGGTTGCAACAGAGCGACACCCCAGATGGGCAGAGCATCGCCCCCTGGTGGGCATGCTGGGTGGATCCTGGTTGGGCGCATGCGGAAGTCTGTCTGACTGCCTCCCTGTTTCCAACTTCAGAAAAATACCAAAAAAAAAAAAAAAAAAAAAAGATTCTAATGAAAGCTGCTAACATATATATCCATTTTATTGTAGACATATAAGACTCGGTCATTAGGCCCACTTCCTCCTTGCTTAGTAATAGAATGCCTCGATTATTAGTTGCTCTTTTTGCTAGGTGGGGCTAGGGTGACTATATTCTGGTCAATGAGATATAAGCATGAGTGTCACGTTCAACTTCCAGGAAGTGTTCTTAAAGGTAGGGATCATTGCCTTCTACTACTCCCTCCACCCACTCATTTATGTTGCTGGCTTGAATGCTTAAACTGTCATTTGGACTAAGAGGAAAAAACCAAAGGTTTAGTAAAGCAAAACAAGGGAAGAGCCTGGGCTAATGATTATGGAGCTGCCATACTTGTTCTGGAAGGCTTATGCCTGGAATTTGTCGAGTTTTAGAGGGAAATGAATTTATGTTCTGTTAAGTCACAGTTTCTTGGTATTCTGTCACAGCTGAACCTACTATTAACTGATACAGGTATAAACATGTACAAATTTACATCTAATTTCGGGGGGGCGGTAATCCATGGATCCCAAATTAAGAATATCACTTTAGAAATATATATGCACGGTCTCTGGCTTACGATGATTCAATTTACAATTTTTAAGCTTTACAATGGTCCCAAAGCTGTACACACTTAGTAGAAATCATACTTCAAATTTTGAATTTTGACTTTTTTCCAGGCTAGTAATATTTGTGACGACAGTCTCTTGTGATGTTCAACAGTGGCAGTAAGCCACAGGATCGTGCAGCCAAGCAACACGAGGGTAAACACCAATACTGACAATGCATTTTCAACTAATGAAATTTTCAATTTATAATGGGTTTATCCAGATGTAACCCCACTGTAAGTTGAGGAGCATCTGTACAGGATACAACATAACCACTTAATGTCTGTACTCTGTAATTACCAATGTTTTTCACACCCACCATCTTTCTTAATATTCACAATCACCCTGTCAAGCAGAAATTGTTTTTAAATTCCATCAGTTCATAGATTAAAAAACAAACATAAACCCCACAATATTGATTCAAAAGCAAAAACAAACAAACACAAAATGGGCTATCTTTTGCTCAGTTAAGAACAGAGTAGAAACTATCACCAAGTGGAGTGATTTCAAACCCCATTCCCTCCTCACTGTCCCAATGGCTGAAATACATACATGTAAATCCATCCTCAGTTTTTGTAAAAAATCCTTCTTAGAAACGTATAAGAAAGTTAAATACATCTATCTCAAGAGCAAGAATTATGTTCTGAAGGGGGGGGTTCTATTCTCTTATAACTAAAAATTTTAGACATCATAAAGTTCTTAATTACATAATTACATCACAATTATTTCTACTTTTTAAAGCACAAGCTAGTAATACAATCTGCATATGCTTATACGCATATAAAAAGCTAAAAAAAATCTTTGTTTCATGCGTAATGTTTCACTAACACCACGGCCTCCCTTTCTTCTGGTGACAGATCTTTTCTAGTTGTGTATAATCCAAACAGGCCACTCTAAGCACTCCCGTAATAACTTCACAAATGGAGCTGATGGGATGACATTTCTTCTCTGGTGGGTGAGTTGTTAGACATGAGTTTGGAGACTCGGGTTCTTAAAGAAACCCTCATGAGCAGTAGAGGATTATCATCTATACATAAGAAGAGGCCAAGACAAGAGACAGGGATGGAGAGAAAGAGCGAGTTCTGGCTGCAATCCAGACCCCGGTTTAGTCCCTGATATGTCACGGCTGCTGTGGCTTCTACTAGTCTTTGATTGGGTTTAGTCTCCTCCCAAGAAAACCACCTTTATTGTTGGTCTGAGTTGGGTTTCTGACACTTGCTACCTAAAGAACACTGACATAGAAACATTAAACATGATAATGTAAATTCGATTCCTAAGCTTTCATTCATGCAATGTTTATTAGGCACCCACTATATGCCAGGCACTGGGCTAGGAGCTGGGAATACTGTGGTAAGCCAAACAGACACAGGGCCTGACCTTATAAAGATAAATAGTTTCAAGGACAAAAATAAGCACAAACTAACAAAAGAAAAATTTTAATACAGAGAATTGGGACTTTCTGATGAGAATTTAGTGGTGCTAACTTTGATGACCCTAAACTTCTCAAAAATTCTGTCACAAAACTGTTGAACTACCTTCTTTTACAGTAAAGGGGTCTATCAAATGCCATGATTCTGTGAGCTTCTTTCAGCATTTAAAACACTAGTGTGACACTTTCAATCCATAATTTTAGCTCTCCTCACTCACTGCATCATTATCTTCAATGGCATCTTTCTAGCATTTGTGTATCTTATTTCATTTTCCCCTTTTATTTAACAAATGAACACTCAGGTGATCAATTTAAGGATAAGATCTAATTGAGCCTAAAGATTTACTATTTTTAGTTCTCATCATTTCCAGTTTGCCTCAATGAAAAGTATTCAATGACTTTTTCATTAATTCAACAAATGTATGTTGATAGCCTATTATGTGTCATAACCTTTTAGGTGCCATGAATAAAGTAGGAAACAAGAGAAAAAATTAGTGGCCAAGACATGGAAACAACCAAAGTGCCCCTTGATAGAGGACTGGATAAAGAAGATGTGGTACATATATACAATGGAATACTACTCAGCCATAAGAAATGATGACATAGCATCATTTATGATAACATAGATGGACCTTGAAAACATTATACTGAGTGAAATAAGTAAGTCAGAAAAAGCTAAAAACTGTATGATATCACACATAGGTGGGACACAAAACTGAGACTCATGGACATAGGTAAGAGTGCAGTGGTTACCAGGGGGAGAGGGGTGTTTGGGAGAGGTGTGGGGGAGGGGTTGGGGAAGGGTGTAAAGAGGAACAAATATAAGGTGATGGAAAATGATTTGACTTTGGGTGATGGGTGTACAACATAATTAACTGTTCAAATGATGTGGTGATGTTTACTTGAAATCTATGTACTATTGTTGATCAATGTCACCCTGCTTAATTTAATTTTCTAAATTAAAAAAAGAGAAAAACTTCTTAGTTTTCAAGGATTTTATATTATATTAAATCTTAGTAGCAACTAATAACAAAACTTTCATTTTGCCATGGCTCATTAGTTTTCCCCTCATTTCATGGAGAAATAATTGACATCATCACTGGATACGTTTAAGGTGTACAGCATGGTGGTTTGATGTACATATACTATGAAATGATGACCACAATAGGCTTAGTTAACATTTATCCTCTCACATATAGACAGAAAGAAAATATTCCTTAACGTAGGACACACTTGTGTTTCCACTGTAGACATGACAGAAATATGTTATTTTTCCCTCTGAAAATAGACAAAGCTTTGAAACTTGTTCACTTTCTATTGCTTGGATGAAGCTAACTTTATGGGTCCAATCAGGTTGATCAGTCCCTATAATTTACCTGAGCCATGGTTAGCCCCCCCCCACCCCCCCGCCCGGCAGTAAATACCATCGGAATGAGGCTAGCATACCAAACATTCTGAACCCAGCTCACCCTGTGAACACTGCATTTGGGTTGCCCCTCTGCAAATGAGATCAAGATGCTGAAACGAAAAGATAGAAGACATTATTTTTCCTGCCAAAAGATTTGTAGGCATGAGTGGGCAAAATGACATATATATCCAGGGACTGTTTAGAAAAAAAATATGGGAAAGCAGTTTTATAGCAAAAGGTATAATTTCTCAATGGCATTTAATGAAACTGGAGCCTAGAAAAGGTTGTTCCCGTCTTGCATTACAAGAAAAAGCTCCTTTCACAGTTACAACTTTTCATTTGGACATCTGGGCTGGCTACTCCACCCCCTTTTAATCTTTTTCAAAGAAACCTTTTATACACAAAAACAGTTTTTTAATTTTTAATTTTTTTTTGCTAAAAAAAATACAATCTTATAAAGTAGGTGTGCTTTATAGCATCAAGGTTGATGAAAACCATACCCTTGAACAGGAAGTTCAAAAGACAGAATGGCAGACAAGAGCTGACCCATCTGCTATGGAAACATGTTACCATCCTTCGAGGGCCAAAACCGCTGACAAGAACACACCATTATTTATGAAAAGCCTCTGCTCCCCGGCGCTGGTCAGACTCATTTCTAAGCTGCTGCTGGGCTGAGCTAGCCCGCTGATATCTGGCTGGCGTTGAGTCCTTACAACTGTCAGGAGCAGACGTGCTAGCGAAATAGTAAGAGAGAAATGAAGTGGATGGACCAATCAGTGGGAAAAGGAGTAATTTAAAAAGCTGTGAGGAATAAAGGACCTGCCAACTCTAAGCATTTCAATGTAGCTCTCCATTGAATTTGATGAACCTTTAAATGGTGACAGACAAGGGCTCCTGGACAGCATTTCCCTGTACTGGCCCAGAGTGGGCTGCTGGCACACTGGGTTTATCCAGTGGGCTTCTTTTCCTATTTGCTATTCTGTTCTATTCTATTCTATTATATTCTGAACAAATTATTTCCTCATTCAGCAGCAGAGTAGAACCTTGAGACAATAGACTTGGTATTCATGCTAATATAAATGCACTAATGATATTTCATATAATGCTCAAACTTTGTCATGGAAAAGTCTCAGAATACAATTCTAGTATCCAATAGCATGGATATCATGGAGCTTACACTGTATTTCCTTCCTATAAGAAAGAACTTTCTGGCCCTGGCTGGTTGACTTATTGGTAGAGCATCAGCCTGGCGTGTGGATGTCCTGTGTTCGATTCCTGGTCAGGGCACACAGGAGAAGTGACCATCTGCTTCTCCACCCCTCCCTCTCCTCTCTCTCTCTCTCTCTCTCTCTCTCTCTCTCCACCTCTCACAGCCATGGCTCAATTGGTTTGAGTGAGTTGGCCTTGGGTGCTGAGGATGGCTCCATGGCCTCCACCTCAGTGCTAAAATATGGCTCTGGTTGCTAAGCAATGGAGCAAGGCCCCAGATGGGCAGAGCATTGCCCCCTAGTGGGTTTGCCAGGTGGATCCCTGTGGTGCATGCAGAAATGTGTCTCTCTGCCTCCCTTCCTCTCACAAAAAAAAAAAAAAAAAAAAAGAAAGAACCTTCCTTTGTTCTTCTGAGGAAATACAGCATTGTGTGTGTGGCGGGGTACATATGTAGGTAATTGGCTTTAGTGTGATCACATTTAATTTTAAGATCTCACAGTATGACAGTAAAAATAGAAACAAAACTTCTAAATCAGAAGTTTTCCACATATAGTTATTTTAATATTCGATCAGTGCTTTTAAAACTTTGTGATCTTTTAAATGATTAACTGTGTTTAATAGGTCAAATTTCAGTTTTCAAATCTAATTTTCACTTCTCCCTTACTCATATCCTACTTTTCTGAACAAACTGTTGCAAACTACAATAATGTTTATATCCTAGTTTGACAAATGCTCAATCAGCTCTATGATATTAAAAGCCCATTCTATCTTTCCTGAACTCATGAACATTTATTTCTCAAAAGTCATCTAGACCAGTGGTCCCCAACCCCAGGCCGCGGACCGGTACTGGTCTGTGGGCCATTTGGTACTGGTCTGCAGAGAAAGAATAAATAACTTACATTATTTCCGTTTTATTTATTTTAAAGTCTAAACGATGTTTTATTTTTAAAAAATGACCAGATTCCCTCTGTTACATCCGTCTAAGACTCACTCTTGATGCTTGTCTCGGTCATGTGATACATTTATCTGTTCCACCCTAAAGGCCGGTTCATGAAAATATTTTCTGACATTAAACCGGTCTGTGGCCCAAAAAAGGTTGGGGACCACTGATCTAGACCAGTCATCCAATATCAGCAATGAGGCATAGGACAGTTAAGTGACATGCACAAGATCAGATAATTAGCTGTTGTTAGGAGTTTACTGGATTTTACACCTAAAATATATGCCAGTTTTCTTTGTGATATACTTTAAATCTTCCTTTTCAGGCCAACATTCTACATGACAGCTTGTGTATTGTCAGGTTCTGCCTGGTAATCATTGTTAAGCTCTACCAGGTTTAGGAGATCATGACGATCACCACTAGACCCATCAAGGACATTGTTAGTTTTTCTAAGTCCTTTGAATGATTAATAGGAACTGGTTATTGGTTTGCTTATAGGAGTTCTTTCTGGAGCACCATTATTGGTCTTATACTATTGGATAGAACAATTGTCTTATTAATTCATTTTACAAAGAACTGGGACTTAGAAACGTTAAATATTTGCCTGGAATCACAAAGCATTTAATGAATTTTAGAATCAGGTGGAATGAATTTTAGAATCAGGTCTTTATATGTCCCAAGCTCATAGTCTTTCTAGTACACTAAACTGCCTTTAGTCTCAATTTACCCTTTTTTGATAGCAAATAATTCAAACTACTATAGTATTCATAAATCAAAAATCTATTTTAGTTCTACTTTCTATCGTGATTAAGAAGCATTTCCTTGGGCACTTACTGTATGTGTCAGTAATGTTCTAAGTGGTTCACGCGTACAATTTCACTTAATTATGATAATATTGCCATATGGCAGATGCTACTGCAAGCCTCACATTACAGATAAGACTCATAAAGTACAGAGAGATTAGATAACTTGCCCAGAATCACAGAGATAGTAAACAGTGGAATCAGAATATGAACCCACATAAGCTGACTCCAGGACCCATGGTCTTGTCCACAATGCTGTACTGCCTAATAGAATAAAACAATTGTCAAATGGCTACAACTCATTCTTTTACTCACACTTATGAGTTGAGATGGAAAACAGAATGAAGTGTAAACAAGCAAGAACACTGCATTTTCTTGGGTCTGAAATGAGTTTTTCATGGGACATGCTACAATTAGCTGTCCCATGAAAAACACTGATGGCCAAAATGCCTAGGCGAAGATAGCTAGGAAGGTACAGTAGTGAGAACTTCTTGACTTCTTGTGGAAGCTCTCTACAATCTACTCTTCGTTCACTAGGAGGGGTCTGAAAGTGCTGGAAAGAAAGTAGGAGAGAGGAGATTGTCCAGTACATATGCTCATCCAAGCACCCAGAGGATTTTTTAAAAACAACAATAAGAATCCAAACTGAAAAGCACTCAGTAATGACCATTATATGGTTCCTGGCAAAGTATATGATTTAGGCTCTTACTAAATGCTTCTCTTCCCTTGACATTGTGCTTTATAACCTAGACTTAATATCCAATTCAAATCTTCAACCAAGAGCACGAGAAAGTCAATCTTGCCATTATAAATCACCATTGAACTAAGGCCCTAGGGAATGATTGATGGCTGTGTGGCATACAGAGATACTTATCTGTGCTATATAGAAAACATATATTACAAGATACATATGCATAAATATTCATTTTGACACAAACATGAAGCAATTTCTTTGTTCACTATGGGAATAGTTAGGTAGTCCTGTTGTATAACACGTATAGACAGATGGTTAGGATTAATACATTTGCTTCAAGGTTACGCCAGTGAAAACTCTGTCTTTGGAGAAGGATGCCATCACACAGAACTGAGAGGGCTAATAATGAAAGTTCTCCCAGACAACTGCTTCTGAGCCTAAGTATGCTCTGAGTTCTCATCTCATGTTTATATTTTTAAGAAGTATAGCTATTTGTAATTACCAGGTTCACTCCATGTTTAGGGATAAAACAAATATTTGTAAACTATGAATTAACAATATCCTCCCAATCTTCACTCAGGAATCTAAGATCTTCTGATTCCTAAGGACTTAAAGAAGGTACTGGGTAAAACTTTAACTCTCTTTGTTGTATTATAGGGTTTTTATGATATAGTTAGAATATGCTATAGCATTTTAAAAAAACTATTAAATTATGGTCTGTAATAGAAACATTGAAAACTTTATACTCAAAGTTTAAAAAAAAAACAAAAAGAAAACTTTATACTCAAAGTTTCAAATAAAAAAATCATATGTAGAAACACGATTTATAAAATGCCTGATTATTTCAAGTTTCCACCTACTCCTTCTAGTGGCCCAACGTAACAGAAGAGAATAAGAAGGCAGAACGACTGAGAAACCTTTCTCCATCCAATCCACAAAAACAATGGAGGAAAATTATTCACGGTGCTCATAATACAAAAGACAAGGAGGGGGTGTGGGAAGCTTTTATTTAACCTCTGAAAACTATTTTTATGCAATTAGGAGATATGTCAACAACTGGGTTTCAAAGCTTCAAAGTAAACAAACTGCTAGGGGTGCTTTGGCGATGATATTTTAATATAAATAGCCCTTTAGGGAATAGCAAAGTTAATCTTTTATGGCTAACCACCCTAGAAAGGCATTGAAAGCAAACACAATACAAAACTGCCATATTTCATAAAACCCAAGACACCATCAAGTGTAAAATACATCCCAAAGTTGTTAAAACTGGGGGAGGAGGGATGCGCATCTCAGAATAGATATGATAAAAAAATGCGACAGTTCCAGCTTCAGGCGTTATCTTCTACGTTCATTATTTGAATCAGTTGTTATAAACTATAGTCTACCTCCTAACTCCATAAATGCAACAACACATGGTTAAATTTACTTGACAACACTTGAAGCAGAATTTCAGACATTTATCTCAGATGTGGGTTAAGGAAGTCTAGGTGATTTCTGTATAATCTATCATCTATATCCTGGGAGAGATAATTGCTGTCATAAACACCTTTTTAATAAGACCTCAAGGGGAACATCACGACTCTGCAGTGATTGCCATATTTTCATATCAAGATGATTCTTAATTTAATTGATTTTCTATAGGTTTTTTGTGTAGATTTTTAAAGGTTGAGACATAGGTCACATACCATAAAATTCACCATTTTAAAGCATACAGTTCAGGGGATTTTAATGTATTTGCAAAATTGTGCAGCCATCAACACTAATAATTCTAGAACAGTTCCATCATCCCATAAAAACACCCAGGCCCATTAGCAGCCATCCTCTATGCTCTTCTCTCCTCCCTCTTCCCCACTACCTTACGCTCCCCACCCCAGCCCCCGGTAATCACTCACCCACTTTTTGTCCCTATATATTTGCCTATTCTGGTTATTTCATATAAATGGAATCATACTGTGTGGCTTCTTGTGTCTGCCTTATTTCATTTAGCATAATGTTTTCAAGCTTTATCTAGGTTATAGCACGTGTCAGTACTTCATCTATTTTTATGACTGAATAATATTAATATTCCATTGCATGGCTATACAACATTTTGTTAAACCATTCATCAGCTAAAACATTTGGGTTGTTTCTACTTTGGGGCTATTGAGAGAAATATTACTATAAGCGTTCACATACCAGTTTCTGTGTGAACATACATTCTTAATCTCTTGGATATACAAGTGGAATTGCTGGTTCATATGGTAACTTTATGTTTAACTCTCTGAGGAACTGCCAAGCGTTTTCCAAAGTGGCTGCATCATTTTACATTCCCATCAGCAGTGTAGAACGTTCTATTTCTCCACATCCTCGCCAATGTTTGTTATGGTACTTTTTTTTTTTTTTAAATTTCAGTTATTCTTATGGGTGTGAAGTGGTAGCTTGCGGTTTTGATTTGCATTTTCTTAATGACTAATAAAGCTGAGAATCTTTTCATATGTTTATTGGTCATTTTTTTTTTTTGCAGAAATGTCTATTAAAATCCTTTGGGTACTTTTCAGTTGGATTATTTGTCTTTTTATTGATGAGTTATAAGAGTTATTTATATATTCTGAATGCTAAACTATTACTAAATAAATGATTTGCAAATATTTTCTCTAATTCTGTGGAATTTTGTTTTACTCTTTTTGATAGTACCTTTTGGAAAAATAAGTTTTTAATTTTGATGAAATTCATTGTGCTGATATATGTAATTAGGAGATATGTCAACAACCAGGCTTCTCTGTTTAATTCTATAGTTATAAAAGAAACAATATCTATGAAGTGGACTAATTAAAAGTTGCATAGCAGAATTCACTTTGTCATAAAACATTTATGATAAAAGAATTGTTTTTCTATACAATGTAGGTGAAAGTTGTTTGACAAGACATCAAAATGAATGAATCTGAGCAGTTTTTGACAATGGATAGAAGTGAGGTCCACCTCTAGATGGCTTGTCTGCTTGTAGAATTTCTATATTTTCAAATGTTTTAGAATCTACATCTGGACTAAATGCTAATATTATTAATTCAAAGACCATCTTTGCTTGCCAACATTTCTAAAGATGGTAGGTTGTACAAACATATTTCCCCTGTAATATTTCAAAACATGCTCAACCATTAAAAGAAAATTAATTATAAAGACATTTGTGCCACTGTGTATGATATATTTGCTTCTTCTACAGAATGCTACAATAGCCAGAATCTCATGTTAGTAATAATAAAATATGCTATGGTGACTTCTAAGCACAGTCTAGTTTTGCACTGGAAAACAAGCTGGAGAAACTTTGAAGGTTTGTCAGAAACTGTAATGTCTGGGTGGCAAGTGGGATTACCCTAGGCCCAAGGGACATTGCGAAAACCTCTTCCCAGCCATCTGTTGCTTTGTATCTAAAATTCTACTGGAAGCCAGTCAAAAAGAGGATAACAAGTGAAAACTATTTTGGCAACAAAACATAAAATAAGAAACCAAAAACAAACAGCTCCCCACAAACAGATTTTCTGTTGGATTCAAATCATATACGGCAACAATTTTAGAAAATGCACATGCTAAACTCACTGAAAATACTGGAAGAGATGGAATGAAAATGAAAGGAAAGCAGGGCAGGACACCTCCTCAGAAATGTCTCTTTAGCGTGTTTCCGTATAAGACAGAAGCTCCCTGGACTGAACACAATGGTGGCGAGTACACAAGGGAATATACTGATGATGTACTATACATTTGTACACCTGAAACTTGTACATAATGTTACTAACTGACGTTATCCCAATAAATTTAATCTTTTAAAAAACACAATCTCCTTGAGAGCAGAGGCAAATATTTCTTCGCTCTGTATTCCTAGAATCTCAGTGCTAGCTAAATAAATATGTTAAGAGAGAGTATAGTGAAGAATTATAAAAGCTAAATAGGAAAGAAATGAACTTGAGTAAAATTATCTACAGCAGTTGTTTTCAACCTTTTTACACTTGGGGACTGGTGAAAATAGGAGAATTTTTTCAGGGACCACTGAGGTAGAAATAAAAATGTCATTAGCATTTTGTGCATTGTCTTTTAATTATAGTACTATAAAATGAAAATTCTCTAAAATAACCAGATAAACAGTAATATATATAAATATATATTTAACAGAATACAACTGAAATTTCTAGAGAGCAATATTTAATTCAAGTAAAGCTAGTGTGAAATCTGCGGTGGCTTCTTTGCAACTGTTAAGCCACTATTATTATTCTCAATTCCCAAATGCAGATGAGACAATTGAGTTTTAGGTTAAGAAATTTCCCAAGGTCCAGGAATCAGGGACTCAAACACAGGTCTTCTGAACCACTAAACTTCTAACCTTCACGGCGGCACAGCCCATCACAGATTTGTCATGTGACTAGGACCACAATCTTATAGCTGCTATGTCATGTTGTTTAGTGTTGGATGGCAATAATACAGATGAGTGCTATACTGTCATGTTCTACATTATAATATAGTCATTTATATATACAGAACACTGCGAGATTTCTAAAGCTTAAATCCATGGACTCCATAAAGGAAACTGTGTCTCTGATGACTGTTGACAGGAAAGAGCAGTGAGTTGGGAGACACAAAGTTTAGAGAGATATTCACATGGGAGGGAATAATGCTATGAATTTTTCTAACATGGAAGAGTGCTATCTCCCATTAGAAATAAAGAGCTGACTCTTAGCACCTGGGAAAAGAAGAAATCTGGCAAACTCTGCGCTATGAAGGTGCATATGTCCTAAAGTGATTATGAATATTAAAAAACAAAACAAAACACCACCAGGGCGTATATTATCTCTGATGGTCTTTCAGTAATTCAGACTCTGGAAAATACCTGATATTAACATAGTCCTCCAGGGATATCTAGATAAATCTGATTGCTAAATAAAAGTTAATTATGACTTATTGTTTCATAAAATGTCAGTTTAGTACAACATTCAACAGTTCCAATTTAGAAAACCTAAAGTCTCTCCTGAGTCCTGTGGCTACAACTTTCATAAAACCTGCTCAGGTGACCTGTGATAGAACACAGGCACACCTGGGGGTTTCTGGGAGAAAAGATGTACATGGCTACGGAGTCTGATCTTAGCAACATCACATCTTAACTATTGATATAAAGACACAATAGGTCATGCTCTTTTTCCAATTATAATAATTTACAGCTTTACTCTTTAAGTAATTCTTTTAGTTCATATTCTGCTGGGCTGTGGAAACTTACAGAAGATACAATGACTCAATAATTAAAGAAATATAAATCACCCAGAGTAAAAATCAACATCACTGCTGGTTTTTAGGAGGAATGGCAGAAAAGGAGACATCGAAATTACATCAGAATATTATACATGAAAAGAAATAATCCCCAGGGTATCAAACCCCAATTAGAAATTGCCACAAGATGTAGTGTGTACATTGTAGCCCCTATCAGTGCTTCATGTCATTCAACAAGTATTTATAATAAGCAATACTAAACAGCCCTGTGCTACAAGCATATATACAGAGACAGATGGGCACAGTCTCAGCCTTTGATGAATTTACATTGCAATTTGTCTAATAAAACTCATAATACAATACATAATGAAAAGCCCTTATGTTTTCTCAACATCTTCAGAAAGATCTTACAGTGCTAGTGGAAGTGCAAAATGGTCCACCTACTCTGGAAAATAGTTGGACAATTTCTTTGACATCTAAATGTACACTTACCATGCAATTCAGCAATTATACTCTCAGTCATTTGTCCTAGAGAAATAAAAATTTACACCTACACAAAAACCTGTATGTGAATGTTCATAGCATTTTTATTTATAACAACCCCAAACTGGAAACAACCCATATGTCCATCAATAGCTGAATGGTTAAATAAACTGTGAAACATAAGCCATGGAATACCGCTCAGCACTGTAAAGGAATGAACTATTGCAACAACTTAGATGTCAAGTCTGTATGAGTGAAAAAAGCCCATTTCATAAGGTCACTTACTGTGTGGTTCCATTTATAGAACATTCTTGAAATGATGAAATTATAGAGGTGGAAAACAGATTGTTGACATGAGGTAAAATAAGTAAAAATACAGTATGTCAGATGATAAGTTTTATACAGAATAGTAAAGCAGACTAAAAGAATAAAGCAGAAGGCCCATTTTGGGACTGGGTTATTCTGCACAGGTGGTCAGAAAGGCTGCTCTGAAGGAAGTCTCAGTGAGCCAAGTGGGTATCTAAGGAAGAGAGGATAGAATACTGTATCAAGTCAGGAATATGCTCAGTGCATTTGATTAACAGCAAGGGGGCCAGTGAAGCTGGATAAGAGATAGAATGATAGTAACAGCACTCGGAGTTGTCCTGTTGGCAAGCAGAACCCTTAGATGTCATTTCTGCTAAATGGTGGTTAAGAGCCCAAGAATTAAATGACCAATACTTACTATCTCAGGGAGCTTGGGGTAAGTTATTTAACTTGTCTCAGTTTCCTCCTTTGGTCAATGCAGGATAATAATAGCAACTACTAAATAGGACTCCTATGAAGAATAAAGACATTTTTGGACCAGAGTTTGGCCCAAAAATGTGTAATATATATTATCTCTTATTATTGTTATTCATTACATTCTAAAAATATTAGCATTCCTGGTTATGGCCTTTAGAATATTAAGAATCATAAATATATCACAGTTGTAAAAGACCAAATTTTATAGAAATAAATAAATGAATAACTGTGTGCACATATGCATGCACATTAATGTGAAAAGAGAAACAGAAATGGTTTCTTATTTTGATGATTTAATTAGGCATAACTATTTTCTATTCATGTTACACAGCAAATGTAATTGCTTTCATTAAACCAGGTGTTGAAAGGTCATTAGGACTACATTACAAAATCCTTTTACTAAAAAAATGCTTTAGTAGGTTTTCTGACAACATATCCTGTGAGAATAAGATTTGGATAAGGGATGATAAATAAACACACAAGGTTCTCCATGGAATCATATATGACCTCAGTCCAAACCCAGCAAGTATCAACAGATTATGAAAAGTGAACTTCTGGTTTTATTTCAGCATTATTCTGGGTACTGAAAATTTGCTTTCTTTTTCAGTATTTTCTAGTATCTATCTTTTCTAGTGAGTGTAAAATGTACCAATGGCAAAAGTAATTTGTAAAAAACTGTAAGTTTCCATTAAAATCTCACGACTTTGTAAATGTTCAGAACTTCAGCATAAATAATCACCACTCCACTCCCCCAAATGTATTGCAGAATGAATCACACAAACCCACAGCTGTGAAATTAAGTACAGAAAAGACAGATCTCCACTTCTGGCATAACTTCAAATGCCTCAGTGAAGATAAAAATGTCAAACACAAAGTTTACACTGAAGCACTGTAGCTCCCATGAACAGGGAAGAACTACCAATATGTTCTTTATGGTAAAATACTTAACACACAACACACCCTCATGCATTATAAAAAGGATTGGCTTGCATAAACTCAGGATGAGTGACTTCATGGGGCTGTTCTAGTCACTCCTATACTGTACAGAAACCCAGCAATGAGCTACAGCTCCAGATGCTAATTTCCCATAAGACTTGGTGCTGATCTCTGGTCCTGTTCCTTTCTTTGTGGTTACAACATTCCTGTTGCACTAATCAATGAGAAACTCACAGAGCTTACAGAATGATATTCCCCTTTTGATAGTAGTTGGTCTTCTAAATTCTGGACGGTGAAAGTTCCAGTGAATTCTAGTCTACACTACATGTGTAAGGTTTTAAACTTATCTGCTAACATGAAAGCAGTTAGTTACTCATGGAAGAATTATCTTTGATGCATAGCACACAGTCTGGCTGAGCTGAGATTATTGTTTGAAATGAAAAAAATGCATAAGCAGAGCTTTGAAAGATAAATTTAAAGAATACTGAAGTTAAAAGATGTAAAGGTAGAAAGAACCTTGTTTACAATAACAATGAAAAATATAAAATACTTAGAAATAGATTTAAAAAGAAAAAATTTAAACTTATATGAAAAACACTTCTAAAACACAATTGTAGACTTGAACAAATGAAAAGACATTTTTGGTTCTTGATTAGAACATCTCAACTCATCAAAAGATACCTCTGATAAGTAAGTTTATAAATTTTGTAAAATCCCGATAAAGATACCAATAGTCTTTTTTTTTTTCCTGGAAATAAACAAACTGACCTTACTAAATATTAAAGTTCAAATAAAAAATAACTACACAAAGTTATCTAAAGAAAACAATATGGGAGCTATCAATGAGAGAGAGCCAAATAAAATATTAAAACTTACTGCAATGTCTCTGTAATTATAACAGTGTGGTACTGGAGTACAAATAGAAAGACTATTAAAACTTTTATCTATTTTCCATGCTATCCATAAGTACAAACTTCAAATAGATTGGATACTTAAAAAATAAAATCATACAATTAATTTTTAAATGCATGGAATTCCTCTATCATTCTTCTATAACCTAAAAATTAAAAAATTAAAAAAGGTTTTCTAACTATGACTCAAGATCCAGATGCCATAAAAAGACTGATATATTTGACTATCTAAAAAAAAAATCGATGGCAAAAACACTGTATGCAAAGTAAAAAGAACATAAATATAGAAAAAAAATTTTCAAATATATACAAAATAAAAACCCAATGTCCCTTGTTTATAAATAAATTTTTTAAATTGATTAAAAAGAGACCAAAATACTATAGAAAGATTTGCAAAAATTTTTGAATGAAAAACTGAATAAAAAGTTTTCATAAAAATTAAAATGAAACACTAAAATAATGTTTAAACTATTCAAAAGAAGGAAAGGAAGTGAAAACAGAAGAATAAAAAACACAAGGAACAGAAAAGAAATAATAAAATTATTTCAATTATTACAATAAATTTAAATGGCCTAAACACACCAAACTAAAAGACTGAGGTTATGGAATAGATTAAAAAATAAAAGGAAAATAGATTAATAGACAAATCGGAGCACAAGAAGAAGAAAATAGCCAATATAATTAGGAGACTTAGAAGCATGTCATTCAAGGAAAAACTAGAAAACATGATAAGATTAACCCAAAGAAGAAAAGATTAGCACAAGAAATCTTTAAATTAAAAAAAAAAAATTTACATTGCAAACCTGTTCTTCACTATGCCAGGTCTGTGCTAGTATTTTCCACATACATGGTAGTGGTAAAGATTTATTTTCATCCTGATTCCCAGAGGGCAGAATTAATGAGCATCAATCAGAGGCTGAGAGATTATCAATCAGTGTAAGAAGTCAAAGAGAGAATACACATGTACTCTCACTGGCAGTATCTTTACTAAAGCTAGAAAAAGACTGAAGTTGGGGGATATTATGGAAGTAACTTAAGTAAAAGAAAGGCAGTTACATTAATATTTTACCATTTTATTTTATTACTGACACCCGGATATGAGACTGACAGGTTTTCCACTTTAATTTACAATTTTTCCTGACAACAGCTGTTAATAGTTTGACAATAAATAAGTCTGTAAAATTCTCTTCAGTAGTTTTGTGCAGACACTGGCCATCTGAAGGGTCTGACAATGGAACTCTTGCTCCAGAATAAAAAGGAAATGCTGCGGAAAGTTTTTATTACTTTTTCCAGAGCACACATTTCGTTTAATCCTCTATTTTTCTGTTGCTTTCACTCTGTCCATGAGCACCGGGTGGGCTGATTTCTCCTGTCTCAAGGGTAAAGAGGTGACCTTGGTCTGGTCAGTCAGAGCACTGCATTCTTGGGCCACAGGGTTGACGCAGAGATGGCTACATCATCTAACCACAGCTATTCAGAGTAGATACTGGAACTCTTATTCAAGAACTCAGTATAGAAATTGCTTTTGTTTTCCCTTGCTGTGAACCTGGAGGATAGATTAGCCAGAACAGGCTGCTGTGTTCTAATATTAATACAAGGCAAAACTGCAGTGATTTAATGCAACAGAGGCTCTCCTTCGTTCTACATGTCCATCAAGGGTCAGCAGGGGAGCTCTGCTCATGGAAGTTGCTCAGGAACTTACGCCGATGGAGGCCCCATCTGGACACATACTTCATTGATCACCATGGTAGGGAGAAGGGCACATAGTGAAAAGTGCAATGGCTCATAAAAGCTTCTGCCCAGAGGTGGCACATGCCTTTTCTGTTCACATTTTACTGGTCAAAGCAAACCACACTGCTGCACCTAACTTTAGGAGACAGAGGACTAAAATGCCTTGAGCCCAGAAGGAAGAAAGCTGAAAAATATTTGGTGAACAATTAACAATGATATAGAACACAAACATGGAATGTCCAGGCTAGTGGAGAAGAACACTAGTGGAGGAGCAGAGTCCTGACAACACTGAGCCTCTGGATCCAGCTGTGCCGGAAGCTGGTAGCTTTGGGCTATTAGTGTATGTGAAACCATAAACTCCCTTTTTTGCTTAATTCAGTTGGGTTTTCTTCCATATATGACAACTGAAAGAATCCTGAGCCACATACTCCTCAACAAACAACAGACCCAGGCAGTATTTTTGGGTTTTGAGGAAGATAGTAGAAGGTAGAAGAATGTTAACATATTCTTGAAACACAAACAGGTTTTTAGACAACCACAGAGCTTCTAGGTGCCAGCACTTTGTTACAGATATCTCGGGTTCTCTGAGGAATAAGAGTTGATGATGCTATTGGAAAAAGAAAACCAAAGATGCACTGATTCTAACTGCACCTGGACAAAACTGCTGCGTCTTAGCTTGTTAGGCTCTGAGAAATGGACTGGGAAGTTGGGTTTGTTTGTTTGTTTGTTTGTTACAGGTCATGCTGCCTCCCCTCCTCTTGAGCCCATGTATTCAGCCTGAGGATTGCAGGACACAAGAGCACACTCCAACTTACCACTTCCTGTGATCTGTTTTGCTCATCCCAGAGCAGCTTTGAGGAAGAGATTTGTGACTCCTGTAAGACCCGCCCAAGAACATCAGTCAGGTGGAGGAGGGGTATGGACTTGTCCCCACAGGCAGCACCTCTGGGTGGGCAAGCCTGGGCCCAAATCCAGCCTCTGCTACTTCCCAACTGTGTGTCCTTGGGAGTTTCTTAACCTCTGACCCTCAGGTTCCTCAGCTGTATTTAGTGGTAAGAGGCAATTTTAATAAAAAAGGTAAAGAAGGGAGTAAAGAGAGACAAATATATACCCCACATAGCTGGGATATAAATCTGAGACTCATGGACACCGATAAAAGCGAAGTGGTTCCCAGGAGTTAGGGGGTGGGGGGAGGGGAGTACAGAGGGACAAATATACAGTGATGGAAATGATTTTACTTTGGGTGAAAGGCTATAGGAATGTTCACCCAAAACTGATGTACTCTTATTGATCAATTAAGATTTTAAGATATTAAGTTTAATATCTTAAAAAAGAAAAGGTAAAGCATGCTATACAAGGCCATTCACCACACAGGCCTTCCCCTGCTAGCTCCTGCCCCCTTGCCACCTGCTGTCTTTCTCCTTCAGGTATAGAGGGAGAAGCTGTTGGTGTGCTGGCCGGCTAGGAGTTCTGTGTACATTAGAGAAGGAGCTCTTGTCGAGTGTTTCCAAGTCTGGTAACATTCACGAGCAAGTCCACCAACCTTGGTTTGCATTTCTGTTAAACCTCTTTTTACACATTTTTTAAATATACATCCAAAACCACAGGTAATTTTATATAAACGGGATCATAGCAAAGGGTTTCTTCAAACAGCAAGAAGACAGTAATCAGCTAGATGTATTTTTCCATCCAACCAGACTGATAGAAATTGTTAATAAATAAAACATAAAGACAAGGTGGCTCTTTCATAGAAAAAAAATCTTATTATTTTTTTTTTTAAAGAAAACTTTCCAGAAAGGGCACACTGGACTTTCATTTCAGTAAGCTGCACTCAGTTCACCCAACAACCCTACGTTTATTGAGTACTCACTGTATACCAGGTACTGTGCAGCATGAGTGGGACATAGATATGAGCAGGGAGCAGTGTTGCCACTAAAACACAAGCTCTCGCAGGGCAGGGGCTTTCTGCCACTTACCACTGAGTCCCCAGAACCCACTCCTGACTGGGACACACTAGGTGCTCAGTAAACAAGTGATGACTGATGAAATGATGGGCTCAAACAGCTCACGGTCCACTAGGAGTTATAATGAAATAACATTAGTCATATTGGTGACTGCATTTCTCCACCTATGCGTAGTTATTGATTAGTTCAAGAGATTTGATGATCAGTAAGATATGAAATGAGATATGATCACAAAGAGAGAGCTAATTCAAATTTTCCTATCAGAAAAGAACTGTTTCAAAACGCTTTGACGACATGAGATCTCGTAACTTGAATAAGGAGAATTTTCTCCCAGGTTCAGTAGAGGAAGGCATGCTAATAGTCACAGCAATCATGATAACCTGCTAGCTGCTGAGTGCTTGTTGCCAGCAGGTCAAGCACTCATCCCCCCGGCTCCGTGAAAGGGCTGTGCTTGTGACTCTCCTTCACAGAGGAAGAAACTGACAGATGAGAACGAGCCAAGGTCCCAGGCCTAATCGGAGAGGATACTTCCAATTCCGACTCTCCAAGACTTCCTTCCACACCTCCCTCTGCTCTCTTTTAACCACCACACTACATTTCTTTCCTTTTATAGTCTGCAAGGCATTCACTTTTTTTTTCTCCCTGATGGAAGGCTTTTGTTTCAATGGTATCCATACCACATGGTGTTCAAAGCCACTTAGGAAACTAACTGTAACTGATAGATTCACTTTCTCCTGGTGGAGACCTGAAAGGAATTTTTAACTGGAAAGAAAAGGGCCAGAACGAGCATTTACCCCTCTGAAACTGAGGTTCTGTCCCAAGTAAGGGGCTGGATTAGAGGGCGAGATGGTAATAAAGGCAGTTAAAAAATCCTGTGGTTTGGTGGCTAAGGAAAATAATAGTTCCTTCAGGTTAACGTACACTGTTAACCTTGTGAAGACTGCCGGTGTTTGGGATAGGCATGTCTTACCGATGAAGTATGCTTTCATTTCAGAATTTTCCAACCCCCTGAAGAGTGCCGTAATCCCCTGTGGAAAACAGATAAATTGAGGTATTCCAACAACACAGATGAAACCCAGACCCCAGGGCCCAATCAGCAGTGACATCATACCACATTCCAAGCTGGCCTTCACTAGAAGGAGCACACACAAAAACCAGCCTTGTGTTCCTTCAGGCATGAGGGTGAGAAGGCACTGGGTTTTACAGAACAGTAATTACTCTGGGAAGATCATTACCTCCCTCACACAGGCCTCATTTGCCTTTTGTAAGCAGGAAAGCAATGGGCCCCTTGTGTGCTAACTGAAAGGTTCTTGTTTTATCAAATCAAACTTGATCATGCATTGAAAGGAAAAAAGTATACAATATTTTTATAGTCTGGTGTAAAAAAAAGATTTTGTAATTTTCAAGTATTAATGCATTTAAGACAAAACTAAATCACAAAAATGTTCTTAATGGCTATAATCTTTTTTTCATTTTTATTGGTGATATTCTTATAATTTATGACAGATATTCCTGCCCTTGTCACTACCACCACCAAAATAGCAGCTGTCACTTACTGAGTGCTCAATATATGCCAGGCACTGTTCTAACAATGCTAGAATGTAGGTGTTACTAGGATACCCATTTTTCAGATGAGAAAATTAAGATACAGAAATGATACATAACTTGCAGGGCCACATGATAAGCAGCAGCACAAGCAGAATTCTAAACTAGGCAACTCATGGAACCCTACTCTCAACCACTGTGATGAGGCATTACTAACTTGTATTTGGCCTGGTAGGGCTGAGCCCAGGTGTTATTAACAAAATAAAGGTTCATGGTTAACACCAAAGGTCTCTGGGTCACAGAGAGCCAGAGGTGACAGAGACATAGCATGTAGCCCCTGCTTCATAGCTCGACACTGGCAAAAATAGCTCATGTCAGGTTAGAGAGACTGTCAGACCCAATAGAATCCAAGAGGACTTTTTGCATAAATGAGAACAAATTTAATGGAATTTTATAAGGTCGCTAAAGTTTAATGTCTCCCAAAGGACTTTGGTATTAAGTGGCCAAGGTATCCCATCACAAAATAAAAATAAAGTCCTGTGTTTTATGGAAACTAAAAAACTTCTACCTGTCATCTAAGCTCTGCATATATTATTAATATTCCCAAACTGCCCCATGATGCCTCTTCCTCTAGCCAAACAAATGACCCTGAGTCCCCAAGCACCTGGGACTTCTAGTCGCAGAGTCAGTCATTTAGCAGATGTTTGCCAAGTAGCTACTACACACCACAGCCTGTGCTTGAAGCATTTCTGGACCTCTAAGGACACTCGTCATGTGTGGACCTTGGGTTCCTGTTTACAAAACTGACACAGTGATAAGTGAACCTCCTCCAAATTGATCAGCACTGCTGCCTGCTCTGCTCTTTTATTTTTTTAATGCATGTAAATACTTACTGAGCTCTTTCCCCCCCTTTTTTTGTATTTTTTAAATTTATTATTATTTTAATTACAGTTGACGTACCATATTCTACTAGTTTCAGGTTGTTCTGTTCTTTCATTTCACTGGGGGGGGGGGGGGGCGCGCGGAAGAACCCAGCAGTGGTGGTGAAGTCATGGCTACAGCTGCTCTGCGCATTGAAAGAGCGTGGGGGTGGGGTGGGCGGGGGGTTGGGGGGGTTGGGGGGGTTGAGGGGATTGGGGGCGGGGGGTGGGAGGCTGATGCTGGGACTGGCGGGAGCACACGGCCTCTCCTAAGATGGCAGCCACCACTCAGCTCCAATTGGTTCTTTACATTTTTCTTGAAAAAACTCAACTTTTATGGGACGTCTTTCTATTTTTCTAGTTTGGCTTTCAATTGAAAGTTTTCACAAACACTGAGGAGGCCACCCAAGACGGAGCCCCAGAGCTGCTAAGGCGCACTGGTTAGGAGTCCTCAGCCCTGTTTCCATCTGAGGAGTTGTAGGGAGGAGGCCGCCTGACCCAGGGGAATGCTGGTATGGGCAGTCCCTTCGGGGCCCTTCCATGTCTACAACAGAACCGACTCTGGGGGCTGCTGGAAGAACCGACTCAGTGCTAGGCTGCGACCTGGTCATAGGAGAAGGGTGTCCTGCAGAAACACGGCACAGAGAGAAGCAGCGAGGCCTGTGACCTTGACTCCCTTCATGGAAGAAAGTGACACGCCAGCCAGCCCTGCCTGCATACTGTTTCATATTACATAAACACACCTAACTGGTTATGGCTGGCACAGTGATTATAGATGCATTAGCAATTTGATGTTTTCTAAAAGGAGAGATTAATCAAGACTACTAATATAAGCAGCTACTAAGACTGCTCTCATTTTTCTTATCTTCTCTTCCAAAATGTGTTGTGGCTTTTAATATTTCAGCTGCCATCACCACCATATTATCCATTTACACCAAGTCCTCACCTAATGGCATAAGCTAAGGAATGCTGAGACTCAATTACTTCAGCACCAAATACCAAATTCTAAAGCGAAAAAAATCTTGGGCTGTAACTTCTGAAGTGTGACATGCTGACAAGCTCCAGCTCACTCATGGTGAAAGGGAAGAAAGAGTCCCCACACGAACCCTGTCCTGGCCAGAACTTCAGCCACTAAATGGAACAGCTGTGTCACCATAAACAATGAGAAATAAACAGAATAAATAGGTGGGGAGGAGTATCTGGGGGAGCCAGTCCAGAATCAGTACACTACAAGGTGCAGAGATGAAGAACTCCGGCTTTGGCCTCACTTGTAATTCTAGCTCCTTTACTGAAGAGCTGTGTGATGGGCACAGACAGACATGGCCAGCGGGTCACCAGTTGAATGCCTGTAAGAAGTGACTGCTCGCTGACACCCAAGAGTCTGCCAACTGACCCACTCCAAGTGGGCAACTCCCATCCTGGTCAATGAGCTAGGACCTTGTTTAAATGTTCCAGAAGAGAAGGTGAGGTCCTTGATACCTCAAGTGGGGTGATGTCTCAAAGGAAAGCCCCTTCCTATGCCTGATCAATCAGGTGCCAGATATACCATCTCTGGTTCCATATGGATCCCCAGATATGATCTCTCAACTTTCAGGTTCAGTAGGTCTGCAGTAGAACCTGCAGATCTGCATGCTAAACAATTCTCCCGTGATTCTGCTACAGCTGGCTTGCAGAACGGTTCTTGGAAACCACTTTGGAAAGGAATTCAAATGGATCTCCACAGACACATCTGTGTTAACAACAGTCCAAAAAATCCCCCTTCTGCCTCCTGATGGATCAAGCTGAACCACTCAAAACTTAAGTACATGGACTATATATTATCTTAATTCACTGAAAAATTATTTTCACTGAGTCATGTTCAATCATAGTAAATGCCCTGCCCAGTCATATGAATAATCTTTTTAGAATTTAGTAACAAAAAATTTTATATTGCCTGATACTTTTTGATATTTTATAAAATTGTAAAATATATAAATGATTTCTCTTTTTTTTACTTTTGCTTCTTAGAAGCTGAGAGATAAACATTTAAAATAGCCTTTATGATCTGTATTTTTTGATGTTTATATGTTCTTGATTTCTTATTGATATTTTATTTGTATTGTAATGGCTTAAAGTTCTTTGTGAAATAAGTAATAGATATACTAAGTTAAGTCTGGCATTTCAGTTCAATGTAAAATGTTATTAACTAAAACGTCTGGTAAGTGAATTGTACAGTGGATGGGAAGTAGAATGAAATCCCATGTTTGAAATGGCTTTGAATACATCTTTAAAATTCAGTTAAAAAAAGAATAAATAAATAAAAATAAAAATTCCCATCCTGGGGAACAGAACACCAAAGACTCTATGTGTCCTAGTGATGAGCTTATTGGAATAGAACATTGCAGGTAGGGCTCCATCCTATTAGAGGGCCCAACAGCTCACTGTGTCATTTAGACTATGAGCTAGATCATCCCACGAGACGGGTTTGATGCTATCTCTAGATATTCTGGTGTACAATAACTATTAAATCCTATTAGTGCCGGTTGGTGTACTAGGAACGTGGGCCCAAGTAACTGAGAAAGAGAGACCAACTCTATCGGTGTTCTTCTTGTCATACAGGCAAGTGTACTGGCATCTGACAGCTCAATGGAAGCTGAGGGTCAGGTGATCACCCTACCTATAAGATTTTCTTCAGAAAAAGGAAGTATAAGAAAGTAAGTTCATCGTACCTATGCATGGCTTAAATGTTCTTTTCTTACAAAGTTAAAAAAAAATTCAATTCCAAATACATATGTGTGAAAGAAAAATGAGAGTCAATTTCTAGATTTATTTTCTAAATGGTGTTGGGGAGGGATATCTAGATTTACTTTAAAGATGATGATATGTTGTTTGTAGTATTTGGCTTATTGGGACTAGAAGAAATCGTTTTCTGCAATACGGCAAATAGAGTTTTCTAAAGCAAGAAGATTTTACAGGAAATCGTAATTGTTACCAAATTATTTCACCATCTGAACATCCTAGAATCAGTTCTAGACCCCTAAAGGGTGAGCTGTCAGTCTAGCCTCCATTCAATGTAAACCAAGTCTAGAATTAGAGAAAAGTAAAGAGCATCAAAAAAATGTCAAAACTCAGTATTTATTCCTTCCTTTATTCAGCACCACAATTTTAAAATGGGAGCCAGATATGCAAAGATTTACCTTATATATATGGTCTCTATCCTTAGGAACTTAATGTAATAGAAGAGGTAACATAACACTAGTAGCTATACACAGCTAAGTGCTACATAGGGCAATCCCATAAGATAGGCACTATTATGGCCTCATGTTTTAAAATATTTTCCCATTAATTTGAGGGGGGGGGGGGAGAGAGAACTGGGCCAGGATAATGCTCCATCCATTGAGCCACCTGGCCAGGGCTTCTCTAATCCCTATTTAAAAGGTAGAGTAGTGGAGATAAAGAGGGGTTAGGTAAATTGCCCAAAATTACCAGGTATGAAGAGCACAAATATCAAGCGTATGAGACAATGCAAATACTGTATAGGTGCCCTAGGACTGTCACAAATCAATACTGCGGCACGGGGTTCACTTTGGGCTGGGATGACTAGGGAGTTGTGTCTTAATGAACAAGTGAGAGTTTTACAGGTAAGAATGTGGGTAGGAGATGTATTTTAGGCATAGGAAATAGTATTTAAAATATAGCACTGTTGGAAAATATTTTATTGTAGAGATAAAAATAAAATTATTTAAACCCTGGGGAGAAACAGAAGGGTTCTTAAACATATTATTTACTTGGATTTAAAGCCTTCTTCATTCTTATTGTCCTTCTAGCATTTTGCAAGTTTCCCATTCATTTTAGGTAACAAAAAGTTCCTCTGGTAAAGCTGCAACATATTTGCAATGTTGCAGAGTGTCAGATTAAACACTGAAGCTGAGCCAACTTTTTAATTCTCTCATTCATTTAATGAATACTTATCAAGAGCCTTCCATGTGCCCCCAAAACATAATCCGTGTTTGAGATACAATGATAAACACAAGTCATGGAGTTATGATCAAGAAGGAAAGGCAGATGCTAATCAAATCATCACACAAATCTATAATAACCTGTTCATTTTAGACCAGGAGTCCCCAAACTACAGCCCGTGGGTCTCATGCGGCCCCCTGAGGCCATTTATCTGCCCCCCCCGGCACACTTCCGGAAGGGGCACCTCTTTCATTGCTGGTCAGTGAGAGGAGCACTATATGTGGCGGCCCTCCAACGGTCTGAGGGACAGTGAACTGGCCCCCTGTGTAAAAAGTTTGGGGACCCCTGCTTTAGACACTCAATGGGGCGTGGGTCTCTGAGCTATTATGAAGAGTCAGAGGGGGCTAACCCCAGGACATGTGAACTGAGGTCCACAGGGGCTTATTGGGCTGGGGAGGGGAGTTAGTTGGAGAGAATTACTTGTACAAAGACCTCAAGTCTTGGGGGAGTGGAAGGTATTTAAGGAACTGAATAGCTGTGACTGGAACAAAGGATATGCGAGGGGGGAAAAGAGGCCTCCAGAGTGAGAGGTGATCATAGAAAAGCGACATTCTACTGTCTGTGAAGTCCAGTGCCGAGGGTGTGTCGTGTTGTCCAGATGCAGAGGACACTGGGTGTAGCACTCTATCTGGCAATTGTTTCTAGCTCCTCCCTACCCAGGAGAGTTATGACCCAGATTTTTTTCAGCCTGATCATGTCCATTTTTGCTATTCTATTATTTTAAGCAAAATACTGGTTTTTTTCACTACCCAATTGCAAAACAAGAGCCATGTCCCTAAAAAAAAAAAAAAGCCAGTATATGTATGTTCCCAGAATTTTTTACTGAGTTTTCACATATTGAATCTGAATTTAAAATAACTGTAGACATAAAATGGCTCAAGAAAGAACTATAAAGATAATAACAATCAGGAAGTAATTAGGAATTTGATATTTTTATTTTTATTTGCACAGACCCTACCAGAAAGTTACAACAAATATACCCTGGTGGTTTTTGTTTTAGTCTAACCTCTGTGTGGAGCTGCTCTGATATAGAACAGCTTCAACACTTCCATTCTAATATCTGAAAGGGCTGCTGCTCTCAAATGCTATAATCACCCTAAAGTCAAAAGTCATTAAATATCCATTTCTAAAATAAAGGGCTGAACTCATCTCAGATGATGTCATTTTGTCTGGGCTTCTGCGTGCTCAGGGAGAACAACTTGAAATAATCAAGAATATGATGTGCAAACTCCCATGGTGACGGGTTCCCTCACAGAAGGGTGAGACTGGGAGGGAGGACGGGAGACGGGGATGGTAAGCAGAGATTCAAGTTAAAAAGCAGTAATAAAGACACAATTACAGAATAAGTTGGTATCGTGCAATCTGTCTGTAGGAACAAAATTTAAAATGTTCTAAGAATTTTTAATAGATGGAAACGTGACTTCACTTCTTGTACATCAGAGATGACCAACATAGTGAGAACCGAAACAAGTGGTAATGTTTATTTGATGCAGCGTGCTTAAACTGTGCTTTGACAGAAAGGGTGTGTAGTCCCAGTTAGGAAGTATCTGATCACATTTTAACTAGAAAGAAAATCTTTCTTGGCCAAAAAATTCAATTCTTTGCAAGGTGGTGATTTGTACAGAATAGAAACTCCAAATGCGACATCACTACATGTAGAAAACAGATCAGGTTTAACTGTTTTCCTAACCACCACAACAAAAATAAGGAGTCCAATTATTTTAGAGTACAGTTTGGAAAAAACCACAGCTTCTAAAATTAAAACCCTACCCATTTTGCATGTTGGGAAATGTCAATTGTTAATGAACACTGCACCGTATCAGTTTCCTGTTCCAGATGGTTCTCTGTCAGGCTGGCAACAACTCAAGAAAGCCTGACGAAGAGGTGCAGGCATATGTCTTGTGTTTAAAATGAAAGTTAAAACAAAAAAAGAAGGGGGCTTCATTTTATAAACACTTCAGTGAAAATTACAATTCCGTTTGGGACCAATTCAGTCCAGGTGCTAAGGACAGAACAAACAGGCAACACATGAAGGCAGAAAATGTCAGGCTTCTATGGGAGTTACATTTCTTGGTTACATTTAAAACTAAATTTTAAAATACACACCGATATCACTTGTCATTGTACACATATGTTTTCCTTCTGGCTTTTAAAATGTTAATCTTCCATTCTCACATAATAAAATAATGTAAGTCAAAGCCTAGAGCCCTTTGTGTCAGTCTCTCTTTAATTTTCTTCTGCTGCAATTTTAGGTTGAACTGCTTACACGTAAATGTTTTTCCTCCTACCTAGGGTCCTAATGATCCATCCTCCTTTTAGGCTTAGAGGACCTTGCTTTGTATTCTCATTTTACTTTTGAGGATAATGTCTCCTAGAACTTGGAACATGGATTCAGCACTAATATTCTCAACAACTTCCCTTCCAATATTAGTTTCAGAAACCTATGCTGACAATAAGCCTGTGCTTCTTTATTCTAGGCACTATGACCTTAATAGATACACTGCAAAACACATTTTAAACAAAATCCCACCTGAAATCTTCACTTGGGAGGCATGTCTGGGACCTGAGTTTCCACTTAACAGTAGGTCATCAAATATACACCAAAATACTAACAGTAGTTTTCCCTGGGTGGTAGATTTGTAGGTAATTTTTAAATTTTTTCTGTTTGTTAAAGAGTAAAAGACCTTTCAAGCATTCTAACATAAACAAGTAAGATTTCTGTAATCAGGGAAAAATCTGACTTATAAATATTTTAAGGAACATATAAACATGAATGTAGCTTTAAAATTCACCCAAATGACAATCCCTGCCCTTCTAAAGGTTCTAGTCAAAGAATGATATGTAATTACACAGCTATGCACGACAGCCACAGTTATTGCTACTTGAGGGGCATTCACATGGTAAGCACGGCTTTAGTCCTAAGAATTACTTTAGTTGACTGTTGCTCTGATGCTGTTTTCTAAGACTTAAGAAAATTTCAGACAATTATTCTTTTTTTAAAAAAAAAATTACACTGGGCAACCTAGCTTTTATTATTTATTTATTTATTTTTTTGCAGAGGCAGAGATAGACAGGGACAGACAGACAGGAACGGAGAGAGATGAGAAGCATCAATCATTAGTTTTTCGTTGCGCGTTGCAACTTCTTAGTTATTCATTGATTGCTTTCTCATATGTGCCTTGACCGTGGGCCTTCAGCAGACCGAGTAACCCCTTGCTGGAGCCAGCGACCTTGGGTCCAAGCTGGTGAGCTTTTTGCTCAAGCCAGATGAGCCCGCGCTCAAGCTGGCGACCTCTGGTCTCAAACCTGGGTCCTTCCGCATCCCAGTCCGATGCTCTATCCACTGCGCCACCACCTGGTTAGGCTCAGACAATTACTCTTAAGAAAACAAATACCTACTCTTGTAGCAATGATTCATGTACCAATGACATCTTCATCCATTTACAGGTAAAATATTAGACTCAAGAAAGATATGATGCATTTTTTAATGTAAAGATATAAAACTGGTTGATTAGTGAAAGGTCCTCGTGGTAAACATACTTCACTTCTGTATGTTAGTATCCCTTCCTTTGCGGAATCACTCCAACCTCTACTCTAAGTAGGAATAGTGGACTGGCACAGCCCACTACCCACTGCTCCAAATTCCTGCCCCTGGCTCCCGCTTGTCTGCCACCATACAACACATATAAGGGGCTCATGATTCATCTCTTTTTAAAAAATAAATTATTTTAAATTTTATTAAGTTTATTGGAGTGACATTGGTCAATAAAAAAAAAATATATATATATGTTTCAAGTATACAATTCTATAATACATCATCTGTATATCTATATAAAGGGGGTCCAATATATGGTGATGAAAGGAGACTTGACTTTGGGTAATGAACACTCATGACCCATCTTGGTCAAAGGGAACCCATTCTCCTGGTAGCAGTGACTGAAAGTCAGCTTCATTTCCTAGGATTGATCTATAACCCCTAGAAGTAAAAGGCTTTTTTTTTTTTTTTGCTTGGGTTGCTATTCTGGAATGACATAAGGCAGGAATGGCTGGGAAAGATGAAAGGTCACACAGAGGCAGTTGTGATAGGAAAGAATGAGGTAATACTTAGGAGGAAGAAACGCTTAGAAGATGCAGAGGCCTGTTCAAACTGCTGGAGCCCCTACCCCGACTCTCCCAAATATAGCTGTGTCTCTGCACTTCCCATATGAGCACATATGAAAGGCAGATACCAACATGGAAAACATATGAGCAAAATATATGACTAAGTTTTAATAACCTTAATAATCCAATTGCTCTGAGTTTAAATTATTAAGAATAAATAATTCAGTAGGAATAAAAGAAAAAGACCATAAGCAACATATACTTATTTTCCTAATCAATAAAGTGAAATTTATTTGTGGCTTCTACATTGTTATTTATATTTCTAAATTTTCTACAATGAGAATGTATGGCTGCAATAGTGGAGGAAAAATCTTAGAGTAATAACATATAAAATTAAATGTAAGAATGTTAGGCTGGCATCCACCAGTAGGCAGGGATGAATGAGTAGATAGGTATGGAGTCAGGGATGCTGAGAGAAGTCCACGGGCCAGTGTGTGCCTGAGCATAAGAAAGCATCTTTGGAGAGATGCAAACAGCATCTCCAAGGAAACAGAGATGGGCTGTAGGGAGTGGCTGACTGCTATAGGGGGTGAACTTGAGTCAATGACTCCCTTGCTTCCCTCCTGAGAGGCTGGTGGTGTCCTGAAAAAGCAGAGAGGTATTTAGGAAGAGCTGATTTAAAAGTAGGAAAGGGAATATCCTGATTGAGATAAAAATAAAAGGCATATGAAACTAGAACCATAGAATGGAAGAGAAAAAAAGAGACCTTAGATTCATCTAAAGAAACTCTTATGATGAGTATCCTAGGTCTGAAGCAAGCTAAACAACTTACTTTCAGGTTACACATCAAGGGGCATAGTTAGGAGTAGAAATAAGGCCCTCTCCTTACTTTTCAGTGAGACCACCACATCTCTCCTATCTTGTCTATAGCTATGTGTTCAATAAAACTACCCTGTATTCTATGCATTCCATTTCTTCTCATCCATGATTGAGACATTTATACATCTAATATGTAGTTAAGAATCAACAATAATTAATCTCTCATTCACATACACAACTATGATTATTGCAATCTTGTGCAGATGCAAAATATAGTGATATAGACAGTACGTCTCATGTATTTATGTACACATAAATATCAGTGCAAAAGATCTGTTCCAGTGTCTAAGTGAAGAATGATCATTCTTATGTAGCATGGAAAAATTAAGTGTTTGAGAAAGTAATATGTAGTAATCCCTTAATATGTTAGCAAAATTGCTTAACTAGTTAGCCACCATAATAGGCGGCTCTAAATACCTTTCTTCACAGCTTGTGATATATTTTAAATATGAACTAAATATTTTAAACTTCACTTGATATAGCTGTTTTATAATATGTGCTGTGGTTAACTGTTTTAATATGTTGGACAGTAAAACTAAATGTAACGGCTCCAACATTTCTCATGGGAGAGATTTAGGGCAGACATATGTTCTTCATCAGAGTTTCCAGCAGAAATCTTAGAAATCTTAGAGGAAAAATAGACCCTATTATAGCAAACAGTGTTGCAAGCCATAATGGAAAACAACAATCTGTCTTTTGTTTTGGTTTGGTTTATTTCATTTGGGCAGCCGTGAAACAGGACACCTGAAATGTGAAATGAAGGTGCATTTATTCCTAATGAAAAGTCTAATATTGGAGTACTGCAATAACCGAGAATCCATATTAGGACCAAGAGATGAGGTCGAGTCCCTTCTGAAATGTATTTTCCCTACATCCTGAGGTTCTCCTTCAGCTGAGGGGGCGGATTCAACAGTCACCATTTTGTACACTGTCACTTACTATAATTAGCTCAAGTTTTTGTTCAAGTGTGGGTAACATGAAGACTGGTGATGAGTCTTTAGGATCACTCTTCCAGTTACCACACCACCATCCTTGTCATTGCCAAGCCAATAGGAATGCTCAAGGTCTAAGGAACAACTTCTCAAGGGAAAGATTTGTGAAATCTTGAAAACTGTTTTTCAATCTGAACAGTGCCCTTAGGAGCAAAGAGCTGCAAAAATGCATATTCTGAACCTGATGAATTGCTGAGGGCAAGCTGTGAGACGAGGGAAGAATGCAGAGGTGATGGCGCAAAGGAAGCATCCAGGAGAAATGAGCATTAGCTCCTCATCTTTTACAAATTTGTTCAGAAGTATTCCACATTTTACTAAAAAAAACAAACTTTCTACAGGACTAGGAAAAATCCTTGGCCAATTATGAAAAATGCTTTGTTTGAAAAGCATATCTCACTGACATAATAAACAAAATGTCTGTGCCTTGTGCTAATGGAGATGCTAGTTTTTATAATAATGTGGCAGCCACAGTAGTGATAATAATTGTATATGGTCTATGATTACCCAATTCAAGAGAAGGAAGGTGTCATAAACAAATCATTGCAATAGATTTTTACTCTTGGTTGTAGAATGTGGCTTTGTTTTACTATGGAAAGGGGCACATGCATGTTTTCTATTGTAAAGAAGACCTTAAAACACCATGAGCTGCTTTGCACAACCTATTAAAAAGCAAATTCTCAACTCCTTCCTCATTTGAAATTGATAAAGAGACTTTCTGTTAGATAACCATTACAGAATGCAAGCGAACCCCAGTTGAGAGCTCACTAGACTATGTTTACCTTCTGGGTGTCCTTAAGAATGGTACTTTCCAAACTGGACCTTCATTTGTTATACATAGTTGATGTTACACAGGGCAACAGAAAAGTGAGAAGGAAAAGAGAAGGAAAAACTTGGGAAATAAAACTGCTCAAAATCAAAACTATATAAAAAATTTTGAATATGATCTAAAAAATCACGCTGTTTGGAAGGTAATTTATAGATGTTTATCCAAATCAGCATGAAGTTCTGATTATTCCAGTTAGACCAGTGGTAGTCAACCTGGTCCCTACCATCCACTAGTGGGCATTCCAGCTTTCATGGTGAGTGGTAGCGGAGCAACCAAAGTATAAATAAAAAGATAGATTTAACTATAGTAACTTGTTTTATAGATTTATTCTGCCAAATTTAGCGAAAATCTGACATAAAGTACTTGGTAAGTAATTATTATTATATGCTTTAACTTGCTGTAACTCTGCTTTATAAATTTTATAAAGTAAAGTTACTTCCCTACTTTATAAATCACCATTACTGTGGAACCGGTGGGCGGTTAGAAAATTTTACTGCTAACAGAGATACAAAAGTGGGCGGTAGGTATAAAAAGGTTGACTACCCCTGAGTTAGACTAACAAGAATCTTACCATTATTTTAAGTCAATGTTTTGGGAATTAAATAGCAAAGGAAGCATAGCCATAGATCTAGCTAGAAAAACACCATCCACAGAAGTTGAGGAGCTTTTATGTACCATCCTTTCCATAAAACTTACTCTTCACATTCTAATAATTTAAAGTCTAAAAATGTCTTAGAACTCAATTAGTACAATTCTTGCCAATGCCTAAATCCCAGTGTCTGTTCCTTGTGGTGGGAAGTTCTTCTCATGGGATGAGTCAGACTTTTTGGCTGACTCTTTTCCTGAGATATCTTCTTTTTATTAAAACTCAGACTGCCTCCTAGAATTTTTTGTCCAATAAGTAGAGTTCTGTGAGAAGTCTACTTCCACTTAGATGGTATCTTTATAGACTTTATTTGGAAAGAAAATCTATGCGACCTCACTGATAAATTATGCCAGATTAACATTTAAACAAATGTGAGTTTTTTTCTTTAGTTAAAGAGGTCTAAAAAGGAGGTCACTGGGTCCCTCCCTTTGCTTTCTGATGAACTGTCATGTACCATTTCATCTTCCTGGAGTTCTTTCAGATTTCTAGGAAGTCCTAGAGCAGGGGTCCCCAAACTACGGCCCGCGGGCCACATGCGGCCCCCTGAGGCCATTTATCTGGCCCCCGCTGCACTTCCGGAAGAGGCGCCTCTTTCATTGGTGGTCAGTGAGAGGAGCACATTGACCATCTCATTAGCCAAAAGCAGGCCCATAGTTCCCATTGAAATACTGGTCAGTTTGTTGATTTAAATTTACTTGTTTTTAATTTTAAATATTGTATTTGTTCCCGTTTTATTTTTTTACTTTAAAATATGTGCAGTGTGCATAGGGATTTGTTCATAGTTTTTTTTTATAGTCTGGCCCTCCAATGGTCTGAGGGACAGTGAACTGGCCCCCTGTGTAAAAAGTTTGGGGACCCCTGTCCTAGAGTTAGAGATTCAAAAGCTTTCCTTTGTAATCAATATCTGAGTCAGTATCTAGTGAAAAAATTAAGACCTGGACACCCACAGGCTGACTTCTGCCCTTCAGTAACACCTCTTTTGATTCATACAGTGTTTTAGAAAATGACCTGATTTATTAAACTAGGTTAATTTTGAATTTAAAAATTTTTAGATTCCTGATTTTTTGAGAGATTGGCAATATCAGGTTTATGCTTTCCTGGCAATAACTGGAGGATCACCAGTTTGACACAGTCCCCACCACTCCCTATTGCTCCTTCATTAAGGCTGAATATCCTTTGCTAATTATCATTGTATTTTCACTGTTGTTGTTCTAAAACCTAACCTATTTCACTTATTTAAATTATTTACTGGCCCTTATAAGCACTTGAGTTTGATACTCCTATTGTAACCCATGGTTTCAAACATTTTTAAAGTATGGGGATACCATGGATATAATTATGCTTTCGGTATTTTCCAATTGAAAGGTACAAAGAAAAAATTCTATAACTTCAATATCTTTAAATAAATTTATATATTATAAATCAATAACATCACAAGTATTGTATATTTATATGTGACGAGTAATATTTAGTTTATGGAGGAGGTATTAAGCACATATGGAACAATGAACGTTTTGCTCTAAGTCCTATATTTTCCCAGAGACCCATGAACCAAAGCTCAGGAATCACTGGTCTAGTGAAAAGGAAATCCTGAACTAGGAATCAGGAGACACAGTCTCAAGTCTCATCCTTGTATTGAACAGGATATTGGTTAGTAATCTGAGGCAAGCAGGTCAACCTCTTGGGGCCTTGATTTTTCTCATGCGCAAAGGGAATAGACTGAATAATTATTGAGTCTATTCAATAAAACATGATGACATGCCTGTGAGTCCTTACACCTTTCATAAAGCCAGGTGACTACAGGACCTCCCAAGAATGTACCTGGGAGAGACAAGATGGCGCTGGAGTAGGCAGACATACCAGCATCTACCTCCCAGAACCAAAGTGGATTACAAACTAATTTTATGAACTATCAGCTGGAAAAACCAACTTTGGACTAAACTAAAAGGACTCTTCAACCAAGGAACGCTGAAGAAGCCACACAGAGACTGGTAGGAAAAGCGGAAATGCGGAGAGGGCTGCCCAGCTCCCCAGAGCGAACGGCAGCCGGGAGAGACTCGTGTGGCGGGAAGTGAGTTTAGCAGAGGGGAAAGGGTCCAGAGCCCCAGGAACAAAGCCCCAGCCTGCAGCCCCAGACCCCAGAAGAGGCGTAAGGACAGTATTTAGCCGGAAATAAGTCAGGATACTGTTTGTGAGAGAGTCTGATTTCTCAGACCCAGGATCCTTCTTAAAGGGACCACGCAGAACATCTCTCTCACAAACACTCACCCGGGGCTCCTGGAGATGGAGGGAGAGGGGAGAGAACCACAGTAACAGGAAGAGAGTGTAATCTAGGAGGCACAGGGAGAAACATTTTGGGAGATAGCCACCCTAACCCCTGGGACGAGTCACTCCCCAAAGCTGAAGTGAATATTTCCCCCGGAAACAGCAATACCAGCAAAGGGAAGCAGGAGAGCAGCCAAACAAGCTCCCCCGCAGCATTCAGAGCAGAGTCGCATAGAAGGAGGGAGCTTTCGGGTCTACAGTAGTGAGTCTTAGGGTCCGAGCTGCAACGCCCCCACCCACGCGGCTGAGGGTGAGCCGGAGGGCCGGCGGCAGCGGGAGACAAAAGCGCGGTTCTGCTGGCAGGGTTGGAAGCCGGCTGGCCACCACTGGGCTCAAGTGTGAGCTCAATCTTGCCCGGCTAGGGAGAAGGGGGCGTGCAAAAGCGGCCAAGCTCAGCTGCCGACAGCCTGTAATCCAGCCTCCGGGAGAAGGGCGGGGAAACCCGGAAAGGGTAGAAACCAGCCCCGGAGCAAGGGCAGAGGAGCACATCCCTGCCCTGCCCGTGCAACCCAGGCTTGCGGTCTGACTTGGTAGCCGGCTCCTCCTGCGGGGGTGGAGCCAAAAGCCCAGAAGAGGCGGAGTTCCGCTACGGAGCTGAGCTTGGGCACGCAGCCCTGCCTGGTGGTAGAGCCAAGGCATGCAGCTGTTCCTTGAGTGGGATCATCCTGCAAAGGCAGGGCGAAAGCTCGGAAACAGGCGGAGACCCGCAGCTGAGCAAAGGTGCTCGCCAGTGCCCTCAGGACCGAGCATAACGTCACACACGGGGGTGGGGCAAAGGCCAAGGCCACCAACCCTTGTGCACCCAAGCACGTGATCACAGCCACTCCGTGAAGAGAAAATGCGGAGGCAGAGAAATACAACACAAATAAACCAAGAGAAATCCCCAGAAAAGGACCTAAGTGAATCAGATATAACCAAATTACCAGATGCAGAGTTTAAAATAACGATTGTTAGGATGCTCAAAGATATTAGAACCACCATAGATGGCCATTACGAAAACCTAAATAAAGAGATAACAAATATAAAAAAGGACATTGAAATAATAAAAAAGAATCAGACAGAAATGACAAATACAATATCTGAAATAAAGAATACAATGGAAGGAATTAAAAGCAGGATGGATGAAGCAGAGAATCGAATCAGTGAGTTAGAGGACACAATAAATAAAGGCACGGAAGCAGAGCAGAAAAAAGAAAAGAGACTCAAAAAGTCTGAGGAAAGTCTAAGAGAGCTCTGTGACAACATGAAGAGAAATAACATCCGCATCATAGGGGTTCCTGAAGAAGAAGAGAAAGAACAAGGGATAGAGACTTTGTTCAAACATATTATAGTGGAAAACTTCCCCCAATTAAGGCAGCAAAATGTCTCACATGTTCAGGAAGCACAGAGAACTCCATTAAGGAGAAACCCAAAGAAACCAACACCAAGACACATCATAATTAAAATACCAAAGCTAAATGATAAAGAGAAAATATTAAAAGCTGCGAGAGAAAAAAAGACTATCACCTACAAAGGAGCCCCCATAAGGATGACTTCTGACTTCTCAACAGAAACACTTGAGGCCAGAAGGGAATGGCAAGAAATATTCAAAGTAATGCAGAACAAGAACCTAAAACCAAGACTACTTTATCCAGCAAGGCTATCATTTAAAATTGAAGGAGAAATAAAAAGCTTTACAGACAAAAAAAAAACTCAAGGATTTCACTGCAACCAAACCAAGGCTGCAAGAAATGCTAAGGGACCTGTTGTAAACAGGTCAAAGGAAAAAAAGAATATAGCAAAAGAGAAAAACAGTTTTAAAGAAAAAAAATGGCAATAAACAATTACATATCAGTAATAACCTTAAATGTTAATGGATTAAACGATCCGATCAAGAGACATAGGGTAGCTGCGTGGATAAGAAAACAGGACCCATACATATGCTGTCTACAAGAGACACACCTTAAATCAAAAGATGCACACAGACTGAAGATAAAAGGATGGAAAAAATATTTCACGCAAATGGAAATGAAAAAAAAGCTGGGGTAGCAATACTTATATCAGACAAAATGGACTTTAGAACAAAGACCATAGTTAGAAATAAAGAAGGTCACTACATAATGATAAAGGGAGCAATCCAAAAGGAAGATATAACCATTATAAATATCTACGCACCTAATATAGGAGCACCTAAATATATAAAGCAGACTTTGATAGACTTAAAGGGCGAGATCAACAGCAATACTATAATAGTAGGAGATTTCAATACCCCATTAACATCATTAGATAGATCCTCAAGAAAGAAAATTAACAAAGAAACAGCAGACTTAAAGGACATATTAGATCAACTCGATTTAATAGATATCTTCAGAACCTTCCAACCTAAAGCAGCAGAATATACATTCTTTTCAAGCGCTCATGGTACATTCTCTAGAATAGACCACATGTTAGGGCACAAAAGCGGGCTCAACAAATTTAAGAAGATTGAAATCATATCGAGCACTTTCTCTGATCACAATGGCATTAAACTAGAAATCAACCACAATAGAAAAATTGAAAAACATTCAAACACTTGGAAACTAAATAGCACATTATTAAACAATGAATGGGTTAACACTGAGATCAAAGAAGAAATTAAAAAATTCCTAGAAACAAACGATAATGAGCATACATCAACTCAAAATTTATGGGACACAGCAAAAGCAGTCCTGAGAGGGAAGTTTATAGCATTACAGGCATACCTCAAGAAGCTAGAAAAAGCTCAAATAAACAACTTAACCCTGCATCTAAAAGAACTAGAAAAAGAACAGCAAGTAAAGCCCAGAGCTAGTAGAAGGAAGGAAATAATAAAGATCAGAGCAGAAATAAATGACATAGGGGCTAAAGAAACAATACAGAGGATCAATGAAACCAGGAGCTGGTTCTTTGAAAAGGTAAACAAGATCGATGAACCTTTAACAAGACTCACCAAGAAAAAAAGAGAGAGGACTCAAATAAATAAAATTAGAAACGAGAGTGGAGAAATAACAACTGACACAACAGAAATACAAAATATTGTAAGAAAATACTATGAAGAACTGTACGCCAAAAAACTAGACAACCTAGATGAAATGGACAAATTCCTTGAATCATATAATCTTCCAAAAATCAATCTGGAAGAATCAGAAAACCTAAACAGACCAATTACAACAAATGAGATTGAAACAGCTATCAAAAAACTCCCAAAAAAGAAAAGTCCTGGGCCTGATGGCTTCACAAGTGAATTCTACCAAATATTCAAAAAAGAACTAACTCCTATCCTTCTCAAGCTATTTCAAAAAATTCAAGAGGAAGGAAGACTCCCAAACTCCTTTTATGAGGCGAGCATAATTCTGATTCCAAAACCAGGCAAAGACAACACAAAAAAAGAAAATTATAGGCCAATATCCCTGATGAACTTAGATGCAAAAATCCTCAACAAAATATTAGCAAACCTGATCCAGCAATATATGGAAAAAATCATACACAATGATCAAGTAGGATTTATTCTTGGGAGGCAAGGCTGGTACAATATTCGCAAATCAATCAATGTGATTCATCACATAAACAAAAGAAAGGAGAAAAACCACATGATAATTTCAATAGATGCAGAAAAGGCATTTGATAAAGTCCAGCACCCATTCATGATCAAAACTCTCAGCAAAGTGGGAATACAGGGAACATACCTCAACATGATAAAGGCCATCTATGACAAACCCACAGCCAACATCATACTCAATGGGCAAAAATTAAAAGCAATCCCCTTAAGATCAGGAACAAGGCAGGGGTGCCCCCTTTCACCACTCTTATTCAACATAGTTCTGGAAGTCCTCGCCACAGCAATCAGACAAGAAAAAGAAATAAAAGGCATCCAAATTGGAAAAGAAGAAGTAAAACTATCATTATTTGCAGATGACATGATATTGTATATAGAAAACCCTAAAGTCTCAGTCAAAAAACTACTAGACCTGATCAAAGAATTTGGCAAGGTGGCAGGATATAAAATCAACATTCAGAAATCAGAGGCATTTTTATACACTAATAATGAACTGTCAGAAAGAGAAATCAGGGAATCAATCCCCTTTACCATTGCAACCAAAAAAATAAAGTACCTAGGAATAAATCTAACTAAGGAGATTAAAGACTTGTACTCGGAAAATTATAAAACATTGATAAAAGAAATCAGGGAAGATACGAATAAGTGGAGGTATATACCGTGCTCATGGTTAGGAAGAATAAACATCATTAAAATGTCTATATTACCCAAAGCAATTTATAAATTCAATGCAATACCAATGAAAATACCAATGACTTACTTCAAAGACATTGAACACATATTCCAAAAATTTATATGGAACCAAAAAAGAACATGAATAGCCTCAGCAATCCTGAACAGGAAGAAAAAAGCGGGAGGTATCACACTTCTAGATATCAAGTTATATTATAAGGCCATTGTACTCAAAACAGCATGGTACTGGCATAAGAACAGGCACATAGATCAATGGAACAGAACAGAGAACTCAGAAATAAACCCACAGCTCTATGGACAACTGATATTTGACAAAGGAGGTAAGACAATACAATGGAGTAAAGACAGCCTCTTCAACAAATGGTGTTGGAAAACTGGACAGCTACCTGCAAAAAAATGAAACTAGACCACCAACTTACACCACTCACAAAAATAAACTCAAAATGGATAAAAGACTTGAATGTAAGCCGTGAAACCATAAGCATCTTAGAAGAAAACATAGGCAGTAAGCTCTCTGACATCTTTCGCAGCAATATATTTGCTGATTTGTCTCCACAGGCAAGTGAAATAAAAGACAGGATAAACAAATGGGACTTTATCAAACTAAAAAGCTTCTGCACAGCTAAAGACAATAAGAACAGAATAAAAAGACAAACTACACAATGGGAGAATATATTTGACATTGCGTCTGACAAGGGGTTAATAACCAAAATTTATAAAGAACTTGTAAAACTTAATACCAGGAAGACAAACAATCCAATCCAAAAATGGGCAAAAGAAATGAATAGACACTTCTCCAAAGAGGACACACAGATGGCCAATAGGCATATGAAAAAATGTTCAACATCACTAATGATTAGAGAAATGCAAATTAAAACCACAATGAGATATCACCTCACACCAGTCAGAATGGCGCTCATCAATAAAACAACACAGAATAAGTGCTGGCCAGGATGTGGAGAAAAGGGAACCCTCCTGCACTGCTGGTGGGAATGCAGACTGGTGCAGCCACTATGGAAAACAGTATGGAGATTCCTCAAGAAATTAAAAATCGAACTACCTCTTGACCCAGCTATACCACTGTTAGGAATATACCCCAAGAACACCATAGCAGTGTTTGAAAAGAAGAAATGCACCCCCATGTTTATGGCAGCATTGTTCACAATAGCAAAGATTTGGAAACAGCCCAAGTGTCCATCAGAGGACGAGTGGATTAAAAAGCTTTGGTATATATATACTATGGAATACTACTCAGCCATAAGAAATGATGACATAGGATCTTTTACAACAACATGGATGGCCCTTGATAACATTATACTAAGTGAAAGAAGTAAATCAGAAAAAACTAAGAACTATATGTTTTCATACATAGGTGGGACATAAAGATGAGACTCAGAGACATGAACAACAGTGTTGGGGTTACAGGGCGGGGGGAGGAGAGGGAGGGGGTTGGGGGAGGGGAGGGTCACAAAGATCATGACTTTTCAGCATTTGCCATATTCCCCCCTTAATCTATAGATAGAGAGCAAATATTTACGTATGGTGTTCCCACTACAAAGACTGCTGTCTTAGGGACAAATGCTGATAAACTACTTCAGCAGTTCCTCCTTTTTCAAAGACTTATATGTAAACATAGAGCTCCATGTTTCATAGGACATACTCAAGCTCACTCCATGCTCCCTGGAGCTTTAGCACAAGGGAATGCCCCCTCCCTTTTTTTTTTTTTTTTTAGTATTTTTTCTTTTATTTATTTATTTTTTGTATATTTCTGAGGATAGGGATGGGGAGGCAGTCAGACAGACTCCTGCATGCACCTGACTGGGATCCACCTGGCATGCCTACCGGGGGGAATGCTCTGCCCATCTGGGATGTTGCTCTGTTACAACCCGAGCCATTCTAGCAACTGGGGTGGAGGCCGTGGGGCCATCCTTAGTGCCCAGGGTGGATTTGCTCCGGTGGAGCCTTGGCTGCGGGCGGGAGGAGAGAAACGAAGAGGAAGGAGAGAGGGAGGAGTGGAGAGGTAGATGGGCACTTCTCCTGTGTGCTCTGGCCAGGAATTGAACCCGGGAATCCTGCACACCAGGCCAATGACTCCGACGGGTCTACCATATCATGCTTTTTACTTAAAAAAAAAATAAAAAAATTTACATTTCTTTTGAATGCTGATGAACAGGAGACACCAAATCTTTTTCGCCTGCAAACTACTACCTTCTTTATTAGATCTAGCTAATAACACTGTTCTGTCTTTTTTCCAAACAGCTCCAGATACATGGAAAAGATTTATATAGGCGGATGGGGATCCTCAAACCCCTCAGCGAGATCTTCTGAGAATGGCTTTTAAGATACCTAGAGGCAGAAAAGCCCAATAGAGATCAGGGAAACTACCAGCTTTTAGGATACACCCTTAAAGGCTCCAACCCCCCAAAGGGGTCTCATAGGATGCCATCTGGGTCCTGCTTCAATAGTGGAAAGGAAGGTCATTGAACTAAAGCCTGCCAGGCTTACACGCCTCTGCTGCGAGGAAACAGGGACACTGGAAGGTGGGCTTCCCCCTCGCTCCTCTAAGGGAGGGATCAGTCTCTTCCAGTCCTGCTCCAGCCACCTATGACCTAACCTTGCCCAGAAAGCTGGGGTTTGCCACTGAAGGCTGAAGGTGCCCAGGGCCGTCGGCCCCATCTACGACACTGTGGACGAGCCTAGGGTATTTCTTCCAAGAAGCAGGTAAACTGATCTCATTCGCACAAGGGCCACTTAACTATGTCTTGCCTGAATAGTCAGGTTTTTTATTCTTCCCTCAAAGATCTCTGTTGTGGGTGTTGATAGTCCTATTTTCTGCTGCTTTGCTTAATATATAGTGTTTCCTTTATCCCTCCTACCTAAATGCCCCACTCATATTTCAGGCTGGGACCTACTCCTAATTTAGAGCTCTCTTTCCTCCTTTTGCCAACTTGTATTATGAATTTACCTTTGCCACCCAGCTTAGTGTATCCCAAGGTTCTCTTTACCATGCCACAGTCGCAGAGCTCCAGGGAAGAGCAACCTGGTCTCATCTCTCCAGGCAGAGGAGAACAGAAGCTTCATATCCACGCATGCTGCAAATGGCTTTTTCCAGTCTACCTGAATCATTACCAGCTAGAAGCAGCGGTCATTGGGACTTGGACATGAGCTGCAAAGTACAGAATGGTGACAACAATTCCAGTGCCATGCGGACTTTTCCTGTGGGGAACTTTCCTGGACTCCTGCTCCCTGTGACAGCTCCTAACAGACTGAACTGTGGTTGGGTTGCATTTTTCAGGGACTTGGCATGGTGATGGGGCCAACTTGGACTTGGGGAACATGTTAAGGACACTACTCTTTTAGGGATTCTTGCTGTATTGGCCAAGAGTTTGCTTAAAGGCTTTTAATCACTGTAAAAAAAATAGAGGACTGGATGAAGAAGATGGGGCACATATACACCATGGTATATTATTCAGCTAGGAGAAATGGTGACATTGGATCACTTATAGAGGAATGGTGAAGTCTTGGTAGCATTGTGCGGGGTGAAATAAGCGAATCAGAAAAAAACAGGAACTGCAGGATTCCATACATTGGTGGGACATAAAAGCGAGACTAAGAGGCATGGACAGGAGTGTGGTGGCTATGGGGGGGGGGGGGGAGGGAAGGAGGGAGAGGGGGAGGGGGAGGGGGAGGGGGACAGAGAGAACTGGATGGAGGGTGGCGGAGGATGATCTCTCTTCGGGTGATGGGTATGCAACAGAACTAAATGACAAGATAACCTAGAAATGTTTTCTTTGAATGTATGTACCCTGATTTATTGATGTCACCCCATTAAAATAAAAATTAAAAAAAAAAAAAAAAAAAAGAATGTACCTGGGTTGTACCTAAAAACAACGGGTTTATTAGGGAGGGAACTGATATGGGAAACATGGGAACACAGTGAAAACTGCTATTTCCAAATTTAGATACACTTTTATATTCTCTCCCAAACCATGTTTAAAATACTAGTGGTTATATTTGTGAATAAATTATCTCAAAGAGAACTCAGCAATATAGATATATCTCATTTGAGCTCAGATTTGGGGTATATCTAGATATGTGAGTTTCTGGGCTCAAACATATATTCTTTTCATATCAAAAGAGAGACTGTATATAAAAGTACTTTGAACACTATAGCGTTATCTAGGATTGTTAGACTTTTAAAAAAAATGTTTACATTGATTTGACAGAGAGAGAGAGATAGAAGCACCAACTTATTTCACTTAGTTGCCCCATTTTAGTTGTACATTCATTGGTTGCTTCTTGTATGTGTCCTGACTGGGGATCAAACCCATGACCTTGGCACTTCAGGATGACACTCTATCCACTGGGCAACCCCACCAGAGCGTAGGATTGTCAGTTATTTTAATGGTGTTATTACCTGATATTTCCCCAATCCTTATTTATGTGGGATTCTATATGGTCAGATACAATTCAGTAACTTGAAATTCTTTGTTCATAGATGTCATTTAATACCAGGTTATCATATTAAATTCACACTTTGAATGCTTAATTATATTTTGTATAATATTATGCTGTTTTGTAGTGTTCTTTGTGTTTGTCTTATTTCTAAAACGACTGCAAGCTCTTTGAGAAGAGATATTGCCTGATGATTGTAATGGTGATGACAACAAAGAAGTAACAATAATGATAAAAGTAATGATGGCACAGATAACATACACTGAGGACACATGACGCATCAGGATCTGTATCAGGCACTTTGAATATTATATCTGATGAGTTTCGTGCTATTTCTATCTCCATTTTATTTATGAGGAAACCCAAAATCAGTAAAGTAAAATGACATTTTTATACAACTATTGAGCTCTACAGTCAGAACCAGAACCCAGATCCCCCTACTGCACATCCTGTGCTCAGATGCTTTACACTCAGCACCCAATCCCCTCAGGGTTCCAGGCTTAGAATAATGCTAGGTATACAGACATGTTCAATAAACATTGATAAGTTGAAAGTAATTCTGATATGTCTCATGACACTAGCATGCAATAGCATGTCATTTCAGTACATATTTTTAAAGGACATTTCAATATGATAACTGTAAAATTAAAGCAACCTGGGCATCACTCCACTTCACAGTATATTATCTTGTCTTAGAATTTCCTCTGCCAGGGAATCCTATAAAGATACCTGCAGCAAATAAAAGTGTCTTACCTAATGTCCATTCTTACCTACTTTCTTCTAACAGAATTCTGATTTGTTCATGACAAATACATGCCCATTTAAAAATATCCATTAGATTCTCCTGTAGCCAGAGATGGTCATGACACCTAGTTCTAGACAATGATACAAGGGTTCTGGTTAGGACTTACAGAAAGACTATTTTCCTAACATAAAAAGAGCAGACTCACTGCCACATGCCTCTTACTTACATCCTTCCTCACCTCTTGACTGAAGCATGAATACAATATGTCAGGAAGAGGTGCTCACCATAGGACTATGATGACAAAACCACAACTTCAAGAGGGAAGGAAAGAAAGAAGGGAGGCAGGCAGGGAGGGAGGGAGGGAGAAGCCAGAAAGAGTTTTGCTACCTGTCTCTGAACTTCCTGTTGAGAAAAAGAAATCCCTGTTGGTTAAGCTAATTTGGTAATTTTTTTACTACAGATATCCAGGTGCAATCCTAATGCAAAAATATAGTAATTGATAACCCCAAGTTATCAACAGGAAGCAAAATAAGAGTCCAACAAGTATAAATTACAGTTTCTATGGTATTTTCATACCTCTACCTTGAACCACATAATCTTTAGATACTTTGAATCATTAATTCCCTAGCTTTACACTAAACCTAACTAAATAGATATAACCCCTGTTGACCTTTTCTTTAAAGATTGTATAAAAATTCAGGGAAATAAATCAATGAGTAGCATAAATGTTGTTTACCAAAAAATTTTTTTTCTAAAACAGTTTTGGGTGTTAAAATTCATATGCAAGTTTTGTTTTTCTTTCTTTTCCTTCCAGACCCTTTTGACTAAACAAAAAAGCACAGTGATTTGCTCCTAACAGGGTCCACGCGTGCCAACCTGCTGCTTCATTTCAGTTCACAGGTCAACTGAGTCAACGCCTACAGTGGCCAGTTGCCTCTGACCATAAGAGTCCTGTCCACTTATCTCAGTGTACAATGTAAACATTCTCACTATCTATGTGCATCATCACAATGTGAATAAGTTTGGGAAGTACTACTCTATATGACAGCTAGATGCTATCAAAACAATAGCATCGATGGGGAGAAATGGCCTATTTACAATACTGCACGGACCAAAAATTAGCTCACACATATAACATTGCTTTATTCTTGGCAAAATCATGAGTGGTCAATAGGGCACTTGTGTTTATGATTAAAGATGGGTAACTTGCCCATATCTGTTAGGAAATGGCAGAGCCAAGACGTCTGCATCAAGTATTTCTGCCTCTGAGCCCTATGCTTTTCCTGTAGGATGACATTCCAAGTCTGTACAGATCTTTAAAATTAGCATTTTGATTTCATTTTCTGAAGACAGTTCAAATGGTCTTTCTTTGGTTTCTCTTGTGACCGCCATGTGAACACTAACGTATATGGAAACTGATATTCTCTTTGAACTTAACAAGACTGAGAAAGAACAACATTAAACAGCCTAGTTAGACCATACCAATTTTCTTCCTTCAGCTCACATCACTGACACCCAGAGAGCCAACCCTTGTTATTTTGTGTGCGTAGAAAAGAATTTTTGCCTACCACTCTCCCAAAAACTATCTATTAAAAAGAAAATAGCATGCTGCCACTGACCATGCTGAAGTTTTGTTTTGTTTTGCCAATTACAATTTCTCATTGACCTTTCCATAACAGGGAAGAGTAAGGAGAAATAAAAGAAATGGTCAAAATTAAATTACATGTTTAACATACAAAAGAAAACATGATTTTACATATAAGGCAATTATTGTCGAGATATTATTGAAATAAAAGATTTTAAAAGAGCTAGCCAACCAACAGACTTCAATGACTAGAAATGGCATTTTAATTTCTTTATAGCACTGCAGAAACAAAGAGGAACATGCACAAAAATAGGAAGGTACAAGGACGCATCTATAAGTAGCTACTATAAACAAATTAAAAGTCATAAGTAATATCTAAAATATTAACCAAATATTAATTCACGATTCAAAAAACAGGAACATGTTGGAATGGTTGAGTATGCATGGCTTAACACAGTAAGTGTAAGCAAGTGTAAGTTAAGGAATATAATAAATGTGGTGGTGCCTGACCAGGCAGTGGCACAGTGGATAGAGTGTCGGACTGGTATGCGGAGGACCAAGGTTCGAGACCCCGAGGTCGCCAGCTTGAGCACAGGCTAATCTGGTTTGAGCAAAAAGCTCACCAGCTTGGACCCAAGGTCGCTGGCTCTAGCAAGGGGCTACTTGGTCTGCTGAAGGCCCGCAGTCAAGGCATATATGAGAAAGCAATCAATGAACAACTAAGGTGTCGCAACGTGCAACGAAAAACTAAAAATTGATGCTCCTCATCTCTCTGTTCCTGTCTGTCTGTCCCTGTCTATCCCTCTCTCTGACTCTCTCTGTCTCTGAAAAAAAAAATGTGGTGGTTATGGAAGTGAGCTTGTGGCAGGCTTAGAATTTTGTGTTTAAAGACATGAGCTCTAGATCCATGCCAAATCCTGGCTCTATCACTTAGCAGTTGGGTGACAACATACTCAAGATTTTAGTGCACAAAAAGTTTTGCTTTCTCGACCCTATTGACAGTTAATATTAGTAAAATTATAGCATTTTATAAAAAGTAGAATTCTTATATTGATTAATTGCTTATTTTCAATAATACTTTTTACCCAACTTTCATCAGCCACAAAATATGCACAAGACATAAAATAAATTCTGCCACCCAGTAATAACTAAGCCAAAACTGTAAAATGGAATAACATAAGCACAATGAAATGGACAAGTTCATGGTAAAAGGCCAGGCTAACCTGGTCACATGGTAGGTTCCATGATAAACGCATGTGAAAGCAATTGGCTTCTTCAGTACATACTGTGGTATCTCATCCTATTCTACAAGATTATGACAGCCTCAGCACTCTCCTATTACCTTTTATCATGGAATGTAGATTAAACATTGTTCTCAGCAGCTAGCTAACAGAAACATAAGCCCTAGTTCTCAGGACACTTAACTTTACACCATACTTAATAAGGGTATATGTCTAACCAGCCAAGTAAGTCTATCTTCAGAAATAAAGTCCTTTTGGTGTACACAGAGAGGTTGATCAACACATGTGTGTTCCACGGCTGGTAAATTCACTTAAGTCAAATTTAAGTAGCATATCCTATCCCTTCTGTTTAAACTATATGTGCAAAGTTCATCTGGGGAGAAATGTGTACTCAGTGTTACAAAATAAGATGTTGCTAAAAATTTTAACTATACTAAAATTTCCATGAATTCTTATTTTTTTAACCTTCAACTGCTAAACTTACAAATGCTCCTAATATAAACATAAACGTACAGAAGTGTTTTAAAATGTGAAATCACAGTTAAAAGCAAGAAAATGCAATATCCTGAGCAATCATAAATAGAGAAACTAATAAAGAATGAAATGCTGGGTCAATAAACACCTTGAGCAAATATTAAATGAGTGTTAGAGTGTAACCTCAATTCCCAATATAATATGGTAACATACTAACGTTACAGAAAACCTATCCAAATAGCCTCAGCTAAAACACACCATCTTTGTTGTCTGTTTCTGAGATTATGCATTTCAAGAATAACTTCCAATTAAATTCTCCTACCATTAAATTTTATTTTGAATCACATCACTGTTCTTAGCACAGTATAAACCATATAAAAGCTTCAGTATTCATTTAGAGTCAAATGCATGTAATCACATATAGTGCTGTACCTAAGTGAAATGGGAACAAATTCCACAAGTTTTCCTTAAGTACATTTAAGTTGGAAAACAGGTTCTATACTAAGGAAGAACACGTCTCATTTCTGTGGAAACTTCATTTGGTTTCCATCTCATGAGGGTTTCATTTTCCATAACCAAACATAGGAAAGGTCAGTATGGGCACAAAGGAAAACACACACGCGCACGGGCCGCTTGGGTTGACAGCTACACAGCCTGCTTCTGAGCAAGCTAGGCTCTCCCCCCAGCGAGGCACGACAGGGGACAGGAGGGAGAGTTGGAAGATATATAATCTGGCTCAATTGAGCATTACTAAATGGAGAGGTCTACACACACACATTCACTAGTGAATGGAAACTTGGTATGTTTTTAAACTATTTAAGTTTCATGTGTAAGTTTTAATAACATCACACTCTCAAACAGACCCAGGCTCAGTTCATACCAATGGAAATAAGCTTTACAGAAAATATAAATAAAAATACGGAATTTGATTCAGAGTAAAACAAATGAATGTTCTATGAGTTATATCGCAGTTCTTACTAGAAGTAAAAAGTTAGATTTTATAATATTTAATTGTATATTTCTCCCAAATTAACATCCTACTTTACTGGGATGTTTGGGTATTATTTTGGAGACCACCAATTAATGCAGGTTCAAAATGAAATATGAGAGTCAAAATAGAAAACTACTCTAAAAAAGAGCAACTTTTTAATACTATAACATTGTGTAATATTTTAGAAAGACCTTTTTCTAAGTTTGAAATGACAATATCAAAGAGAATATGTCAACAGAAACCCTGGGAATAGGGTGCACTACATTTTATTTTTACTTTAAGATATTATGCCTTCTAAGTATTTTGCTACTTTAACAAGGCTTTGGCTCTAAGGAATATGAATTCTGACAAGCAACTGAAAGGCCATTTCACTCCCACGACTGGAGAAAAGAATACTTGCAGTGGAACCCTCTGATCCTAAAGGCTCGCTAGCATTCATCAGGCCTTATGAAATTTCAAACCATTCCAATAAGGTGGCTACGTCCTCTTTCTGACACAGCTTTTATTTTGAAACCTGTTTTCTGTATCAGTGATGTTCATGTCCTGCACCTTTGGTAACCACTCACCTGTGATTTTTTGCAGCAAAGGTGACAACACAGACTCCTCACAAAAGACCTGAGCCAATGCTCTCTTCACTTTTTCTTCAGTTTCAGCCAGGTCTTTGTCCTCTGTGAACTCTCCAGGGACAGAGTAAATATATATTAGGAGGATCAACAGCTCTTCGGGGCTATAGTCATCATTGGTCCTCTGATTCGAAGGCTTAATCATGGGCAGCAGCTGATTTAACACAACAGACATCGTGGACTCCCCAATGCTCTGAAATAGAAAGTGGTAATGTGAAAATACATCAGTCTTGTACAAAGGTGTAATCCATGCACCACGTCAGTCCAAAGACAGCGTGCAAACAAGTCCATGATGTTCTCTGCCTAGATTGCTTCTTATTTGTTTGTTTCTCATCCTGGAGAGAATGCCATAAGAAATTTGGCATTAGAGTTGTTGTTTTGAAAGACTTCGTTTATAAAACAGCTAGTCAAATTATAGAACTTTTCATGTTTTCTTACATATTGCTCAGAGTCCACTAGTTTGAAAAATAAAAATACAAGTACTTCAGACACTAGAAATTTAAAATAAAAATAACATATTTGTAAAGTAAATGATTAAAAATAAAAATATGCCAGCATCTGTATATCCAAACGAATGCTGACATGCCTTTAAAGGAATGACTTCACATTGTGCAGCATAATCTTTTCAATATTCTCTATATTGGTAAATATCAGTTTGAATAGGTTTGTTTGTTTTTTTTAATAACAATGAGAAGTCATTTTCTATTAATCTGGTGAATGAAGAAAGGATGAAACTGGGTAATGTCATTTGGGGTTCAAGATATCTTAGGGTTAGTAGGAAGGTAATTCACCTTAACACTTTGAAAAAAGTTTTGCTTTTAGTTCTTCCACCAATTTCTTGAATAATATTTAACAGAGAATTTCAAAATTCCATGCATGTGAAAATAGTATTGCATAACTGGAGCAAGTGCCTAACTTCCAAAGCACTGTGCACATTTCTAGTACAAATTCTGAGATTTTTTGGTGAAGAGATAAACTCCTATTTTTGAATAACTATTTTCAATAATGTGATTTAATTTCATCTATAATATAAAATAAAACTCAACTATTTGTATTTATATTAAAATCAGGGGCTAAATGATTACAACTTGCAAATTCCAAACTGTTCATTCAAAAGTGTTCATTGAGCATCTGCTCTCAAAGAGCTTACATTGTACTTGGGGGAAACAAGCTAAAAAGCAAAAATATATAATGTAGTAGATGGTGTTAAAGTAGAGAAAAATAGAGCAGGAAAGGAAGATGAGACTTTAGGGGAGGTGTTTCTGTAGGTGATGAACATGGACTATTTTAAAGAGAAAAAGCTATATCAATATTGGAGTAAAGAAAGACCTACAGAAACTCTCTCTGCACGAAGCCGGCAGCAAACAGCTGACCGTCACTGACTGATCTGGATGACTACCCAAAACGAGCTTTTCTAGTCAAGTCATTTCTACACCTGGAAAAGTTTGGATATAGCATCTCAAGGTTAATATTATTTGGTACATGAAAAACAGCTGTTACCATTTATTTTCACTAAAAATCTTGGATGTTCATCACATACCACACAAAAGAAAATGGTAAGCCTTTGGAATGAATAAGGTACAAATGGAAAGAGTAGAATGGACGGTTTACTGTTAATAGTGACAAGACATGCTTTACCGAGTATAAACACACCCGCTTCTCAAAGAAAATGGCAGGAAGTTTTGGAGGCAGCCTAGAACTGTCCTATAGCTTCAGGATTCTCCTGGGAGGAACCTTCGAGTATTCTTTCTTTGCTTTACAGGCTGCCAAAAGCAATTTCAAAGAAGGGCCATGGGGGTTGCAGTATTTTTTTTTTTTTTTTACTTTTTACTCTATCACCAACTCCTTGGATGATATTCAACAGATTCCTTCATTGTTTTATATCCTCTGTCTAAAAAGTAGGTGTATACATCAAGTGTTTATCCTATAGAAGGCCTATGATTCTCTCCCCAGAGTAAAAGGATTATTTTAAGAAATAGTAATAAAAAGTAAAACATGGTAGGATAATCATTGTAATCATTTCAAAAAATTCACTCACTAACATTTGGGCATCAGAGCACCATTTTCTTTTCTTTTCTTCTTTTTCTTTCTTTTCTTATTTTTAGTGAGAGAGAGAGAGAGAGAGAGAGAGAGAGAGAGAGAGAGAGTAGGATAGGGGCAGATAGGAAGGTAGAGAGATGAGAAGCATCAATTCTTCATTGCGACTAGTTGTTCATTGATTGCTTTCTCATATGTGCCTTGACCAGGGGACTCCAGCAGACTGAGTGACCCATTGCTCAAGCCAACAACCTTGGACTCAAGATGGCAACCTTGAGCTTCAAGCCAGTGACCTTTGGGCTCAAGCCAGTGACCAAGGGGTCATGTCTATGATCCCAAGCTCAAGCCAGTGACCCTGTGCTCAAGCTGGTGAGCCCGTACTCAAGTCAGCAACCTTAGGGTTTCAAACCTGGGTCCTCTAACCACTGGCCAACCCTCTATCCACTGCACCACCACCTGGTCAGGCCAGAGCAGCATTTTCAAGTTCTTAATCTAAGATACATTGCTAGAGAGCAAACCCCTTAGTAGTAATACTCTAGCAGACCTCTGCTGGCTTAGTAAAACCTGTGTGCACTACCTTCTAACACGTCATTCTCATGTGCTTAATACATTCCAAGAAGTTAGTTGTTGAGTCGAAGGCAAAGCCAAGACTACTGATCAGTCTTAAGGAGGCATGGGATACAGAGGAAATGAAGAGGCTCCATTTCAAAAAGCTCAGTTCTATTCCTGACCGCTCTACTACCTAGGTTCCTTAACCTCGAGAATCTTTTATCTCTAAAATGAAATGATATAACTAGAGGATGGCTATGCTCTTAAGTTATATTTTTGTCAAGTTCTCCATTTTTACCCCCTTCCACTTTTTTTTTTTTAACATTACCATTGGTAGTAGAAGGTAGCAAATCATATTTTCATTATTGGCTCCACAACAAACTATAAGTGCTCAAAAAAAAAATAAATAAAGTTTTACTGTGGAAACAAAAGAAAACACAGAAATACTGTAGACATGTGTGCAACATAGTCTGATATATATAATGTTATCCTAACTCTGTCCACTAATATTATCTAGAAGGAGTGACACCCCAGGAGCAGTGAGCATAACCAGTAGTCTGGTCTAAGTTTCTAATATTCCAAAATAAAAGCAATCAGGGATCCTTGGAGAAATGGCTAATTCCAGGGATGGGTCAGGGAAAATGCAAGAGGAACCTGGGAGATCTTGTGGTTCCAGAAAACAGGAAGCCCTTAAAAAACAAAAGAATGGCAGCCAGTCAGAAGAACACGAAACAACTGGAAGACCTTCCAGTGGCCAAAGCTGAAACAATATAAGCAAGAAAATTATGTTGTAATGTATTACAATCCAAAGTATAAAAAAAGTGCATCACCCATACTGATAAGAATAAGTGATTATATTAATATATAAATAAAGGAGAAGAGACAAAGCTTCCTCACAGAAAATTCCCAATTGCTTGTATAGATACCCTCCACCTGGAAGCAGAGCTTAATAGCCCCACCTCTCGAGTACAGGCTGTACATGAAGACTTGCTTTTCAAAAAATCATGTATAAAAAGGGGAGGGAGGAGTAACTGTACCTTAGCCAGAAGATCAAGGTTATCATTACCAGTGGTAAGTCATAGTGATATCGTGTCCCTAATATGACGTGATGAAAATGAGACTCACTTTTGTAATATTCTCCCAGACCCAAAAGCACACAATGAAACGTTAGATAAATCCTAATTGAGAGACACTCTATAAAATGCCTCACCAATACGTTTTAAAGCTGTCAAGGTCATGAAAAAAGGAAAGGCAGAAAAGCTATCATACACCAGATGAGACTAAGGAAACAAAATGACTAAATGTAATTTGGGATTGTGGAACAGAGAAAGGGGAAAACTAGGGAAATTAGAATAAAGTCTAGAGTTTATACCTAATCATAATGGACCAATGTTGGTTTTTTAGTTTTGACAAATGTACCTCAGTAATGTAAGATGTTAATAATAAGCCGAGGGATATATAGAAAATTTCTGTGTTATCTTGGCAATTTGTCTATATATCTAAAACTATTCTAAAATGAAACTCGTGATCATGGACAACAGTGTGGTGATTGCAGGGGAGGAGGCATGGGGCGGTGGAGGAGTATTAAAGGGGGATAAAAAGTGATGGACAGAGACTTGACTTGGGGCCGTGAACACGCAATACAGTGTACAGATGATGTATTGTAGAATTGTGCACCTGAAACTTGTATAATTTTGTTAACCAGTGTCATCCTAATAAATTCAGTGAAAAGGAAAATAAGATAAAATATTTACTGGGAAGGAAAGAAGGATGAATGAAAAGGATAGGGAAGATCAGATGAGACAAACCCAGGCACAGTTTAATCTCCTTTCTATTAGACTGAAAATTCCAGGAAAGACCATTTGAGCTTAGTAGGTGGAAGATTCCTACAACCAGCACCAAGGTAAGGGACTGACTCAGGAAGCAATAAACTTCCCACCAACGGCAAAGGGAGGCAGGGTGATCATCTGGCTAGGATGAAACAGAAGGATTCCCATGACACTTTGGTTAGAAGGTAAATTAGAGCTTCCTAGCACTATTCATAAATTCATGGCTCCAGACTGGATATATATTCACCATCTGATCCTCTTTGCTCTTAGAGTGAAACCTTGACAAGAAGGAAGGAAAACATCAGTGATTCCCTATACTGAAACCTTTTTAAAGGTGAAAGAAAGAATCTAAGGGGGATTAATAATGAGGATGTGGGAGTATGATTATATGCCTGGGTTTGAATCCTGGCTGTACCACTTATTAGCTGGGTGACTTTGGGTAAGTTGTTTACCTTTGCCAAGTCTCAGTTTCCTCATCTATAAAGTGGCAATAATACCACAAATACTTGAATATTAAGTAATCCCAAATCATAGGCACTTGTTTTCATAATTCTGGGACAATTACTCAAATAACTTTGTGGCTTAAAACAGAATAATCCCTACAATGGGACAGTCTTTGTCGGGACTCAAACATAACACCCTCTTCTCTAAAGTTTAATTCCTTGGAAAACACTTTCCCATACATTTGAGGATAGACAATAAAAGCCTTTGCTTCATAAGTTTGTTTTAAAGATTTAATAATAGAAATAAATCACCTAGCATGCCCAGCACATAGCCTCAGGTAAATATTAACTGTCACACCAACTACTATCTCCTACCTCTCCATGGACTCCTTTCTTCCCGGCAGAAATGATTGAGATGATTGGTAAGGGAATGGAATACCTTCTAGGAATAGGAGGCTAGCAGTCTCAGAGGAGGGAGGAACGGCCTCAAAACACTGGATGGGAAACCACATGTCGGACTGAATTGCAAAGTCAGTCAAAGGTTAAAGGCAATATAAACATTATTAAACACTTCCATTTAAAAAGCACACACAGAACAAAGCACAACCAAAGCAAAAAAATAAATGACTTCTTTATAAAATTCCAGGGATTAAATTTCTGATTCATTTTGATATAAATGGGCCCACTGGCAGGAGGTGGAAGACTGGAGCTGTGTCTAGAGTGACAAAACTATTCTGTAGACTGGGGCTCCTGTTATTTTTGAACGAGTCCCCACTACCTCCATACAAAAGGCCCTCTGTAAAATGCATATTGGCTTTAGAAAAATCCAACTTTCTGGCTGAATCAAAACACCTCTGCAAAGTCAGTCAGTCTCTGAGCTGGCTACCTCTGCAGGCACGAGGAGCACAGTGGGCCCAGAGCAGGCTGGCTGGCTTCACACCTGCCCCTCTGTGGTGCAGAGACTGCAGACACTCAGTGGTGCCCTAAGCCATCCTAAGGTGCTGCTGGAGAACCCATCTCTGCAGCTCCTCCAATCTCCTATTCAGTCCCAGGCATGCTTCCTGAAGGACTGCCTAAGGCCCTTCTACCCCAAAACCTCACTTGCCATCCTGGCATGAATACTTGCCACTGGGCCTTATATTCCCATAACAAGCCATTCTATATACTTCTTCATGTGTCCCAGGCAAAATGCAAAAATGGAACTTAGTATGTGAAGGGTTAGCTCATTGATTCATTTAAGCATTCTTTATTGTGTACATCTGATGTGCCAGGCTATGATATACTCTGAGCATGCAAAGAACTAAGAAAGATACAAGATTCAAGAACTTACATCAGGCGTCCCAAAACTACAGCCCAAGGGCCGCATGTGGCCCCCTGAGGCCATTTATCCAGCCCCCGCCGCACTTCCGGAAGAGGCACCTCTTTCATTGGTGGTCAGTGAGAGGAGCACTGTGTGTGGTGGCCCTCCAACGGTCTGAGGGACAGTGAACTGGCCCCCTGTGTAAAAAGTTTGGGGACCCCTGACTTACATACAGGTGAGTGGGGCTAGAGTAAACAATGGTGATGATGCAATAATAAGCGAAGCTCTGAGAAATGAGCAATGGGATAGAATCCTTCCTTCATCCCTTCAACAAATATTCCATGCACACTTACTAAGAGTGTGTGCTAGGCAGAAAAATGGCCCCCCAAAGAAGCCCTAACTCCAGTCTCAGAACCATAAATATGTTACCTTATATAACAAATGGGACTTTGCAGCTGCAATTTAGGTTACAGATTTTCAGATGGGGAGACTGAATCTTGCATTACTGGGTGAGCCCAATCTGGTCACATGAGTCCTTAAAGTAGAGGACATTTCCCACCTGTGGTCAGAGGGAGATGCAATGATGAAGCGTCGGAGAGAAGCTACTCTGTTGGCGTTAAAGATGGAGGAAGTGGGCCATGAGCCAAAGAATGCAAGGGGTCTCTAGAAGTTGGGAGATATAAGATGCTACCCTAGAGACTCTGAGAAGAAATGCAATGCTGCCAACACCTTGATTTTAGTCCAGTGAGACTGGTGTCAGACTTCTGACTCACATCATTGTAAGAGAGTAAATTTGTGTTTTATGCCACTAAGTTTGTGGCGATTTGCTATACTAGCGATAGGAAATTAATACAAGTAGTTTGTGAAAGGTAGGACACAAGAAGCTCCACTTTGGGGCCCACAGTCCAGGCAGAGAGCCTGATACATAGTAGGGATGCATAGATAATTGCCAAATAACTAAACAAACAGGAAGAGCAAGGATGAAGGTACGTGGTGGTACCCTGTCCATCTGTACCACTAGGGATCCAGTGTGTCCCATCAGGGATGTCACAGAGAGGGAAGGCACAGAGACACACAACATTTAAAATTTGCTACTTACCAGTTTCACCTAGAACTAGTTAGTTTAAAACCATGCAATTTCATATATCAATATTCATCAAGCCCAGAATAAACATATAGGATAGTTATTTTTAAAGTGTGGATGGTAGACCTGAGATCCCAGAGAACATTTCTTTTTTTTTTTTTTTTTTTTTTTTTTTTTTTTTTTGCATTTTTCTGAAGCTGGAAACAGGGAGAGACAGTCAGACAGACTCCCGCATGCGCCCGACCGGGATCCACCCGGCACGCCCACCAGGGGTGATGCTCTGTCCACCAGGGGGCGATGCTCTGCCCATCCTGGGCGTCGCCATGTTGCGACCCTCCTGGGCGTCGCCATGTTGCGACCAGAGCCACTCTAGCGCCTGGGGCAGAGGCCACAGAGCCATCCCCAGCGCCCGGGCCATCTTTGCTCCAATGGAGCCTCGGCTGCGGGAGGGGAAGAGAGAGACAGAGAGGAAGGCGCGGCGGAGGGGTGGAGAAGCAAATGGGCGCTTCTCCTATGTGCCCTGGCCGGGAATCGAACCCGGGTCCTCCGCACGCTAGGCCGACGCTCTACCGCTGAGCCAACCGGCCAGGGCGAGAACATTTCTTTTTTAATCAAGTGAGAGGCAGGGAGACAGACAGACTCCCACATGCGTCCCAACTGGGATCCACCTGACAACCTCCATTTGGGGTTGATGTTCTGCCCATCTGGAGCCGCTGCTCTATTGCTTGGCAACTGAGCTACTTTACTGCTGGAGGTGAGGCCATGGAGTATCCTCGGCACCCAGAGCCAACTTGCTCACTCAAGCCATGGCTGCAGGGGGGGAAAGAGGGAGCATGAAGAAGCAGATGGTCTCTTCTCCTGTGTGCCCTGACCAGGAATCAAACCTAAAACTTCCACATGCTGGTCCAATGCTCTACCGCTGAGCCAACCGGCCAGGGCCCCAGAGAATTTTCAAGATATGTATAAGGTTAAAACTGATTTTACAATTATACTAAACATTCTTTACCCTTTTCACTGTGTTGACATTTATGCTAAGAGTGCAAACGTAATGGGGATAAGATTGCTGGTACCTTAGCACAGATTACAGCGAGTGGCTGCAAATTGCGCTAACAGGCATTGTATGTCGTCTTTATCACTATGCTATGTACTCACAGATGGAATTTTTTTTAAAGCCAATTTCACTTAAGAATGCTCTTGATTAAGTAGTAAAAATTAATCTTACAAAATGTCAACCCTTAGATAAATGTTTCTTTAGTACTCTGTGTAACAAAATAGGAATTATGCATAAAGCATTTCTACTATATCCTAAGTACAATGGTTATCTGGAGGAAAAGCACTTACGTAATTATTTGAGTTGTGAACTGAACCAGTGGTTTCTCTCATGCAATACTATTGTTAATTGAAAGACTTTCAGTAGAGAAATTATGATTATTAAGACTTGGATATTTGCCAAACATTTTCTCAAAAATGAACAAAGTGAGCTTGTTCCTTGAAGAAAAACAACTGATATATTTATTGCCAATGATAAAATTCTGCCTTTTAAGCAAAAAATTCAGACTTTGGAAAACTTGTATATGCTACTGCCAGATTCTCCATACTTAAAGACTTTCCAATGAGATTAATGGTGACATTAAAAATGTGAGTTTTTTGGAATTGCATAATGAAATATATCAACATTTGGAAGATCTGCATTACTCAGGGAGCCAATATTTTCCAAATGACCCATGTGTGATGTAAGAGAATCAGGCATAGGGAAAAGATCCATCCAAAATACAAGATAGATGAATGAATTTTAACATAAAATAGTACAAAAAGCTCACTGATATGGTTTCCAATCCCCCATTATGACTTACCTTTAAGAAATTACTACTTTTAGAGTTTAGATATATAAAAAAAAATCCTGCAAACATCTGAAAAGTCTATCAAAATATCCCTCCCATTTCCAATTATGAATCTGCATGAGGCTGAACTTTCCTCATATACTTCAACCGAATACCATATGGCAGCATATTAAATGAGGACGCAAATACAAGAATCCAGTTGTTTTCTATTCAGTAAGACATTATAAAGATTTACAAACATATAAACCAATGACATTCTCACTTATTATTTTGTTTTGGAAATATAGTATGTCATTGATGTTAGCATGTAAACATGTTTGTTACTATTTTAAAGGAATTAATAAGTAATTTTAAACTTTTCTTAGTTTTAATTCCTAATACAATAAATACCAATATTTACTGATTTATGGATATCACATTCTAAAAAGAAAGCTCATTATTTTCTACTCTCTCTTCCCTTTTTTATAACCTAAATGCAGATAAAGTGGTAGTAAGCTAGCGTCAACTCTCTTCTTTGAAAGGAAGGCAAAGCAACATTGATCCCTTGAATCAGATAGAGCTTCTCAAAATTTCATGTGTGTGTGAATTACCTGGGACTCTTGTTAAATGTAAATGCTAATTCTTTAGGTTTGAAATGAGGCCTGAATATTCTGTGCTTCGTCTTTTTTTTTTTTTATTCCACAAACACCTCTATTTTATTTTTAATTGAATTTATTAAGGTGACACTGGTTATCATAATTATACAGGTTTCAGGTGCCAACAACACATCTCTATACACCGTATTGTGTATTCCCCCCCCCCCAGTCAAGTCTTCGTCCATCACCATTTATCCCCCATATACCAACCCACCCCCCTCAACCCCAGCACAAGTTCTCATATGATCCCAATGTTGCTGGTCTGCGAACCAAATTTTGAGCAGCATCTGAACTGAACCACCCAATAATTTCTAGACTGCAGTGTACAGAAAATAAACTATCCTGTTTGAGTCGCCGTATTTGTGGATTCCTTTGGCATTGCACCTTAATCTGCATACTAATATAACTCACTGTTGGACAAATCTGTGTCTCTAGCCAAATTTCTCTCCTTACTCCCTACCCATATAGTCAGCCACCTATTAGACTTCTCCACTCATGCAACTCATCCGTGAATTAACTCAACACATCTAAAACTGAAATGAAGAGTTTTTACCCCCCAACCTGCTTCGCAGTCGGCATACCTATGTGATACCTATGTTCTTCCAGTTGACCAAGACAGAAACTTAGACTCAACGGCAGCTTTCCCTTGTCCCTGCCACATACATCAGCCACCAAGTCCTCACAGTTATATATTCCCATGTCCTCCTTTCTGTTCCTTCCTCTACCATTTAAGTTGCAGCTACCATTATCTCTAGCCATGATTTATCTCATTCTAAACCAAATATGTATATTTTATCTCCTTAAAACTATTCCGTGGTTCCAAGATAAAGCCATAGGCACTTCTTTCACCTTCACAGTCCAGATTAACTGCTCAGCCTCGTCCATCATGAAGCCTTTCCTTACAGGCTACATTTCAGCTTCTGAACGACTGCCTGTGCCTCTGTGCTTTCGATCATGCTTATCTCTCTGCCTACTATGTACACATTTTCCCTCCTTTCCACTGGCCTCGTGATTCAATGGAAGCATTATTTTCTTTGATTTTCCCTACATGTGTTAAATGTGCCTATTTTGTGATCTGCGAGCAGCCTTTATTTCCCTCTGCCATGGCTCTTTATCACCCTGGATTTAATTGTTTGTTCATGCCTGCTCCTTTTTAAGACAGAAAGATCCTTGATGGCAGGAACCACATCTTATTCCTAATGGCACCTCCAACACCTAGCTCATCCTTTGAACACAGTATCAAAACTACATTCACCTTGTAATGAAGTAGCTGACACCAGAAAAACAGAAATGAACATTTACAAAGATGCAGTTATCAATTAGCTTGTGTAATCCTCCTGGCTACCCTGTAACACAGGTATTATTATATATTTCAGATGAAGACACTGACCTTGAGGAGATTAGTTGTCAAGAACATCAGCTGGCAAAAGGTTGAGCTGAGTTCAACTCCACACTCTCTTCCTCCAAAACCTACTCCTGGTCCCCTGCACACTTCCTCTATAGCACTTTCCAGTCAGAGGGAAACCGGGGCTTGTGGGGTACAGGAATCAGACTCTTGAGACGGGGTGTGATGCCAGGATTCTGACACAAATCATCAAAGGAACCCAGCAAATGAGCAGATAAGGGGGGTGGCAGCTAGGCCCACTTAACACCTCAGAGGTGAGCTATGGACTTGCAGCTCTTTTTGTTCTTCTTCTTCTTTTTCAAGTGAGAGGAGAGAAGATACAAAGACAGACTCCTGCATGAGCCCTGACTGACCAGGATCCACCTGGCAACCCCCATCTGGGGCCAATGCTCTGCCCATCTGAGGCCATGCTCATAACCAAGCTATTTTTAGCACCTGAGGTGGAGGCTCCATGGAGCCATCCTCAGTGCCTGGGGCTGATGCACTTGAACCAATCAAGCCACGGCTGCAGGAGGGGGAGAGGGAGAGAGAAGAAGAGAGAAGAGGGAGCAGGAGGAGTAGAGAAGCAGGTAGTTGCTTTTCCTGTGTTCTCTGATCGGGAATTGAACCCAGGACATCCACATGCCGCAACATCCACACTCTACCACTGAACCAACAGGCCAGGGCCTGACTTGCAGTTTTTAAGAGTCCCAGTAAGACAGATGATTGGCCCCAGAATCTTATTCAAGTTCAAAAACTTCTCATAGAGAAATATGTGGTTCTTGCCACAAATTTTAAGGCAGAATTTCCCATCCTTGTGTCTCCATGCATGTTTGGTATCCCCCACCCCCAAATCCAAGTGACAGCTGGCTGGGGCTTAGGAGAGCTAGCGCCACTGGGCCAATGGCCCCCATCTGTGTAGCTGCTAACCGAGTGAATCCTGTACAAAGAGCACAGTTCTCTATGTTTACCTCTCACTATGTTAAAAAAAAAAAAAAGAAGAAGAAGAAGAAGAATGGGACGCGCTGAGAAGATAGTCACCAAAAGGATCAGATCCTGAAGTCATCAGAGAGGATAGAAGCGATCTCCAGGAGCATCTGATCTGAAGAGGGTGGGCTGGCGCTATGGCATGGGCTTCCGATGAGAAGATGCAGAAAGAGGGCGGTAAATCAATGATGTGGAGCTCGTATGGACAGGCTGAGTTACCTTAGCAAGGGAAGTGAGAAGGGGTAAGGGACAAGGCAGAGGAGAGCCCAGATAATGCAGAGCCACGGAGCCCATTGTCAGAACTTCCACTTTTTTCCTGAGATGAATAAAATTTCATACAAAGAGTGGGATGATTTAATTTATGTTTTAAAAAACTATTACTCAAGCTGCGGTGAAGAGAATAGACTATGGGGCAAGGGCCGAAGGACAGAGACAGGTAGGAAGCAAGCTCAATTATCCCAGTGAGGAACAATGGGGCTTAGATCAAGGGAGATGACTGGAGGTACTGGGAATTGGTTGAATTTGAAGATTTTTTGAAGCTAAAGCCAGCATAGATTGCTGATGGGTTGGATAAGGAATGTGAGAGAGAAAGAAAAGTCTAAAATTATTTCAGGCTTTATGAATGGAGCTTCAGAACAGGAGGAGGTGGTTCAAAGGAGAAAAGAGAGAGGCAGAATTGGAGTGAAATGTAAAAATAGGATGGATATAAATATTTCAGGAATGAGGATGCTTGAGCTCAGGGCAGTGAGGAAGGCACCAGAATAAATGGAAGGATTCCGAAGTGAGTACAATAACGGCACAGACAGGAAAGTTGGAAGAATATATTAAGAAGACTTAAGAGAACAAGATGTAAAGGAACACAGAGAGGCTACTTTCAAAGTATGAACATGACTCCCAGAATTTACCGCTGTGAGGGGCACCTGGAATGAGCTGGCATTCTGCGTCTGAATGAATGACTCCCCAGCACTGGGAAACGTGGGGTCCTCAGTCGAGGAGAAAACAGATTCTACAACTTTTTCTCCCACTAAACATGCCGTTAGAGAAAAATTGTGGTATAGGCACTCACACAATGGAAAACTACAAAGCAATGAGAATAATCTATAATTTTATAAACCAACAATACAGGTAAATCTCATAAATATAATGTTGAATGAAAGAATCCATAAAAAAACAACAACACATTATATGATTCCATTTATGTAAAAAAAAAAAAAAAGACAGAAAGAAACAGTGAAAACCAATCTCTGTTTTTAGAAGTCCCTGCCCTTTGGAAGAAAGGAGTAACTGGGAGGCTTCCAGGGTTGCGAGTAATATTCTGTTTCTTGATCTGGGTGCTGATTACACAGATGTCTTCAGTTAGTAAAAATTCACTGAGCTGCACTTTCCTATGTTATATTTGACTTCAGTAGAAACTGTTTAAAATGCCATTATACCAGGCCACATTTCCTGTGTCCTGGGAAGAACAGAGCTATCTACTGAGAGTTCTTATTACAGATTAACATTTGTCCAGAGCAAGAGCAAGAAGATAGAAGAAGCTTACAGGAGTTACCAAAGTAACTCAATTTTGCTACACTTACCTTCGGCTACAGGTAAAGGCCGCAGCCTTGATTTCTGAGAAAGATGGAAAGTACAATTTCAATGGCTGTTCAGTTTAAAAGACACATATGTTTTAGGGGGATAGAAATTTTTTTGGAATGTTTTTTCCCCATCTCTTGGGAAATGATGTTACGCTGTGCTTCAAACAAAACTGCCAAGTTTGAGAGGCTGTTTTCTGTAAACAGGCCAGCTGGGCCATACACTGAATGCAATGAGGGACAAGCTGCTTCTTCGGAGAGCAGAAGAGAACACCATAGGGAGTTGGGAGCTGTGCATACAACAACATCTCCAGCCATTTGTCTTTATCTGGCCACTTAAACGATTTAAGAGCTCTCTTTGCCATGTTATCATCAATCAATTATAATGATTGAGGAGCCGCTAAAAACTGGAGTTTTTTTTTAAATGTAACTATCCACGACCTAAATTTCCTGCTGGTTCTGTTGGCCCCAAGTTAGGATAGTTTGTCAAGGGAACCAATAAAAATAATAAAAACAGGTCAACACTAGGCTTCTGAAGCCTGTATAAAAATATTCACCCTCCTCCAATCCGTGCCAATTCAATGTGTCCAATCTCTGCTTAAACTCTCAGTAAATTTCACCTCTTATAACAAAATACTCCATAGAATCCATACATATCCCAAAACCCGTCCCGCACCCCCTTCTTCCTTCCTTCCTTGCTTTCTTTTCACTCTGGCTTCGCAACAGTTTCACACATCTTAGCAGGCAACTGTGATGTCATTTTGCTGACTCCAGCAAAGGAGTTACAGTTTGGCTAATTAGAGGATCTATGAGAAGATGAAAATATAAATCTTGGCTATCTTAATGGAGAATGTGATACTGCACTTCCAGGCCTATGATAGAATTTGAAGTCCAGGATCACAGAGCAAAGCAAAGAGCAAAGACTCCTGATGAGGAGGAGGAAGAAAAAGCCTGTGGAGCAGCAGTGAAAGGGGCCAGCGTAAAGGTAGTCTGTGAAGCCGGGATGGTTCTCTGAAGTGCTATTTCAACACATTGCGTATCATTTGACAGGAAGTAAGGAGAAGGGCACTGCCCTGTTCAAGCCCCAAACTCGCTCAGGAGAGGTACCAGAAACACGGAGATTCTGTTCAGTAGCAGCGCACCGTTCCCCACACCCAGGACGTTCCCGCAGAGACCCGCGGCTCAGGGAGCTGAGACAAGGCCCCAGAGCCCTCTCTTCTAGAAGCATCCCAGCCAGAATCTCAGCAGCCTGGGGCATCTTATTCAGAAGCAATTCAGGAACATCCTCTGCTCCAGAGGAGAAGTCTGGATCAGCTCCAGAACAAAGCCTAAGAGCTGGAATGGGGACCCGAAGGCAGAGTAACGAAGGAAGTAGGTTTGACTTGGGCGGTCTCATCTGCCCTTTTTCAGACTCTACCCCTCCATTGCACTAGTAATGGGCATTCCTACTCTTAGAAATGAATGGTGGGATGGCTGAGTCTTCCATGAGAATTCTGCAATTTAAAAGAAGAGAATCTAAGAGGAAGTGAGCTGACTCTTTAATGGTTAACTTTCTGGTTTGGTAGTAGTTGGGCAGTAATTTGTCAGAGGAAACCTTTCTGGAGCTGCTCAAATCACATCCTACAGGAATTAACTGAAAGATACTTTTCCTCCTATTTTGAAAATGCACTATATTCAGTAGGTACATATTTCATTTCATTAAAGGGACAGTATGAAAGGGTAAATTAGAAGTCCAGCTTTACCACTAAACTACAGCATCTCACATCTCTGGGCCTCACATTTTCAAGAAAAAGATGAGACCACACAGCTCACCTCAGACTTCATGGACTACAAATGCGACGAGCACCTCACCAACTATCAAGCAGTCTCTGCTTGCTTTCCTACCACATTCATTGCTACTTTATTCACTTCCTCTCCAAAGCTATGCTTCTGTTTAGCAGAGGCCTGGTGGGCTAGATGGATTTCTGTATCTTCAGAGATTGAGCTGCCCACTGCCTTCCACCCCCTGAGACTTGGCCACTTGTTCAGTGAAGCGCCTGGACTCCTGCCACATGGCCTCGTCCCTGCACTGCTGACCCTTTCAGACACCCCAGGATGGCTTTGACATGGCTCCATCACACCCACCATGGCTAAAACCACACCAGCAACATGCATACGTCCAACCCAACTAGTCGTATGGAGGCTCTGGCTCCCCCCAGGGCCACCCTGAAAGTAAGGGAAGTTAAACTTCTTCTAATAAACTTTAAGACTAATGAACAGCATGGAGACTTGAAAACATTTTTTAATTTTTAAAAAATAAAAATAAATAAATAAATAAATAAAGCAAGCCACCAAGCTTTGGTAATGTGTAACAGCAGCCACAGAAAGCTATCACACAGTGACATAGAGTTACCAGTAAACCATAATTAATAGAATATACTGTCTTACTGAAAATGCAAAATTAATGTAATTTTTCTGTAAAAGTTCTGACAGCTTGCATTACTCAAAACTACATCAATTTTTATGCTTTTGGGGGCAGAGAAATAAAATATTTTATTGCTTGTATGTGTATGTATCAAAAGTACTAATTTAATAAATATAACATTTAATATACCCACAATTTAGGGGAAAAAGAAAAAGAAAGGCAGACTGGAAAGAAGTGAGAGATAAGCTCTCTCCTAGCTTTTCCCTATGAACTCTATTGTTAATTCCTCTGTGTCTGTCTCAGGCCTTTACCCTTGATGTTCCCTCTCCATGAAACACTTCCCCTTCCACTCCCCCTCCCCCCAGATATCCTATGTGGCTGACCCACACTGGCTTCAGGTCTTGACTTAAATGCCACTTCTCACTGAAGACTAACTAACCTGACCAATTGAAACAGTTCTCCCCTAATACCACTCATCCCACCCCCTTCCCTGCTTTGGATTTCTCCACAGAACTTCGCCGCCTGCTTATGACATGTTTACTTACTTTGTTCATTGTCTGTTTCACCTCACTAAATGCTCAGTCTATGATTGTTTTCTGTTTTGTTCACTGCCCTATGCCTGGTGTCTAAAATGTCGGTGATACATAATAGGAATTCATTATTTGTTGAATAAATGGGTGACTAAATAAATGAAGTTTCTGAAATAGTAATCCTTCACACAAATGACTTTTTCCAACTCACCTTTTCATAGCTGCACTTTTTATTTTTATTGTGGTAAAATATACATAACATAAAAATTGTCATCTTAGCCAATTTTTAAGTGTACAGTTCAGTGTCATTAAATACTTTCACATTGTTATACAACTATTACCATCATCTATCTCCAGAACTTTTTAAAATATGTAGTTTATATTTCAGAGAGAGAGAGAGAGACATGAAGGGAGAGAGAGGGAGGAGAAAGATAGATGAGAAGGATTAACTCATAGTTGCTTCATTTTAGTTGTTCATTAATTGCTTCTCATATGTGCCTTGAGCAGGGCTCAAGCTGAGCCAGTGACCCCTTGCTCAAGCCAGTGACTTTGGGCTTCAAGCCAGTGACATTTGGGCTCAAGCTAGAGACCTTGGGGTCATGTTGATGATCCCATGTTCAAACCAACACGCCCATGCTCAAGCTGACAACCCAGGGGCTTTGAACCCAGGGGTTCTGGGTCAATGCTCTACCTATTGTGCTACCACCAGTCAGGCTCCAGAACTTTTAATCCTCTCAAATTTAGACTCTATATCCATTAAGCAATACCTCCCCATTGCCTCCTCCCCCAGGCCTTGGCAACTACCATTCTACTTTTTGTCTCTATGAATTTGACTACTCTAGGTGTCTCAAATAAGTGGAATCATACAATATCTATTTCATTTAGCACAGTATCTTCCAGCTTCATCCATATTGTAGCATGTGTCAGAAATTCCTTTGTTACCTTGAAAAATATTCCATTGTAGGTATATATCACATTTTTAAAATCTATTAATCTACTGATAGACATTTGGGTTGTTTCCACCTTGACTATTGTGAATACTGGGGCTATGAATATTGGTGTATCCAATGCACTTTTCATAGTAAGCAAAAAACGAATGAGGCCTCAGAAGTCATGATGTTCCATTTTTGCCAATATGCCAATCTCCTTTCTTTGCCTTAGTGACAAAAAGAAAGAAGAAACAAAACCCCGTGAAACAAGCTAGCTGCTTGTAGAATAGATCATTAATTCTGTATTGGTAATACGTGATATTCTTTTCCTTCATGCTTGTGAAACAGGCCCCTTTCTGGGAAGGCACCTGGAGAGAAATGAATGCTGGGGACACAATAGAAAGAGGGAAATTTTGAAGTTGGAAAACAATTGAGACAAACAAAGTAATTTCCTAGATTGTAAAGGGAAACATTTCTGAAAATGAGAAAAAAGGGATTATGGCAACTTGTGGTAAACAACATATTTTTCCCTACCACTGATGCAAATATTGACAAATAGAGGAAACCAGATAGGGCCCATTCATGACCCTTTTGCTTGAAATTCCTGATCCTCCCTCTCTCCACCTGATAATTCTTACTTATTCTTTAATACCCAATGTATATGTCCCCTCCTCTGTGAAGTCTTCTTAATGAGTTAGACCCTCAGTAGCACAGGCGGAGATGCTCCCTCCTACACACCTCCTAGCCCACTGCCCTGTAATCACTGGTGGATGTGACTCACTCAACGGTCTACCATGGTCAAGGCACAGGTGTCACTTATTTGTCAGTTACTACCTTATTTAACCGATCCAGCAGGACTTGAAGGTTGATGGGAAACACCAAATATTGAACATCAACACTGATACGACCACAGCATAAACAGTGGGTAAAGAAAATTCCTAAAATAAGGTCACCTTTCAAGATATTCAGCTTGTCAGTTGCTCCTAGGCATTTCCAGATGCTCCTTGGTGAGCTACTCAATATTTATAATCTGGTTAGTGAACCAAGACAGTTGATTTGGGTTTTAATTGTGTTTAAAAATCATATAAAAATATCTGGTAACCTAGGATAAAGACAGAGCCAAATGCTAAGATTTTACATTGATTATATCAGTAGTTTTCAACTTTTTTACACTTGGGGACCACTAAGGCACAAATTACTTGCGCATAAGCAAATTCAAGTAAGAGCACTGGATCTTTAATCTTCATACAGCATTACAGTGGTTAACTCTTTAGCGGACTGGCACAAAATTTCTGGTGGACCGGTGCTGGTCCGCGGACCAGTGCTTGAGAAACACTGGGTAATACTATCCACCAAAACCAAGAGGAGACATTCAGGTCTCTCCTCACATGGGACAAATTTCTCTAACTTGCAGTGTTTCTCTCCATTATTCAAAATTCTCAATATTAATTATGCCGAAAGTTTTCTTTTCTTTTTTTCTTTTTTTTTCTTTTTTACAGAGATAGAGAGTCAGAGAGAGGGATAGACAGTGACAGACAGACAGGAACGAAGAGATGAGAAGCATCAATCACTAGTTTTTTCGTTGCAACACCTTATTTGATCATTGATTGCTCTCTCATATGTGCCTTGACCGTGGGCCTTCAGCAGACAGAGTAACCCCTTGTTCAAGCCAGCAACCTTGGGTCCAAGCTGGTGAGCTTTTGCTCAAAGCAGATGAGCCTGCGCTCAAGCTGGCGACCTCAGGGTCTTGAACCTGGGTCCTCGGCATCCCAGTCCGATGCTCTATCCACTGTGCCACCGCCTGGTCAGGCATGTTTTCTTTTCTTAACAACACAGATTATTGGAGTGGTGAAATAATTAACCCTTTTAGTAGTGAGCTTTTGTTACTCCTTTGAGTGAGGATGTATAGGAACGTTCGTACTACTCGAAGGGTTAAAGGTGAACTACAATGCCCTAGAGTAATTTTAGGCCAGATACTATAAGCCCTCTTACTACAATAATGCACACATACAATGCAATCATATATAAATGATAATAAACTTACTTTTTAATTCATTGCTGGCTTGTAAGAAAGTAAAAAAAAAAATCTGTACTGACAAAACAAACAAACAAAACAAAACAAAACAAACCAACCATTGAGCTGAAACTAGACACTGGAAAACAAGCCAACAGAAAGCTAGTGCTCCCTTGGGAAATACTGGCTTCTGCAAAGGAATCCAAAAATTTGGCCTTGGGCCCCTGTCAGGATGGGAGAATTAAACTTGCAATTCCTATGTCAATTCAGGACACTGGAGTGACTAAAGCAGTTGTTGGTTGGTAGTGTCCCTATTGACCCCTGGCTCTATGGGAGGAGCCTAACCAAATCTTCCCTATGGACAGGCCTGAAGAATTACCGAAGATTATTCTACTGGCTATGAGCGCACAAACAAAATTTACAAAACACACAAGGAAGCAAACCGTGAGATGAAGAATATAAACTGATTATATATGAAATGTTCAAAAAAATTAAGATAAAAATGAAAAAATTAAGATGAGAAAAATATACTATTAAAAGTAACCTGAAGATTTTTTTAACAAAAAAGAATAAAGCAGGATTTTTAAAAGTAAAAAACATAATATATGAAATTAAAAACTCAAATACTTCAAATACTGAAGAGAAAAATACTGAAATAGAGGATAAATATGAAGATATTATCAAAACTATGGCAAAGAAAGAAAAGACAAACAATATAGAAGGAATATTGAATGAGAAAGCATAAAACAAATTTCACTGGAATCCCAGAATTAAAAAAGAGGGGGAAGAGATATAATACTAGAAAAGATAATACATGATACTATTCTAGAACTGAAGAAAAATATAAACACATAGAACAGGAAATATAATGTACACCAAGCAGGGATAATGTAAAAAAATCCAGAATGGCAACATTATAAAAAAATTATACAGAATACACACACACACACACACACACACACACACACACACACACACCTGAAAAGCAGCCAATGAATCACAGTAAAAGGAATGGACATTACAGTTACTGCAAAATAGAAACTGGATATAGTAGAATAAATATAATTGGACAAATTCTGAATAATAATCACTTTTGTACATAGAGCTTTTATTATAGTATCAAGCACATCCTAAAGTGTTCAGAAAGAGTTGCTTGAATATATCAATTCTTTTTTTTTTTTTTTTGACAGAGACAGAGAGAGGGTTAGATAGGGGCAGACAGACAAGAAGGGAGAGAGATGAGAAGTATCAATTCTTCATTGCAGCTCCTTAGTTGTTCATTTATTGCTTTCTCATATGTGCCTTGACTGAGGGCTACAGCAGAGCAAGTGACCCCTTGCTCAAGCCAGCGACCCTGTGCTCAAGTGGGTGAGCCCACACTCAAGCTGGATGATCTGGCAGTAAAGCCGGTGACCTCGGGTTTTGAGCCTGGGTCTGTGTTCCAGTTCAATGCTCTATCCACTGCGCCACTGCCTGGTCAGGCGAATATATCAATTCTATCCTTCATCTCCACTCAAACCAAATGACTAAATTAATCAGTAGGAAGAATAAAGTGAGACTCACAGGAACAAAATTGGAAATTGGCTTATTTTCTCAATTTGCTAAGAGTCTTAGGACAGGAAAATGTAACACTACAATCACTACAAAGTGAAAAGCATCTGCTAATATGAATCAGTGTGTCCCTACACCCCCACATCTCACCCTTGTTCTCAGCCAAGAGAAATGTCTTTTATTCAGTACACTTGGCATGGAATGTTTTTGTTTATAATAAAGATTCATATCATCCATGCAAATGTCGCTGCCTTTGTCGTGCAGTACGCCTGTTCTTCATGTTTGTGACTGACTAGTGCACCATATTGACTAGAGAGAGCCTTACTCAGCTTCAGTTTCACTCTACTCTGGGTTTCATATTCTGCTGACTGCAGATCAAACTTTCTTTCTCAACAATGGCTGTGTATATTTAGCCATCCCCATAGAATTCCGCAGGAATTTGAATTGCAATTCAGGAATTCAGAAGGCACCTAACAAATAGCAAAAATTTCAAATCATTTTTAGAGTTAATAATTTTCCCACTTAAGTAAAAAGCAAATATTATTACTGCAGGAATAAATTTTATTTCTTAAAACAAAGCCATGTGGTGTGATATATTTTAGCTTGGTTTGCATTTTTGAATTTCCTGTTTTTTAGAGGCTAGCATATTAAATGTGCAAATTCACTTGAGACAAAATTGTAATGTTTTCCAAATTATTCAAATATAAACAAAAAATTCTACTAAATTTAGCCTTTCAACTGCACATGGAGTAAGACTAAATGTTTTAATCTGCAAATAATTTAATGAGTGTATATAATAACTATGTTCTTCTGAAATCTTTCCATTTTCTTTAGCATTCATTGTAGACTGACATTGAACTCCTACATTAATTGAAATAAAACCAAGAATCAGATTTATATTGCTATTATTTTGTTTATTCATGCCTTGTCTCTTTTTTCCCAGAAATAAGATTTAAAGTAATAAAAGAGCAGTGACTAATTTAGAACACTTTGGTGTCTTTAAATTTGCCTCTAGGAAATATTTTACTAGACTATAGGCTGTGACAGTTTTAGAAATCAAACAGCACTTAAATAGCAAGTAAAACAACTGTCACTTTTGGTGACTATCGATATGTCACTTAGGGTCTCTTCTCATCCATAAAATGGGAGCACTGCACAACAGGATTTCAAAAGTTCCTGGTTCCAGCTTTACAATCCCATGATACATATAAAATTTTTGTATCTTTCAAACCCATGTTTGATTTAATTATTTATTAAGAATCTATCACCAAGCGGCCCTGGCCGGTTGGCTCAGCGGTAGAGCGTCGGCCTGGCGTGCGGGGGACCTGGGTTCGATTCCCGGCCAGGGCACATAGGAGAAGCACCCATTTGCTTCTCCACCCCCCCTCCTTCCTCTCTGTCTCTCTCTTCCCCTCCCGCAGCCCAGGCTCCATTGGAACAAAGATGGCCCGGGCGCTGGGGATGGCTCCTTGGCCTCTGCCCCAGGCGCTAGAGTGGCTCTGGTCGCGACAGAGCGACGCCCCGGAGGGGCAGAGCATCGCCCCCTGGTGGGCAGAGCGTCGCCCCTGGTGGGCGTGCTGGGTGGATCCCGGTCGGGCGCATGCGGGGGTCTGTCTGACTGTCTCTCCCTGTTTCCAGCTTCAGAAAAATACAAAAATAAAATAAAATAAAATAAAAGAATCTATCACCAAGGCTGTGAATTTATAACTGTAGTGACAGTTGCCCATCCAATTCTTCATATCTCTCTGCTTCCACATAACAGCCTACTTTCAATTATTCTTATCTACTCAAATATTTATCACTTTATTTTACAGAGCAGGCACATTACGTTGGGAAAGAGCCCTCAATGTTGAAAGTAACAATGGAATGCACCATAACAAAAATGTATCATTGAATACCATGATTTAAAATACATAGTCAAACTAAAAACATGTCTATCTCTAAAAATTTTCTTCTTTAAAAACTCTGCAACTCAAAGCTTATGTAGAAATGCACTTTGGCAAGTAGGTTTTTAAATAAGCAATGCTTAAAAATACAGATAACATCCAAAATAAATTTATTTTTATAAACTGCTAGAGTATAATACAAGTTGAACTACATTACTGAAACACTCTTAAAACGTCCTGGAGCTCTCTGGGAGTGAACTGATGAGATACCTTGGGTAGTAAATGAGACTGTTACCTGGGCCAGCAGACCAGAGAGCCAAGACAGAAATGCTCTCACTCCAGCCAAGCTCCAGTTCCCCTCCGCTCCCCACCATCAGTGTAGAGGAGGGACCTGACTAGGAAAAAGGAACAACCATCATGCTAAGCAAGTGGACATTCAAGCAACAAAACCATCTAGACCAGTGGTCCCACACCTTTTTTGGGCCACGGACCGGTTTAATGTCAGAAAATATTTTCACGGACCGGCCTTTAGGGTGGGACGGATAAATGTATCACGTGACCGAGACAAGGGTCAAGAGTGAGTCTCAGACGAATGTAACAGAGGGAATCTGGTCATTTTTTTAAAAATAAAACATCGTTCAGACTTAAAAATAAATAAAACAAAAATAATGTAAGTTATTTATTCTTTCTCTGCGGACCGGTACCAAATGACCCACGGACCGGTACCGGTCTGCGGCCCGGGGGTTGGAGACCACTGGTCTAGACCACAGCTGGGTGGGTCAGATAGACGCAGTTTTCAAACATGTTAACATAAATGAAATCAAACGTACTTTCTCCTCTTCTATTTCTTCTTCTCTTTTTGTTAGCTTTGCCTCCCTCCTCTTTCCCTCCTTTTCATCCATTCATTCTTACATTTATGTAATAAATGTGTGTCCAGGAACACTGTGTGCTAGATAGAAGGGTTATGTTGGTAAATGAACAAGGTCCACCCCTCATATAGCTCAGAACTTAGTGGTAACAGTAATATATGAACTGACAGTTACAATAAAAGGTTTGGCGTGAAGACAGTAAATAGCATTCCTGGTTTTAGGGTAGAATACATTTTGAGCACCCAATCCCAAATTGGGAGATTGGATAAAGTTTCCTCGAGGAAGTAAAGACCATGCAAAATCTGGAGGAAAGAGAGTCAGAGAGTGGGCTAGGAGAAGCGAAGGGATTAAGGCCCTTTTTTTAGAAGTCAAAGTAAATTGAGAGGAAAAACATTTTAAGAAATAAAAACTAACACATAAATATTCACAGCAATATTATTCATAATAACAAAAATATGGAAATACTCAAATATCCATCTACCAATGAATGGATTTAAACATGGATACTCATGGAATGCAATAATATTCAGGAATAAAAAGAAATAAAGTTCTGATACATGCTACAACATGGATGGACTGTTAAAACATGCTAAGGGGAAGAAGTAATAAAAGATCACATAACAGCCTGACCAGATGGTGGCGCAGTGGATCGAGTGTCAAACTGGGACGCAGAGGACCCAGGTTCGAGATCCCAAGGTCATAGGCTTGAGCACAGGCTTATCTGGCTTGAGTGCGGGCTCACCAGCTTGAGCGAGGGGTCACTAACTTGAGTGTGGGATTATAAATATGACCCCATGGTCACTGGCTGGAGCTCAAAGGTCACTTGGCTTGAAGCCCAAGGTTACTGGCTTGAGCAAGGGGTTACTTGCTTTGCTGTAGCCCCCAGGTCAAGGCACATATGAGAAAGCAATCAATGAACAACTAAGGTACTGCACTGAAGAATTGATACTTCTCATCTCTCCCTTCCTGTCTGTCCCTTTCTATCCCTCTCTCCATCTCTGTCAAAAAAGAAAAGACGACATAATGTATCTTTCCATTTATATGAACAAATCAGTAGATGCAGAAGAAAGGTTGGTAACTACTGAGGCTATGGCTGAGGGAGGGATGGCAGAAGGCTGACGGGTGGGGAGATGCTGGAGGGAAAGAGGGAGTACTTCTAATGGGTACAGGGTACTTGTTGGGGTGATAAAATAATCTAAAATAGATGTGGTGGTGGTTGAACAGCTGTGAATAAACGAAAAACCAATGACTTGTACATTTTAAATTGGCCAATTACATAGTATGTGAATTATATCTTAATAAAATTTTTATTTAAAAAAAGAAATAAAATGAACATTTAGTAGGGTTATAATAAGAATGTGCCCATACTTTGGGACTCTTATGAAATTTTCTATCTTCCTTACATTTTGGTTATCAGGATGATGGAGACTAGTAGGTATAAAACAACACTTTTAAGAACAAAGTTGTACTAGTTTCTATATCCACAGGTGGCCCGAGAGTACAGCAGGCTGCCTGATCTTGGCTTCATGTCTGCATGACGTTGACACATAGAACAGTTAATCCAAGCAAGTATAACAGTTAATCCAAGCAAGGATAATGACATAGTCAATTTTATCAGCATTACCTGAAGTGTCTTTCAAAGATTATTAAAGGAACTAGGAAAAGTAATCTACTCCAAGGAAATGTCCCATCCAAATGCGCCATTCATTTCACTGATTTTCAGTAATTATAACTAGTAGCGAGAGCCATTTAAGCAGAGCTTGTCACTTATGCTCCAATATTTGATTTCCTTACAACCACCTCTTTAGCATGACACATAGCCACCCCTCAAAGAGACTACAGTTTCTAGCCTCCCTTTCTCTAGGTATGGCCATATAACCAATGGGATGGTGAGTTATAGTGACAGGTATCAATTCTGGGTCACGATCTTAAAGAAAACATGTCATACCCACCACTTCCTCTTTGTGCCTATTTTTTATCTGTGGAATAAGGAACTCTTGCAAGAGTCAGAGCAGCTATTTGGAATGAAAAAATGAAAGTATGTAGAGCAAAATAACCAAATTGAGGGTGTCTGGGCCTGAGCACCAATAAGTCACCTTACTAACCCTAGACCACTGACAGAGATTCTTACATGAAAGCAAGTGAAATTTCTATAACACTTGTGTCTTCTGTATTTTAGAGTCTATTTATTATAGCTTCCGATGTATCCTAACTAATTGAACCATTATCAGCTCTGTATGCCCAAAGGCCTTTCCAGATGGCTGGTACACTACCCCTAAGCAAGTATTTGGCAACAGGAACTCACTTATCAATGCCTCACTTTGTACTTATTACTTGCTTCATGTCAAATGGCAATAGTGTTAAGCAGAAATAACAACGTCTATTGTAATCACGAGTCTTTGCAGAAGCTTGGGAACTTTTTACTTGCTTTAATATACCCTGGTCGCCCGTGAAACAATCCCAGTAGCTACAGGAGATTAACTTTCCTGATGAGCAAGCAATCTTTTTGTGGATGGATTTACTGTGATGATTTTGACTCACCTCTTGCTAGGGGGGTTAAAAAGCTTTCAAAACAAATCAAATGAAATATAAAAATGTCCTCTCCAAACCAGAAGTCAGTGAACATTACTAAGAGCTATTTGTCTTACACACACTATAGAGAGATAAGAGAAAAAAAAAAAAACAACTCTTCACTTTCTTCTGGCCACAGGAGCTGACTCAGTGGAACATACAATTCAAAGGGAAATAGAGATAGTAATTAAATTCTCTGGTAATGATAATCCTCTGTAATATTAAGTTTAGGACAAGAATCTATATAGGAACCACACACAAAACATCTTATCTTACTCACTTGCGTTGTACTAAGCTATAAAAATTTTGATATAGAATTATATTTGCAACAGCCTGACATTCTTAAAAATGCTGGTCTAAACAGCAAACTAATATTTTAGATGTATTATAGCATCAATTCCCAACTATTTTGAATTATAATATACTATGTCTTTATTTGTTTGATTTCAAGTGGTACTTAATTATGCAAAATTCTTTTATATATTAAAATCAAGTTTTAGAGATTTAAAAATTGTAGTTGACCTGGTAGAGAAGGGAGAGAAAAAATTCCCAGGAAGATGCAAGTACTGTGTTGAAGTCTGTGGATATCAAAATGATAATACCCCCGGCCTCAATAGTTCAAAGTCTAATGGGGGAGAGAGAGAGACAGGCCATCAAATCCAAACACAATGTTGTGTGGCATTTGCCCAAACAAGTGTCGATATAGGGTGCTCTGTGGGAGCACAGAGGGACTGAGTCTGTCTGAGGGAAGAACGGAAACATGCACAGAGGAGGCAACGTGAAGGAATAGCTTTCATGGACAGCACCTTTGAGAATGAGGATTAGTCAGTCCAGGGTAGAGGTCTTCAACTTGAATGATCTGTCCCTCTAGGGGACATCTGGAAATGGGAGTGGGTGTTTGGGGCTGATGCAATAACTGGGGAGTACAGACATTTAGTGTGAGCGGTGGAAAGGGGAACCGGGGCACCAAACACCCTCAGTGCTGAAGGCAGTCCTGAGCAACAAAGAACCGTGCAATCCAAGATGCTGGCTGTAGCTCTACAGAGGGTAGGGTAGGCAGTTATGTGCTGGGGTAAGACCACAGGGGTAAAAATGTCTTCAAAATGGCCTGTGTAATTTTTCCTCCCTTCTCCCACTACCCAGTACCATATGATCTATACTGTACATTTAAGGGGACACAATTAGAGCCATAGACAATATAGATGTAATATAAAGTATGACAATTTTCTGGCAGAAGCACTGGAATGTCTTGAGGGAGGAGAGCCTTTTCTTATCCCTATAAAGGTACCATATGGACTAGTGGCAGAGCTGTGTTTTCCTCAAAAACAGTTGGTCCTGGGGCGGCGGGGGGTGAGTGACAGTTCAGATGAGTATGGATAGAAAGAAGAGAAGAAAAAGAGACATGGTCTGGTTTCTCACTGTGTCCCACTCAGTGTCCCATAAATGTTAAAGATCAGTAAGAGCAGTGCCTAGCCCTTGGTCCCCTTACCCTGATCTCCTGCCTGGTGCCTGCCCTCAAGGCTTAGGGACTGGCTTCTGTTCTCAAAGGAAGATAGAGAAGGATTTAGCAATCATCATCTATTTGACCTAGTCCTTGTCCCACGTTTCAAACAGCTACATATTGCGGTTCCCAAGATTCCATTCTAGGCTTCAAGCTTCCTGCTTCCTAATCTCTGCTATTGCTCCTCATAATGCTGTCCTTCCCTGGCAGTAGCTGCTTCCAGCGGGAGAGTGCTCTGAGCCCCAAGCGACCCAAAAGCAAAAGGGTATGGGACATGGTTTTTGAAAACACTATTCATTGTTTGAATTAAACTTGAATTATTTAATACATTATTTTCAGCTACTGTTTTAGTTACTAAGAGTAATATAAAACATGCGTGCGCGTACACATGCACATAACAAAAGATACTTAAATATAACTGATTATAATCTACAAGTGAGATCGTCAGACTCTTAATTAAACAGAAGTCTAAGGTTAATTTGTAAAAAATGAATAGTTTTCAGAATAAAAGCATGATACATAAAAGTTAATAAAACTGGCTCCAAGTTAATTAAATTTATTTTTCTTCAGAAATATCCCACTTTCCTCTAAAGGCAACATGAATAGCTTTGTAAAAGCAAGGTAGAAAATCATGAATAAAACCAGCAATTATTTTTTTTTTCTTTATTCATTTTTTTTAGAGAGGAGAGAGAGAGACAGAGAGAGAGAAGGGGGAGGAGCTGGAAGCATCAACTCCCATATGTGCCTTGACCAGGCAAGCCCAGGGTTTCGAACCGGCGACCTCAGCATTTCCAGGTCGACGCGTTATCCACTGCGCCACCACAGGTCAGGCAAAACCAGCAATTATTAACACAAAAAATCAAAAGGAAACTCTAATATATAAATAAAAATAAACAAGGTAGGACTTAACAATCAGCATTTTTCAGGATATTGCTCAAGTCATGATCTCAAAGACAACGCTTAACACTGAGTCAGTTTTTAACAGCATGCTAGCACCCATCATTGATTTATATGACAGCCCTACGAGATGGCTCTATTACCATCCTAATTTTATAGTCCGAGTGTTTCCTGTCCTTCAAGGTCTGGTTTAAACTTCACTTGTCACAAATTCTTTCTTTCTTTCTCTCCTTTTTAGCGAGAGACAAAGAGACAGAGAGACAGAGAAAGGGACAGATAGGGACAGACAGACAGGAAGGGAGAGAGATGAGAAGCATCAATTCTTTGTTGTGGTGCCTTAGTTTCTCATTGATTATTATCTCATATGTGCCTTGATGGAGGTCGGGGGGGACTCCAGTCAAGCCAGTAACCCCTTGTTCAAGCCAATGACCTTGAACTTTAAGCTAGTGACCTTTGGGCTCAAGTCAGTGACCACAGGGTCATGTGTATGATCCCACACTCAAGACAGTGACCCCGCGCTCAAGCTGGTGAGCCCGCGTTCAAGCTAGAGACATTGGGCTTTTGAGCCTGGGTCCTCTGATCCCAGATTGATGCTCTATCCACAGTGCCTCCTCCCAGTCAGGCTCATAAATTCTTTCTTAATTATGCCTACCTCCCTCACCATTTCAATTTTTTTTTCTAACTCTTGAATTTTTTCTCCTTTTCCCATTATTTTATGTTTCTCTCTTTTATAGGACTTAGAGTTCACATTCAAGTTTCTTACTTATGTTTCTCTTTCTTGCCACTACATCACAAGTTTCTGGAGAGGTAGACCGCTTCATTTTTTTTATGCCCACAGCGACTAACAAAGATTTTTGCACCAACTGCCTTCCCAGCAAATTCTTGTGGAACAAACACTGGTATTAACAGAAGAGGAAAGAAGAAAGGAATTTAGCAGCAGCTATAAAAACAAAGAAAGAGTCATGAGTAAAAAGCAACAAGCAATTATTCTCTGTGTCTGCATAGAAGAGAACAAAAGAAATCCAGAGATTATGAGGTAAAACATTTAATTAAATAACAGGTAAACATTAAACCATAATTATACTGAAAAAAAGATACAATACAGGTGAATGTTTACATAATCTTAAGAGGTGAAAAGAATTTCTAATTAGGACACTCAAAACAGAAATCAAGCAAGCGAAGCATTAAATGGTCAAGAGAGCCAGCCCCGAGCCAGGCTGCATGGATTCCCAGGTACCATTTGTGGAGCCAGTTTCTTCACTGTAAAATGGATTGCTAATAATAACCCCCGGATTGTACAGCTCATGGGGTCAGATGAATGAGATAATGACTGTAAAGTTCTTACTACAACGCCAGACACAATGTCTTCCACAAATGTTTAAAAACAAACCAGGAAGAAAAAAGATTTGACTGCATAAAAATAGGCTTATTCTTAAAATAAATAAATAAATAAATATCAAATAACAAACAGGCAGAAAAAAGATGACTATCCTAAATACATTAAGATCTTTTATCAATTAACATAAAGATGAAAACCCCTATAGAACTAACAGAAAAGCAGAATTGAGCATTTCACAAAATAAGAACATATACAATGAAATAACCAAACATGAAAAAACAACTACTTCAATTAAGTAATTAGAAGGTGTCGGTTAAAATGAGATATAAATTTTTCTTATTAAATCTGCAGTATCGGTGGCGGTGTGAAACGAAGGGCACACTGACAGAGCTCCGTAGAGAGTTCCAACTGGCCTATTTCTAGACAACATTTTGCCAGTAAGGATCGAAAGCCTGAAACTGTACATACCTTTGACCTAGGAAATCTAGGTATTTATACCAAGAAAATGATCACTGATATGTACAAATATTTACACTGCAGCCTTGTTCATAAGGGTGAAAAACTGAACATAACATAGTGATCCAAACAACGAGAATGGTTAGTAAATTAATTATAATGTCTTTACAACACTGACTACTGTGATCTCATGGAAGATAGTTGAAGCCATGAATGAACAAAATAAATGATAGAGCAACATTATTACCTGATTCCATTTTCATTAAAAACAACAACAGATTATATAAAAAAGATCTGAAAGAAAACTTACCAAATGCTAACATTATTTCTAAGTAAAATTATAGGTGTCTTTGGAAAGCTATAACATTCCATATTTCTCTATAATAAATATATTTTTATAATTTAAAATAATAAGAATTATCTTTTACAAAATAAAGAAAAAATCATTAGGAGGTGGTCCTGCCCCACTCCTCAGAGGGCCCTAATTTTAGACTATATCTTCAATGTGGGCTGCACTCCGTCCCCAGGAGGCATACAGCAGTGATCATCGGACCCACAGTCTATGGGTATAGAAGAAGTTCAAGTCGTTTAATGGAAAAAAGTTCAAAACAACTCAGGGGACCAGCACATGCCTAATGGTTAAATGGCATTAGGGGAAAAAAACAACCAAGCAGTACTAGATAAAGCTGAAACCTTAATCTTGTGCTTACTCAGCAGCAAAAAGAAAAAACAAAAACAAACATTAATTATAAAAGATTTACCGATCTTATGGTTACAGTCCTAGAAACACTTCCAGTGTGTGTTTATCCAGGCTATAACTCATTGCTTTCTGCAAATTTAAAGAGACCTTTTTGGTTGACAGTTCACATGTTTGGTCACAGCTAAGGGGAAAAATCAGTTCAACCACTTTGGAAATAGGCAAAAGGAGACAAAGTCCTCATGCTTCAAAAATTGTGTGTGTGTGTGTGTGTGCGCGCGCACGTGTGTTCCCAGCTTTATAATAAACCTAAGAAAGGCCCGACTTCAGAATGAATCTAGTCTGAATACAAATATATACATTTAGCCTCCTCTTCCCCATTGACACAGAAGGAACGGACACAGCATTATGTCACTAGATTGTACATTGATTCATTATTATGACTATTAATGAACAAAAGTCCCAAAAGTTAATGATATTTGAGAGAGCAGCCTATTGACCTGTTCCTTTTTAAAACCAATTTGATAATAGATCCAACTTAAGATTCTTAATTTCATCTAATAAAATAAATCAAATAACTGCCTAAATTGCTATCTACTGTCTATCCCAGGTGCAATGGTTCGCCTGTTTTTTTCTGCCAGCATCTATTGCCTCCTCTCTGGTTAAGAGCACCCAGTTTTCCTTTGGGGAGTAGGCTACTTCTCACATTTTGACTCATATAGTAGCGTTGAACTCATTTTCTAACTTCAGGAGCTGACAGTGTGGCACAAGTTGTTCACTGATTATTTCTCTTATGTGCCTTGACTATGGGACTCCAACTGAGCCAGTGACCCCTTGCTCAGGCCAGCAACCTTAGGTTCCATGACAACAACCTTTGGGCTCAAGCCAGCAACCACTGGATCAATTACATGATACCACGCTCAAGCTGGGAACCCCGCGCTGAAGCCAGATGAGTCTGCACTCAAGGTGGTGACCTCGGGGATTTCAACCTGGAACCTCAGCATCCCAGGTTCACACTCTATCCACTACACCACCATAGGTCAGGCTAGACGTGAAATACTTCTTTAAGCTCTTAGGAAAGAAGCACATTCTTTCTTCCCTGGTTCCATGCTGAAAGAATATAATAAGCCTGTTGTTGCTGGGGGGGGGTGCTTAACCATCATTTGGAGCCCACCCCAAATAAAGAAGGAAGTAGAACCAAAAATGGAGAGAAACAGAGTCCTAAGAAACTGTTTTACAAGCTAGACTCAACCATGCCTGAAGCCGTTCATCACCATTTGATCTGGATTTCTGTCTCATGAAACCAAAAGGAGGCAATAAATATGGGACAGGGACGTCAGAAGTTTGTCTCCACCCTCCACGACTCTTCTGCCTGTCTTAGTCGGCCGGGGCTGCTCTAACAATAAGCACAGACTGAGTGGACAGAGCAAGTTACGGCTACCTTCCCTGCCCAGGGGCCTTGTCCCCTCTCTAGTTAGGAGCACCTAGTCTCATCTCCTCCAGAACCTGACAGCAGAGAGTTGGTATAAATATGTTTAAAACCAGAGTTACTATTTAAAAAGTCTCTGACGGTATAGAAATTAAGACATAAAATTATTTTAGAATCAAAATATGCTATTACAGAAAAACTATACTGATAACCAAAAAGTGTAAGGTTTGCATTTACTTTTCTTTAGATCTAGAACAATATTAAATATAAAACTTCAGCAATATTTGCTAACATAAAAATCAAGTTTGATAATATTCATAAATTATTTTTTCCTAGACACATCAAACATGACCATGATTAGGTGGCCTCTTAGAAATAAATAAGGGTCTATCACAGAAAATAACAGAGAATCACTTTGTAACCTCAGAAATGTTTTTCCCTATGAAAACCAGAAAAAAAACAATTAGAGAGGAGTTTCCTGGATGCAGAAAGGTCTCACATCGACTGCCTGTTACCTACTGTGTCACCGGAGCCCCATTTCCATGGTCACCTTTCCAGAGGAGACCATCCCTGGAGGATGGATGGGTGGTAGAAGAAAAGATGAGCTCAGCCCCAGGGGTGGCCTCACCTCTGCCTATCCCTGAGCCTAAACAGAGGAACAGTAGTAATTACTGCAGAGGTCTCAAGCTGCAGGCCCTGGGAGTCAAATACTTTGTTTTAGCAGGAAGGGTGTTTGGAAATTCAAACTCTCAACTTTTCTTAAAAATCTGAATGTTCAAGCAACATTGAGACTAAACTGCTGAACAGAGAGGATCTATAGAAATGTTGCCCTCTTGAGACTGGGCACCTGCTCTCAGGGTCACAACCGTCTCTGCAACTCTCTATTGTCTTCCGCCATGTCTATATTATCTGCCTGGCTGCCGGTGGGTATGAAAGCCCTGCTCTCATAGTCCGACACACTTGCTTATTGCTTTTAAGCATAAAGCTGAGATTTAAATCTTGCTTGCTGCAGAGCAACATGAACTCGAGATAAGAGCACTGGATCGTCCCTCCACCACTAACTGTGCGACTGCATGCAGGTCACTCTCCGCTCTCCTTCTCGCCCGTGGAGTGGGAATGACAGTGCTCCCAGTCTCTCTCACAGGGTTGCTGTGGCGAGCAAACGGGATATGGGGTGTTAAAATGCTCTACGGAGAGGAGGTGTTACCAATACAGTAAGTGTTAATCTTTGGATAGGATAGCCCATTTAAAAAATATTATAAGCCCTGGTCAAGGAGCTCAGTTGGTTAGAGTGTCATCCAGATACATCAAGGTTGTGGGTTTGATCCCTGGTCAGGGCACATAGAAAAATCAACCAATGAATGCATAAATAAGCAGAACAACAAATCAGTGTTTTTCTCTCTGCCTCTTTCTTTCCCTTCCTCTCATTCTGAAGTCAATTTGTAAATTTTAAATATTAAAAAAATTAAAATATTGTAAAACAACAGCATTTCTTAGGAATCTTTAAGGATAGTACACTGGGAAAGCTTGATTTTCTATTCATGGTTAATGGTACAAAAGAAATTATTAAGCCAAAGACAACATACTCAGGAAATGCAAATATATATATAAAACTATTTCTTTATTTTAAAAACTTATAAGCATAAATAACATCTGACTTGTCAGATTGCTAAACTGGGAAATGACTAAATTTCCTCAGAACTAAAGATAACTTTAAGGTCAAATAAGTTCAGTCAACTAAGGTTTTCAGGAATAATACATATGACCAAGAAAAGTCTCTTTAGGAATGATGATGTAAAAAATAAGAAAAAATCATCTGCAAAGGAAACTAAGACAAATGCTGATGTTAAAGTGTGCAACAAGCTGGGATTAGCTACCACCTCTAAAGAGAACATAACAGAATTTCATAAGTGATTAGCCAGCATTAAGATTCCAGACAGCCAAGGTTGCTGTGATTATCTGTTACAGAGAAACAGACCTACAGCACAAGCAGACTCCAGTAACGGTACCGAAGAGGCACAGATAGTCTGAGAAGTCCTTGAGGCACCATGTCACTACATCCATCACTTAAATCTATGGACTTCAGTAATTTGGGTTGAAAATTAATCAAAATGGTCCACAGGTCATTGGTCAGGTTTATTTAGTCATCAAAAAAGCTGGTCTAATTAACCAAACATTATGAAAAATGTCTTCTCTGGAAACCTTCACCTTACCAACAAAGGGAACTTTTGAGACTAAACAAAACCAAGAGCAGTTACTTACATGCTGCATTCTACTTAATTTTTCAGATTCTCCTTAAGAAGGAAAAAAAGTATAATGGAGTACATGAAGAGATATGTTTTTAAAGTAGAACCTTGAGTGTTCTTTTGTTTCTATCACTGTGGTTTTAAAATTAATTTTTATTCTTATCAAAATCAAACGTGACCATGGTTCGGAGGATTCCATTCAAACAGTGCAGAAGGGTCTGTCATGGAAGGCCACAGCCCCTGCTCGGCCCTTCACCAGCCCGCTCCTGTTTCTCAGAGGAAACCACTTTTGGTTGATTTGGGGGTTTGGTTTCTCTGGGACTCACCAACAAGTCATTAAATAATGAGTTATAATTATACCACTTCTTTCATAAATCATATTTGTTAACACCATCTACTGACTTCCTATTATGATATACCAGAATTTAGCTCACATTCATCCCTACCCCACATCCCCACACACACAGACATCATCTATTTATATCACAACTTTGGTTTTTCAACCAATTACCTTCTTCATTAAAATACTATAAACACAATAGTTTCAACTTTGTTTCTTCTCCTACTGACTGTGCCTTTTATCTCACAGGTAAGCATCCTAACAAGAGCAGGGCTTTCTCCTTTCCTCCTCTCCCTCCTCTCACTACTGCCAGTATGTCAGCTCATATCATCAGGATTTTCTTTTTCTTGGTCAACATGTACTCCGATTATATAAAGTAAAGAAATTCACTATTGTCTTTCACAACCTCTCTAGAGCCTATAATTATACATTATTGCTGGTGGTGTTTTTGTGCCTTACTTTGAAGACTGACTGCTATTCATTATGAAAATCCATTTTAATAACATATACATTTTGTTCTTTATATTACAGTCAAAGTTCTCAAAGAACAAAATTTTACTCAGCCAAAGAAGTACCAATTGTAAGTGACTAAGAAGTCTGCTTCCTTCAACTTTAGGTCAATTTATCTTTGAAGCCTTCCACAGTGGAATTCTAACTATCATTAGAAAATATTACAGATTTAGGGTAACTTAATTGTTTGGAACATCACAGACAAGGTACAGATTAAAAAGAACCATTTTTTATTTTAATCCTTCTGTACAGAGTACCAGGTGTCCTTGACTAAACCGTTCTTTTCATCACTACCTGACAACCTTTGGTAGAAGTCACCCTGTATCCCTTCTGCCTCCACCCCAGTTCACAACACAAAACAGTTTATTATCATGCTCAGCGCCATTTATCTGACCATCATAGCCATGGTACAGATATACCTGCTGATTAAAATATCTATGGATCTAAACTGGATAGGGTTTGGCGTTAACAGGATAACAAGTAAGAGATGCGATATGGAAACCCCAGTGTCTCCAGGAACAGAAAAAATCAATGTGTACTATAGAGCGCTAAGAGTCTATGACACTCGAGTCAGAATGCCTGGTTTCAATGACCAGCTCTACCACCACCAGTGGTATGACCTGAGCATGTGACCCAAGTCTCTGCACCCTTTATTTAAGAAACTGAGTTGTTGCAAAGATGAAAAATAATGATATATGTAAGGCATTGAGTATGCTACATGGCATATAATAACAGCTAAACAAACGAGACTCACTAAAATTATTATTGTTATCACTATTATGGTGTTATTGGTGGAGAGCCTTGATTATACGACATTTTATGTTGGACCTATCACATCTCTTGCTTCTGCATACCTGGAAGTCAAATGAACATTCTTCTTTTCAAAATCTGCCTTTACTTCTAATTGCAGTCACTGGTACTAGGCTTGGTGGGCAAATAGCTCAAGCTGGTGCTCCAGGGCTGAACTCCCTGAGATGCTAACCCCCACATTCTTGTAGGTACTAGTTTCATGTTATATCACTTCTTACCATAAGCCCTGATTTTTTTAAAGGTACATCTGAATAACCTCACGTATAGAACCATCTAAGAATACTAAAAACAGATGTGCTCTCTTCGAGACAGACTGAGGACATCCCAAGAAAGGCTGATTTAGTACTACCTGGGATTGTGACGAAAGTTCATCAAATAGAAGCTATTGTTAACAAGCCTAAAGAAAAAAGATAATTCGGTCTTACTGCCCTGTTAGACATGTTTGGGACAAAGGAAAGTACATTTCTGTGGTGATTTTTGAGATATTGAAAATGAAATAAAAACAAATGAGAAGAATAAAGAAATTTAGCTCATGGACCTGAAAATCACCATATGTGAAACAGTAAACAAATAGCTACTGTACTCTCAAATGGTAATCCTTCCTTGCAGCCTTTCTCAGTTTACTGGACCAAATAATTCAAGCCTCTTTTGTGTCCCATTATAATCCTACACACAATATGATACCTAGGATAGTGTTTACATACAAAAATCATTTTAAATCAGGAGGTGATAAAAACTGACATCTAGTTTCTCTGATTCTCCTCACCCCAAGATTTTACATAATTAATTTGTCTTCTTAAAAAAAAAATCCTGAAATGACAATTTTTTCCTTAGGCACAGAGTTTTTTGGCTCCACTTTAGATGCCAACATAGTCTCATCATGAAAATAAATTAAAAGTAGGTGGTCTGGTTAGTCTTCACAATGCTACGTTTTAATCAGCAAAGCAGTGAAAAAGATGATTGTCGAATTGCTGGCATATCTTCAAACAACAGTGCAAGCTGTCCATTTTACTCACAATGAAAAAGCTCTTCAAGAGATTTCGATAAAGGCTTCCCTCCTACTTGCAATCCACATTTGTAATGTTTATATAAGTGGGGGATATAAATCTTTCTCCAATGAACCCCATGGTTTTTAAAGCAGACTTCTTGTTATAAACTGCCTGTTTCCGTTTTGCCTGCCTAAGCAAGCCAGGCACAGCCCATTCGCGAGAGACTGGAACTAATTTAATGTGCTCCAGGTTTAAGCCCCCAGCCTCGGAGCCTTTACAGGGAGATTTTACACAGTGGATTACTGCTGACTTTAACAATGATTCATATGCTAAGTGGCTTTTGATTTGTTTTTTAATGTCAGAAAATATGCATTGGCAAAAGAAATATCATCAAAATCATTTTGTTAAACAATGCCCATAAAAATACAAAAAAAAAAATTCAACTTAAAAAAAAATCAGTCTAAATATTAGTCATGCCAAATGCTTGTTCACATGAATGTGTAGTTTTACTCAATGCAAAAGGAACCAAAGTTGTTTACAGAGAGTTAGATTTAAGACTGGATGAGCTCCAAGATATGATTGGTTGAATTGCTATACTTTGCCACAAGACTCATTCCCATTATTAAAAATACCAAAGTCACACTGAAGATAGACAAAAGCATCATTCTTTATCCAGCCTCAAAGATACTCTGCGCGCTTTTTTTTTTTCAAAGATGCAAAATTCCTTGAAACCAACACTAATTAAAACAAAAACACATTCACGAAGCCCAGGGTAAGATCCATCATCTCAAAGTATGTCAGGGGAGGAAAGTCTCCTCTGTTTAATTCAAAGGAACAGAGCAGCAGAGACATTAATTCAAAAGAAAACAAACTGAGAAACAAAAGTATATATTGTACTGTTATTCTAGATCTCTGCATTTCAGAGGCCTGAACCATTCATCAGAATATGCTTTTAAAATGCCAAATGTAATGAGATATACTAGTCCTAGTCATCTGTGGGTTTCTATCTTTTCTTGATTTTCTTTTGAAAGGGCCAAGCAGTCTTACAGTAGGGGGCAGTATTGTAACATCATGCTCACTCTTGAAACATGGGCTGACTGAAGGAGGAAAAAGGACCATTATTCTTTAAGATTACACCATGTTGGCATAATTATCGTAATTTATTACAAATTTTTAGATTTTTTTTCCTTGACTCCAACTTGCTTTTTGACTGCCTATTTACAATATTAAGATGTCTTAAATGATACAAAAAATAAATGCCTGTTATAAAAACCTACCCAAATATCTGAGACATGCTGATTGCTACTTAGCAGTGGAAGAACTATTTATTGAATGTCATATTTCAAAAGCATGAAGACTTCTCCAATTGCAAATATCCAGATGTTCTTTATTATAAATAAAATATCACATCGGGAGATGGTAAAAAAAAAAAAAGAGAGAGAGAGAGAGAGAATGAATGTTTTATCTTGGTACAAAATGAAATAATACAGAGCTGGTGTATAAACACAAGTCAAGGTGACCAATGCTAATTGATGCTAATTTCAAAAATATGAGATAAGAAAATATTTACAAGTATTTGTATTTGTATATTCAGAAATAAACTTTTTCTTTCCATTTGCCTAGAATGGCTCTTGGCTGGCCTGCTAGGAAATATGGAAACTGAAACTGTTTGTACTAAATGCTTGGCTTCCAATGACTTACAATGCTTTGGGAATTTGCAGAGGAAAAAGCAAATTCTTTGCCAGGTTCCAAGAATAAAACCTATAGATACAAGATATAATGAGATTTTTTTAACCATACATAATGGTAATCCATAATACTTTCTCTAAATTCTGTAAATTTGAGCAATTGAAACTTTTCTTTAATGCCTGAAAGCGTTAGGTCACCAAATAAAACAAAAACTATTTGACTTTAAAACAATCAAGCCTCATGCAGTCTTACCAAGTGTTTATGCTTATCTTTGTTTTTAATTTCATCTCAAAGGTTTGTTGGCTTGCTTGTGTTAAGAGATTGGGATGTTACAGATTCAAACAAGGATTTTTCCCAATCTAATAATTCTCCTGAAAAATTCAATACTAAAACTATCCCTTTATAGATATGAGTTAATATTTTTAAATGTATAAGAAGAGAGACTAAAAAAGCAAAAACATTATGTCATAAGAAGCCAGCAAGAATTCACTGAATCATGCTTGAACACTATAAATTCTAAATTTCATTACTTCAAGTTAGGTTAAGTTTATTGCTTATTGTTCTCTACACTTCTCCATTCCGGTTGAAGCTGTTTTAAAGTTGGAGCTCTTTGGTTTTATGTTGTGTGAGTGAGTGTGAGTGTGAGTGTGAGTGTGTGTGCATGACCGCACAAGATTGCAGTGCACCCAGCTTGGAGAAGCTGCTCTGCCCCCTGCCTTTTCATCAGTTCTTCTCAATTGTGACAGTATCCTTTTTCAAGACTTAACAGAAAAACTGGACCTATAATTACCACCAAATTTCCCTCAAATTGAGATTAAACAACATATATTTGAGTTGCCAGTTGGGACATAATTCTTCATAATTATTGTACAAAAGAACCCATGACAGTTGCAACAAAGTAATTGACTAATGGCAGAGCACTAGGTATGCATTTCCTTGAAAAATCTGTTTGAAACTCTCAGTCTTAAAGAGAATGTAAAATGGTCCCATCTTCTAATTAGTTTCTCACCAGTCAAAATAGCACTGCCACAGTGTGCAGGGTCCAAGGTTCCTCTGTGGCAAAGCTCATGTGACCCTTCGGTTCCTCTGAGTGCAAGCATGATTTCATTTCCAAATGCTGGCATTTGTGACAGAGAAAATGGCAGCATTTTTCTTCTAATAATAACATATTTTCCCTATTATTGAAAACATTTCTCTGTCACCTGTATAGTCAAAAAGCACCCTGACAAACCCCAGAAACCTGTACTTACTTTTCTACCTCCCTTCCTTCTTTTTTTTTTTTTTTTTTTTTTTCACTTTTCTGAAGCTGGAAACGGGGAGAGACAGTCAGACAGACTCCCGCATGCGCCCGACCGGGATCCACCCGGCCCGCCCACCATGGGGCGACGCTCTGCCCATCAGGGGGCGATGCTCTGCCCATCCTGGGCGTCGCCATATTGCGACCAGAGCCACTCTAGCGCCTGGGGCAGAGGCCACAGAGCCATCCCCAGCGCCCGGGCCATCTTTGCTCCAATGGAGCCTTGGCTGCGGGAGGGGAAGAGAGAGACAGAGAGGAAAGTGCGGCGGAGGGGTGGAGAAGCAAATGGGCGCCTCTCCTGTGTGCCCTGGCCAGGAATCGAACCCGGGTCCTCCGCACGCTAGGCCGACGCTCTACCGCTGAGCCAACCGGCCAGGGCCTCCCTTCCTTCTTATACGAGTGAGGCGCTAACCCAGAAACAACCGGGTACGAGCTTTGGGTTGTGTGCTATACAATAAGAGATATATTTGGCCTTTGTCTCAGGTTCCTGGCACAGAGCTTCTAAATCCCTTGGAACTTCTTGAGTGACAAGAGTGTCTTCCAGTGTCTTCCATTACTCATAGCAAACCTCTTCTGATGATCACATCTAAGTTTATGCTAGCAAGGTGACTCAGGGTGGGATCCTTAGGGAGTCTCGAGATGGAAATGATCGCCAGAAAGGCGGGTTGATTAGAGGGTTGAAACTTCCTGTCCCTCCCACAGTCCTGGAGGAAAGGGGGGCTGGAGATTGACCTCCGTAAACACTCCTGAGCGGATTTGATGGGTTTCCAGATTGCTGAGCACATTAACTTGCTGGCAGAGTGGTGCATCAGAGAGGGCACGGAAGCTCCATGTCCTGCCCTCTCCCCCTCCACCCTGCACCCTGCCCTATTCACCTCTTCCATTTGCTTGTTCCCGAGTTTTATCCTTTCTAATAAACTGATCAATGTAAATGAAGTGCTTTACTGAGTTCTATAAGACTTTCTAGCAAACTACGGAACCAGAGAAGGGGCTCATAGGAACCTCTGATTTATAGCTAGTCAGTGAGAAGTACTGGTGGCCAAACTCACAACTGGCATCTGAAGTGACGTCTTTTGGCACTGAGACTCTTTACCTTGGCGGATCTGATACTAAATCCAGGTGGATAGTGTCAGAACTGAATTGAATTACTGCACACACAGTTGGTGTGTAAAAGAACTGGAGGAATGTCTGGTGTGAGAAAAGTCCTCAGTTGTGTTTCCGGAGTATGGATGGGTTGAAGGCAGGTGTCTCCCATATGACCAATGACAGAATTTCCAAGTACATTAATAGCTTGGGCTGCTACAAATATCATAGACTGGACTGCTTACACAACAGAAATTTATTTTCTCATAGTTCTGAAGGCTTGAAGTCCAAGATCAGAGTGCCAGCAGGGCTGGGTTTTGGGAGGGCTCTCTTTCTGGCTTTCAGGTGGCTGTCTTCTCACCCTGTCCTCATGTGGCAGACAGAAAGCAAGCGAGCTCTTTGGTGTCTATTCTTAAAATGCACTCACTAATCCTATTCTGAGGGCGGGCCCTGCCCTCTCACAACCTCATCTAACCCCAAGTATCTCCCAAAGACCTCATCTCCAAATATCATCACATGGGGGGTTACAAGGCTTCACCATATGAATTTGGAGGGGATACAATTCAGTCCCCAGCACTGAGATTGTTAGCCAAAATCAGAAACACAGCTTGCAGTTATATAATAATATTTCTTTCTATGGATGGGGAACTATACTTCACCCGAACTCTTAACACTGGGTTACAAGAAACTGAGTCGACACCAGAGTCATCATAGAGGTTCATCTTAATTCCTACCTAGCAACCTCCCCTGCTCTTCTTCCCACCGCCCACCTCCAAACTCACCCTCAACAAGAAATTCTCTGCAGTATGTAAGAAGTATTATGAATGTGAATCTCTGAAAATGTTGAACTGCTCAAGTGTATTACAAATGAAAAAAAATTACTACAGCCTCCTGATTTGAAGGCAAAATATAAGCACTGTCTCTGACTAGTAACAGTTTTTCACTGTTTAGAGTGAAAGAAAAAAACAGTTTCTAGAAAAAAGACTGGGGCTTCCTGTTTGGAAAACCAGGAGCTAGGGCAAGCCTTCTATTAACAACTGAAAGGAGTTTTACTTCATGAAGTAGACAGCCTTTGGTTTTAGCAAAATGTGTTTAGATCAAATTCTGATATATATTTACTGTTGAAGAATAAATGTAGATGAAAGTATATTGTTGTAAGCACATAAATTTAATCCACCTTATGACCTGTATAGCTTCTGATAGACTCGATCTCCTCACACACACACAATGAATTCACTTCAGTCAGTCATCTCTATGCATCTGAGATATATAAATCCATCCTCAAAATCAAAAGTTTAAAATTTCAGTAAAGTCTGAGTACTTGCTGGAAAATATAGTTGATGTTACTATTTACAAATAATATATAGAAGCACAGATCTTAAAAAGGGAAAGTATGGTCAAATAGTCCCTTTAGTTTGTATATGACTCTAGTGAGGTCAGGAAGATGTAATTGAAGATTTGTAAGTGACATTTTAAATTTTAGTAAGATCAAGAATTCAGGGTTAAGCTGGAAGATTAAACATATACAACTAAATATTCTACCTCCCAAAACCCCAATAAAATTACAAAAAGAAAACAACAAACCTAGAAAATAAAAGCTTTTGTGTTTTAATAACTAAACTCACAAGTACAAAGAAAACTGAAGAGGAAATAACAGCAACAAAATTTTGGAAGTTTGAAAGTCAATGCAAACGTGCTGAAGGACTCAGGAGAACCAGGAAAGCCAGGTTCTAACTCAGGGGTCGGGAAGCTTTTTGGCTGAGAGAGCCATGAACGCCACATATTTTAAACTGTAATTCCATGAGAGCTATACAACGACCTGTGTACATTACGCATTATCCAATAAAAATTTGGTGTCCCGGAGGACAGCTGTGATTGGCTCCAGCCACCCACAACCATGAACATGAGGGATAGAAAATGAATGGATTGTAATACATGAGAACATTTTATATTTTTAACGTTATTATTTCTTTTTTTATTAAAGATTTGTCTGTGAGCCAGATGCAGCCATCAAAAGAGCCACGTCTGGCTCGCGAGCCATAGGTTCCTGACCCCTATTCTAACTGGTGGAAAAAGTAAACCTATTTACACTACGGAGTCCGCCAAGGCTCTGAAATTAACAGTAAGAGCTTCCTCAGAAGTTGTGAGGGACTTAGTACATTAATAAGTGGGATAAAATTGTTTGAGAAGGGCCTGGATCTTTAAGTCTCTTCCAACATTTCACAGTACTTGGCAACTGCCTTTCCCTTACCTTGGGGGCAGATGGGAGGGTCCTCTGGAGAGATTAACACAAAAGGTTTTGGTCTAGGGGTTGCTGAGTAAAGACATGGGGATTAACTGACATACATCAAAAGCTGAACGCTGACATTATCCATCTGCTGGTCTGAATGTTCATGTCCCCTCCCCCCTAAAATTCATATATTTAAATTCTTGCCTCCAGAAATGATGATATAAGGAACTTGGACCTTTGGGAGGTGCTTAAGTCATGGGGATGTACCCTCGTGAGGGGGACTGGTGCTCCAGAAAGCTCAGTGGCCCCTTAGCCACATACAGACACCGCGAGAAGACGCTAGCTGTGAAGCAGGAAGAGGACCTTCATCAGAATATATAACCTTGCTGGCACCCTGATCTTGATTTTATCCTGGCGTTCAGAACCATGGGAAATAGATTTCTGTTGTTTATAAGTTTATGCAGCCTGTGGCATTTTGGTATAGCAGCCTGCATGGACTAAGATGCCACACTTCCTTCTACATGGCTTTCAGAAGATACATTAAGACCTTTTCCATTCAATGCAGAAAATTGGGAGGGAACTCTTTGGGGGAATACTTATAGCTCAAGAGAAAAGGCATAGTTTGGATTCTAATGGTTCCCCAGCAAACAACTTACCTGATCACCCACTTGTAAAACTCAAATCTATAAGCCTAATATAGGTTCAGCATATCCAATCAGCTTTTTAGACATGTACTCTAAGCCATACAACCAGCAATTATCCAACATCTGAAGAAAGATTCTAACATAGAAGATAGAGAAGAACACAACTTAAAAAAAATTAAAAAACAATATGAAAATAACCATCAGGGAGAAGATATTATATTCATAAAACAAGAACAAAATGCTATTTAAAAATAATTATTATAAAATAAGTCAACTTCCTTTTTTTAATTGAATTTATTGGAGTGACACTGGTTAACATAATAGCCATAAAGGTTTTGGGTGCCCAACTCCACAACACATCTCCGTACACAGTATTGTGTGTTACCCTCCCCTGAGCCGATCCCCATCCATTGCCATCCTGACATTTCATTTCACCCCTCTCCCTGCCTCCTGTTTCTCATTTTCTTTATTTACTTTATACAAAAATCAAATTATAATACTTTTAATTATTGCTTTTGCTATTATTACTTATTATATTTATTTTATCTCAAAATCTAATTTGTTAGTTTGCTTACTGATATGTCTCTCCAGTATCTTAACTGGTTAAAAATGTTTCCCGGCCCTGGCCGGTTGGCTCAGTGGTAGAGCGTCGGCCTGGCGTGCGGGGGACCTGGGTTCGATTCCCGGCCAGGGCACATAGGAGAAGCGCCCATTTGCTTCTCCACCCCCCCCCTTCTTCCTCTCTGTCTCTCTCTTCCCCTCCCGCAGCCAAGGCTCCATTGGAGCAAAGATGGCCCGGGTGCTGGGGATGGCTCCTTGGCCTCTGCCCCAGGCGCTAGAGTGGCTCTGGTTGCTGCAGAGCGACGCCCTGGAGGGGCAGAGCATCGCCCCCTGGTGGGCAGAGTGTCGCCCCTGATGGGCATGCCGGGTGGATCCCGGTCAGGCGCATGCGGGAGTCTGTCTGACTGTCTTCTCCCCGTTTCCAGCTTTAAAAAAAAAAAAAAAAAAAGTTTCCCTATGCAATATATTAAACATATTTGTCCCATAGGAAAAAAAAAGATATAAAATCTAGAATCTGAGAATTTTCTAATCTCTCAAGTAGCTACTATTTTTTAACAACACTTAGATGTAATCAAGTTTCATTTAGATTCTTACCAGCTACTACTAAAAATTTAGCTTATTCACATTTTAAAGTAAGTGGGAAGTATTCTGCAGGAAAACAAAAGAAAGTAGGAAAGGAGAAAGAACAAAAGCAAATAGTTCATGTAGTCAGAGTTGTAATCTTTTTAAAAACAAAAATAATTAAAAAAATTATTCTCTTTAAAAAATTATATTAAATTAGACACAAAGGACATGATTGGTTTAGCAGGTTTTCTATTGGAGAGTCATCTTCCCACTTTGGTAACAGTGTAATGTATGTTTAATAGCAAAAGAATTTGCAAGTTAAAAAAGTAATATACAGAGTACACACATGCACACATGCAAACACTCACAAAGAACTCTTGAAATTAAAAATATGATATCAAAAATAAAAAATTCAATAAAAAGCTTTAAAGACAAAATTGAGACTATCTCCCAGGACAAAAAAGGAAAAAAACCAACAGAAATAGGAAACATTTTTAAAAGATTCAAACATTAGAAAGCCAGTTAATGGTCAGTTCCTCTCTAAATATAAGGCTGTTCATTTAACTATTGCTCCCTCAAATGTTAAGGGTGGGATCAGAAATCATATATAATGAACATAATTCCACTATATAGCCTGTGCTTTGTTTATTCATGGGTGCATGCCCTCACTATGTACTCAATATGTTTTCAGGGAATATTTACTATTGTTAGACATTGTGTTAAGACTAGGAAAAAGATGGCAAGACATAGTCTCGTCCTCAAGAAGCAACATCACAGAGAAGTGACAGAACAGTGTTCATAGAACCTTTAGATTGTTTTGCAAGTGGCTTTAAGATCTTAGTCCATTTTTAAAAAATGCAAATTGGAAATAGTAGATGATGCATTTTGAATGTAGTTTACACAACAAAGAGAAAGGGTAACTCCAATCATCAAATCTTTACTCAAAGAAAATACTTGGCACTATTATAGTACAAGACTGGTGAACAAATGGATATATTTCATATAAGTAAAAAATGTTAATGTGCAAATGCCATTTTCTTTTTTTTTTATGATTCTCTCTTTTAAACTCCTTTTTAAAATTAACCAACATGTTCTGGCACTGATCACTATGGAAAGGACTTCATAGTTTTAATTCAAAAAAGCAGGTTCCCTTGTTCTCTTGTTTTTATTTTTTTTAAGTGAGAGAAAGGGAGATAGTGAGAAAGACAGAAGGGGAGATAGTGAATAGATTCTACTTGACTCCAGTGCTTAAGCTGCTGATCTCTAAACTGCAGGCAGCTAGGGTAATGGGTGGGGAGAACAGGCTGAAGTGTTGACTAAGAGGCTATGTAGGTGATTGACACAAGATTGTAACTAGAGAGATTTGTTTAGGCCAATAGTTCTCAAACTGTGGTCAGGGGACCCTAGGGAACCTTTTCAGAAGGGCCACAAGGTCAAAATTATTTTCATAATAATACTAAGACATTATTTGCTTTTTTTCACTCTCATTCTCTGAGGAGCACACAGTGAAGTTTTCCAGAAGCTATGAAACATGTGAGATGACAACAGACTGAACGCAGAAGCAGATAGGAGAATGCAGCTGTCTCCGATTAAGGCAGACATTTTCAAGAGATTTGCAAAATACAAAACAATGCCACTCTTCTAATTAAATGCTTTTGTTTTGAAAAATAGTATTTTTCATGCAAAAATTATTATTTTTTAACATGCAGTGGATTTATTACTGTTATTTTTAATGAAGTAATAAGTTTTTTTTTAATTTCTCAGTTTTATTTTCTAAGATAGTTAATATCAACAGCTATAACCCTCATAAACAAATGTTCTTTGGGTTCCATAATAATGTTCAAGAAGTTTGAGAGCCACTGGTTTAAACTATATACTGAAAGGTAAAAAATGCCAACTAAGGAGTTTGAATTCCCGGCTTTATGCGGCTATTCTTCCTTTCTAGTTGACTGCTTCATGTTGCCTTCTTGGGCTGCCTCCTAATATCAGATGGGAGGTACACTCCCAAGCTAAGTTTCCTCCAGCTGAATTTTAAGTCACTCAGGCACTTCTGTTCCTTCTGCTGGGAAAAATTAAAACTCAGAACTTAATAGAATTCACTACTGGGAAAACACTCTCCTCTGCTCAAAACCAAATGCTCCTTTCCTTCCCTAAAGTTAGTAAAGGTAACCATATACAGTACAGTAATGCCTCAGTTTTCGCTGACTTTGGTTATCATCGGTTTCGGTTTTCATCGATTTTTTTCCACAAAAAAAATTGTCTTGGTTTTCATTGCTGTGCCCACGTGACCTCGCTGCTAATTTTGTGAAAACAAAGGGTGACCCACATGTTCTCCTGCTCAGCTGTTTCTAGCTGTGTGAACATCACCCCGCGCATCTAGCCAAACAATTCCATTACTTTCCAGTGTTTTTTTTATTGATTGCGAATGCTAATACTACAATGACATGTAAGTGATTACTGCGTACAGTAATTGGATTTACATTGATTCATATGGAAATAATTGCCTCATTTTCCTCGGTTTCGAATTTTGCCGATTGTTTTCGAACGGATTATCAATGAAAATTGAGATATTACTGTATTATAGCCTTAAAAGGACCAGGGTTGGCAAGAGCCAAAACAATACAAAATGTGGGAAATATGTTTAGGTTGGTGTACTCAGTACAACTAAGTTGACACAACCCCTATGAAACCTTGTTGCCAGTATTTGCCCAACTCACTTCCCAGACCAACAACCAATTCCAGGACAGGCTGGAAAGAGTACCCAAATCAAAAGAAAGCAAAGATATTTGCACATGAACAGAGAACAACAGCACAATAAAGTCTGAAGGAGATGATGAGTGAAAGAGTGCAAGAGGTAGCACACAGGCACATTTGCGGCGGAAGAGGCAGAGATAAGGGGTTACAGACAAATGACTAACACTCATAAAGGTACAAGGAAAACTGTTCATATTAGACATAGTTTTAGAGCAGTTATTGTTATACAATTTCTACATAGGATCATTTGTTCTCTTGAAATGATGCCAGTTTTTTAAAAGAAATGAATACAACTATTCAAATTCTGCTTCACAAGTCAACCTTACTTAACTCATTTGCAATGATTACATCAATAATTTTTTAAACCAGCACATTCTACTTTTTCTATCTTGTTTACAAATATAGTTGATTAAAAAAGTTTATGACAGCTAGGTGCAGGCAGACAGTGGGCCAAGTAAAATATTCAGCTTGTATGTGCCAGTATGGCTATTCCAATTATTTAACTATTGAAACACTTCTGTAATAATAACATATGGTAAACATAAATACTTTCTAGTGATGATGATTCTATTAAAATTATTTCATAGGCTTGGTGTAAAAAGCTCCACCTTTTTACAAATTTCACTATCTAAAGATAATCAATACCATTCAAGATTTTAGACCCAGCGGTCTCTACATACATGTAAAGAATTGATGAATAAAAAGAGAACACAAGATCACTATCTTTTTATGTTTTATTGCTGCAGGTGTATTGGGAAAAAATTCTTCTTGGAGATACACAGTGCCAAAACAAAAACTCCAAAACCTTCTTGGAATAGAATAAGAAAAATCTGTCTCTTATTTAATTCATTTCTCTTCAGGGACCTGACTTTTGATATACAGAGAGGGCAAAAATTAAAGCCAGAGTAAATGTGACCTCCAAAGTCAGGCCTTGCTCCCAGGCAGGCCCTGTAAAAAGCAACAAAACAGAAAGCCTCATTTGTCACAACTCTTAAGTATTGTACACAGAAACTTCATGCCAGTAAACTAAAAGGAAACTCAAGAATTAGATGTACGAGCAAATAACACAGCATGTAAGAGTACCTGTGGAATTCTGCTTCAAAGGGTCCTTAAAATTTTTACATTCATCCAACCGACATATGGTTTTTCTCAATGTTTAACATTTTAAGACATACTGAGATAAAAATACCAAACAATAATAATAATAGGTACTAACACCACCACCACCAGGGTCTATGAGACCTCAGAATCTGCCCTCCACCCTACTTGTCCACCTCTTGGAGCTCATCCCCCCACCACCTGACACTCACACCACAGCAGTGGCCTCCAACCTGCCTCAGGGTGTTTGAACTTCCTGATCCTCTGCCTAGAACACTCTCTCCCTAGATGGTCTCATGGCTCACTCCCCCTTTTATTGAGGTCTCCACTCAAATGCCATTTCTTCAGAAAAGTCCAAACCTAACCACACAGTACAGGAGAGCTTCCCCAATCCCCATACTCAAATTATTTAAGAGCCAGTACAGCAAGGGCACCAATCAAAGAACCAGATGCTAGACAATCTGATCAGTTTATAAGTTATATATGCCTTATATATTTGGTTGTTTATATGTTTGTTTGTGTGTTTACTATCTGTTTCCTTAATTAGAATGAAAGTTCTATTAGGGAAAGGACTCTCTAGTATTCACTGCTCTAGTCCTACCACATGGATCATGACAATTAGTCACATAGTAGGCATTCAATAATTATTGAAATAAGTAATTGTGTGTTTATTAACTTATCAGAAATACAAAGAATATGATTATATGAAATATGATCAAGTATTGAGTTATTCAAAAACCATCTAAATGTATACATGTGCACAATTTAACAGCATTAGGTACAATAAAGCAATTAATAACACCTTACTAACCATAATTCAAAATCTTTGATAATTCAGGGGTCAAATGCAAAAACAAAAGTCTCAAAGACTCCATCCAGTTCCTATTGATTCTACTGTTGAAGGTGGAGAAGGGGGCACATCTCTCTAAGAAAATAAACATGCCTTACTGAAATAAAAAATTTGAAACCTTAATTTATATTACATTCAGGGGTATTCAAAATGCTATCTTCTCTTTCTTTCAAAAAAGAGAAACAAATTTTCCATACAGAAATAGTACAAATAAATCTCAGTTGCATAATAATTCTTATTTTAATTATAGAAAAGAACTAGTATTGGTCAAGTACTGGCAAATAAAAAGGTAACAGCAGTAACAGCAACAGCAGCAGAGTAATAGCAGGAGTAACAGTAGTCACTGCAGTGATCAAATCTATCTTTCAAGTCCCCATGAGTTTGCAGGGACTGTGCCTAATGCAGTGTATACATTATTTCTAATGTCCAGAACCAGCCAAAAGCCACCCCAACTAAACAGATGAGAGAAAGGGGGCTTAGAAAGATCAAGCAACTCTTCTTGGAGACTTGGGAGTAAGGTAATATTGATCATTACTGAATCTCCTCAGGGAAAGGAGAGAAGAAAATACCCTTATTTGATTGATGAAGAAACTAAGAAGCAAAGAATTTAAAGACTGAAAAATAGGTCTCTTGACTCCCATTCACAGGAGTCTTTGCCTATTGAGACTAACTTACCCCGTGCATTTTTTTATTGATTGATTTTTTAGAGAGACAGGAAGAGAGGGGGAGAGAGAGAAACATTGATTTGTTGTTCCAATTATTCATGCTGTCATTGGCTGATTCTTGTATGTGCCCTGACTGAGGATTGAATCCACAACTTCAGCACAATGCTCCAACCAACTGAGCTACCCAGCCAGAGCCTACCCTGTGCATCCTTAACGTCACCAAGATCTTGCCTTGCAACATAAATTGTAATGAATCCAAATCTTTATGAATTAAAAGGGCCTTGCTAGGGTCAGGGGAGGTAGAAGAGGGTAAAGGGTGGATAAATGGTGATGAAAGAAGACTTGACCTGGCATGGTGAACACATACTGCAATGTAGAGAGGATGTATTATAGAATTGTATACCTGAAACCTATATAATTTTATTATTCAATGTCTCCCCAATAAATCAATTAAAATTTTAAAAATAAATAAATATAAAAAGACCTTGCTGGTAATTATTTATTCTCACAATATTACCACAATTTGGCATATTTATGCCTTACCATCTCTAACTTGTTCTCCAATGGTGATTTATGATATGAATTCCCAGCTAATGAATATTGTCCAGATTTTGTATACAATTTTTAGAATATTGCATTAATTGCTTGCTTATTACTTTTTTACTTATTACTCATATGAACTCCAAGTCAAGACTATTGTGCTGGAGAAGAATAATTAGGATTAAAATAGCATCGCCAGGAGACAAATTAGGGGAAGGTAGAACAAGATAAATATTTCTGGGAGATGGTGAGTAGAGGCTGAGAAAGAGGGGAGACCCAGCTGCTCTGCAGGACCTGGTGGCATCTCCAGTCCTTGAACCCAACCAACACCATTGGAGGCTTCGAGAAGAGGCAGCAAATGGAACAAAACAGAAAACTACATTTAGCAACACATGGTACTAATGCTGTTCATTATATCCCTTTGTTCCTGGTACCTGACATTACTTTGAAGGAGTCAAATTTCAGTATCACTGAGTTTCCTGACCACATTGTTTTCTCATTAGGTTTATTACTAAAACAGCTTTTCACAACATCAGTTAACACTTTGGAAATCTGTTCCTATACAACCATCTTATCTGGATTATGTCTTTCCTCTTTCCCCCAACTTTGTTTCTTTAACACAAGAAAAATGGTACAAATTTTAATCATGTGCTAAAACAGTGAGAGAAGCAACAATGACTCAGTGAGTTAAAAAGAGAATAAAACCCTTGGTGTTGAAACACAGAATCTTGATTATGTCACCAACACAGAATTGCACATGTATGTGCTCCAACATTCTTCTCAAAGCTTTGATGGAAGAAATTATTTTTAAATGACTGCAAAGCATACCAATATGAGTAGTTGCCAGAAAGCTTAATTGTTATTTTTATCCATGAAACAGTGGATATCTGGCTGTAATACGATTTGAAAATATTAAGTGATAACCATTTGCTAATAATATCTTGAACTTACTTTTTTATTTGGCTTAATAACTTATTAAGATAACTACTTTAATGACAGTTCTGGAGAGAGAGAAAAAAAAGATTTGGAACTTCACAAGACAAATTAAATTCATTAAAATTAGGAGAGCTTTTCCAAACGGCATTTTCCCCCTATAATATTGCTTCCAAATGACTTGCCCAGTACACTAAGTCAGTACTAGTTCTGGTTACCATATTTAATCATGATTTCAGAGATATGTCAAAACATCAAAGGGATATCATCACAAGTACGGTAATATGCTGAAAGAGAAGAACTGGTTCCAAAAAGCTTAAGGCCCTAATTTGTATTGTGTCTTATTTAATTATTGTTATCTTTGAAAAGTAATATAATTTCAGCTTTATGCATTTAATTTTGGACCCAGATATTTGAAGACATGGGCAGTAGCAGATTCTACAGAAATGTATTCATAGTGCCTCAAAGGAAATTTTGTTTTTTTCCCCCCAAAAGAGCACGGACTGGTCACCAGATGTGGAGGCCATATGGCACATGAACACAAGAGCCCCGGGACAATAAGAATGAAGGTAATAAGCCCAACAGGCAGGAACAAACACTCTGAGATGATGGACAAATGTTCGATTCTGTTGACTCTCTGGAAAAAATATATATATAAATCACTTTATTTTTAAACCTAGAAATACAGCTTAGCCAGTCATTTTCTCCAACTCATTATTGTTTTGGCTTGAAAGGAAATTTATCCATGTGTAGTTTATTACTTGGTCTGAATTCTGTCTTTTTCACATACAATTCATGTTGAAGTTAAAAGAAAGAAAACTGAATCAGAAACAGCTAGTAAGATTGCTTTAACTAGCAAACAGATAAATTTGTTTTTGCTCTAACTCTCAAAGAACTGTTACAGCTAATCAGTCACTACAACCAACCAGTTTGTCCTGTTTCTGGATTCTCTCTTGGATTTAATCCTTCCCTCCACCAGCCTCAGCCCTTTCTCTACAAATGTGCACCTTCTATCTGAGCCCCGCCATGCTAACGGATCCTGCAGCAAGCCATGCACCAGCTGAACTCTGTGTCTCCAAATACGCAACTCCTACTACCTTGAGTGCCTTTCTCCCCCTTCCCTAACTGGCAAATTCTCTCTCATCCTTTAAAACATAGTTTAAGTATCAACTGCTTGAGAAATCTTGTTTGGCTTGCCCAGACAAAATTATGTATTTTTAAATGCCTTTTTTAATGAGTCGCCACAAATAAACCACCAATTCATTTCTATTCCAATGAGAAAGGAACAAAGATAATACTGATGGCAGCTGACACTTACAGAGGGCTTTATTTATACCAGACACAATGCTAAGTACAATACTTGATGCGAATTATCTCCTTCAAGGCTGTGAACTGAATATACAGTGTGTCCGTAAAGTCATGGTGCACTTTTGACCGGTCACAGGAAAGTAACAAAAGATATAGAAATGTGAAATCTGCACCAAATAAAAGGAAAACTCTCCTAGTTTCATATCTATTCAGTGCAGTTCGATGTGGGCTCATGCACAGATTTTTTAGGGCTCCTTAGGTAACTATCCCGTATAGCCTCTACAGCAGGGGTCCCCAAACTTTTTACACAGGGGGCCAGTTCACTGTCCCTCAAGACTGTTGGAGGGCCAGACTATAAAAAAAAAAACTATGAACAAATCCCTGTGCACACTGCATATATCTTATTTTAAAGTAAAAAAACAAAACGGGACAAATACAATATTTAAAATAAAGAACAAGTAAATTTAAATCAACAAACTGACCAGTATTTCAATGGAAACTATGGGCCTGCTTTTGGCTAATGAGATGGTCAATGTCCGGTTCCATATTTGTCACTGCTAGCCGTAACAAGTGATATGACGCGCTTCCGGAGCCGGGACGCGTGCATCCCGCATCACCGGAAGTAGTACTGTACGTGAGCGATGCTGCTACATACAGTACTCCAGGAGCACAGGATATGGATGCTGACCACCAATGAAAGAGGTGGTCCAGAAGTGTGGCGGGGGCCGGATAAATGACCTCAGGGGGCCGCATGTGGCCCGCAGGCCATAGTTTGGGGACCCCTGCTCTACAGACTCGTCACTGACTGATGGCCTACCAGAACAGGGTTTCTCCACCAAACTGCCGGTTTCCTTCAACTGCTTATCCCACTGAGTAATGTTATTCCTATGTGGTGGTGCTTCGTTATAAACGCGCCAATATTCACGTTGCACTTTGGTCACAGATTCGAATTTAGCGAGCCACAGAACACACTGAACTTTCCTCTGTACCGTCCACATCTCGACTGGCATGGCCATGGGCTGCTCCACTGTATACACTGTGTTACATCATCATCTGCACATGCGCACATGCTGCCACATCATCCTACAGAAACTGGGAGGGTTTTCCTTTTATTTGGTGCAGATTTCACATTTCTATCATCTTTTGTTGCTTTCCTGTGACCGGTCAAAAGTGCACCATGACTTTATGGACACACTGTACAAAGATCTCTTACAAATATACAAAAGAGAATACATTTGCATCACAGACCTTGAAGGAACAGGAAAATAAAAACCACTCAATCTAACTGAAGTAGACTAAAAATGATCACAAATTATTTGCTTCTCCTGCCCTTGAAAAGTAGTCTGATGTTTTTCTTCTCAGTTCTGGGCTGGTCAGTAGAAGTGATAAGCGAGACTTCAGAGGCTGTTATAAGAATAAGATGTTGTGTAGCAGCTTCCACAAGTTCTCCTGGATCTATCTCTCTTACCTGAGCGTCCATGTAAGAGGTCTGACTACCCAGAGACTGCCATGCTGAAGAGGCCATGTGTAGATCCTACAAGTGAGCCCATCCTTCAAGACATGTGACTGAAGCCCTCTTGGACTCTCACTCCTCTACGTTGAATGCCACCACCAAGTCACCTCATTCACTGCCATGTGGAGCTGAAGAATTGCCCAGCTGAGCTCTGCTTGAATTTCTGCCACACCAAATTGTGAGCTATCATAAGATGCTTCCTTTAAGCCAGTAAGTTTGGGGGTAATTTCCTGTGTGGCAACAGATAACTGGAAAACCCACCACTCATTCAAAACTATGATAATCATTTTCATGTATTTTTCCATTATTTCTTCTAATTCTGGTTACGTACCTAATGTCCCTCTACTTTCTTTTTCTTCTTTTTAAACTTGACAGAGTTGGGTTCATATTATATATACAGTTTTGTTTTTATATCCATAAGAATAAGCACTTGTAATGTCACTCCATTAAATTTAATTTCTAAATAAAAGTAATAGGAAAAAAACTACTTTTCTCATTAAAATTCTATTAACATTTCCTCACTTCATTAAAAATATTCTTTAATTATTTGATTTTTAATAACTATATACTGAGTTCCATCTTTCTTCTTTTGTGGAACATTTAAGTTGCTCCTAATTTTTTATTATTATAAATAAAATTGTAGTAAACATCTTTCCAAGTAAATCATATTAGCATCTCTGATTATGGCAAGATTAATCAATAGAAATAAAATTAACAGAAAAGATATAAACCTTGTCAAGAAACTCATCATATATTGCCAAAGTGCTTTGAAAAAATTCATTCTCCTGCCAATATTGCAGGTTTGATCCCCAGTCAGGGAGTTAGGGCACACACACACACACACACACACACACACACACACACACACACACAGATCAACCAATGAATGGCATTGGGTAAGTGGAACAACAAATCGATGTTTCTCTCCCTCCCTTCTCTCCTCTCTCACTCTCTCTCAAATCAATAAATTTTTTAAAAATTTAAGAAAAAAAAAATCACTCTCCCAAAGTAATGTGTCTTCAAGACCATGCCATTGAGCTCTACCCAACACTGAATTATCATTTGTTAAATAATCTTTGCTTATTTGAAGTGGTAAGTTGCTTCTCAGTGTAGCTTGAGTTTACCTTTTTTATTACTAGGAAAAGTGACCGTTTTTATCATATGTTTATTGGCCACTGTTAGTTCTTCATCTATAAAATGGCTGGGCACATATTTTTTATTATTCTTTTTTGGTTAAGTGATTATATTTTTCTTATTCATATGAATGGATTCTACATATTCATGTATATCAATCTTTGTCTTTATAATATTTTGTTCACCTTTTATAGTGGTTTTGATTTATCAATATCCTATGTAAAATTTTTAGTGGTAATAATAATGGCTAAAATTTATGGTTTCTATGTTACTGGCAAAGGCAAGTACTTTACATAAGTTTTTGTATTCTGAAGACTTAAAGAGTTTGCTCTTCTTATTAAGACCTCCAATTTATAGATGAGGAAGCTGAGGTTTGCTTAATGAGGTATATAATTTTCCACAAGATCACTCAGTAAGATCAGGGTCAAAATTCAAGTCCTAAACTATCTGATATTAAAGTTCTTTCTCTTAAGCACTAAGCTATACTTTACCATATCTGGAAATTTTCCCCCTTTGTGATTAATTCTATAACTTTTATGTTTGGGATGTTCTTCTATAGTTCTTGATAAACCATATGATTGCCAATATTTTATAGTAGCTTTCTTTTGGTTTTGTTTTTTAATTTACACTTTTTATACAGAAATAACCACCCCCCACCAACTGTTCTATTCATTTATTAAACCTTCTTCCATTACCCACTGGTTTGTGGAACTGCCTTTATTAAATACACTAAGTTCATTAAATACTAAAATACTCCTGCATCTGTTCCTGAACTCTTTTGCAACAGTACTGTATAATTAGCAATTATTGTTGATGAGAGGGGTGGTGTATTACTGAAAAGAGTAAACAATAAAACCAAAACAAAGAAACTGAAAATTATTGATTGGCATTGCTGATATATAATTGATATATATATTAATAAATACATAATGTAGCTTAAATGAAAAAGTCTCATTTAACATTATTGGTTTTCAGATTTTTAATGGCGATTTTTTAGAATGGCTTAAATTCTTTTAAAAAATCATTCACTGGAATTCTGACTGATTTTGCATTAAATTCATCAGTAGAGAAAAAAATTTGTATTGAACACCTACTATGTGCCAGGTGGAAAACCAGCAGTAAACAAAATATACAATCCCTACCTTCATAGAGCTACAGAAATACAAATAAATTAGACAATAAAAAGACAGGCCGATCAGTGCAAGATGATGGGAAGCACCCAGGAATTCTGGGGAGGCAGAGAAAGTGACCCAGTGAGAGAAAACAGCACATGCAAAGGTGCAGAGGACAATGAAACGATCAGATTTGCATATGAAGATCACTGTAACTACCTATGTCTCCTTAAAACAATCCCTTTTACCACCAGAAACCAGCCTACCTACAGAAACCCCTCTATTACTAACAAAATCATCTTTTTAACACTCCTTGTACAGTTGTCAAGTGATTGGCTTTTTTCTGAGTTATTTACCCCCAGCAGAAAAAAGAAAGTGCCAGTAGAGGTACATCCCAGAGAGCTCTGAGAGGTTAAGGGTGTCCTGGATCTTCTCGTGCCTTTTTACCATTTTGTGGTCTTGAGGACGAAGATGGAGCAAGCGATGGCCCGAGTGGAAAATGGCTGGGATGGGTAACCTCTGAGAGTGTCTCTTCTGGCCCTTTTATTGAGCATCCCCTGTCCTTCAATAATAAATGCCTTCTGGTCACCACTCCGTACTTTTGAATAAACAAGCACCAGTTATAACTGCTTCCATTGAAAGATGTCAAAATAAAGTACACTTTGAGAAAAGAGTATTGTATATAAGAGATATCAATATAAATTTTAAATAGTTTTAAAAAAAGAAGTAAATAGTTTATTGATTTGATTGTGCTGTCCCTCAAAGCTAACAGTAAAACTGGTCTATTCACACACTGTTAACAAAGAAAATTTAGGTATTAAATAGACCCACAAAAACTGTCTATAGAGAGGATTTGGCATAAAGCAGATTCTTACAAAGATGACTGCTAATGTAACTTCCAACAATAAGGATCCACCTGGTACATATAAACAGGGCTGAGATTTCTGAAGTAAATGCAAACTATGTATAATACAGAGTCTTTACAAAAATTTGAAAACTGCCTGTTGTTTGAGTCAAATCTCTCTGTACCAGAACGTCCAGCCTTTGGAACTTGCACTGGGAGCCTCAAGCTCTCTTTCTGTATTTACTGGTCATTCATAATGTGTGGCTGAAAAGTGGCAAATAAAAAGAATTAGATGTACTGGAGAGACTTGCTCCTTGAAAAACATCCAAGGTATGTTATTTATTCATAAAGCAAAAACAAAGACTCAATTCTATAAAACATCAAAAATCGTGAGCCAGGATTTATACTTCCTGGTAAACTGATGTTCAGATGATTTTCTTGTAAACAGGCAGAGAGGCACGTTCTGTACTAGAGATGGAGCTTAACAGCGACATACACTTAACTTCTATTTTCAAAGAAGCTCTTCAAGGCAGTATAGTGTAATTGGTGAGAGCACAGATCTGTAGTCAGGCAGAGCCAGGACAGAATCCAGGCTCCACCAGAAGCAGGCATTTAACTCCTCTAAGCTTGTTTCCTCATCTGTACAATAGTCCCCAGAATCCTGAGGTCTGAATAAGACAATGCATGTAAAGCACTTCAGCCTGGTTGTACTTAGCAAGAGCTCAGTGGTGGTGGACGAGGTGGTAATCAATTATCCTACAATTTCAGTATACGCATCTTGTAAAAACTTCAGAAAGATTTCACAAAGTGAAAGGTGAAAGTGGTAGTGGTTTGACAAAAGAAAGATGATAAGAGTTTTGGGCAAGATCTGTGGATCTGACAAGATTGGACCACGTTGTAGACAGATCGGCTACACCCTCCTCTTCTATGAACTTTGACAACAACAAAAAGGGGGGGAGGTCCGATTAGTGTTCTGAAAACAGATTTGGCTATGACCCATGACTTTCTTACCTGTGCCTAAAAACATATATATTCTGTCTGACCATAAATAGTCTTAAATTCTTGCATTTTCTGTTGCTCCAACCATAAATTACCTCTCTTATAAAGGTTTGGTATAGATCAATTTGAGATAAATCAGACAAAAATGTCTCACTAACTGTAAAGAACTACATGTTAATTGAATCAATATGTACTGTGTGCATCTTATAAATCAGGCATATTCCAAGTGAAGGAAAGGATGGATCAGTTGTAAGAAGCTAGGCTGTCAGTATCGGAGTAATTGTGACAAAAAGAGGTAGATGCAAATAACTCTGAGACATGCTACGAATGATAGTGTGGATGTACGAATAAGGGTGGATGGCAGAGTGAAATAGAGACCAATCATGTGTTAAAACAGAAAACCTTTACCAATTAAAAACTATTCTTAAAAAAAACAACTTAACATCTAATAGAGTGCTTCACACCCAAAAGATACTCCAAATTCGTGCTGACTACAGTTCTTATCATTTAATTTTTATTGCTTGACTCGACTCACTATATAATGTTAGCTCCACAATAGCAGAGACCTTACTTTTCTTGTTTGCTAATGCAGCCTGAGTGCCAAGCACAGTGTCTGGTGTCTAGTAGGTGCTGAATAAGCATTTGTTGGTTGGATGGGTGGATTTTATGTTCTGCTGACATAAGAAATTACTTCCATTTGCTGGACATTTCATTAGCACTGCTACAAAAGTGAAATATCTTTGCTTCTAACTTTAGTCAAAATTTATCTTTTTTTTTTTTTACTCTATTCTTTTGTCATGATAGGCAGAAACATACTGAATTAGGCTTTCCCCAATTAGTATATGAATTGTTCATAAGGAGAATTTAAATCAGGTGGGCTCCATAGGAACTATACTGGTCAGTAGAGATAGTGCTGATGATGTGTGCCCGGTTAGCATACTTATCATATTTACATGGGCAGCTTTCTTCTGGAGAGATATGTTTACAGGGATTATTGCCAATATGCCTTTTATTTTTATCAGTTAGACTGAGAAAGAGAGACAAGAGACAGACAGGAAGGGAGAGATGAGAAGCATCAACTCGTAGTTGTGGCACTTCAGTTGTTCACTGATTGCTTCTCATTAATCGGGGGCTACAGTCAAGCCAGTAACCCCTTGCTCAAGCCAGCAACTTTGAGCTTCAAACCAATGACCTTTGGGCTCAATCCAGTGACCATGGGGTCATGTCTACAATCCCCCACTCATCCCAGTGACCCTGCACTCTGCACTCGAGCCACGCAAGCTCGCAATCAAGCCAGCAACCTCAGGGTTTCAAACCTGAATCCTCAGCATCCCAGGTGAATGCTCTATCCACTGCATCACCACCTGGTCAGGTTAGACTATGATAATTTTTTAAAAATCTTTAAATGAGCAAAAAACCCCAAATCCACCAAATGAAAGTTACCTTAAAAAATAAATGAACTAAAACATTACATACAGGGGGTCCTTGGATGACAGCACAGTTCTGTTCCTACGACAGTGACATAACCTGAATTTTGGTTTAAGTTGAAACATACCCTAGCCTAAGTCACTTACCTATCCTAACTGGTACATGCCGCTGATGCTGGTCTTCCAGCCACAAAACTGGCAATCTCTCCATCTCAATCATTATGCCACTTCACTGTTTAGTAATCACAGTCAATTTCATAGGGGCTGATCCCTTTACATGTTCTAGGATGAGGTCTTTATCCTTGATAATTGTTGCTACAGTAGAGCAGCTAAGATCTAACATGTGGCCAATGTTTGTCACTGATTCTCCTTTTTCTAATCTCTTTACAATGTCTAATGTCACTTTCATCGTGATGGCTTTCCTCTTCTTCGAAACACTATCATCTGAAAACTCTGACTTTCGTTTAGGAGCCATGATAAGGGCCAGAAAGTCGCCAAACAAAGCAACACAAATGGAACACTTGCTCTTTTAACAGTCCAAAATGGCATAGGTAGGCGCACTGGGGGACGCCAACTCCCTCACTCATACACTCATTACTGTGCATTCTTCCACCGTGTGCAACCAAACCAGTTCACCCGTGTAGTCCATAAGTAAGATGCTAATGGCGTAAGCTGAAACACTCACATCTCAATTTTTTTAAGTTTTTATGGGAGTGCTATAAACTCAAAATGTCATATGTCGAGACTGTCGTAACCTGAGGACCCCGTCCATATGAAGGTTTCACATAATTATATTCCTTCTACTCCCTAAATGCCTTGATATAATCTACACATTTTATTTAATAATTCTTTTATAGTTTATAATGTTTTTCTACCAAAAATAAAGTTGACTATAAAATAAAAAAGTATGAATATCATGTATTCATAAGAAAAAGTATATTTTTCAGTGAAAGATAAGATATTGTGAAACCCCAAATTTTCCAATTTCACTTCCTCACTTTTTTCTATTTAAATATTACAAATCCAATGTGTTGCAAGAAAAACAAATTTCAAACAGCAGTATACAAAGAAAACTGCAACACTAAACAAAACAAAACCCAATTAAAAATATTAGAACAACTCAACATGGACTGAGTGAAAACAAAAAGGAATCTTTTATGCTCTTTTGTCAAACAAGAAAGATTTTTTTTAATTGCATGAATAGATAATAATAGAAAAAGCTCCATATGGCAATATGGTAATCTATCAATTTTTAACGCATATTTTCCACCGGACTAGGCTTATTTGGTACAGCAATATGTAACTGCTCAGTGGTGAATTTTTTTCTGCACAGATATAAAACGACATAAATTACTCTAGAATAAGTATTTCCATAATGCGTGTAACATGACACAACACTATCTGGCAAGTTTTAAGCAAGTGCTGCCCCTACTGGAAAACACTGAGTGGAGAGAGTGCTGAGGAGAGGGCCATGCAAGCTCTCCTCCGCAATCACACAAGTCTTTAGGAGATTCGTAGCACTTGACATTTATCGCCTCCAACACCAACAACAGCCTGGAGAAAATGAGACATACTTTCCGCTAGAATAGGCTTATTTGGTACATCAGGTCCCATTCAGCACTATTCCCCTTCTGCTTTGAGTTCCTTAACCCAGAAGTAAAGATGGGAGTGACAGAGGGGAATACCAAAGCACAGACATTCAGTCAAGATGCTCAGGTGAACCAAGCTAGGCCAAATGCTCAGTGTCCCTCATCAGAAAGAAACTTGAGATTCTAAACAAATATTTTTCCTACTTTTTTTTTTTTTTTTTTTTTTTTATTTTTCCAAAGCTGGAAACGGGGAGGCAGTCAGACAGACTCCCGCATGCGCCCGACCGGGATTCACCCAGCATGCCCACCAGGGGGCGATGCTCTGCCCATCCGGGGCGTCGCTCTGTTGCGACCAGAGCCACTCTAGCGCCTAGGGCAGAGGCCAAGGAGCCATCCCCAGCGCCCGGGCCATCTTTTGCTCCAATGGAGCCTTGGCTGCGGGAGGGGAAGAGAGAGACAGAGAGGAAGGAGAGGGGGAGGGGTGGAGAAGCAGATGGGCGCTTCTCCTGTGTGCCCTGGCCGGGAATCGAACCTGGGACTTCCGCACGCCAGGCCGACGCTCTACCACTGAGCCAACCAGCCAGGGCATTTTCCCTACTTTTGAGGAGATAGCAGTGTCTAGCAAAAACAAAACAAAATAAAAAACCCTTGATAAGTAATTCATCCTATCTAGGCCTTTGAGAGTGGTAAAAAAAAGAAAAAGAAAATGGAGAAACCCCATATCCAGGCTTAGGCCTACCGTCTAGTCTCAGGTACTCTCTAATGTCAAGCTAACCTCTAGAACAGGAGTCGGGAAACTTTTTGGCTGAGAGAGCCATGAATGCCACATATTTTAAAATATAATTCCGTGAGAGCCATACAACGACCCGTGTACATTATGCATTATCCAATAAAAATTTGGTGTTGTCTGGAGGACAGCTGTGATTGGCTCCAGCTACCCGCAACCATGAACATGAGTGGTAGGAAATGAATGGATTGTAATACATGAGAATGTTTCATTTTTTTATTTATTTATTCATTTTAGAGAGGAGAGAGAGAGAGAGGACAGAGAGACAGGGGGGAGGAGCTGGAAGCATCAACTCCCATATGTGCCTTGACAAGGCAAGCCCAGGGTTTCGAACTGGCGACCTCAGCATTTCCAGGTCAACGCTTTATCCACTGCGCCACCACAGGTCAGGCTGTTTCATATTTTTAACGTTATTTTTTTTATTAAAGATTTGTCTGTGAGCCAGATGCAGCCATCAAAAGAGCCACATCTGGCTCACAAGCCATAGGTTCCCAACTCCTGCTCTAGGACCTTCAAATTCTAAGTCAGAAGTGAAGTGGCGAGGTCCTCTAAATATCTCTAAATATTCAGCCAGACTAGGCCTAGGCTTCTTTCAGAGATACCTGCCAGTAAGTTATACCCAAGACACCTGTGAATGGACATAAGCAAGACGTGGTTTCTCCAAAGCTGACTAACGGAAGGAAGGAAGGAAGGAAGGAAGGAAGGAAGGAAGGAAGGAAGGAAGGAAGGAAGGAAGGAAGGAAGGAGGGAAGGAAGGAAAACTCAATTAGACAGTGTTATTTCTTAAGCACTCAGATGTTTAAAAAGAAAAAAATGAATCCCAGCAACCATTGGGGATTGAGGCCAGCACAGCACAAACACTAGAGGGAGTCGGCAGGGCAGAATATCCAATCAGTGCAGGGAAGCACAAACTATCATTATTTCCCTGTTGGTCAAGAAAACCAGACGGTAGTGCCCTTCTTGTTTTTCACAACATGAGGACCCACCCAGATGTACTTTCAGCCACAGGCATAAAGTCTGTATTTGAAACTTTTTTGGTGGACCCACAAAACTCAAAGAACCAAAATTGTTAGGCTTGAACTTACTTTGCCTGATTACTAACTCTGGCTTCCAGCTGGAATAACATATGACATCACTGCATCTAAGGGAGGCCCAGTTTAAAAGCAATTGTTCACTTAGCCTATACATTTGACTCTCACTTTCTAATCAGATGCTTGGCGCAAAATACCTAACTCCAAAACCCTGGCAATGTGCCTTGCTTGGGCAAAGGAACAAGAAGTTCATGGGTGTTATTTTCTATTTTCCATTTGTCTCTGTCATTTTATTATTCAAAAATGCTATACCATAACGTGATGGGGGAGAAGAACAACATACAATGAAATATTCTGCAGGAGAAAAGTGTAGTTGAGATGATGTATCCTCATCAGGTTTCACTAAAAGGCTTGCTGAAGAATAAGACTCAAGATGGAAATCTAACCTAGATACCAAATTTATAGATCTATCAAGAAAAAACATATTAGTAGGAAATATTTTAATGATCGCAGTCTCAAAGTTAGCAACTTAAATGCATATAAACTGAAATTTGTATTAATGAGTTATGTAGACCTTACTGTGTTTTTAAAACTTTTTTATTCTAATGCCTCAGAACAAGTATGAGTGGAATATAAAAAGAAAATAGCCAGCAGTCATTTTAATGCCTTGCCCCAGGACGAATATTCCAGCAATAAATAGTAGTGAAGGGCATGCCTTCAGTATCAGCCAGATTTGGGTTTTAACCTGGCTTTGACTCTTACTAGCAGTAGGACCATGGTCAGGTTCATAACTTGGCCAACCTCTGCCATACAGTCCTCAGGTATGAATCAGCAATTCAAGAAATTTACTTGTAAATTGGTTGATGAGAATCTAGAACTTATTTTTCTCATGGGGCAATACTATAAATGCACTCAGGTATTCAGACCATCCTAGAAAATCTCTTGAAAATGGCACAAATAGTACTAATGTACTGATATCTAGTCAACATTACAGAATAAACTCTATGGCAACAAATATATAAATAAGTGGTAAAATCACAAAAATCCTAGAAGAAAACATAGGCAGTAAAAATCTCAGACATCTTTCGTATATATGGTACCTAAGAATAAATTTAACCACAGAGGTAAAAGACCTATGCTCAGAAAATTATAGGAAGAAAGAAATTGAGGAAGATACAAATAATTGGGAGCATATACCATGTTCATGGACTAGAAGAATTAACATCATTAAAATGTCCATACTACCCAAAGCAAGCTACAGATTCAATGCAATTCATTTTAAAATACACCATGTTCATGGACTAGAAGAATTAACATCATTAAAATGTCCATACTACCCAAAGCAAGCTACAGATTCAATGCAATTCATTTTAAAATACCAATGGCATATTTCACAAATCTAGAACAAATATTTCAAAAATTTATATGGAACCAAAAAAGACTCTAAATGAACTCAGCTATTGTGACAAAGAAGAACAAAATTGGAGATGTCACACTACTTGAAATCAAACTATACTACAAGGCCATTGTAATTAAATCACCCTGACACTGGTATAAGAACAGGCATATAGATCAGTGGAACAGAACAGAGAGCCCAGAAATAAATCCATGATGTTATGGTCAAGTAACATTTGAAAAAGAAGGCAAGAGTATGCAGTGGAGTAAAGACAGTCTTTTCAATAAGTGGTTTTGGGAAAATTGGACAGGTACATGCAAAGAAATGAAACCAGACCACCCACTTACACCATTCACATGAATTCAAAATGGATAAAAGACTTAAATGTAAATTGAAAAACCCTAAAAATCCTAAAAGAAAACATAGGCAGCAAAATCTAAGACAGTGGTTCTCAACCTTTCTAATGCCGTGACCCCACAATACAGTTCCTCATGTTGCGGTGACCCCAAAGCAAAAAAATAATTTTGGTGGCTACTTCATAACTGTAATTTTGCTACCGTTATGATTCAGAATGTAAATACCTGATATGCATTATGTATTTTCCAACGGCTTTAGGTGACCCCACCGGGGTCGTGACCCACAGGTTGAGAACCGCTGATCTAAGACATCTCTCATAACAATATTTATGCTGACATATCTCCTTGGGTAAGAGAAACAAAGAAAAGAATGAACAAATGGGACTACATCAAGCAAATAGGCTTTTTCATAGTGAAAGAAACCAATAAATCAAAAAGAAAACAATTGAATGGGAGAACATATTTGCTGATACATCTGCTAAGGGGTTAATATCCAAAATTTATAAAGAACTTACAAAACTCAACACCAGGAAGACAAACAATACAATTAAAAAAATGGGCAAAAGCCCTGGCCGGTTGGCTCAGCGGTAGAGCGTCGGCCTGGCGTGTGGGGGACCCGGGTTCGATTCCCGGCCAGGGCACACAGGAGAAGTGCCCATTTGCTTCTCCACCCCCCCCCTTCCTCTCTGTCTCTCTCTTCCCCTCCCGCAGCCAAGGCTCCATTGGAGCAAAGATGGCCCAGGCGCTGGGGATGGCTCCTTGGCCTCTGCCCCAGGCGCTAGAGTGGCTCTGGTCTCGGCAGAGCAACGCCCGGAGGGGCAGAGCATCGCCCCCTGGTGGGCAGAGCGTCGCCCCTGGTGGGCGTGCCGGGTGGATCCCGGTCGGGCGCATGCGGGAGTCTGTCTGACTGTCTCTCCCCGTTTCCAGCTTCAGAAAAATACAAAAAAAAAAAAAAAAAAATGGGCAAAAGACCTGAAGAGACACTTTTCCAAAGGAGACATACAGATGGCCACTAGACATGAAGAAATGCTCAACATCACTAACTATCAAGAGAGATGTAAATTAAAATCACAATGAGCTATAACCTCATACCTGTCAGAATGATTATATCAACAAATCAACAAATAACAAGTGCTAGCAAGAATGTAGAGAAAAGGGAACCTTTGTGCACTGTTAGTGGGAATGCGGACTCATGCTGATACTATGGAAAACAGTATGGCATTTCCTAAAAAAATTAAAAATGGATCTGCCTTTTGACCCATCTATCTCACTTCTGGGAATATATCCTAAGAATCCCTAAACACTAATTTGAAAGAACATATGCACTCCCATGTTGACTGTGGCATCATTTACAATAGCCAAGATCCGGAAACAGCCCAAGTTCCCATCAGTGGATGAGTAGATAAAAAAGCCATGGTACATTTACATAATGGAATACTACACAGCCATAAAAAGAAAATCTTACCTTTTGCAACAGCATGGATGGATCTGGAAATCATTATGCTAGGTGAAATAAGTCAGCCAGGACAAATACCATATGATTTCACTCATGTGTGGAATCCAATGAACACAATAAACTGGTGTACAAAATGAAAGACAGGAATGGACACATGGAACAGTTGGACAGTTGTCAGAGGGGAGGACAGTGAAGGGACTAGATAAAGGTGAAGGGATTAGTCAGAAAACATCATATATACACAACACACAGACACAGACAACAAGGTGGCAGTAGCCAGAGGGGAAGCAGGGGTTGGGGAGAGGTGGAGCTAGGCATGGGGTCAATGGGGACTTCGCTTGGGGCAGAGGGTACATGATGCAGTGTACACTTAAAACCTGCATAGTTTTTTTGTTTGTTTTGTTTTTGTTTGTTTGTTTGTTTGTTTTAGAAAGAGAGAGAGAGGCAGAGAGACAGAAAGGGAGAGAGATGAGAAGCATTAACTCCAAGTCACTTTAGTTGTTCACTGATTACTCCTCATATGTGCCTTGACTGGGGACTCAAGCTGATCCAGTGACCCCTTGCTTAAGCCAGCAAAGTTGAGCTCAAGCCAGTGACCGTTGGACTCAAACCAGTGACCATAGGATCATGTCAATGATCCCATGCTCAAGCCGGCAACCCCCGTGTTTAAGCTGTTGAACCTGTGCTCAAGCGGCAATCTCGGGGTTTCTAAACTGGGACCTCAGTGTCCCTCGTCAATGTTCTATCCACTGTGCCACCACTAGTCAGGCAAAACCTGACTAGTGAACCACTGTCATCCTAATAAATTCAATTAATAAATAAATGAAAAGAAAAAACTAAAAATAAATAAACTCTAGATTCATCCAAGAAACCATATATATATATATATATATATATTTTAGTCTCTTAACTTCACTGTCCAGCAGATGGCATGTGCTCAATACATCATGATTACATGGAACGGAACAGAATACTTGCTTTTGAAAAAAGATTTTCAGTCTTTTCTCTCCATCATTTGGAAACGACACCTCTCTTGGCAAAGAATTAGAGGGCAGAGACTTCACTGGAGAAAGTAAAGAGATCACTTAAGTTTCTGAGAATTAGTAACATTTATTCTATCTTTAGATGAGGCAGTGACTCATCAGGTGATCTGAATCGTGGAGATTAAAGGGGATAGGGGTCTTTAAAATTAATAAGAGTCTAACCATGAGCCTCTCTCTGATAGACCATCCTTTTAGCTTATTCATCTCTCTTTAATTCCAAGTGTCCACCTGGGTCTTTTTCCACATAAATTTCTTTCTTTTTTTTTTTTTTTTTTTTTTTTTTGTATTTTTCTGAAGCTGGAAACGGGAGGCAGTCAGAGAGACTCCCGCATGCGCCCGACCGGGATCCATCCGGCACACCCACCAGGGAGGGATGCTCTGCCCCTCCGGGGCGTCGCTCTGTCATGACCAGAGCCACTCTAGTGCCTGCGGCAGAGGCCAAGGAGCCATCCCCAGTGCCCGGGCCATCTTTGCTCCAATGGAGCCTCAGCTGTGGGAGGGGAAGAGAGAGACAGAGAGGAAGGAGAGGGGGAGGGGTGGAGAAGCAGATGGGCGCTTCTCCTGTGTGCCCTGGCCGGGAATCAAACCCGGGACTTCCGCACGCCAGGCCGACGCTCTACCACTGAGCCAACCGGCCAGGGCCCCATAAATTTCTTAGAAAAATTTAGAACTCTAATAATTTACTGTTGCACTAAAATAAGTTAAATATAATACACTATTTTCAAATACCCCATGCGTCAACACACCCATTTTTTTTTTATCATTTCCTCATGAGATTATAAAATGATAAGAATTACAAAGCTCACAGCACAAACTTCTGTGAGGAAAATTGCAGTACAAAATGACCACACTAATTGGAATGTTTGGCTTTTATCATAAAGTCTCAAAATTATAGAGGTTTATCAAGATAAGAAGATATCGCACTCAAATAAAGACCAGGTAGGTGGTCCAGGGCTGGTATGGTGTTTGCACCTTTTTCAGTGAATCAACTATGGTTCTTCCATCTTTTTGTTGAAACATCTTCAATATGTAACTTCCTCTCATAACTTGAGCCAGCCCCTCCCACTCCTGCCCCCCGGCTGCATTTCAGCACACAGAAAGGGGAGAGGAAAGGCACACACCTGTCCTTTCAGCACACAGCCTGAAGGTGGCCCACGTCACTTCCACTCATGTCTCACTCACCAGAACCTGGTCACAACTAGTTGCAAGAGTAGCTGCGAAGGCATTATTTTGGGTGACCCTGTGCTTTGTGAAAAGGTGAGAATAGGTGATAAGAACATAAGAAGTCTCTGGCCTAAAGGTTATAACAAGACATCCCTTAGACTCTGGTAAACTGCTTAAATATTTATCCATTTATTGCAGGTAACTATCTCTGTCCTACCCCCACGCCTACTACCAGACACAAAGCTCCTAAAACTGTTGTGCTTTCCTGAGCAAATGGGGTGGCTGCAGCATCTTTTGTTCTAATATTTGGTCTTTGACACTGTTTCCTGGTACAGAGAACTCCTAAATCCCTTCGAATTTCCTGGGTGACAGGAACATCTTTTGTTCTAATGAGGTGACTCTTGGTAGATTCCTTGAGAGTTGGGGATGGGGGCTGGTCCCCAGGCTCCAGGAGTAGCACTTTGGAACTTTCAGCTCCACCCCTTATTCTCAAGGGAGCGAAGAGGGCTAGAGATTGAGCTAATAATCAATCATCCTTACATGGTGAAATTTCCATAAAAATCCCTAAAGGATAGAATTCAGAGAGCTTTGGGGTTGGTTAACACACCCCAACTCCAGGGGACAGAAGTCCTGCACTTGGTCTCCTTCTGGTTCTCACTCTATGTACCTCTTAGCCTGGCTGTTCATTTGTATCCTTTTAATATCCTTTATAATAGCCAGTAAACTTAAATGTTTCCCTAAGTTTTGTGAGCCATTATAGCAAACTATCAAACCTGAAAAGGGGGTGAGGGGAATCCCAATTTATAATCGGTTGGTCAGAAGCAGTGGTAGTCAACCTGGTCCCTACTGCCCACTAGTGGGTGTTCCAGCTTTCATGGTGGGCGGTAGCGAAGCAATCAAAGTATAAATAAAAAGATAGATTTAACTATAGTAAGTTGTTTTATAAAGATTTATTCTGCCAAACGTAGCAAAAATCCGACATAAAGTACTTGGTAAGTAATTATTATTATATGCTTTAACTTGCTGTAACTCTGCTTTATAAATTTTATAAAGTTACTTCCCTACTTTATAAATCACCATTACTGTGGAACCGGTAGGTGGTTAGAAAATTTTACTACTAACAGAGATACAAAAGTGGGCGGTAGGTATAAAAAGGTTGACTACCCCTGGTCAGAAGTATGAGATGCTCAAATTTGCAACTGTTGTCTGAAGTGGGGACAGTCTCGTGGGATTGAGCCTACTAGAGTCTGTCCTAACTCTATGTAGACAGTGTCATAATGGAATTGTAGGGTCACTCAGCTGGTGTTTAGAAAGTAGGAAAGTTGGTCAGTATAAGAAAAATCCCTACACATTTAATGTCTTAAATGTTGAGAGTAGAATGTAAAAGAATGAGAGGTTTTCTTTTAAACATGCTTTACAATATTCTTTCTCAGGAAAAAGTCCCATGAAAAATCTCCCTAATTTGTAAACAACACTCAGGGTTTGACTTTGGAGATCATCTTTTTCTGTGTCTTTCCTCACTTTTTATCCAAATGATATCACCAGCACTTTTGCAAGGGACTTCACCAGGGTGTTGGTGAAGTTGGGAGCTATTATACTTCCAAACCTTGTGACTTGAAACCTAACAGAAGTACTAGACAACTGAGAAGGTAAGACCCACAGTTTGTTACAGGACAAACAGATACTCCATTATTTACTTTAAGCAAACTTGATTTGTTCAAGAAGAGATATTCTGAAATTTAATATATCATTAAAAAAACTAATTCTACCCACTAAAACCTACTTTGACAACTAATAAAATGGGATGCCTACTTTTCATTGTGAAGACAGATAAAGTTTAAAACTAAAGCAACATTTACCTGGATCATCTTGAGTGGCTTTATAACTCATTTATATTTTACTTCAAAATAATTTTCCAAATTGGATATTTTAATTTAGAAATGTAAATTCTGCCTAAGGAAATAGTTGGAGATAGAGAATATATATATATAAATTCTATTTTTAGGAAGTATAAATACAACTGCTTCTACTACATCATTTGCAATAATTTTATAACCACAATAAATTATGGTCAATAAAAGTTTTTCTTTGTGACAATAAGCATAAAAACTTCAGCTAGACATTGTAGAAACAATGGGATTTAAATCTAGATTTAAAGAAAAATACTGTTAAAATTATCAAGCAGTAAATGTAAAAAGACAGTAAGATTTTGCTAAGTGACAGTTTCATTTTTCTTAATAAATTTTAATTTAAAAATCAAAATTTAGGTCAGAATATGTTAAAGGCATTATTCACATAAAATACATTGGCATTTGTAATATTTTTGGCTCAGCTAAAAGAATAAGTAATTACCATTTATTGAGCACTACTATATGTAAAGCACAGTACTTGGTGATGTACGTATATAATCACATTTAATCCTGACAGTACCACAATGAGGTAGGCATTTTATTTCTACTTAGATGAAAAAAGTAAATCAAACTTTCTTATTAGATCTTAAAAAAATTCTTCATAAGTTACCACTAAGTTAAATAAATCCATACTTTGATTTAAAAAAAGCTACTTTTATAAGTGACTACATTTATTAATAAAATAACTCTTTTCTTGTTCAAGTTAAACTTATTTTTTTCTACATTTTAAACTTGAACAAATAAAATTATATAATTAGCACATATGCACTGAATGCCTAAAAAGCTGCAATATTGAACGTTGGAGATAAGAAAGAGAAAAAAAGAACTTTTATTTTTATTTTTTTTTATTCAGTGAGAAGAGAGAAGGCAGAGAGACAGACACCTGCATATGCCTTGGCTGGGTTCCACCCAGTATGCCTACTAGGGTCAAAGCTCTGCCCATCTGGGGCATTGCTCCATTGCTCAGCAACTGAGCTTTTCTTAGCAGCTGAGGCAGAGGTCATGGAGCCATCCTCAGTGCCCAGGGCCAACATGCTCCAATTCATGGCTGCAGGAGGGGAAGAGGGAGCGAGAGAGAGACAGAGAGAGAGAGAGAGAGAGAAGAAAGAGGGGAGGGGTAGAGAAGCAGATGGTTGCTTCTCCTGTGTGCCCTGACCGGGAATCAAACCTGGGACATCCACATGCAGGCCAACAGTCTACCACTGGGCCTACCTGAGAAAAAGGAATTGAGAAAATATGTTATCTCCTTTGGTTTTTAAAAACACATTCACTGACAATAACTATTGAATTTTTTTCCAACAAAACTCAAAAAGTTTCTCTTTTGAACATATAACATTGTCTCTCTGTCACTTTCAGGAGATTGAGTTGAACATAAGTCATATAACTGGTAGGCAGATCCGTTGCTAACTAATCATTAAGTTACCAAAACCATTGAGTCAAGAAATGTGACTAAGTAGAAGAAATGTAGTAACTTATGTTTATTTATAGATTTCCAAGACCAATTTCTTTTTCTTTTTCTTTTTGTTGTTGTGTTTTTGTTTTTGTATTTTTCCTAAGTTAGAAGCAGGGAGACAGTAAGACTCCTGCATGCGCCCGACCTGGATCCACCCAGCATGCCCATCAGGGGGTGATGCTCAGCCCATTTGGGGTGTTGCACTGTTGCAGCTGGAGCTGTTTTAGCACCTGAGGCAGAGGCCATGGAGTTGTCCTCAGCGCCCGGGCCAATTTTGCTCCAATGGAGCCTTGGCTGTGGGAGAAGAGAGAGACAGAGAGGAAGGAGAAGGGGTGGGGTGGAGAAGCAGATGGGCACTTCTGTGTGCCCTGACTGGGAATTGAACCCAGGACTTCCACACACCAGGCCAACGCTCTACCGCTGAGCCAACCGACCACGGCTGACCAATTTCTTTTTCTTAATCAAGGTGGTCTACAAGGTTACTTAGGCCATGGAGTCAACATGGACTATCCAGTGACAGGGGCCTGGTAGAGAGCAGTGAAACTGAGTTTCCAAAGAAACAAACTCTCAACACTGGCTGAGATTGCATTTAGGTGGCTTTCAAGCCCTTAAGAAAAAGCTAAGAGTTGTCCTCATGCTCAAAATAAATTCAAATGCTCTACTTTCAAACTAAAATCTGTAAAAGGAACAGCTCACCTTATAGTATGACTTGCTACACTAATGGATGAGTGTATACTACATAAAATAAGCATGTCAAACAAAGAGAAATCCTGACGGCTAGCTTGTAAGTTCACTTACACTGAACCACTAACTTGTAAGGATCCAGAGTCATTGAGAACATAGCATTAGCCAGTATAATGAGCAATTATAATAAAAGTAAGGTTTTAGTATTTTAAATGCTTCTTTTTCCAGTCTTTTTATTCCTTGTCATTTGCTGAAAGAATCGTACCAAGTACCACATCACATCTGAGGTAGCCTCATATGGACCCGGATTTCAAAATTAATTATAAATCCAGGTGGCTTAGAATTAATACTGTGTCAAGTTTCTTTGAAATCTCTAATAAGTTGAAAGACTAATATTCTTGGGAGAACACTGCTTGTGTAACAAATACTTTTGTTAGATGTTGGAGCTAGAGACTCACCTTAAAGGACATCAGTGGTAGGCGGCAGCAGGGTGAGGAGGTGTCCATGTGGTAGTGCAGGAGGGAGGGAAGAAGGTTGTAGCAATGGCCCAGAGCAGCTTATCAGAGCCCAAGGGAGTGAAAAGGGGTGAGGCAATGACAGCCCAGTGAAGGTGCCAGACTCAAATGAGGGTGAAAAGGGCATCAAAGTGGTTGGTAGAGCCTGGCATGAGTTACTGGAACCCAAGAGCATAGAGAGAACATCCATGTGTAAGATAAGGCTGTGAGAGCCTTGTGCAGGGTATCAGAACCAGAGCTAGGTGAGGGGGGTGTCCAAATGGCTATCGAGGCCCCTTGGGGAGAGAGGAGGTGTGATAAATAGCAGCATTACATGAGGTTGTCAGAACTAAAGGAGGTGAGAAAGGCATGCATATGAAGGTTGGGGCATAGCAGTATCCCAAGACAGAGTGTCAGAGCTTGAGCAGGGAGGTGAGAAGATCCAAACAGGGGAGTGTCAATGGCAGTATTCTGGCAAAGGGTATCAACAGGATGTGAAATGAAAGAGAACATCTATGTGGGCTGCGACATGGCCTGGAACCAGAAAACACAGCCCAGTGAGGTGAGGATGGCACCCATAAAAGGGACAGCAGCTTTAAGGGAAGGCTGATTACATAGGGCAGGATTTATCAAGTCATTATATGTGATGAGTATAATGGGAGACAGGTTCCTCACCATCAGAGAAGGGGATTACAAATAAGGAAAGAAAGAGAGAAAACTAAAATAAACCTGTGATATTAGATTAGAATTGTGACATTAGTATGAATTCATGGTTTTTAATAGGTATAAGTATAGGTATAGGTATAGGATATGGAGATAGAAATAGAGAGTTATCAAATATTCCTTATAAAAAACAATGATGACAAATTTTTAAACACTTCTGTTGAAAGCTAATAAATAAAGAAGATTAAGAATTTAAAACTTGTAGCTTTAAATCATTCAATTATTAATGATTATTTATATTATAACAATATATTTTATTATATGTAATATATGTAGTTATTACATATAATCACTATGAGCCAAGAAACATTTTTGAAAACCAACAATCAACGATTAGATAATAAACATTCCTTCTGAGCACATACGGAACATTTCTAAAAATAAATTACATACAAAAGAAGTCCCACTATATAAAAATAAAAAGTTTCTGCACAGCAAAAGAAACTGACAACAAAACAAAAAGACAGTCAGCCAAATGTGAGATGATTTTATAAGCAACAATTCCAATAAGGGGTTAATATCCAAAATATATAAAGAACTCATAAAGTTCGGCAATAAACAAGCAAACCATCCAATTAAAAAATGGGGAGAAGACGTGAACAGACACTTCTCCCAAGAAGACATACAAAAGGCCAACAGATAAATGAAAAGACGCTCATCTTTGCTGTTAAAAAGAAAATGAAGGGGGATGGCAGCAGGGGGTGCGGAGAAGGGTGTAAAGAGGGACAAATATAAGGTGATGGAGAATGATTGGACTTTGGGTGATGGATATACAACATAATCAACAGTTTAAATGCTATAAAAATGTTTGCCTGAAACCTATGTACTCTTATTGATCAATGTCACCCTGTTAAATTTAATTTTCTAAATAAAATTTTTAAAATGCATATCAAAACTACAATGAGATACTAACTTACACCTGTCATATTGGCTGTTATCAACAAGACTGGTAATAAGTGTTGGAGAGGCTATGAAGAAAAAGGAATCCTCATTCACTGCTGGTGAGAATGTAATCTAGTACAGTCATTATGGAAGAAAGTATGGTGGTTTCCTCAAAATATTAAGAATAGAACAACCATATGACTCAGAAATCCCTCTACTGGGTATTTATTCAAAGAACTCGAAAACACTGGTATGCAAAGACACACACACACTCTCATGTTCATCACAGCTTATTTGTAGTGGCCAAGACATGAAAACAACCAAAGTGTGCCTTGATAGAGGATTGGATAAAGAAGATGTGGTACACTACTCAACCATAAAACGATCATTCAGAACCACATGAAATCTAGCTAAACAGAAATCCTACAACTAAAGAAAGAAGAAACCACATTGAGACTGGTAGAGGGGTCAGAGATACAGAAATGTCTAGTCCCATACCCACATGTGGCACTTAAAAATTGGGAGGAGGCCCTGGCCGGTTGGCTCAGCGGTAGAGCGTCGGCCTAGCGTGCGGAGGACCCGGGTTCGATTCCGGCCAGGGCACACAGGAGAAGCGCCTATTTGCTTCTCCACCCCTCCGCCGCGCTTTCCTCTCTGTCTCTCTCTTCCCCTCCTGCAGCCAAGGCTCCATTGGAGCAAAGATGGCCCAGGCGCTGGGGATGGCTCTGTGGCCTCTGCCTCAGGTGCTAGAGTGGCTCTGGTCGCAACATGGCGACGCCCAGGATGGGCAGAGCATCGCCCCCTGGTGGGCAGAGCATCGCCCCTGGTGGGCGTGCCGGGTGGATCCCGGTCGGGCGCATGCGGGAGTCTGTCTGACTGTCTCTCCCTGTTTCCAGCTTCAGAAAAAAAAAAATGAAAAAAATAAAATTAAAAATTGGGAGGAATATCTCAGTTGAAGAGGTTCCCCCTGAGGAGTGAGAGTTCCCAGCCCCACATCAGACCCGCACCCCCAGCATAGGGTTCTAGTGCCAGGGAGATACATACCCATAACTGCTAGCTGCAAAACCCAACTTCAATTGTGACTGAGTGAGAGGAAGGGCTGCTGGAGTCCCAGGTGTCTCACTTAGAGGACCCATACATGGATTCACTCACTCTGACCTCCAGTGCTGGGGCAGCAGCTCAAAAGGCACAAGGAACATCCAAGAAGAACTGAATTGTCTGGCATCAAGTGAAAGCTGGAGGGGAAACCTTCTTCCAGACAGAAGTGCTGTCAGAGGCCACTGTTCCTTTTCTAAGCCCTCCCCCAACAAAGCCAGTAGGTGATTGTCATATCTGAGTCTCCATCAACCTGGCTAACACCATTCCCCTGCTCTGCTGATTGCTTGAGATCCTGTCCCATGCACTCACCCACCAGATGGATTTTCCAATCAACTGGCCTGCCTTGGCTCATGCTTCAGACTTACCTAAACTCTTGAACAAGCCGCACCTGGCCTTGGCATACCCTGTCCTACTCACTAAGTCAGCGGTTCTCAACCTGTGGGTCGCGACCCCGGCGGGGGTCGAACGACCAAAACACAGGGGTCGCCTAAAGCCATCGGAAAATACATATTTATTATACAATACATAATATCGCGGGGTCGCGACCCACAGTTTGAGAACCGCTGCACTAAGTGGCCCCAGACCCTGCACTAGTGGCTGCTGGCCATGGTTTATAGCTTAGCCTCTCCTGGGCACCTCCAAGCCCAACACAGTTAGAAGCCACCTGCAGATCACTTTGTAGGTCATGCTGGGTGGCCCCAGGCAGGGCACAGGTGGTCGCTGACCTTGGCCTGCACCTCCTAGGAGACCCCAGAGCCAGCACACCAAAACACCACCCAAACACCTCCACAAATGACATATTCAAGGGACAAACTCAGTGGGCACCAGAGTCTTGATGAAGTAAGTCCTACTCTTTGGGCTTGGCCCTAAACAGCTGGTTCTCCATAGTGGTTCAATGGTCCCAGCCAGTCCTCACAGCTGATCGGATGGGTGGGGTAAATCCCTCTCATTGAGGTTCAAATAGGAATCAGAGCTCAATTAGAACAAGACAGTGTACACAGCCCACAGGGGAGTGCACCCGGAAGACTCAGCTTGGGTGGTCAAGGAGGCTGCACCACTGGCCCCATAGGACACCTACTACATAAGGCCACTCTACCAAGCCCAGAAGACATAGTGGTTCTACCACCTAATACATAGAAACAAACACAGGGAGGCAGCCAACGTGAAGAGACAAAGAAATGTGTCTCAAATGAAAGTACAGAACAAAACTCCACAAAAAGAACTAAACAAAATAGAGATAAGCAATCTGCCAGATGCAGAGTTCAAAATACTGGTTATAAGGAAGCTCACTGAACTTAGGAGAAGAGTAGATGAACTCAGTGAGAACTTGAACAAAGAGATAGAAAACATAAGAAGAAAGAGGAGGAGGAGAAGGAAGAGGGGAAAGAGAAGGAGGAAGGGGGGAAGAAAAGGAAGGAGGAGGAGAAGAAGAAAGATGAAAATATAAATAATAAAATGACAATAAATACATATCTATTAACAATTACTTTAAATGCAAATGGTAATGCTCCAATAAAAAGACATATGGAGGCTGAGTAGATAACAAAACAAGATCCTTGCATATGGTGCCTTCAAGAGACTCATTTCAGATAAAAAGATACAGACAAACTGAAAGTAAAGGCATGGGGAAAGATATTTCATGAAAATAGAAACAAACAAACAAAAAGCTGGGGTAGGAATACTTACACCCAGATTTTAAAACAAAGGGTATATAACGAGACAAAGGAGGACCCAGCAACTACTCTGGGTACTTATCTGAAGAAACCCAAAACACTACATCAAAAAAATATATACATCCATATGTTCATTGCAGCATTCTTTACCATAACTAAGATATGAAAGCAACCTAAGTGTCCATCAATAGATGAATGGGTAAAGAAGAAGTGGCGCATATATATATACAATTATGACTCAACCATGAAAAAGAATGAATTCTTGCCATCTGCAACAACATGGGTGAACCTAGATGGCATTGTGCTGAGTGAATTAGTCAGTCAAAGAAATGCAAATACTATATGATTTTATTATATGTGGAATCCAGAAAACAAGATAAACAGGCAGAACAGAAACATTCATGGGGTACAAAGAATATTTTGATGGTTGCCAGATGGGAGGGAGATTAGGAGGATGGATAAAAAAGAAAGGGATTAAGAAGCACAAATTGGTAGTTATAGAATAGTTATGGGATGTAAAGTACAGCATAGGGAATATAGTCAATAATATTGTAATAACTATGTATGGTGTCAGATGGCTACTAGATTTATCATGATGATCACTTAGTAAGTTACATAATATCTAATCACTGGATTGTACACCTGAAACTAATATAATATTGTATGCCAACAATAATTAAAAAACAAAAAAATTATTCAAAGTAAAAAAAGAGCATTTCTACATGCCACCAATAAAGTATTAGAAATTTTTTAAAATTCAATTCACAATGGCATCAAAATATTTAAAATACACATGAATTAATCTAATAAGCCTCTTTTATAGAGAAAAACATAAAGTGGATATATTGATTTTAAAATGCTGTGGTATGAATTCTGTAATGAATAAACTGAACACTAGAATGCTAGAAATAGAAAAATAAACCCATCTTTATATGAACTCTTAGAATATTATTATACATATCAGTGGGAAAAGGATGAATATTTTCAGCTACAAATTACAGAAAACCAACTGTTAAAATGGCTTTGAACAATGAGAAGAATTATCATCTCACAAAACCAGATACTTTTTGATAAGGCTCAAACTCATTATTATGGATTCAGGTTCTGTTTTGTCTTCCTCCAAATATCAGTGAGTTCTGTTATTTATAAACAAAGCACTCAAAGTGTCATAAACTTACATCAAGAGGCTTAAAAAGGAGCTTGTTTCTTCATTATGTATCTGTGTATAAGGGCAAAAGAAAATCTTTTCAGCCCTGGCCAGTTGGCTCAGTGGTAGAGCATTGGCCTGGCGTGCGGGAGTCCTGGGTTCGATTCCCGGCCAGGGCACACAGAAGAAGCGCCCATCTGCTTCTCCACCCTTCCCCCTCTCCTTCCTCTCTGTCTCTCTCTTCCCCTCCCGCAGCCAAAGCTCCATTGGAGCAAAGTTGGCCCGGGTGCTGAGGATGCTCTGTGGCCTCTGCCTCAGGTGCTAGAATGGCTCTGATTGCGGCAGAGCGACGCCCCAGATGGGCAGAGCATCGCCCCCTGGTGGGCATGCCGGGTGGATCCCGGTGGGGTGCATGTGGGAGTCTGTCTGACTGCCTCCCCGTTTCCAACTTCAGAAAAAAAAAAAAGAAAATCTTTTATAGAATTACCTTCAACAAACTTCCCTTTATCTCTCTTAGGCTAGACCTGCTAAGCCAACCGCTAAGTGGGGAAATGAGAGTATCAATATAATCTGAGACCAATCAGCATTTGCCTAAATCATGTGGGAAAAGAGTAGACACAGAATACAACTGGTGTTCCGCCAACATAAGAAAGAGAAAAATGACTGTTGGATAAGTAATCCAAAGTACAATGGAATATTTCATAAACGGTGTGGGGGAAACGGGCTATCCATATGGAAAAAAAGAAAATTAGATCCTAATAATATCATAAACAAAAATAAATTCCAGGTGGATTAAAAATTCAAATGTCAAAAGTAAACTGTTATTGTTAGTATAAAATATAGAACAATCTAGTTAGAAATTGGGGTAAAAAGGACTTCTAATATAAAACATAAAAAAAGCACAAGTCGTAAAGGATAATATTAACTAGACTATATCAAAATTTAAAACTTTTATACAATAAAATACAGGACTTAAAGTTAATGGGCAAACCATAGTCTGAGAGATGTATCTATCTGCATGTGTAAAACAGCTTTTGCTGTTACCCAATGAGAAAAAATAAGCAAAGTGTAAGAATGAACAATTGATAGAAAGGAAAATTCAAACAGCCAATAAATATTTTAAAAGACGCTCAACTTCACAGTAGTCAAAGAATTGCAAATGTATACAAAGAGATAGCACTGACTCACTAAAAAAATGTTTAGTTTGATAATCCCGTGTTCTGGACACTGTGTTGGGAAACAAGCTGCAACCCCTTCCTAGCAGAAGGGTCTACTAGTCAACTTCTTTGGTGAACCATCTGATGATATCCAGTAAACTCAACAACATACATGGTCAACAATCTAACAATCCTGTCCAAGGCATATATCCTAGCAAAATCTTTGACATGTGTTCCCAAAGGCCTGTACCAGGATATTCATCACATTTCTTTCTAATCTCACACACACAAATATCGAACAGCCTAACTATACATCAATATGGAGTGGATAAATTTTTGTATATCTATACAATCAAATAGTATGGTATAGTTCCAATAAATGAACTAAATTTATACATGTCAATTTGGATTATCTTAAAAATAGATTGCTGAAAAAGCAGGTTGTTTAGGGATATTGATAGTGCGACATCACTTACATGAAAAGTAAAACCCGTAACAATAATCTGCACTAGTCATAAAAAAATAAATATTTAATAAAAATAAAGAAACAAGTAATCTAGCTTGTAATTACCTCTGGGGAAGGAAAAAGGGGAATCAGAGAATGCCAGGGAAGGGTATAATATCAGAGATTCTTCAACTTTATTTATCTCTAGTTTTATTTCTTTAATGAAAAAGGATTAAAAACTAGTAAATAATATTGAGTTTATATAGAGAATACTGGGATATTTGTCATATTATTTTATGTCAGTTTGAAATACTTTACAAGTTTTTAAAAATATATCTTTTTACAAGTTTTCCATAAAAACATTTCATCAATCATGAAAAGGTCCTACCCCACATACAAATTTTTTCATAAAACTAAAAATGGAGTTTTCCTCCCTTCATCTTACACTAGCATCATTTTAAGCTGTGTGCTGTTCTACAGGAAAAGCAGTAGGAATTGAATAAGGGTGCCATAAAGATCAAGAAAGATCCAAGTGTCATAAAAATGAAAAGTGGTTTTCAAAGGTGAGCCAAACGCTCAAAAACATTCTTAGTGTTGAGTGAGAAGCCAAAAGTGTCACGGTCAAAATTTTAAAAATGTATGGAAAAAGTTTCTACTTAAATTTTACTTTGGGGCACAAGGAGAATATGATATAGAGCATATGTCAGCAATATGATTTATTGCTGAGACTACAAAAAATATCAATGTCTTTCTCTGGAAGTGAAAATTTTAATTATTAATATCCCAAGAAGCTCCCATAGCAACATACCTGGAGAAGGAGCCTTTCAAAAGCCAGAAAGTTGTCCCACTTGGCAGTGTGCAGGTGTTTCAGAGTCTGAACAGTGGCCAGCCCAAGCTGCAGGAGTCCACAGTGATTTGCTAGAGCTTTGAGGTTGTTCTTAAAGAGCTGAATATAGGACATGAGCTGCACCGGAGTGACTCTCCCTGGAGAAACATAATAATTTATCAGTGAACCCTCTTCTGGGAGTGGTAAAAATAATAAGAAGAGTGCCATTAATAATATTAACTGCCTTATATTGGCACAGAACTCCAGCGTTGACTGCAAGTTTTGCTAAGCTATTGTGATTCCTACGACAACATGGTGACAACAGTGAAATTGAAATTATTACTTGCATTTTGCAAGTGAGGAAACAGATGTTAAGTGATCTGGCCAAGGCTATATTGCCAGTAGAATTCATTTTCTAATTCTGCAATACCCCTGTAAATAAATTCTCAAACGCACACAAATAAATTGTTGAGCTCAACATGGGGTATGTCTCAAAGACATAAGATTTAGCAATCTAAGAGGCCAAAAGGCAAGATTTCTAATTGTGTGTGTGTGTGTGTGTGTGTGTGTGTGTATACACAATAAAAGGAGAATTTTGTTATGACTGTAGATTAAAGTTTATTACTGGTATCAAAGACAATAAAACAATAAGACAATAAGACAATAAAAACTGGATGTTACACAAAACAAAAATGTATGGAAAATGAGGGTGGCAAAAACACTGGAAGATAAGATATCAGAAGGAAGCATTTGCTAGAGAAATCACCTAGATTTGGAATGTGAAAACCTACATCATAAAGGAAGAGCTTTTACAAAAAAAACCCAAAAAACCTGTTGACGAGTCACTCCATCAGAGCCTCTAAGTTTCACTTTTGCCAACAGCAGTCCTTCAACTGAGTCACTGTTCACTCTCCTAGCTGTCGAATTTAATTCCTGCCGTGTATCAGAGCTATGAACAAAACTCTTGAGCACTGCATATTCTCCGTATTGGGCAAGAAGAAGGCAGTGGGGCCAAACTCAGATGAAAGTCAAGTAAATCATTCCTACACATCTTACCCAGGCCGTGCTTGCAGATTGCTCTCCGATGCCTAAAACCCAAGTTTGTTTGTTATATAGGGGTTTGTTAATACTTGGTAATGAACCCACCTGTGTTTATTCAGCACTTTGCAATTTACACAGTGCAACCATGCCCTGTTCTGATCCTCACAGCAACACTGTGAGGTAGCAAACAAGCATGTGCTGCATCGCTTAGCCCGACCCGAAGCACTGAGAATTAGGTGTCTTACATGGTGCTAAATGGCAGATATCACTTAATAAATGCCTTTTGCCACAGATAATAATACAAAAAAAAAAAAAAAAAGACTTTGACAGAAGAAACTTATAAGCCTGTGACATATTCTTCTCTTCATTACATTTTAACGATATTAAGAATTTTTAAACTCCTTCTTATCAGTTTATCAGGGTGAGCATCTAAAGAATAATAATAGTAAGAATGGTAAGTAGGAAGTTGAGTCCCACTAGTTTCTTTGATCCCTGGTAGAGCATGAGTTCATTCCTGATTCTCCAAGTAACAAGCTAACGATTCACTTGCTTAAATTACAAATAGAGAGGAGGCTCATGAACTCTGGTTTTGAGTCAGGTTTAATAAGGTATAACTTTTACACAAAACGGGTTCAAATTTAAGATCACTGCGAGTTCCATTTGCTTATTCACTGTACTGCAGGTGATGGTAGTGTTGTTCCTGGACACACAGAGATATGTTTATCAAGAGAGATATTCATGAAATAATTATAAAAATAAGCACTTAATCAAAATTGCTTGAAAGTGTGAATGGTTCTACATGGTATGAAACTGCCTACCTCTCTAGCGCTATCCCCTCAACTGAAGGATGAGGAATTAAGCAGGCTCAAAATACACACAGTCTGCATATTTGTAATATAATTGTCTTGTAGAGAGACCACAGACATGGAAATCATCAGAGAAAGTCATCGGAGGGTTTGCTTAGACTTCTATTGTAATAATCCTGTGCTCTATTTAAAGATAAGGGTGTCTTTGATTCAAAAATATACCTATAGTTGAACTTTTTATCCAGTTAGCATTTCCAAGCTCAGACTCAGACCCACTATACTTGTATAGTGCCACATTCCCACACCAGGTACTTGGTCCAAAGAAACAAATGGGTGTATTTCATAAAGGAAATGCCAATGGAACATTACATTGTGAATTTAGCAACTATTCATCCTTGATGAATTCTGCTTCTCTCTGTATATCCTTACTTATACACACAAGCCATGAACATTTCATAAGATATGTCATGAAAGCAGAACTTTTGATAAAAATCCATAACATGCTAGTTGGCATTTAGTAAAAGACTACTTAACACAAATGTTTTAAAATACAGGCTAGTTACATTTTCAAGTTTTAAACTTAATCACAACCTTACACAAAAGAAGGCAAAATACTAATAAAAATACTATAATGAGATTAACAATTTGAGAAAGCTTCTCAGTTCATATCAACTAAAACAGCAAGCAACTACACTGCTCACAAAAATTAGGGAATATTTTAGTTTCATATTCATTTTGAAATATCCCCTAATTATAGAACCAGGTGTTGAAAAGCCATAGACAGAACATTTATTCAAATCTCACATTACCAAAAACACCCAGAACACCTGTCAAGCAGATTTACATGGTGATTTCAATATGTCAGCCCAGAAAGCTTTGCAAACCATTTTTAAAGCCATAAAAACAAAAGTTATTTTATATCAAGACCACATAACATACAGCAACTTTTTCAAAAAATGACAATTTGAAATTTAAAAAAATGTTTTTCAAGCAGGAACAGCTATTAGGTTTTATTTTTCTTGTTAATAGTTTCTAAGAAAGAGAAATAAGGTTCTAATTTCAACTTAGCTAGGAGAAAAACATTAAACTTTTTCAACCATCAATTCTATACATATTTTAAAATTCTTATTAAAATATAATTATCTCTAGGGGAAAAGGGGACAGATTTGGGAAACAAAATGATTTAATATTTTAATAAATATAGTTTATGATCCTTTAAAAATTAGATTTAATTGAACTCAAATGCATAATGGAGCCTATTTTTCTATTTATTATATACACTCAATAAATTATAACTCTCTCAACTTGTTTTGTGACTTGTTAAAATATATTTAAAATATCTACACATAGGCGATTCTTTGTTGGGAGTCTTTAAATGTATTCAGTGCCAGGTTTGATTTAATCATAAACCTGTGTTTTACTGGTAGAAAGCAACCACCATCAGAAATTTTGTCTAAAATACCATATTTAGTACTGTACTATATGTTATTTTAAGGAAACTCTTGCTATGAGAAATAATATTGTCATTGCATGTTTTTTATTCATTTTCCTGAAAACATGAATGAATACCCAGTGTGTGTGAAATGTAAGCAAACAAACATATATTTTAAGACTTGCATTCCCAATAATTAGCATTTCATTTTCCATTTTTTCAATCATTTTTCTCATATAATAAAGGCAAAGGACATTAAAATATTTAAGTAGAATATGTTCTGCTAAAACTCTAGTTTATTAACTCACACACAATCATTGGCAAATGGAAATAATTTCAATTTATACAAAGGTCACATCTATTCATTTGTTATTTTTCTCATTATTTTAACAATTTGTGCCACCAAGTACCATCAGAGGATTGTAAAGGAAATGAACACAGCTGAATGCCGCAAGCCTCCAGAGGAACTGAGCGCCGTGTGTGGCACCCACACATCCTTAGTCCTCTTGGCTTTGCTTGGCTGTGGGTCCCATCCTGGAAGAGCTTCCTGTTTGGTTCTACCTGATTTTCAGGGCTTTTGGCTTTTGTCTTCGTAACTAAACAGCCTCAAAACCCCTTTATCCCCCACTTCAGTGAGCTACCTTCAAGTCTTTTGTTCACATATATGCTATAACATTTTGTTATTTATAGAAATTTAACATAATATTAACTATGCTAGTATTTTTATCAAGATTCTTGTTTTTATTAGTGCACTGATAATAAGTTTGCAAAGATTTTTGAATGGGCTTCTGCAAATGATATCTTTTTTATCATGAGCCCTATACTGAGAGTATGTGATTTTTGCAAAGCAAGTTTTCTAGGATACACATGTAACATAGCAACACCACCTGTGCTGATATATAGACAAAGGTGACAACTCTATTAAAATTAAATTATTGGTTGGTGGGCAACACCATCAGGGAAAATTCCAAATGTTAACTCAACAGTTGACATAAGAGAGCAGTATCTTGTATATGAAAGATGGTTTAGGAGTTTTGAAAGTAATGTACAGGCCCTGGCCGGTTGGCTCAGTGGTAGAGCATCGGCCTGGCGTGCAGAAGTCCCAGGTTCGATTCCCGGCCAGGGCACACAGGAGAAGCGCCCATCTGCTTCTCCACCCCTCCCCCTCTCCTTCCTCTCTGACTCTCTCTTCTCCTCCTGCAGCGAGGCTCCATTGGAGCAAAGATGGCCCAGGTGCTGGGGATGGCTCTTTGGCCTCTGCCCCAGGCGCTAGAGTGGCTCTGGTCGCGGCAGAGCGATGCCCTGGAGGGGTAGAGCATCGCCCCCTGGTGGGCAGAGCGTCGCCCCCTGGTGGGCGTGCCAGGTGGATCCCAGTCGGGCGCATGCGGGAGTCTGTCTGACTGTCTCTCCCTGTTTCCAGCTTCAGAAAAATACAAAAAAAAAAAAAAAAAAAAGAAAGAAAGTAATGTACAAAAGGCTCAGAGGGCAGACCAAGCACATCACATAGGTTTTACAGCTGATTCTCATTCTGTCAGAATGACAGAGAGGAACTTAAAGGCTAGGAACACACAACAACAAAGAGATGGTGACATGGTGAGATAGTCCATAGACAGACAAAAGATTTCAAAAGCTTCTGCTCCCATGTGTTGGTTATCGTTGTAACTTACATTATATACTTAAACTTTCTTTCTTATTCTGTCAACTATAAATGGCATGCCTTTTTCATGGTCTAAGAAGAGAATTTTAGCTACGCTCTCTTCTCTTTACTTCATATTCCCCCTTTTATCTTCCAACTCATATTTACTTTTATTTTTATCTGGTCAAAATTGATAGCATTTATATTTTGTTCTATAAGTATACTTTAGTCTTATCTGCTTCTTTATAGTTTGATTTAAAGGGTCAAAATGAATCAGTAGTGTTTGCATCATTATGAATTATATAATAATGTGCTATGATTACATTTCCTTATTCATATAATACACTGTGCTTCTAGAATGTTCAATGGAATTCTTTTTTGGGGTGGGGGGGGGCATTATCTCTCTTAACCAAAGATTTAAAGTATTCTAATTTTTAGAGTTTGTGGGGGTACGTTTTATTTTATTTCTTTATTTCTGAATACTTGACTACCAAACCCTGTCATTCTCCAGGCCTTCCTGCACAGCCAGCAACATAGAACTCCCTTTATTGCTCTCCTCGGCTGGAACAGTGTTAAATCCTCTGCTGGAACAGTGTTAAATCCCTGACTTCTCTTTCTTAGTGTAATTCTTATTTTGCTGGATATGCTCAAGTAAGTTTCTCAAAAAAGGTGTGTAGAAAGCAAAGTCCTTTTATGTTTGAAAGGCTTTTTCTTGCCCTCAATGTTTATCTGGGTCTAGAATTCTTGGTTATAATAGCACTTTGCTTCATTACCTCTGGTTTTCAAGCTTACTGATGAGGAAAGTGTGCCACTCTCATTCTTGTTCCTTTGCACGTGAGCTTCCTTTGCCCATCGTGGGACCCTTAGGACCTTCTCATTTTCTAGAACTCTGAGGATTCACAGTGATTATGTCTAGTTTAGAGGTTTTTTTATTCTTCCTACTTATTTTTCAGTAAGCCTATTCAATTTGATGATGCTTTTCTTCACACCTGGGAAAGTCTCACATTCTTCCTTTGCTAATTGACCATAAAGGCATGGGTTTATTTCTGGGCTCTCTATTCTGTTCCATTGATCTATATGTCTGTTTTTATGCCAGTGCCACCACTTTTATACACCATAAATACTGCAGATGGTTTTCTGGGATATCCTTTAAATAGTATATATTTCCTGCAGCACAGATTTTGAGCTCTGCAGCATTATCAAAAAAGAATAAGAAACTAATGTAAAAATAGCATTTTATTTATATGAATCAATTCAATTAAATGGGTCCAAAGTTCAGAAACCTGTTGCAAGACATGTTTTCAGGATAGTACAGAGTAAACTATAACTGCTTCAGGACCAGAGGTCACAAATAGAAAATAAATAGCTCACCCTGAAAGTTATACAAAACAGTGAAATATAAAACCACCAGAAACATTTATGGTTTGGCTTTCTTTGGAAATGGAGCCTTCCCAAGGCTGACTTAAACACTGCATCAACTTTTATAAACTCAGCAGAGAGCATGAAAAGAAATAGATGATTGCCCCTGTTACCAAGGAGGTAGACTATTAGGCTGCCAGGGAAGGAGCATTTCCTTGGTGGGTCCACTCTGACTTGGAAAGAAATTTCTGGTCTCAAGAGAGCTTCTAAGTAAAGAAACTTCCATCCTGCAGCCATGAGCCTCCTGACCATATCATTCTGATAGGGTTTTTTAAAATTAATTTATTTATTAAATTTAATGCAGTGACATTGATAAATCAGGGTACATATGTTGAGAGAAAACATCTCCAGATTATTTTGACATTTGATTGTGCTGTATACCCCTCCCCCATCATTCTGATAGGTTTTTAAACTCCTAGCCCATATTCTCATGTTGAGGATCCCTTATTTTGAGAAAACATAAAGATTAATAATAATAAGAGGAGAATGAAGAAGAGGAGAAGGGAAAAAGAAAAAAGAAGATGCACCAATTTAAGTTAAAAACATAGAGCCACAGGGTAGATGCTTGACGAAAGGACCACAGATTGACGGACATGAACAACAGTGTAGTGATTGCTGGGGGGAGGGGCAGGAGGCTCTAGGGGGAATGACTGGTGATGGATGAAAACTGGACTTGGGGTGGTGAACACACAAAACAGTGTACAGGAGGTGTTTTGTAGAACTGTGCACCTGAAACCTGTAGAATTTTGTTAAACAGTATCACTCCAATAAATTCAATAAAAAGGGAGAAAAAGAAATCCAGATTCCCATATATCAGATGAGGAACTAAAGAAACAGAGGCAACTAATTCTGTTTTAGGTGAAAGAGTAAGAAGAAACCATTTGTTTAGTGACCCTAACACTTTCAAGCATTATTAATTTTAGATTCAATGAAAACCTTCTGTCTCTTTCTTTAGATTCTCTTCTTTATACTCCTAAATGGATGTATGCCTTAAGGCTCTGCCTTCCACTCTCTTCTCACTTATTCTACCTTCTCTCTCTAGATGATAATTTTATATCTCCTTTAGAAATATTGTTATATTTCTTATATTTCCTTTAGATTAAGGCTTCAACAAAATCACTAGGTAACTAAATCCCAAATCTCTACTTTCACTTCTGCAAACCATTACTCTAGTCACATATTTCCCACTGAGATGATCGGGGCACAAAACCAGCTGAGAGATGAACTCCATCCCTACATCTGGTAGAGCACTCTTCATGCACAGTTGCAGGACCATTGGACATAGTTTTAATAATGGGTTTTATCTGACCAGAAGACGATAAATAATTTCATCATGCTATCCACTCCTTTTATAGAACATCTTAAATTTCACAAACACTATGTCTCATATACGTAATCATCCCATCTAATTATCAGGTTTACAGGTCCTAGAATTCCCGTTTTGCAAACAGAAAAACAGATTCAGCAAATTTAAATAACTTGTTTCTTTGAATGCAAGATAATATTTTATATGTTCCCTATCACCAACAAGGATCCAATAATTGTCTATTACTTCTAGATCTGGATATATCTGGAAAAAATTTCAATGAGGTGTCCCTTCTTTTATTTTCACATCTAACTATGATTCCAAAGATCTCCAGGAAATTGTACTAATGTTGTACTCCAGAGAACATGGCCATCTTCTAAATAACAGTTCTCAAAGACACACCCCAGGGACCCTGAGACACTATCAGATAGTCAGAAAAATCAAAACCATTTTCATTATAATACTAAGATATCACCCAATCTTGTTACTATGCTGTGTTTGCACTGAGGGTACAAAAAGAATGACAGGTAAAAGTGCTGGTGCCTTGGCGTCAATCACAGTAGTGACACCAATATAAATAAGTAGGCAATTTCACTTCAGAATGGCCATGATGAAACTGCAAATGTAATTCATTTTATCAAATCTGAACTCTTAAGAAAATGTCAATATGCTGTGTAAAGAAATGAGAAATATACGAGAAATACTTTTGGTGCCAACCTAAGTATGATAGAAGGATCGCCTTGCAGAAAAGCACCAGTGTGGTTTTCTGACTGTGAACTGAACTAGTCACACTGTTTTAATGGCACAAAATATTTACTGGAAGAGACAACTGAAAAACGAGTTCTTCACACATTTTTCTAAAAAATAAAAAACGAATGAAATATTCTAAGGATACCTTAGAAAATCTTTAAGTGAGGGTAGCAACAAATGTGGTTTTATTATATTGCATACTGTGTACAACATTTGGAAGATCTGCACAATTTAAAGAACCAGTATTTTCCAAGTGCCTAATGTACAATGGTATAGAACGCTTTGTGTGTAAAAGATCCATTCAAAGTGCAAGAGCGATCAATGATTTTTAACATAACAGTATATAGAGAATTTAATTATATGGATTTATATTCTATATTGCAATTAACCTATAAGAAATTATCTCTTGTAAAAATAATATCGTATCAAAGAAGAGTATCTGTAGTTTTCTGAAAAGTTATTAAAATATTTCTTCCTTTTAAAACTATGCATATTTGTATGACAAGATTTTCTTTGTATACTTTAAACAAAAGAATACATCACAACATGTTGAATGAAAAGGAGATATGAGATATAGCTGTCTTCTATGTGCAAAAATATAAAACTGTGCCATTGTTCTCACTAATTTTTTTATTTTAGAAAATAGTTATTTTTTACAAAAATATGTTATTTATATTAACATGTAAAAAGTTTATTATATTTTTACATTACTTAATAAATACTTTTAAAAAATTTTCCTGCTTCAATTTTCAATGTGAGCTATTTCTGGGAGCTATCTACCTTTTATCTATCTATCTATCTATCTATCTACCTACCTACCTACCTACCTATCTAAAAATCTATAAATCTATCTATTCCACAGATATCAATAGATATAATCTACATACACAAAAGTTTGTGGGTTTGTTTTAGCAATGAAATTTTCTCCTTTAAGAGGATGATATTTATTTCTCCTAGTGCTGATAATGTTTTAATATTACCTTGTACTGAAAAATTTTATATTTAAGATCTGAGATTTTACTCAGGGGATCCCTCTCAGTAAATTTCAATACAAGATGATCCTCAGTATAAAATTAAAATCTCTGGTTAATGTCTCAAAAATACTAGAAGTCTCTACGACAGTCAAAAAAATTTTTATACTTTGGTAGAATTTATAGCAGGGGTTGGGAGAACAGTGCATAGTTTAAAGTACATTTCATAATTTTAAGTGCTGCTCCAAAAAGCATATGTAAGATACAAGAACATGACTTCTTATAATGATAAGATATGATACACAGTTTTCAAATACCAGTGTTTTATTATGTTTAAATTTCAGCTATTTTCCTTGCTGTCGATGGCTGTATCTCTGTTGGTACATAGAAATGAAACACACCAAAAATTCTGACTAGTATTATGACTAGTGACATAAAGCAGAAGTGGGTAGTCACACTGCATTCCTTTTACTAAATTATACTTGACACTGGATAGAGTGATTTGGATCTATCCCTTTGGCCCTTTTACAACAGAAGTTTGCTAACAACTGTCTATTTTCTTCTCTTTTATTTCTCTTCCCACCCTCCCCCATGTCTGGAGTTTGAGGGATAAAGCAAACCATTTTATCTAAATTTTTTTTAGCCAACAGAAATCTCAAAACATTTAAATCTGAATCCTTATGAAGTTACTCAACTTTTCCCACCTTAGTTCTGATTTTTTTTAAAAAAGACACAGCCTTTTCAAAAAGTAATGTGTGTTAATCTTTCAAGAGTTATGCATTAAACAATAAAAATTCATTTATGCTCTGTGATAGCATCATAAGATATATCACTGAAGCAGACTATAAATCAGTCTTATCACCAAGACCCTTTGTGCATTTCTACTTTTCTTGATTGACCATATCAAGTACTTTTTTAGTGAGAGGAGGGGAGGCAGAGACAGACTCCCTCATGCACCTGACTGGGATCCAGCTGGCAAGTCCACTAGGGGGTGATGCTCTGCTCACCTGGGCCACTGCTCCATTGTAATTGGAGCCATTCTAGTGCCTGAGGGGGAGGCCATCGAGCCATCCTCAGTGCGTGGGGCCAGCTCCCTCTAATTGAGCCATGGTTGCAGAAGGGACAGAGAGAGAGAAAAAGAAAGAGAGAGAGAGAGAAAGAGGCGAGAGGGGGAGGGGTAGAGAAGCAAATGGGCACTTCTCCTGTGTATCCTGACCAGGAATCGTAGTACCAAGGACATCCACACACCGGGCAGACACTCTACCACTGAGACAACCGGCCAAGCCCTCAACTACTTGTTGTTTCACATAATCATGGATGAAGAACTCTACAAAGTAAACATGCTTGCTCTTAATATGTACCTAGAACTGTGGAAATGTAAAAAAAAGAAGAAGAAGAAGAGAGAGAGAAAGGAGGGAGGTAGAGAGAGAGGAAGAAAGAAAGGAACTGAAATTAATAGTCAAATGCCAGGATGGTCTTAAAGTAGCAGCTTTATTTCTACCCTAATACAACAGTAGGACTTCTGGCATTGGTTGTATAGAACAAGGATGGTTTTACAAATGAAGAGCATCTTCTCTTTCACCAGACTGTCTGGGTTTGAATTTCGGTCCTATTCCTTCTCAGAGGTAAGGTCTTCGACTTAATTTTTCTCTATTCCAGTTCCCTTTTCTGAAAAATTGGATAGTAATGGTACCTATCTCACCAGAATTTACTGAGAATTAAATAAAATACGCTTGAAAAAAATTAGAAGAAAACCTGGCACATTGTAAATATTCTATAAATGTTATTTTCATTTTTCTTATTATCATTATGTTCCTTGAAGCCCTCATATATAGTCTCCTTACACACTGAAAGTCGTGACTTTTTTCCCCCAGTAATGACTCTGTTAACATTTTTTCTTCAAGGTTTATCCACATTTCTTTACTTCTAGAATCTTGTTCTTCCATTTCAAACTGATAGTTTAAATTTTGTACTTATAACTCATTAAGAACTTGGGCTAGGAATCTCAGCAAAGAAAGATTTTCCTCTCAGTAAAATGTACTAATACTATTTATTGGCTATCTAAGAGCAGGTTATAAGTAAGAAAAAATTTTAAAATATAGAAATAAACCTTCCATAAGTAAAATTTTCCTATTAACCAGATTCAATATCTATGTTTAAGTACTTCCATATTAATAGAATTATTTAACAAAAAAGTAAAACACTGGCCTTGGCCAGTGGCTCAGTGGATAGAGCATCAGCCTGGTGTGTGGACATCCCAGGTTCAATTCCCATTCAGGGCACATAGGAGAAGCATCTATCTGTTTCTTTCCCCATCCTCCTCCCCTTTCTCTCCCAATTCCCCTCCCACACCCAGTAGTTGAATTGAGCATGGCCCCAGGTGCTGAGGATAGCTCAGTTGGTCAAAGCGTATCAGCCTCAGGTGCCAAAATACCTCAGTACTAGAGCATTGGCCTCAGATGGTGTTGCCACATGGACCTTGGCTGGGGCACTTGTGGAAGTCTGCCTCACTATCACCCTCCTCTCACCTAAAAAAATAAAATAAAACAGAACACCAAATTTCTTTTCTAAAATGAAAACATTAGTTCTCTGACATTTTAACCAAAAGAAAAAGCTATTTAAAACTTATATTCCATTTTAGCCTGATTCTTCTAAGACTGAAGACAAAGCTGAGTGTGGAAAAACATGAGAAATGAGAAAAATGAGATATGTAATACCCTAGTCAAGAAGGGATAACATTTATGTGACTGGACAATTAGCAGAGCCCTCTGAAGGTGAGAGGCCAGGCCAAAGCATGCCTATCTGCTCAACTGTTTTGTCAGCAAAATAGTTCATTCAAAATGCAAAATTAATAAAAAGAGTTTTTATCCACATTAAGTAGGGAGGGAGGATTAAAAGGTAGGAGGGTGAGGGTGGAATAGAATGAAAGGAAGGTGGTACAGACTGATTTCAATAGTTCTACATTAACTAAAGAAACTAAAAGAATTATTCTTTGCATCCAATGACTCTCCTGGTGTTCCCAAATTTAAGTCTAAGAAAAGGGGTCATTGTTGAGCCTCAAGGGCAGTGTGTACGTATTTCCTCCCCACTCTTTCAACAGTTTACAAATACTTCAATACTTTTAACAACATGCCATGCTGGTTAAGTTGGCTCACCATTCTCAGCAGACTTAAATGAACTCCCTTAGAGCCTGCAGTTACCGTCTATCCTGGCTGAAGTAGACACTTACCCATACTCATCTTGATTGGCAGGTTTTCTTTGCTTGCTGCTTCCACTAGATGTCTCCGGACTTCCATCACTGCCTCTTTGTGCTTGGTGCTTAGTAAGGCTTCCCACAGGGCTCTGGCTGCAGTGTCACTGCAATAAAACCACACAGAACTTTAGAATAAATTTCTACTGGAGAACGAAAAGGGTTGAAAGCAAACTAATTTCTTAAATATCTTTTCTGAACACTAATGTAGTCTTTCCTACTGATAGACTCTAAGCATTAGGATTAAATAAAGACTATCTGATCCATTTTAATCAGCACAAAATATTGAGAACCTAAGGAGACAATAAAATCAAGCGAAAAAATTAAGAAAGAAAAGGAAGGAAGAAAAGGAGGGAAGGAGGAAGAAAGAGAGAGAGAGAAAGAGAGAAAGAAAGAAAAAGAAGGAAAGAAAGAGAAAGAAAGAAAGAAAGAAAGAAAGAAAGAAAGAAAGAAAGAAAGAAAGAAAGAAAGAAAGAAAGAAAAGAAAAGAAAGAAAGAGGAAAGAAAAGAAAAGAAAGATTACATCATGCTCTGAGAAGTGGAGGGAAATGATATGATACATTGTTTTCAGACTTTGCATTTAAAAGCATTTCAGAGTATAGTTTAATATTGCTATAGTAACATATAAATGTTATGTATGCCAAAATTAATCCATGTCAAAAAATAAGTTGTCAGTGATAATAAGCATATCAATTTGAGATAACATATTTGTCTAGAAAACACAAAGCAATTAGCAATAAAAATTCCTGTTCAAAAATCACTCAGTAGAATTCCAAATGAATGGGTTTTCTATTGAATAAAAATCAAGAATGAGGCTAAGTAACCAAGGCCTTAAGTATTGCGCTTTGGGCCTTAGGTTGGAAGGATGGCACTTACTGAAGCCTTTACAATTAACCATTGATAAGGGAACGAAGCACTGCATTAAACAGGGTCTCATCTGGGCTCCCTACTCCAAAAGCCCTCTGTCTCACCCAAAACACCATTTTTAAATTATAAATGAATACAGTGTTCTTTCCGGAAGACTGCTACATGTAGCCAAGTATACCCATTTGTAGTAATGTTTTAAAAACTGAATATACAAAAACAAAGATGACTTCTGTCCTATCCCAAGGGCTTTTTCCACCACTTATAGCTCTACTAAAGTCTCTTACTATCCAGTTAGCAATTGTTTGAAAATAAATGCATTTTTAAGGTTTAGTTTAAAAATTTATAACTAATAAGGTATTAATTTAGCTTTAAAGTGATACCCCAATAAAGTATATCTTTCAAGTTCAAATTTGACTTGGAATAATGAGATGCTGTACTTCAGCACTGAGTTTAATGTCTGGCACATACTAATCTTTCATTAAAGAGTAGTTACTTTCAATATCACCTATTTTTTTTTCTGAGTCAACTAACATCACTGCTTAACATATTCCATTTGTTTTGATCTAATCAAAACATTTTAACTCTGCATCATTTTAACTCTGCATCAATAGTTTATGTTAAATTTAAATAAACAGGTAAACTACATGCCAAGCCCTATTCTCAGTAGTTGAGATATAGATAAAAACAAGGTATAAGCTTTCAATGACTTATAAGAAGAGGCAGAGATCTAAGCAAAGAAATTATCCTCCCCCCCCCCCCCCCGGCCAAATAGTGTGATAAGAGGCATGACAAATGCTTGCACAGATTTATCAGCTGAGAGGGCAGAGGCTCAGAGAATGATTTCTACTGGAAATGTGAGCAAGTTCACAAACACATAAATTCCAAAAACAGCCAAGGAAAGAAGTCATAATTCAATCTGGGAAGGAGAATGGTAAAGAAAGCCCTCAAGGAAGATACAAAATCTTCACCAAACAAGAGGAAGGCCTGACCAGGCAGCTGCACAGTGGATAGAGCATCAGGCTTGGGACACTGAGGACCCAGGTTCAAAACCCCAAGGTCACTGGCTCATCCAGCTTGAACATGGGCTCACCAGCTTGAGCATGGGATCGCTGGCTTGAGCATGGGGTGGCAGGCTTGAGGCAAAGGTTGATAGCTTGAGCAAGGGGTCACTGGCTAGGCTGTAGCCCCTGGTCAAGGCACATATGAGAAAACAATCAATGAACAACTAAGGAGCTGCAACAACGAGTTGATGCTTCTCATCTCTCTCTCTTCCTGTCTGTCCTTGTCTGTCCCCCCCCCCCCCTAAAAAAAAGCAAAACAAAAACATATAACCAAAAATAAAGCAAGAGGAAGAAGGCTATTTCAGAATATGCATAGTTCTAGGTACACGACACCCAGGAGAACTGTTCTGCTCCATGCTAAGGTGCCGAGGAGGGCCAGTAGAAGTAAGGGCTAAGAGAAGATGGGAGCTATTCTCGAGGGCCCTGCGTTCCTTACCAAGGCTTGTCGATTTCAGTCTGTAGGTTGCCAGTGCACATGGGATTGATTTTGCATTTTGAGAAGAGTAGCATTGCTTAGCAGTTGTGAACACAGTATTTGACATCATTAAAAACTAGGTCTATTTCCTTTGGGGTTTTGGGAAAGTTACTTACCTTCTACAAAGCTCTGAAGGCAATGAAGAACCACTACAAAATCCTGAGCAGCGAGTTATAGTCCCAGTTTCCCCAATTTAAAGCACACAATCGTTTCCTATTTTTATTCTCCATAAACCACAGGGATTTCTCACAGACACTGAACTCTACACACAGAACTTCTAGAGTAGAAATGTACTGCCCTCCTCTTTTCCATGAGTACAATACAGAGTGTCTCCAAGACCACAGTGGGCTAGGTAATACTGTGGTTGCCCCATCAGATTAGTATGGTGATAAAAAATGTGGGGTCTGGGGTCAGATCAATTCAAGTGGCTGCATTCAAACTCTGACCAGCCACTCTTCACCCACAGCACCTAAATGGCCTCTTCGGTCTTCCTCAGGCACCCCAAGTACAGGGACCTCTTTCCCTCCTTTGCCAGAATGGTCTTCCTACAAATACCCCTCCTCTCCCTCAGGTGTCTGCTGAAATGCCACCTTACCAGAGAGGTCCTCCTTACTGTTCTGTATAAAAGAATAACGACAGCCCATCCCAACACCATAACCAGCACCCCTCACTTCCCTTTTACTGGGCTTTACTGTCCCACACAATCCTTATCACCATCTGACTTCTTATATGTTTCTATGATCATCTGTTTGCTGTTTACCTTCCTCACAGAAGGTAAGGTCCTTCTATGAAAACTGGACTTTGTTTTACTCATTACTGATTTTCTACTACTTAGGATACTGCCAGCCTATGTTAGGTACACTTAATAAATATGAATGAATAATGCTTGTTAGTTAAGTAACCTTACGCACATAACTAATCCTTTCCCTCTGTTTTCTCATCTGTGAGATGGAGGTTATAATAGCAACCATTTCACACACTGTAAAGGTTAAATGTACATAACGCACTTTCCTGATTTACAATAAGTATGAGTAGTTGTGTGGTTGTTACTACTGTTACTATTGCTACGAATGATACTGTCTTATAATTCAATATGTTTAAGGGTTTGTAATATATCAGATGGCTTTACGTAATTATATTGAATATTTTCATACAACACTGACTTGTTCACCTATACTTATATAACTTGGGGCTTGTACTCTCTGGCTCTTTTATAATAAAACATTTTAGAAGAAATAGTTTCCATACCTCTAACACTAATAATGTCAATCCATGCTTCCTTAAAAGTGGTTTCTTTTAATATAAACAGTTCTGATTGTCTAGATATGTGTGACAGTTTCTAATATCTACTTCCTATTCAAAACACTATACTAACACCCACATCACACATGGTCATTCCAAGATTACTCAGTTAACATTCATGAACTAATTCTGGTTTTCTGAATACTCAGCACTGAAGAAGTCAAGGTCATACTCATTAGCCGCTCTGCTGTGTCCTGTAACCATGTCGACACAAAGTCACTCTTGCTGATGCCTGGTGGTTTACACACACACTACTATATTGGCACCTGAGTATGGGAGTTAATCACTGCCTTTTTCTAATATGCTCAGAATAGTTGATCCAATACACATTCCATACTATTGAAGTTTCACATGAAACCAACCCCTGATGTTGAATTTTATAAGTCAAGAAAAGTTAACCGAAATCCATACTATAATCATGATAAGTGTATTTTATACACATTCTTTATCCTTTTCAACTGTACAAACTTTCTGTTTTCCAGAGGAGGCAGCAAGCACTTCACGGAGGGTGGTGACAAGAGCACCAGCGTAGGAGACTAGTGGCAGGCACTATTGGAACCACACAACAAAGGGTTCTGATTCTGCCACTTGCCAGCTCTATGTCCCTAAGAGAGCCACTTAACCTCCCTGTACGTTTCCTGCCCTGTTAACTGGGGATGGTAATATTAAATTATTCAGTGGGTTGTTGTGAGAATTAAATGTGCTAATTTATCTAAAGCACCTAGAACAATGCCTGGCATATATTAAGTGATCAATAAACATAGCAGCAATAGTAGTAACAAAAAATATCAAAGGTAAGAATTTTCTTATATGCTATAGGAAGAAGCCTGTCTTAGAAGCATGTTAGGGACCTGGCTGGTGGCTCAGTGGATAGAGTGTTGGGCCAGTGTATGGATGTCTGGGTTTGATTCCCAGTTAGGGCATACTTGAGAAGCAACCATCTGCTTCTCTCCCCTCCCCTCTCCCCTTTTTCTCCCTCTTCCCCTCTTGCAGCCAGTGGCTCGATTGGTTCAAGTGTAGCCCTGGGCATTGAGGATAGCTCAGTTGATCCAAGCGCATCAGCCTTAGGCACTAAAAATAGCTTAGTACTTGAGCATTGGCCATAGACAGGGTTGCCGGGTGAATCCCTGCCAGGGCACATGCAAGAATCTGTCTTGCTATCTCCCTTCCTTACACTTAAAAAAAATAAATAAATAGAAGCATATTAGTCTTGCATACACATGTGGATAACCACTGCTAGTAGCTTCAATTTCTAATATAAAAAGGCCAACAATACATAATGCAGAATTCATGATACCAATGGAAACACTGAAAACCTCAACTCAAGCAATCCCCTTATATATGACTTGGTGATGTAAAGAATTTTGATATGGATTACTTAGAGACTTAGAACTATAGTAAGTTGATGAAGATTTTTAAGCAATGACTTCTATTCTAGCTTCCTGCCCCATTAATTTGACCACATTGAAATTCTGTAGACTGAACACAACAGGACATTTTAAAACTACATTTGTTACTTTTTTGAGGAGTTCCAATTCTATAAATATTTCCAGGCTGACTTAAAAAGTGATGTACAACTTTTGTAGTAGAAGCAAACATTAAAGGTAATATTAAATTAATCATCCTTACATCTTCAGCAAAACATTACCTAAACCAACACAGATGATGAAAGTCTATTTTTAGTTTTTGAAGGCATCTAAAGAAAGTTTTATAGTATGCCTGAGAAAAATACTACTATTTTAAACAAATCAAACTGCTATTAGATTGTATTTATACCTAATCTAAACCCTTTGTGCTCTACTGTAAACCTTAGTCTTACTTAGTCTTTTCCCTTAAGTTTAAGAACAGCTGGGCAACATGTTTTTAACAATCAGGCCCACCCAAAACAGCTTTGTTCTTTTTCTTTCTTTTTTTTCATGAATAATTTAAGATTTTTGAAAGGCAAACCAAACATAATACTAAAAACTAATTTTAAACACCACCACTACATTCTAGTTTAGAAACATTTCAGGATTTACAAAACAACTACTTATAATTCATTTGATCCTCTCTTCATGAACTAAGCCATTATCTCTGCCCCAATTAAAGACCATCAAAGAGGCCACTGTCTTACTTAAGTACATTCAGCCTGTACTTAAAAAGCAAAACCAGGACTTATACCCAGGTAACTGACTTCTGAGTCCAGTACCGTTTTCATTATACTATATACCAGGCTTGTATTATGCAAATCATCAAGAGCATCAACTATGTAGAATGTCAATTATTTTCAACTTTTCATGCGGATTTTCTTTCAAATCCTTTATTCTCCCCTTAAATTCACACATGGGCCCCAGTTAAGACAGAATGTAAAGGATAAATAGTGAAACAAATCCACAGTAACTCATAAAGCTGGTAAAACTTGCTCTCAGGATTTTTCACACTTTCTCTTTTAAACAATATCATACTGTTCCCCTTGTAGGTCACTTTCCTATACAATGCCAATAACTTTCATTCACCTCTCTCCTTTAAATGTTTCTCTCCAAGAAGACTTTGCTGAATTTTATATCATTCTATACATATATCATTTATAAACTGAAAAGACAAAACACTACAGTCTAAATTTCCCTGAGGTTTTATTTCCAATCTAGATCTTATTTGAGATTCAATATATTCTTGGGAAAGGAGAAATAGCCTCTAGCTATTTTACTACTGCTAAAACAGAGAGCAATGTTCTACTTTTATATTGTATGTAAGGAATCTATTGAAACAAATAATAGAATAGAATATTTGTCCTATGAAAAGATCCATTTTTTACTATGAAATGGAATTAGTTGTAATATTGACAGTAACTACATGTCAAATACATACTAAATGTATATCCTTTTTGTATATACTGATTACCTTGTAGCCTTAAAAATCAAACTATTATGACAAATTGTCTTGTTTGAAAAAGACTACAAATATACACACAACAATAACCTGCTAGAATTAGCTTTTTTAAAAACTTCAGCATACTTCTGTACATGAAGATAAGGTTCTTTCAGTTAATTTTTGGCTCTTACTAGTCACCAGAATGACTCAATTATGAATGAAATCTTAGAGCTACTTTGGTTTGGCATGTATGAAAATGTCAAGTGCAGTCTGCTAGAAACTGACAGGCTATTCATCACCAAATAAAATACAAGACAGAATTAATTTTTAAAAGGTGACTGAATGTTGAATCATGGTGACACTTCAATCAAATGGAAGGCAGGTAATTAAGGGACAGAGGGTGAAATGTGAGTGTATATCATTATCTTGTGACTAAACTCAGAGAAATGGTTTCTTTGAGGCACACTCTGGAAGTTAAGCTTACTCACAGGATCTGCAATAACAGTCACAGTATTTCAACAGAACTACAATAATAACAAAATAAACAAACAAACATTTTCAACTGATTTTAAACAGAGAGCAATCTGAGTCACAGATTTTCACAGCAGAAAATAATGGCTTCCATCAGGGTTGAGCTTAATGAGCTCTAAAAGTAGTTTTGTTAATTAGACTATTCACAGAGGTTTCAATAGTCATCTTTCTTCTTGAACCCTTTTTTAAACAATTGCCTCATCTTTAACAAAATTATCCACTTAGCTTTATCTCAATAGAAGAGAAAGCAGCTAAACACAGAGGATATTGATAGACCTTGGCACTGGAAAGCAGTCCTGCATTCTTTCTTTTTTTATTATAAAATATAGTTAAGATACAATATTACATTAGTTTCAGGTGTACAACATAGTTGTTCAACATTATTATATGTAACAAAGTGATCACCATCTGCCATTGTACAAGATTATATTATTGGCTATATTCCCTATGTTGTACATAACAGAACTGTGACCTATTGGTTTTACAACGGGAAATTTGTGATCTTGTTTCTCCTCACTTTTTTTGTTCCCACACTCTCCTCCTACTCCTCTGGCATATCTGAGTTCCCATATCAATGAGTCTGTTTCTATTTTGTTTTTTTTAGGTTGCACATATAAGTGAAATCATACTGCATTTGTCCTCTGTCTGTCTTCTTTTACTTAGCACATTACCCTCTAGGTCCATGATGGCGAACCTTTTCATAAAAACCGCCCACTTTTGCAGTGCTGGTCAACCTGGTCCTTCCCGCCCACTAGTGGGCATTCCAGCTTTCATGGTGGGCGGTAGCAGAGCAACCAAACAGCGCTGCGATTGGCCCACCATGAAAGCTGGACCGCCCACTAGTGGATGGGAGGGACCAGGTGGACCAGCACTGCAAAGTGAGTGGTTTTTATAAAAAGGTTTGCCATCATGGCTCTAGGTCCATCCATTCTGTCACAATATGAGCACTTCCTGTGGGCTAAACACTCAGTGAGGTACTGCAACCACAGCTGTGAGCAACCTCCAGTGACCTGCCTTCCTGAAGCTAGGGATCCCGCAGGAAGCTAGAACTGAGCATGCTCCTGCACAGGTGACGGAAGAAGAGAATGGGAGAGTATATTACACCTAACCTGGTCTGGTGTGCAAGTGGAGGTCAGGGGAGCTGAGGATGTGACAGCGAGTCCTGAGAAATGAGTAGGAATTAGCCAGTTGAAGAATGGAGTAAAAGAGCCATGGCAGTAGTATCATGGGTAGGAGCCCTGAGAAGAGAACTTGAGACTTTGCAAGGAAATGAAAACAAGTATGAATGGAACATGAAGATCTAATCCAGTAGTTCTCAGAGTGTGTGCTCTAGAAGATTTCCAGGTGTGCCCTATGATATTCCAGAGAAATATGTGCCTGTTGAGGACCACAAAATCAACAGGGCTTTTGGAGTTTAGATTTTGGGGGGATAGAGGTGTGGGGAATTGGCTGTAAGCTGACAGTCTGCCCAACCCCCCACCTCATTTGCCTGATTAGGTTGCAAAAGGCTGTTAAGCTGTGGTGCTGGATTGTTTACACTACCCCCCATGTTCCCTGGAAAGACTAGAGGCAAGTTTCTTCTATCCTTTGTTTGGTGTAAAGTTAAGATGATATGTATGGTGGAGGGTTTCTGCACTCAACACAATTAAGAGTAAAAAGAGAGGAATTCTTCAATGTATTGATGAGGAACTGAGAGTTTGCCTTTCAAATATATGCCCAAACATTGAAGAAATCACTAGGACACATCAGGCTCATGTTTCTCATAAACACAAAAATAAAAAAATTTAACACATTTGTGCCAGGACCTGCTGAATTTACTAAATTTTACTAAGAATATATCTATATATATAAAAAGATAACTTTTGTCGTTTCTTTATATTTTAACCCTTTTTTACAAATTCTTAAAAGCATAACTCAAAAAATGTAACATAAAAGTGTTTTTTAGTGTCAGAATAAATTTAATTTTGTTTAATTACCATAAAAGCATGCTTGGACTTTATATTTTTTCTTTAATATTTGAATTATTATAACATATTTCTCAGAAATTTGTATATAGTGTGCCTACAATTATTTGTAGGATTTTAAATACACCCCAACTTCAAAATGTTTGAAAACCACTGATCTAGTATAACACAGCCCTCAGCTCATATCAAATCATCCAAGGCCTGATAACCCACATTAGTGATTATAGACTTTTTCCCAAGGTCAAGTAAAAGGTCTTTTGCAACAAACTGACCTGATCAGGTGTGTAATAAAAAAATCACTGTGGCCTCATTGTAGAGAATGGATGTAAGGACTGGGTAAGGACTACTGTATGGTCCAAGCGAGAATTAATGATGGCTTAAACTAGAGTGACTTCCTAAAGCTATCAGATTATATTATTCCTCTGTCCAAAACTATCCCATGTTTTCTACTAAAACTACAGTAAAATTGAAGTTCTCATATTTTGGCCAACAGGCTTTGGTGCAGTCCTAAATCTATAACTTTATCTCTCACCTTGGTTAGCTTCATCCATTAGGCCTCAGCCACACTGGCCTGATGTCAACCTCTTCAATAGGTAAACTGTGTTTTCAACTCAGGGCCTTTGTACTTGCTATTCTCTTTGCCTAGAACCCTCTTCCTCCAGATGTTAATTGACTAAGTCTCATTTATTCAACAAATGTTTATCGGGCACCAACCAAATGCCAGTTCTATACTAGGTGAAGCTCAAGGCTTTCTTCCTGACCACTTGAGCTAATTTGGCACTTCCTATTCCCAATCCCACTTGCTCTGTTTTATTTTATTTATAATGTTTGTCACTAAATCAAATTATATATCATTAAATAAAGTTTACTTTAATGACTCTGGAGTGAAATCACAGGGTATTAAAGATAGAAGCTTTTTGGCTTTATCGTAATATCAGCATCCTGGCACCATGGGTGGCAGTGCACTCGGGCCACCAATGCTCCATGTGCCCGTGGACTGTGCCAGACACTGTGAGTGCAACAGTGTATAAGGGCAAACAAGTCAGAGATAGATCTTCTCTCAGCAAGCTTCGAAGCCTAGCTGGAGAAAGCAGGCACTAAACCGATAACTACAAGATAATGCACTGTGAGCTGATATAGGAAATAAAGGGTGCTATCTGTGGAAGCAAAGACAAAGGGGGAGATGGGGAGGAGGAAAGAGCAACACTTAGGATGACCAAAAGGTAGGGGAGCAGGACACTGAGGACCTGAAGGAAGTTTAGTGTGGCTGTAGCCAAGAGTGTCAGCACGAGGGGGGGAAGGGAAACAGGGAGCAGGGAGAAGAGGAGAAGGAGATGTAGAAGATGAAGCTGAAAAAAAATAAGCATGGAGCAGATCTCAGAAGGCTTTCTAAAATAAGTTAAAATTTTTAGCCTTTACCCCACGGGCAAGGAGAGCCACTAAGGAATTTTATCACAGGAGGGTTAGAATCAGATTCACTATTACTTGCACAGCTGAATAAATATATGTATAAATAATCAGTCTTTAAATGGACTTTAAAACTATAATCCTTTAAAAACAAACAAACCTATAATCCTTTCAAAGTGTGCAAATAAAATTTAACTTTTAAATATTACAAAACTATGAGAATCTAATCCATCTATTTCATCTTATTGGAGGTTCTTATGTTGTGCTTTTGTTCATTTATTCAACAAATATGAGTGCCCACTATACACCAGACCCTGTTCATGGGGCTGGGGAAACAGCAGTGAATTAAACAAACATAAAACCACTGCCTTATATATTAATAATTCATGTTCTGGAGTTTATTTTCTGAACACAGCACACAGAAACCATAAAAGAAAAATTACAATCAAAGTTTCCTAACAAATTTTCCTGTGTCCTTCTCTTTTACAGAGAAGAAAACTGTGACTATGAGAAATCAAATACCTTGTTCAAGGTCATAAAGTTTGGTGAAAAAGCCACTATACTACAGTAATGACTAGAAAACAAGAACTGCACAGAAGCTATTCAAGGACACCAAAAAATAATCACATCAACAGAAACCAACTCTCTTGGTTCAACAACTGAAAGGAGGAGATTGTTTTAATGAGTTGCTGCATCCACTGCACATTTGTTAAAGACTGTCCCTGGCCTGACCTGTGGAGGCGCAGTGGATAAAGCATCGACCTGGAAGGCTGAGGTTGCCGTTTCGAAACCCTGCACTTGCCTGGTCAAGGCACATATGGATGAGAGTTGATGCTTCCAGCTCCTCCCCCACCCCTTTTCTCTTTCTTTCTCTCTCTCTCTCACTCGCTCTTCTCTAAAAAAAAAAAGAAAGAAAAAAAAAAGACTGTTCCTATAACTATGAAATACACTGTGGAAAAGGATAAGATCGCTTCAAAAATCTTCAAACTAGAATATTACATTGTGTATATTTCAGGGAAGAATCAGAGTAGAACAGAAAAAACATGGACCCTGACACAAGTTGTGCTTTGATCAAGTCACTGGTGTCTACTCCTCAAGTTTCATCAATATTGTATATCTCTTAGACGACAGCAAAGTGATTTTCATTGATTTGCTCAACAAGAACAAAGCACCATATAATTTTTTTTTAATTATGGTTGTTTTTCTTACTTTTTAAAAGATTTTATTTATTCATTTTAAAGAGAAGAGAACAAGAGAGAAAGAAGAGAAAAGAGGGGAGAGGAGCAGGAAGCATCAACTCCCATATGTGCCTTGACCAGGCAAGCCCAGGACTTTGAATTGATGACACTGGCGTTCCAGGTCGACGCTTTATCCACTGTGCCACCGCAGGTCAGGCCCACACCACATAAATTTAATTTGTATTGTTCTACTGGGGAAAAGCGGTCATGTTGAAATCATGAATAAATGTATTATCTGTTCTAAATGATTAGCATAATAATATTGTATATTATATACTTTTGATTTGGTATTAAATAAATGTCCCTCCAGCCTGACCAGGCGGTGGCACAGTGGATAGAGCAGGGGTCCCCAAACTTTTTACACAGGGGGCCAGTTCACTGTCCCTCAGACCATTGGATGGCCGGACTATAAAAAAAACTATGAACAAATCCCTATGCACACTGCACATACCTTATTTTAAAGTAAAAAAACAAAACGGGAACAAATACAATATTTAAAATAAAGAACAAGTAAATTTAAATCAACAAACTGACCAGTATTTCAATGGGAACTACGGGCCTACTTTTGGCTAATGAGATGGTCAATGTCCGGTTCCATATTTGTCACTGCTAGCCGTAACAAGTGATATGACGTGCTTCCGGAGTCGTGACACGTGTGTCCTGCATCACCGGAAGTAGTACTGTACATGAGCGAGGCCGCCTCATACAGTACTCCAGGAGCACAGGATGCGTCCTGTGCTCCTTTCACTGATCACCAATGAAAGAGGTGCCCCTTCCAGAAGTGCGGTGGGGGCCGGATAAATGGCCTCAGGGGGCTGCATGTGGCCCGCGGGCAGTAGTTTGGGGACCCCTGGGATAGAGCATCAGACTGGGACGCAGAAGACCCAGGTTTGAGACCCTGAGGTCACCAGCTTGAGCACAGGCTCATCTGGTTTGAGCAAAGCTCACAAGCTTGGATCCAAGGTCGCTGGCTCCAGCAAGGGGTTACTCAGTCTGCTGTAGCCCCACAGTCAAGGCATATGTGAGAAAGCAATCAATGAACTAAGGTGTTGCAACAAAAAATAATGATTGATGCTTCTCATCTCTCTTCATTCCTGTCTGTCTGTCCCTATCTATCCCTTTCTCTGATTCTTTCTCTGTCTCTTTAAAAAAAAAATGTCCTTTCAAAAATGCATGATCCTTTTGAATCAATCTATAGCTACCAGAAAATATATCTGTGTGACTAGTCTGGATTATAAAGGTATTAGAGTGTCTTTAACAGTGAAGAAATCATGACCATGTGTTAAAAAAAAAAACTAAATAAAAATCCAGGCTAAAACATTAATTCCAGGATAAACAATTGCACACAAGCTTTATCATGTTCAAACTAATAAGAGAACAATTTCCTACTGATATATAATCAGTTTCATCTCTTTCCAAGGAATGATCTAGTTTATCATTTCTTCCTTTAATGTACCCTCATTTAGCACTACAACTGACCCATGAAATCTCTTTAAAATGAACCAAAACGTAACATACAAGCTGTTAGCCATGATATAAAATAATTGAGAGTAATTAAACTTCATCACAGTGCAGACAACTATCTTCTTATTCCTTCTTTCTGCTAGCTCATTAATAATAACACCAAAATGAACACAAACATTAATAATTTCCTCCCAGCAAACAATAAGGCATAGGAGAGACTTTTTCATATGGACTCCTAATGCATAAAACAGATTAACTCCATACCTCAATATGAGGACTTTAAATCACTAACACCGTTAGATTTCTGAAAAACCAAACAAACATCCCTCTGTGCACATTTTTTTAATGCTGAAGGATAAATTTTGAGTTCCTGTAAGTTACTTCCATGACCCATTCTAAAGGCCAGCACTTGATTCACCAGGAAACTCTACTCTAGCCTGGATTACATCTGTGGGTTTTGGCTTGCATTCAAGACTTGGAAAGTTAAGGATTAGTTCATGTGTCAAAAAAGTTGAAGATAAAGAGTTAGAGACAGTTTTATAGAAGTTCTTAGAAGCAAACTCATCTGTTCATTTTACCCTTCTGTCATTCTGCTCCATGAAGAAGGGTCATTTCAAAATCATCATAATGTATTATTCCTAGTGATTCTAGAGTCTCTTCACTCTGTTCACCATGGGTGACATCAGTATATCTATACTCACAATATGTGTGAAGTTCCAAAGATATTAAGTTGGGAAAACTTGATTTGTCAAAAGGATTACAGTCTTGTTTTATTCTTCACTAGTTTTTGGTTGGTTTTGGATCAGGTAAAATATAAATTTATGATGTTCCCATTATTGACCATCTTAATGCCTAACTATTTTGCTAAGGTATTTTGTATCATATCCTTTGCTACCTTAAAAATGTGTAAAAACAGTGTGAAGTGTTTTTTGGGATACAACTCTGAGGAGAGAATAATATACAATAGTTAATCCATTAAGAGGGGATTTAAGGGTTGTAATCTGGGGGGTAGAAAAAAGAATTTATTTTGAAGTTGCACTTGCACAGCAAACACTTTTTATTTATCATGAGGATGAGGTAGAGTTTCTCATAAAGCTATATTAATCAATGTAAAGTATTTTCAATGTTGTAAGATAATTACTCTTCTGAGTGTGCCATGTGGCAAAAGGATTCAGTGGACTAATAAAAGAAGGGAGCTTTATGTTGTTGTTTCATTTCTATGCTCCATGAAACCCAAAAATCTGGGAACCACTTCTTGAGGCTCCAGACCTAAGGAATAGAGTAAAAAAAGAATCTTTATGTTTTCTTCTAAATTTTTGCAGGCAAAATTACCCTATCAGTAAAAAATACAGGAACTCAAAAACCCCAAATGAAGGGAAAACTAGTACACATCTAGAATGTCCTGCATAGAGAACAGTATTCTAGTAAGGAACTTCCCAAACAACTGCTTCACACTCCCCCGCCTGGCCTGGAAGCACACTGCATCCTGACACATGGCATCAATCCTGTTTTGAACTGTATCTGGGATTTGTTGTGTGGGTATGGTAAGACATGCACAAATGAAAATGACTGTCTCAAAGAGAGTAGTTTTTACACTCATGGGTCCCTAAAAAGGAGGAGGCCTGGCTCACCACACAGGGCCACATGAGGAAGAACCAGGGTTGGTCAGGAGGCAGAGGAAGTGAGGGGAAAACGTGGGCATGAGTCTTTATTGTGGTTTTCATAAGAATGAGAGCAAGGCAGGGTAAGCAGGCTAAGCAGGCTTAGCATAGGCTAGTTTATAATTGTAGTGTTCTGAAGGCACTGTACAAGGCAATGGACTCATCTTGACCTCATTGGAGTCTCACACTCCTAAGCGGCAGCACTGCTATAACCCACATTGTCAGTTGAGGAGACTGAGGTTCAGAGAGCATAACAAACAGTAACACTTCAGTATCAAAACTATATATCAAGAGTATTATTGTTTAAGCTAGTCCAGTTCCATTCAGAAAACTATAGATACATAACTGCTAATTCTCCCCCAAATCAATCCTGAACGAACTAAAGAAAGAAACACCAAGGTAATAAAAAGCCTAGGAGAAAATAGTAAACCATGATGAAGCTGAGTTTATGCAAAGTATGCTAGAATGATTCAATATTTGAGTATCTATCGATGCAATTTACCACATTAACAGATGAGAAGAAAGAAACCATATGATCTTCTTAATAGAGTCAGAAAAGACACTGGACAGATTTCAACACCCACTATGATTTCAAGAAAACAACAAAATAAATCAATCCTTGGTAAATTAGGAACAGAAGAGAAACTTCCTTAACCTGATAAAGATTACAATGAACATAATTCTAAGTGGGAAAACATTAGAAATATTCCCTTTAAACTCGGAAATAAGACAAGGATAGACACCATCACCACTCCTATTCAACACCACATGCAACAAGACAAGAAAGAGAAAGTATCCTGTCATTCCTAGAAGATATGGGGTCTTACTTTCAGTTTTGTCAGGGACAAAGGAAACAAACAAACAGAAACAGATCCAGAGGTATGAAGAATAAGCTGATAGCTGCCAAAGGGTAGAGGTTAGGGGCTAAGGGCATGGGGATAAAAGGAAATTCTAAATTCCCCAAGAGTCAGCCCAGTCATTTAGTCTGTTTATACACACCCAAGGGCTAGTAGATGCTCAACAGTGTTCATGGGGCTATAGCAGCATATGCACTTAACAACAGAGCTAATAAATATGAGAAGAAAAATCTGATAGGACTGAAAAGAAAAAAAGACAAATTCACAATTATAATTAGAGGTTTCATCACCCTTCTCCCAATATTTGATAGAATACTAGGCCAAATCAACAAGAATACATAAGAACTCAATAACACCATCAACTGACAGGATATAATCAACACTTATAGAACACTCGACCCAACCAAAGCATTATACACATTCTTTTCAAGTGCCTGTGGAACACATATCAAGATAGACCATATTCTGGGCCATAAAAAAAAAAATAACTCAACAAATTTAAAGTAATTGAAATCATATGGAGTGTATTTCCTAATGACAATGGAAACAAACTAAAAATTAAGTAACAGAAATATAACATGAAATATCTCCATTTGAAAACTAAACAACATACTTCTAAATAATGCATCAAACAAAAAGTCTCAATGAAGATCATAAAATAAATTTTAAAAATCAAAATAAAAGTACAACATATCAAACCTGTGAAATATACCTAAAGTAGTGCTGAGAGAAAATTTTATAGTACTAAATGCAAACATTTAATATCTTTATAAAAGGAAAAAATTTCAAGCCAACAGTGTGAGCTCACATCTAAACAACCTAGAAAAAGAAGAGCACAATGAACTAAAATAAGCAGAAGGAAGTAAGTAATAAAGATAAAAGCAGAAATCAATGAAATTATAAACAAAAAATACAAAAAACATCATTGAAACATAAAACTGTTTCCTAAGGAAAAATAATCAATAAATTGACAAACTTCTAGCAAGACTGAAAAAAAAAAACCACACAAAAAAAGTACCAACATTAGGAAGTTAAATTTATCATTTAAAACACCCCAAATAGGCCCTGGCCGGTTGGCTCGGTGGTGGAGCGTCGGCCTGGCGTGCGGAGGTCCCCGGTTCGATTCCCGGCCAGGGCACACAGGAGAAGCGCCCATCTGCTTCTCCACCCCTCCCCCTCTCCTTCCTCTCTGTCTCTCTCTTCCCCTCCCGCAGCCGGGGCTCCATTGGAGCAAAGATGGCCGGGCGCTGGGGATGGTTCCTTGGCCTCTGCCCCAGGCGCTAGAGTGGCTCTGGTCACGACAGAGCGACGCCCCAGAGGGGCAGAGCATCGCCCCCTGGTGGGCGTGCCGGGTGGATCCCGGTCGGGCGCATGCGGGAGTCTGTCTGACTGCCTCCCCGTTTCCAGCTTCAGAAAAATACAAAAAAAGGCCCTGGCCGGTTGGCTCAGCGGTAGAGCGTCGGCCTAGCGTGCGGAGGACCCGGGTTCGATTCCTGGCCAGGGCACACAGGAGAAGCGCCCATTTGCTTCTCCACCCCTCCGCCGCACTTTCCTCTCTGTCTCTCTCTTCCCCTCCCGCAGCCAAGGCTCCATTGGAGCAAAGATGGCCCGGGCGCTGGGGATGGCTCTGTGGCCTCTGCCCCAGGCGCTAGAGTGGCTCTGGTCGCAATATGGCGACGCCCAGGATGGGCAGAGCATCGCCCCCTGGTGGGCAGAGCGTTGCCCCATGGTGGGCGTGCCGGGTGGATCCCGGTCGGGCGCATGCGGGAGTCTGTCTGACTGTCTCTCCCCGTTTCCAGCTTCAGAAAAAATGAAAAAAAATAAAAATAAAAATAAAACACCCCAAATAGAGCCTGACTAGGTGGCAGCACAATGGACAGAGCATCTACCCGAGATGAGGAGGACCCAGGTTCCAAACTTCATGGTCGCCGACTTGAATGCAGGCTCACCAGCTTGAGCATGGGATCATAGATATGACCCCATGGTCTCTGGCTTAAGCCCAAGGTCACTGGCTTGGAAAAGGGGTCACTGGCTTGGCTGGAGCACCCCCCCCCCATCAATGCGCATATGAGAAACCAATCAATGAACATATAAAGTGACCCAACTACAAGTTAATGCTTCTGATTTCTCGCTCTTCCTGTCCGACTCTCTGGCTGTCTCTCTCTCTCTCCCTTACTAAAAAAATAATAAATAAATACATAAATAAATAAATAAAACATCCCAAATAAAAATCTCCAGTTTCAGGTGGTTTCATTACAGAATTCTACCAGATTTAAGAAAAATTAATACAATTTATATACATCCTTTTCCAGAAAATAAGAGGAGAGACTACTTCTCAATCCATTTTATGAAGCTAGTATTACCATGATACAAAAAACAAAAGACAGCACACAAAATAAGAAAACTACCAACTAGAATCCTTCATGAATATGGATGCAAAAATCTTTAACAAAATATTAGCAAATAGAGCACAATACATAAAATATTAGCAAATAGAATTTACCAGTACAAATTGTACACATAACCAAGTGGAGTTTACTCAGAAATACAAGGCTGGTTTAATATTTAAAAATCCATCACTGTAATCTACCATGTTAACAAGGTAAAATTATTTTTAAAATCACATGATCATATCCATTGATGCAGAAAAGGCTTTAACAAAATGTAACACCCATTTATGATAAAAAAAAAAAAACTCTTAGAGAAACAGAACTAGAGGGACACCTCCTTAATAATAGAAAGCATCTTAGCCCTGGCCGGTAGTTCATTTGGTTACAGCATTGTCCTGATACAGCAGTCAGGGCATAGAAGGATCAACCAATGAACGCATAAGTAAGTGGAACAATAAATCAATGTTTTCCTCTCTCTCTCTTTCTTATTTCCTCTATCTCCAAATCAGTGAATTTAAAAAATTTAATAAATAAAAAGCTTATTAAAGAATAAATCTACAGCTCGCATTATACTTAATAGCAAAAGACTGAATGTCTTTCCCCTAAGACTGTGAATAAAGCAAGGATATCTGTTCTTACCATTCTCATTCAATATAATACTGGAAGTTCTAGCCAGGGCAATAACTAAAATGGAAGTAAAAGACATACAGGTCATAAGTAAATAAATAAAACTGACGCTACTTTCACATGTCATAATTATCTTCCTAAAAAAGTCCAAGGAATCTAACAAGCAAAATCCTAGAACAAGTAAGTAATTCAGCAATGTTGCAGTATACAAAATAAACATACAAAAATCAATTGTATTTCTATACACTGTCAATGAACACGTGGACATAGATAATGAAAATGAGAGCCTGACCTGCGGTGGCAAAGTGGATAAAGCATCAACCTGGAATGCTGAGGTCGCTCGTTCAAAACCCCAGGTTTGCCCAGTCAAGGAACATGCAAGAAGCAACTATAAGTTGATGCTTCCTGCTCCTCCCTATCCACTTCTCTCTCTCTCCCTAAAAATCAATAAATAAATTCTTCTTAAAAAATAAAATAAAATTACAGTAACATTTATAATCACACAAAAATGAAATACTAAATGTATAAATTTAACAAAACATGTACAGGATATATATGCTGAAAGGTACAAAACATTGATTTCAAAAATCAACAATGGCCTGACCAAGTGGTGGTGCAGTGGATAGAGCATTGACCCAGGTGGTGCAGTAGATAGAGCACTTAGGGCCCAGATTCAAAACCTCAAGGTTGCTGGCTTGAGTGTGGGCTCATCTGGCTTGAGCACAGGTTCACCAGCTTGAGCATGGGATCATAGACATGACCCCACAGTCACTGGCTTGAAGCCCAAGATCACTGGCTTGAGCAAGGCATCACTGGCTCAGCTGGAGCCCTCTAGTCAAGGCACATATGAGAAAGCCATCAATGAACAACTAAGGTGCCACAACTACTAGTTGATGCTTCTCATCTCTCTCCCTTCCTGCTTGTCTCTGTCTGTCTGTCTGTCTCTTTCACTAAAAAAAAAATCAACAGTAATTTAAATAAATAGACATATATCAAGTTAGTTTGTGGGTGTAAGACTCACAGTAAAGATGTCAGTTTGCCTCAAATTGATAAGTGTAATGCAATTTTTATCAAAATCCCAGCAATACTTTTTATGGGCATAGATAAGATTGTTCTAAATTTTACATATAAAGGCAAATGAGCTATATTTAAAAAAAATGTGAAAAAGAAGTTAAAATGAAAAGATCAGTCTACCTGACTTTGATACTTATTATATAGCTGTAGTAGTCAAAACTGTATAGTACTAATACATGGAAGACATACAAATCAGTGGAACAGAATATCGAACCCAGTAACATGTCCAAAGGAATATGTTTCACTGATTTTTGTCAAGGGTGCTAAAGTGATTCAATGGAGGAAAAATAAATGGAGCAATTGCACATGCATAGGCAAAAGAAACAAAGGACTTTAGTATGTCTCATGTCTTAAACCTGTTAAAGAAATTAACTCAGAATGAACCACCAACTTAAATGTAGAACATAAAATAATAAAACTTTCAGAGAGAAAATCATAGAAAAAACTTTATAATCTAGGGCTAGGCAGATAGAGCTCTTAAACGATTCATAAAAAGAAAAATCGATGATTGAAATTCATCATAATTAAAAAACTTTTATTTTGTGCAAAGACCCTGTTAAGATGAAAAGCTACAGATTAGAAGAAAATATCTGCAAATCACTTATCTGACAAAGGCTTGTATAAACTCAACAATAAAAAAATTCTAATTAGTAAATGGGCAAAAGGCATGAAGAGACATTTTATCTAAGAGGATATTCAGGTGGAAAATAAGTACAGGTAAAGATGTTCAACATCATTAGCCATTAGAGAAACACAAATTAATGGCATATTTTATCTTTGAACTAGTCCTTTCCCTGGGCTGGAATGTTCCAGCCCCTGACTCGGCTTCACTGAGGTCTTTGAAAGACGTCTCCTCAGAAAGGCTTTTTCTACCTCCTCCATATACATCCTCATCACCCCAAATCCCTCATCACTCTTGATTCCCTTACTCTTTTATTTGCTTCATATCCCTTATCCCCAGCTTACATATATATTCATGTGTTTATCTGTTTTCTTGTCTGTCTCCCCTATTAGGGTAAATTCCATGAGAGCAAAGAGCTTGTCTTCATCAAGTGCCTGGTACAGAGTAGTCAATTTATATATATTTTGGATAAATTATAACACACATTTACAGGCTCAAAGGATTTACTTTCAGGACATTTCACCCAAATAGACTTCCAGGATTTCATACTTCCCCTTCCTTGGACTCCCCCAAAACCTTCTTTTAATGCTAAAACCATCACTTTGTTAGTTCTTTCGGTATCCTCCTTCCAGATCTGCTAAAAGGACACTGACCACCCTCTGTTGATCCCAGGTACCCCAATTATCCTATAGCGATAGTATTATTAGATGGCAAAGTAAAAGGGAAGAAAAGTAAAAGAAAGGAAAAGGGCCCTCAGGCAAGAATACCAGCAAGTATTAGAAGAGAGAAGCTGTAGTCAGAGCTGTGGGACGTATTTGTTGTGCTATTCAACACATTTGGTCTATATTACATAGAGTTCGGCCCTGGCCAGATAGCTCAGTTGGTTAGAGCATCATTCTGATGCACAGAAGTTGCCAGTTTTGATCCCTGGTTAGGGAACATTCAGGGGACAGACTGATGTTTCTGTCTCTCTTACTCTCCCTTACCCTCTCTCTAAAATCAGCATATTTTTTAAAAAAAGATTCAGGAGCACCCCAATAAAAGCTGTGGTTGTTGTCGGCCTGGCCTGTGGTGGCGCAGTGGATAAAGCGTCGACCTGGAAATGCTGAGGTCGCCGGTTCAAAACCCTGGGCTTGCCTGGTCAAGGCACATATGGGAGTTGATGCTTCCAGCTCCTCCCCCCCTCTCTCTGTCTCTCTCTCCTCTCTCTCCCTCTCTGTCTCTCTCTCCTCTCTAAAGATGAATAAATAAAAAAATAAATAAAAAGTTGTGGTTGTTTAACTCACCAGGAGTTAAATTTTTGGACTTGTTGACTTTTGCTTAGGCAATAAACATCAACCTAATTAAAAACTTGTCACTCAAATGTAATTAGTCTTTCCATTTCTTCTTTTTCCATTTAGCTAACTTCAGAGGGTTTTTGGCTTTGTTTAAATAAAGGAGCCATAGTTTCCATTTAAATTATGGATCCCAAAGCCACAATGACCCAGAGTTCAGTCTTCTTATAACACAGACCACAAACCATTTAAAATTTTTCAATGTGAAAAAGATTTGGGGGTTGCCTGCACATTCCTGAACTAACACCATGATAGAGTTGCAATACATGAACAATGATAGAACAAGCATTTCTACCTTTAACAAAAACATTTCTTAACATGCAATTTAGTATTTTGAAAACTATTAACTATGAAATATAATTTTTTATTAAGAAATATAACTGAAATGTCTATGGCATATTGAATTATTTAATTATTTCTTAGTGGACACTTATCCCCTCATTTTCAGAAAAGAACCCTGCTTTATTTCTCCCACAAATTACTCATTAATTCTGTTTTCCAAACCTGTAACTGAGACCAGATGATTTTTAGAAAGCCTCAAAAAAGTTAAATATAGCAAGCTGTATGCTTAGAAGAGGTAGGCCTTTCTTCTACTCAATTTGCAATTTTTACTTGAAAAGTAAAAAAAAAAAAAAAAGTCAATTTTTTCAGGGAGGTCCAAGTGGGGAGGAGGAGATGCCCACAGCCAGTACCAACAGCAAGGTCACTCATAACACTGTTGTGATGACACACCCCCTTGTGTGCTAGCTCTCCGCCTCAAAGTCAGCACGAAATATCCAGTCACTTAATGTGCCCATCCAAGTTCAGTAATACTATTTGTGGGGAAACTTAAAATCAAAGTAATACCTCTAGTTCTGCTCAAAACAAAAATTACCTTTCTTCCCTCTGAAAATGTTATTGTTATTGTCTTTTTAATAGTGATATTGAACTGATATTTGGAAACCAAAAACAGAATAGAAAATGTCATCATTATTTAGAGGTGATTTAAGAATTTTTGACTTGGAGTTCCAGTTAATGGTTTAATATACACCATTATCAGGTTACTTCACAGTATGAAGGTTAACAAAAATGGGTTTATACATGTTTAGATTGAACCACTGCTGCATTTGTCTCTTATCTATAAGATCTACTCTGTTACTACATTGCTCTCTAGTCTAGGAAAAAAACATTCCCACTTCTAACATAAAAACTAACAAGAGCCTGACAGGTGGTAGTGCAGTAAACAGAGCATAGACCTGGGATGCTGAGGTCTCAGGTTCAAAACCCCGAGATCAGCAGCTTGAGTTTGGGATTGCCGGGTTGAGCATGGGCTCATCGAAATAATCGCATGGTTGCCGGTTTGAGGCCAAAGGTTGCTGGCTTGAGCTGAAAGGATGCTGGCTTGAAGCCCAAGGTTGCTGGCTTGAACAGAGAGGCCTCTGGCTCAGATGGAGGCCTCTGGTCCAGGCACATATGAGAAGCAATCAATGAACAACAACTAAAGTGATGAGTTGATGCTTCTCATCTCTCTCCCTTCCAGTCTGTCTGTTTGTCTGTCTGTCTGTCTCTCTTTCTCTCTTGTTTTTATATAAATCAGGGCCTCCACCATTTATAATTTAATTGGTTAACTTATACATTCATTCAACTAAGCATGTGTCAGAGAGTTGGTATGGTATAATAGAAACGTGTCTTGGAATTAAAAACAATATTTTATAAACCAAGTTCATAGATACAAATAATAGGTTGGTGGTTGCCAGGAGTGGTGTGGGGTACAGGTGATGGGAGAAAGAAGTCAAAAAGTACAAATTTTCCCATAAAATAAATGTCACAGGAATGTAATGTACAGCATGGCAACTATAGTTAATAATAGTGTGTTACATATTTGAAAGTTGCTGAACAGTAAATGTCAAAAGCTCTCATCACAAGGAAAAATATTTGTAACTATGTATGGTGAGGGATGTTACTTAGACTTGGGTGATCATTTTGCTATATATACAATATTAAATCATCATGTTGTATACCTGAAACTAATATAATTTTTATATTATACCTCAATTAAAAATAGCAAAAAAGAGTGGGGATTTTTTTGGTTTGTTTGTTTGTTTTTAAGTGAGAGGAGAAGAGATAATGAGACAGACTCCTGCATGCCTCCCAATGGGGATCTACCCAGCAACCCCTGCCTGGGTCAGTGCTCTAATCAACTGAGCTATTTTTAGTACCTGAGGCTGATGCTCTTGGACCAACTGAGCTATCCTCAACGCCTGGGGCTGATGCTGGAACCAATCAAGCCACTGGCTGCAGGAGGGGAAGAGGTGGAGAAGCGAGAGCAGGAAGGGGAGAGAAGCAGATAGATGGTCACTTCTCCTGTGTGCCCTGACCGGAAATTGAACCTGGGACATCCATATGCCTGGCCAACGCTCTATCCACTGAGCCACCCGCCAGGGCACAAAAAAAAGTTTTAAACCTGATTCAATCTCTTAGGGAAAGTTTGGCTTAGGGCAGGTTTACTTAAGTCTCTTTCAACTTCTATAAAAACAAATAAAGAATAAGATCGACCTTGTAGAGTTGCTTTACAGAATTACGTCAAATATGCATTTTAAAACACTAGCATAATATCTGACAAAATTCAGGCATTCAGTGTTACCGTCCTTCCTTTTCACTGACCTCGACAATGAGGTGCATTTGAGGAAAAGTACATACAAAATTCCTATACTGCAGAAAGTTAATGGAAAAAAATAAGATATATAAATATGTGTGTGTATACATTATGAAAACTCTTATAAAACTTTAGTGCTAAAATGAAGTCCATAAACCTTTTCATCATTTTATATAATCATTTTAATACTTGGCCTCAAATCTAATAAGATTTAATCATTTATTCATTTTTTTATTCAGTTTACTAGCATTTATTAAGAGTTCCAGACAGTAATTTCTCTCAAGGAATTTACAAGCTACTAGGGGAGACAGACATGTAACAAATTATTACAATGTAATGCTTTGGCATTTGGATAGAAATGTCAGAGGACAGAAGAGTTCACTGGGGAAGGAAGGCAATGTGGTAGAGAAAAGCTGTGTACAGGTTCCAAGGAGACAGCAACTTTCTTCCTGGGAGCACAGAAACCTACCTTAGGCTGGCTTAAGAAGGAAGTAGTGTTTTTTATTTAAATCTAACTTCTGTTTATTTTAATAGGAAATACATTCACCTGATTGGAAAGCCAATCCATGCAAACTGACATCACCCACCTCCCTCCATTTTCACTCGTTTTACTAATCTCTCAGTGTGCCCCCTGCCACCCAGCAGCCCTCTACAGAGGAGGCCACTGTCATCAGTTCCTTGTATATTTTCCTGGTATATTTAATGCAAATGTGAATATATATCTCCCCTCTTTACAAACAGGCATACTACACCTTGCTCTTTTCGCTTGAAGTATGTCATTGAGCTCATTGCTGATCAGTATATGAGCAACTTCTTCATTCATCATTCTATTTTAATAGCTGAATATTATTCCATCATATGAATGTACCACAATTTAGTGAGCTGAAAAGACAGTCAAGTTATTTCCCATCTTGCTATTACAAACACCATAGTGATTAATAAAGGTAATATATCATTCCACATGTATGCAAAATACATTTATAAAATAAAATCCTAAGGTAGGATTGCTGGGTCAGTTTTGCTATATTTTGCTAACCCAACAAGAGTGTCTAAATATTCAATAATGAGAACCTGTCCGTGCCCAAACGAACCTCGCCAATGCTCTGGCTCGGCTTCACCCTCTCTGTATCAGTCCAGCAACCTCACTACACTCACAGATCCTGCCTGGAGACATCTATCACCATGCTTCCCTTCAACAAGTACCTCTTGAGTGCCAACTACTATTCTAGGCACTGGGGACATGGCAGTGAATAAAACAATCCTTCCTCTCATGGGACTCTCTAGAGGGCAATTCTCTCCATTGCCTTCTAGGAGAGGAGAGACAAATCTACAAAATAAGTATACTAAAAGTAGTAAGTGCCAAGTAAAAAAACAATAAAATAGGGAGAAAAATAAGTGCTAAGATGGACTGGAAAGCACTAACCAAGAAGGAAATGTGGGGCAAGTATGTATCTGTGGGAAGAACGATCCAGGCAGAAGGAACAGCAAGAGCAGAAGCCCTGTGGCCGGACAGCGAGTGCCCTGTTAGGGGACAGGAAAGGAGTCTAGTGTGGCTGTAAAAGAGTGAGTCAGGGCCCTGGCCGGTTGGTTCAGTGGTAGAGCGTCGGGCTGGCGTGCGGGGGACCTGGGTTCGATTCCCGGCCAGGGCACATAGGAGAAGCCCATTTGCTTCTCCACCCCCTACCCCCTCCTTCCTCTGTCTCTCTCTTCCCCTCCCGCAGCCAAGGCTCCATTGGAGCAAAGATGGCCCGGGCGCTGGGGATGGCTCCTTGGCCTCTGCCCCAGGTGCTAGAGTGGCTCTGGTCGAGGCAGAGCGACGCCCTGGAGGGGCAGAGCATCGCCCTCTGGTGGGCAGAGCGTCGCCCCTGGTGGGCGTCCTGGGTGGATCCCGGTCGGGAGCATGCGGGAGTCTGTCTGACTGTCTCTCCCCGTTTCCAGCTTCAGAAAAAGTACAAAAAAAAAAAAAAAAGAGTGAGTCAGGTAGAGCAAGTAAGAGATGAGGTTAGAGAGGAACCTGAAAACCAGCCAATACTCGGACCCACAGGCCATTGCAAGGTCTTTGGTTTTCACTGTAAGGCATATGGAGAGCCACGGGAGGAGAAGTGGGCCCTGCACAGGCCAGAACCTGCAGTCCCAAGGCGCTGGCTTACATCAAAGACAGGGACAACAAGCACACAGTAAAAGAAGTCAGGGTAAGGGTGCTTAAACTGAAAGGTTAGGGAGAATGGAGACGGGGCAGGGAATGATACCCTCTTCAGCAGAAGGAAAACATAAGAACAGTCAACTCCTTCTTGAAGAAAATATTCTACGTAATCCTGGGACCAATGGACAAGGGCTGCAAAGCCATAATGCATTTAAGTTATCAATTCCTCATTTGCATTGGCTGTAATTTCAGTGGCTATAATTATAAACAGCCTTTTATAAGATTCTATTAGGAGTAAATTTTGATTATCAAGGCTGATATCATAGATAGAGACATGCTTTTTAAAGATTATTCCATTGCAGGAACATTATTTATTGCCAAGCACCCATCTGTTTTGCATTTTAGTTCTAACATTTTTATCCTCACACTTATTTCACTGAGAAGTTTCTGGGGAGGGTGATCTTGGAGGCAGTAGTTGTGCTTGTTATTTTGATAGAAGTACATTATATGCTAGGAAAGTTGAATTTATTTCAATATCTCTTTTGTAGAGCAATTAATCAGTATAATTCTTTAAGTCTTCCAAGTAATTGTAAAAAAAAAATGTAAGGCCCTGGCCGGTTGGCTCAGTGGTGGAGTGTCGGCCTGGCGTGCGGAAGTCCCGGGTTCGATTCCTGGCCGGGGCGCACAGGAGAGGTGTCCATCTGCTTCTCCACCCCTCCCCCTCTACTTCCTATCTGTCTCTCTCTTCCCCTCCCGCAGCCAGGGCTCCATTGGAGCAGGGATGGCCCAGGCACTGGGAATGGCTCCATGGCCTCTGCCTCAGGCGCTGGAGTGGCTCTGGTCACAACAGAGCGATGCCCCGGATGGGCAGAGCATCGCCTCCTGGTGGGCATGCCGGGTGGATCCCGGTCGGGCACATGCGGGAGTCTGTCTGACTGCTTCCCCGTTTCCAGCTTCAGGAAAAAAAAAAAAATGTAATAACTACCATTTTATCCCAGTTATTGCTATTTTCTAAGTAAACTTATTACCATTTTATTTTTTTATTTATTTGAGTAGCTGGCATACAATATTATATTAGTTTCAGGTGTACAGCATAGTGATTCAACATTTATACACCTTACGATGTGATCACCACACTAAATCTAATCACCATTGTTTATCATGCAGCATGCAGTGATCACAGTATTATTGATTATACTCCCCTTCCCCTTTTCCACCCATCCCCCAACCCCTTCCTCTCTGGCAACCATCAGTTTTCTCTCTGTTTTAGACCTTTATCTGCTTATAATTTTTTCACCATCTATCTCTATCTTCTGCAACCTGATTTCTGGTCTCACTATTTCACCAAACCTGTTCTCATTAAAGCTTTCCTCTTTATTTGGATCCTTCTAGAACCCATCCCCACCTTTGACATTCACAACCGCACTCTCACACTTGGGTGGCACTCAAAGCTCATATTCCATGACAACACTCACTCACAGTCTGAGAGGAAAGGCACCTGCTGAAAACAAAGAGCAGCAGGATGAAATATATATGAATGAACTTAGCTGTAAGGGCTCAGGGGCAGAGCTGAGTCACATATGGGGCTCAATCAGGAAGAATTTTTATTTTAAATCCAAGAGCCTTAGAAGTCATATAGGCCAACACCTTCATTTATAGATGAAATAATGAGGTACAGAAAATGTATCAGTTAGGATGCCTTTGGTTACAAGTGATAGAAAAATAGCAACTCACTTTGGCTTAAACAGTGAGCAACTATCCTCCACTACATGATAGGTGGACCAGACACAGGATCCCCGTTGCTGCTCTTCTCTGTGCCTCCTTTGGCCACTCCACCTTCCAGCTGTTAGCTTCAACTTCTGGATATGAGCAAGATGGCCACAACAACTTCAGGACTTATATCAGAGTCCTGGCAGTTGAGGGAGGAGGATAAGGGGAAGGGGAAAGTGTGTCTTTTTCTTGAACCTCTTTTTTTGAGAAGCAGAGAAAGCTGACCAAGAAGACTGAAGACTGTCTCTTATACTTCCCTATTTCTAAAGCTAACAGTGGAAAGAGGAATGGGATTCCAAGACTGGGACTAAGGTTGGGGTAAAATGAGAGCTGAGGAATCAAGGTTATTTCATAGGCCAGGTTCAAAATGCTACTTGTAGATCTGAGCAATATCTTGATTCTTACATTTGCCCTACTACAGTTCTCAGAATTCTCTTGCTTTTTCTGCTCATTAATGGTAGATTCCACTCTTCTGTCTTTTTGCCAACTTCTCTGGGGAGGTCATGTGTTCTCTTTGTAATTATGTTAGACTTTTGTGGAAGTGGCATAGGATAACAGTAAGCACTGACTTTATAATTTTTTTAAATCAATTTTTAGAGAGAGGAAGGGAAAGTTGTAATTCTACTTTTTAATTCATTTATTGGTTGATTCTTGTATGTGCCCTGACCAGGGATCAAACCCACAACCTTGACACTCTAAACAACTGAGCAACCGGGCCAGGCCAGTAGGCATAGACTTTAAAGCCAGACTGCCTCGGTTCAAATATGGGCCCTGCACCATTTCTGTGTGTCACCTTAGGTACATTATTTAATCTCCTTCCTCATTTATAAAAGAGGATGATAATAGAATCCATCTCATAAAGATGGAGAATAAATAAATTATATAAAGTGATTAGAACAATGCCTATTACACAATAAGTCCTCTATGAGTGTGTGCTATTATTATTAAGGGGCTACTCGTTCTGCCTTCCTAGCATCCCTTTCCCATTCTTTTGTCAAATGTTTTAGTTTTCCTTTGAAGAACTATCCTCACCATGCCATGCGAGCTTGGCACAATTCTCAGACAGTATGAACTGCTCCCAACCTCCACTGGGCAAAGGGTGGGCACAAGGCCCAAGTCAGGCCTATCTTCCCCTTTCCTCTGAAACCTGAATCTTAAGAATAATGACTTAGATGGAAAACAGTTAAAATTCAGTCCTTCGGGCGTCAAGGCCTTGAACAGGCTTTTCCCAAGTTTTTGCCCCCTAGATCCTGGGAACTGTTATTTTTTTTCAAAATCTGATTAAAAGTTCTTCCTTTGATTCCATCAGTATTACCCAAAATTGATTTGTGTTGTTTGTGTAAACACTACATTGAATAAACAGGTCTCACCAATTTAAATCAACAAGTAACTTGATTTTTGTCTCTCATTGTCGCTATTCAGAAGCCAACTCTTCTCTCGCCACTGCATAGAAGTTAAAACAGTGGCTCTGATGTCAGAAATTCTGGGCTCACAATATAGTTCCACTTCCTGACAGCTTTGTTACTTACTGTCTCCTTGCCTCAGTTTCTTACCTGTAAAATGGAAGAATAATACAACCTACCTCATTGGGTTACTGTAAAGCTTAAATGACTTCCTAAATGTAAAATGCCTGAAGTATGGGGGCACATAGTAAGTCCTAAAAAACGTTAATATATCTGATGGCAATGGTGGTCCGATGAGGTTATCTTTCTTCTCATAACTGACCATTCTTGTTTCCACACCTATGCTCATACTAGCCTTCTTTCCTTTCTCAAATCCTTCAGTACGTCAATTCAAGTACCACCACTTCCATAAGGCCACACTGATCTACAAAGACCACATTAACCTGGTACTTTGTAGGAATTACATAATCTGTAGCAGATATACGAGTCTTGACTTATATTGTTTTTAATTATACCTCTATGTAAATCATGACTATTTCAACAAGAAAAGTGTTCCTTGAAGTCAAAAATGATATTTTATATCCTGTTATGTTCTTCATAGTACTTAGACCTGGAGTAAGACTCACAGTAAGTCCTTAATAATTAACTTTTGAATGTCCCTCTGAACTGCTAAATGTATTTCCAATCACAATTAATTCTGGGTTTGTAAAGCTACAAGCTCTTAGGCCTATGTTTTCATACATGTACTGCCAAAGTGGACTCATGGCCCATGTTTTTGCTGTGTTTATAAGTTTGCAAAAAAGACAAGCTACAGAACTTTCTGTTTTCTAACCACACTGGTTCATACATACTGGGAATCCAATAAATATTATTAACTATCTACAAAAAAACATTGAAAATTTCAGAAGCTGAAAATTAATTCCTAATATGATAGGAAACTTTAAATGTATCCATTACTTTTAATATTTAAAACTATAGTACTTAAAGGTCTTGCTTTGTGTAAAAACTAATAACATGAAGGTAAAGGGAACAGGCACTCAGATACTTGTTCACTTTTTAATTTATATATTTTTTCCCATAGAATTGTTGATGGAGGACAAAGAGAAGGTAACTATTGTATATTTTTACTGTCATGTTTCTGGAGAAAATGTTCTTTTATTTTTTAAACTCTGCATAAAAAAGTATATACATCATCTTTGTTCTTGAATTTCTCTAAGCATGTGAAAAAAATATACACAGAAATACAAACTTTTCCCATTAATTCCCAGAACATACCATTTACATCTACACAGATGGCACTGTTTCATAGCTATATGGGCAGTTTTCTAATCATGTGGAAAAGTAAACTGAGAAAGAGAAATTGAGTAAGACAAGGGTCAAATTCATGTAAGGCTGTCTGTGAAACAGAAATGCACAAACTGGGCCCTGGCCGGTTGGCTCAGCGGTAGAGTGTGGGCCTGGTGTGCGGGGGACCCGGGTTTGATTCCCGGCCAGGGCACATAGGAGAAGTGCCCATTTGCTTCTCCACGCCCCCCTCCTTCCTCTCTGTCTCTCTCTTCCCCTCCCGCAGCCAAGGCTCCATTGGAGCAAAGATGGCCCAGGCGCTGGGGATGGCTCCTTGGCCTCTGCCCCAGGCGCTAGAGTGGCTCTGGTCGTGGCAAAGTGACGCTCGGAGGGGCAGAGCATCGCCCCCTGGTGGGCAGAGCGTCGCCCCTGGTGCGCGTGCCGGGTGGATCCCAGTCGGGCGCATGCGGGAGTCTGTCTGTTTCTCCCCGTTCCCAGCTTCAGGAAAAAAAAAAAAAAGAAATGCACAAACTGACTCATTTAACTGATCCTGGGAACAAGTTTATATTATCTCCAAATGACACCTCTATAAAATTCCATACTTGTCAGCTTATTGTTGTTTAATGGGTATGGTTATTATGGTTAAGAAAAAAAAAATGTTTTTTCTAAATGCTATCTACTATGAATTATTCAGCCTGACCAACCTGTCATTATTTTTCTTTCACAGAACACTCTAAGAAAGAAAGAAAATGGAAGAAAGAGAAGAATAAAAGGTTAAAAAAAATCTACATATCCTACTTGGATTGTGCAAGACAGCCTGGTGCAACTATATTCTGATTCTCCTCTTCATTCTGCAGCGAGGTGAGCTCTACCATGTTAACCATCACATCATTGGTGTGGCCAGGAAGCTGCGGAAGCACTGAAATGATCTTCTCTACCAGGTTGTCTCCATGATGTCCAACTGCTCCTGTTTAAGCAGATAGATAATAAGAACTCACAAAAAGGGAGAAAGGGAGTAAAGAGAAGCTGGATTCATGTTTTATAATGGCCCCACTATCAAGACTACCAAACATTTAGTTTCTGTTACAAAATCAACAATACAAACCTAGCAGTTTGCCCTCTGTAATACCAATCAAGCTCACAATTAATTAGTAGACATGTGTCTTATGTGTTAGACTTAATGCTCCATGAGGGCAGACCCTGTGTCTGCTCCAGTTACAACTATATTCCCAGCACTTAGTACAGTGCTATTCATATGGTAAGTATTAATAAGTATTGATTGAACAAGTAAATTATCAGCATATAGTTAGCCAGGTAAATGGTGCCATAGGATAACACTATCCTTAATTTTAGAGCCAAACTTTGTTTTATTGATGAAGATTGTAAGACCCAGAATCTCCCCTCAGCTAGACCCATAAATTCATAATGGCAACTGTTTATCTAGTTCATCCTATACCTACCATATCTGACAGGTAACTTGGTAGCTAGTAGATTCTCACTAGATATGTTCTAGATAAAGAAAAGTATGAATGAATGAATGAATGAATGAATGAATGTTAATAGTTTGCATTGATAGATGTATTTATAGAGTGCTTTTTGTGTACAAGGAATTGTTTTAGGTGCTTTACATATATTAATTCTTTTAATAACAAATAAAATAATGAACTAAAATGGAAACTCAAGACCAATGACACAATTTAATACTTTTCCCATGAAACTAAGTTATCTTTCCAAAAGCCTTTATTGCTTGGAAGACCTCATTCCAAAAATGGGTGGGACTTGGCAAACTCACTTGTTTTGATCCCACTGACTTCAATTAACATTTTGTTTCTTAATGTCTCTCTGTCTCTAGCTCTTTCTATCTCTATTTTTCTATAATTTTATTTGTTGTCATCATAATATTTGAACAGAAGAACTAGATAGAAAAGACCAAACTGGAATTCAAGAAATCATCCTCATGATCTTTATTATCATAGAGATCTTTATTCATTCAATCATCATCTTTATTACAACAGTTAATATTTATTGAGAGCTTATAGTGTACCAGGTATTAAGCTCCAGACTGTACATTTACCATCCACTGGATTCTTCCAACTCTAATAGGTAGGTATGATTATGCTCATTTACAGAGTAGAAGATTCAGTTTAAGTAACCTGCTCAAGACTGCACAACTTGTAAATTACAGACAAGAAGTCAAATTCGGGAGACAGGTAACTCCCAAAACTATACTCTTTATTAAAAAAAAAAAAAAAATCAGGTTCATAAAAGTGACTGAAGACACAGCCACTATGAGTGCTTCTAAGGCAACTGTTGACATTAAATAAGAGTTCTAGCCTGACCTGTGGTGGTGCAGTGGATAAAGCGCTAACCTGGAACACTGAGGTTCCGGATTCGAAACCCTGGGCTTGCCCTGTCAAGGCACATACAAGAAGCAAACAGGAGTTGATGCTTACTGCTCCTCCCCCTTTCTCTCTCTCTCACTTCTCTCACTAAAATCAATAAATGAAATCTTAAAAAACAACAACAAAGAGTTCTAGTCCAGTAGAACATTCATTGATTAGGCCTGAAAGGAATCACATCTTATTTATGTTGTCTGTGGTTTCTGGTCGACTCCCCATCATTGAGACTACCAGCTCCTCATTAAATACTTGCTGCGTGAACGCCGAGTGGCTGTAAGTGGTCCTGAGACCCAGAGGTGGGTCAAAATCTAAAAGTGAAATATGTTTTTAAACTAAGCCCAGAAGGGAGTTACATGATTAATACTCAAAGAAATCCAAAATTCAACTAACTCTCTATGATAATTTCATGTTTTGTTGTACAGTTTCCTTCCACTAAATCATGTTAACACTTCTCCAAAAAATTAGAGCCCTCTTAGGAAAAATGTTGTGAATACCAGCATCTGCACATTCTAAAAAGTTCCCAGGTAAACAGTTCTCCTTGATGTCTGCAAATTACATTTTTCCAGTCTCTTGAGATAGATGTAGTTGTTGTGTAACAAGGCAATGCACATTGAAGATGTATTTACCCATTTCAGCATTTGATAAATTGATTGTAATTGCTAATTTGCTTATCTGCACCTTCCTTTGTGAGATCAGAGACTCTGTACATTTACTTCATCTTTGTATCCTTAACCTGACATACAGTAAGAGGCCAATAATGTATATATGCTGAATAAATGAAAGTCCCAGAACCTTGGAGAGTGGTTATGAAGACCTGCACAGCAATCCCATTTACCTGTGAGATCCATAGTTCTGTCCACAAAGACCACTGAGGCCCTGCCTGCAGAAGTCTTCCTTCTGTTCTTGGCAGGAGCATAATTGGCCAGATCTGCAGCGATGATCCGACTGAAGGGACCCACAGCAAAACATTCCTCCCGTACTCCTAAATGCTCACACAGAGAACTGAGGCCTGACACCAAGCACCTGATCTGCAGTAGCAGCTCAGGGGGCAGGGCAGCGGCATCCACCTCACCCAGGCTCCCCAGCCTCCTCTTGTCGGGTCGGGCACTATTAAGAAGATACACATCTTGGGGTAACAGTGGAAAAAGGGTAGCAAAGGCTGGAGTCAAGGCAAGGTGGGGAGCAGCAGGGGCTAGCAACAACGGGATGTGCAGGACCTCGGCGGTGTAGTTCATGTTGCCCATCCATTCACACAGCTTCTCCTCCAGTTGCTCGAACACCAGCTGCTGACCCTCCAGCTCAGCCGCTGCCGCTGCTGGCACGTGATTAGCTGTGAGGTGGACAGCGTGGTTCACGGCCGTGACCACCACACAATACTGGAAGTGACTGCGGCTGATGATGTTCCGTAGAGTCTCCACGGTTCGGCCTTTCAGTAGACAGCTCAGCACGAACACCGCCTTGGGCTGCTTAGGTCCGCCACCAACTGCTGTGGGCTCGAACTCCCTCAGGTGACACTCAGGACCCCCCACCGCCTCCAGGAGCCGGGTGGATCCGCAGCCCCAGTGCAGGCTCTCGGCACAGGCAGCGTCCAGGTAGACCACAGCCCGCTTCACTTTGGCCAGCACCTGGTCCCAGCCCTGCTGGGTAAAGGATTGCACGCCTGGGACGCTCATAGTTCGAAACTCGCAGATTCGGGGACTCAAGTGCAAGAACTTCACTCAGAATCCACAGCTTCCGGGAATTGGACTCCTGAGACTTTGACAGTCAACACAGTACACGCGGTGCCGCGTCTGACTCGCCCAGCGACTGCGCACGGTGATGACGTAAACAGAACGTGATTGGCTTGCCCGGAGACCCTCCCGGAAGAATGCTGAGGACTGGGAAGAAGAAGTGGGCGGGGTTCCGTGGCTCTAGGGTTCCTCGAAAGTTCAGGGAGGTGAGGAGCTGGCTGGGAAGAGCTGGAGTATGTTCTTTTCCTCTCCCTATCTGCTGAGATTACCTTTCCTTGCCCCTTGGAATTAAAAGTTTGATACTTCCTTAGATATGAATATCTAAAAGTATAGCCACTCCCTCCATCTAACCTCCGAGCAGCCTAAGATAAACCAACTGTAATGTTTTGTAGGTTGTTGTTTTTGTATTTTTCTGAAGTTGGAAACGGGGAGGCAGGCAGACAGACTCCCGCATGCCCCCGACGGGGATCCATAGGGCATGCCCACCAGGGGGTGATGCTCTGCCCATCCGGGGGGTTGCTCTGTTGCAACAGAGCCATTCTAGCGCCTGAGGCAGAGGCCACGGAGCCATCCTTACCGCCCCAGCCAACTTTGCTCCAATGGAGCCTTGGCTGCAGGAGGGGAAGAGAGAGAGAGGAAGGAGAAGAGGAGGGGTGGAGAAGCAGATGGGCACTTCTCCTATGTGCCCTGGCCGGGAATCGAACCCGGACTCCTGCACGCCAGGCTGACACTCTACCACTGAGCCAACCGGCCAGGGTAATGTTTTGTAGTTTATAGAACCTTGTCACATATGTTACTGCACACAGGCCTCATAACCAACCTACTGATCTTTTTACTTTCCCCATCTTCCCTCCCTCATTGCATTGTCAGTAAATTTCGATCGACTTCAAAAATCTTAGAATTCAGTCCCTTCTCAGCCTTGCCGTCACTGTCTTAATCCACCGTCACTCACCTGGACAGTTGCAATGATCCCCCATCATTTCTAAGCTTTGCATCTCTTCTCCCTGAAATTCAGTTTTCTTCCTAATAAGCTAAATTGGTCCATTTCCTACTTAAAGGCCTCTCCTGACCCAATTGCCTAAAAGATACAGCCAGACCCCTTAAAATGGCACCAAAATCCTTCCTGACTTCTCAGTTTCTCTCCAGTTACTTCCAGCCTGGAACATTATACACCTGCACAATGAGATCTGCAGATTGATCCTAGAATGTTTCATGGGTTCTATTATTCAAATGGTATTTAGTAAACACTTATGAAGTATAATCACTGTACCAGATTCTGAAGATACAATGGTTAGTAAAATATATTCCCTGATCCACAAAGAATTTACACCCTGCAAACTCCTAACAAAAATAATCATTAGGCCCTGGCCGGTTGGCTCAGCGGTAGAGCGTCGGCCTAGCGTGCGGAGGACCCGGGTTCGATTCCCGGCCAGGGCACACAGGAGAAGCGCCCATTTGCTTCTCCACCCCTCCGCCGCGCTTTCCCTCTCTGTCTCTCTCTTCCCCTCCCGCAGCCAAGGCTCCATTGGAGCAAAGATGGCCTGGGCGCTGGGGATGGCTCTGTGGCCTCTGCCCCAGGCGCTAGAGTGGCTCTGGTCGCAACATGGCGACGCCCAGGATGGGCAGAGCATCGCCCCCTGGTGGGCAGAGCGTCGCCCCTGGTGGGCGTGCCGGGTGGATCCCGGTCGGGCGCATGCGGGAGTCTGTCTGACTGTCTCTCCCTGTTTCTAGCTTCAGAAAAATGAAAAAAAAAAAATAATAATAATCATTATAATGATACTATCTATGTGAGGATGTTCCTAAATCTAAGGTGACCAATCGTTCTCCTTTAGGGAGGACAGTCCTTCTTTTGTACGTTCCGTCCTCCCTGGAAAAGTGTCCCCTTACATGTCCTCCTTTTTGATATTGGAAGACTAACCTGTAAATGTCCATATTCCATCGATGCAGTTGATCCATTGCGTATGATGTGACTTATTTGTATCTGAGAACTTTTTTCTTACAATTATTATTAAAAATTAATAGGCATGTAAGCAAAATTACAATATAAAATATTACAAGTGTTTTTATTATGCATTTATATTATAGTGCAGGGGTCCCCAACCTTTTTTGGGCCAAGAACCGGTTTAATGTCAGAAAACATTTTCACGGACCGACCTTTAGGGTGGGACGGATAAATGTATCACGTGACTGAGACAAGCGTCAAGAGTGAGTCTTAGACGGATGAAACAGGGAATCTGGTCATTTTTTAAAAATAAAACATCGTTCAGACTTAAATATAAATAAAACAGAAATAATGTAAGTTATTTATTCTTTTTCTGCGGACCGGTACCAAATGGCCCACAGACTGGTACCGGTCCGTGGCCCAGGGTTTAGAGACCACTGTTATAGTGTATTATTGTTGCAGTGAATAAAATGTTTATTTTATTTACAATGTTTTTTTTTTTTTTTTCTCGTTTTTTTTTTTTTTTCTTTTTTCTGAAGCTGGAAACAGGGAGAGACAGTCAGACAGACTCCCGCATGCGCCCGACCGGGATCCACCCGGCACGCCCACCATGGGGCGACGCTCTGCCCACCAGGGGGCGATGCTCTGCCCATCCTGGGCGTCGCCATATTGCGACCAGAGCCACTCTAGCGCCTGAGGCAGAGGCCACAGAGCCATCCCCAGTGCCGGGGCCATCTTTGCTCCAATGGAGCCTCGGCTGCGGGAGGGGAAGAGAGAGACAGAGAGGAGAGCGCGGCGGAGGGGTGGAGAAGCAAATGGGCGCTTCTCCTATGTGCCCTGGCCGGGAATCGAACCCGGGTCCTCCGCATGCTAGGCCGACGCTCTACTGTATTTACAATGTTTTTTTGTTCAATTTCTTTTTGTACTCCTTTTCATTGTAAAAAAGGTGGTCACCTTACTAAATCACCAACACGGCTATAATCACCACATCCTCTTAAGCCCCTCAACACAGAACATTCAGTTGATACCTCTACTAAGCATTTGACATATCTTGGGGTAAGTTTTAACATACCTATTTTCTTTAACATACGTGTTGAGCTAAATTGTGCACTATTATGTATTGTGTATCCCCAATGCTAGAAGATAACAGGTGTTCAATAAATGTTGACTAATATTCAATTCATATCCATATAATAAATAATGTAGTCAATCAACCAACTTCTAATGGACTTGTATAATATTCCAGAAACTGTGTTGGACATTGGGGATATAAAAACAAATAAGCCACAGCTTTGCCTTCAAAAGAATCAATTAAAAGCACCCATACAGGTAAAGTGAGCAAGTGCAATAAAATGTTAAAGACGTAGTGACTTTTTTTTTAATGTGTAGGAATTACAAAAGGAGAAAAATAAATTCTGACTGGATGAACTGAAAAAGGAAGTGGTTGAAAATTTCATATAGGAAATGAGTTTTGAGTTGCCTTCAAAGAAAACCAGGTGTTCACCAGGTGGACAAGATGGGGTCGAGGATTCCTGGCAGTCCAGGCAGAAACTGTAGCATGAATAAAGTGAGTTATGAAACCATACAGTATGTTCTTTGGAACTACAAATAGTTTAGTATAACTGGAGTATACTGTATAGAGACTCAAGATGAGATGGGCGCTAGTAACTAGAAAGGAATGGATTAGATCAGGATGAGTCTTATTTTTTATTTTAAATAGTAGCAGCCTAGGGGAACTATTAAAGTAGTTTTAAGAGTGGAAATAATTTGTTCACACCTGGAGTTTAGAAAAAAATTCCAGTAAAGATGTGGCAGTAAGATTTTGAGCAAGGAGAACTGTTAGGAAACAGTAACAGCAACCATTCTGCCCAGAGTAAGTAAGGAACCAATGAAGATAATAGACACTGAGGGGTGTATAAAGAGATATTAAACGGACATAGCCAATAACCTGATTGACAGAGTAAAGCAGAGGGAAATTTTCTGATTAATGTCCACTTACATGGCAGTCACTGCGATTTGGAAAATCAAAAAAGAAGCAGTTTGGGATATAAATGTACTGAGTTCGGTTGGGACACGTTTTGTTTATTTGTCTGATTTTTAAAGTGTGACAAGATACAGATAACATAAAATTTGCTATCTTAACCATTTTTAAGTGAATGATTCAGTAGTATTTTTGCATTTATGTGCAACCAATCTACAGAGCTTTTCATCTTGCAAAACTGAAACTCTACAGTCTATTCATTAAATGACAATTCCCTATTTCCCCCTCCCCAAATCCTGGCAACCATCATTCTATTTTGTGGTTTTGTGAATTGACTACTCTAGATACCTCATATAAATGAAAGCAAACAATATTTGTCTCTCTGTGATGGGCTTATTTCACTTAGCATAATATCTTCAAGGTTCATCCATTTTGTGTGTCAAAATTTCCTTTCTTTCACTTCTTGCTCTCAACTGTTGTGGTAGAGTCAAATTAATTCCTGCTAAAATTACATGCTTAAGATAATCAGATTTACCTTATTTCAATGTGATTTGTCTTTCACTAAAAAGAACAGCAATTATTTCTACACCTCATAAAATCAAGCATATCTCGCCTCACCTCATTTTGAAATCCTCAATATGCACAATCAATTTAAAGATTTACTATGCACTTTCCATGTCATTGACATTGCAAGACAGGATCTGCTGACTACAGAAAAAAAATCTTCTCACCCTCAAAGAATGTGCAGTTTAATTAACAGTGCAGATGTAATACAAAACGATACAATTTTCAGCCCTAGCTCACTGAAGTCGTGGGTTTAGTCCCTAGTCAGGGCATATATCAGAAGCAACCAATGAAGGCAAACTAAGTGGGACGAGTACGAATATAGAGGAGGATAGATAATTGGGACTTAATTGCTCATGGAAATATCTAGAGAGAAAGAAAACCCTTTGCACATATGCAGTAATTCAGATTGTTCAAAGGACAGCAGGTCTAAACCATAACTCACCACCTGCTTGCCACTAACCTTTCAAATGCTTTGACATTTGAAACCTCATTTTAGCTTTGTTATTCTTCCAAGAAGTGGGTGTAGAGTTTTATTTTAATATATTGATTTGCTGATGAGAAAACTGAAGGAACACTGAAATCAAAGCAATACATCTAAAATTAACAGCAAATAGCACAGTTGGGCCTAAATGACATAATCAAAACACATTTATGAGTCCTTGCTATGTTAGATACTGAGCAAAGTACTTTTATTTTGTTCTTAACTCCTGTACTCTTATCATCGTTTTAATCATCTATTAAGAATTTTCCTTCAGTAATTCTGAGATAGATACATTACAATTGATGCTTTGTTGTTATTGTTGTTTTGCAAAGAACCAACAGGTCACAAAAAAAATTACATGGGAAACAAATATAATCAGAATATATAGAGTATTATAGTTTAATAACATCATAATTTTATACAATATCTTCAAGCTACCTATCTTTAAAGTTTCCCCTGAAGAATAAGGTGATAAAGACATCTTTAACTGAGGGAGCTTATCCAGGCAAGGAACCCAATTTGAAAACAAGCAGGAAGATGTCTTTTAAGACTGGCTTTAGTGATTTATGGGCTTCTCTGCTTGTGGAAATCTTTCTTTTAAAGCTTAGCTCAAATGCTACCTCCATGAAGGCAATTTAGATGCATCCATTATTATTTAATAATTCTTCAGTTCCGTTTAAGTAATTCTTTGAAAAACAAGCTCATTTCAGGTAGCTGAAAGGAAATAGAGGCTCCTCAGCATAAGGCAGTTGTTTCTTCCATGAAACTATCAAAGTTCATTATATGCTCATGGAATGATAAATCAAACTATAATGATGGCTATATGACACTCCCATGCAGAATGTAAAACCTTCATTCCATTACTTCCAGTAAAGGCCAAGATAATCCTTGTTACCACTGACATACATTTATGTTTATTGGCTATCTCTTCATTAGAATGAAAGCTTCATGAGAGGAGAACTTTTTTTTTTTTTCTCACCGCTGCATCTACATAGCCTAGAAGAGTTCCTGGCACTTGGCAATCCCTACATAAATGTTTACTGAATAAAGAAAGAAATGGGAAGAGATAAAGTGGAATTTAGGAAAGATGTCACAAAGTTGATTATGTCTTAAGAGTTCAGAAGGATGCAGGGATTTTCCCATACAGGTAAGAGAGACTGAGAATAGCAGATAGAAGAGTGTTCAAAAGTAGAACAATTAAAACCACATGATTCATTTAAATTATATAAAACGGTATCAAACTGGTAGGATGGGAACGATTTGCGCTTCCTTTATAGCAGATCTATCTTTTCCCTGTAGGACAGCTCATTGCTTACCACCTTTACATAATAGAGAGCTCTTTCAGGGCAGGGACTATGTTTTAGTTATATCTTTATTTTCCAATTTCTTAAACAGCAGATATTTAGTAATTGTTAAATAAACAAACAAAAGCTAGTATTTACTTATTAGAGAATGGAAAATTATTGATTTTAAAAATTATATTGGTTTCTTTTCATTGAAAAAATGTCTTGTTTGAAAACTTTAGAACTGAAAGGCTTTAGAGATCATCTAATTCAGCTTTTCCATTTTATTGCTGAGAAAACTGAAGCAGAGGAAGGTTGATTACCTGAGGTCAGAAACTAGGCAGTATACTCAAGAACTAGAACACTAGTTTTTACCAATCATCTGTCATCTTCTTTTTTTTTTTTTTTTTTTTCATTTTTCTGAAGCTGGAAACAGGGAGAGACAGTCAGACAGACTCCCGCATGCGCCCGACCGGGATCCACCCGGCACGCCCACCAGGGGCGATGCTCTGCCCACCAGGGGGCGATGCTCTGCCCATCCTGGGCGTCTCCATGTTGCGACCAGAGCCACTCTAGCGCCTGAGGCAGAGGCCACAGAGCCATCCCCAGCGCCCGGGCCATCTTTGCTCCAATGGAGCCTTGGCTGCGGGAGGGGAAGAGAGAGACAGAGAGGAAAGCGCTGCGGAGGGGTGGAGAAGCAAATGGGCGCTTCTCCTGTGTGCCCTGGCCGGGAATCGAACCTGGGTCCTCCGCACGCTAGGCCGATGCTCTACCGCTGAGCCAACCGGCCAGGGCCCTGTCATCTTCTTGAAAGATGTATTGTCAAAAGTGGCCTGAAAATTTGGCATTATCTGCTAAAATAAAACCTGCAGATACTTTATGATCTATCTCGGAGAAACACTGATACACATCTACAAGAAGTCATTGACAAGGATCTTCAATTATAGGTTTTATTTTGTGTTAAAATGAAAAATTGAAAATCTAAATGACATCTACAGAGGAATAGCCATATTCACTTTATTAGAGCCACGTTATTGAATATTATGAAGCACTTAAAAATGGACATTGTTTGAAATATATGTACTAACATGAAAGGATCTCCAAGGCGCTGTTCAATTAAAAAATAATAATAAAGCAATTCACAAAAAGATTAACCTTAGTTTCTCCCACTAAAACAATACAATTCACCTGAAGTAAATGTGTAGAAAATTTCAGTATGATTCAAGCAAACAAATAACAAGAGCTACCTTTGGAAAGGACACTGGATAGGTCCATAATTGGGGGGTGGCGTCTTTTACCTTAACTATAATGCTTTAACAAGGAGAATGCACTATTCCTATATTAGTTTTGCTTTTGTTTGCTGTTAATATTAATTTTTCAAGAAAGAGTCCATGAATTATCACTTCTTATTTAACAAGAAACAGGGGACTGACAGGTAGAACTATTCTTTAGTAGCGCTAATACAACGTACGAAGAATAGAAAAAAGGCTTTTAAGAATATTGAAAAACAGGAAAAAAGGTTGCGAAGAGAAAGCATCAAGGGCAGTAAGAAATAATAGAGTACTAGTAGGCGAAGGCAATACGGATTATTAGAGGAATGGTTGGGGGAGGGGAACCCTAATTTACGCAGGAAGCCAAGACAGCTATCAGAGCTAGAAAAGCACAGTGGGAATGTATAGGGGCAGGGCTAACTACGATGCGCATGCGCATAATAGCCCAGGTGGCCAACTACAGACGTCGCGCCACTTAGAAGCTGCTGCGCATGTGCAGGCGGGCCGAGGCCAGAGTCTTATTTGCCGCCTCTGCTACGGCGTTCACGTCCCGTGGATTTGTGTCTCGTGCTTCCTTCTTTCGATCGCTGGCGTTCTTGCGCCCCTCTCCCGTCCTCAGGCAGCGAGACTGGGGAAGGGGTTTGAGGGGGCTGTTGACCGCTGCCTTTAACTTGTGCTGGGGGCGGCCATGTCGGCCGGGGAGGCAGAGCGCCTAGTGTCGGAGCTGAGCGGCGGGACCGGAGGGGATGAGGAGGAAGAGTGGCTCTATGGCGGTACGGAACTTCCTGTCCCTTCTCTCTCTCCCCGGTTCTCTCGGGCCTCTCCTCCCGGCGCGCAAACGGTCCTCCTCCTGGACCCCTCAAGGCCCTGCTTGGGGCCTCTGGTAGGGCACCTGGTTCGGCCTAAGTCAGGCCGAGCGCGGCGTGCGCGTCCCCCCACCCGCCTCGGCCTCCTGTCGCCCAGCACGCACCCCCAGCACGCACGCCCCCGGCGACGGCTGGGTCGGACCTGGTACCCGGGCGCGGGGCCCGGCCCCCATCCTCGTCCTCCGCCCCGCCAAGGCTTCTCGGCCTCCTGTCCTCCGCGCTCTTGGCTCTTGTTTTTTATATTGATCGTGAGCAGTGTTGGTGTGTCTCTTCAAGCCCCTTGGCTGTAGGATGCCCTTTCTGTCCTGTTCTTTAAGCAACAGTCATTCTGTAAGAGCTAAATAAAGTTGATACTGTAAAACTAACGTCTTGTTTCTTGATGGTCAGTTTGTATGGAATGCACCTGCAAGGGTACCTCCTTGTCTGAAAGTCGTGCTTTAAAAATAATTAATTAAGAGAGAAAGAAAGAGATGGAATACATTATGGCCCATAAAGAAAATCCCGAATGTCTCCTGTATGTATTAAGGTGAAGTTTTTTTCATTTAAGAGACTATTTTTTGACCCACATCGTAGAAGTAACACAATGTCCCTTAGGCTTATAGTTTTCAATATTGTCTTAGCATTTTTTTTTTCAAATTTTAATGCATCTTGTACTTCTTTGTTGAAAACGACTTGTTTAGACATTGGGTTTTTAATTTTTATCAAGTCACAGTCCCATTTTGTTTGTTTCATATATTAGATTTAAGAGTTAATATTTGTTCCTTGCCAGAAATCTATATTCTTGATTGGCTTTAGAATAGTGTAGTAAAAAACATACGTTTGGGCACCATGTAGCAGCTCCTTGATGATGTGACTTTGACAAACTTTGTTTCTGATAACCTTGTAAAATAAGTTGTCTTTGGTGGCAAGATTTAGCATTAGTAATACTCTTTAAATGTAAACGTGTAGGGTTTCCTTTACAGAGATCTAGAAGTCTTTAATACCTGAGTTGATTTTTATGGAAGTAAAGTCTGACTTTTTTTTTTTTTTTCATAAAAGACGTATTTTGTTAAGTCGTTATAAGGTGATCTAACTTTGGATGTGCTTATAGGCCCATGGGACGTGCATGTGCACAGTGATTTGGCAAAGGACCTAGGTTAGTGCTTGTGATGATCACTTCAGATTTTCATACTACTGGTTTCTTTAAGAGTAGTTTGTTAATTTTATTTATTTATTTACATATTTTTTTTGGTAGATGAAAATGAAGTTGAAAGGCCAGAAGAAGAAAATACCAGGTTAGTGAAATTTCTTGTTGATACTTAACATAGATCGTGTGATACAGTTCTGTCAACAAATTGTCAGAATTATTTTATTATAATCATTGGTTTGATTACAACTTTTTGACTAAAGGTTGGAAGACATTGAATGTTTGGGAGTTTATTCCTGTTTCAGGACCTAATCTTATACCAGTCTATTTGCTAGTAGCTCAGGGAACAAAGATTTTGAAGTAAAGATTTAAATACTTTTTATTGTTAAGTAACTTTTTATTCTTAAGTGAGCTCAGTAGTGGAATATGCAATGTAACCATTAGACTACTAAGAAAAAAAATTTAAACTTAAAAATTTTAAAATAATTTTAATTACTAATTAATATTTCTGATAGTGTAATGCACTTTTGTTATAATTTCAGCATTTTATATTTATTTAAATGCAAAGTGGAATTAATGAATTTTTTATAAGATTAGTTTCTTTTGTTATATTGCTAGAATAGTATGAGTGTTGTACTGGGAGCCAGAAACTGAATTCTAAATTTCAAAACAACTCATGCATACAAGTTGACTCTGACTAGAAGCTTTAGTGTTCTGTAATGGGGAAGGGATGGTTAAACAAAAACAGCTTTTAGAGAATATTGGGCTTAATAAGTAGAGGAAAAGGCACTTTACATCCACTAGGATGGCAGTAATCAAAAAGACAGTGAAAGGTGTTGGTGAGGATATGGAGAAATTGGAACCCCCCTACACTGATGATAGGATTGTAAAATGGTACAGCTGCTTTGGGAAACACACTGGCAGTTCCTTAAGAGGTTAACCATACAGTTAACATGTGATCCAGGAATATACTGCTATGTCTGTATACCTTAAGAGAAATGAAAACATATGTCTACACAAAAACTTGTACAGTTGAGTTCTCACTTAACGCCATGGATAGATTCTACAAGTTTAAGTGAAGCTACCTTTAATGAGATCGGTTCTGCCATAGACTAATTGATATAAACAAAAGTTATGTTCCTAGGCTCCTTATCAATATTAGAACAAAACGACTTTAAACAAAAAGATGTTATTTGAACACCTGCTGTACATGAGTGTTTATTAGCAGCATTATTTATAATAGCCAAAAAATGGAAATAACCCATGTTCATTAAATAATGAATGGATAGATAAAATGTGGTGTACTTATATAGTAGAATACTCTTTGGCAGTAAAAAGAAATGAGGTACTCATGTATTACAACATGGGTAAACCTTGGAAACATTATGCTAAGTGAAAGAAGTCAGTCACAAAGGACTATGTATTATATAATTCTACTTATATTAGATAGGCAGAATAGGTAGATCCATAGAGACTCAAGAAAGTTAGTGTTTGTCCAGACTGGGTACAGGGTAAAATGGATAGTGACTGATACGTACAAGATTTATTTTTGGGGTGATGAAAATGTTTCAGAATTAGATAGTTGTTATTGATGCACTATTCTGTAAACACACTAAAAACCGTTGAGTTGTACATTTCAAATGAGTGGATTTTGTGGTATATATCTCAGAGCTGTTATTTAAAAACAAGTGAATGGAAGAAAGAAGTGAGTACAACTAGAAATAGCTTTGTGGGTTCTGAAATTAGAGTTTTCTTCCCCACTTAAAACTATCCTCTATGTTGGAAGATATTTCTTTTAACTCATTGCAATATCATCTGAAATTTTATCATTTAGTTTTTAAATTTATGTATTCAACCCAGTTTCTAATGCTAAATTTGACCACAAAATAAGGATTTGTGGAATTTATTGTTTGGAAATTACTTAAGTATTTCTTCATGTCCTGTTTTTCATTTGGTCAAGAAGTTAATTGGTGTCCCAGGCCAGTTGGCTCAGAGGTAGAGCATTGGTCCAGTGTGTGGAAGTCCCAGGTTCGATTCCCGGTCAGGGCACACAGGAGAAGCGACCATCTGCTTTTCCTCCTTTCTTCCTCTCCTCCCTTTTTTCTCTCTACCTCTCTACCTCCCCACCTCCCCCTTTTCTCTCTCCCTCTTTCCTCTTCTTTCCCGCAGCTATGGCTCATCTGAGCAAGTTGGCCCCAGGCGCTGAGGATGGCACCATGGCCTCACCTCAGGCCCTAAAATAGCTTGGTTGCTGATCAACGGAGTAATGGCCCCAGCAGGGCAGAGCATCACCCACTAGTAGGCTTGCAGGTGGATCCTGGTGGTGCATGTAGGAGTCTGCTTTGCCTCCTCACCTCTCACTGAACAAAATAAATTTTTTTTAAATGAATATAAGGTTGTAAGTAACCTGGCTACCTAGAAGCAGGAGGTAAATATTCTGTAAAAATATAGTTGTTTTCTTGTGTCAAGTAATAGAACAGTGAAAATTTAACAGATAAACTATCAGTTTTTATCCTTTATTTTACTTTATTTGGAGATTGTATTTATAAAATATCAAGGTAGAAAATAAATTGATTTGTATAGAAACTGCATAACAGATTGTTAAGAAGATAGCAGAAATCTAATGATCTATATACCTTTGAACAATATCAACATCTAGATTTTTTTTTAAATAGAAATGTTACTGAATAATTGTTAGTTGCTTTGTACTTGTATTTCTTTATAAAATGAGGTAAATGGTTAATTCCCTCTATGGAAATTATAATTATTAAAAATTTAAGAAACCAGTTATACTATAGTACTAGAAGTTTTATTTGATTATTAATAATGGCCATATACTTGAGAGGAAGACATGAGATTAAGAGTATCTTACTGTTGTGTCAATTTTGTTGTAATGGCAAATTCTAGTATTAACTGGCCTTAAAAAAGTAATTAGTTTTTAAATACATCAAAATTAGTTTGTAGCTGTCATTAGTATCAAATTGTAAGGCAGTTTTAAATGAAGATGAACTTTTTATCTTAAAATTTGTTTTTATATGATGAGAAACATACCATCCAATAAAATGGATGAAACAGAAAGCCAGAAGCATATATGTTAATTGAATACTGAGAGTTCATGTGGTCATAATTTATATCTAAAAAGAGGGAACTATTAGGTAGTCCTTGGCAATTACAGTAGTACCTGGCACATAATGGATGTTCAATAAAGATTTAGGATAAGTAAAGTTGATTAAGTGTGATACATATTTTAAAAGTGCAAAAAAAAAAACCCAAAACAACCCCTCAAATCATACCCCATCATCAAATTGCTAATATGACATCATTAACAAATTATGGAGGCAATTCCATCCTCTTTCTTGTTGAGTATGTGTTTTATGTAAGGCAGGAATAGCGTAGTAAGACAGGTACATAGTTTTTACCATCCATCTTCTTAGCATCAGTAGAAACAATTTTAGGAAACTCTCAGACATAGTTGTAGCTCAGTTGGAGCATTGTCCCGATACGTTAGGATTGAGGGTTCGATCTCGGTCAGGGCATGTAACACAAGTAAACCAGTGAATGCAGGGATGAGTGGAGCAACAGACTGATGTTTCTATTTTTCTCTCCTCCTCTCCCTACTCTCTAAAATCAATAAATAAAACAAAAAAAAATACTAGTGTACCTTATCTGTACTTCTGAAAAGTAATACTAGGGATGTGTACTTATTTTTGTTGTTTGTAGTGCTAATAATCCCCCATCTGGAAATGAAGATGAAACTGCTGAAAACGGCGTGCCTAAACCGGTAACATAAAGCTTTCCAATCTCGTTACTTCTCTGTCTGAAATTTTTACCAATAGTTTTGCTTTCACTTAGAACAAAGCCAAAATTTAATGACTTTAAGTATCATGCATGACCTGGCCACCTACATCATCTTAGTGCCATCAAAAGCATAGCGAAGAGAAGTAGTGGGAAGAGTTCAGATGAAATAGGGCATGTGTGAAATAGGGCATTGATGTTTTGCCTTAAGGAACTTAGTGGTCATTGATCAACTGAATAGATCATCCCCTGATTTTTAAAGCAAACATTTGAATCTTTAAACCCAACATTGATTGTCATGTTTTTTAGTAAAAAAAAATTTTTATGTGCCAGTATTTGACCTCATGCTTGTTCAAAGTGATATAGTTTGAGGGTGTGGACATATAATGGGTACTATGAATATTTTTAACATTCTAATGCTGTAAAAATAAAAACAGAAATTGTTCTGCAAGTTTGAATTTGTATACAAAAATTATTTTGCCTAGGTGTTCTACTTTTTAAATTCACTATTATGTAACTAAGCACAAAATAGCCTTTTAGAACCTGACCAGGCGGTGGCGCAGTGGATAGAGCGTCATACTAGGACGCAGAGGACCCAGGTTCGAGACCCCAAGGTTGCCAGCTTGAGCGGAGCTCATCTGGTTTGAGCAAGGCTCACCAGCTTGGACCCAAGGTCACTGGCTCGAGCAAGGGGTCACTCGGTCTACTGTAGCCCCACGGTCAAGGCCCATATGAGAAAGCAATCAATGAACAACTAAGGTGCCGCAAAGAAGAATTGATGCTTCTCATCTCTCTCCCTTCCAGGCTGTCTGTCCCTATCTGTCCCTCTGTCTGACTTTGTCACCAAAAAAACCCCAAATCTTTGTAAAGAGCCCCACATTTATACCCATGGAAACAAAGTATTCCCTGAACTGTTTGCCTGCAAGGTCTCTTCTGAATTCTAGGCATAGGTGAGCTGCTGTTTAGTGCTTTTTAATCAGGACACTGTGATTCTTAAAATTAATTGTTTTTCTCTTAACTTCATGTCCTTTTTACCAAGAGTTTCTCAGAAACTTTTATAATTTTATCTTCTCTGTATCTTAGTAAATTGCCTTATATCTATTTTGCAAGATAATAGTTATAAATAGTAGGAAAAATCCCGAGGTATTATTTACACAAAGATAATAGCAAAAAAAGATTTTTGCATTAATCCTTTTTTCATCATGTAAAGCATTGAAATTATAAATGAATTGAAATAAATAGCAGTTCTGTGAACTTACAACTCTTTTCTGTAAAACTAGCTTAATCACAAAGTGGTTAAGTACTTCATTTATTCATGTTAGATGTTGAAATGGATTATTGAATGTATTGTATAATTGTTTATGTTGGTATAGAAAGTGACCGAGACTGAAGATGATAGTGACAGTGACAGTGATGATGATGAGGATGATGTCCATGTCACCATAGGAGACATTAAAACGGGAGCACCACAGTATGGGTAAGTTATTTTTAAATAACAATTGTGGGACTGAATCAAAGGTAGTGTGCCTGTATCAAACCTTTAGGGGTTGATTCCAGTGCTTTTACATTTTTCCATCTTACGATGATATGAAAGAACTCTTGTTAAAATTTCACCATGAGTTTTTGAGAGAATAGGTCTCAAAAGTTCTCATCACAAGTAAAGAAAATTGTACCTGTATGTGGTGATGTGTTAACTAAACTCTGCAATTTAAGCATAAACTATTATGTTGTACACCTAAAATTAACAGTCTTATATTTTAATTATAGCTCATGGTAAAAGGGAATTTCACCATGGAAATATTTCTTTCCTAAAGATAATTAAGTAAAGTTACAGGGAAGCTGAAGTATTTTTGATTCTTGAAATTAAAGTGTTTTTATAAATGAGTTGAGTACAACAAATTCTCTAGTTAGAATTAGAAAACCTTAAATTGACAGTTTGCATCTCTATTGTGCTGCAATTTTATAACTTATCTAAAACTAAGTGTAGGTTTTTAATTTTTTTGTCCAGAAACAACAATATTATAAGTATTTCTTTTTGCTCCTCATAGTTTTTAAGTTAATTATCCTGTAGACCAGTTTAGGCCAATGTGTTGTCTCATGTTTTATAGTTGGTAACATTCTGAATCAAGTGAATGGATTGTCATTGACTCACTGAGCACATTAAGAATCTTACGGAAATATAGGAAGGGAATATATTAGAGTACAGGTTGTGATTTTTTTATGACTTCTGTGTTTTTCAGATCGATGTAGTTGTGCATTAGGAACATAAACTTTTCATTAATTGTACTATAGTTTATTTATTAAGCAGCCTTATATGGAATCAACCAGTATTCAGGGATGGGCAAAAGTAGGTTTACAAGTCGCAAGTATGGGAAACAGTTTATTCTTGATTTATTATTTCTTAATTATTCTATTATTTTTCATATAAACTGTAAACCTGCATTTGCTCACCCATGTATAAACACATAAGTACTTTTGAATACCCAGTGGGCAAAAGTAGGTTGATAATAATGATAATACAATAATAAACTCTGTTTTTCATGTACACACAACTGTAAACCTCCTTTTGCCCACTCCTGCGTTTTATTTCTTAAGTAGAGCCAGTTCTTTCAGAAATTACTTACTTCAGGAAGTCAATTTTGCATTATAATAATGACTGTAACTTTAAAACCTTAGCAACTTTTTTGGGATGAAATTACTCATGCTAGGGGTACATAACTCTTGATGTTTTCTTCATCCCCACTTAAGTAGTGTTGGGCTTACTGTATGTTGATAGTAGGACTCCTATGCTAATAGGCCTTTATTTTATCATCTGCATTATGCAAAAGGAACAGCTTATTTTGACACAATAATCATGGTATGGTTAGTAAATACTTATATAAAATTATTTGTATTTGCAAGTACAGGGGGTCCTCAGGTTACGACAGTCTCGACATATGATGTTTTGAGTTTATGAGGCTCACTCCAATTAAGACTTTATAAGATTGAGATATGAGTGGCCCTGGCCAGTTGGCTCAGCAGTAGAATGTCAACCCGGCGTGTGGAAGTCCCGAGTTTGATTCCTAGTCAGGGCACACAGGAGAAGCGCCCATCTACTTTTCCACACTTCCCCCTCTCCTTTCTCTTGATCCCTCTCTTCCCCTCCCACAGCCAAGGCTCTATTGGACTAAAGTTGGCCCAGACGCTGAGGATGGCTCCATGGCCTCCACCTCAGGTGCTAGAATGGCTCTAGTTGCAATTTCACAACACCCCTGGTGGGCATGCTGGGTGGATCCCAGTTGGGCGCATGTGGGAGTCTGTCTGACTGCCTCTCTGCTTCTAACTTCGGGGAAAAAAAAAAAAAATTGAGAAGTGTTTTGGCTTAACACTGTCAGTGTCATACTTACGGACAACATGGGCGAACTAGTTTGGTTGCATGCGGCAGAAGAATATGCAGTAATGTGGCATATGAGTGAGGGACTTAGCATCCCCTAGTACTCTTACGTACACCATCTTGGACTGTTAAAAGCATAAGTGTTCCATTTCTGTTAGGCTAGAGTGTATTTCAACTTACACCAAAATTCAGGTTATATCACTGTCATAGGAACAGAATTGTGGTGTAACCCAAGAGCCCCCGTAAAGAGCAATGAAAGCAAATGGTGATTTCTTTTATTAATATGAAGTTTTGGTGGGAATTGCATATAAATATAAAGTGCACAGAGACTCCCATAGTATTTTATCTGAATTTTATTTCTTATAGCAATTTCCAGTTGCATGAATTCTAGTTATGTTTGTACATTCTTAGACTCTAAATTTCTTAAGAATAGAAAACATAGTTTATGAATTTTCCTATTTCTTATATTGTCTTACATGTAGTAAGAATTCAGTAAATGTTTATTGACTCAGTAGACTGCATATTAAAAACAATTTCTTTGAACATTTTTTTACTCAACATTTGATTATGAAAAGTTAAATATTCAAAATGTTTAAGGCATTGATGTGTAACATCCATTTACATCTAGGTTATTCAATATATATATAATGCTATGGTTGCTTTAGTGTATATGCATGTATATACACACATATATGTAATACACACATTAATACATAGGTACAGATAGGTATATGTGTGTGTATGCTTATCTCCATCTATCCATGCCTTCACCCGTTCATCAAACCATTTATTTTTAATGTATTTTTAATGCATTTTGAAGTTACAGATTTTTCTGAAGTGTATAAAGCAGGGGTCCCCAAACTACAGCCCGCAGGCCACATGCGGCCCTCTGAGGCCATTTATCCTGCCCCCGCACTTCTGGAAGGGGCACCTCTTTCATTGGTGGTCAGTGAGAGGAGCATAGTTCCCATTGAAATACTGGTCAGTTTGTTGATTTAAATTTACTTGTTCTTTATTTTAAATATTGTATTTGTTCCCGTTTTGTTTTTTTACTTTAAAATAAGATATGTGCAGTCTGCATAGGAATTTGTTCATAGTTTTTTTTATAGTCCGGCCCTCCAACGGTCTGAGGGACAGTGAACTGGCCCCTGTGTAAAAAGTTTGGGGACCCCTGGTATAAAGCTTACTTAACTTTGATATCTCAAGATATATTCTTTTCTTTCAGAAAACTGAAAGAAAGCCAGTGAGAAAGTTAAGTTTGGCGAATGTTTGTTTTGTGTACACTTCACAAGCACATTTAAAGGGCAAATTATGCTCAAGGAACAATATTAAATTTGTTTGTTAGCTGTTAGTACAAAATAGCATTTTTTGTAACACTTTTGTTACAAAGTTCATATTCTCTATAACAGTGGTCCCCAACCTTTTTTGGGCCACGGACCGGTTTAATGTCAGAAAATATTTTCACGGACCGGCCTTTAGGGTGGGACAGATAAATGTATCACGTGACTGAGACAAGCATCAAGAGTGAGTCTTAGACGGATGTAACAGAGGGAATCTGGTCATTTTTAAAAAATAAAACATTGTTCAGACTTAAATATAAATAAAATGTAAATAATGTAAGTTATTTATTCTTTCTCTGCGGACCGGTACCAAATGGCCCACGGACTGGTACTGGTCCGTGGCCCGGGGATTGGGGACCACTGCTCTATAAGGTATGAAGAAATGGTAGGAATAATTTATCTTGTATAGAGAAGAGGTTTCTTAGCTATAGCTTTGAGAGTCATCCCTTCTTCCAGTTAGCACTTTTTAAAGACAGTTTGCCTGGCACTGTACTAATTGATGATGCGGATATAAAGATAATATAATAGTCCTTATTTACCAGAAGTAATGAGAAAGGATAAACAGGTGAGCAGATAGTTGTAGTGTAGTTAAGTGCTAGAATAGTAACAGGTTCAAAGTGATTTGAAAACTCAGAGTTGCTAAAAACCTACAGGTGTTGAAATCCTAGAGAAGGAAATATTTTTACTTTGAATAATTCTTGAGTTAGAATTAAGAGAGGACTGATGACTTAGGCAGAGGATACTACTTAGATGTGGTGCAAGCATGGTTTAGGAATCACATGGCTGGAGGATAAAGGTAGATGAGAAAGAATATTTAAAACCACTTGAGGAACGGGAAGTTAGGACATTTTTGCTATGCTAGCATGGCTATCATGGAACCTTTGAAGGCTTTTTTAGGCAAGACAGATTATTTGAAAAGATAACTCTAACAGCAATAGTTGAGATGGACTAGATAAAAATTAGTTGTTGAAGTGATTATCCACATGAAATGATCCATACTAAGCCAACAGCAGTAGTATAGGAATAGATGGGAAAATGAGGTATAATTGAGTGAGTAATAAATAGAAATAAATGAGTAACTGGTTGTGAATGGAGAGGGATAAAAAGGATGTAGTGACTTAGAGGTTTCTAGAGCAGTTTATTGAGTACAGAACAGTGTATTACTGTGTATGAGTAATATGAGAGGAGCAGGTTAAAAACTTTTTTGGTGCATTTATTTTGAAGTTCCTTTAGATACCCAGGTATGTAAGATCTAGCACCTAGGGAAGCATGAAACTTCATGGAGGTCTGTTGCACAGTACCAGATTTGCTTAAGTGCAGTTTTTCAGACAGCTGAACTTCTCTAAAGATGCTGGATACAAAGGTTTTGTGCCTTTAGAAAAGAAAAGTGATGTTTTAAAAGGCAGAAATGGTGAAGAGAAAGTATCTGGGGAGAAAGAAACGTTTATTTATTGAACTCTGGCTAGGCCTTTTATAAATGCTGTTTTGTTTTGTAAGAGGACCTTTTAGATACAGTCATTGATGTTTGTACATTTGACTTTCAAACATTTAGAACTTCTGTATATCGTACCCCAAAGTGCTTTTGCTGTGCCAAATTTTGATTGTTGAAATGTAAGCATCATGGGGCAGGAGCCATATTTGTCTAGCACCTCAGTCTCTCCTTAGCTAGAATTATATGTGATGTATTATTGGTGCTTAAGCATTTAAGTGGATTAATTAATCAGTGACATGAGTAAACAGTTCAAGTTGGTAATGATAGTACTGTTTGATTGTTAACAGTTAAATTTGGGCTACTTTATATTTCTTGCATTTATAGTGGTGGAGCTTTATACAATTATTTGAATATTTTAATTCATTTATCCTTATTTTTTAAAGCAGAAAACAAAATGGTAGTGCTGTTTAAGTGAATAAACTAGGTCTCATAAATTTAGTACCTTGGAGACCAAAAGGTGGAAATCAGTAGGCAGACTAAGAGCAGTGTATTTTCAGAAGTCCAGTTGGCTAAACTTGTTAGGTTAAAGAACCAGATTAAGTAATATGAATGTAATGTTGAGAAATATATCATTGAAAACATTGTCTAGAACTTGAGGTCTTATCTTTTTTTGCTCTGTCTTATCTTTTCATTCATTTATTATTTATTTATTTTTCTTGTCTTTTTTTTTTTTGAGCCTTCTTCCATATATCATATATTCCCTTCTGTCTTTTTCCCCCTAACCTCCCCAATAGTGTAAAGTTTATTTTGGTCAATATATATGATTTTCCTACTCTTACATAGAACACATTACTGTATTTCCCCAAGTATACAACGCTCCTATGTATAAGCCGCACCTTAATTTTGGGGCCTGTAATTTGAAAAATATGTATTGCATACATAAGTTATTGAACTCAAGTTTCATTATCATAAAATTCATAAAACTCCTCATCACTGTCAAAACTCCCATCCATTAGCTTGTCCTCATCTGTGTCTGATGACAAATCAGTCTTCATATATTGCCTCGTCCTCGGTTCCATCTATGGCATTTGAAATGCCTCACTTCTTAAATGACTTGACAACCACTATATAAGACACACTCAGTTTTTAGACCCCAAATTTTTCAAAAAAGGTGTGTCTTATACATGGGGAAATATGGTATACTAAAAAGCAAGGAACTGTCTATAAAATCATATTACAGAAAATTTATGCAAGGTCTGTGGGGTCTTCAGTGACTTGGTTAAGGTTATACTATTAATAACAGAACTTATGTTTGAACCCTGTTCCATCTGACTCTAGATTTTCCCCCCCTCTATCACATGAACATTATACTACATTTAAAAAGGTGCAGCTCAATAAATTTTTGAAGTGTATAAATTCATGTAACCACCATCCAAATCAAGATATGGAATATTACAAGCAATTTAGAAACTTACCTCTTGTTTTTTCCTGATCATTAACCACAGATCATCACCAAACATTGTTCTGCTTTTACTCTAGACTTATTTTTGAATTTCATGTAAACTTCATTTTACCCACAGAAGTACTCCATGGGTATTTGAAAGAGGATTTATCAACAATACCAGAAGCAGGAAGGATTTAAGGGCGGTCATTGGATTTGGGAACAAAGGGTAGAAATTTCATTCTTGCAGGATTGTTGTGTATGTTGAGTTAAATAGACAAGGAAATGATGACAAAGCATATAAACTCTTCTTTCCTTCCTAGCCATGTTTCCTGTGATGTGTGCTATAGTGAGATATTGAGTTAGTAGCAGGTAGGTTTTTGGATGGAAAACAAATCAAACTTTTAAACAGTATTTGTTTTTATCTTTTACTGAGCAAGTGACAGACTTTTAAAAGGAGTTTAAAACATTTTTTAAAATGTGTGAGTCATTGTCAGTTTATCCAGTTACTATGTGGCTGTATAATTTATTTATACATATTGAATATATTCCTTTTTTTAAGTTTCTCAGGATAATTTTGGTTTTGTTTTTAGGAGTTACGGTACAGCACCTGTAAATCTTAATATCAAGACAGGAGGAAGAGTTTATGGAGCTACAGGTAAAAATTGTGTTTTCTTTTTCTTTTAAAAATTTCTTATTATTTAATGTATTGGGGTGACATTGGTTAATAGGCTCATATAGGTTTCAACCATACATCTCTGCGATACATGATCTATATCAGTGGTCAGCAAACCGCGGCTCGCGAACCACATGCGGCTCTTTGGCCAGCTTAGGAGTGCCCTAATTAAGTTAATAACAATTTACCTACCTATGTAGTTTAAGTTTAAAAAATTGGGCTCGTGTCTGACCAGGCAGTGGCACAGTGGATAGAGCATCGGACTGGGATGCGGAGGACCCAGGTTTGAGACTTTGAGGTCGCCATCTTGAGTGCGGGCTCATTTGGTTTGAGCAAAGAGCTCACCAGCTTGGACCCAAGGTCACTGGCTCGAGCAAGGGGTTACTTGGTCTGCTGAAGGCCCCCCGGTCAAGACACATATGAGAAAGCAATCAATGAACAACTAAGGTGTCGCAACGAAAAACTGATGATTGATGCTTCTCATCTCTCTCTGTTTCTATCTGTCTGTCCCTATCTATCCCTCTCTCTGACTCTCTGTCCCTGTAAAAAAAAAAAAAAAACTTAAAAAAAATTGGCTCACAAAAGAAATTTCAGTCATTGTACTGTTGATATTTGGCTCTGTTGACTAATGAGTTTGCTGACCACTGAATATACATTGCATTGTGTGCCCATAACCCAAAGTCAAACCATCTTCTGTCACTGTATATATTTGGCCCTAATTATCCCACAATCTGTATCAATAGGAAAATAAGACATATAGGATATCTGACTAGGTGATAAATAGATTGTAATAGCTATTACAGCTCAATTAAAAAATACCACTGTTGCCCATATATCACAGGGCTAAATAATAAATATTTTAGGCTGTGAGGGCCACTTCAGGTTCCGATATGGTATTTTGTTTATTTTACTTATTTGTCTTACAACCCTTTAAAAAGGTAAAAACTTTTCTTAGCTTGCAGACTGTACAAAAACAGATTTAAAACATGGAAGTTAGAAACTTGTTAGTTGTACAGGAATTACTTATTGTAAATAACAAGTCCCTAATCTCTCTATCCGTTTTATCTTATAGCTATACCTTAAAGTTTGACCTTAGATTTTTTTTTTTTTTTGTATTTTTTTTGATGTGAGAAGCAGGGAGGCAGAGAGATAGACTCACACATGAGCCTGACCAGGATCCACCCGGCATGGGCCGTTGCTCTGTTGCAACTGGAGCCATTCTAGCGCCTGAGGCAGAGGCCACAGAGCCATCCTCAGCGCCCGGGCCAACTTTGCTCCAATGGACCTCTGGCTGTGGGAGGGGAAGAGAGAGACAGAGAGGAAGGAGGGGGGGTAAAGATGGTGAAGCAGATAGGCACCTCTCCTATGTGCCCTGGCTGGGAATTGAACCCTGGACTTCTACACATCAGGCCGATGCTCTGCCACTGAGCCATCCAGCCAGGGCTGACCTTACCTTTTATTTATGGTAAACATCAATGCTTTGTTTGGATACTTTGCTATATTTAGTGCTAGCACCAATAAAAAGTTGTCAATATTTCCTGATTGTCTATCGTATTTCTCAGCTTCTTGCTAACATAGCTCCTTTACCATTTTGTAATTTTTTAAAATAGGAACAAAAGTCAAAGGGGTAGACCTTGAGGCACCTGGAAGCGTTAATGGAGTTCCACTCTTGGAGGTAGATTTGGATTCTTTTGAAGATAAACCATGGCGTAAACCTGGTAAGGTTATTGTGGATTATAAGGGTTTCAAAAGATTTATAGTATAAACAGTCATTAGAAAATTATTTTTCAGTATCGGTTTAGAATATTGTTTTAGTGTCATTTTTGTAGTCTTAAGCTCATGAGAGTAATAATGAATTAATATAATAAATTAAACAATAATGAATTTATTAAATCTTGCTGGTGGCCTACCATTATATTAATTATATTAAAGTAGACTTACATATTGTTTTATTATAATATGTTTCTAAAGGAAATCATTTTGATAAAAAATTCTTAAGAGTTCTTTGCTTTATAGTAATTGGGCAAACAGGTAAGAGTAGAAGGGGTGATAAGACTAAATGAACTCTAAGTTTATATAAGTTTATATTTCTATGCTGCATTAAAAATAGAACTGAAATATTTGTACACTTTTATTTTTAGGTGCTGATCTTTCTGATTATTTTAATTATGGGTTTAATGAAGATACCTGGAAAGCTTACTGTGAAAAACAAAAGAGGATACGGATGGGGCTTGAAGTTATACCAGTTACCTCTACTACAAATAAAATTACGGTAATTAATAAATGTTTCAGAATACCCCAGCCTTTTCTTTCTGCTGTCCCAATTTTACTTTCCAAATAAATCACTTTTTCCTCTAAAGGTGGTTAAAAGCTATATGATAGTTTAAAAATTCCATTCTTTTTACCATGTTTGTTTGTTTTTCCTTTCTTCCCTTTCAAGTTCATACTAATGATTTTCTGATGTTCTTAGTTTCAAGTCACAGCCTAGCCACAACTAGTTTGTCGTTTTATGGCCTATCAGTTAAAAATTATGTGGTATCTTAATGGGGAATATGTCATTTAACTTAGGCCGAAGACTGTACTATGGAAGTTACACCAGGTGCAGAGATCCAAGATGGCAGATTCAATCTTTTTAAGGTGAATTTTAGTAAATTATCCTTGGTTGCTCTCATAGTTTGTTCTTGAGTCTGCTTCCATACCACTACTCAAGGAACAAGGTTCAAGTGGAAATAGCTACCTTTTTTCCAAACCTTCAGCTTCCTGGTGACTTACAAATTTGCTGACTGTTGTTTTATCTCCACTTTTGCAAGCATGTGAGTTTATAGCCTATTTTACTAACAAATGCGAAGTAAAACTATTCTTGCTATATGTTGTGATTTTGTTTTTAGTCAGTGTATATAGGATATAAAAGTTCATGCCAACAGGTTAAGCTCTTATTACAGATCATGTATATGTAATCTTTACCAGAATTAGGAATTCATCTTTCCTAATTTTCTTTTTAAAAATGATAAGGCTTACTATCTCTATTACAATGAAATTATTGGTGTAGTGCAGGGGTCCCCAAACTACGGCCTGCAGGCCGCATGCGGCCCCCTGAGGCCATTTATCCGGCCCCTGCCGCACACCCAGAAGGGGCATCTCTTTCATTGGTGGTCAGTGAGAGGAGCATAGTTCCCGTTGAAATACTGGTCAGTTTGTTGATTTAAGTTTACTTGTTCTCTATTTTAAATATTGTATTCGTTCCCATTTTGTTTTTTTACTTTAAAATAAGATATGTGTAGTGTGCATAGAGATTTGTTCATAGTTTTTTTATAGTCCGGCCCTCCAACAGTCTGAGGGACAGTGAACTGGCCCCCTGTGTAAAAAGTTTGGGGACCCCTGGTGTAGTGTAAGATAGCTCAAAAATCTTATGCATTCTTTGAGAGTCTCTAAGAAAGACTCAACAAGATAGGTTAAAGCCATTGATTTTAAAATTAATACTTAAAAAAGGACTAGGTTTAGTGAGGGCATTGCAGGTTGATACCACCACTTGGATATCAAGTCTGACTTCTGGCTTCCCCATTCCATATGATCACAGTCCCAGTCCAAGGAATAATACATTTTCATACTTCTGCAATACATAGCAACCTACTCTTCTTGAAACCTGATTGTATACTCTTCTTTCTTCATCTTAGTTCTTGATTCTTAATTCTTATATTGAATGACACTGGGATGAAGACTGGGAAAGGCTTCTAAATTGGTTTGTATATTTAGGGAACTTTTGTGGGCAGGAATTTTTTTGTGCCCTTTTCGGACTGCAGCTCTGTCCACCTAAATACTGCCTTATGCAGTGCATGTTCTGTAGCTGCAGATGTAGCTGCTCTGCTGGACACAGTTCTGTATAGAGAATTTTATTTTAATTTACATTCTACTCTGGGTGAGTATTTGGTTCTTATTCTGCTGTAACTATCTTGAAAGTGCATGATGATATTTTTCATATTTTAAATAAATGGTCATTGAGGTTTTTCTTTTGGTCATCGAGTTTTTGGTGATATCTACATATTCAGACATCGAATATATTGTTACATGTGATTAAAAAATGAATACACAAAGTGTTTTTGATAATGAAATAGTTCATTTGCAGTGGTGCTCTGAATTTTCTTCTAACAGAAATGAAAATTTTCCTTGTAAACTGCCAGCTTCTGTATAGTTTGTCTTTTAGCACTGAACTTCTTAAACTAAAAAATAAAAAGGAAACTCGTAGGAACTAGTTTCTTATTGAAGGTAGCCATTGTGAATGAGTTTTTTAATATGTATATGGTCTATTGAAAAATTATTTTTGAAGTTCTTTTTGGTTATGTTAGAGGAGGTCATTGTTTCATTCTGATTGATTTGATTCTGAATAAGGACAAGAATTTGATGGATGTACTCTAATGGTTTTTCTTGCCTTGTTAATGTGATTAAATATTACTTCATCAGTTAGAAATAAATAGGGTATATATTTCAAGTGTATAGCTCACATTTTTTTCTTTATGTATACTGTGGTCTGTAGGATATATTTTATTGATAATGCTCAAAAATCTGCAACTGATGGTATATGGGAGTGTTTGGCATTTTTAGGCTACAATTTGATTTACATTGAATTTCCAAGAAGTTTCTGTCACCTTAAATTTAAGAAATACCCTGTTTAGATTTCTGTGGGAATCTTACTCTTTGAAAAAGTCTTAGTTGTCTTTTTTACTATCTGTTCTTTAGCTCTGGAGAATACAAAAAAATTATAAAGATGTAATTGGTTTCCCAAATATGCAGAGGTAAATTTCTTAGATAGTAAGTGCTAAAATGTGTATTTTAGACAAAATGGAAATTGGAGAAATAAGTTAACTAGAAATTACTTTGAAATTAGAAATTACATTGGATGTTATATATAAGTTCATTCTATTTCTGTTTTTTTTTTCAGTCTAAAGTAGGCTGCAGTCGTAGAGAAGTATATGCCATCTTAATCAGAGCTTTGAGAGTTTGGAGAAAAAAACTATTACAGATTGAGGAAATGGCACAGGCAAAGAAATTTATATGTTAATTGACTAGAAGTGGATGAGAGGATTATTTAAGAAATTAGCCTTATTGGATCCGTCCTGTTTGGAGAGGAGAGAAGAGAGGTGGCTTTGTGGAGTGTGGTTTAATTCCAGAAAGCCTAGAAATGAGTATGAGTTGGAGGAGTTACTGCCTATTTGTAAACAGGAGAGTGATTTATAAGTTAACACTATTCTGACCACATTTTGTGCTGTGGTTGGATAAATAAAGTCAAGCTCTTCCCATTTATCCACCATTTGAACTAGAATAATTAGGATTGGTGAGCAAGAAAAGTGAAAAACCTTCCCAAATATTCTTATTATATCTGAGCTTCTTCAGTGCACCCAGCACTGTTTTAGATGCTACAGTAAGACAGGTTTTCCATATTCACGGAGCTCATTATTGAGTGAAGTGTACATATGGAGTAACTATGATGATATACAGTATTATAACAAATGTTATGTTGATGGATTTGACAAAGTGTAGAGAGTTCAGAACAGTGAGTTATCCTACATTGCAGAGTCTAGGAGTATGAGAGAGGTCATAATTGAAACATTAGAGTTTTCATTAGAAGGAGAGAATGTAGTATAGAACATTGTCATCAAAGAGAGCAATATGAGCAAAACCAGATAGCATGAAAGCATAGTTGAGGTGGATGAGAGAAACTGTAGCAGAGAAGTCTAGAAATGGTAGATATGGGGCCATGATGATATAGACCTTAATCTTAAACTAGTCTGCAGACATTCGGCAATAGGAAGCCATTTGAAAGTTTTTGTGTAGAATAGTATGAGCAAATCTGGTTTATAGAAAAAGATCTGGCTGCCAGGGTAAGATATATAATGTAAAAGAGAGAAAAGGGAGTCATTGACCAGGTAGGAAGCTATTCTAGTACTGTAGGAACGAAATGAACAAGGTCCATAGTGCTGAATGGACATAACAGATTTGAGAATTATAATCTAAGTTTTTTTCATGTCTACTGCAAAGACTTTTTTTTATCCTTAGAAACAAGCAACTTGTTCTCTTTAACTTTTTTTACTTTTCATTAAGTAAATTTTCAAACATACAGTATGATAGAAATAGTACAAATGACCTTTCCATGTGTTTTATTATAGTGCCTCATGATTATCAACATTTTGACGTTCTTAAAATCTTTTATATACTTCAAATAAAAAGGTTTTGTTTCATTTTGGGTTTTGTTTGTTTATTATTGAAATGAGAGATGATGAAGTTTAATAGGTATAAAAATAAAGTCAACCTGACCAGGTGGTGGCACAGTGAGTAGAGCATCAGACTGAGATGTGGAGGACCCAGTTTCAAAACCCCAAGGTCTCCGGCTTGAGTGCAGGCTCACCAGATTGAGTGTCCAGTTGCTGGCTTGAGCATGGGTTCATAGACAGGACCCCATGGTCACTGGCTTGAGCCCACGGTTGCTAACCTGAGCAAGGAGTCCCTCTCTCTGCTGTACTCCCCTTGCCCCCATCAAGGCACATATGAGAAAGCAATCATTGAACAACTAAGATGCCGAAACAAAGAATTGATGCTTCTCATCTCTCTTCCTTGTCTGTCCCGATCTGTCCCTCTCTCTAACACTCTCTCTGTCTCTGTCAAAAATAAACAAATAAATAAAGTCACTTAATTGGTTATAGAAACAGTTGTATATTTACATAATTTGGAGCAGGGGACAAGAGAGGAGTGACTAGTAGGTATGGGTAACATGTATGTGTAAGAAAAAATTGACCATCACTTTCTATTGAAGTATTTTATGAACATGTGTATACACACATCATTTTTCTCTATGGAAGCATTAAAGGGTTTTGTCACCAATGTTGTTGAATTTCACAACTATGTGTCATGGCCTATTATCCATTGTACCAAGTATTCATTTATACCTTCTTAATTTGGAAGCATGAATCATTTACTTCTGGAGTATTTTCTTCTGTTATTTTTTAATGTCCTTTCTGCTTTCTTCTGCCTTTTGGACCCCTTATTTATTTTAGAACTCTTATGCTGGTCTTTTAATTTTCTTATCTTTTTCTCTTTTATTTCGTATCTGTATTCTATTTTCTGATAGATTTCTTCAACCTTACAACCCTTCTATTTTCTTTTTCATTTCTGCTGTTATATCTTTAATAGCCAAGATAATTCGCATTCAGTATTAAACTGTAGCATGCTATTCTTGCTCATGCATGTAGTGATGCAGTATCCCCCACGCCAATCTCTCAAAACAGATTAATGATAGGTTGTTTGTTTCTGTTAGCTATTATTTTTCTTTTCTGCATAATCTGTTTTTCTCAAGTTGATTTTTTTTAAGTGAACAGAGAGTAGAAAGACAGATTCCCGCATGCACCCCAATCGGGAGTCACCCAGCAACCCTGTCTGGGGCCGATGCTTGAGTACTGAGCTATTTTTAACACCTGAAGCTGATGTGCTTAGACCAGCCGAGCTATCCTCAGTGCCCAGGGCCACACTCGAACCAATCGTGCCACTGACTGTGGGAGGGGAAGAGAGAGAAAAGGAGGTGTGGGTTGGGGAGAGAAGCAGATGGTCGCTTCTCATGTGTGCCCTGACTAGGAATCAAACCCAGAACATCCATATGCTGGGCCAGTGCTCTATCCCCTGAGCCACTGGATAGGGCCTCAAGTTGATATTTTAAGTTTGTTTTTTTGGCCTCTGACTTAGACTTTTCTCAAATGTTTGTTGATTCTTGGCCATTCAGTCATGAGACTAGGTCGCCAAAAGTAATTGGAAGCTCTGCATATGAATAGAGCTTGCTGACTGTGGGGCTTTACTGTAAGGCAAAGCTTTTTCATAGTCCCTGATGTCAGTATTTTAGGTTGTTTTACTTTTTTTTTTTTGTGGTAATATGATTTTTCAGAAAAGATGATTCCAATACTCAACCTAGAGGATTTCTATTTAGCTACTTTGAATGTTGTCAATTTCTGAACCTTTTGAGATCTTGCCATGAGAGGTGCTTTGTCATTGCTGATTTAGGATGCAGGTTTTTTTTTCTGCTAAGTCAGTTATATATTTTTATCCACTATTTTTTTTTTTTTTTTGAGAGAGAGACAGAAAGAGGAAGGAAGAGAGATGAGAAGCATTAACTCATAGTTGGGGCACTTTGGTTGTTTGCTGATTGTTTTTTCATATGTGCCTTGACAAAGGGGAAGGGCTCCAACCGAGCCAGTGACCCCTTGCTCAAGCCGGAGACCATGGGGTATGTCAAGGATCCCATGCTCAAGCCGGCGACCTAGAGTTTCAAATCTGGGACCTCAGTGTCCCCTGTCCACTTTGCCACAATCTAGTCAGGCTTTATCCACTTTCAAGGTACTAAATTTTATTGCTTTCCAATCTTTTTGTTCTTGTTGGTTAAAACAAAATTTTGATAACATGTGGTTTTCTACTCTTTTCTTTTTTACCTTAATATTATCTGGTAAATGTTTTCTTAGTTTATTAAAGTTTTTTATTTTATTTTATAAATAACGCTTTAAATAGTTGTATAACCCATTATGTCAGTATGGCATAATTATCTGTTTTCTTTTTAGATATTATTTTGTTTATAATGTCAAACTTTTATAAATGCTATGAAGGGCAGCTGAAAGATATTTCACAAAATCATTTAAGTTTTGATGCAGTGGTAGCATAATTTTGGTATATATTTAAGTTCTCAATTTTAGACTTCATTCAAATTTTGTTTGGATATGTAAGATCTGACATGAGTTTGTTTTTAGAAAACCAGTCATGGTATTTTACAGTCATTTCTCTTTTTTTTTTTCTTTCTTTTTTTTTATTTTCTGAAGCTAGAAACGGGGAGAGACAGTCAGACAGACTCCCGCATGCGCCCGACCGGGATCCACCCGGCATGCCCATCAGGGGGCGATGCTCTGCCCACCAGGGGTCGATGCTTTGCCCCTCCAGGGCATCGCTCTGCCGCTACCAGAGCCACTCTAGCACCTGGGGCAGAGGCCAAGGAACCATCCCCAGCGCCCGGGCCATCTTTGCTCCAATGGAGCCTTGGCTGCAGGAGGGGAAGAGAGAGACAGAGAGGAAGGAGGGGGTGGGGGTGGAGAAGCAAATGGGCGCCGCTCCTATGTGCCCTGGCTGGGAATCGAACCCGGGTCCCCTGCATGCCAGGCCGACACTCTACCGCTGAGCCAACCGGCCAGGGCCTACAGTCATTTCTTAAAAGATAACATCATGGGGAAAAAAAAGAGTGTTCTAATTAAGTAAATTTTGAGTCTTCGTAATTCTGAGTAAAACATTTGAAGACAAACAAGTGGATAATGATAATGGAAATGGTTTGGGAGCGTTGCTGAAATGGTGAGGGTTTTAAGAATTGTTTAATATAATTAATACATATGAAAAAATTAAGAGTAAAAACCATAAGGAAATACAAGCCTTATTTACATGTTTTAAAATGTACCTGTCTTCTTGATACCTTTTCTTCTTTTATTTATGCTCTCTTTCCTTTCTTTTCTTTCCTCTTGTACTTCTCTTCTCTAAACCTTCTCCCTTACCTCTTCCCATTTTTATTTTTTTAGTGAGAGAGAAGGAGGAAGAGGAGAGGGGGTATGTAGAGAGAGATACAGAGACTGGAAGGGGGAGAGAGGAGAACCATCAACTTGTAGCTGGGTCACTTTAGTTGTTCATTGATTGTTTCTCGTATGATTAGGAGGTTCCAATCAAGCCAGTGACCGCTTGCTCAAGCCAGCGACCTTTGGGCTCAAGCCAGCAACCCTGTGCTCAAGCTGGTTAGCTTGTACTCAGGCCGGCAACCTGAGGGTTTCAAACCTGGGTCCTCAGCGTCCCAGGTCAATGCTCTATCCAGTGCACCACCACCAGTAAGGCCCCCCTTCCCAGTTTTTAATTGAGCTTTGCCTATACCAGGAAGTATCTCAGGATGGGTGTGGAGATGAGGTGAGCATTATAGACATAGATAAACTCTCTGTGTTAGAATTTATCTGACTTAATGGGAAAGTAGGTATTAATTAGATAATGCCAAAAATTATATTAGTTACAAACTGAAGAACTGACATTTAAGCTAGTTCTAAAATCAATCAAATAACAGATAAAGTATAATGAGCACTTATTGTATGACAGACATTGTTTTTAGGCATTTGGGGTATAGATTTGAACTGGACACCATCCATATTTTCAGATTCTATGTTACAGTGGCAGCAAACAGACCTTCACCATACAGCAGTAAAGAAGATAACTTTAGATCAGTGGTCCCCAACCTTTTTTGGGCCACGGACTGGTCTTATGTCAGTAAATATTTTCACGGACCAGCCTTGTAAAAGGGGTGGGACGGATAAATGTATCACGTGACCGAGGCAAGCATCAAGAGTGAGTCTTAGACGGATGTAACAGAGGGAATCTGGTCATTTTATAAAAATAAAACATCATTCGGACTTAAATATAAATAGAACGGAAATAATGTAAGTTATTTATTCTTTCTCTGTGGACCGGTACCAAATGGCCCATGGACGGGTACTGGTCCGTGGCCCGGGGGTTGGGGCCACTGCTTTAGATAACAATATTAAGAAATTCTTTGAAGAAAATACAAAATGATAATATGGTAGATTGTTCAGGACTGGTTGGAGAAGGCATTCCAAGAAGATATTTGAACAAATATTCGATTAGAAAGAGGTACCATGAGAAAATATTAGGAGAGATATTCCAAGTAGAAGGAACATCTAGTGCAAAAGTTCTCATAACGAGAGCCCATGGCTCTCAATGGTAGAGCATCAGCCTTGAGTGTGGAAATCCCGGGTTCAAGGTTCAATTCTGGAGCAGGGCACACAGGAGAAGCGCCCATCTTCTTTTCCACCCTTCTTCCTCTCCATTTTCTCTATTTCTCTCTTCCTCTCACACAAAGTTGGCCCAGGCACTGGGGATGGCTCCATGGCCTTCGCCTCAGGCATTAGAATGGCTCTGGTCACAACGGAGCAACGGCCCAGATGGGCAGAGCATCATCCCCTGGTGGGCATGCCTGGTGGATCCCTGTCAGGCGCATCCCTGTCGGACGTATGTGGAAGTCTGTCTCTCTGCTTCCCTACTTCTTACTTCAGAAAAATACAAAAAAAAAGTTCTCATAAAGAGGAATTTAAATGTTAAAAAGAGTTCGGAAAAGTACATTATGACTGTGCATAATAAAGATAAGTTGGGGAGGAAGAGGTAAACAAGGTTGGAGAGGTAGGCAGGGTCATACCAAGTAAATCCTTGTAGGCCATTATAAGTTTAGCTTTTACTCTGTTTGCATTGGGAACCTATTAGAGAATTTGAGCAAGGAGAGATGAATCCATTTACACTTTAATAAGGTTACTTTGGTTGTGTATAGAGGATAGATTTTAGGTATGTGAGACCAAAGCAGAAAGACAGGTTAATTTAGTAGAATGGTTGAGATGTGGCAGTGGGTTTGACTTGGCATTTAGGAATGGAAATAATGATAAGTGCTTGAAATTTGGTATATCTTATATAAGTAAAATTGACATTGAATGTTTATACGTATTGTATAACTGATAGGACTTTTTTCCTTGAGCAATTTGATAGATGATGGTGCCATTTACTTTTGTAAGAAAGAGAGGATCAGATTGGGGAATAGTGTAAAATCAGTAGTTTTGTTTTGACCATGGTAAGTTTGAGATAATACTTTTTTGACATGTAAGAAGTTGGATGTAAATTATTGGAACTCAGGGAAACAGTTGAGACCATAGTGTCAACTCTTTAGTATTTCTGATATCTCTATGAAGAGTAATGCATTTCTTTTTCTATGTTCTCGTAGCACCTTTTATCTCATCGATATTTTTTATAGCATTTATTGTATTACTCTCATTATTTGTATGTCTTTCCTTTCCCACAGTCTGGGATTTTGTTGTATTTCTCTGTGTAGTCTCAGCTTCTAGTACAAGTATATATTTAGTAAATGTTTGATGAATGAATCATGTTTAGTTCCTATTACCACATTTCGTCAATTTTATATCCTCATCTTTCCTCATTATGGTCAATACCTTTTAAGTGGATATTTTTAAGCAGTAGGACTCTTATAATAATGTCAGTGTTAAACCCTAATTATGTAGAGGTACCAGTTAGGAATTGGGTTCAGCTCTATTAATAAGAGCTCTCACTATAATGGCTTAAATATATAGATATAGGTTTCTTTTTCTCATTGATTATTTGAGAGGTATGTGGTTTCTGGAATTCAGTCAGTGGTTTGATTATCAGAGTCATGGTTTCTGAGATTCTCTTGGCCTTTGCCTCATGGGAAAAGGAGAATGATACTGAATATAGTCTGAACAGGGGCAGTAGAATATAAATAGTGCACGAAGAACGTTGTGATGCTATTTAAGTGTAGGGCATCTTCAACTTGGTTTACTTTTTTTTAGCAAGCAAGATAGACATACAAGACAGGAAGGGAGTGGATGAAAAGCTTCTGCTTGTAGTTGCATCACTGTTAGTTGTTCATTGATTGCTTCTTATATGTGCCTTGACTGATGAGTTTCAGCTGAGCCATTGACCCCTTGCTCAAACCAGCGACCTTGGGATTATGTCTATGAGCCCATGCTCAAGCCGGTGACCTCTGGGTTTTGAACCTGGGTCCTCAGCATCCCAGGTCAATGCTCTATCCACTGTGCCAACATAGGCCAGGCAGTTTGTTTAAATTTAATAAATTAAATAATGACAGATTTAGATAGAAAGGTGAGTATAAAACAAGAGCACATACAGGATATATTTTATCATTGTAAAGGAGAAAGATGAATTGTACTCAAAGGATATGATAGGAGCCAATGGGATGGACAGATCTGGGAGAAATTATGGATGAGGTTGGTACTTAGTTTTGAAAATGAAAATAAAGAGAAGAAGTAGTACGGAGACAGATGACTGACTTCCAGCTTGCCAGTGTATAGAGCTGGCAGGATGTTGATGATGGTGGAAATGGGAGAAATGGTATGGAACTGCAGGAACAGATAGTTAATAGTTGTGTTTTAGCAAATCACAGTCTGAATGGAAAATGATTAGAGCTGCTAAAATGGTCACTGGTGGTTTTCTTAGATAAGGGAAGGGTAGTGAATATAGAAAGGGAAAATTCTCCAAAGCATTTCTTGAGCTCCAAAACATTGAGTTTTAACCAGGTATCTTGGACTTATACGTGGAGATCTGAGGGAATTAATGAAAATGTTAAAGAGTTATAGTTCATTGGACTTTTAAGACATTAAAGTGAAATTTGTAATCATTGGGAACACTTTGATCCCATACTTCATCTTTGGTGTCTTTCCCCTAATGCTGTTCTAAAATAGATTAATTTTATTAAATATTCAGCAATTAACATTCTTTATATTTAATTTCAAATCAGATATTACAAATTTATTTTAAAACCTTCGGTGTATTATTTTTGAGTATTCTATTAAACAAGCTAATAACCCTTTTTTTAAGGTACAGCAGGGAAGAACTGGAAATTCGGAGAAGGAAACAGCACTTCCATCTACAAAAGCTGAGTTTACTTCTCCTCCTTCTTTGTTCAAGACTGGACTCCCACCAAGCAGGTTAGTTAGACCATTATAATTCAGCTTATTGAAGGCATTAGTATCTTCATCTTTTATTAATGCTATATGTAGTGTAAAAGCTCTAAATGTGCTACCAAAAAACTGGACATTTTACTTTGTTTAATACAAAATGAATTCTTTGTGAAAAACTTGTCTGAGTGCTATTCCATCTGAAAAGATCAAGGCAAGAAATGAAATATGGTACTATAGTTATATGTGTGTACAGAGACAACTTTGTATTCAGGAGAGGTGGTAACAGCAATGGTCTTGCTGTTTTCTATGCTTAGAATTCTTATATAAAGAGTTATTAGAGTTCCTTAAATCCTTATCCATTAGCCTAAAGATGTTTTACTGATTTTAATAAAAGAGATTGTAGAAATTTCAGCCTGGGAAATTTTTCAATTAAAGCCATTTTTTTTCCTTTGGTTTCTTGTGATAATATCTAACTGAGTTCCACAAGGTACCAATTGTGAGAGGCAAATATGCTGAAGGGTGTCCTTTTAAATTAAACATGACAAATGGTTAGCAGGAAAATGGTAAAGGACTAGCTAAGAGTAGGGAAGTTTGATGTCAGCAGTTGAATTCTGGCATGAACTTGATTTAAATCACTTATTTCTCTAAGCCTGAAATAATAACTATTACTAGTTCTTAGCCAGATTATTTAACTTTTATGTTACTTGCTTATATTTATTTTATACAGTTTTCTGATTTTATTATTCTGCAATTTTGAATTGCTTTAAGAGGTTATATTTTATAATATATGAATATAAGAAGAGACTTTATGTAGTTTAGCCCTGAAATAGAGATTTTTGAAACTTTTAGCTAAAATTAAATGTCACAAAGCCATTGGATTTTGACTATCTCTTCTCATCTTAATAATCACTAGTCATGAGTATTTCCAAATATTATTAAAACTAAATGGAATTTTACAAAATGTTTGACTAAGAAATTATGATAGCTGAGGAATATTGAGCCTTTTAATATATAGTGATCTACATATTAGTGGTCAGATTGTGTTCACTGAGTGTATTGTGTTCTGTGGTGTAGAGTAATGGTAAAAGTTTGGACTCGAGAGCCAGACTTCAAATTTTAGCTCTGTTTACTTACTAGGTATGTGTTCTTGGGCAAATCCCCCAATCTTGTTCTTTAATTTTCTGATCTGTAAGACACAGTAATATGTTCCTCAAGGGTAGTTATGCAAATTAAATGAATTAATTTATATTAAATATTTTATTTTATTTTATTTTATTCTTTTTTTAAAATTTTTAAAATATTTTTCTGAAGTTGGAAACGGGGAGGCAGTCAGACAGACTCCCGCATGCACCCGACCGGGATCCACCCGGCACGCCCACCAGGGGGCGAAGCTCTGCCCAACAGGGGGCGACGCTCTGCCCAACAGGGGGCGACGCTCTGCCCAACAGGGGGCGATGCTCTGTTGCGACCAAAGCCACTCTAGCGCCTGGGGCAGAGGCCATAGAGCCATCCTCAGCACCCGGGCAAACTTTGCTCCAATGGAGCCTTGGCTGCGGGAGGGGAAGAGAGAGACAGAGGAAGGAGAGGGGGAGGGGTGGAGAAGCAGATGGGCGCTTCTCCTGTGTGCTCTGGCCAGGAATCGAACCCGGGACTCCTGCATGCCAGGCCAATGCTCTACCACTGAGCCAACCAGCCAGGGCCTTATATTAAATATTTTAGAACAGTGGTATGTGTGTGTGTGTGTGTGTGTGTGTGTATATACATAGTAAGTAAATACTCTATGGATATTTGCTAATATCATAATTAAACTAAACTATCAGTAGTAGTTTTTCTATATTTGCCTGTCTCCCCCCTTTTTAAAATTTGAACCAGATTATGTAGAGCAGGAGTCAGGAAACTTTTTGGCTGAGAGAGTCATGAACGCCACATATTTTAAAATGTAATTCTGTGAGAGCCATACAACAACCCGTGTACGTTACATATTATCCAATAAAAATTTGGTGTTGTCCCGAAGGACAGCTGTGATTGGCTCCAGCCATCTGCAACCATGAACATGAACGGTAGGAAATGAATGGATTGTAATACCTGAGAATGTTTTGTATTTTTAATGTTATTATTTTTTTTATTAAAGATTTTTCTGCGAGCCAGATGCAGCCATCAAAAGAGCCGCATCTGGCTCGCAAGCCATAAGTTCCCGACCCCTGATGTAAATAAAGGTTTTGCTATAAGTGAAATGAATGGGGAGTCACCATCAGATTTAGAGCAGAAGAATGAAATAATCTACTTTAGGTTTATTTTTAAATTGATTTATTGATTTTAGAGAGAGGCAGGGAGAGAGAGGCATCAATTTGTTGATCCACTTATTTATGCATTCATTGGTTGATTCTTATATGTGTTTTGACTGGGGAGCAGAACCACAACCTTTAACATATGGGGATGATGGTCTAACTAACTGAGCTACCCTGCCAGGGCTGCCTTAGGTTTTTAAAGTCTCACTGCTATTATTAAGATCAAACTACTGAGATATTAAGGGCAGAAACTGGGAGGCCATTTGGGAGGTTATAATGATTATTTAAGGCAGGGGTCCCCAAACTACGGCCCCCTGAGGCCATTTATCTGGCCCCACCGCACTTCTGGAAGGGGCACCTCTTTCATTGGTGGTCAGTGAAAGCAAAGCGGGGGGTCACTCACATACAGTACTACTTCTGGTGACACAGGATGCATGCGTCACGGCTCCGGAAGCACATCATATCGCTTGTTACGGCTAGCAGTGACAAATATGGAACCAAACATTGACCATCTCATTAGCCAAAAGCAGGCCCATAGTTCCCATTGAAATACTGGTCAGTTTGTTGATTTAAATTTACTTGTTCTTTATTTTAAATATTGTATTTGTTCCCATTTTGTTTTTTTACTTTAAAATATGTGCAGTGTGCATAGGGATTTGTTCATAGTTTTTTTTATAGTCTGGCCCTCCAACGGTCTGAGGGACAGTGAACTGGCCCCCTGTGTAAAAAGTTTGGGGACCCCTGATTTAAGGCAAGAGATAATGGTGGCTTGAACCAAGGTAGTAATGTCATAGATAATGAGAAGTAGCCAAATACTAGATATGTTTCAAAAGGTACATCTTTTATAGCTGAGATGGAAAAGACTACATACATGAGGTGTGATTTTTGCAGGAAGAAGACCAAGAGTTCAGTTTAGGATAGTGTTTTACAACTACTGGTTCATGGCTGTGTCAGTCCAGGAAAGAGATAACCCCCCTGAAGTTTTATGAAGATTATAGACTTTCATCAATGTGGTTAGTTCTTTTGCAGACTGGTGGTTAAAAACCATTGGTTTAGAACATAATAAAGTTGAGATGCCTATTAGATATTAAAGTGGAATAGATATACAGATGAAAGGTAGGGGCTGGAGATACAAATTTGGAGTGATTAATGTTTAAATAGTATGAGATGAAACTGAATTAGATCATAGAAGAGGTAAGTATTGATAGAGAAGTGGTAAAGAGGACAGAGTCCTTGGGGACTCGCTGCAGTTCAGAAAAATAAGGATGAGCCATTAAGAGGAGACCAGCAGAGAAGAATGACTAGCAAGGTTAAAAGCACACCCATTGTACATCTTGAAAAGGATGCATTTCAAAGTAGGAGTAATTAACCATCAAATAATACTGATTGACCAATAAGAAGAATACTGAGAATGACTTTTGATATTAAAATGCAAAGGTCACTGGTGATCCTGACCAGAGTCATTTTTAGTGGTGTAAGGTTAAGATTAAAAAAAGACTTTCTGGCCTGACCAGTGGTGGCACAGTGGATAAAGTACCAACCTGGCATGCTGAGGTCCCAGGTGTCAAACCCTGAGTTTGCCAGCTTGAGCATGGGGTCATTGATATGACTTCATGATCACTGGCCTGAGCCCAAAGGTTGCTGTCTTGAAGCCCAAGGTCGATGGCTTGAGCAAGGGGCCACTGGCTCAACTGGAAACCTCCTCCCCCACCCCCAGTCAAGGCACATATGAAAACCAATCATTGAACAACTAAAGTGCTTCAACTACCAGTTGATGCTTCTCATCTCTCTCCCTCTCTCCAAAAGGAAAAAAAAAAGACGTTCTGGAAAGATTTTTTTGTATTGAAGAGAGAATATATAATTATTTTGAGGATTTTTTCCCTCTTTTTTGAGGGCAGCAGAGACAGTATAATATCTGGAGAGAACTGTGGGGTCAGGAGAAAGCTTTTTCCAAAATGAAAGAGATTGCAGCAAATTTGTGTATTTAGGAGAATCGGTTACTAGAGAAGGGACAGCTGTTAATGAAGCGACTTTAAGAAGGTCACAGGGGATTAGGTATAATATGCAAGTGGAGAGTTTAGCCCTACGAAGGTGCATGGACAGTTCACTAACAGTCACAGGAAGGAAAGCAGCTTGTGGTGAAGGTGGGTGGATAGATAATGGTGATGGGAACAACTGAAAATTCTCTCCATTGCTTTAGTTTTTATCTCAGCAGCAGGGAAGCAGACTTATTTGGTAATAATAGTAGAAAGGAGTGAGAAGAGAGGAAAAGGACTGAACCTAGTTATTTAGAGATGAATAAACCAGGAAAAAGGAGTCGGATTTTTAGGTTACCTCTAGGAAAATGTTAGAGTTGAGTGCTTTTTTCCAAGGTGAGAGAAATTATAGCATTTTATATGCTGATAGGAATGCAGTGGTGGGATTCAAATAATTTAACAGCCAATTCTCTGCCTTAATGATTGTTTTCAGAAAGGTAGTTTATTATTCCATGTATTTAATACTTAAATAAGAACAATAAAGGAGCAAGCTGACTTATTTAAAACACATGGCCATTAGTACAAAACTATATAGATTATAAGAAAGTTTAAAAATATTAATGAGGCCCTGGCCGGTTGGCTCAGCGGTAGAGCGTCGGCCTGGCGTGCGGGGGACCCGGGTTTGATTCCCGGCCAGGGCACATAGGAGAAGCGCCCATTTGCTTCTCCACCCCCCCCCCCCCCTTCCTCTCTGTCTCTCTCTTCCCCTCCCGCAGCCGAGGCTCCATTGGAGCAAAGATGGCCCGGGCACTGGGGATGGCTCCTTGGCCTCTGCCCCAGGCGCTTAGAGTGGCTCTGGTCGTGGCAGAGCGACACCCCGGAGGGGCAGAGCATCGCCCCCTGGTGGGCAGAGCGTCGCCCCTGGTGGGCGTGCTGGGTGGATCCCGGTCGGGCACATGCGGGAGTCTGTCTGACTGTCTCTCCCCGTTTCCAGCTTCAGAAAAATAAAAATACTAATGAAAAAATGTTAAATACTACGTGACAAAAAACAATAAAACTGTTAAGATCAATGATAGCTTGTCACGCCCTCGTTTGGCATTTTTTCTTTTTATGTTATTATATGTTTGTTTACTGAAGTAACAAACGCAAGGGAATTAAACTGTAGTATTTCACCAAAGTTATAATGAGTATTATGAAATGAATAGATAAATACTACAAGCATACTTCCGTTAAATTTTTTTCACCTATGGACGGAATGAACATTACTACAGGCATTTAGCATACACTGTTGCACAGATGAACATTAAAAAAGAGTATGCAATGTAAATTTGTAGTTTCCACATTGGGCGGCTGCTCGGTGCCTACCTTTGAGAGACCCCTGATTACAATGCCATTTTAACAACGGGTTTGCCGAACTCAACCAAAAAAGTAGGTATCGGTTCTGCCGAATTGGTGTGAACCAGCTGGATCTCACCACTGTAGGAATGAATTAGTAAAGTGAAAAATTGATGTCGTAGGGAGAGAGACTGTACATTTCCAGCTGTTAATGGCCATGTGTTTTAAATAAGTCGGCTTGCTCCTATGGTTTATGTTTATTAAGATTAGCTACAGTTGGATTTAACAGAGGATGTAGTTCTACCAGGCAAATAGGACATAGGGTTAGAGGGACAAGAAAGGTGAGAAGATACTTGCAGGAGTGATTGAAATGCTGGACCGCAGATATAAGGAGAGAAAGGAGGACTGGTGGGTAAGGGACATTAAAAAGAAAGTAAACAAATGATAGAAATATTAGCAGATTTACTACTAAAAAATGGATAATTACCAATACAACTCCTATAGGAACATACCCAGCATGTTACTTGTGGATGTAAGGAACAGTACCTACCACCCTGGCTGGATAAGTTAGTTGGAGCATTGTCCTGGATTGTGTAGGTTGCTGGTTCGATTTCCCAGTCAAGTTACACACAGGGGCAGCTCGATGTTCTCTGTCTCTCACTGCCTCTCAAAACAAAACCAAAGCAAAATAGTACCTACCTGTTTATTATTAGGAAAGATTGTTTTCTGGATTCATCTTCACGTGGTCAAAGGGTAATTTCGACAATTGTGAAGCATTTCGATAATTGTGAAGTATCTGTTTTCTGTTTTTTATTTTTATGAAGATTAGAGAGACATCGTTTTTTTCTTCTAAATTTTTCCATTGACTTGAGAAAGAACGAGGGAAAGTGAGAGAGAGAGAGGAGGATGAATTCATTGTTCCACTTAGTTATTGCATATAGTTGTGTCTTCACTGATTGCTGCTTGTGTGTTCTCTGACGGGAGATCAAACCCGTGACCTCGGTGCACCAACGCTCTGTCCACTGTGCCACCCAGCTAGAGCCTAGAGAGATTTCTTTTAAAGTAAAATTTTTCTGACTTTAGGGAGAAAACTGTAATGTCATTTAAGACATAATATAAGCCATAGATTTTGCCAATCATTACTTATATGAAAGTTCTTTTCTTTCCTTCTTGATTTAAGATTCAGTGTGGGATCATTTAATACAATTAACTTAATCTCTTTATTCTTTAATCTGAGACAGTGTCTCAAACATTCTTTGTATTTGTTGACATTGAATTTTGAAGAGTACAGTCCAATCGTTTTGTTGATACTTTCTTTTTATTAGATTCAGGTTTTGCTTTTGGTACATATATACTAAGTGAATGATGAAGTATCCTTCTCACTTTGTCACATTATTAGTGGTGATAACTTCAATCATTTATTTGTGGTAGTGTCCTTTGGATTTCTGCAGTTATTATGTTTCCCCTTTGTGTTTAATAAGTAATCTGAAGAGACTACCTACATATCCTGTTTTTCTTTTAATTTTAGTAGCTGTTGATGATTTTTGTTTTAATCGATTGTTAATATAATGGCTGCAAAATAGTGATTTTCTAACTCTGTTCTCTTATATTTATTAGTTGTCATTCTTTAAAATGAGCATTCCAATTTCCCCACCAACTTATTTATTATCAGATGAACTCATTGATTTTTATTTTGTGCATGAGAAGTATGTGTGGCTTATAAATATGGCTTATTTGTAATGTAGTATATGAACTATATATATTTGATTTATATATACTGTAACTGATATTCATGCTCAAATTGTTCCATATTTGGTCCATGGAAGCCCCTTCAAACTGGCTCCTGTGACCTTTTGACATGTCTCCTTTTTTTTTTTTTTTTTTTTTTAACAGAGAGAGAGAGAGAGAGAGAGAGAGAGGGCTAGCTAGGGACAGACAGACAGGAATGGAGAGAAATGAGAAGCATCAATCATCAGTTTTTTGTTGCAACACTTTAGTTGTTCATTGATTGCTTTCTCATATGTGCCTTGACTGTGAGACTTCAGCAGACTGAGTAACCCCTTGCTCGAGCCAGCGACCTTGGGTCCAAGCTGGTGAGCTTTGCTCAAACCAGATGAGCCTGCGCTCAAGCTGGCAACCTCGGGGTCTCGAACCTGGGTCCTCCGCATCCCAGTCCCATGCTCTATCCACTGCGCCACCTCCTGGTCAGGCCATTTTTTTTTTTTAAGAATTTTTTTACATTGGTGGAACATAAAAATGAGACTAAGAGACATGGACAAGAGTGTGGTGGTTACCAGGGGTGGGGGGAGGGAGGACAGGGGGAGAGTTAGGGGGAGGGGGAGGGGCACAGAGAACTAGATAGAGGATGGCGAAGGACAATCTGACTTTGGGCGAGGGGTATGCAACATAATCTAATGACAAAATAACCTAGACATGTTTTCTTTGAATATATGTACCCTGATTTATTAATGTCATCCCATTACCATTAATAAAAATTCATTTAAAAAAAACAAAACACTTCAATATCAAACCCCCAAAAAAAAAAAAAAAAAAAAAAGAATTTTTTTACTTTTTGGCACAGCCAGATGTTTTCAGGCTTATCTTGTACTTTCCCTGTCCCTTCCCTGCTGTCCCAGTAGAGCCTAAGCTCTGTGTCTATCAGGCATCCCTGATTCGACTTCCCTGTGCAGTGGGACGTTCTTGCTGCTATATCAGCAGGCTGGCAGCCTCTTTGAAACTACTCTTGAGGTGGCTGTGCGGCTTCTACTTATCAGTGCCGACACTAACTGCCACTGGAGGAAAGACACAAGACCGACACACAAAGTTAGTTGCAAGAATCACACAGGCAGTTTATTACTCACAAATCCTTTTGGCGTGCCTGGTTACAGTTTAAGGGGGCCCGGTCGGCGTGCTCCTCTCAGCTGTCCTTGGTCAGAGCTCGGAGCAGCGTAGAGACAGTCCATGTTCACATTGGAGTTTGGGTGACTACCTCAGCAGGGGGCCCCACAGCTTTAGTATCTTTTCTGGCCTACACCTTCTAACAGGTGTCAATTTATAGGGTTATCACCTTAAACCACCTTTTTGGGAGTTCCTTGCAGGGAGCCCTTTTTATGTTAATCTACTGAAATGTTACATCAAGCCATTTTTAAGATGTTCCTAGGGAAGCTTCTTGTTTATGTTAAGTTACAGAGTTATGACACCAAGCCACTTCTTATTTATGTATAACTTCACACACAGACTAACTGGGCCCTGCTCGAAAGTCAGAGTCTGTTTATCACATCTGCACATATAATTCCTATCCAGATGGCATAACTTTATTTAATTTCCTTAATTAATTTTAATACTATATCTTAATTACTTTTATATATCTTCCATATTTTTTTATATTTCTATATATTTAACTACTATAACATTATATTACTACAACACCTGGAAGCATCCATTTCTTGAAGGCACTCTGATGACTTTTAGTGGGAAATAGTAATTAGAAACCAAGATCTTGGCACTAATTAGGCTCATTGGTACTGTTCAATTTATAAGTTTTAATTATTCAATCTTCATGTTTCTTTTTCAGTTTGACATCACGATGTTCTACTTTCCTTTCTCTATTCCATATTGTATCCTCCTTTTCCATAGAGAAAACCTAGTTCCCAAGAACTTCAATATTTCTCATTTGCTTCATTTTATAATATACAGAAAATACATTAGAGCTGCTACACCTACAATTACAAAAAACCTTTTGGGGTTCAAGATATCTTTGCAATTCTTTTTTTTAGACTGAGAATATGTAGTCAACATATTGTATTTGAATGTTTTCTTCAGAATAATTATATTAATCATTTAAAATATAATTTGATCTGTAGCTTCTATTTGTATTCAGTATAAGCATTTCTTTTCCTCTTTGCTTATTCACATAATTATTTTTCACATACATAAAACATTTAACATAGATCCAAAGACAAGCTATACAATGTGTACTTAGATTTGTCTCTTTTCCCAGGTTTTTTTTCTCTCTTTTAATAACCAATTTCATTTATTTTTTTAAATTTATTTTTATTTTTTTTATTTAAGTGAGAGGATGAAAGATAGACTCCTTCATGTGCCCTGACTGGGATTCACTCAGCAACCCTTGCCTGGGGCCAATATTCTACCCATTTGGAGGCCATGCTGGCAACTGAGCTATTTTTAGCACCTGAGACAGAAGCTCCAGGGAGCCATCCGCAGTGCCTGGGCCAGCATGCTAAAATCAGCTGAGCCATGGCTGTGGGAAGAGAAGAGAGAGAAAGAGAAAAAAGGAGGGGGAGAAGCAGATGGTCACCTCTCCTGTGTGCCCAGACTGGAAATCAAACCCAAGACTGCCACATGCCCTGTTGACGCTCTGCCACTGAGCCAACTTGCCAGAGCCATTTCATTTCATTTAGGTTTCTGGTTTGTGCTTCTGTTTGTTTTTTTTTTATATATATAAATAAGTAGATAATAAATATATATTTTTTTAGAATTTTACTTTGAAAGTTCTATTATTTTGAAATGAATTTTTATGAAATATTTACTTAGTATAGGTTTTTGTTAAACAAATCAGAGTACTACTGTTAAGTGGTTACCCTAACAATACTTATACCTATTATTGAAGGAAATAGGGAAAGAAATGCCAAAATTTTGAATAAGTTTTTATGAAACTGCAGAAATTAATGTTGTTAATTCATACAAGCTCAGAAATTTATTTCTTGGTAATATAACCTGAATAAAACCTTGACTTTTATTTCTGCATTTTGACGTGATACCATCTATGTTGAAAAATATTCTAAAAATATTTTAGAGTTCACAAAATGTTGGTAACACATCTATATTTAAATGCCACTAGCTGTCTTAGTACCACAGCAAATATTTTGTGATTTGAAGAGAATGATACTATAGAAACATGATAAAGGATTTTAGAAAAAGCATGTCAAGGGGGAAAAAACAAAACAAGGGGTGGGTCAGAGGCAACAATATATAAGAAAAAACACAGAAAATTTATCTTGCCAGAAACAGCACCTCTTCCCAGTCTCAGACAAGCTCCGCCTCCAGAAAAGCCAATTCCAGCGTTGGGAAGTGGCAGGATCGATATGGGAGAGCCGAGTCGCCTGATCTAAGGTAAGGCTGCTTTCAAACATTGGGTACTCCCTGATGTTCAGGTAAAACGTCAGTGTTGTTTTGTTTTGTTAGTAAGATAATACATTTTAATTAGACTTTGCTATATTTTTACCCCCAAATTAGGATTTTGAGTATAGTATTAAAGGTTTAAGTTACTTTATAAATCAGGTCTTATCACCTAATGTCATGCTTCTTATCTCTCCAGCCTTTTATCATATAATATAAATTGCATAGAACCATGCAAATGGCTTCTCAATCAGTATTTTTTTCTTCCCCCTTGCTGCAGGTTTAATTATTCTTTTTTATACTACAACTTACTTAAAAATCTCTGGGTGCTTTTCACTATTTGCTTAAGAAAATTTAAATTCTGAGTCAGTATGTAGCACTCACAAAATTGGACTTCACTGATTGTTTCCAATCTTTACATCCCACTGCAGTGCATGAACCTGCCATTTCCTAAGTGGGTCTACCAGCTGACCTAGGAAGTGCTATTTCCCTTATCGTTGCTATGCTTTTATGCATGATTCACCCTTCATAGAATTTTGGTTTGTGTTCTAAATCTTACAAAGTATACAGTCTTGGATGTGTATTGTAAACTCTCGAAGCCTATAAAATGGGAATAATAATTTCTACCCTAAGGGATGTAGCGAGAAGCAAGTATGTTAGGGTAAGTAAGTGCAATGGCAACAGTCATCAGTCTAAGCAGTTATATTTTGCTTGACTTAGAAGTATAGACTAAGATACCTTCGTAATTTACCATTTGAAGTTTTATACAATGATGGTATATTTGGAATGGGAGAACTTTATGTTTTTGTTATAGAATTTTAAGCTTTCTTCCTGGGCAGCTTGATGTTATATGCTTTTAATTATTTTCATTTATAGACTTTTCCATATATAAATTATGCTCAGATGTCTTTAAAAGAAAAGCAGGGGGACAAAACATCAGAATTTTATTGTTTTAGATTTTTTATTCTTTGGGGTCTTTATTATATAGGCCTTTACAAGTATTAGAAATTTCTAGGTAACTTGCTGTGATAGGATTTCTTGTTAGGAGAGAATAAATTAAGTCATTCTCAAAAATGGGTATATGTCTCAAAGTCAGAAATATTTTCACTTTTTAAAGGCTATCCAAAACTATAAGTACAGTAATTCATACAGATAGAAATGTATAGGGTGGGGCAAAAGTAGTTTTACAGTGTAAAACATTGATTGATCTTAGGGTTTGTTTTTTTTTTTTGTATTTTTTTTTTTTTTCTGAAGCTGGAAACGGGGAGAGACAGTCAGACAGACTCCCGCATGCGCCCGACCGGGATCCACCCGGCACACCCACCAGGGGCGACGCTTTGCCCACCAGGGGGCGATGCTCTGCCCCTCTGGGGCAACCAGAGCCACTCTAGCGCCTGGGGCAGAGGCCAAGGAGCCATCCCCAGCGCCTGGGCCATCTTTGCTCCAATGGAGCCTTGGCTGCAGGAGGGGAAGAGAGAGACAGAGAGGAAGGGGGGGGGGTGGAGAAGCAAATGGGCGCTTCTCCTATGTGCCCTGGCCGGGAATCGAACCCGGGTCCCCCGCACGCCAGGCCGACGCTCTACCGCTGAGCCAACCGGCCAGGGCCAGATCTTAGTTTTTAAAGCTAAAATTCTCCTTGAAGAACCAATAGAAATTTCAAGGGTTATTTTAAACAAAGAAAAGTTAGATCTGACAAGTGTGGAGCAGAGTCAGTGAATCTTTTCACCTTTAATACTTCTGTGGAACCCAAAAGTTTTTAACAACAGTGCTAATAGTATAATTTTTATATAACAATTAACTTTATTATTTTAGCACAGTGCATAAAGAAATACTGGATTTATATTTAATGTATTCAACAACATGGACAGCCTATTTACTGACCCTAAAAGGGCCAGACATTAAGAGTTTTCATTTTCATGATGCTTCTGTTGATAATAAATCAGTAACTATCTTTGTATATAAAGAATAACTACTTTCTGCCTGACCTGTGGTGGCACAGTGGATACAACTCAACCTGGAACACCGAGGTCACCAGTTCAAAACCCTGGATTTGCCCAATTAAGGCATATATGGAAAGCAACTATGAGTTGATGCTTCTCGCTCCTCCAACCCCCTTGCTTTTCTCCCTTTCTCTCTCCTCTCTGTAAAATCAATAAAGTCTTTTTTTTTTGCATTTTTCTGAAGCTGGAAACAGGGAGAGACAGTCAGACAGACTCCCGCATGCGCCTGACCGGGATCCACCCGGCACGCCCACCATGGGGCGACGCTCTGCCCACCAGGGGGCGATGCTCTGCCCATCCTGGGCGTCGCCATGTTGCGACCAGAGCCACTCTAGCGCCTGGGGCAGAGGCCACAGAGCCATCCCCAGCGCCCGGGCCATCTTTGCTCCAATGGAGCCTTGGCTGCGGGAGGGGAAGAGAGAGACAGAGAGGAAGGCGCGGCGGAGGGGTGGAGAAGCAAATGGGCACTTCTCCTGTGTGCCCTGGCCGGGAATCGAACCCGGGTCCTCCGCACGCTAGGCCAATAAAGTCTTTTTTTAAAAAAAACAAACTACTTTTTTTTTTTTTTTTTTTTTACAGGGACAGAGAGAGAGTCAGAGAGAGGGATAGATAGGGACAGACAAACAGGAAGGGAGAGAGATGAGAAGCATCAATCATCAGTTTTTCGTTGCGACACCTTAGTTCATTGATTTCTTTCTCATATGTGCCTTGACCGCGGGCGGGCCTTCAGCAGACCGAGCAACCCCTTGCTCTAGCCAACAACCTTGGGTCCAAGCTGGTGAGCTTTGCTCAAGCCAGATGAGCCTGCGCTCAAGCTGGCGAACTCGGGGTCTCGAACCTGGGTCCTCTGCATCCCAGTCCGACGCTCTAGCCACTGCGCCACCGCCTGGTCAGGCACAAACTACTTTCTTAACGTTGACCAGCAATTTTATGCAAAAGTTATGTCACCGGCTACTTTTTGTAATTGAGTATGAAAGTGAAACAATAAACGTCAGTATACTTTATTTATACTTAATGAATTTAAATGAAACTTTGTACATATCTGCTACATATTATATTTTATGCATATTATGTATTTTAGGGTTTTTTTTTTGTGTGGTATACTGTATAGCAGTAACCTACGTGTAATGGTACACAACGTGTCTCGCAAATATATCTGGTTTTGCTGGTTTCCTTTTGAAACACACACTTTACACGTTCTAGTTGGATTGAACATGACGAAGAAAGATTTTACAATATCCTTGATATGTATGTTTAAACTGCGAGCAGTTAGAAAATAGTCCAAGTTTAGACGGGTCGACACTCGTGATTGTTTTTGTTTACTGTTGTCTTGGAGTTTGCGTTCTCACGCCTGGAGGAGTGGGAAGAAAAGGAGCCCGCATGAGAATATAGAACGGGGTGCTGTTCATTGAACTTCAACCCTCAGAGTGAACAGTCACAAATACAATAATCCTTATTACCCTGAGTTTCAAAACTTGAAATAGCTAATGCAAGTGCAAACACAGGTTAACTCGTGAGCAGTCAACAATGTGTTAAATTTGCAGCTGTTTCATGGTATATTGATTAGGTTTGGTTTTGCACCTGTATGATTTTAGGACAGTTCCCTAAAATCTCTAGGCCTTTATTGCCACATTTGTAAAATGATAGGGCTGGCCTGTGTTATCTGGAAGGCTCTTTTTATCCTGAAATTCTTTATTTTCTGGCTAGTCCCTGATTTACATGAAAAATGAAATCTGAGAAATTAGGGAATTTGGCCAAAATTCGTGGCTAATTGAGAGGCAAAGTCATGGCTAGAGTCCTACATTGTCTTCATTTCATATCTCCAGTTTAGGAAAGTTGACTTGCATTAGCCAAGATATAGAATTACTTTAAAAATCCATTATTTTTAATGTAATTTTAAACTTTGTGGTTTTGTGGGATTTTTTGCTAATATTATTTTAACATCAGGAATTTCTTCTTTATCAGTCATTTGACTTAGGATTTTTTATTTAAAATAGTTGTTTTTGATACAATAATTTATTTCTTGAAAAGAGATGACTAGTTTACAGGGAAAATATTAGTTCTCATATCTGAAAATGATACATTTTAGTGTTTATGCTATGTAAACCTCCCCCTGCCCCCCCCCCCCCATCACCAAAACAGATGCTTTGGAAACCAGATTTTGTGATTAGTTTCAAGGAATGTAGGTAGTATGATTTTTTTTTTCTTTTGAGAGAGGCAGGGAGAGAAAGACAGGAACATGCAGCTGCTCCTGTATGTGCCCCAACCAGAGTCCACCTGGCATCCTCTGCACTGCAGGATGACACTCCAACCAACTGAACTGTCCAGCCAGGGGCTTTTTTTTGTTTGTTTGTTTGTTTTTGTTTTTTTTTGTTTTTTTAGTTTTTCTAGTTTTATTTCTTTTAGAGTATTTAAGGGTGCTCATAATTCCAAACTCTGATGACAGTCTTTGAAGTCTTTGCCAATCTGATAAAACCATGCAGTATAAATTTTCATATAATTTACATATCTTTTTTTTTTTAATAAATTTTTATTTTAATGGGGTGACATCAATAAATCAGGGTACATACATTCAAAGAAAACATTTCCAGGTTATCTTGTCATTTAGTTCTGTTGCATACCCATCACCCGAAGAGAGATCGTCCTCCACCACCCTCCATCCAGTTCTCTCTGTACCCCTACCCCTCCCCCTCCCCCTCTCCCTCCTTCCCTCCCCCCACCCCCCGTAACCACCACACTCCCGTCCATGCCTCTTAGTCCCGCTTTTATGTCCCACCAATGTATGGAATCCTGCAGTTCCTGTTTTTTTCTGATTCACTTATTTCACCCCGCACAATGCTACCAAGACTCCACCATTCTGCTGTAAGTGATCCGATATCATCATTTTTCCTAGCTGAATAGTATACCATGGTGTATATGTGCCCCATATTCTTCATCCAGTCCTCTATTTTTTTTTACAGTGATTAAAAGCCTTTAAGCAAACTCTTGGCCAATACAGCAAGAATCCATAAAAGAGTAGTGTCCTTAACATGTTCACCAAGTCCAAGTTGGCCCCATCACCATGCCAGATCCCTGAAAAATGCAACCCAACCACAGTTCAGTCTGTTAGGAGCTGTCACAGGGAGCAGGAGTCCAGGAAAGTTCCCCACAGGAAAAGTCCGCATGGCACTGGAATTGTTGTCACCTTTCTATACTTTGCAGCTCATGTCCAAGTCCCAATGACCGCTGCGTCTAGCTGGTAATGATTCAGGTAGACTGGAAAAAGCCATTTGCAGCATGCGTGGATATGGAGCTTCTGTTCTCCTCTGCCTGGAGAGATGAGACCAGGTTGCTTTTCCCTGGAGCTCTGTGACTGTGGCCTGGTAAAGAGAACCTTGGGATACACTAAGCTGGGTGGCAAAGGTAAATTCATAATACAAGTTGGCAAAAGGAGGAAAGAGAGCTCTAAATTAGGAGTAGGTCCCAGCCTGAAATATGAGTGGGACATTGAGGTAGGAGGGATAAAGGAAACTATATATTAAGCAAAGCAGCAGAAAATAGGACTATCAACCCCCACAACAGAGATCTTTGAGGGAAGAATAAAAAACCTGACTATTCAGGCAAAACATAGTTAAGTGGCCCTTGTGCGAATGAGATCAGTTTACCTGCTTCTTGGAAGAAATACCCTAGGCTCGTCCACAGTGTCGTAGATGGGGCCGACGGCCCTGGGCACCTTCAGCCTCAGTGGCAAACCCCAGCTTTCTGGGCAAGGTTAGGTCATAGGTGGCTGGAGCAGGATTGGAAGAGACTGAACCCTCCCTTAGAGGAGCGAGGGGGAAGCCCACCTTCCAGTGTCCCTGTTTCCTCACAGCAGAGGCGTGTAAGCCTGGCAGGCTTTAGCTCAATGACCTTCCTTTCCACTATTGAAGCAGGACCCAGATGGCATCCTATGAGACCCCTTTGGGACGTTGGAGCCTTTAAGGGTGTATCCTAAAAGCTGGTAGTTCCCCTGATCTCTATTGGGCTTTTTCTGCCTCTAGGTATCTTAAAAGCCATTCTCAGAAGATCTCTCTGAGGGGTTTGAGGATTCCCATCCGCCTATATAAATCTTTTCCATATATCTGGAGCTATTTGGAAAAAAGAACAGTGTTATTAGCTAGAATTAATAAAGAAGGTAGTAGTTTGCAGGCGAAAAAGATTTGGTGTCTCCTGTTCATCAGCATTCAAAAGAAATGTAAATTATTATTTTTTTTTAAGTAAAAAGCATGATATGGTAGACCCGTCGGAGTCATTGGCCTGGTGTGCAGGATTCCCGGGTTCGATTCCTGGCCAGAGCACACAGGAGAAGCGCCCATCTACCTCTCCACCCCTCCCCTCTCCTTCCTCTCTGTCTCTCTCTTCCTCTCCCGCAGCCAAGGCTCCACTGGAGCAATGCCACCCTGGGCACTAAGGATGGCCCCATGGCCTCCGCCCCAGTCGCTAGAATGGCTCCGGTTGTAACAGAGCAACACCCCAGATGGGCAGAGCATTCCCCCCTGGTAGGCATGCCAGGTGGATCCCAGTCAGGCGCATGCAGGAGTCTGTCTGACTGCCTCCCCATCCCCATCCTCAGAAAAATACAAAAAATAAATAAATAAAAGAAAAAATACTAAAAAAAAAGGGGGGGGGCATTCCCTTGTGCTAAAGCTCCAGGGCACATGGAGTGAGCTTGAGTATGTGCTATGAAACATGGAGCTCTATGTTGATATATAAGTCTTTGAAGAAGGAGGAGCTGCTGAAATAGTTTATCAGCATTTGTCCCTAAGACAGCAGTCTTTATAGTGGAAACACCATAAGTAAATATTTGCTGTCTGTCTATAGATTAAGGGGGGAATATGGCAAATGCTGAAAAGCCATGATCTTGGTGCCCCTCCCCTCCCCCAACCCCCTCCCTCTCCTCCCCCCACCCTGTAACCCCAACACTGTTGTTCATGTCTCTGAGTCTCATCTTTATGTCCCACCTATGTATGGAAACATAGTTCTTAGTTTTTTCTGATTTACTTCTTTCACTCAGTATAATGTTATCAAGGCCCATCCATGTTGTTGTAAAAGATCCTATGTCGTCATTTCTTATGGCTGAGTAGTACTCCATAGTATATATATACCAAAGCTTTTTAATCCACTCGTCCTCTGATGGACACTTGGGCTGTTTCCAGATCCTTGCTATTGTGAACAATGCTGCCATAAACATGGGGGTGCATTTCTTCTTTTCAGACAGTGCTATGGTGTTCTTGGGGTATATTCCTAACAGTGGGATAGCTGGGTCAAAAGGCAGTTCGATTTTTAATTTCTTGAGGAATCTCCATACTGTTTTCCACAGTGGCTGCACCAGTCTGCATTCCCACCAGCAGTGCAGGAGGGTTCCCTTTTGGCTTTTTTTTTTTTTAATTGATTAATTTTTAGAGATGGGAGGGGGAAGGGAAGTATTCCTTTGAAGTATTACTTAAGTCTCTGTAAAGAGCAATTAAACAGTGGTTGAGATCCTTTTCTTAAGTTACTGTATTTGTTTGAGATGCAAACTTATACTTGTGCCTCTTAAGTTATTTAAAACTGTTCTCAAAGTTTATTTAATAGTGCTTTTTGAGCTAACTGTGTACATACAATGGCATTTTATTGGTGCAGGTTTGTGTTATAAGTTCAGTTTTGTAACTTATAGTCACTAAGAAGATTGCACTAATTTTAATGAAGTAAGAAAATTGAAATTGGTAATGTCGATGATTACTATGCTTAAACTAATGTTCAGTTTATTTCTCTTTTGTTTCCATTTTATAATATTTAATTCTGTTTCTCTTAGGTAATTAGTTGTAGATTCTATGTTGTTTTTTTAAACTTGTTTATCAATGTCTGCTTTTTAACTGATTCAGGCTCTTGAAAGAGGAGTAGTAAAATTGTTTTTCAGTGTAGAACCACTAAAATATTTAAACCTGCTTGCTTTCTTAAAATAAACAAACATAAAACTTATAGTAATAAAACTAGATGTTGAATGAACATTGCATCTAAAAGAGAACTTTTCATTTGTTCTTGCACTACTTACTACTATGTCTTGATGAAATAATGTACCAAAAAGATGTGCCTGTACCTTCATGGCATTTGATTGAGGACTGTACATGTTTCTGTATTGTGTAGCTTGTAAGATTTATGTGATTAGACACATGAAGGCCTTTGTTTATTAATTTATTTTTTAATTAAATGTTATTGGGGTGATGCTGGTTTCAGGTGGTCAATACTATCACACATTGCTGTTTACCATATTTATTGTGTGTTCACTGCCCCCCACAGTCAAGTGTTTGTCCATCACCATTTATTGCCCCCATACCCTCCTTCATCCCTCCCCTTGGCAATCACCACACTGAAAACCTTTATTAAAAAAAATCACTGTTGCCTGACTGCCTGACCTGTGGTGGCTCAGTGGATAAAGCATCGATCGACCTGGAATACTGAGGTTGCTGGCTCGAAATCCTGGGCTTTCCTGGTCAGGGCACATACGGGAAGCAACTACTACAAGGTGATGCTTCCCTCTCCTCCCTCGCCCTTTCTCTCTCTGTCTCTCCCTTTAAAACCAGTAAATAAAATCTTTAAAATAAATTTGCTGTAGAATATCTTTTCCTACCAATGATACATTTAAAAATGAAATTAAATATGACAGGCAATACTTTATTCCAAGCTCTGCAAAAAAGTGAGTACATTTGACTGTCCAGTGAACACATTTATGTATTTCAGTAAGTCAAATTTTATCATCTTTCACCGTTAGGTACTTGGGAGTTTTTATTTGTTTTTATTATAGCTTAAAAGTAAAGTCAGGCCCCAAATTAACTTAGAAAATACTTCTTGCTGAATAAGAGAAAGGTTTAGGAGTTGGTCTTACCTGAGCCTAAATCCTGATCCTGGCACTTCACTACACAAAAGAGCATCTTTCCATTTTCTGTGAAAATAAAACTAATTGGACTTACACCTTACTTGCAACCTACTGTGAATTAAATAATTTCTAAGCCTGTGAAAGCACCTATTGGAGAGCACCCAATCAGGGTTAGCTTCTTTTGGATCTCTGCACTCGTCATAGGCTTTCTCAGCCTTTTTAAACAAAGCACTGATAGAAAATCAATTATATGTTTTAAATTCTGTGATTTTAATTTTGGTCATACATTACTTTTCTAGACAGGAGTTGTGATGAATAGATCTTCATGTAAAAAATGGGACATACTAAGTTTTCTTATAAACTAGGTATACACTATAGAGTAAATTATTCTTGTGCTTTTGAAAGTTAAAAAAAATACAGAAGCAGTACTGTCAGTCCATAAAACTAAAAATCAATATAAAAATATGTGTATGTGATGAATGACATTCTTACCTTCATTATCAGACTTTGATGGTATGATTTTATATTAATATATATTTAGTAAGGGAGTTAAACATTGATTTTTATCAAGTACTTTAAGTTTTCCTAGAAGAGAGCAAATATATGTTTTTTTCTTGGGTATGTAGTCTTCAACTTTGACTAATATTGGAATTAGCGGGTGAGCTTCAAAATTGAATGATGCCGAGGCCCAAAAGAGACTCCCAGTTTAAATCGTCTGGAGTGTCCCCGGGCACTGGTATTCCTAAAATCTCCCTAGTGGATTACAGTATGCAGGCAAATTTGGGAACCACTGATTTAGAGACTAGATTCTGGGCTGGCATAAAGATTAAATTCAAATGTTAATTGAGCATCTTGGATTATAAAATAAAATTATTTAGCTATAACAAGAACTGACATTTTTATAGTATTTCACAGCCTCTCGGATCCCTTTCCTGTATATAATTCTCATTTAATTTATATTCTTTGTCTCTTTGAAAGTCTTTTTGTTGGTAACCACTATCAAAGGTGGATTGTACTTTTTTCTGTTGCAAACAGATTGATAATCTATTGCCAAATTGGAATCCTACACATAATATTCGCACATCCTTTCTCTGCTTACATTCTTCCCTCCATCTAAAATTCCTTCCCTTCTCATCCTATGTGTCTAAATCTATACTACGTTTTTCAAAGTTCATCTTTTTTCTAGGAGCTTTAAAAATGTTTTACCAGTTTTCGGTGCAGAATCGTTATAGCCATCTATTTAGATGTCTGAGTTACGTATTTATACCGACATCTGTCTTTAATTTAGGTGTATGAAATAGCTACATTCTAGGGTTTTTTTCCTCCTAGAGAATATACCCTAGAATATCTGTGTCCAGTTCTTAATAGAAGCCCTGATATGAGAAAACAACAATAGTATAGATTTCTGGAAGAATATGTGATTCATTTTTTTAGAATAGTGGTTCTGAACTGTCTTTAAAATAGTAACCCCTTTAGAAATTTTCTGCAAACTGTGGACTCTTGCCTGAAAAGTACATGCATACACATGTGTATATTTAGGTTCAGGGACCTCGTGATTTTTCTGTATCACATGTACTCTAGTTAAGACTCTTGCTCTAGCCTGACCTGTGGTGGCACAGTGAATAAAGTGTCGACTGGAACACTGAGGTCCCTGGTTTGAAACTCTGGGCTTGCCTGGTCGAGGCACTACGGGAAGCAACTGCTACAAGTTGATGCTTCCAGTTCCTCTCCCCTCTTTCTCTCTCTCTTTCCCTCTCCTCCCTTTCCCTCTCCCTCCTCTCCTCTCTCTAAAGATCAATAAGTAAAAAAGTCTAAAAAAACCCAGCACAACAAAAAAACTCTTGCTCTAAAATATAATTACATTCTTAGATCTAGCCTAACAGTTGTTAAGAGGGCTGTATACTCAGACCACATTATTTGCTTCCTGTTATTAAATAAATTACTTTTATTGCATTGTGCATTATTGTTATGCTTCACCCAGTATCAAGGAATATTTTGAGAAACAGCCCTGTTTTATTGTAGTAATAATATTGGAGACTTTTCTCCTATTTTAGTGTTTTCAAAGCATTAGATTGTAATCCATTAGTGGGATGTGAAGTCAGTTTGGTGGTTTTGACCACCAAATATTTCTTGGTTTTGTATTGTTTATTTTTCTTTTTCTGTTATACTTAAATATTTATAAAATTATATTTTATTTTAATATTACTTTTTTATAGTAAGTATTGTTTCATGAAATTAAGTTATTTATACAATATGTATGTATTAGATTGCTGTGCCAAGTATTTCTCTTTTTTTTTTTTTGTATTTTTCTGAAGCTGGAAACGGGGAGGCAGTCAGACAGACTCCCGCATGCGCCCGACAGGGATCCACCCGGCATGCTCACCAGGGGGCGATGCTCTGCCCATCCGGGGCATTGCTCTGTTGCAACCAGAGCCACTCTAGCGCCTGGGGCAGAGGCCAAGGAGCCATCCCCAGCGCCCTGGCCATCTTTTGCTGCAATGGAGCCTTGGCTGCGGGGGGGGGGGGGGGGGGGGAGAAGAGAGAGACAGAGAGGAAGGAGAGGGGGAGGGGTGGAGAAGCAGATGGGCGCCTCTCCTGTGTGCCCGGGCCAGGAATCGAACCCGGGACTTCCGCACACCAGGCCGACGCTCTACCACTGAGCCAACCGGCCAGGGCCTGTGCCAAGTATTTCTTAAAGAACTGTGTTTTATGGTCTAAAAAGTTGAAAAACTGTACTCTATCATACTTGCTCTTAAGGTGGACTTGGGTAAAAATTTTTGCTCTTTATTTTCATCTATAAAATAGGAAATAGTTGCTTCCTCATAGGGTTATTATGAGGAGTAAATACAGATGGTCTCCAACTTAGTAATGGTTTAGCTTCATGATTTTTTGACTTTATGATAGTGTGAAAGGGATATATAATTAGTGGAAACTATACTTTGAATTTTGAATTTTCGTCTTTAATGTCTTCCTGGGTTAGTGGTATGTGGCAACATACTCTCTCATTATGCTGGGCAGCAGCAGTGAGATGATTTTGCCCAACTGTAGGCAAATGTAGGTGTTCTGAACACACATAAGGTAGGCTAAGCTAAGCTTTGATACAATGTTCGGTAGGTTAGGTGCATTAAAAACATTTCAGTTTAACGATATTTTCAAGTTATGATGGGTTTATTATAATATAACACCATTGTAAGTCAAGGGGTGCCTGTGTATATAAAGTACTTAGAGCAGTACTTTTCTATCACATAGTAGAAGCTCAATAAATACCAGCTGTGGCTCTGGCCAGTTGGCTCAGTGGTAGAACGTCAAACTGGTGTGTGGAAGTCCCGAGTTCAATCCCCGGTCAGGGCCCACAGGAGAAGCTACTATCTGCTTCTCTTTACCTCCTCCTCCCCTTTATCTTTCTCTCTCTTGCTCCCCCTCCTACAGCCATAGCTAGAGGAGAAGGGGAGGAGAAGCAAATGGTAGCTTCTCCTATTAGAGTGTGTTGGCCCCGGCCACTGAGGATGGCTCTGTGGAGTCTCCGCCTCAGGTGTTAAGCAATAGCTCGGTGGCAAGCACGGCTTCCCCCATGGGCAGAACAGTAGCCTCAGATGGGGGTCGCCTTGTCCATGCAGGAGTCTATCTCCCCTCCTCTCAAATAAATAAAAATAAATAAACAACAGTATTTACCAGCTGTTGTTATTACCAGGAAAAGCAGTCTTCAGAGATAATGCTTTGTTTTTACACATTAAAAATTTTTGTTATTAATTAATGTCCTTTATTTTGGCTGTTAAAAAATAAGCTCAGAGATAAATTTATAACAAAAGATTAATAACTAACCTTTTGTTTTTCTCTTCCCTTGGCTCTGATTTTGTCACTTTAAAAATTTTCTGTTATATCTCTGTAAGCAGCCCTCATACCTTTCAGGAACATCAGAATCATCAGTATGGACATTTAAAAAATTATTTATTGATTTTAATGAGAGAGGAAGGGAGAGACAGAGACAGGAACATCAAGCTGCTCCTCCTATATGTGCCCTGACCAGGGATCGAACCAGCAACCTCTGTGCTTCGGGACTATGCTTCAACCAACCAAACTATCTGGCCAAGGCATGACATTTTAATTTAATTATAATATCATACGTTTTCATATTCATTTGTGCCAAGAGGAAAGGTAGAGGCTCTTATGAACATTCACTGCCTGTATTACACTGTAGATTAATGAAACTGTAGATATCACTGTGATTAGTTTGTGTCTTTCAGCTTTTTACTCCATGATTGAATCCAGTGTAGGGAAGAGAATTTTACTGATTTAGGGAGAGAAGGAGAAAAAGACAGGAACATCACTCTGTTCCCTTATGTGTCTTGACTGGGGATTGAACCTGCAACCTCTGCACTTCTGGATGCTGCTCTAACCAACTGAGCCATCCAGGCCAGGGAAAAGAATCTTGATAACTGTATTAGCTTTCTGTCTTAATGAACAAAATTTTAAACCTAACTAAACTTGTGCAATGTGGAAATCAATATTCTTTTCTGTAATGTGGCATCAGAAAACGTTGAATTCCATTATTCCTCTGTGTTAATATGTGCTTTTTTGTTACTTTAGTACTATATAAACTTATGTATTTGTCATAAGATGTTTCTAAACAAAATGCTAACCATCACAATTCTGATTAAGTTAAATTAACTTGTATGGTAAAAATGCCTGATCAAGGAGGTGTTATTTTTATGGAAATGTAAGGAGTTGAAAATTTCTGGACTCCTTCTAGAGATATGGATTTCTTAAGGATAATTTCTCATTTTTATGTTTTTAGAAGCACAGTATTTGCCATTTTGAATCTTTAGTAATTAAAGAATCCATTTAACATTGAAAAAAATAATTAGACTTCTCTGATCATATTTAAGATAAACTTTAAGAAATAAGCATTCCCATATGCTGAAGAGTTTTTGGAAGCAGAAGTTCTTAGAAATCCATGGTGAAAGGTTATAGGAATATTCCCTCCAGCACAAAAATTATAGTATTGTATGCAGCTTTAATTGTTGCCACTTTTAACAATTTGGAGAATTTGTAATCCAAATTTCAAATCCAAACAAATTTGTGAGACTAGTAATTCTTTATGGTAGTACATTTAAAAAGATGGAGAAAATCCAGCAATTAAGAATAGAGAAGAATGGAAAAGGAAATAGAAATGAAGATTTTTACAGTGAAGTCTATGTGACAGTAAATGGTGAGGGAAATCCTGGCCTCAGACACAAACCTTTTTATCTGTTGGAATCTGAAATGTGTGCATACATCGGAGGGCTAGTGGCATGTGCTTTGATGTGAAGTTTATAGTGGTCATAGTTTTATAATTATAAGTTTTGGAGAATAAATTGGAGCAATATTTATGTTAAAGGTATTGTATTTGGATTTTTTTATATTGAAGGTTAAGTAATATCGCTGTTGGTCTTTGAGATCATGAGGCAGCCTAGGAAGTCAATGACTCAGGCATAAAATCAGAAAGGCTTGAACTTTTTAAAAAATTGTATTAAATGTATAGAGTACAGAAGTCTTAAAATGGGGCCAAATGGTAAGTAGGAATTAATTGTGTAAAGACATTTCAAATGCCATTGTTTTTGTGATCATAAAATTATGGGATTTTTCAAGCTTGGCTTGAGACAAACTTGTCCCATTCCTTGATTTTCCAGAAGTCTTGTATTTCTCAAAGACCAGTTATCCTGCTGGAAGGCAGCATGACTCGAAGGAATCTGTAAGCTTTGGAATCAGACGCAGGCTTGAAAGTTAGTTTTGCCATGTAATTGTTACTGAGGTCAGTGATATCACTCGGGGCCCTAGCTTTATAATTTCTAACAATTACATGGTAGTTTTTTAGGTTAAGTGTTATTGTAAGGTTTAGGTAAAATATATATGCATTCAACAAATGGTAGCTGCTGTGTTTAGTCATGTTAGAAACCTTACTTGGATGACTGTGGAAGGATTAATGGTACTTTAGTTGTTTACTTTTATAAAGGTTGTTGTTTTGTTTTGTTTTTTACAGAGACAGAGAGTCAAAGAGAGGGATAGACAGGGACAGACAGACAGGAATGGAGAGATGAGAAGCATCAATTATTAGTTTTTCATTGTGCATTGCAACAGCTTATTTGTTCATTGATTGCTTTCTCATATGTGCCTTGACCGCGGGCCTTCAGCAGACCGAGTTAAACCCTTGCTTGAGACTAGTAGTTCTTGATGATAGTACATTTAAAAAGATGGAGAAAATCCAGCAAGCTGGCGATCTCGGGGTCTCAAACCTGGGTCCTCGGCATCCCAGTCTGACGCTCTATCAACTGCGCCACCGTCTGGTCAGGCATAAAATTTTAAATTAGAATTGTTCATAACTGAAATGTATTCAAGACAAATTTATCTAATTTGCATTTACTTTTTATTGTCTATTCCTACAGGTCATTTCTGTATCTCACTAAACATACATACTTTAATAAAGTCCTTACTATACTAAATGTTTTTCTACATTTCTTAAAAAGATTTAACTTTAGATTTTCCTGTTGAATTTGCAGGAAAGTATCCTCTGTGTATCAAAATGAATATTATTTCTTTTCAGGTCTCTTTTAGAGCATTTCTAAGTTTTTGTAATAGACTGTGCTATGTATTATAATTATGGTGGCCAAATTATTTTATTTTCAATTGTTTAACATTTGTTACCTGATTTAATTCCAGAAGTATAAATTCAGTTGGATATAGTATTAAAAATAGTAAATTTAGAAGAAAACCTATAAAATACTTAAACATGATCATTATTGGATGGGTTGGTCCAAGCTTATTAATAAGATTGAGTATTTATCACAATGCAAAGTAGGGATATCTAATTCAGTGAGATAATTCCAGTGTGTATTCTAATCTGATTTTATTTTAAAGTATCTCGCAAAGGGTTTTAGGTTTATTTCTCACCTGATATATGTATTATTTTTTTAAACTTCTTATTAGGTGAAAGTGGATTCAATTTTTATGTTACAGGAGATTACCTGGGGCAATTGATGTTATTGGTCAGACTATAACCATCAGCCGAGTTGAAGGAAGACGACGGGCAAATGAAAACAGCAACATACAGGTTTAATACTTTTAAAATTATTTTTTTAGCTGAAAAATTATATGCATGTTTCAATTGCATTTATTTGATATATATTCATAGTGCTATGCTATGTGTTAGGGGCTACAAAGAGATTTAAAATGTGGAGTCAATCACCCTTTTATTATGAAAGCTATTCCATTTAGAATGTATAACCTTTAAGTTGTTTTTAATGAGATTTCCTCCCCTTGTTATAAACATAATACTGTATATGGCTTTATTGGACAAAAAGAGGGAAATATGGGAAAAGTCTAAAGAAAAAAATAAAACCACTGATAATTCTACCATGTAAAAATACCACTTTTAATATTCTGGTACATCTCTTCTTTCTCACTAAGCAAGATTGGAATACTAGTATATTTTTGTGAAATTAATTTAATGAGTTTAATCATAAGTAAGAACATTTATTCATCTTTCTTTAATTAGCTGTGCTCTAATTTTAGGTTCTTTCTGAAAGATCTGCTACTGAAGTAGACAACAATTTTAGCAAACCACCTCCGTTTTTCCCTCCGGGAGCTCCTCCCACCCACCTTCCACCTCCTCCATTTCTTCCACCCCCTCCAACTGTCAGCACTGCTCCACCTCTGATTCCACCGCCAGGTAAATAGTACATAAGACATTTGCTTTTGAAAAAAATAACCTATGACTGTTTTTTTTTTCTTTTCAATTTAACTATTAAATATATGTATCAGAAGATAATATCTTTATTGATTGTGTTGCATTAAAAGTAATACATAGGAAATTATGTTTTCAGTAAATTCATACTGAAATAAATATGTATATGTCTTGCTATTTCAGCATAGCAGAGACAGTATTCTAAAATAGAAAAAAAATGTACAGATACTATACTTATGATCCAAAAATCTGATTGTATTCCCCAAACTAAAGTTGCTAATTGTATAAGATCATATTGAATTATAAACTATGTTAAATTGTTTCGAGAAAACTTTAAAAAATACTTCTAGAATTGGAATAGGTAAAAAATATATATATATATAAATATATTTATATATTCTGTGAAGAGATTTTTGATATAAAAATCTCAGACTGGTCGTCTTGTTTATTTGTATACTGGTTTCCTTTTAGGAGACTACTTCTGGTTGCCAGGTACCTGGTATTTACTTTTAAATGAGACAGAAAATTAATGTAAATTTTATTGTATTTTTAGCCACTTTTGATAATGTATTAAAAACGAAATAGTGCCAATAGAAAAAAATTACAAATAATCCTCAAATTTTATACTGTCAGCCTTTTATTTTTTTATTTTTTTTACAGAGACAGAGTGAGTCAGAGAGAGGGATAGACAGGGACAGACAGACAGAAACGAAGAGATAAGAAGCATCAATCATTGGTTTTTTGTTGTGCATTGCGCACCTTAGTTGTTCATTGATTGCTTTCTCATATGTGCCTTGACTGCGGGCTTTCAGCAGACCGAGTAACCCCTTGCTTGAGCCAATGACCTTAGGCTCAAGCTGGTGAGCTTTTGCTTAAACCAGATGAGCCCGTGCTCAAGCTGGCGACCTCGAGGTCTCGAACTTGGGTTTTCAGCATCCGAGTCCGATGCTCTATCCACTGCGCCACCACTTGGTCAGGCCTGTCAGCCTTTTATCCAGTAGCCTTTATTTTATTCCCAAATGGTTTCTAATATTTCTCCCCCTTAACCAATTTTAGTGAAACTAACAAGATTGATTGAGATAGTAATTACTTTTTTTCTAGGGCAAATATTTGTAGTCAATGATAAAAATTAGCTATTAGTCCTAATCAGAATTTTTTGTGTAATAGCTTTTTAGGTTGTAATATATGTCAGTTTATACCTAAGAGCCATGACCACTCACTCAGTTCATATTTACAAGAGATTGTCTTTGTTTTAAGGTGCCAGTTATGTTCAGAGTATATACAAGGCAAATAAAGGGTCTGAAAATGTCCTTCCCTGTAGTATTCTTGTAACACTGGGGGATTTTCAGATTGACAGTTGGTACTGTCACCCAGGCACTTACCAATCAGAATACTGGCTTTAAAAAACACTGTGGCTACATAGAAACATACTAGACATTTTATTTATTTTATTTTTTGTATTTTTCTTAAGTGAGAAGCAGGGAGGCAAAGAGAGAGACTCCTGCATGTGCCCAACCAGGATCCACCTGGCAATGCTCTGCCCATCTGGGGCATTACTCCATTGCAACTGGAGCCATTCTAGTGCCTGAGGCAGAGGTCATGGAGCTATCCTCAGTGCTCAGAGCCAACTTTGCTTTAATGGAGCCTTGGCTGTGGGAGGGGAAGAGAGAGATAGAGAGAAAGAAGAGGGGAAGGGTGGAGAAGCAGATAGGCGCTTCTCCTGTGTGCCCTGGCCAGGAATTGAACTCGGGACTTCCACATGCTAGGCCGATGCTCTACCACTGAGGCAAACTGGCCAGGGCCAAAAGCCACATTTTAACTTATCATTTAGCAAAGGACTACATGATTGTAGTATGTCTATTGAGTTTGTTGTAATTTATATCACCTTAAGAATCATAAGCAGCCAATGAAAGAAAGCTGTGACTCAGGGGTCTTTTTGTAAGTATTGCCTTAATAAGTAAACTCTTTTTCTAGGAGAGACCTTAGGTTTTCTTTGTGCTTTGTTGAGAAATACAAAAAGAAAAAAAACTTTTGAGAATTAATTTAAATATATTTTAATTTTTCCTTTGTTAACATTAGTTTTAAATGCATAAGTTTTTAAAACTATGGTGTATTTTTTTTTTAGATGATGGGACAAGTAAGTAATGATATATATAGAACTCAATATTTGGTGTGCTACCAGTTTTTTAATGAATAGGGTGATTATACATCCAGATTTGTGTATAACATCCCTACTTTATAATTTTTATCCTAATTATTATTCACTCAAATGCCCTGTTTTAGAGGATAAAATTTGTAGTCAACTCTATAATTGGCTCATAGCATAAGTAGATAGTTACTCCTTAGCAATGATAAGGTGTGATAGACAACATTCATTTAAAGGATATTTACTTTAGTGTGGTTTCATGCTTTCACTGAGTAATAGTAAAAAATAATTTATTGAATGCTTACCATTGAAGACATTCTTCTAAATACATTTGTATTAACAATTTTATTCTTGACAGCATCAAAGTAGATGCTATCATAATTTTACAGATGAGGAAATTCAACTCAAAGAGTTTAAGTTAGAGCTAGAAAGTAGGAGAACCAGAATTCTAACTCAGGCAGTTTTGATTGAAAGCCTATTAACTATGTTGAAGTGAATCATTACCTGTGTCAAGAAGGCTATATGATTGGGTTATGTGTATTCACCCCAATAAATTGTCTTACAGGCTTTTCTACCCCAAGTATTTCCTTGAAGTTGAAGTGTATGCATGGGCATGCAGGCGTGTATGCTCGTGTGTGTGTGTGTGTGTGTGTGTGTGTGTGTGTGTGTGTGTGTGTGTAGGGAAGTTACACAGGAATCAGATTTTTTTTAAAAAAATCCAGTTAACTGAGATATTTATTTGCCTTATTTGTGTAGAAGTCTATGTTTACTGAATAAATTAGTTTTGAAATAGTTGTTCACTAGAAGAAAAATTATGAAATTGGAAGAATTGATGTTTTTTTTTTTATTGTGGTAAAATATATATATATAACATGGTATTTATGTTTTTAACATTTCATAAATGTTACAATTCAGTGACATTAAGTACATTCACAATGTTATGTAATTTTCACTAGCATTTGCACCTAAAACTTTTTTATTATCTATAACATAAAACTTTGTACTTATTAAACAAGCACCCCTTCCTGCTTACGTCTGTCCCTGGTGGCCTCTAGACGTTTTTTTCTCTATGAACTTCCCTATTCTGGGTACTTCATATAAGTGGAATTATTCAGTATTTATTTGTGTATGGCTTATTTTATTTGTTTTAAAAAATAATGATCATAAACAAACTATATTCAACCTAAACTATGTTCAACCAATATTACATTTTATGATAGACTTTTTTAATTTAGGCTTTTAAATGTTAATATACTTCAGTGACTTTTTATCTTCAGTTTTCAATAATGGAGTTTATGGACAGAAGGCAAATTCAGTTTAAACTCATTTCTTGTTACATTAATATTAAGGCTTATGTGACTATGGTTCTGTATATCTTGGGAACAACTGAAATCTAGCTGAGGAGTAGAATTTTGCTACCTCAAAGATTCTCTTTGCTTTCCTGAGATGCAGCCCAACTAGTCTGGACCACAGACAAGTCATCTCTACTCTAAAGTTGGATTTGGGTTTCGCTGTTTATCTAGATTTCAAAATGTGTAAGCTGCGTTTTAGAAGGAATTAGAGTGTCTCCTAAAAGATTGTCAAGTCTTACTACTTATCTAGTACTACTACAAATTATATGAACTTGAAAATCTTGTTTATTCCTTAACTATCCTGATTTTGGGTTTGAGAGAAAAGCAGCTTACATCTAGAGCTGTCTGCATTCCCTCCAAGGCCTGCTGTGTCTTTGCGTTACTTTTGTTAGCAGTCTGGTTTCACACAGTGGCTTTGGAACTTTCTGGTCACAGACTCCTTCGCTCTTAACAATTACTGCAGATCCCAAAGAGCTTTTGTGTATGCATGTTATATCTATTTTTTCTATTGGATATTAACTGATAAATTAAAATATTATTTTAAATACTATTTTTAAAAATACTCATACTCATTACAGATGAAGATTAAGAAAACATTTTCTTAAAAATAGCTATTTTTCCAGAACAAAAAACATTTAGTGTCAACAATAGCATTATTTTAAACTATGGAAACTCTTTACTGTGTGTGGCTTAATAGGAAACTGGACTCTCCTTTATGTTTCTGCACTAAAACTATTGTGAGTTTACATGTCATGTAGCCTTGAGCAAACTTCATTGTACACCTATAAGAGAATGAGGGTGACAATGGCAAGTGACATCTTTGTATTTTTATAAAAGTAACGATGACCTTGCAGATTCTTAGAAGGGTCGTAGGAACCCCAGGAATCTCCAGCTGACATTTTGAGAAATGCTGCTTTGGCAGAAGGGTGGCCTATATTGGATGAATATTTATAGCACATTTGAGGAAGTACAATTTTGTCTCTTTAATTGATAATCTATTTTATGAATATAGCATTTATTAAGCTAATTTTATAGTTCCATGTTCCTTTTTGGTCCTATAGAGCAAGTCTGCTTATTAACTGATGTTATTTGCCAAAAATGTAAGCAGTTCAAAAATGTATCTTAGAAAAGTATCTTTGCAAAAGAATTCCTTGAAATTCTTGAGAACTGCACTCATTTTCTCTTTTATTGTGTTTTTCTATGTTAAAAAAACAACAAACACTTAGTCTATTGTGTTTTTAATAAACTCAAAATAGGGACTAATGTCTTTATGTGTAAAAATAGTATATTCTGGCATAATTAAAAATAAACTTAAATGTAAGTTTCATAGAAATTAAAAGCTTCTTTTGAATGGTGAATTTCAGGGTGTTGATTTTTGAATGTCTTCGTTGCTAGTGGATACTCCCTTTATAATAGTTATATTTTTAATAACATGCTACATTTTTTAAAGAATTTAATTATAGTTTAATATTTGCCTTTTGTTTGTATGACATCAGTCATTGTGATTATATCATTTTATACAGATTAATTCCTTTACAAGTTTCTTTTTGTAAAAATAATAAAATTTCTATGTTTCTGTTTAACAGAATTTTAATTTCTGTGGCCTGTAGATTAAGGATTAAGAGAGATCCTAATAAGGATAAAATGGTTCATTCCATTTTAGTTAGCTGTAAGTCATCTTTTTTACCTGTTAGATATGAAGTATTCTGGTAACTTGGTTGCTTTAAGTTTTGTGACCATACTACCTTTTAAACACATTTTTTTTCTTTTAAAATTACTTATATTCTATTTTATATTATAATTGTTTCATTTTAATTATTAAAAATAATTTTATTCTATATCCTATATTTCTTTTTTTTTTTTTTTTTTTAAGATCTTGTCTCCAGCTCTGATGCTCTTATTTATTTTTTATTTTTTTATTTTTTTAGGTGGGGAGGCAGAGACAGACTTTTTTATTTTATTTTTTACAGAGACAGTGAGTCAGAGAGAGGGATAGAAAGGGACAGACAGGACGGAGAGAGATGAGAAGCATCAATCATTAGTTTTTCATTGAGCGTTGCAACACCTTAGTTGTTCATTGATTGCTTTCTCATATGTGCCTTGACTGCGGGCCTTCAGCAGACCAAGTAACCCCTTGCTGGGGCCAGTGACCTTGGGTTCAAGTTGGTGGGGTTTTGCTCAAACCAGATGAGCCCGTGCTCAAGCTGGGGACCTCGGGATCTCGAACCTGGGTCTTCCGTATCCCAGTCCGACGCTCTATCCACTGCGCCACCGCCTGGTCAGGCCCTATGTTTCTTTTTTTAAAAGAGTAAATGGTAGGTGATATATATGTGCATATAATTTTAAGAATTCTGATACATAGAAAAAAGCATGTGGTGGAAGGTGATATTTAATGATTTTATAAATCTTGACTATGTATTGTTTCTCTGTGCAGAACTTATATATGAGCTTGCTGACTTAAAAGTAGAAATCATTGAGACTTAAGGGAAGTAATCAGGCTTATTTATTTGCAACATAAATAGTGCTATTGAAATTTGAAAGTGAGAACCTATCACTTAATTCTGCCATGAGGTTTTTTTTTTTTTATTTGAACTTAATAGAGAAATGATAGGTAGTTGTTATATGTATTGGTTAGTTATTGCTGCATAATAAATTACTCAAGCATATAGTGACTCTAAACAACATTATATTTATTATTGAACAGTTTTTTTGTGTTAAGAATCTGGGGACAGCTTAGCTGTGTCCTCTGCTTAAAGGTCTCTGCTACCCACTTTGAGATGGTTATCTCATAGGCTTGACTGAGAAAGATCCATCTCCAACCTCACCATTTTGTTGAAAAGAAGTTTTCTTTCCAGTATGGCAGCTTATTTCATCAAAGCATGCATGCTCAGAAGATACTAGAGGATACCTGCAAAGTGGAAGTCACTATCTTTTGAAATGTAGTCATGGAAGTGAAATCCTATCATTTTTGCTTATTTTGTTTGTTAGAAACAAGTAATTATATCCAGCCAGGACTCAAGGAGAGGATATTTACCACACATATAAAAAGGAATAAATACTAGGAGGCTCAGGGAAGCCATGTCAGAGGCTGCCTATCATGTAACTCTTTTTGCCTTAGTTATACAAAATAATGATGAACTATTGAGAATGAGTTCATAGATAATTTTTATTCTTTTGTTAAATATGGAGCCTCTTAATTTTGTGAGAATTGTAAACATTCTTTTAGTATGGTGTTTGCAGGTATGCTACCTTTCTGTTTCTTTGCTTCAATTTCTTCAGTCCTCCAGATAAGCTTTCAGGTTCTCCCATCCTCATACTTTAAAGAGTATGCATTATAAATTGGAAAAGTTAAATTCTCTTTCTTTTGAGGATGCCAGATAGTATAGGCTGTCATACAGCTGTATTGTTTTACTTCAAAGTGTCACAAGCCTGTTTCATAACAATTTGGAATGGAATTTATTTTGTCTGTATTGAATATTGAAGTGTTCAGCAATGTAAAAGAGAAGTTTAGAATCTAATCCAGTGATTCTCAAAGTAAGCTCTTTGGTCAGCAACATTATCATCTTGATAGGAATGCAGATTCTCTGGCGCCTTTCCAGACTCACTGAATCAGAGATGCTAGGGGAGGGGAGGGGCCCAGCCATCTGTGTTTTCACAAACTCTCCAGTTGGTTCTGATGGCTGCTGAAGTTTCAAAACCACTGATCTCTTCAGCCCCATTAGAACCTGAATATTACATTTCTGAAAGCTTTTGGCCAATACTAGAAATCTTTACTACTCTTATACAAGACTTTCCAGGAAAATAAACATTTTTTCCCTACTCATTTTATAGAGTAAATGACAAAGCAAACACAGTACTTGCCTTGTGTATTTCAAGTCTGTTGGTTAGACAGCACATGTGTTGGCCAGGAAGGAGGAACTGTTGAGGGAGAGCACAGGGATTTTTGAGATGACTCTTTTTTTTCTTACCCTATTTCTCTTTTGTTAACAAAAGTCAAATGCTAAATAGTGGTTTTTAGATGAGAGTTATGTTTGCCTAACATTATATCATATATTAAACTTTTTCAGTTGCATTTTGAAAATACATTTGATAATTATCAAAGAATTGATTGTATTGTGTTTAATCAACTTTATAAGTTAAATTTCAGTGAAAATTTACCAATAAAGATTTGCACTGAAATATCTTAGGTGGAATAGAGGTCTCACAAAAAGGTCTCTTTCTAATTGTGATGCCAACTTTCTGATGTGTAACTACTGATTGGAAAACCATCTATATAGATAGCATGATCTTTTTGTCTGTTCTTAATTTCTTCTAGTTGATTAAAAAACAACAACAACCTATCCTATGATACTATTATAGTAAGATGCAAATTAAAAGCAGACTATATTTAACAGTTTGGTTATATGTCTTTTGTCACTATGTTTTGTGAAAGTTTGACAATGTTAATGTTTATGAGGACTAAATTTTAGAAGGACTGGCAAGTAATTTTAGTTATTTCACGTGAATTCACATTTTAGTAAGCTATAGTGAGCATGAGCCTTAGCTGAATGATACATACTGCTCATGTGTTCATTTGGGTAAAGTTATTAGAATTACAGAGTAGGTTTTGGTATAGTTATTATATACATAAGAAGATAGGTGTTTAAATACAAAAACTAGATTACAAAGTGAAAAGTTCAGTAGTGCACGAAAATAACCTATACGGTTCTAAAGAAAATGGGGTAACAGTGGATATTAACAACACTGAATATGCTCTGCCCTTCATACTCTCCCATGCAGTTAGGCATCTGGGATTCTTCTGACTTGTATTGTTTGCTGGATTCTTTTAGTTGAGTAATTTTGAAAGCAACAGGGTAACCACAGGATGGATGAGAATTGCCAGTAAGTGTAGATCAGGTTAAGTAGACTTGTAGAGGCCTAATGATTTTTGAAAGAGGATGGCCACTTTACATATTTTTCTAAATCTTGTTGGTTTTGTAAGTTTATCATGTCCTTTTATTGCTTGGTGGTTAAAATGGTGCTTCATCCTCCATTTTAAGGCCACTTGCTGCCTGGAGATCTTTTTTATATAAAAACTCCTTTTCTGGTAAAACATACAGAGAAGTTTTTTAAAATAAATTATTAGCAGATTTTCCATTGACAAAACATTTGAAAGTGATTCGGCTTTCATTATTTTTTCCCCATGCATTTAGTTCATGAATTAGATTATTTTTCCTCTTTGGACTAAATTTGCTACAGTTATGAAGATGGGACTTAATAAACCATTTCGGCTTTGTTGCAGTTATTTATGGTATAAAATTATCATGAAATTGTTTTTAACTTTTTTCTGTTTTCCTGCTTAGTAATGTCATTTTTCTTTAAAGAAAAAAGTACAATGTGCGTGCCACATAAATTTTACATTTGGATTAAAGGGCACATATAAACTGAGAATGTTTATACATAGTTGAATATTTCTTAAAGTTCATAAAGTGTACAAATGAGTGAGAGTCACTCAAATTAGTATTTTCTAACTCCTGTAGAAGTAAAGTATCTACATTTATTTTAATGTGCCCTGTGGTTGTGTATATATATGAATTGGCTATACCCTTTTTCTCTACTCCCACAAATCAAGGGAAATAATAACCTTTCCCCACTCCTGTCAACCTTTGAATGTCCCACAAAGCTTTACTAAGTGAATATCCATCCTCTTCCAAGTTACCTTGCGGTATCTACAGTATTAAAGAGCTCGTTGATCTATTTTTGTATTAAAATGTTAAAATTATAAGATCAGATGTTGATTATCAAACTTAGTGTTATTTTTATGGAGTTTGATGTTTGTGTATGCACAGGTGTGCTCTTTTTAATACTGATGTCTAACTTGGTGATTACAGCTTGTGGGGGAAAACCTGTTATCAGGTTGTTAGACTGGGTTTTCATCAGGAAGTCAGATGTTATACTCGAATTGTTGGTCCTCTGCAAGAAAGCAGAATGTTTCTCTTGAGTGAATAAGCCAGGAAAATGAGGCGAGGGGGTTTATTTCAAAGGTTTTTTTGTTTTTGGTTCTTTTTGGTTTTTATTTTTTTTGTTTGGTTATTTTTTTGGTGATGGCATAAATACATAACAGATTATAAAATCCAATTACTATATTAAATTTCATCACTTGTTTTTTAGGTATTCCAATAACTGTACCACCTCCAGGTAAAACTTTTTCCATGTTTTCTCCATCATTGTTAATAAACATGAAATTTCAAGCCTATAGTTACAGGAGGGACAGTGTTGATATGGTTAGAATGTGAAATAGGCTATTGGGATTTCAAGGTCCTATTTTCAGCTCTGCCTTTGCTTCATTCCAGTTTTGATTAAGATAATTAGTTTTCTTATACCTGTCTTACCCATTTCTGTAGAAATAGAGATTCTGAGAAATTCCCACCATATCAATTTGTTGAAGAAAACTGAATATAGGATATAAAATAAAATTTTTATAGAAAGTACCAACAAATTTTTATGTGATAAATTGACTGCAAGAAATGAGATTGTTTATCTTGACTTTATTATGGTTTCTTATTTTTTTTACCCTACTGACATAACTAAAAATCATGAGAAAATATGTTCTGAACCACTCTATTAGGTAGATTGGTAACTGGACAGATGGTTGTTCTTTGGTGATTAAATTGTTCATTGTTATAATGGTATTATGATCAATAGTTTATATATGGCCCAGTTTTGGCTTTTTACTTTTTTTTCAGATTTTGTTTTTTTGTTTTTTTTTTTGTAGTGCGATGCAAATGTGATAGCAGGTGGGTTAGCTGGTTTCAGTATTAAAAGCCAAGGAGCATAAAGACAATGAGAAGTGACAGTGCTTGGAAGGGTGGGTCTAAAATCAAAATGACTTGTTAAACAGAAGCAGCAGAGTTGAGATAGCATAGGTCAGTACTCATTGTTAGATGTGACGGAGTCACTGATTGTCTGTGAATGTGGCTGAAAAAGACTTACCAGGAAAAGTTAGTTGTAAAGGAATCATTGGTCTGTCTTTTTAGTTTAAAAAGAAATGTGATGGTTAGACTGTATAAAATAGGATTGTGGACTCTGAGGACTAACGTGGTAATTGCTAAATTGTACACTGCTAAAATGTTCAGTGTAGGATTTATAAATCCTAAAACTGGAATCAGTGAAGATGAGCACGGTTAATTTGGAACAACTTGAAGCAGGGCGAAAACTAATTTAATTAGACTTTTGGAAAGGGTTAAGAGAACTGGGATTCAATTTTTTACACATAATACTAAAATGAAGGCCTAGTGGAAATGTTTTTAATATGTAGAAGGTGTTAGAGAATAGGACAATGGATTGTTTCTTGTCTTCATTTAGGATAGCATATGTATTGCAGTGTGAGAGATTTAAATAATATAATTTAATGGATTTCCTAGTAGTGAGAGCTGTTAAAACTTGGAAGGAATTGGTGTAAGTTGTGGAATCTTAAAGTCTTTGTTGGGATTCTGTTTGCCTATCTGAATTTGCAAGTGCAGGGTAGATTAACTGTTAGGGTCCCTTTAGCCACATTCTGTGGTATTTCATTTAGGTATTGCAAACTATTGATAATACAAACCTCATGATATAAAGGTGCAAATTTCTTTCTTTCCAAACTAATGCAAAACTACATTATGTGCCTTTCTTTATAAAATAATTTTTTAGGGTTGTGCTATTAAAATGTTTTATAATGAATATTCTCAGCCTTAAGCATTCTATCTACTGGTAAAATTTTATTCATAAATTATAATTTATAAATTATATTTTAAGGAAATTTCTATACATCTGAAACTCAAAATATTTTTTGAAAGAGGTAAATGTTATTTTAGTTGTTTTTCTTCTAAAATAGTATAACATATCTGGTGGCAATACTACTGTTTTATGTGTGAAAAGGTAAGGCATTGAGATGAACTTTCTCTTACAAAATGGGCTGTGTGTGGTGCTGAAAATAAGACCGGGTGTCCTGACTCCCAGTTTGTGTTCTGGATGTTAGACCAGACTGTTCATTTAAAGTTTTATTATTCTAGTATCTGTTTATAAGTTTAAGCTTCATTTTTTTCTGTCCATTATAACATAGAAGCGCATGTTATGTCCCCAGAAAAATTTAGTAATGTGCAGCAACTTTATTCCACTCTTGGCATTAAATGTACATATTCTCTTAACATTTTTTTTCTTATGATTGAATTTTTCAGGTTTTCCGCCTCCACCAGGCGCTCCACCTCCATCTCTTATACCAACAATAGAAAGGTAAATCATTGTGTATACTGTAAATTTTTTGTCATTGATAGACTTAATTGAAGACTCATACATATTTTGGTAATATTTTCAAAGACTTAATTTTGTAAATGGTAGTCCCTACCTTTTAATTAATAAGTTTAGATCAATGTTAGTTACTTTTATATAAGATGTTGAATCTATATGGCCCAATCACAAAATACAAAGAAAACTAACTGATAATATTTTGAAATATCTTCCTTTGATTTATGGCATACTGATTAAAGAAACTCCTAAATTGATTTTTTAAAAAATTGACTGTAGTCAATTTTGTGGGAAATACAAACAGATGACTAGTAATCATGAATAGTGAGTGTCTGTTTTAGGATGAGGTAAGGACAGTAGTTATCAGGGACCATGGTGAGGAAAAGCTGCCGAAGTCCTTGCTACCCTGCTACAGCTCAGCTCCCACAAAGGAGGGCTGGTCCATTCTACGTGGGAGTAGCCTTAGCCTTATTTTTATACTCTGTAGTTACGGTTTATGTTAGTTGAAATGCTATACTAAAGAATATTTACTTCATGGATGCCAACATTGTGTTTAACAACATAGGTTTGGAATCACACAGACCGAGGCCATATTTTACCGCCATAATTGACCAGCTCTGTACTGCTAGGCACAGTGTTTCTCAGCTGTGGTCGGTGGGCCGGCAGTGGAAAAAACACTAGACTAAACAAAATTCATAACTACTCTTCAACACCTAGTTTCTTTTACCAAATGGGGTTGATAGAATTGTAAAGATTAAAACAGCCAGTAAATATAAAGCATTGGCATAATTCTTGATAGATAGAAATCACTAATAAATGTTGACAATAATTATTTCTGCTTAAGTGGTGATTAAACTCTAAAAGTAGTGTATTTCTGAAAAAGTGATTCAACTGATATAAAAAGACAGAAAAATTGTGAGAATCTTTTTATATCAATAGCAACAAACCATATGATTTTAAAAGAAAATGATAAAACTCAGTGGAGTGTGATTTGTGAGAACATAAGGATTTAATTTCATTAAGTCCTTGTTAAACATATGTTTGTTTTCTCAATCAAAAGGTTAAAAGTATTATTTGTTGATCCTGTCAGTGAGGCTGAAGTTATGATTTATAACCATTAAGACCCAATTTCTTTTTAAGACTAAATTCTAACTAAGAGCCTTAGAGTTTCTCTGTTATTAGTTAAGATGAATTCATTGGATTATTCATATTAAATAGTACTAGCAAGCTATATTTTTCTTTACAACTGGTGTTAAAGTTTAATATTTTTAGAGGTTAAAAAGCCTGTGTTTATAGAATTAAAAGTAAAGTTACTGAATTAAAGCTTATTATTATAATGTGGTTAAATAAGTCATACTTCTCTGCCTTTTTGTTTTGCACCAAACTGTTAAAATTTAAAATTTATTTGCACTACATAAATGTACATTTTTCTTCAACAGTGGACATTCCTCTGGCTACGATAGTCGTTCTGCACGTGCTTTTCCATATGGCAATGGTAAGTATTTTTAGTTACCAGATTCCATTTGAATCAATAAAGGACTTAAATATTTTTATAGCAATGAAAACATACTTCCATGGTTTAAAATACTATGTATTAACTAAAGTAGTAATAACTAGATCTTATATTTAAGGTCAGTTAACAGATAAATTTTATTTTTTTATCAACTGAACTTTTAAAAATTAATGAATGATGATGTAACAGTGATATTTATACCTTTTCTTTTCCTTAAAAGATTTAGGATTTCTCACCAATTGTCTTTATGGTCCATAATCTTTCTGAGTTTTGACTCATAGTATCCATCTAGCCTTACTCTGATCTTTCCCCATCAATGGTTTATCTTTTTTCCTTGATCCTTTGGCTAGGTTCTCTATCAGGTTCACTCTTACCAACTTTATCCATTCCAAGGGCTTTTAATACCACTTTCTGCTTAGATCCTTGATTACTTACATATTTTTTTAAAGTGCTGTGCATTGGTACTAGGTTTTAGGGATACAGTAAACTAGACATAGACGTAGGTTTGCCCTTATCATGTTTATAGGGTAGTGAGGAAACAGCCAGGTGTAGAAGAGGGTGTCATGAGAGCATAGTGCCAGGGGTCTCCCATTCCCAAGGGGTGGAGCTATAAATGATGTGACTTGAAGTTCAAAACATGTTCAGAGATGTGGTAATGACAATGTGGTGGGCTTTATGAACTGGAAGAAGTGTGGTGTGGCTGGAGCGTAAAGAATGCATGATGAATGCCCAGAAATGAGAAGAGAAGATGCAGGGCCTTATAACTGTATAGTTTCAACCTGATTCAGAGGGCTCTGAAGAGTTTAGTATTATGCTGAGTTGTGAAATTGCTGGATTACCTTGGAGAAGTTCCATTCTGGTTCCCTACTGTGAGGAAATTATTGGTAGTAGAAGGTGGGAATGGCTCAGACACCTGCTTGATTAGGAGAACAGTAAACTGTTGGGAGTACATTCTGTGCTGCTTAACTGCATAACGATGCTCTGTCAGTGATGGTACAAACTACATATATATGTGACTTGTCCTATAAGATAATGGAACTAAAAAATTTCCATCGCCTCGTCACATCATAGCCATTGTAATGCATTATCCATGTGTTTGTGGTGATGTTGGTGTAAACACACCTGCCCTGCCAGTCATATAAAAGTATAGCACATACAGTTGTGTATAGTACATGATACTTAATAAAGGATTGTGTTAGTGGTTTATGTATTTACTATATTAAATGTTTTACCATTATTTTTAGAGTGTGCTATTTGTACTTACAAAAAAAAGGTTTGTTGTAAAACAGTATGCCATGTTACACGAGCCGCAGCCTCATACATCTCATTTTTACCACTTTTGATTTTGTCATTTTCTCTTGTGCTTGATTTAGTCTTGTGTTTCGTATAGTAACATGCTATTCCGGCTTGTAGCATATGCTACACCGGATAGCCATACCAGATAGCCTAGGTATATAGTAGGCTATACCATCTAGGTTTTTTAAGTGCACTCTTAATATTTGCACAACAAGGAAAATGCCTAATAATGTATTTCTCAGAATGTATCTTCATCATTAAGTGGCACATGACTATAATCCATGAGAAGAAATTATAGTGTCCTGTTTTCAGGTAGTACCATCAATCACAACTACTGTGCATCTTTCTAAGCCTTCATCTCTTCCTTTCCCTCTGCCTCTCAACCTTGGTTAGCTCTACTGCTACTTATAGCGTTTATACCTTGTCCTGTAACCAAAATTATGTCTGTGGCAAGATTTTTTATTCTAAAAGCTAAACAATAAACCTTATTTACATTATTATGACTAGAAGCATTGTGTACTATAGAGCTAGTTTTGATACTCAAGCCACTCAAAGGAGAACGTTCCTATGACAAATATATTAAAATTACCATTATATACTTCAACTGTGTAAAGTCATACCATGTTTTAATTGAGTTCATATTTGGACCATGACTTTCTCAACCTTGAGTATATAAAAAATATTCTCTAGAGTCTAGTACATATTTTTCCCCAGAAGTTTTCAGATTTTGTTTTTCATGTATATATCATTAACCCATTGTTGAGTAGTCTATCCTTCATAAGGATCATGAATCTGTTTCTTTGCTTTCTCGACTATTCATTTGGTTTCTTTAACTACTCTTTGTGCTAATAATGATACACTATCTTAATTATAAATTTTATTGTAAATCTGATACCTGGTTCAGCAAAATGTAACCTTTATTTGGAAGTATTCTTGAGCCACTGTTCTTCCATATTCATTTTAGAACCAACTTTACAAGTTCCATGAAAAACTGTTTAGATTTTTACTAAAATAACTAGCATTTATATTATGTATGTTAAATGACAAACTCATGTAATCCTGACAACCTTATAAAACAGGCATACTGTTATTATCCTCATTTTATGGACAGGAAAATGAAAAACAGCCAGATTAAGTAATTTCCCTAGTATCACAGTAAATGGCAGTCAGGATTTGAAACCCATGTAGCCTGGCTCTGTAGTTTTAGCTCTTATACCATAGGTTGAAATTCAGTTGAGCTCCCTATCAATTTTGTGTGAAATTCATACCTTACAACATGATTTCATCTATAAACAAATACTCACCATTTAGGGAGATGTCTTTTAATGTGTTTCAGTTAAGTGCTATAACTATATTCATATATATTACTTGCCTATCTTTGGCTAGATTTAGTAATAGGCATATGGTGTTTTTGTTGTTGTAAATGATATATTCATTTGAATTCCATGTTCTGTTGGCTTATATTTAGAAATAGAATTGGTTTTTGTTTCATTCATGTGTCTCTATATACTATGGAGTTATGCATAATAAAGGTACATACACCGATCATTGTATATTGATCATGTAGCCAGTTACCTGTTAAATTCTCACTATAATTTGTAAAGTGTCTTCAGGTAATACCATCTGCAGATAATGATTTTGTTCCTTTTCCGATTCTTCTTTCTCACCCTCCACCATTTTTTTGTTTGTTTGTTATTTTTACTGTTCTAAGTCCTCCATATAATGTTGAGGTATTGAAAGTAGAGTTCTTTTCTTAATACCTTTTTTTCAAAGCTTTTATAATTTTTACTACTACAGTTTTACTGTTAGGTTTTTGATAGAACCCTACATCAGTAAGGAAAATTTCTTGTAGTTTTCTAATAGTTTTTAAACTGAATGATCTTTATTTTTATCAACTGCTTTCTGAGATAATTATACTATTTTTCTCTAACTTGTTAATGTGGCAGATTTCTAATGTTTTTCTAATATTAAAACACTGTTTATTTGCTGAGATACATGATTGATTACTTTAAAAAAAGTACTGATTTATCTAGGATTTTGACATGGTCAATACCTTATAAACTAATAAAAACCCACCTATAAAAGCCATCTGATCTTGTGGAAAGGTTTTAAATTACTAATTTAATATCTTTAATAGTTATAGGATGATTAAGATTTCTTTTAGTTCTTGAGTCACTTTTGTTTGGTAATTTTTAAGAATTAATCTGTCTGCAGCTAAGTCTTTAAATGTGTTCTCATCAAGTGTGTAATTTATGCATTGTTTAATCTCTGCACCATTTGTAGTTGTGGTCTTGTTTTGGTTCTGATATTGTTCATGCAGTCTCTTTCTGTATAGTCTTGTCAGAGATTGTCATGTTTTATTTGTCTACAAAAACCAACTTCCTACTTTTTATTTGTGTATTATTTTTCTGTTTTCTTGATTTATACTTTTTATTATCTCTCTTCTTTTAGATTATTCTGTTTTTCATAATCTTTCTAAATTTTATTTAGAAAATTGAATTTAGCAGGGTGACATTTATCAATAAGAGTACATAGGTTTCAGGTAAACATTTCTATAGCATTTGAACTTGATTATATTCTATACCCATCACCCAAGGTCAAATAATTTTCCATTGCCGTGTATTTGTCCCTCTTTACATCCTTACCCCTCCCCTCCCCCACATTCCTCTCTCTCATGGTCCCCTCCCCCTGGTAACGACTTCACTTTTATCTATGTACATGAGTCTCAGTTTTATATCCCACCTATTTGTGAAATCATACAATTCTTAGCTTTTTCTGATTTACTTATTTCACTCAGTATAATGTTCTCAGGATTCATCCATGTTGTCATAAATGGCAATATGTCGTCATTTCTTATGGCTGAGTAGTGTTCCAGGGTATATACACTGCTCACAAAAATTAGGGGATATTTTATTGCTTCATATTCATTTTAAAATATCCCCTAATTTTTGTGAGCAGTATATGTACCACATCTTTTTTTATCCAGTCCTCTCTTGAGGGACACTTTGGTTGTTTCCAAGTCTTGGCCAATGAATAATGCTGCGATGAAAATGGGGGTGAATGTGTCTTTATGTACCAATGTTTTTGAGTTTTGAAATAGATAGCCAGTAGAGGGATTGCTGGGTCATATAGTAGTTCTATTCTTATTTTCTGAGGAACCACCATACTTTCTTTCATAATGGTTGTACTAATTTGCATTACCACAGCATGAATGATTCTTCTCCACAGACTCTCCAACATTTGTTACTACCTGTCTTGTTGATAATAGCTAATCTAACAGGTGTGAGGTGGTAGTTTTGATTTGCATTTCTCGAATAGCTAGTGAAGATGAGTATCTTTTCATATATCTGTTGGCCATTTGGATGTCTTCATGGGAGAAGTGTCTGTTCAGATCCTCTCCCCATTTTTTAATTGGATGGTTTGTTTGTTTGTTGCTGAGCTTTGTGAGTTCTTTATGTATTTTGGATATTAACCCCTTATTGGAGCTTTTGTTTGCAAATAGCATCTCCCATTTAATTGGCTGCCTATTTGTTTTGTTGCCAGTTTCTTTTTCTGTGCAGAAACTTTTTAGTTTGATATAGTCCCATTCATTTATTTTTGCCTTTATTTCTCTTGCCTTTGGGGTCAAATTTATAAATTGTTCTCTATGGCCAAGGCCATGAATTTAGTACCTATGTTTTCTTCTATGTAATTTATTGTTTCAGATCTTTTGTTTAGGTCTTTGATCCATTTTGAATTAATTTTTGTGCATGGGGACAAAGTATAGTCAAGTTTTATTCTTTTGTATGTGGCTTTCCAATTTTCCCAGCACCATTTATTGAAGAGGCTTTCTTTCCATTGTGTGTTTTGGGCTCCTTTGTCAAAGATTATTTATCCATATATATGATTCTGTGCCATTGGTCTGTGTGTCTGCTTTCCTGCCAATACTGTGCTGTTTTGATTGTCATGGCACTATAGTATAATTTGAATTCTGTGATTATCATGGCTCTATAGTATAATTTGAATTCTGTGATTAAAGTTAGAAGCTTAGTGTGTTAATTTTTCATCTTTTTTTTTTTTTTTTCATTTTTCTGAAGCTGGAAACAGGGAGGCAGTCAGACAGACTCCCGCATGCGCCCGACCGGGATCCACCCGGCATGCCCACCAGGGGGCGATGCTCTGCCCCTCTGGGGCATCGCTTTTTTGCATCCAGAGCCATTCAAGCGCTTGAGGCAGAGGCCACAGAGCCACCCTCAGCGCCCAGGCAAACTCTGCTCCAGTGGAGCCTTGGCTGCGGGAGGGGAAGAGAGAGCAGAGAGGAAGGAGAGGGGGAGGGATGGAGAAGCAGATGGGCGCTTCTCCTGTGTGCCCTGGCCGGGAATCAAACCTGGGACTCCTGCACACCTGGCCGATGCTCTACCGCTGAGCCAACCGGCCAGGGCCTTTTTCATCTTTTTTAATGTAGTGCTTTTGGAGAGTAACTTTTCATCCAGAACAGTTTGCATCTCTAGACATTTGATGTTTATAATCAGTTCCTAAATGATTTAAAAAATTTTTTTGACACCTGAGTTATGAGAAATGTATTTTTAATTTGAAATATATAGAGATTATTTTTTCATAAATGTAAAAATTTACTAATTTAAATTGTATGGTGATCAGGGAATAGAGTGTTTATTTTATCCTCTGAAAGTACATAGTCTATTTTTGTAAATGTTACATATGTGCTTGAGAAGGAGTATTCTTTAACTTTTATAGACAGTATTCTGTTATGTTCATTATCAACCTTGTTAACAGTGCTTTGTTCAAGCCTTACATATCTGCAGCAATTATATTGTCTGCTTAAGGTATCAATAATTGAGATAAATTTGGCATTCTCTCATAATCTTTGTGGATTTTTTTATTTCTACTTATATTAGTAGTAGCTCTTACTCTCTAAAACTTAAAGTTATGGTGTTAGACACTGGGGAGTTTAATTTGTTCTGTCTTCTTGGTTAGTTACATTTTCCATCTTTATGTAGTTATTCTTTCCTAGATAATTTTTACTATACGACTCAATTTTGTCATACAGTAAGAGATTGAGGGATATTAATATTTTTTCTCCCGTCCTTTCAACCATTTTATGTGGTTTTCATCTTCAGAATATAGTCCCAGTTTTTAGAAGTATGAATAAAAATCCTGTTATCTAACCTATACATTCAGTCCTGATGAAGTTGATCTTCTATAGTATTCTGACTGTTGAGCTAATAACCTTGTTGACCTCACCCCCATGTTTTCCATCTTTGTTGAATTGATTTTTTAAAAATTCTGTTTTTTTCCTTTATTGTTTTGAAAAAATATATATTTTATTGGTTACTCTTTAAATGAATTATAAATCTATCTAATAGATGTACTTCTGCTGAACTCTGTTGATTCCAACATTTGTTTTTTTGTTTATAAATGCCTTTGTTTTGTTTTCTTATTTTTGAAATAATTTATTCAGTACGTGTTTCTAGATTGACCGTCATTTTCTCTTTGAAGGTAATCCTAATAAAATCTGGTTTATATTTTTGATATTGCTAAGTTTGTCGTGTCTATATTTCTGGTTCCTGTTCACCTTGCAAAATGAAATGTCTTTATATGTTAGGTCTTTTTAAGGTTTGTTTCTGGATATTCCCCCAATCTGTGGCACCATCTAATTTCTAATTATAAGTTTTCAATATAATTTAATGAAACATTTTTGGTAGGAGTTTTGTCTTTATTTTTTAGTACTTTTTCTGGTCTTTTTCTTTTGTCTTTTTTTTTCTTTTGTCTTTTAAATACCATAACTTTTGTTTTTAATTGTTATGTTGTGGTTTTTTTAGTTGCCTTTCCCCACCTTCCTGGTTCTGCTCCATCGTGGCCTAGTCTTGTGGACACCAGCAAGCAATGGGACTATTATGCAAGAAGAGAGAAAGACCGAGACAGGGACCGAGACAGAGACCGAGACCGAGAGCGCGACCGGGACAGAGAGAGAGAGCGCACGAGAGAGAGGGAGAGGGAGCGCGACCACAGTCCTACGCCCAGTGTTTTCAACAGGTTTGTGGAATGTGCATGAGTTTGTATACATGTATTTATGTGCACTGTAGGTTTTATATTTGATAATAGGATGGAAAATCTAATTCAGTTGAGAAAGGATTGCTTGAAGAGTATTTATATTTAGGATAGCCATATTTTTAAAATACAGTAGTCTTCAAATCTGCTTACTTCACCCTTAAAAGAATTTTGAAAACGTTGTACCCCCACACATATATTGCCATCTATAATTTTCACCTTAAATGTAAATAGTTGGCAATATATAATTTCCAATGTATTATAAACGTTACAGTTTTAAAACAAAATTATTGCTCTTTTAAATATATCTGATGGGTTAAGAACATTATAGTGATTTGCTAAACATCATCATCCATTTTTTTTTTTTTTTTTTTCTGAAGCTGGAAATGGGGAGAGACAGTCAGACAGACTCCCGCATGCGCCCGACCGGGATCCACCCGGCACGCCCACCAGGGGCGACGCTCTGCCCACCAGGGGGCGGTGCTCTGCCCCTCCGGGGTGTCGCTCTGCCTCGACCAGAGCCACTCTAGTGCCTGGGGCAGAGGCCAAGGAGCCATTTCCAGCGCCCGGGCCATCTTTGCTCCAATGGAGCCTTGGCTGCGGGAGGGGAAGAGAGAGACAGAGAGGAAGGAGGGGGGAGGTGGAGAAGCAAATGGGCGCTTCTCCTATGTGCCCTGGCCGGGAATCGAACCCGGGTCCCCCACACGCCAGGCCGATGCTCTACCACTGAGCCAACCGGCCAGGGCCATCATCCATTTTTTAAAGTGCATGAACAAGCTTTCTTTAATAGGTGGACATTAAGTTTTTTTTGTTTTTTTTTTGAGGTGGAATTCTTATTTCTGAGCTACTTCCCCCAAAGATTTTTTTTTCCAGTGAGAGGAGGGGAGACAGAGACACAGACTCCCACATGCTCCCCCTTTGGGGTCTACCTGGCAAGCCCACTAGGGGGCAATGCTCTGCCCATTTGGGATGTTGCACTGTTGCTCAGCAATCCACCTCTTCTTAGCTCCTGAGGCAGAGGCCATGGAGTCATCCTAATGCCTAGGGCCAACTTGCTCCACTAGAGCCATGGCTGCAGGGGGTGGGGGAGAGAGAGAATACCAAGAGCAGATGGATGCTTCTCCCATGTGCCCTGACTGGGATTCCAACCCGGGTCATCCACACGCCGGCAGAGGCTTTACCACTGACCCAACCAGCCAGGGCCCCCAAAGACTTACTATAATGTAAATATTTTTATTCTTAAGACAATCTTTTTTAATTGATCATCCTGTCAGTCTTCCTTACAACGTACTTGTGTAAGTTAAAATGCATAAAAAACTTACTGACCATATGAATTTTAATTATTTAAAATTTTCCCTGGTTTTAATTATCATTATTTATTTGTATATATAAATATAATATAGCCTGACCAGGCAGTGGTGCAGTGGATAGAGCATAGGACTGGGGTGTGAGGACCCAGGTTTGAAACCTCGAGGTTGCAGGCTTGAGCGTGGGCTCATCTGATTTGAGCAAGGCTCACCAGCTTGAGCCCAAGGTTGCTGGCTGGCTTGAGCAAGGGGTCACTCGGTCTGCTGTAGCCCCCTGACCAAGGTACATATGAGAAAGCAATCAATGAACAGCTAGGGTGCCACACTAAAATGTTGATGCATCTCACCTCTCTCCCTTCCTGTCTATCTGTCCCTGTCTCTCTCGGTCTCTGTCACACACACACAAAAGATTGTATTCTAATGTAATTGGTAAGAGACAGCTCTCATTGTCAAGTTAGATAGCTAGACTGCATTCAGTTTCTAATGGAAAAAAAAGTCTTCCTTCACTTTTCTTTTTAGTCAAATGAGTTAATATATATATATATTCTCTTACTTAGAGTTTAATAAACAGAATAGTCACAGAGCTCAAAATAAGGTGCTGTATTCCAATACTTTGCTTTTCTTTAAAAAGATTTTTTGTTTTTGTTTGTACTAGTTCAGGGGAAATTGTTATGACTCCCACCACATTACAGCATGTATGAAGTAAGATATTCCATTTCTTACTCCATACTTTGTTTTTAGAAGAATGATCTATAAGATAGGAAAACCTAAAGCCCTAAAAGACACTTTTATGAGTCCTTGAATAAAATAAGTCTCACTGCCATTAATATTATGAATTAGAACTGCTTGATGCCATGATGGTTTTTATACCCTGAGCCAATATAGTATACCATAGTAAAATTGGTGAAAGGAATGCCCTTTTTTTTTTTTTGTAAAGGGCCTGGAGGGTGATTGTAAGAGAAGCAGGTTAGCTGGAGAAGTAGCATGGTGTTTTACCTGCAGTAATATTATGAGGCAGTTCAGATTTAGGAAAGATAAATACAGAATTTGGGGATCTGGAAATTGTATCCGTAATATGTTCTGTGCCAGTGGAAAGAATTCACACAGTGCTGTGGGACTGGCATGTCCTGCTGGCCTGAAAGATAAACTCCTGATTCTTCTTATGATCCACAAGTCAGGAGTCATGCACCTTGCTACATTTAACCCCAGTTCTCTCACAAACCAATGCACTGCAGCTTCTGGCTGTGTGGCCTGGTTGCTATTCTGGGAGTGTCTCATGGTTCCATACTTTCTTTGTTCATGTTGTATAATTTTTTTTTTTTTTTTTTTCCATTTTTCTGAAGCTGGAAACAGGGAGAGACAGACTCCCGCATGCGCCCGACCGGGATCCACCCGGCACGCCCAACAGGGGGCGACGCTCTGCCCACCAGGGGGCGATGCTCTGCCCATCCTGGGCGTCGCCATGTCGCGACCAGAGCCACTCTAGCACCTGAGGCAGAGGCCACAGAGCCATCCCCAGCGCCCGGGCCATCTTTGCTCCAATGGAGCCTTGGCTGCGGGAGGGGAAGAGAGAGACAGAGAGGAAAGCGCGGCGGAGGGGTGGAGAAGCAAATGGGCGCTTCTCCCGTGTGCCCTGGCCGGGAATCGAACCTGGGTCCTCCACACGCTAGGCCGACGCTCTACCGCTGAGCCAACCGGCCAGGGTGTTCATGTTGTTTCTTACCTCTCTGCTTCACAAACTTTATTCATTCTTCAAGGTCCAGCTCACATCTGTCTTCTGTGAGCATCTCTGAACCTGAAAGAATTAATTTTGTTCACATGTTCCCTAAGTATTTTATATATTTTCTTTAGCAGGTTTTTCTTAGTAAGCCTCTTTAAGGGCATTGACCACCGTTTTTCATTTCTGTGTCAGTGTACAAAGTGACTTATGTATTTCAGGGGAGGAAGGTAAATATAATAGAGAAAAACAATTTTGGAAACTTGGTAAAACCTTTATCTAGAAAGACTTTTAAATGAACAAAAATTAAGTTAAGGCTAACTTTATACTAAGTATTTTTATGGGTGACATAAATAAATGTAAGATACATAGACAGTTTTCTAGTAATGCTGAATGAGATAAAGCATTGTATCAGTTCAGACATGAGCATATATGCTTGACTGAAGCAGTATGTATGTGTGTGTGTGTGTGTGTGTGTGTGTGTGTGTGTGTGTTTATTTATTTATTTTTATTAGTTGTGGTCATCTAATCATAGACTCTTAAACCCAAAAGGTCCTTAGGGATTATCTAGTCTAAATTTTTATAAGATGAGGAAATAGATGCATAAAGAAATATTAGACAATGGTAGAACCATACTACCTACTGGAAATGTGGTTGAGATCTTAAAGTTCTTTCCAGTCTTGAAATTCAATAGTTAATTATATTGCGTGAATTAAGTAAATCAGAAAAAGCTAAGAATTGTATGATTCCATACAGAGGTGGACACAAAATTGAGACTCATGGACATAAATAGGAGTGCAGTGGTTACTAGCAGGGGTGGTGGGGGGAGAGGAATGGGGGAGAGAGAGGGACATAAAGGGGGAAAATATAAGGTGTCGCAGGATGATTTGACTTTGGGTGATGGGTATACAACATAATCGACTGTCCAAATGATGTGGAAATTTTTGCCCAAAATCTGTGTAATCTAGTTGATCAGTGTTACCCTGTTAAACTTAACTAAATAAAAAATAAATTCGATAGTTTAAAATTGGTTTTATCCTTTTCCATATTACTCTCTATGCACTTGATTTCCTTTTCCCCCCTTTTTTTGGGTGAGAGAGGTCACAATTCATTCATTTATGTAACTGACATTTTCTGAGTCCCTGTTATGTACCACACACGGAGCTGTGCGCTGACGATACAGAATTATTCGTACACTACCCTTTCAGATTTAACCATGTAATATTGTCAAGTGACTAGGAGTGGTTAGTAGTTTAAAACTTTACAAGATACAGTAAGAAACTGAATGGGATTTATTAATCTTTTCTATAGTTCCTAATAGGACTTATATTTTGTAGAAACCTGATAAACTTTTATTAACTAAATGAATGTGATACATACATGTTTGTATGAATGTGTGAATGTATGTTTTGTGTTTATGTGGTGGGACATATACTGTTAACTTTAGCTGCATAGGTCAGCATGATTCTGTTAAGCTCAAGGGCATTGCTTTCCAGAAGGTTGAATTGTTTCTAATGCAGTTAGACTATTTGACTGTTACCTCTAGAATGTCCATACTCACAGGCTAAGGAGCTTATTGTAAAACTTGATGGTAGAGAAGATTGAAAGGAATGGCTTTGCTACAGCTCATAAATTTTCTTTGAATAAACATATGTAACGTAAGGTTTATAGAATATCTGAAGCAAAATCCCAGATTCAATTTCACATACACATGCTGCTTAACTTTTATTAAAACCAAAGTGTTAAGGGTTAAACCACATTTAATTTTCAGGTTGTTGTGCTGTAGGGCATCAGAAGTGAGTGTTTGCCTAAGTCTGACTAAAAGTTCAAGGCCACAGAGGCAATAGGTGGAGGAATTTTGTGTTGTTCTGAATTATCCCAGGAATAAAGTGTTTCCTGGAAAATTCAGGTGAACTAAAAGACCTTTATTTTTTTTTTGAAGACTGACATTTTAGCAGTATGGCATATAGTATGTGTTGTGTTACAAATTATAGGGTCATTGTTTTGAAAATTACAGACCAGTTTCAACATCTGGTCTTTAGGTCACTTACTGTGGGCCAGAATGAAGTCTGTTGGTTCTAGGGTATTTGAATGAATGCTAATGATTTCCAGGCCCAGAGAAACTTTTGCGCTGCAGCTGCTTATCTAAGAAGGGGTCTTTGTATTTTGTGTATGAGACCAAATCTCCCATCTTCTGTAGTAAGGTTCCCATCATATGGTTGCTTTTATAATCTTAAAAGGCCTCAAAGCTATCAAAAATTGATGTTAGCATAAGAAAGTTCCAAATGACAAATTAAGAGATAACTGACTTTGTTTTAATGTAAACCTAGTTGGAATCATTACAAAGAGAGCCTCATTTTTTAAGAAGATAATATTAACAACATTCCTTTGTCCTGGTACATGGTAGTTTATTCTGCTTCAGAAACGTTACAAATATTTTTGGCCCTGGCTGGTTTGCTCAGTGGATAGAGCGTCAGCCTGGTGTATGGATGTCCCGGATTAGATTCCCGGTCAGAGCACACAAGAGAAGTGACCATCTGCTTCTCTCTCCCTCCCTCTCCCCCTTCTCTCTCTCTTCCGCTCTTATAGCCAGTGGTTTGATAGGTTTGAGTGTGACCCCGGGTGCTGAGGATAGGTCCGTTTCCCTTAGCCTCAGGTGCTAAAAATAGCTCAGTTGATTCAAGCATTGGCTTTAGATGGGTTGCTGGGTGGATCTCAGTTGGGGCACATGCAGGAGTCTCTCACTATCTCCCCTCCTCTCACTTAAAAAAATAATAGTAATAATTTTGCTTTTGCAAAATTGAGCAGTAAGTTTACTGAAGATGGTGAGCCTGCATGTTGGCTGCCATTTATCGAGGGCCTTCTCTTGTACCAAGCACTGTATAAATGTTATTGCCAATTCTACAACAACCCTGAAAAAAACTGTTGCCAGTTTTACAGATGTTCTAAACTGAGGCCTGGACAGGTTATGTAACTTACCCTGGGTCACACATTTAGTAAGAAATAGAATCAGGGTGTGATCCTGGGCCTACTCTACCTATATTCTTCCCACTACTCTACATTGCCTGTCAACATTGCTTTTCAAGTGACATGCTTCCACCTTCCAAATACAAAGTATGTATTTATAGTTAGGGGAAAAAGCTTATGTATACATATGTACTCACACACACTTATATACCTATACTTGTATATTAGTACATTTTCTTGTTTTAATAAAGTATTTTTAAAATATAATGTATTGAAGCAGTAATAACTAGATCAGGAATATGACTTGCATTAGGCATAGCACTACTGCATCGTTACTTTGGCTAGGAGACCAGAGGCTGATTTTTGTATATGGCTTATACTTTCACCTGATTCTATCTCCTGTAACTCTACTGACATTCCTCAACACCTTGATGCTTCAAATTAATAATTTGTATTAAATATGTATTTCTATCCAAGACTCTTCAGCACACAGTGTTCTCTAAAAGATATTTTCATTCATTCTAAATGAGTTTACTGATATTGGGTTGTAAAAAGTATTGACATCTTTGCTGAACAAAAAAGAGAGACTGGAATGATTGGAAAGAGAAGAGAAGAATGTCAGTGAAGGGACATGAGAAGAGGACGTGGCTAGGGAGGGCAAGTATACCACCAGACCCAGTTTCCCCAGCCCATTCTATCCAAAGTCAGGAAATGGAGGTGCAGCTCACGGTGATGCATTTGAGGTTACTAGACCTGTGAATCCCTTCTCGCCACATACCTGTAATTGGGATGTCAGAATGCAAGTGTGTCCACTGGCATCTTTTTGCCTGCATTTTTTGTGGGTATTGTAGAAGTTGATGCCCCTCTGGTCTTCATTCCTGTACCTCTTCAATATATGAACGTAATCTTTATGTGATTGAAAAACTTAAGAACCTTCATCTACTTTTTACTGTATAGCCTTTGTGAGCTAAATATTTAAAATACATTTTTAGACTCTGTGTGCCTACCATTTTACAAGTAATGTGAGAATTTTGGTTGGTATCTGAAATATGCAAACATGCTTTTAATCCTAAGAGGAGTAAAAGAAAGCTAATTAAAATTAAATTAGTTACAGCTTACAGTTTTTGAAGAAAAACAGCATTATTTTATAAAATACCCTATAACAATTGTGAAAGCACAGAACAAAATTGTTCCCTTAACATTATATATAATTACATATTTTGTATTCTTGTATTAGCTTTAGTCCTGATTTAGGAATGGCATTGTTTCCCCCTCAGTTCAACAAATATTTTGCATCTGTTCTCTATAAGGTGCTAACATGGGGCCTTCTGGTTTGGGCTCAAGTCATCAGTTTGAAATCATTCACTGTTAATAGTCCAGTTGTCAAGAAAAGTTGTTTCTATTCTAATTTCAGTGATGAAGAACGATACAGATATAGGGAGTATGCAGAAAGAGGCTATGAGCGTCACAGAGCAAGTCGAGAGAAAGAAGAACGACATAGAGAAAGACGACACAGAGAGAAAGAGGAAACAAGACACAAGTCATCTCGAAGGTTTGTTCTTTAATAAAATAGTGAGTCACTTTGAAGCTAAGAAACTGATGTGACTTCAGGAAGTAAAAGCAAACTTTCCCAATAAGCAGTAGAAGACAGGTATAATTGGAAGATTAAGAATAATCCTTTGAAGTAGTTGGTTCTTAGAGGCTTCCACAAAGATTTTTAAATCTAACTTTTAAAACTAATTAGACTATGTTTAATACTAGTAAACCAAAATTAGCATGGAATATAAAATATAATTAGTCTTATTACATTGTCATGTTTGACATGTTAGTATGTCATATGACATACAAATTTAACATATGAACCAGTCTCTAATAGTAATTATTATTAAAGCAGTTTAATTAAAGGAAATTCAGAACCGTGTCATCTCAAATAATAAATTATGAAATTCTAATGCTTATCATTTGCCTAAAATCAGTCCTAGAAAGTATTTCTGATTTAGTGCTTCAGTTTTTCATTTATAATTTGTTTTTCAGAATAAAGTATATGGACCCTGGAAATCTAGAATAGTATTGGTGAAGATGAGCCTATAATGTAAATATAATTCAACATAACAGTCACAAAAAAGTGATTACTCCCTACAGTGTTTGAGAAAAATAATGTGTTAAAAAATTTTAAATCCAGCATTGAGGATTTACTTAGGCAAAGTGGATTTTTTTTCACAACTTGTATACTTAAGCATTTTTAAGAACACACCTTTTTGTTTTTCTAGTAATAGTAGACGTCGCCATGAAAGTGAAGAAGGAGATAGTCACAGGAGACACAAGCACAAAAAATCTAAAAGAAGCAAAGAAGGAAAAGAAGCTGGCAGTGAGCCTGCCCCTGAACAGGAGAGCACCGAAGCCACCCCTGCAGAATAGGCATGGTATAACCTTTTGTGTATATTAGTACCAGAAATAGATACTACAGATCTTGTTTATTTTTCTGGATAATGTTTAAGAAATTTCCCTTTAGTCTTTTGTTAGTATAACTTTTTTTCCAAAATAAAAGTGAATTTTCATGTTAAGTTAAAAATCTTTGTTTTGTAATATTTAAAAAATAAGATAGCAATGACTTTATATCCAAGAAAGTAATGTGAATGAGTCACTCAGCAGGGAATTGAAAGAGCTGTGTTCAGCTGTGTATATACCAGTATCTGATAAAGGTCAAGCTTCCATCTTGGCCATAGTTTTCTTGAGTTAAATACTAGTCTCTGAAGAGGTTACACTGCAAAAGGCATGAAAGGGCACCTCTGAGTCTTGAGATAAAAACTAATCTTTTAGCATTACCTTAGCATATTAAAGAACTCATACAGTTTTGAGATCACAACTTTTTGATAGGTTTTCAGTATTCTGTATCTAGGTTAATGGTGAAATTAAATGGGGAACTTTTATATCTAGAATAATAAAATCTGATGGTATTTGTGTGGCCTCCACAAAACAGCTTAGCCTAAGTGTAGTTCCTAGCAGGCAGGCGGACACTTGTCACTGACACAAGTTTGAATTTCCTCATGGCCATCTGTATGAACCAGGGTCAAGCTGGTGTGGCCTTTGAGGCTTTTCCCAAGGCTCATTGGTGGAGCAGCCTGCAGGTTTTTATACAGTTAATATCTATACTGTGAATCAAAATTAAGTGACAAGAGCTTCAGTTATTTCCTATTAAATCAAAGAACAAGTTTATAGTTCTGTGAACAGTTTCAGGGTTACCTCTTAGGTATTTGTCAGTGATGATAACAACATGGTTTTGAAAGAATTACTAGGTTTTTTTAAATAGAGGTAATAGAAATGAATTTAGTATCACAAAAAGACAACTATAATTTTAAAAAATATTTATTTCACATGATGAAAGGAACATTTTTCAGTAATGTACTTTTACAATCCCCTGGCTGTAAATTGTTTTTAAAATACCCATAATGTACCCTTGCAGACCTCAGCATATATCAGATTTTTAATTTAACTTAATTGTATGATTCAAATTCATTATGGACATACAAACCACTTCATCTGTTTAAGAGCTTTATTAAATAGAAAAATATAAACTTAAAGATGTAGAGTGATGCAAAATCCTCCACACTGAATAAAAACTATTAGTGTTATTTGTGTTTTGAGAATTATCTTTTTTGAGGTGTAACTGGCTTTTATTAGGTCATACTTTTGCTGAAATTAACGTTCACATTTTTACAATGTAGCCTTTAAATACAAAAATTGACAAGATAAATATATTGTTTCAATACATTTCTGATTTTCTGTGACCCGTCATTCATTCTATAAAAAAGTGCCAGGCCAAGAAACAATAGTGAGAGTGATTTTTCCTTTAAGTTCTTTCAGCATCCTTGCCAAGCAAGCATGTATCATTCCAGATGTATTCCTCCCATTGACAGCAAGAAGAATATCACCACATCTAAAAAAAATAGATAAAACAAGGATCAAATTAACATTTTGATCCATAGCTAAAGTTAATTCAAGTTTATTTGGTGGTCCTAATTTTTGTTACATCTGTTAATTTTAATAACATAACTTCTCATGGTTTTTTTCTCCTTTCCTCACTTAAATTTTACAAACTCTCCACTCACCTTGCATTAGAAGAGATGCTAAAAGTAAAGCAAGTTGCTGTATGGGACCAAAGAACTATAATCATTTTGGATTTCTTAGAAATTGACTACATAAAATCTGTTTAATTTCTTACCAATAAAAAGGTATACATGCCTTATTTTAAGTGGGGCCAACTTTTACATGTATAATACAATATTTGATTATAAGTTTTTTGTGGGGTTTTTTGGTAAATAGTTGTCATTACCTAATTCTTCCATCATTGTATGCTGGTGTTCCTTCAACAATGGATTTGATGAAAAAAGGTTTGTTCCCATTGTATTCTTCGTAACCTCCTACAATGCAAAAGCCTAGACTTCCAGCTGTGTTTCTTCGTAATATAACATCTTTACAGTTATACAGGTACCTGAAATAGAATGTAACCAATATATAAGCACAGTTAGGTTGAACTCATAGTCAATAATTATAGTGATTCATTTCCCATTTTCTTTATTAGCGTTTTTTTAGGGTAAATAGCAATGGATGGGTCTCACTCAAAATTGTGTCATAGCCTGTTGACCTTTTGCTGTTAGCTGGCTTTTTCTAATTGAACTTCCATTTTCCATTGTTAAAAACCTTTTTAAAAAATGACACCAAATGTTTTGTTTGTACGTCTGCTGGGAAAGGTAATCATAAAAGATTTAATGCCTAAATTTATACTAAGCAAAAAGTTGGATATGCATAAATTGTTATTGGTAAACCCAATTCAAGCATACTTATGGATGCCGTTTTTATTTACTTGTACATATAATTTTAAATGAAGGCAAAATTCTTAGAATGATTAATCTCAGTGAAAAAATTTAAACCTACCCTAATGCATTTGTTGGAAGTTTTGGACTTTTTGAAAAATATTAGTTTATCTGTAGTTCTATGTGTTTAATAAAGGTTATAGAGATACATGAGGCATAAAATGAGTGGAAATTGTACATTTAAAGATTATTAAGAATTATTCATATTGGAAGAGAGAAAACTGACAGTAAAAGGTATAGCAGAAGGGAAAACCACAGGCTGTCTATAAATGAGTAGGATCTTCAGCTAAACTAGAAATATAGGTTGAAGAAGTGTATGATGGTTCGGTGGCATTTGGATCAGTGTTCATATAGGTACAGGCTAAGTGCAGACTGTATTACCGTTAGGATAGAGGTTGTACTTCCAGAGCTGGAGTTGACTCTAAAATCCCCCACTCCAGTAACTGGTTTAATGGAAACTGAACATTTCCATGTTGATTAAAAAAATTAAACCAGAATATTGTTTTGTTTATAAGCTGTACCTTAAAATATTAACATTTTGAAAAAAAACCCCAAAATATCTTGTGAAATGATGTTAAGTGACCAACAAATGTCAGTGACATTTGTTAAACTCTGAATTTAAATGTGAGCTTTTTTCCTATCCTGAACTTATTCTAGGTAGGCCTAATTGAAGATTTTTGCAAAATATAAAGAATAGCAAGTACCTTGTTAATGTTTCCAAATAAGAAACTTATGGTTTGCCTCAAAAATAATTTAAACTGTTGAAAGGAGTTGGTAAGTATGGTGAAGCCTTTGGTTGCTCTAGAAGCTATACATATTTCTTTTCTCACTGCTGGTCCCTTTACTCAGCCCTCTTCTCAGTGGCCCTCAGTATTTTTCTGAGCCCCTGCATGATTCTAAAATTATGTGCCCTTCAGGGTCTAGGGCAATAGTGAGTGGTCCACTGATAGGCAGACACCTGTTCCGCGTGGAAACACCAGAAGTAGGCAGGCCGACTGTTTAGCAGAGCTTCCCCCAGCCCAGTGTGGAGGAGGAGGGCATACGTGAGGTGATAACCCAGACAGAAACCGCTAGGACAGGAAGTAGCTGTCAGTATGGAAAGGGAAAGGAGGGAGACATGTACTGGGATTTGCCTTGCAAGGCTGATCTTAGTCGGTTTGGGAGAAGTAAAGAAACCCTAGCACCTGGAGTACGAACCCCCAGCAGTTAGCAGCTCCAGGAAAGATTTACTTAACTCAAACACTAAAAAAGAATCAGCAGCAACACTATAAACACGAGAAAGGAACAGTATAACGCTGACGAGACTAAAACCACTCTCCAGAAAAATGCCACCACAGAAATGAAATGCTGCTACAGAAAATGAAATTCTAACCATTATTACTGTGAATTAAAACTACTTATCAAATTATAAAAGATCAGTGAAGATTTCAAGGAAGAGATGAGACAAGAATGAGCCAACAGAAGAAAGAAGTGGAAGAGAAATATGAAAACAGAAGTGGCTACAAAAACAAAGATACACTACTGAAAACAGTAAGGGATATGAAGGACAAATTAAAATAAGCAAAGAAAGTAATAGAAATAAACATTTGAAATGAATTCAAGAGAAAATGGAAGGTATAGAACACAACATATCAAATACATAAATGGACTCCTGAAAAGAACTCAAGTTATTTTGAACATTAGGTGAAAAGACCAAGCCACACATAGATGGGAAGAAATGAGATGAGCCACACTGTTCTCTGCCCCACGATTCAATGCTGGTTAACAGTGATACAATGCCTACAAAGTCAGAGTGGGATAAGATCGTAGACCCAGGCAAACTGTCACATGGTTATACATCCACTGGTAGGTAATTGAACCATTTCCTACTGGTAGTGTATGCTGTCATTATACATTGCTTAGGAATTCTTATTTTAGCATTGTTTGTGAACACAAAGTTGGAAAACAACCTAAGTGTCTACTATCAATTCAATAAATGGTGGTACCTTGATACAATAGGATACGATTGAGCCACTGAAAGAATGAGGCAGCTTCATACGTACTGATATGAAATGATAGCCAAGGTGTATTAGATTTCTTAAAAATCATTGAGTACATAATAGTGTGTACGTCACCACTGTGTGTGTGTGTGTGTGTGTGCACGCACGCGCGTGCACAAAAATACATCAACGGGGCCAGCAAACTATAGCTCAGCCCACCTGTTTTTACAAATAAACAGCTGTGCTCTTTTGGTTACGTATTGTCTATGGCTGCTTTCACACTGCCACAGAACTGAATAGTTGTGACAGACAGTATGACCCACAGAGTCTAAACTCTGACCCATTTTAGAAACGGTTTGCCACCGCCTGACAGATACTCCCTGAAAAAATACAGAGAATTGGTGACGTAGATTACACTGAGCAGACCTGAGGGGACTAGGGTGGTGACTCAGCTTTTCACTCTAGACCCATTGGTGCCCTCTGAATTGTGTACTGTGCTTGTGAAATGACCGCAAGGAGAGAAGGAGATGAAACTACGAATTGTCAGGGCACTGAAAACCAGTGTTGTCTGCCTTTCTATTCTAAAGGAAAAGAGCAAAATCCAGATTGTTCTGGCAAGAGCAGGGACAAAGGAGGGGAAGAAAGCCATTTACTTGGTCATATTTGAAATAAAAAGCATCTGTTTGTCCCCTCTGACATGAACCTTAATTACATAACAATAGATTTGAAGCACAGAAAAATTATCTATATATATATTGCAATTTCAAAAATATTTTTTAACAATAAAAAGTTAACACTGTTCCATCTAGGCTCAGTTCTAAGATAAAGATTTTTAAACTGCCTTAATGCTCAGTGTTCAACTATTTAAAATTGTACTCATTTAAAATTGATCAATTCCTGAAGGCTCAAAGAGGAGTCTAGGTCAATTTGTATTTGAGTTAGGGATGTTTTTTTAAACCTCATTTAAACTTAAAAAAAAAGAGAATGAGAGAAGCTGACCTATCTCCACCCTCAAGAAAAATGTACTAAACACGAAACATCCTGCTTTCATTCACTTAATCATGTCATCTTCAGTGACTCCAGTATCTAACATTTAAATCATGCATTTGGAATTAGAACCTTCTGAAGGCCAAGAGTTTATGCTCTGATGTGGGCAAGCAAACCTATCTGTTCTTTGAATATTTAATTTCTGTATATAGCCATTGAGCAAGGCTACCCCAAAAATCCTTTCCTGAAGTGTTTATGAGACAATTAAACAGCTTTACATCTAGCTACATCTCACTAAAATGATGGCCCAGCTGCTTCCTGAACTTTTATGCAAGAACCTCACAAGAGTAGGAACTAGGGAGAAAAGATCAGAGATGCATTCTCAACACACACTTAAATGTGGGGAAGGCAAAGTGGTCTGCTGTATTGCTTATGTTTAGCCAGAGCCACCGGAAAGCTAAAGAAGTAAAAAAAGACAGAAGGGAGTCATCCTCCTGCAAGATCTTGGGTCTGTACTGCTAGCAAATTAGGGAAAGGTGAACTGCCCCTGTGCTCCAGGGTGTGTGAACAGCTGAATTTCAGCCATCTCTTCAAATGAGCTGAGCTCCCTGTTGGATGAACTGAAAAAACTGTGGCAGTCCTTGTCGTGAATGCCTAATCATGTTTCCACATCCAAGCTTTCCTCCCTCCCCAGTGATTTCTGCATGCATTTTCAGTTTTAAAAGGGAAGACAGTGATTTCAAATAGTCCCACAACCAAGCCCAGGGTTCATTAAGATGGTAGTGCCATGAATCAGCCCAAGAGAATGGAAGAGTGGTCTAAGAAATATAATTGTTTCCTCCCACACCTCCCCAAGGATGTCACATTGGGGCTCACCGTGGTAGTTCCAGCCACATGACCCAGGAGGGGGACCAGTCGATGGGCGGGGCCGTGTTGTGGTTGGAGTCCGAGTCCAGGGCTTCTGGGCTGCTGCAGTCTTCCGGGGACTCACATTGTTTGACTTCCAGAGCTTTAAGAACCACCGAGGAGGATGTGCTTTTCAATAATGCAACAGCCTTGCTCCTGCTGACCTCTGTTAGTTCAACCCCATTCACATTCAACAAAATGTCACCTAATAGTCAAAGAAGCAGAAGCTATCTTTAGTGAGAGTGCAAACAGGACCTTTTTGTGTAAAGTGCGAAGGGGCAGGGACTGACTGGGATGTGGGGAAGTTGTGAGGATGAGGGGTATGTCATTAGCCTCTTGCATTGATATGAGGCTGGATTCTCATATAGCAAATGGTGAACTGCATTCTCCAAGGCATTGGTAAGTCGTTTTGGAGGTTGCTAAAGCATACCCGTTGGTGTTTGGCTCTTGCCTTTAAAAAATAAATTAAAAATAAAAATAAAAATAAAAGGAAGGGAAGAAAGGGAAGGGTAAGGAAAGGAAGATTATTCTCATTTACTGTTTAATCAAAGAAACCCTACATTTTCACTCCTATTTTTTGTTTCCTATTTTTAGCACAAAGGGAGAGCACTTGGCAAAAGCTTTCAGCACCTACACAGAGCCTAGCATGTGGCAGGCACCTAATAAACATGGTTTGAATGAATGAATAAGAAACTACTAAGAGTATCTGGCAGAAGAGTTAAAAATGGGCCCTGGAACATTTTTTTTAAGTGAGTGAGTGAGAGACAGGAAGGGAGAGAGATGAGAACAATCAACTCATAGTTGTGGCACTTTAGTTGTTCATTGATTACTTCTTATATGTGCCTTGACCAGGGCTCCAGCTGAACCAGTGACCCCTTGCTCAAGCCAGTGACCTTGGGCTCATGCCAGCAACCTTGGGATTTCGAAGCTGAGACCTCAGCATCCCAGGTGAATGCTCTGCATTGCACCACCACTGGTCAGGCTGGAACTGTTTTCTTAAAAGAGGTGGAAAGAAGAGTTAACATTTCTATTTCTAATCTTTTATCTCTTTCCTGATTTTCTGTCTCCTTTGAATAGCTTTTAAAAAAATATACATGTATATATTTATACAAAGAAAAACCATAGCAAGAGTTAAAAACAGGAGGAGAAAAATGGTCCTTCCTGACCCCCAAACAAGCACTGTTAGGTTGGCTGATTAAATCCATTAACATGCCATCCCGTTCCCCACCCCAGCTCCACAGACTGAGCACTTGTTCTTTCAGAATTGTACTTTTGAATGTGAGTCCTTAAATGACATAATTGCTCAACCATTGGAGCTACCCCCATGTGAACTGACAATATTATTAAGGTTACACATTTGACATCTTCATTCCAAGAGTCCAGGCCACATAAGATTAAAGTAATTAAACACTTTTCCAGTGGGAAAAGCACCTATCACCTGGTACTTTCACTCAATATTCATTCAGTTAGACTATATCCAGTTCATTCTATCCAACCCACAAAATGGAACAATTCATGAATAGTTTCATCACTGGGTCAGTTCAGCAAAGAATCATTTGGAATAAATGGAACCAAATTATGCCATTTAATCTAGGCAGCTTGCTCTTAACTGTAGCATTTTCCTATTCTTGAATAGTTTGCAGTACTTGTTTTACTAGCAAGCAAGATGGCGTCCACATCAATCCGCATGAACCAAGGGTTGAAACCCAGTCCAGCAATTATACTAAAACCAATCATGGTCAATGGATAACAGATGTCTTGGCCAGATCACCCTTGCATTCTTGTGAAATCTGGTAACAGTTACTTAACCCAACAAGCTGCTAATTCCTTTTAACACTCTACTACCCCAGAACCTTAAGAGTCTCTTTTTACCTGTTTTTATTCTTCCATCTCTACTTATGACTCCTCCGGGCTCAACATTGATGACATAGATAGGCAAATCCCACTCCCTGTGTGATGCTCCCCCTGCAACGGTCATGCCGAGAGATTCGCTGGGGTCTTTTTGGACACTAACCACCTTCTCATGACAAGTGACCGCAGGTTGGAGGCACTAAAGGCACAGACAAAAACAAACATGGGTTTGTATTTCCTACATACAAAAACTGCCAAAATTGCATAAATATGTGATGGTGGTACCTGGTCTCACAGAGAAAGACATGCATGTAGAGAACCTTGCTTTGCCCCCCACCCTCGGCAACGTTATAGTATTCCAAATTCCATAGGCTGACTCAGAGGAAGTCTACGTTTTAAACCGGACCAGTAAAAATGGAAGGTGGAACAGATTGGAGACCACTGGAGAAACAGCATACGTGCACTGTACTCAAAATTTTCAAGTGATTCATTCATTCCTGACAAGTAGTGAGTCAACATTTCATAAAATTCTTGTCATTCATGAATATCAGGAATTTTTTCTAAGTTAAAAACGTAACCATATTTTAATTAAAAAGTACCAGTTTGATTTATGCAGGCAACCAATTATAGAAACTCAAAGAAAAATAATTGCCTTCATAGCTCTTATGACTAAAAACTCACCAATATCTAGATCCCCCCCCAAAGTGGCATCTTGACTCTTTCTTACTTGAGCTTTCTAAAGAGTATGCAGTCAGTTGTACTTTCTCATTATATAAAAATATATATAAATATAAAATACAAATATATACTATACATATTGTATCATATATAACTGTAGACCAACGTTTGAAAATCAAATTAAGAAAACTTATTTTGATGGAACAGCAGTAGATGAAAAAGGTGCAAAGCTATATGTTTTATTTTGAAATATATAATAAGACAGAGTTTGGGGCACTGTTTATCAATGAATACATATCAATATATACTTATCCAAAAATGTCTTCTCCCTGCTGGCGCGGGGAACTAAGACTAGGTGTGTACACTGCAAATAAGTATAACACTTGATCAAATCTCAAAGAAGTCTTTGCCTCAAAACATAGCTTCCAGTTGTACCTAAGGAAAGAAAACTTAACGACTGAGAGCTGTCATAGGGAATGGGGAGAGGGGGCTGGGTGAAAGAAAGGGATTAAACAAAGAAAAAGAAAATTTACAGACGCAGACAACAGTGTGGGGACTGCAAGCGGGAAAGGGGGCGGAGGAGGGAAGAGGGGGGTAGATGGTGATGGAGGGAGAATTGACTCGGGGTGGTGAACACAATGCACTGCACAGATGATTTAGACTTGCACACCTGGAACCTGTATAATTTTATTAACCAATGTCCCCCAGTAAATTCAATAAAAAAAATAAAAGATTTAAAAACACATCTGATTTTGAAAAATCAAGGTACAGAAACATGTAAGTGTACTGCCTTTTGTTTTTGAAAAAGGAAAATGGGAATTTATATTACTATTTGCATTTTCATAAAGAAACTGGAAGAAAAGGTGATTTCATGGAGTTAGGTGAACCTGTAGATGAGAGAAGGTGACAGACTTAGCATATCCTTTCTACGTGAGTCCTGTATGTATGTTATCTATCCAACAAATCAATTTATAATTCAACAGGCTTCTATAAATCTGATGGTTGACATCACACAAAACTTTTACCTGCGTGCACAGGGTCAATTTTAAATGCTTCATTATGAAGCAAGATGAGCCTAGGCTTTTGTGCATGTATTATCTCATGATTTCCTTTGGTTTTAAGTTACTCACGTCTGTTTTAATGGCCTTACTGTACACAGTATGGCCTATTACTGTATCTCTAGTACTGAACAGAGCATTTAGCACATTGATGGTAAGTACATGTTTGTTGAATAAATGGGTGGATAAATTGCCAATTGTCACAAATCATTTTTTGTAGTAACAGAGTAATAAATCAGAAATTATGAATAATTATGGTAAGGTATATGTTACAATTATTACTTGTAAGGTCTGGATTGTGTTATCTAAATCCCAGAACCTTGAATATAATGGTTATCAGATGCGGGTTATAAAACTGAAATGGGACTTTTCTTCAGAGAAAAACTTCAAAATAAGACAAATAAGTAATAGTCCTAGCACTCTAGCTGAGGCCAAGGAGTAGATTTAGAGGGGCTCTCAAGATCCATTCCCTGTACATAACTCTTCCCTCTGAAAAGCAATTAGATGCAGGACGTCTCTTCCTTTAATCACAAACATCTCTCAAAAGAACCCCACTTGGAGATGCAGGCGGTTCTGAAATGCCCCCAATTTGGCAAGAGTTCTAAACCCGGAGACTCCTACTCTCTGCCCTGTTGCGTTAGCTCCTTCCTGGGGGTATCCATAAAGCATTACTCCTGATGTTCTCCGAGAAGGACTTCATTTCATTATTTCCACATGTGGACGGGGATTAAGGGTAGCTGATCAATCTCCCAAGGTGCTGTCTAAAACACAGTATGGAATATTCTGGAAAACAAATACATCTCACACACACTATCTCATTCTTGAACAGCTGCCTAATACCTCATGTCGGTATGTTATATCCCCCATTGATGATAGGTTGTTTGCCATCTGCAAAATTAAACAGGGACACTGAACATCCTTAGATACACATATCTTGTGCAGTCAGGTAAACGATTTCTCTAGGCTAATGTTCTAGAATTACAATGGCAAAATCAAAGAGCCTGGGGCATTTTACATTTTTTAGATATTGATAAATTACCTTTGAAATGGTTCTATCATTTATAATCTTACCAATACATTCTGAAAAGGGTGATTTCTCACAATTCTGCCAATACTAGGCTTTTATCAATCTTTATAATATTTTCCCAGGAAAACAAAGATTCCAATAATTTAAGTGCCTTTCTTTGTAGTAAGTCTGAACATCTTTTATTGTTATTTGGGTTTCTAAAAGTAATTAGCTTATGAGATTTGTTATAAGGTGATCACTCAAGCTCCCTCTGACTTCATCTATCAAATGGGGAAGAATGCCCTTGTACTGTAAAGCTGTGGCTAAAAGAAATGTAATCTAATGGGATATAGGGCTTCTACCCAAGAATACTTTGGTTTAAAACAACAACAACAAAAAACTGTTACAGAATTCATTTGAAAGTAGCAAAATTAAATATGAAATATTCCAGAAGTTATACTGGCTTCACTTTTGCCACTATAGTTAATGGGAATTCATGAAGCTTTAATTATTTTCTTGTGAGTAAATATTCCTTGAATATTATACCAATTGGCCAGATATACCTTTAGGGAAAAGAAGGAAATATTTGTTTTCTACTTAAATAGGTCAGGGCAGGCAAACCGAGGCTCAACAGTTTACAATATCTGACCAGTGAGGCAGAGGCGACAGAAGGAATGTTGGGACCCCAAACCCAGGATGTCGGACTCGAAGTCTGCGTTCTCCCCACTATGCTCTTTTGCTTATAGAGCTAATATGTAAACACATGATCTAAATGAATTTATCAATTTTCAGTTGTTTAACCCACATGTGAGAATCAATCACCCAATTTTTCCAGAAAGAGTTTTAGTTCATTGACTAGAGAACTCAACCCAAATCAAATCTGTCAAATGAAACACATGGCATACACGATTTGAGCGCAGAAAGTTTTGTCCTCCTGGCTGCAGAGACATGTTATTTGTATTTTTAGATGCAAGTTCCTGAAGAGCAGAGCCTTCTTTCCCTTCCTTGTCTTACCAAGTGGCTTTTCTGCACTGAGCAAACATGTGCTTCATGGAGCAACTTCGGGCCCGACAGACACAAGTGGACTGCCCCAAATGAGAAATGTGCCTGTGCGTCCCTGTGCTGTGTCTCCCCCAGCACTCGCCTTCCCCACAGGGACACCCATGCCGGAATGGAAAATCTCAAATGCTCCCACAAACCCTCCGTAACCAGACTTGTTTGACTTGGGTTGGGAGAGGAGAGTTAAATACAACAGATCTTTTCTGTCTGTTCTCCCCACGCCCCGACCCTACTTTGGAGACTTCAGGATGCTTCCTAATGTTTAAAACTTGATTTATGATGAAATAGTTGAAGCTGATTAAAATATATCAGGGGTACTTGTACCCTTCAACTAGACCACTCAACCATAAATATATGTGATACAATATTTGCTTTGGATTTTTAAAAACCATGTTAGACACAAAGTATAAAGATGAACATAACCTGCCCATATACGTTGTGCAACCCAGTGTCACACACGTTCCAGGAACAGTTGAAGTCCCTCTCTGATTCTCTCTAGTCACATTCCCTTTCCTCTCCCACAGAGGTAACCACACTCCTAAATTTGGTGCCTAGAATTCTTTAAGTTCTCAATTTGCTAAAAACATCGCTGTCTCACAAATCTTGGTTTGCTTTCTTTGGTATTTCTTTGAGTAACTTCCTGCTTTCAAAAGACACATTGTTTCCTAAACAAACTACAGCTTTAGTAGGATCATAAAAAACTAATCATCAAAGGGCCATGTGTCTTTGTTTCATTTCAAATATGTCACTTTGTGTGTTGTGAGAGAGAGAGAGCATTTCAGAAGGCAGATAGAACTATAAATTGAAATGAAAATAATTATAATTTCTACTAGGCCAGTTTGTTATATATGTTTTCCAGGGATTGAACACAAAGAGAAGGTGGCAACAAACATTTGACCAGATCATCCTGGCTCCTTCCATGATTCATGATTAGGTGGAAGGGATTATAAAGAAGTTGCTGGTGGAAGCTTTATTCTTACTGGTTCAATGAGCTAGAATATAATATGGTCTAGCTAATTCACCAATAATCAGTTAATTAGATTAAAACTGTAATTAAGAGAATGAACTCGTTTTCTATTAATAAGCAGCATTAGTTTAATTTAAGCACACTAAGAGTATTTATTAGGACAAAGACACCTGGAGTCCTTATTCAGAAAATGTTTTAGCAGGAGATACTTGGTCTGTTGAGATTGCTTATTATAAATAAGCCTGGAATTTACGGATTTATGGAGCATGGCTGGCTGGCTGGTGAAAGGGGAAGGGGTGTGGCCTTGCAGGCTGTGTAATTAATAGCATACAGAGTAGACATGTTCCAAAGCCAAAATGTTGAGTACTGTTTCTATGTGCATTGCTCAAAAAATCAAACTCATGAGTTACTCCATACTGAAACATAGCCTGACGTGGTACGCAGGCATTCCCTCATCTGATTCAGGAAGAAGGGACTGCCTGTGGGGTTTGTTTTCTGTTTATTTTAGTTACAAGGGATTTAATGAAACCAGATCCCAGAAGAAATGATGGCTAGAAACTCATCACCATCACAAGAAGATGCCAAGCCAGGGCTATAGGACTCAATTTAGCCTAAGCAAGGTGTATTGCTTGGACACCCATCCCAATGGAGAGGTTATAGCATTGCCTCTAAGACTGGCCACAGACAGAAGCAGAAATTGGGCTGAGTCACCTCATTTAAAGAGAGGCTGCAAATTGCTGACCTGAGGATGCATTCTGTCTACAGATATGTTCTGCTTCGTCCACAGTTTGTAAATCGTTTTCTGGATTTAAATTCCATAAGATAGGACATGTGTGTGTTCTTGGGTGTGCCCCAACCCCCACCGTGTCCTAATGTTACGTGAACTTCAAGTGTTTATATTATTTTTCTGGGTCCTTCTACAAAAAATAAACATGCTAAATATAGCAAGGGAACTGTTAATATTCAAACAGACTAGGAACTTTAAAATCCAGAAGCCAAGCAAACCTCTTGTTTCATTTTAAAGCGAACAACAACAAAAAAATCCTTATACAAAATGACTTGAAAAAAACATGACATGTATTTGGCTTAGACTAGAATTTAGGTCTCCATATGCGGTGTGCAAAAGCAGGTTTTTCTCCACCCTTTGTGCTGCTTAGATGGGAGACACCTGTTATCCCACCAGGTCTTAAAGATGGGACTTTGGGCTTTTAGCTTTGCAAGGTAAGTCACATCATGTTTAAGTGATAAAGTCCAGAGATGATACTTAGAAACGTTAAAGTGTGCATCCTTCCCAAGAAATAGCTCCCACAGAAGCAGTGGACATGCTCTGCTGGGCCTCACCTTGGGACTGCTGCTCCTGTCCTCTGGCCCTGGGGACCGGCTGCCGTTGCTGTCCCAGCCGGCTTCCCGGAAGATGTCAGGACTCTGCTGACGAACCTGGCGGGACACGACGAGGTGAATGCGCCTCTCACTGGCCTGGGATAAGACACAGGTGTTAGCCACGCAGAGCTTCCCTCCCAGGCATCCACCCCGGGGCTTTACCTTTTTTATGGGAAAAAAAAGTGGTTTCTAGTATCTTTCATGGCAGTGTCCACCTAGTAATTTGTCAAGAACACAGAGTTATTTCCTTTATCTTTTTTTCTCTTCCTTTTTCTCATTTTTCCAAGTGAGAGGAGGAGAGATAGACTCCTGCATGTGCCCCAACTGGGATGCATCTGGCAATTCCCAGCAGGGGCTGATGCTCTGCCCATCTGGGGCCCTTGTTAGGCAACTGAGCTATCTTTAGCACCTGAGGTGGAGGCTCCACGGAGCCATCCTCAGTGCCCAGGGCCAATGCACTTGAACCAATCGAGCCATAGCTGTGGGAGGAAAAAAAAAGAGAAAGGGAGGAGGGCAAGGGGTGGAGAAGCAGATAGTCGCTTCTTCTGTTTGCCTGGGAATCGAACCTGGTATTTATACATACCAGGCCAATGCTTTACCACTGAGTCAAGCAGCCAGGGCTATTTCCTTTGTCTTCTTCCAATGGATGGCTCTACTGTACACAATCTAAAATATTGTCTGAAAAACTGCAGAAGAATCGGGTGTACAATGTAAAGTAGCAGCCAGTAGAATCCCAGGCCAAAGGTCTAAGACCCAAGGTAAACAACAAAGCAGAAGAAGTGGAGTGAGTGGCAGTGATGGTACCACTGTAGGAAAAGAAATTCTGCATCTGATGGTTTCAAGCATTTGAGTATCAGAAAAGATGAGCCCGTCTGACTACAGGGATGAATCAGTAGATTCTAACACAGCCTGATCAAAGGCCTTTGCCTTGATCCTTTATTTTTTTATGTTATGACCATTAATTCTGACTACTATCCCTCTCTGCTATGCATGTTGATACTTGGACAAAGCAATACAAATAGCAAACCTATTGCTTATCTTAAGGCCCATTCCACACCATAAATTTACAGATTGGCTTTCTGCCACAGATGAGTTTCACGTGTGTTTGAGAGCATACATCATTATTCCAGAACTGCTGATTACTGAGGCTCCAGATTTGTAGGATAGTTAGATTAGACGTTGGACCTGAGAAACGCACATGAACGGGGCTCCCTTGACAGCCCCTGGTGAGTAGCTACTTGAGCTCCCCCATGGCTCTAGTAAATGCTAACAGTGGCTGGGCTGTGCTAGATTGGATTAGAAAGGCCCCCTTCCAAATCTAGATCTGAGGACAAGGAAAGTGGTGGAGAGAGGAGTTAAGTTCTACATTTTCTTTTCTTCCTCCCATCCGCTGATCACTCCCAGACACAGCAGGGCTGGACACTTGTGTGCCTGCCTTCTTATGTCGCAGGCATGGTCGTCAGACCATGAACAAGTCAGGTCATGAAAGGAGGCCGTGGAAAGTGTGTGTTCCTCTCCATGAGCTTGGAAAACGGGAGCTGAGCTGTTTCCCTCCTCTCGGCATCTTCCTCTCCACAGCATACAGCTCACCCCCACTCTCAGGGGCTAGGACCTTGTTTTTAAAACCTTAAGCCGCCACCAATGAAATCAGATCCCCACTTCTGTCCAATACTAATCAGCCCAAACCTTCATGACTTTGCATTCTTAACATTAATACACACCTCTCCTGAGGACTTTCTTAAAACTTAGGGGTCATCAAATGGGTGGCTGTTCATTAGATAAACTTTTCAAAGCAACTGCTACAGCATGTCTACAGTGTGTCTGTCGTCAACACCACATGCATTTAGAAGATCCTACCAAACAGGACTCAGAAGGCAAAGTCAGGTTCGTCGCTCATTTTCCTTCACGTAAAGCCGGCCACCACATCTGCTGATCTACCGAGTCAGGGGTACTCGCCCTTTCTCTGCTCCTTCTCCTATCCCACAACCCCTGGTGGGGTTGTTTTTTTGTTGTTGTTGTTTTATCACATATGAAGTCTGTGTCAGAACAGAACAAAAATAACAGGCCCAGGAAACAGTAACGAAGCAGCAGGCTGACACAAAGAACTATGGCATTAGTCAACTAAATTCAATTCTTGGAAGAGTATTTCATAATCACTGTCTCTTTATACCGTAAGCCCCACTTATCTTAAAGAGGCTATCTCTCAGAACCTTCTGAAACAAAAATTATTGAGATAAAAAGTGGCAAGCATTCAAGTCCAAACTTCAATGGCCGAGCCTAGATCTGCTTATCTGCAGGGAAACTCCGATGTTTTGAAGGATCGGGCAGCAGCTTTGTCTCTAGGCCAGCACATTGCATCCCATTCACTTTGGACCAGGAACATGACCTAGCCACCTCATAAACGCTGAGAAAATCCGACACTTACATGTGGAATCAACTTGCCAGGCAAAATCCAAAATGTCAAGGAACGGCCTCCAAGAGTTATTTAATTCACACTTTCCAGCACAAATCTCTCACTGATTTTCAAATACTGACTTCAGTATTAAGATGTTGGCAGGAAGAACACTCTAATAAATAACCCTGGTATCAATTTACGTGAAAATAAATTCCCTGCAAGGACTGGGGGGGGGGGGGGTGCGTTGCTCTCACCAGCCACCTTATAAATTGCTCTCGGGGAGACTCTATCTGATGCACTTTCTTTCCGAGCTTTTGAAGTGGAAGGTGGAAAATGGGCTAATGTGTTTGTCCTGGCTCCATCTCTCAGGAACAGCTGGATTCTGTGTCGAGAAACAGCCCTTAGCATCAGTCTTTCTTTCCACAGAGGTGAGTCGGTGTGAACGGGGAGTGAGTGTGAGAGGTGGGGGAAGGGGAGGCACAGAGAGACTGAATGAAGGAGAGAATGATAGAAACTTGTTTGTTTCATCCTCACAGAAACATGTGCCAGGGAGACGGGCACAGCAGCACTGATGCTGGAAGAGCATGTTAGGTGGAGGGTAGGGCAGCTTCCTCTTGCATCTTGGGGGATTGCAATATGAATGAAAGGACTGTTTAACAATTGTGGCTCAAGTAAACAAGGTGAGAGCTAGATTCTTTTCACTTGAAGTTTCCTCTCTCCCTTCAGCATCCTCCATTTTGCTCCAGACAAACTCTGGACAGTGTGGTTACAAGTTGGTAACCACACTGATTGCTTTAACTTATACTCCTTTCTCTTCCAAGAGTCCAAGCATTCAACTCCCTCTCTCCTTCCTACAAGTCAAAGAGAAGAGATTCCGATGGCATCCATATTCTCTCTTGTGGACTTCAGCTTGTTGTAACCATTCTGTCCCCATAGTTGACATATGCCACCTCTGGGCCAGGCACTTCTCTAATAGCCCTGGGGACATGGCCCCTGCCCTCTGGAGCTTGTTCCAACTTCAGGGACAGTCAGAAACGGGTGCCACCAGAGAGAGATGGGTAACACATATTAGAGCTTCCAGAGGTAGAACCAATTACTTACTTCTATGTGAAAAAATAGGAAAATCCTAAATGTCAGAGAAAGTCAGAGGGTTAATAATTGAGGATTGTTTTTCATGGAAAAGTTTATTTTGTGTTGTTCTGTTAAACGTCTGTTTTTCTCTAAGCATTTGAGACTTGATTAAAAACTGCCAATAATATTTATATGATGAGAGTAAGTGGAGGCCACTGAAGGGAACCCTAGTCTGGCAGCCTCATTTGTATTTAGCCCACTTTAAAATAATATAAAATTCCATCCCTAGCAGTTGGACGGAGGAGTCTGGGAATGCCTTGTTCCATCATGTTCAGACTGGAAACTGCTCTTTTTCCTACAAAACTGATATGGCTAAAAAGAACTGCTCCAATTGTCAGAATGCAACATGGACCAGAAACTTCACCGAACAGAACAATGAAAATCAAAGAGGCTACTGCACAAGGAGCCAAGAGAAGCATAGCACAGAACCAGTTATTGGAGTAGAGGGGTCCTTCTGTCCTGGCATTATCTGGGCCCATGTGGTGGCTGAGAGGGTCACCATTAAAAAGGCAGAGCAAGAGCAGACAGAGTACCTGTACGTCAAGGTGTAAATTTCTCACCTAGCCAAAGGCTAGGAGTTAAACCAAATGACTTATAGCACTTGCTACTTTAAAAAATATATATGCACATGCTTAAATAAAATGTTTGATAAACTGTATGCAATTTATGTGGTAAACTGTATGCAATGCATATGTAAACTGTATGCATTCATTGTGTTTCTTATGTTAGATTTATCAAGTATCAAGTTAAGAGTCACCACATTCACCACTCTATGCCCCTGGGTTTTATTCTATAGAAACACCTGAAAGAGAAAAACTCTACACTGACCACTGGGCATGGAGACTGTGCTGCTCAGAGCAGGTAGGCCATACACACAGCACCTTTTATAAGACAGTGTGGGCCCACGGAGACCCACGCTCGACTGGGTGGCTCTCCTGTTACAGAGATGAGTGAGAGGTATAGTTGAATTTACAATAACATAAGCTTACTGAGCTTATCTCTCTAGTTAGCATTTCATCCATTGACATCAGAGGTTTTAATGACTATTAATATATTTTTTCTTTTTTTTTGGCAGAGACAGAGTTAGAAAGAGGGACAGATAGGGACAGACAGGAAGGGAGAGAGATGAGAAGAATCAATTCCTGGTTGTGGCACCTTAGTTGTTCATTGATTGCTTTCTCATATGTGCCTTGACTGTGGGGCTACAGCAGAGCAAGAGAGCTCTTGCTCAAGCCAGTGACTATGGGGTCATGTCCATGATCCCATGCTCAAGCCAGAGACACTGTGCTCAAGTTGGCAACCTCTGGGTTTTGAACCTGGGTCCTCCGCATCCCAGTCCAACGTTCCATCCACTGCACCATCACCTGATCAGACTTTAATGACTATGTCTTTTAAAAATTAATAAATAAAATAAAACTCATTCTGTGTCTGCATACCATACTGGTTTTTTCCCCATGAATCCAAAGTGAGACAATTTTCAACATATACTTGTGAGGATGATTCTTTCTACACTGTCCAGGTTGCCCCCACTTTAGTTTCCCTTCCAGCAGCTGCTCAGTATCATTCTCAGTTCATCCATCCTGTGCTCACAATGACCTGGGAATTACGGAGAGCTGGTTCCACAGTTATTTAATAAAAAGTCACAGATACAGAAGGGATGTCAGACATCATCTAATCCAGTGGTAGTCAACCTGGTCCCTACCAGGTGGTGGGTGGTAACGGAGCAACCAAAGTATAAGTAAAAAGATATACTTAACTATAGTAAGTTGTTTTTATAAAGATTTATTCTGCCAAACAGCGAAAATCCAACATAAAGTACTTGGTAAGTAATTATTATTATATGCTTTAACTTGCTGTAATTCTGCTTTATAAATTTTATAAAGTAAAGTTACTTCCCTACTTTATAAATCACCATTACTGTGGAACCGGTGAGTGGTTAGAAAATGTTACTACTAACAGAGATACAAAAGTGGGTGGTAGGTATAAAAAGGTTGGCTACCACTGATCTAATCCAACATTTTCCCTGCTTCCATTTCCCTTCCATTTCCTTGAATGTTGTCACCCCATTCATGCCTCAGTGCCTCAGTGACAGTGAACTCACTGTGTCTCAAGGCAGTCCAGGCCATTTTAGATAGCACTAATTAGAAAGTTTGTCCTCAGGTTGAGCTTAAATTGGCCATTCTCTTGCCAGCTCATTGGTTCTAGCCATGCCCTCGGGTAACCTCAGATTGATTTCCACATGACAACCCTACTTAAAGATAACTCTCATCGCTGCCTTCCCTTATCATTTCTCCTTCTGAGGTCAAATATTCCTTGTGTCTTCAAAATTTAATATACTTTCAAGTCATCTCAAAACCTTGATGAACTCTGGACTTACTCCAATAACAACAGAATTGGAACTAGAAAATGAATTCTAGTCTGACCAGCACAGAATAGGGCATTTTTTCTTTTTTCTTTTTTCTTTTTCTTGCTGGTGGACCAGCTGCACCCAAGACCTCATTGGTAGAGTTCCCATTTTACCATTTCATATGTGCACAGGGGATTGTCTCTGTGTTCTGTGAAGTCAAGAGGTCCACAGATGTGTGTCTTCATCATTACTGACCAACTGAAAGATGACAGTGAGATTCCCAGACCCCCACTACATTGTAGCATGCAGCCTTGCTCTGAGATTTCCTATGGCACAAAGACCCTTTTTGGCAAACACAGACACCAGGATGTTGACCCAGATGAACAGGGTCACCAATTGATATGCTAGAAAAACACTTAAGTCATCAGTTATTCCTGGTGAGGTGGCAACATACTACACAAGGAGGTACAGAAACAAAGTCCTTACCCTAACTCTCCTTCCAGTGAGCAAGGGAACTGCTGAGAAACAAAAGTACCTCTCACTGAGCAAAAAGTCAGGGATTCTAAAAACACAAATCCAGCATGAGCTAACGGTGCACTGTAAGCGGATATCGCTCCCTGTAAAATGAACATCATGAAAGCAAGTATGGTGTATGGCGACTTGTTCACCATTGAAACTTCAGCACAGTGCCTGGCACATTTAGAAAGAATTTGTATCTTCTGCCGGAGAGGCAGCAGCTACTATAGCGAGCTAAGAGCAACCAGAGCCCAGCAAAGGGAAAAGGGTACTAGGGAGGCTCTGAGGAAGGAGGTCAACGGGATTTAACCAGGGTAAGAAAAGATCTGACATAGCAGTTTAGTGAATTTCCCCCCACTAGATTCTGGCTCCTTTTTCATCTTTACGTTCGTAGATGCACATATCTTTTAGGGATGAAGAAATGAATGATGATGTTGTTAAAACAGATACAGACAGGATCCTACACATGTCAGTGACATGGTCAAAATAAGAATTTAGTTCTTGAGTCCCTGAATCTGCTGACCACAGAATGACCCAAACAGCTTTTCTTTCTGGTTCCTGGAAGTTACTCCTATGGTCAGTTCTCTCCCATGGAAGAAGAAGGTGCAAGTGGGGAAGATGTAGGTTGGAGAAAGGCAGTGAAGTTTCAAGATCCCCTCATATTTGCAGTGTGTATCTTTGATGGGATTCGCTTCCAATATTCTAAGCTGTACAGTTTAAGTCATGTTTCAATACGAATGCATGGAATTTGGAGCTCCGTGTAAAAACCATTAGGACTATAAGAATTCAACTCAGAAGAAATGTTTTTTAGAATTGATGTATTAAGTCTATGAGCCTTAAATTTGCTATAATACCACGCTAAGAAAATTGGTTTAAAGGCATTTGATTCTGTATTAGTTGTGCTAATGTGTAAAAAGCACAGCGATCTATCAGGTCTTACTTCACTGACAATTCTTACTGGCTCCAGCGAACAACAGTGCTGCCCCTTTTCCAGTTTTGCACTGAAACTCATGAGCTGGAATCGCGTATTTAGAACAAAAGTCGGTAACGTGAATAGTGCATTACAGAGGGTCTTTGGGTTACGACACAGTTCTGTTCCTAGGATGTGATGTAACTCGAATTTTGGTGTTAGTTGAAACACACCCTAGCCGAACACAAATGGAACACTTGTGCTTTTAACAGTAGAAAATGGCCTAGGTCAGCATGCTGGGGGATCCCAAGACCCTCACTAATATGCTGCGTTACTGTGTATTCTTCTGCTGCACAACCAAACTAGTTCACCCATGTAGTCCGTAAGTACAATGCTGGAACACGCGTCTCAATTGTTTTTTTAGTTTTTATGAAAGTGAGTGTTGTAAACTCAAAACATCCTATGTTGAGACTGCCGTAACCCGAGGATCCCCGGTATTAGTTTCTGGCTCTGTCTAAAGGCCAATCACTTTCCATTTAAAAATTTGAAGAGCTTGGATGTCAGTTCTTTGAAGAGAGCTTTTCCTTTAAATATGAAGTCATGCGGTGTGGGGGGGGGGCACACATATGTCAGTATGAATGAAAACCAATCTTATCACCACCTCTTCAACTGGCTTTGAATTATTTTAGTTTTTGCACTGAGTCTGGAAGTTGCCTAGGGAAAAAAAGCACAAAAGGGGTACTCAAAATTTGAAATTCATGATGACTTTCTTCATCTACTGAATGTGTATATTTGAACTAAATAAATATGAACTCACTGAGAACATCTCAAAATAGGCACAACTCTCAGGCTAAACCACTCTCATACTGAGTGTTGGATACATATCTGCTGAATGGCCAAGGTTTGGAATGTTCACATGTCTTTTTGTCTCTAGCATCTCAAATCCTTAGTCCATATTTCTTTGTTCTCTCATTGTAGGTATGACACCAGACAGTTCCACAAAGTCATCTCTTTCACACAGTTATTCTAGCCATGGTTCTCAAAAACCTTAAATTGACAGAGAAAAATAAAGTTGTACTAAGTTCTAAATAAATTCACTGCCCCATAGTTGAAGCTCCCATCTCCTTAGATTTCTCCTCTTCAGGAGCCTCTCAACATCTCTGATTCTGGGCTCCGGCACCCAGGGCAGCTGCTGAGTAAGCTGAGGTTAGACCTCCACATCTGTAAAGCTGGTCAAATTTAAAACAGTTGTGGCTTTTCTGTAATAACTTTTCCCTGAAATCATGTAGAGAGAGGCAGAGTGAGTGGTACTGTGGGAGAAAACATAACCAAAGGACATGTTGTCTGGGAATTTCTCTGTAAGGTAACTATGATTCATGGAGTAGGTACAAGGGCAATACAGCCACGGACTGGTTGGGAACTTGAGTTGTAACCTTTGAGGGTATTTAGTGTAATGTTCCCAGCCTGGTGTGTGTTACAAGTATCACATAAATAAAATCCACTCCTGAGATTGCTTAACTGGGTTTTCCCAGCCTTCTATTTTTTTCCATTTTATTTCCAACTAGCTTTGCCCATTTTTTTAATTTTTATTTCTCCTTCCCTGCTTATAAAGCACGTTGGCTTTGTTTAGTAAGCAGAAGAATCTTTTAGGAAGTCCCACTGTTAGGCAAGATTTCATAAATTAACTTTCTCAGGGAAAAAGAATGTTTTTCCTCTTCTGTTACTAATCTACAAAAGTAGCATGCCATATTCAATCCTATGTAGAATGCCAAAGTTTTCCAAATGACATGAGTAAGGGAGTTTTTTGTTTTGCCTGTTGCAAAGTGCAGTTGGCAGGCACTCTAGAATGAATGCAAGTTGCACTGATCGACCTGCAGAGGGCGTTAACAAGTGTAACAATAACAAAAAATTGATGAACAGCTAAAAGCCTAGTTTTTAAAGAGAAAATAATCATGTTTAGAGTGCAATTTCTTCCTGATGAAAAAACAGCAAGGACTATTTCCTTTTTTCATAGGTTAATGTTTTCATAAACATTGCCTATTTTCTGCCTCACCCAGCAATACGTACAGGCAGGAATAATCTACTTCGTGCTGGCTTGATTGTGTTTGAGATCAGAAATGGGAATGTGTTCCAAACTCTATGGGCCAGGAACTGTGTCAGTGTTGTCTCCTATTGTACCACCCACCTCTCAGCACATAGAAGGTTCTCAGCCAATAATAATGGAACAAATTCAAGTGGACAAAAATAGAGATGCTATCTTAGGGACAAATAGCATATAAAAGTATATCTGGCACTTGTTATTTGGTAAATGGTTTAACAAAAAAAAAATCCCTATGAGATGGAATATTTAAATTATATTTTTAATAATTTAAATTTTTAAAATTTGACTCACTTTATATATTCAACAAATATATATATGGAATGTCTACAAATGCCAGGCATTTCTCTAAGTGCTTGAGATATAATCCTATACTGTACTATACTTTATTTAACTGGCAGGTAATAATAATTAGTTGATAGAAAACAAAGCAGATTAGAGGATACAGAATTGGGAGCAGATGCTATTTAAAGTGGGATTGTCAGAGGTGGCATTTGAGAAGAGATCTGAAAGAAGTGTGGGAGTGAGTCACAGAGCTATTTGGAAGAGTGTTCCAGTCAGAGGGACAGTAAGAATACTGTAGTCCTCAGGTGAAGAAGTTTTTGAAAAGTCAGAAGAGTAGTAAGACAGCAAAGTGACAGCTAGGAAGTAAAGTTTGGAGACATAACTAGAAGCCAAACTATGTACGGCTTTGGAGGCCAGTGCTGGGTTTTAGAATTTTTAATCTACGTGTCTTGGGAAGCATCAGAGAGCTGAGTGCAAGAGAGGGACATGATGGCACTGACTTTGCAAAGCGGTCATTCTAACTGCTGTGTGAAGAGCACAGGGAGAGGATTGAGAGTGGAAGCAAGAAGACAGTGAGGAGGTTCCTGCAGTGGCCAGACCAAAGCTGATGGTGGCCTGACTGATGGAAACCATGGAAGTGGTGAGAAATGGGTTGTGGAAAGGGGATGTTAAAAAGAGTAAAAGCCCTGGCCAGCTGGCTCAGTGGTAGAGCGGTTGGCCCAGTGTGTGGATGTATCAGGCTTGATTCCCAGCCAGGGCACACAGGAGAAGCGCCCATCTGCTTCTCCACCCCTCCCCTTCTTCTTTCTCTCTATCTCTCTCTTCCCCTCCCACAGCCCAGGCTCCAATGGAGTAAAGTTGGCCCGGGTGCTGAGGATGACTCCATGGCCTACGCCTCATGCACTAGAATGGCTCTGGTTGCAGTGGAGCAACATCGCATATGGGCAGATAATTGCCCCCCTGGTCGGCTTGCTGGGTGGATCCCAGTCGAGCGCATGCAAGAGTCTGTCTCTCTGCCTCCCCGCTTCTCACTTCAAAAAAAAAAAAAAAAAAAAAACCCAAAAAAGGGTAAAGATTCTTTTTGGCCCCAGTAACTGGGTAAATGGTGGTGTCATTTTTAGAGACTGGGAAAGACAGAAGGAAGAGCAGATATGACAAGGGCTGGAGTGGAAGAGAGCCAAGGATTCGGTTTTGGACATTAGATTTGAGATGACTTTTAGACATCCACATGGAGAAACAAAGCGGCCGCTGCATATGAGGTATGGTGTTCGGAGAGGTTGGGGCTGGGCATGTGAATTTGGAAAGAGATGGCATAAACTCCAGAAGGGCGATGCCTCTTGTAAGCCTGCTTTTGTTCTCTAGCTATAGGACATCACGCCTCACTGGGAATATCCAGCAGGCTGAGAATCACCTTGGAATTGGGATACCACCAAGAGCCATAGTTCAGGGACCAAGATACAACGTGTGGTTCCTATTCTGGTAGACGGAGCAGTCAGGTAAGTCCCCTTGTCCCCTCTGCCTCAGGTCATCCACATTTAAAATGACAGTATCATCCACAATTTGATTCTTCCCAAAGAAGAGGGATAAGACACGCACAATACTGAAGAGTGTTGCCAACACCCGGAAGAACTCCGTGGCTGGAACCGGAGGGTAGGGAGATTTATTTAAACTTGGATAATCAAGTCTTTGAGGGCAGACTCTGTGTTCTGACTGTCGTCCTCCATGGAACTTGGCACAAGAGTCAGTCAATATTGATGCTAACTCACTATTTTTGAAGTCACTTCAGTCGCTAAATGGAAGCTGACATGATGTGCCAGATCATTGCAAATGCTTCCTAAGACACCTTGCTTCAGGTATTAACCTTTTTTCCTAACAGGCTTTAGGGAAATGTCCTTTTGTGTTGGATGTCTTTAGAGTGACCCTCCTTGCCTCGTCCACCTGGAGAACTTCTGATTCCTCAAAACCCCAGTTCAGGATCTTAATTCTCTGCAGAGTTTCTAGGCCACCTAAGAAAAACTCCTCTCCTTCCTCTGCAGCAGCACAGCGCTTAATGTCTCCACAACAGGACTATCATGCCATATTTAGAAAAATAGTCCACCGCCCCTAAGCCTAAGGGGTCACCCTCTCTCTGTTCTCTGCACCTAACCTAGGGCTAGTCAAGCAGCAGAAACTGAATACATATAGACTCAATGAAGTAAGTGAATGGGTGTGAGAATATAAAACCACAGAGCAAAGCTTGCTGCTTTAAGAATAAAGCTAGAAGCTCAGTGAACATTAGAAAACTCATGACGACTCAACCAAAGTCAACAAAATGCATACTGCGGCTGAATGACACCACATTGCTTAGAAAGTGAATTAATCTGAACCAATGCTGTGCTATGGGAAGCTCTATTGGCCTGAATGATCAATAGTTTATATATCTCTCTTCTTAGAGGACTTCTTCACAAGCTTATACCTGAGTTACTATGGGCTTTCCATGGGGCTTGGATGTAATCTCAGAGAAGGGTCTTAGCCTTAGCCACTCCTATAGTGGTCTCTGTCCACAGGATCACTGGAGGGTGCATGGCACAGCTTCTGATGACAATTGGAACAATGGGATGGCTTGAGTGTGTCTAGAATCTATCTGAATGGCCCTTGGGTCTGCAACTAACGTGCTAGGTACAGGGATGACACAACCTTGCTAACCTAGAGTGATCTGAACCTGGTGAGCTGGCAGTACACAGCCCAGTGTATTGACCTGCATCAGGCTGGATGGCTGGCAAAACCTAAGGAGTGTCCATCACCCCAACATACAGCATTTGTTTGAGTAATGTTCTTACCTGGCCATTCGATCTTGACTCCTCGAAGGGGAGGCACTGTATCTCACATTAGCAGGGACAGGGAAGGTGGTCAGGGTGACGAGCATCCCTGTTCAGGCTGAGGGTTTCTGATCGGGATCTAGGGGAGACCTGGGACCCACCTGGATCAGATGAGCTGCCGTTTCCGGGCTGCCGTATCTGAGGTCATGTCCATTGATGGCCAGCACTCGGTCGTTCTCTTCCAGCTGACCGTGTCGGTCTGCCACACCACCATTCAGCACGTTGAAAATGAACACCCCAGGTTCGTCCACCTTGCGCACCAGTTTTATTCCAAGCTGCTCCTCGGGGCTGCTTTTGTTGAGAATCACGTGGAAGCTGTCATCCCGGGGCCCATAGGTGTCCAGTGCCTGCACATTGTTCCTGCTCCGGAATTTCTGCTCACGCAGCACAGTCAGCCAGAGCACCTGGCACGGCCGCCGCAGGAGGCGCAGGGCGTAGTTGTGACGCACGTTGCTGATGTCCATCCCATTGACCTGGGGGGAGGGGACCCAGCTGTCAGCTCCACCTGCCATGACCCTTCCCAGAAGGCCCAGGACCCCAGAACCATCAGGGCCGTTCACAGAGCCGCTCTGCTCTGTCGCCTTATCCTGTATCCAGATATCTCCATCTTCCAACATTACCCCATACCCTGCCACGAGTGTCACCTGTAACACCTTCCCAGGTCTCTCTTGGCGGGAACTATCTGACTTCCCCCATCCTGACCCAGGCCCTACAATTCATGTAATCCACACTCTCATTTCTGTTGCCAAACTTATTTTTTCAGTTGGAGTGAAGAGAAAAAAAGAAAAAAAGGTATAAAAAGGCAAATAAGAATAGAAAATGTTCCACAGAGCTCCAATGATAAAAGTAAACTGCTGTTCAATTCAAAATGAGGTGACATTTTCTTTCTCAAAGTCCCCAAACGAATTTTTCTCCCTGGGTCACCCATACTGGAACTTCCAGGTCCCACTACTGAGCGTGTGTGTGTGTGTGTGTGTGTGTGTGTGTGTGTGTGTATGAGAGAGAGAGAGAGAGAAAGAATTTTGCAAAGTCTTTGCCTGTGTTCTCAAAAACAACAAAATCTCTGCAGTTTTGAACAAACTGGTGTGAATAGAAGTTTCTCGGCTCTTTCACTGAAGGGCTGGATCACTTTAGGATGCTACTTAAATGTCGTCAAGCTCGACCCTCTCATTTGTGCCTCATTAAAGATCTGTGGGATGGATGCCCACGGGGCTCTCTGGTTTTAATTACCCTGGCTGAGTGGCCCAGCCCTAAGGCTCCAGCCCCTACGGGCAGTCATTGCTCTGAAGAAAACAGTTTCACAGCAGCCCTGTGCTCCTCTGTGCTTACGGAGGGAGGCCCCACAGAACAGAAACAACCTTCTTGAGTTTCTATGGTTTGGTAAGATTTCTCGTACTTGCAGCCAATTGTTCGAGGAGCTGTGCAGTGAGATTTTAAAGGGCCTTCCTTCCTGCAGCATAGAACTGTGGGCTCCCTGCTGCGTCTCTGGGAGGAGGGAAGCTCCCTCCTGCACCGATGAGGCGCAGGGCCTTTGTCCAAGCCCAGGTGAGCTTAAAGACCTCACTCTGATCTGTTGCCTCAGCCTGTGTCTGGTTTCTCTGTCACATCCAGGCCAAGAGAAGGTCAGGGTCGCCTGCTAAACAGTCCTGGCAGCCGTTTCGCCTGCGAGCGCCAGCGAAGGCCGTAGGAATCCGAATGTTTTCTTGTGCAACCCTCCCGGCAGCATAGTCTCCACCAGAGCTGGGAGGATGCCACGAGAAGCACTGCTGATTGCACCCCGGACGGTCCCTTAGTGATGATGGGCCCTGCCTTGAACCCCACCCTCGGAGGCCAGTGGGAATTCCAGTGTTTCTGCGATAAATGCTTTACATTTTCTCTTATTCCAAAGAATAAGGACATCTTGCCAAAGAAACTGCTCATGATGTGGCAGTAGCTGACCCCTCAGTGACCTAGAAGGGGTGGATGAAGCTGTCATCTGAGTATCAGATGGGAAATATATTACCAGGAAGAAATCTTCTGTCACTTTTGGCACATGCTTGACTTTTGTCTGATAAACAACTCTTCCTTTATCCTGTCTCTTCTTTTGAATAAATCCTCCCTAACGTCCTTCCCCTCCACCAAACCTCAGAGGATGGACGGTACTGCCCAAAGCATTCTGTCCACCACCTGTCTCCCTGAATGTCTATGGGTTGGTGGAAATAACTTAGGGATGACTTCTTCCCCCCCCCCCCATGGAGGTCCATTAAGCTACAGGGAGAGCCGTGTGTGAATGTAAGTAGATAAAATATGAAGTGTTCCATTATCTATCTAAAAGCAATTTTGAAAGATATATGCTCTAGTTTTATATTGTTTTATGTAACTGTTACTTAAAGTTAGGAGGAAGGGGTAGAAAGAGAGAGAGAGGAGGAGAAGAAAGAAGGAAGGGGAGACAGACAAATGATAGAGACAGAGAAGTATGTACAACAGAGAGAAATAAGAGGAAAAAATGAGGAAGAAAGATGAGGACAAAGACCTATCTCAATTAAATTATAATTGTCATATTGAGCATATCAACATAGTAATTAAGAAAAGTGACTGCTCTACTTTTATTTTAGTATTTCATCTACCCATCAATTCACCCATCCACCCATCCATCCATCCATTCATCCATCCATCCATCCATCCATCCATCCATCCATCCATCCATCCATCCATCCATTCATCCATCCATCCATCCATCCAGTTAGTTGCTCTGAAGTGCTTTTTATCAAGCCCTTTTCCGTGGCCTCACAGCCATGGTCTCCACCTTTAGTATGATGTCTCCTGGCAGTAGCCGGCCGTCTCTGGCAATCACCCCGTCGTGATAGATGTGTTGGATAATGATGTGGACCAGGGGGGTTTCGCTGCCTCCCACAAGCCTAATGGAGAGGCTTTCATTGGGATCCACTCGATTAATCTTGATGCTGGTAATTTCACCATCTGGAATCAGGTGATACAACCTTGGAAAGACTAAAATGGACAAAGACAGTATTTACTTAAGACGCCCACCCAACGGACATTTCCAACCACTCTTCTTGCCAAACTTTGGTTTCAGCCAAAATAAACTATGCATTGTTCCTCATACATGTTTTCAATTTTCCTTCCTCCATGCCAGCATAAGCTTCTTTGCCTGGAATGATTTTTATTCTAGGCCTAAACCCAATTTTTCCTTCAAAGCCTGCATGAAATGATCCCTTCCAATTAAACTCTGCCCTGATCCCTCATTCCCTGCTCTCTCTAAACATTCCATTTCCCGTAAAACTTTCTTTTCATTTCTCATTGTATTCAATCTTCTATTATTTTTTATGCCCCTTTCTTATATCTCCCACTGAACTCTAAGACCCCCGAAGACATAACTTCTGGCTCTTCTGGCATTCTGTGCACAGATCTCTGCACACAAGAGACTTTAGTCAATATTTGGGTGAACAGGAATGAATGAATGAATGACAGGTCTTTATAGAACAGACTGCAGTTTCATCACTTACTTATCAAGAAACAAAACAAAACACACCTATCTGCCCTCTCAGATCATTTTGAATATTTCTTCCCAGAAGTTCCTGCTTCTCAGGCTTAGGAACTGACCAGTCCTCTCTACCAGACACTGGTCAATAAAGGAACTCAAACAGCTTGATTCGTGATTAAATAAAAGAGTCCCAGGCTTAGTTGGTGGCTTTAAGAGGTTTGGCCCCACTTTGCCAAAATCACTAATTCAGAGCAAGGAGGAGACTCAGAGATCTCTAGGATGGCATTTTCAAACGTGATCTTGAACTGAGGACTCTTTTTTTCCCCACGAAGTATTTCACGCCCTCCCCACCCCATTCCACGGTGCCCACACATTGAAGATCTGCTCTAATTATTGTGCAGTTTGATAGCAAGTCAAACCTTTTTTTGACAAGTGAGGATATTTGAGCCCAGAGAGGGGAAGTGATGAGACTGGATGAAGGTTGCAAACTTAGGTTTCCCTGGAGCCAGGGGTTCACATCCTGGTAACAGTCACACAGGGGACTTGCCCTATAGACCTAGAAGCCAGCAGTAACAACTGGTGCTGTTCCCCACCCGGGTTTGAATGGAAGTATACAGAGGGGACACCATTAAATCGCCGGCCAAGCTAAACCTTGTCTGGTGAGTGAGACACTCAGCTGGAGCTGCTTGAGGCTTGAGTTTGAATGAGGAGGGCAGAAATGCTTCTGTTTCCTGTAGCTACTGACAACCACCTCTGCCCCTCACCTGATTTTTCCTTAATTATGTCATCTGGGAAGATCAAGACCACACGCCTAGTTCTGCATAATGCATTCTTTGTGATTATTATCACAACCCATGACCTTAGTCCATTTTCTCTAATGAACTCTGAGTTCATTCATGAGTACTCAACTTTCTAGGAACAATACAGAAATAACTTTAATTCTTTCTAAGTACTATAAAACATGATAAACAAAGCAATTTAGTGGCCAGAGGAAGCCAGAGACACTATAAATGTGGGTCCTTAACCCCCAGTGGGATTTAATTTACAAGAAGTGACTGGCTTTGCTGTGACCTGTGGGCAGCCATCTTAACCTGTCAGTTCCTGGTGCTAACAGCGCTACGGTGACCGAGTTCAGTTACTGTTTAAACTACACTGATTACATTGAGTAAGATACACCACAAGCATTTGCTGGAACAGGTTTGGTGACAAGGGAATGGAAATTAAAAAAAATTATTTTGAACAAAGAAAGATTTGAAAATAATCAAAGCTGCTGATTTTCTTCCTCTCTTCTCCCTCTCCCCCAGCAGATTTACAAAAACCGTATTCCCAAACCTAAACCACTCAAGGATGTTTGATTTAATAATCTGAGAGGACACACCAATCACACTTGTAAATGATGTTAAATACAGTCACACCAGTTAGACCCTAGTGACTTTAAAGAGTTACATTTTTAAACTGCCAAACATGCGTTGGTCTAGGAAAAAAAAAAGAATTGTATCTTTCTTCACTCAAGGACTTAGTGATATAATGTTATTTACTAAGAGTTCATTATTTTATACTGAGCATTGAGCTAAGGAATTGGTATGAATAGTTTTTTTTTTAGTCCTAAAAATCCTATGAAGTAATAATTATTATCTTTTTTCCTCTAAGGATGATGAAACACTAAAGCTTAGAGCAGCGGTTCTCAACCTGTGGGTCGCGACCCCGGCGGGGGTTGAACAACCAAAACACATGGGTCGCCTAAAGCCATTGGAAAATACATATTTATTCCAATAGCTTTAGGCGATGCCTGTGTTTTGCCCCACCCCCGCCGGGGTCGCGACCTACAGGTTGAGAACCGCTGGCTTAGAGAATTTAAGTAACCTGGCCAGGGCCATGCAGCTGATAAGCAGTAGAGCCAGTCTCTTCACCGATATAAAAAGTATGGCTAAACCAGGTATCACCAGCAGCCTCACTGGAACTTCCGACCTCATCCTGTTCCAGAGTAAGAGCTTCGGGGGGCATCCAAGGAGTCTCTAAGCACCCTGCACCCACGACACGGCTGACACATTCGTCTTTCTGAAACACAGCTCCAACCTCGCAATAGACCATCCATAGTTGGAATAAGAACGAGTAGTTACACAGCATTTACTCTTTGCCAGGCATGGTTCTCCTTTTCATTTATTAACTATAATTATTCTTTGTATGTATTAAGCTAGTACCTGAAGGTGGGCGTTCTAACACCTTTTCCCACACCTATGTAAAAACAGAACAATAATTTGTGCTTGCAATTACGTATGTGAGAAATAGGCTAATCAACGTAAGAAACATGTCCTTAGGAGGAGAGTTGTCACAGAAAGTGAGTGGCGGTCGGGTTGTTATCACCCCCGAAGTCATTCTGGTAGACGAGCCCGTCCCCAGCCTGTGGCGAGTTCATTTACCTTCAGAGGAAGTGGAGTTTTCAGAATTTTCTCTGACCTGGTCAGCTTGGCTGGCAACAACACTTCCACTCTTTGTCCTTCGAAGAACACTCAGAGCTCGATTTATTTTTTTAAATGATCTGCTTCTAACAGAAGATCTCTCGAAGGGCCATGCTGAGAAACAGAGAGAAGGAACAGTCGCTCCACATTCACAGAAATCCTCTTTGAGGCACACATCTGGTAAGATGTACAGCAAAACACGACTGGTAATCACTGCTACGTGGTAGGATGGTAGAATTTGCTTAGGTATAGTTCTAAATTTTTTTTACAGTGAAATTGTATGACTGGTTTAAAAATCTGCTTTTCTTTTGTCCGGGGCTGGGCTGAAGAACAACACCTTTCTGGAGCCGCACAGATGGGAAGGTACCGGCTCTGCGGGGGGTGGGGTGGGGGGAGTGAGTCATTAAGTCTAGTTCCACCCCCTTTCACCAACTCAGATTACACATTTTTTTTTAATGATCTGAAGTACCCGTGGTTTTATTTCACTTTGGAGAATTGGACATTGGGTGGCTGCCAAAACTACTAGAGTGAGTTCTCCTTAAAAAAAACATTTCGAGAACTTTCCATAGGGAATATTCCACAATATTCCTTGCCTTGGACCATCCCAAGGCAAGGAGTCCATTCCAGGACAACCATCCGTTTGACTCACCCCTAGTTCGGTTGCTCCGGCCAAAGTCTGACGGACTGCCTGCTGGCTGACCATCCTCCACCGTGGACACGTAGGCAGGGTTGTCCAGGCCGGGCTCGTCTGTCATTAAGGCAACGGTGGCAGCTGCAGAAACCTCCGGGAAGAGTGTTGTGGCTGTGAGGCTCGCCCAGCTGTCCGGACAGCCATCTTGAGAGCGCCTCTTCCTGTCTTTGGTCAGGCCGTAGTGGGAGGCACCCTTACAGCTGTGACAAAGCCAGGGGACAGGAGAAAAGGCTTCAGCTTGGCTCATTATTCAACCAACCTCTTCACATAGGCATGCTTGCTACTCTCAGAGCTTGATTTGCTCACCCCTAGATCTACCTCCCTTTTTACGTGTACAAACTCAGAGCACACTTGCCAACCAAATGCACTAATTTGAGAAAAATTTTTGAAAGATGCTTATTGAATTCTCTTAGAGCCATCTCTACATTGGTCCCTGGAATGCAAATTTATGAAAGTCGTTGTGGTATCTACAAGACTATGGCCTGAGGCTGGTGATCTTCAACTATTAATTGGACTTGGTAATTCTTTCTTGCTTGTATTTATTTTGACTCTAAAAGCATTTAGTCACATTCACGGTCCTCTCTTTTGGGTTTAGCTCCCAAAGCACTGAACATAAGTACAACGCTCCTCCCAGATTCCGTATTTCACCGTCCATGGAAACAGAGTGGCCACAAGCCACAGGAATTTACTCAGCATGGCCATTTCTGAGAGGCAGACTTGCTAGCTTTCCTTCTGTACATCTGGGCTGGCCACAGAGTGACCAGGACGAGGGTTGGGGACTCCTGCGTGCTAAAAAATTTCATTCATTGTTCTATCTTCTAACACTGGGAGAGTAAAACAACATCTATGGTTGAAAAACAAACATAGTAGTCTGTACCCATTTCCATCCATGTTAAATAGCAGGCCCAAGAGCCAGGAGACCAGGTTTGAGTTGATCTAGGTCCATATATGTGTTATGAATGTACTTTCGTGTACAACTGGGCAAGTTATTTCGGCACTCTGGTAGGGTTTTGGTTAGATAATGGTAGTGATTGAACTATGTCATTGCACTGTGGAGAGGAAGTAGCTGCAGATAGCCACAATAGCTTGCATACTTTTTGTGAGGGCAGAAATTATATGAATAAGCCCCTTTAAGAAGTGGCTATTTGTATATATACTTCTCACAAAAATTAGAAGATATTTTATAATTTTATATTCATTTTTGAAATATCCCCTAATTTTTGTGAGTAGTATATGGTCTTAGTCAAAAGAATGAGAAGCAATGAGCTATTTTAAATAACTCATTTGAGAGCCTATTTAGAGTGATGCCTCAGGTATACAGGTAAGATGCTTGAATGAAAACAGAACCAATCAGCAATCTATAGTCAGTATGCACACAGTATGTATATGGTCCACTGCGATAGAATCACCGCATAGGTGGTACACAGAAGGATCTACTATCCATATCAGAAAAATAATCCTTGCTTTAGAGTTTACCTAGCTGTGTGACCTGGGGCAATTTTGTTAACCTTGTGAAACATTTTAATTTGCACATACATCTTGGGTTGCTATAAAATCTGACTGACATGGTCTTGTCAAGAGTTTAGTGCCTTGTCAGATAGATAGTAAGTCCTCAGTAAATTGTAGCAGTCAGGCATCCCCAAACTACGGCCCGTGGGCCACATGCGGCCCCCTGAGGCCATTTATCTGGCCTCCCACCGCACTCCCGGAAGGGGCACCTCTTTCATTGGTGGTCAGTGAGAGGAGCACTGTATGTGGCGGCCCTCCAACGGTCTGAGGGACAGTGAACTGGCCCCCTGTGTAAAAAGTTTGGGGACCTCTGTTAGCTACTTCCATAATTTATGCATTATAAGATGCTCTTTTTTTCATACTTTAACATCTTTGAGATTAGAATGCATGGGTGACTGGTGGTCATACAGCTCCTGCTGCAGATGCCACTGCCTGGGCATGGCAAACATGGTCACAACTGTCCATGTTGTCATTTCTATTGAGTTACATCTACTCTCAGTAGAGTTTAATTGTCATAAATGTCTTAGATTACATTATTATTCAACATTGAAGTGAAAAGTTATTATAGATACAGAAAGTCTCCAAAACAGTAGTGGCATATAAATTTGGTATTGATGAAACAAATATTCATTGTTAGAAGGATAGCCATTCTGTATTCTCTTGCAAAGAGACAAGCAAATGTTTTATTTGCTTAGGAAAAAAGATACCTCCCAAGAAGATGAAAGTGGTGTTACATTTTGTTACTGAGATTATTCAAAAGGATTGAACTATTTTATGCCAAACAATACAACTAGAGGGCAGGAGAAGTCACCAATTTGTCTGAATGGATTTCAAAGCCCCAAGTGTCTGATGTGACCAGTCCACACACTATAGGGAAAACTTTGAGGATGTTTTGAGATCATTTAACCAGTGGAAGATTTTTAAATTTTCTTTTCTTGTTGGTATATGAAATATGTTTCTTGTGATCAATGGCATCTTAGACTTGATGAAATGTGGTTTCACTATTAGTAGAAAAAGGACTTTAATTATATAAGCTTACACAGTTATCAAGGATGAAACAGGCAGCCAGCTTCCAATGCTAGTCCTTTCCTCACTGAAAGCATTCAGTCTCCCTATTTGAATTGATAAAGTCTTACCGTTCTGGTTAGCTACATTGGCTTGGAATTTTTCTGCTTAAAAATAGCAAAGTGGTTGATATGGGAAACTCAAAAATTGGAAGAAATACTTTGTGATGGAAAAAATAAAAGCCAACATTCATTTGAGCAGCTCCAAGGTCATAAATGCTTGAGTGGAACACTTCTATGCAGGCCAGTAGTGTTTGGTTAGCCACGCACAGGAAGGAAGCTCCTAGACGATTTAGTCGGACTAGAAAGAGTTTCTTTTCTTGGGGCAGCAATGCCCTTGCCCATTATATGTGCCCTGCCAGGGCAGAAAATGAATTTTCTGATTGGAAAAATGGCTGGCGAAGGTACCAGCCATGGCTTTCTGGGGACATCACATAACCCAGTGGGAAAAAGTGGCATCCTATTCTGCTGTCTCATTTGGGAGGAGGGTTAACATATTTAAAAGTATCTGAATCCCAAGACTATAACATTAAGAAACCATTGCTGTTTCAAATCCTTGGAGTTCCAAAGACACATGAGTCAGGAAAGAAAAACTTCTTAAAATGGGCAAGTAAGCCTTCCCTATGGCCTCATATCCTTACAATAGCTGCAGAGGGTACAGAATCTAGATTTAAGGTTCCAGCTCATAAGCGTTGGTAAAAAAAAGGTTCTGCTAAAGCAACTCATACTTGTGTAATGTTGCCTGCTCCAGTCTCTTGGCTTAGCTGGAATCTGAGGCAGAGTGATCTATGAAGGTAGCAGCTCGTACTTACTAATTATCTCTTTTGTGTTGACTAATAGTGGGGCCTCTGGATTTACAAGCACAAAAGAAGGGAGGATAAGGGAAGGGCTGATTAGCTTGGCCAGCACAGGAACATACTGTGAACCCTGGGTTGTGTTCAAAGCAAGCAGGATTTATTCTCTCTTTAAGTTATCCTGAGCACTAAGTACTCTCAGGTGGTGATGGGCGATGGCCATGAACTTGAAGGATGAACATAAGGGAACATGAAAAATCCTTTTTCTCTTTTTCTTTTTCTTCTTTTCCAAGTGAGAGGAGGGGAGATAGAGACAGACTACCACATACACCCTGACCAGAATCCACCTGGCAACCGCCGTCTGGGACCGATGCTCTGCCCACATGGGGCCATGCTTGCAACTGAGCTACTTTTGGCAACTGAGGCAAAGGCTTCTTGGAGCCATCCTCAGTGCCCAGGGTTGATGCGCTCAAACCAATGGAGCCTTGGCTGCGGGAGGGGAAGAGAGAGATAGAGAGAAAGGTGAGGGGGAGGGGGAGAGAAGCAGATGGGCACTTCTCCTGTGTGCTCTGACTGGGAATCAAACCCAGGACATCCACACGCTGGGCCAACACTCCACCACTGAGCCAACTGGCCAGGGCCGGAAAACTATTTTCTAAGCAAACTATGTGCTTTTGCTATGCTGTTTGTTCAGCAAAACAACTCTGAAAATCATTTGTTGTTGCTTGAATAATAGAATTGGAATTCTGAGCTCCTATATCCAAGTGAGCAGAGGCAAGTCAGTCTTAATATTAGAATGCTGACACTGGGTGCACCATGGAATTTTTGTCCTTTTTGCAAGGGTGGGGAGCAAGAAGAGAAAATGATCAACCTTCCTGCAAAAATTCCCAAGCCCATGAGTTCACTATTAATGGAAGTTGACCTGAAGCAGGATGGACCCCAGGCATAATTCATGGAGGCTCTGATGGGGTGTCCTCCACTGAGGTCAGCCAACTGGGCATCATAAGCTGGCTTTCAGGGGAGGGCTACTTTCTGATGGAGCTATCCACTATAACAGAAGAATCGAAGTTGTTCACAAGAAAGAGCCTCAATATTCTCATCATAACAGTCTGAGTAACTATACAACCTCCCTCTGATCTAACTTCCCTCACGTTCTTGCTGTCTTGGTTCACTTCTGAATTAGCTAAATTTCGAGTCTGCTCCTCATGTTGAGTTTATTAATTGCAAGTCTGTCCCTCCTTGAAATGAGACTTACAAACTCATATGCTAGTCAGGTGAGGAAACAAGAACAATCAGGCTGGGAGGGGAGGCCATGTGAGCAGTGTTTTAAGGGTGCAGCAGCCACAGAGCTGACACACTCTGCTGATTGGTGCCTCAAGGAGACTAGCTCAAGGAAAGGAAAAAAGGGAAGGAAGGAAGGAAGGAAGGAAGGAAGGAAGGAAGGAAGGAAGGAAGGAAGGAAGGAAGGAAGGAAGGAAGGAAGGAAGGAAAGGAGGGAGGGAGGGAGGGAGGGAAGGAGGAAGAAAAGATATAAATTGGAAAGCAAGAAGTAAAACTGTCACTATTTGCAGATAACAGAAAACCATAAAGACTCCATCAAAAAAACTGTTAGAACTAATAAATTCAGTAAAGTTGGAGGATACCAAACTATATACAAAAATACATTGCGTTTCTATAGACTAATAATTATCTATCAGAAAAAGAAGTTAAAAAACAATCTCAGCCCTTGCCAGGTGGCTCAGTGAATAAAATGTTGACCCAGTGCACCAGAGATAATGGGTCCGACCTCTGGTCAGGGCATATATGAAAAGCAATCAACGAGTACACAACTAAATGGAACAATTAAGTGAAATGAGTTGATGCTTCTCTTTTACTCCCTTTGCTCTCCTTTCTTTCTCTCTCTCAAATTAATGGAAATCTCATTTGTAATTTCATCAAAAAGAATAAAATAACTAAGAATAAATTTAACCAAAGAGGTAAAAGATCTATACACTGAAAACTTTCATCAAAACATTGATGAAAGAAATTGAAGACACAAATAAATGCAAAGATTTTGCATGCTCATAAATTAGAAGAATTAATATTATGATGTCCATAGTCTGAAAGCAATCTACAGATTCAATGTAATCTCTATAAAATTTCCAATGATGTTTATAACAGAAATACAAAAAACAATTCTAAAATGTATATGGAATCATAAAAAGACCCCAAATAGCCAAAGCTATCTTGAGAAAGGAGAACAAAGCTGCAGACATATTTCCTGATTTCAACCTATATTACAAAACTATAGTAATCAAAACAGCATGGTTAGGCATAAAAATAGACATGTAAATGAATGTAACAGAACAGAGTCCAGAAATAAACCCCCCCACACGTATGGCCAAATTAATTTACAACAAAGAAATCAAGAATATAAAATAGGGAAAAGACAGTCTCTTCAATGAATGGTGTTGGGAGAACCACATGAAAAAGAATGAAACAGAACCACTATCTTATACCACACTCAAACTTAACTGTAAATGAATTGATAATGTGAATGTAAGACCTGAAACTATAAAACCCTTAGAGGAAAATACAGGTGGTAAGCTTATTGACAATGGTCTTAAAAATGATTTTTTTTGGATCAGACACCAAAACAAAGGTACCAAAAAAAATATGCAAATGAGACTACATCAAACTAAAAAACTTCTGTACAGTGAAGGAAATCACCAACAAAATGAAAAGACAACCTACAAAATAGGAGAAAATATTAGCAAATTACATAGCTGATAAAAGGTTAATATAAAATATATAAAGAATTTATATAATTCAATAGCAAAAAAAAAAAAAAAAAAAAAAAAGGAAGAAGAAGAAGAAGAAAAGAAAAAATACCTGAATTTAAAAATGGGCAGATAATCTGAACAGAAAATTTTTAAAGAAGATGTATAGATGACCAACAGGCACATTAAAAAAAAAACCTCAAAACTCTCACAACATCACTAATCATCAGGGAGATGCAAATCAAAAGACAACAAATAAATGGTGGAGATGTAGAGAAGTAGGAACCCTTGTCCACTATTGTTAGGAAAGTAAAATGGGGCAGGCACTATGGAAAACATTATGAAGATTTCTCAAAAATTTAAAGAAAGAACTACCATAGGATCCAGAAATTCCACTTTTGGCTATTTCTCCAAAGAAATAAAAACAAAAAACTAATTTGAAAGGTATTATACTTACACTACAGCATTTTTACAGTAGCTAAAATATGGAAATAATCTAAGTGTCAATCAGTGGATAAATGGATAAAGGAAAGGTGATACACATACACACACACACAGAGAAATATTATTTAGCCATAAAAAGGTAATGCTACCTTGTCATTTGTGACAATGCGGATAGACTGACAGCATTATGCTAAATGAAATGAGCCAGACTAAGACAAATATGATTTTTTTTTAAACAAGAGGGGACGGGACAGACAGGGACAGACAGGAAGGGAGAGAGATGAGAAGCATCAGTTATCAATTCTTTCTTACAGCACTTTAGTTGTCCACTTATTGCTTTCTTATATGTGCCTTGACTGGTGAGCTCCAGCCGAGCCCGTGACCTCTTGCTCAAGCCAGTGACCTTGGACCAGTGACCTTGGGCTCAAGCCAGCGACCATGGGGTCATATCTATGAGCCCATGCTAAAGCCACTGATCTTGGGGCCTCAAACCTGGGTTTTCAGCATCCTAGGTCGATAATTCAATTTACTCTGCCACCACCTGTATGAAATCAGGTGATTTCATACGTAAAACCTTAAAAAATAAACAAAAACCAAGCTTATAGAAACAAGAGATTCATGGTTACCAGAGGTTGGGGGTGGTGGTGATATGGGTGAAGGGGTCAAAAGGAACAAACTTCCAATTTGTAAAATTAGTTGTGGGCATGTAATGTACAGCATGGTGGCTATAGTTGATAATACTGTATTGCATTTTAGAAAGTTGCTAAGAGAATAAATCTTAAAAGTTCTCATTGCAAAATTTTGTAACTATGTATGATGACAATATTAATTAGACTTATTATCATTTTCCAAGATATATACATATACATATATACACACATATACACACATATATTATACTATATATATTGAAGCATTATGTTGCACAACTGAAACTAATATGTTATATGTCAATTATAGCTCAATAAAAGACCATGATATACCACATAAACAAAATGAATGATAAAAATTGCATGATCATATAAATAGATGCAGAAAAAGCATTTGATAAAATCCAGCACTCATTTATGATAAAAACTCTCAGCAAAGTGGTAGTAGAGGGAACATACCCAATGTTATACATGTCATACATGACAAACCCACAGCCAACATCATACTCAATGGGCAAAAACTAAAAGCATTTCCGTTAAGATCAGAAACAACACAGGTATGTACGTTTCCCCACCTCTTATTGAACATAGTTATGGAAGACCTAGCCACAGCAATCAGACAAGAAGAAATAAAAGGCATCTAAATTGGAAAGAAAAAACTAATATTGTTATTATTTGCAGATGACATGATACTGTATATAGAGAACCCTAAAGATTTCACCAAAAAAGAAAAACAACAACAACAACAAAAAAACTACCAGAACTGATAAATGAATTCAATAAAGTAGCAGGACACAAAATAAATACGCAGAAATCAATTGGATTTTTATATAATAATGAACTATCAGAAAGGGAAATTAAGAAAACAATTCCATTTATAATTAAAGAAAATAAAAAACATAGGAATAAATTTAACCATGGATGTATAAGACCTGTAGTTAGAAAATTATAAGACACTGAAGAAAAAAATTGAAGAAGTTACAAATAAGTGGAAGTATATAGTGTGTTTATGGGTAGAAAGACTTAACAACATTAAAATGTCTATACTACCCCAACAATCTCTAGATTCAACACAATTCCTATCAAGATATCAATGGTATATTTCACAGAACTAGAACAAATATTCCAAAAAGGTATATGGAACCACAAAAGACACCAAATAGAAACAGTGATCTTAAGAAATAACGAAGCTGGATGAATCATGCTACCTGATATCAAACTATAGTACAAGGCCATAGTAACAAAACAGCATAGTACAGGCATAAAAACAGACATATAGACCAGTGGCACAGAATAGAGAGCCCAGAAATAAACCCACACCTTTATGATCAATTAATATTTGATAAAGAAGGCAAGAAAATACAATGAGGTAAAAATAGTCTATTCAATAAGTGCTGTTGAAAAAAAACTGGACAAGCAGATGCAAAAAAATAAAACTAGACCACCTTCTCATACCATACACAAGAATAAACTCAAAATGGATTAAAGATTTAAACATTAGCCTTGAAACCATAAAAATCTTAGAAGAAAATATAGGCAATAAAACCTAGGACATTTCTCATAGCAATATTTTTTTCTGATATATCTCCACAGGCAAAGAAAACAAAAGAAAAAAACCAAACAGGACTACATCAAACTAAAAAGTTTTTGCACAGCAAAGGAAACCATCCACACAATGAAAAGATTACACACTGAATGGGAGAACATATTTGTCAATGATATATCTGATAAGAGGTTAATATGCGAAATTTATAAAGAACTTATAAAACTCAACACCAAAAAAAAATCCAATTAAATAATAAACAAAGAACCTGAAGAAACACTTCTCCCCCCCAAAAACACACCAAAACATACAAATAGCCAATAGGTATATGAAAAGATGCTCAATATTACTATCAGAGAAATGCAAATTAGAACCACAATGAGATATCACCTCACACCTGTCAGAATGGCCATTATCAATAAAGCAACAATCAGCATGTGTTGGTGAGGGTGTGGAGAAAAGGAAACCCTTGTGCACTGTTAATGGAAATGCAGATTGGTGCAGCCACTGGGGAAAGCAGTATGGAGTTTCTTCAAAAAATTAGAAGTGGAACTGCTTTTGACCCAGTGATTCTACTTCTGGGACTATCTGAACAAACCCAAATCATCGATTCAAAGGAATATATGCATCCCTATGTTTATTGCGGCATTATTTACAATAACCGAGATTTGGAAACAGCCCAAATGCTCAGCAGTGGATGATTGGATAAAAAAATTATGATACATTTACAAAATGGAATACTACTCGGCCATAAAAAAGAAGGAAATCATACCTTTTGCAACAGCATGGACAGATCTGGAGAGTATTATGGTAAGTGAAATAAGCCAGTGAGAGAAAGACAGGTACCATATGATTTCACGTATATGTGGAATCTAATGAACAAATAAACTAACAAAAAAAAATAGCAACAGACTCGTAAATATGGGGAACAGACTGACAACTGTCAGAGGGTCATTGGGGGCTGGGTGAAAAAGGTGAAGGGATTAAGCAAAAATAAAAAAAAATTAAAAATTTTAGAAAAGGTCAGCTTAGTGCTGCTGAAGTGAGCAATTTGGAAGCTGAAATTCAGTTTTTGTTTTGTTTTGTTTTACAGAGACAGAGAGAGAGTCAGAGAGAGGGATAGATAGGGATAGACAGACAGGAAAAGAGAGAGATGAGAAGCATCAATCATCAGTTTTTTGTTGTGACACCTTAGTTGTTCATTGATTGCTTTCTCATATGTGCCTTGACTGTGGGGCTACAGCAGACCGAGTAACCCCTTGCTCAAGCCAGAGACCTTGGGTCCAAGCTGGTGAGCTTTGCTCAAACCAGATGAGCCCACACTCAAGCTGGCAACCCTGGGGTCTCAAACCTGGGTCCTCCACATCCCAGTCTGACGTTCTATCCACTGCGCCACTGCCTGCTCAGGCCTGAAATTCAGTTTTTAATGTAAAATCTCTTGATTTTAAAAGTTGGCAACAAGCGCAAAGTTTTTAAGACCTTTGTGTTGGCCACACAGAACACATCTGTAGGCCAGATCCATCTGTAGGGATGACAGATTCCGACTTCTGGGAATAAAAGTGCTAGTGTGGGCGAGTCAGGCTGGCTGCTCTCGTTCCAGCCCCCCAGGGAGCAACACAGGCACCCTCACAGTCTTCCCCCACGCTTCCCCACTCCCTACCTGGGTGGGGGTGTGTGTGTGCATGCGTAGGGGACATGGCCCGAAACAGGGTTCCTTTCATTATTTGCCCCAGCACCAGTCTGATCCAAGTCGGGGAGTAAGACTGAATTCTTAACTGTTTCCTTTTCACTCATGGGAGAGCTAATCACTTGCCCAGAGCTGTTATATAGCGGGAAAGGGAGACATTCTACCCTAATGAACGTCTTCACTTTCAGGCAGAGAATCAAGATTAGAGGGCTCTGGAGGAAGCAAGTGTCCCTGCCAGGAGCTGACCTTGGGCTTCAGCTGCTCTGTGGGGCAGTAGGAGTGACTCCAACTTTGCTCAGAGCTGGTACCTGGGGGCCAGGCTGGGAGATGGCTCGGGGAGAGCACCAGGCTCTCCTTTGTGTCCTTGAACAAGGCAACTGGGAGGCAGACCTCAGGGAGCCTCGGGCCCACTGTGCTCCAGCTCGCTGACCGTCTCTGTCACGGTGCGAGTGACCCGGGGGCTGAGGGTGGCTATGCATGCTCAGCTGCCAACCGCAGGTCCAGAGCCCCCCTGACACCACACCCCCATGGCTTTGCTATACGTCCTGCCTGGCTGACCTCCCTGCTTGCAGTCTTCTCCTGCCCTCACCCCCAACCCACCATCCTAACCACTTCAACTCAGCTTTTCACTACTGACTTTCCAGGACTTTCTTGACCTGTGTTGATCACGGCCTCACAAGAGGCATGCAATAGGTGCCTACATCACCCCACTCTGGCAATCCAGAAGGGAGTTGGGAAGAGGACAGCTAACGTCTGCGGATCTACTGTGTGCTGTGTGTTATGCTTTACATTGTGGGTTTTTACCCTCCTAACCAGCCTGTCGTACTAGTTAAACCACCTCCACTTCACAGATGAGGATACAGAAGCCAAAAGGGAAGAAAGCCTTGTCCAGGTGCCTAGAGTGGAGCAGGGACTGGACTGCAAGCTGTGGGATTCCATGCTTTCTCCCCTCCCACAACCTGGCCCCAGTCCTGGGCCTCCCCTGCACCCCAGGCTCGTATAGCAAACTGTTCACCCCCCGTCTGCACTTCCACGTCTCAAGCTTTTCAATCTTCACGTACCCAAACACCAGACCTTTCCCGCCAAACTGGCTCGTCCCCCATCTTCTCCGTTTTTAAATAGCACCTCACATCCATCCTGTCGTTCAGGCCCCAAACCCCAGAGCCATCCCTGAACCCTATCTTTCTCTGGACACTCCAAATATAATCCAGCAAGATCTACCCAGGATTCAACTACTTCTCATCACTTCTGCTGCCCAAACCCTGGTCCAAGCCACCGTCGCCACCGTCACCACCGCCTGGAGCACCGCAACAGCCCTAGTCCAAGCCACCGTCACCACCGCCTGGAGCACCGCAACAGCCTCGGGAGAGACTGCGCTGTTCCTGCACTTGCTCCGCTTCCCCAGCGATTCTCCACCGAGCCGCGGAGGACCCGTTCACACCAAGTCCCCGTTTTACTGAAACGCACGATCCCGACGAGGCCGTGCTTTCTGTCCGTCACTGCTGCCCTCACCCATCCCTCGCTCATTCGCCGCCTGCCGGTCTCCGCACTTGCCTGGCAGGTTCCGCTCAGGGGCTTTGCATTCTGCCGTGGTCTGGAACACTCTTTCTCCAAACTGTAACACTTACCCCTCCAGGACCAAGATGGCTTCCTCACACTGGTGCCTGGAGAAGAGTTAGCTCCTAGATTCGCTGTCTCTTCTGGCCAACAGCCAGGGCACATCAGCTCTTGCCGGAGCTAACTAGTTCGCCCTGGGCACGCCTTGCTCCCCAGGGTATCAAAAACGGGTGTCAAGGGACAAAGCTTTGCTCACCTGGGTACTTTTCACAGGGTCTGCTTATCACCGATCACCCCGGGCAGGCACTCAGCAGACATGCTAAATTAAACTAACAGCATCCTCCCTGTTGATATTCTGTTTATTGAAATTACCAAACTGGGAACTGATGGGTTCACCGACATGGTCCCTATAACATGTAACTGCTGTGGCTGATTGTGATGTTGCCGCCAGTCTCCTTGCTCCCTCAGCGAGCACGTGATTCTCCTCCTCCATTTCCCTACACTCCACGTCAAGGTGAAACAAAGGAAAGAGGAAAAGTAAGACTTTTTTCAATTTCTTTCTTTTTCACCTACTTCCTTAATAACTTAAGATTTTATTTGATGTGTGTTTTAAAACTATTATGCATGAGGTATGTCTAAGAGAAGTGATTACCATATACCTCGCATTACTAGATTTGCTGGTCCAGCAGAGTTTTTAAAGAGTGATTTATTCCCCCATCAGTGAACACTGCAGGAGGCAGACCTCCTGAGAAAGATGGGGGCAGCAAAGCAGAAAAAGCACAGATTTTCAAGTTTAGAATACCTGGTGTGGACCCTGGGTCTGCCACCTGTGAGCTCCGTGGCTCTGAACAAGTTCCTTATTTCTCTGACTCACTCTTCCTGGGTGTAAAATGGGCAAATAATGTTTACTTACTTCAAGGTTTAGAAAAGCATGCAAAGTGCCTAACAGTACCTGGAATATAGTAGTAACTCAGTAAACAGTAATTAGCATAATTATTATTATCAGGTGTCATAATGTTAGACACCATGGGTGCAAAGAAAAATACTCTAGTATTTGCACTTGAGGAGATGGACGTGCAAACAGAATATCCACCAGGCCACATAACCAGAGGGCGTTCGCAGGATGAGCCGAGTGTTGGGAGAGCTCAGAGGAAGGGGCCCCTCGTTACTCTGCTCAGGGTAACCAGGGAAGGCTTCTCAGAAGATGTAAAATGTGAGCTGAGTCTGGGAAAATGAGTGACACTGGTCTAGCGACAAGGTGTGAATGTCACATTCAAAGGCCTGGAGGACACTCGTGCGTGGGAGTTGCTGGCAGTATTGGACTCAGTGCAGATTTTGTCCCTAGTGACACAGACAGGCATGGAACACAGATGACGTGAGAGGAAGAGGAATGCTGGAGGGGTGCTGGGGACAAAACCCAGGACACCTGGCCACTAGGCCATCACCCATTTCTGGGGTTCAGGCGGGCTAAGCCATGCCTTTGGCGGCCAGGGACAAGTGGGCATTGAGAAGCCTGACGCCAACACAGGAGAGGGTAGGAGGGAGTAGGAAGGATGTAGTTGACAGTGGAGGCTCAGTCACCTCCTCACATAAAACCATGACCATCAGTCCACAGCGGACCACTGCTCCCAGCCTCCCAGTCACCGCGTCACTTCCTCAGCACTTACACGTTTAGAGGTTATTTTGTATGTTTATTTACTGCTATTTTAAATAACAGTTTCTGCCTGCCCCCCAGTAGAATATAGCTTCCAGAGGAGAAAATGTTCCTTCTTGCCTTGCTCCCCACTAAACCCTCAGCCCTGTGTAGACAACACTCATGGATGCGAAGTCAGCGTGAGTATCAGAGCAGCCTGGGAGAGTCTGGGGGCCGCTGTGTTTTTCTTGCCCCTTTTATTAAGTGGTTTCTGTTTATAATTTATTTGTCTTTGGCTTTTTGTTTTTTTGTATTTTTAAGCGGGAAGGCAGTCAGACAGACTTCTGCATGCGCCCAACCAGGATCCACCAGGCATGCCCACCAGGGGGCGATGCTCTGTCCATCTGGGGCATTGCTCCACTGTGGCCGGAGCCATTCTAGTGCCTGAGGCCGAGGCCATGGAGCCATCCTCAGTGCTCAGACCAACTTTGCTCCAATGCAGCCTTGGCTGCTGGAGGGGAAGACAGAGAGAGAGAGAGAAAAGAGAGGGGGAAGGATGGAGAAGCAGATGGGCACTTCTCCTGTGTGCCCTGACTGGGAATTGAACCCCGGACTTCCACACGCCAGGCCGATGCTCTACTGCTGAGCCAACCGGCCAGGGCTCTGTTTATACTTTAATTGTGTTGGCCCAGATGTGTTTTAATCATTGCAGGCGGCCTTTTTTTTTTTTTTTTACTTTTGGAAGAAGGCAGGCTATAACTTTAAAATATATCACTAATATTTCATGATCCCTTTAATGCAAAGCACTACAAATCTTTACTGTGCATAAGATAAAAATAAATGCATCAGTCATCATCTTCCAAAACAGTCTCCTTTGAGCTCCCTGAGCCCACCACCCTCGAGCAGAGCTCATCCTTGCTAATTAAGTCCTGATCATGTTACTTGGAAAAGATTCAAGTAACAGTAATACCATGTCTATTAACACAATTCCTCCGGCTGTCAGGCAGCCTGGTCCTGAGCACTGGACCCGTTGTGGCAATTTCCTGATTTTGATGGGATCATTAGTTTCTACATTTCACTTGCTATACCTGCAGCTTCTTAAATAATATCTCTTTGGTCTAAGAACATTAGGTGAGGTCATTATTCCTTATTTGGATTACATTTTCTCCCCCTCTAAATTTAAAACCCATATTCCCTGGGGTCAAATTACGTGGCCACTCACAGAGCTAGCAGAAACCATATGTGAAAAAAAAATCATTAGCACTTTTGTGTAGTCATGGGTGAAGGAAACATCAGTTCCTAAGTAAAAGAGGTCACGGCTTGGGCAAGCTCACCCTCTGGGAGTCAGCTTAGGCTCTTGAGTATGAACTTGAGCCCTTGAAGGCTGTCATCCCGGAAAGCCGAGGACTCCTCACCTCCCCACCAACCACACACTCTGTCCTTTCACTGGCCCCTATCTCCTCCCTCCACACCGCTGGTGACAATGTCCCCAGCAATTCCAACCACCCCTGCCTCACTTGTTAATGAATTCCAGAAAGAAAATTCAAAGCAAACTGGAAAACAACTCGAAAATGCAGGCCAGGCTCTGGGAAGCTAGAACTCCCGGCTCTTGGCTTGGGCAGGGTGAGGTGGGGAGAGGCGCAGGGTCTCCTAAGGCAGAGTCAGCTTAGGAGACAAACGGCCGATGCCAACATAAGCGCGCACACTTGACTCAGTTTACCCAATATGCCGACATGTTCCCATAGAATAGATCCACCAAGCTGTGCAGGCATGAGAAATGTTCAGCCCATCAGCACAGTGTCAATTTTTACTCTGGGGGGCTTTCCTCCCAGGGAAGAAGCAGATAGTCTTTTACCTAATGTTAATGGCTCTCCTTTTCTATCTTTTCTAGTTTATAGAGTTAAGTCCGCAAGACGACCTGTGGCTACATCCCTTTGTTCTTCAAATCCCAATGCAAATTAATGATACCTTACAATTACAGCCAATGCAGCACACTTGCTATGGACCAGACATTAGTCCATGTACTTTGTTCATACAACCTGTGCAGTCCTAACATCATCCCGATGAGGAAGACCCCCAAATGCCTTTTTTTTTTTCTTTTTCTTTTCTTTTTTTTTTTTTTTGTAATTTTTCTGAAGCTGGAAACAGGGAGAGACAGTCAGACAGACTCCCGCATGCGCCCGACCTGGATCCACCCGGCACGCCCACCAGGGGGCGACGCTCTGCCCACCAGGGGGCGATGCTCTGCCCATCCTGGGCGTTGCCATGTTGCAACCAGAGCCACTCTAGCGCCTGAGGCAGAGGCCACAGAGCCATCCCCAGCGCCCGGGCCATCTTTGCTCCAATGGAGGGGAAGAGAGAGACAGAGAGGAAGGCGCAGCGGAGGGGTGGAGAAGCAAATGGGTGCTTCTCCTGTGTGCCCTGGCCAGGAATCGAACCCGGGTCCTCCGCACGCTAGGCCGACGCTCTACCACTGAGCCAACCGGCCAGGGCCCCAAATGCCATTTTATTAATGACAAATTAAGGCACAGAGACATTCACTTTCCCAAAGTCACACAGCTTTGGAGGGGCTGGGATTTGAACCTAAGACAGACAGACTCTTAGTTGAGGCTTAGGATGCACTGTATGTACCCTGGTGGCTGATGATTCAGAGGTGACTCCAATGTAAGAGACAAGAAAAAGCAAGAAAAATTAAAAGCAGGTTATTTACAATGTTATACTCTTTTTAAAAAAAATTTTATTCAGTGAGAGGTGGGGAGGCAAAGACAATTCCCGCAAGTACCCTGACCGGGATCCACCAGGCAAGCCCACTAAGGGGCCAATACTCTGCCCATCTGGGGTATGCTCAGCAACCATGTTCTTTTTAGAGCCTGAGGTGGAGGCCATGGAGCCATCCTCAGCACCCCGGGGCCAACTTGCTACAGTTGAGCCATGGCTGCAGGAGGGGAAGAGAGAGAGAGAGAGAGAGAGAGAGAGAGAGAGAGAGAGAGGTGAAAGGGGGAGGAGTGGAGAAGCAGATGGGCACTTCTCCTGTGTGCCCTGACTGGGAATTGAACCTGGGACTTCCACACACTGGGCCGCACTCTACCACTTAGCCAACCGTTCAGGGCTTATACTCTTTACTACAGATTTTTTCACTGCCAGCTTAGTGGCTGCTCTGAGGACTACAAACAGCAGGGGCTGGCGTGTGTGGCCTGTTCTCACCAAGTCAGCAGCATCTTCAGGCCGGAGCCATGAGCTTCCAGCTGCCTGTGTCTCAACATCTGCTCCTCCGGCAACAGGGCTGTTGTCAGTGGGGCACGCTTCGTGGGTCAGTGTGCCAGTGGGTGGGGGAGGCAGCTGTGGGTTCTCACTTGCTGGTATTGTCCTGCTGTTCTTCCTCTCTGAAAATAACCCGATTATCTCTGAGCAGGGTATAGCGCCAAGCATTCTAGGCAATAGAAGCTTAAAACCATCCAGTCTGGGTATGTGGGCACCTCCGGGGGGTTATTTACTCCTCCTTTAGAGGGAGCCCCTCAGTCCAGGCAATCACATGCAAATGCACGGTATAAATACACAGCAATTGTAGTGAGAAGCAGGATTTCTCGGTGAAAAGAAGCTGACCTATTCATCCCAAGCTGGCCAGGCATTTATGTTTTCTGTTAGTCAGAAGTCATAAGAGAAAACACCTGAGCTGTTACTTGTCCGGTGCATGGGCTACACCACTAGGCATGGCAATGGGGTTTATCCTGTCAAACTCTGCCCCAGCTGCATTCTACTGTCCCCGTTTTACAGATGGGGAAAACGATGCTCAGAGACGTTAAGTAATTTATCCGAGATGGCACAGCATTAAAGCAAAGAAGCTGAAAGCTGATCATACCTCTGTCTGGAATTTTGTTGTTGCTGATTTAAAGCCTGTGTGTAACTGTCAAGGTATCTTATGATAATATTAATAATGAACATACGTGGTTCTTAACATGGGGCAGGCAGTTCTGAGCACTTCGGCCATTTAATCCTCACAAGAACCTAATGCGCCATGAACTTCCGGCTGCCTGTGCCTTCGCGGCTGCTCTGACAGCCAGGCCACAGTCGGGGCGAGTGCTCGCAGATGTGGAAATGTAATTCGGAGGTTCACGTGCCCAGGGGCACACACTATTTGGGGTGACTCACCGCCCCAGTTGGCCTAGGGCTGACTGGGATCTTGGCATGCAGGATTATCAGTTTCAAAACTGGGCCCATTCCAGGCAAACCAGGACAGGCTGGCGCCCCCCGTGGCAGAGCCAGAGCTGAAGCCAGAGCTGCGACTCTGAATAGCATGCTCTTCGCCATGGTATTCTGCCACATCTTTTTTTTTTTTTTTTTTTCCTTTTCCTATGTTTTGCCCAAAGATTGAAGAGAAATTGAAGCGAGTTGGGTGGTGGTGCTCGTGGTTTCAGATCCCCCAGTATGTGCTCACATGACACCTTTTTAGCAGGGTGTCCAAAAGGCCACCCCCACACTGTCGTGTCAGCACATCCCTCCTGGCAGCCCTGGCAGGTCCGAACTGCAAGAAATCCCTGGGCTCCCAGTGCCTGGAAGAACCCACTCCACTGTCTACTTAGGAAGAGCCCAGCGGATAGGCAGGAGTGCCTGATAAATACCAGGGCTGCTCCCGGGGTGAAGCCTGAGGGTTCCAGCCCTGAAACCAGATGTGACATTGACAGCGGTGAATGAGGGGTGGTGGCGGGCTGGTCCGGTCGGTCCCCAGCCCTGGAACCAGATGTGACATTGACAGCGGTGAATGAGGGGTGGTGGCGGGCTGGTCCGGTCGGTCCCCAGCCCTGGAACCAGATGTGACATTGACAGCGGTGAATGAGGGGTGGTGGAGGGCTGGTCCGGTCGGTCCCCAGCCCTGGAACCAGATGTGACATTGACAGCGGTGAATGAGGGGTGGTGGCGGGCTGGTCTGGTCGGTCCCCATGCCAGGTCCGTTCTTCAGAGACGGCAGGACAGTGGATCCATTCTGAGTCTCCAGCATCTTTGGAGTTACTGAGTCTTTCCCTGGGCACTTCGGGAGAGGGAGAGCAGATATTTCTCATACTATAGATGATTTGAGTTTTTCTTCAACTACCCATGAATTAGGGAGTGTTTGTGGTGGTCATGGCCATGGTGGTGATTGAGGGTGGGGAGCATCTTCTTTCTGGTTAACATTTGGTCCCTGCAATTCTTGGTTTCCATTCAGAATTACCATCTTTACTTTTTAAAGCCCTGGGAAATAACCAAAGTCTAGCTCTTCATTTTCGAGAAACCAGGCTATGGGTCAACTGCTTCTATTTCAGGACTGACTAGAAAATGTGTTTAGGGAAACTGGGAAAGGGTGGGCTGCAAGGCGGTGAGGGTTTCCGAATATCGGAACTGGCTGCCCAGTGAGGTTTGCCCAATGGCTGGGAAAGCAGCAGCCTTGCTTTCCAGCCGCCTGGGATGCGTCTTATTTGAGCAGCTTGAATTTTTGTGAAGTCTGCGCCACCCCAGGGTGGCGCAGTCCAGAGGCTCTCACAGCTCAGTGTGGTGACGGAGTGTGGGGTGGGAGAAGGTGGCACTGGAGTGTGGGGTGGGAGAAGGTGGCGATGGAGTGTGGGGTGGGAGAAGGTGGCACTGGAGTGTGGGGTGGGAGAAGGTGGCATTGGAGTGTGGGGTGGGAGAAGGTGGCACTGGAGTGTGGGGTGGGAGAAGGTGGCATTGCATTCAAGTGGAAATTGTTCTCAGACAGCATTTTAAAGCATTTTCTTTGTTCTTCAAAGTGCATTCCACTCTAGTTCTTAGGATAACTATGAAATGCTTAAGCTTCCTCAAGCCCTTTCTGAGCTGGGCAATTGTGAACCCTCCTGGATCCACTACTCCAGTGATTTTCAACCTTTTTGCACTTGGGAACCGGTGAAAATAGGAGAATTATTTCAAGTATTGCTAAGGCAGAAATCACTCTGAGCATAAGCAAATTCAACCAAGATCGTTGGGTCTGTAATCTTCATACCACATCAGGGTGGTTAACTCTTTCGTGGACTGGCACAGAATTTCTGGTGGGCTGGTTCATAGACTGGAGGTTGAAAATCACTGCCTACTCGGTGCTCAGATATTGAAGAAGTGTGTTTTTCCTCACTCAGTTTGAGAATATGTCATGTAGAGATATTTGACTCTTTTATGCCGAGTCTTGTGCATGAAACAAACAAAAGTCTATTTTTCTAGCCAGTTTCTACTTGTAATGAGCTTTCCTCTTCCCCTCCACTATATTAAAAGGAAACAACCTTAGTCCCTCAGTGAATATTTAATTTCCCCAGAATTGTGTTATGCAAATGAATTAGGGAGTGGATTCTTCTATTTGTAGGAAATGCTAACTGTTTATTCACTTATTGGATAATTGAAAACCTCTTCTTTCTCTCTCTTTCCTGTCAGGCCGACCTTTTGGCTATTTCTCTGCCCAATTTCTTAGGTTTCATGAAAACAAGTCACTGAACTAGACAAGGATTTCTGCAGTAGGAGCACACCTACAAACTGTCTCCTTACATCAAGCCCACCGCCACTTCAATTCTCGTCCAAACTGGCCCCTTACCTGGAGTGGCTGCTGTTCAAACAAATCCAACTTGGTTTGTGCAAAGCCTGCCTGTAGTCTCACTGTCTCTACTAAAGTTTAATAGTCACCTTTCTCCTCTATTCATCCATCTATTCCACAAATATTTGAATGACCACGAAAATCTACTAAATGTAAGGCACACGACTAGGTGCTCCGAAGACTCCGCCCTCTGATGGTGAGCACTCTGCCACAGAAACAAGACAGAGAAAGCCCAGTGTGGACCACACGTGCTCTAGCCCAGGACTCACTGTCATCACATGATGACATGGCATGCTGATGAACATTGGGTGGGTCTCTTACACTAGACTGCAAACTCCTTAAGACCATGTCTTTTGTAGTCTCCACCTTTTGTAATGGTTCAAACATGACAGATAGCTATGATTTTTGAAAATATAGAAAAGTAAAAAAAAAGAAAGGATAACCCATAACTTTGCCCCCAAATAAGATGCCTGCTAATCTGTTAAGATCTATTCTTCCAATCTCTTTCAATGCATAGACAGGTATACATATATGTTTATGTTTGTGTATTGTTTTTCCATAACTGGGCCACACGAAATACACAGTTTTAGGGCTTTTAAGATATACTGCTAAATAATTCAATCATCACTGTATCAACATGCTTGTTCCCCTATCTCTCAGTTCGTAACTGTGGCTGAACCATAGATTCATTTAAAAAGACTTAAACATCCAGCCTATTAGGTATATCAGACTAATAAATCAGAATCTCTGGGGTGTGTCCACTAATATCTGTGTTTTTGTAAAGTGTCCAGGTGATCCTAATATGTATTTCTGGTTGAGAACTGCTAACCCGGTCACTTGCATCTCACTGCTTAGGACTGACTGCCCCTGACCAATCATTACTGTGTGGATTTTTTAAATCTTTCATTTCATTATTGATGTCTGGGTGGCCAGGTGTCTTTGCTCCCACAGTAGCTATTGAGTGATTTCCTTATTCCCTCTCTGAAGGCTGCGTTAGGAACCATCTCTGGGTAAGTAGGTAGTAGGACACAGTTGTGCATGTCCCTTAGGAAAAGAGGTAGAAGAGGGTTTCTTTCTCTGCTACATTTGGACTTGGAAAAGGAGAGAATTAAGGCTCAGTGCCATCCCACGAGTGCAGGGGATTACAACATACAGCACAAATTAATGTTTCATCCAAAATATTAGGAATTGAATTCTTACAGTGTTATTTATTTGCACAATATATTTAATATATAATCAAGCAATGTCCAATATGATCACAAAACATATATATTTCAAGGGGTAAATAAAAGGCCATGAACATAGTGCTGGATTCCTATGGCTTAATATAAACCATATTAAAGGTGTTTCCATTACCTTAAATAGTTAAAACCTTAATGTAGTATCTATTGAATTCTCTTTCAGCTCTAGTATAAGCCTAAAATAATAAAACCCAATTTGGAGCTATACAGAGTGCTTGATATATAACAGGCTTTCAATGAATGCTTTTTGGATGATGATGAAGGAATATTTCAATAGATTCTTGATTTCAACTATCTATCTAAAAATGTCTCTGTATTCCTGGTCCAATATCTGTGTTGAACCAGGAATAAGAATGGAAATAACTTTAATGCCACCCCATACTTTCCTACATCCCATTTATTTCCACACCCACTTCTCCAATACATGAACACACACACACATGCACATACACACATGCACACACACACAGACACACACACGCACGTACACATTAAGATTCAAAATCCTTGAGGTGAGTAAATATTTTCAGATACTATTTTCCCACTATGTGTTCTTAGTAAATGATTTTCAGTAAACAGAGTTTAGGATTTACCTATGCATTAAAGGCTACATCTCCCTGTTGACCCTTTGACACTTCCATACATATCTAGGTTTTTTGTGTGTGTGTGAGACAGAGATAGAGAGAGACAGAGAAAGGGACAGACAGGAAGGGAGAGAGATGAGAAGCATCAATTCTTCATTGCGGCACCTTAGTTGTTCATTGATTGCTTTCTCATATGTGCCTTGACTGGGGGGCTACAGCAGACCAAGTGACCTCTTGCTCAAGCCAGTGACCTTGGGCTCAAGCTGGTGAGCCTTGCTCAAACCAGATGAGCCCATGCTCAAGCCAGTGACCTCAGGTTTCAAACCTGGGTCCTCCGCGTCCCAGTCTGACACTCTAGCCACTGCGCTACTGCCTGGTCAGGCCGTATCTAGTTTTGATTGCTATCACCAGACTGAATCCTAAGTGTGGCTTTAGCTCTTACTTTCTATCATTGTGGGCTGAGGTTGCCTTTTAGGTTTCAATCTATTTGATCCTTTTTCCTTTTACTTCTCTAAGAATTCAACAATCTCTAGGGAAGGGATAGCAAAGAAAGGAAATAGAAAAAACAATGAGTAAAAACTAAACTTTGGCCACCTGCCAACCATCTAATTTATCACTCTACCTGTTCATGATTAAACTCTATCACCAGAGAACTAAACTGAAATGATCGAGGTCAAACATTTTAATCTGTCCAATTATTCCACTGAGAGTAAACAGAGTTCCCAGATTTATTAGGGCAAAGTGGACTTCCAAGTTGTTCAAATCAAGCTTTTACCCATCTGCCAACAACGAATGAACATAGGGAGAATAGGAAGTGAATCTGCAGAGTATTATCACAACCAGCAATAATTTATGTCTCTAGATGATGGAATTTGGTGCTAACATCCTGTGGATCTTAACTTAGATACTTTAAATTTTTGTTAATATGTTAGGCATTTCATTGATTATGAGTTGTTTATCATATATGAATACAGATGAATAATTGCATAGGCCACCAGCTAGATTAAACAACAGAAACCTCCAGAAATCTCCCAAGGAAAGAGCAACCGAGGCATGGGTTCATGTTCCTGGCAAAGAATACATCAAGAATTGTTAGAGCCTGACCAGGCAGTGGCGCAGTGGATAGAGCGTCGGACTGGGATGCAGAGGACCCAGGTTCAAGACCCCGAGGTCGCCAGCTTGAGCGCGGGCTCATCTGGTTTGAGCAAAGCTCACCAGCTTGGACCCAAGGTCGCCAGATCGAGCAAGGGGTTACTCGGTCTGCTGTAGCCCCATGGTCAAGGCACATATGAAAAAGCAATCAATGAACAACTAAGGTGTCACAATGAAAAACTAATGATTGATGCTTCTCATCTCTCTCCCTTCTTGTCTGTCTGTCCCTATCTATCCCTCTCTCTGTCTCTGAAAAAAACCAAACGAATTGTTAGAGAGAAAAGAGATTATATTTTGAACTTTGAATATGATTATCTCAAGCTGTGTAATGAGTTTTCAAATGTAAATGTGCATAGCTCACGTAAAATCAGACGGTGGTCTGCTAGAAGGAAACCCTTGCTTTTCTGTGTCGTTGGTGAACTTGCAAGTTTAGTTTTGGCCTCTTCAAGTGAGGACAGCTACACTGAAGAACTCACTCTGGATTCAGACACATGAAACAATGAAGAGCTCTCTGTCCTTTGCCGGTTGTCCTAAACTCTGCTAGAGGGCTCTGTTCCCACTGTCTCCCCTCCTCCTGCTGCCTGGCAGGGAGGGGGACTCGGTTAATTATAGTACAGGGTTTCATTAATCACGACATGGGAACTAATCTTCAGAAGACCACTTTTTCTATTACCATAATTGTAAGCTGGCTGGTCAGCCTATTCTTCAATTGACCATCAATTGGATTATATAACTGACGTTTTGGATAAGGATCTTTGTTCCCCAGAAGATTAGGAGATTTGGCTAATATCTGCTCTCTTCACATTAATAGTATTAATGTGTTTTGAGGAAGATATGGTTTGATAAGAAACAGTCCTACAGTTTATATCAAAATGTCTCCCCCCCTCCACCCCTGGTTTTAAAATTACAATCAACAAGGCTTTCATTGGAACTTGGTAACAGAACAGTCATTATCTCATTGAAATTGTAATTTGAAGGGTTAGTACTGGAGAGTAGAGGTTTCCTGTCCTGGGAATGACCCAAGAGCCAGGTGTGGAGGTGGCAGAGGAAATGGCCCTCCGGGAAGCGGACATTTGCTGAGCCCTGTACCACTCTTTCATACATGGTATCTTTCACATATACTAGTAGCCACCAACTCTGGGGACAAGCGTTGTTTTCCTCCATTGTAGAGAATAGGAGACAGACTCAGAGAGGCTGAATCACTCATCCAAGGCCACACCAGAAGCCCAAGATGATTTTGCAAAAAAGGCTCTGTCCACTTGCCAACGGGGTGCTTTCTTTTATTGATAAGTTTACACATGACCTGAAGGGGGTCTCGTGTGGAGGGAATCAGAGTATATAGGTTGAAAGCTCCCAGGAAACCCTCCCGGGTTACCCAAATAGTGGTAACCTACCTTTTGCAGCCCTTTGCAGCCAGAGGGCCTTCACATGCCCTCTCTTCTCTTTCAGTGCCATTTAGAACTCCCCAAGCCACTCCAGGTGGGCTATGATCCCCCTTCATTACAGACTGAAAAACTAACTGAAAGCTCTGCCACCGACCCCGAGTCATACAGCTGGTAAACCAGGAAGACTCAAGCACGAGCCTTTTTGTGCACACAAACTGTACTTCTACTGTTGAAGCGCTACTCGTTCAGCCTAACCTAGCTTCTCCAGCTCACCACACACAGAGATGCTTGGCTGCCTGTCTGCAATGCCAGCTCCCTTTGACCTCAGCAAATCTAAGAACCAGTTCTGTCCCTCAGTCAACAAAGTCCTCCAGCCAAAACTGTCACGGGGAGGGAACGGTCAGTCAGGATGGCGAATGGAAATAGCTCAAGCGTTCAAAACTTCTTAAAGGTGGACTCAGTCACTGAAAGTTACTGGATCAAAACCACGGTAGGCAATGCAATTATCCTGTGGCTGAACAGCCCCTCCCTCTCAGGCACAGTACTCCGAAGACCAGCAAAGGGGGTGTGTCTGGGGGAAGGCACTGGCAAGCTGGGCTGATGGTTAAAATAATCAAGTTCTTTGTTAGCTCAATCACATTTTGGGGATATACCACCTGGTCAGTGCTAGCATGTACCCTGTCATTTAATAAAATGGGCAAAGCAGTAATTTGCAAATTGGACTTTGCAAATTGCCAGTATCTATCTAATTATTGTTTAATCAAGATAATCACTTGGTTATTGGAAGTAAGTTTTTTAAAAATACAGGCCATTTGTTTGGAAGCTGCCTAAAGGAAAAGCATGATTGCTTATTTTGGGAATATTTAGAAAAGAAAATATTTAATAAAGATTCCAGGATAAATCTCTTTTAATCAATGGTGACATAAACAACAAAACAACCCCTCAATCAGTGGACACATTCTTAATTGTCCAATCCCATGTTTATATCAGAAATTCAATTTGGAGGATTTATAAATGTTGATATAAAATGATGAGTACTTGTTACTATGTAAATGAGAGACAATAGCGACTTCTGAACTATTTCCATAATTCTGAATTCCTGTGTCTGAATTACTAACCGATCAACCCACCAAACCCTGGCACTAAGTGGGGAAACCAACAAACTATTCTTTATATCAGAATGACTACCATAATGGACAGAAAGTACAGAGCTGGACCTTTTTAAACCCATTGCCCTACCTATTGAACTCCTGGGTGGTCTAGTTGCAAACCAAATAAACTAGCTAGAACAGTGATGCTCTAATCCCTACCCTGCTCTGTTGGAAGACTAACACCTCAACCTCAGGTATACCAGGTCCTGTCAGACAATGATATAAAGTCCTAAGGGTCCTGGTAGTTGGCCAGGTAGAAGTCCACAGCTTCTCTCTCTTTCTTATTTCTTCTTCTCTTTCTCCATCCATCTGCCGTCAAGGTCCTGACATCAAATGATTATATTTCCCTGACAGGCCTCTGAGCACCCTCTTGTTCATGTTTACACCTTCTCTCCTTCTCTCTGTCGCCCTGTCTCATTTTCTCTTCTTTTGCACAAAAATGTGCAGACATATATACGGCATGGACTAAATTGTGCCCTGCTCCCATGTATATGTTAAAGTTCCAACCCCAGTACCTAAGAATATAACTATTTGGAGATAGGATCTTTAAAGAGATCAAGTCACGAGGGTGGCTGGTTATGGCAGCCCAAGCTGACAGCACACACTGCTTCAGCCTCCTGACTCTCTTTCCTCCAGTAAGCTGAACTTGGCCGGAACTAGCGGAGAATTTTTTCTCTACTTTCCTCCATCCAGCAAGGAACAAGACATAGGGAAAGAACACTTTATGGGCAACAGAATTGTGTGATTTGCCGGAAGCTGGGTCAAAAGTTAAGATATACCACCTGTCCTTTTTCTGTACAAACCCATTGTGTTTTTGAAGCAAACCACTTACATTTTTGAGGGCATCTTTTTATCTGTAAAGTGAGAGGCTTGAATTAGACGATGCTTTCTAATGCCCCCAATCATCTTAAAATGCTATAGCTTGGCCCGGCTCGACACGGGGTCCATCTCACATTCTCCACTCACCGCTCCCTGGATGAGGCTCACAGAAACAGGCAGTGGTTAGGACAATATTTAGTTTCCAAATGTTTAGTATAAATTATTTTAGCTTGAAGCTAGTTGTTTGGTTTTTGCCTACCCCGATGCTTTCCCTCCATGTAAACATATAAGCTCGGGGGGGTGGGGGGGACGTAAAGGGTGGTGAATGAACTCATAACCATCGTGTAAACTGTGAACGAGGACTAAATGTGAGACTGAAATGCCCCACGTTTGTGATACGTTTGAACGAAGCTGCGGGTGAGCCACAATTCCTGCACTTCATTTTTCTTGACGTTGGACCGTAATGAATGCCCGGAGTTCTAAGAGGGAGCTTGGAACAAATCTTTCGGATGCGGGTGTCATTGCTCTTTGTTCTATCAGGACAGCATCCTGGCGAGGTACTTATTTCTGTCTCTTCAGGAATGGTTAGGAGGCAGACCTTGTGTGGCCTCCTTGAGAACCGGAAACTGCTTTCTGCCTCAGGTGCTCTTTTTGCTAGAAAGAAGTTCTGGGGCTCTGGGCTCTGATAAGGACACATCGAAGCCACAAGCTGACAGCCCACACGTCTATTCATGTCTTCCAATGAAAAACAGAGGGAGGCAACGTCATTTCTAAACATAACTGCGCAATGGCTTTTTTTCTTAAGGGATGGACCATGGACACAAATATCAATATATTCAGTGTCCCCTTCAAGGAAGCACCTACTGACATAAGGTAATCAGCTACAAAATCTGAAAGCCCCAAGGGAACACACACATGGGAAACCCCGGTGCTGTGAGGCTGCAGCCAGTCTTGTTTTGAAATAAAATGTTTTCCGTAAAGATCCCTCAGACGGCCTTGCCCCTGGCGTGGGCCGGCTCTTGTGGAGCACTTAGTCCCCGCAGGAAATTCTCCTCGTGACAGTTGGAAAATAACATCCCCAATTTCACCGTGTAGGGAGGAAGTCCCACCCACAGGAGACAGACTAAATGGAATTCCTGAGAGCATTCAAACCATTCATGCTAGAACCCTGGCAGCAGGCTTGGCTTTGCTGGCGGCCAGTGGTTGCAGGACTGAGGGCTGGGGTCTCGCCGAGGCTGCCTCCCCTGCGGGTGGAGTCAGGTCTAGCCCCTCTCAGGGAAAGTTCCAGGCTGCCCCAGAGGGGGCCACCAGCATCATCTGCTCCAAACATTTCCCCCTCAGGGAGTCTGCTACACTAATGCTCTGGGGGAGGGGGTCCTTTTGGGTCTAACCATCTCCTCAGGGGAGCCTGTTTATTGTTTTCTTGGGTTATACAACAACAGGAACATCCCGCCAGAAGGGCTCTGTTACTGAGCACGTATGCTCACAGATGCAGACAGCCCGCTCCTGCCACAGAGCACGGGTTTGTTTATTTAGGGAGTTCATTGCCTTTGGGCAGCACCGTGCCCTGCCTGCCAAGAGCAGAGCTGGGCCTCACCCTGAACACTTCTGTGACCTGCCAGGTGGCCTTGCAAGCAGGGGCTGAAGGACACGGGGTGTTGAGAAGGAAGAAAAGGCCTAATAGGGTACATACAGAAGCTAGATTTGCCGAAGGAACTTGTTAAAAATAGGATCTTGGGCCCCATTCTCTGCTTAGGAATCAGAATCCCTAAGACATAGTTCTCAACCAGGCAATCTTGTCCCCCCAGAGACGTTAGATAATGGCTGAGGACAGTGTTGATGGCTACGACCGGAGAGGTTGCTACTGGCATTTAGTGGGCTGAGGCCAGGAATGCTGTAGACATCCTACAATGCACAGGACAGCCCCCCACAGCAGAGAATGATCTGATCCCAAACATCAATAGGGCTAAGACTGTGAAACTCAGCTCTCCGGGTTAGAGGGGTGCCACGCACCTGAGTTTTTAAGCTCTGCAGGTGACTCCAGGCACACTGAGGTTTGAGAACCCCTGACGGTGTCTGGGCGGACGGCAGAGCTCAGGTTGCCAGGGCAGTGAGGGCGGAGAGGGATAGAAATGCAAGGTCATGGATGATGCCCAAATCGGTAGCACTGAGGACAGTCACAGCCTACTTCTCAAGTTGATTCTAAGACAGACACATGGAAGACTTTAATAATAGGATTTCTAATGAAATTGTAGGCATGAGTAAGCATAGGTCTAGAACTCCAGGCAGAAATACAAGGGTTTGCTGAGCAGCTGTGCCTTCAAAATACGAACTTCACTGCCAATTTTCCATCGTTACCTTTACAGACTTAATTCTTCAACCGCATTTGCAAGCCTTTTACTCAAGTGTACTGTGTCGCTGGGTAGGGCCCTAGCTTCCACCTTAAGTGTCATAAGTTAGTAATGGGATAACGGAAGTTACTTCTAGGTCTTGGATCTTGGTCACTTGGTATGCCACAGAAGCCTAAGAGATTATGTCTGTCTTTGGGGAAGATGGGAAAAGGTTAGGAAACATCTTAACCATCCTCTAGTGCTCAGGAGGGAACCATGCTGAAAGTCAAATGACTTGTGCTCGACCTTCTCTCAGCACCCGTGCACTCTGGCCCGGCTGCCCTCCCTGGGAGCCTCACTGTCCTGGCCACGATGACGCTTGACCTGTGCAACTCACTGCATTTTGGGAAGGATCACCAGGAGAATGTCTGAGAAAGGGTCTTTTAAAAAATTACAATGGAAATGACGGTGCTCGTAGGTGAAAGGAAACCAGTAGTGTTAACCTGATATAAATGGAAATGTTTTTCTAGCAAGTTATGAAGTTGATGGAAGGTATCTATCATCTTCTGGGGATAATTATAAATCTGCATGGCAATAAAGAATCAGAAGAGAAATCGATGCAGACTTTTTTTCTGCACTATTATTTAAAGGTTTAGATTTATTATTATTTTTTAAGGAACACAAACAATACAATCAAAGTCAGATGAGACCTACCAATATTGCTGTATCCATTACAAACTAAGACTGTTTAATTAGGTCACGCAGACCCCATAAACGACTGAGATCTGGCTTTCTTGTTTTGGCTGTTTCAGACATGGCTCTTTTTGCAAATTGTATTGCAATCATTGTCTCTCTCCTGAAATGTTATTATTTCCATGACATAAAATCTGCATTTTGATGTGGCCACAAGTGAACTATCTCCTCATTCATCCAAAACAACAAACTTTATTTTATTCTGCTTACCAGCCAGGGCAATGAAATAAATTTTCTCATTGCATTGTAATGAAACTGAACATCAATTCTTTTTATGATTCGTTTTACCATTCTATTTATGTATACTTTTTAAGACACCATGTTAATGTCCTCAGAGGTAAACACTACTATCAGTAATTTTTTTTTTTTCATTTTTCTGAAGCTGGAAACAGGGAGAGACAGTCAGACAGACTCCCGCATGCGCCCGACCGGGATCCACCCAGCATGCCCACCAGGGGCGAGGCTCTGCCCACCAGGGGGCGATGCTCTGCCCATCCTGGGCGTCACCATGTTGCGACCAGAGCCACTCTAGCGCCTGAGGCAGAGGCCACAGAGCCATCCCCAGTGCCCGGGCCATCTTTGCTCCAATGGAGACTTGGCTGCGGGAGGGGAAGAGAGAGACAGAGAGGAAAGCGCGGCGGAGGGATGGAGAAGCAAATGGGTGCTTCTCCTGTGTGCTCTGGCCGGGAATCAAACCCGGGTCCTCCGCACGCTAGGCCGACGCTCTACCGCTGAGCCAACCAGCCAGGGCTATCAGTTATATTTTTTAAATGACAATCTCTTGATATGGATTAGAATGAGACATAGGATGGTAAGAGCCAGGAGACAGGAGTCCCAGATGCCTGAAGCAGGTCCCCACTCCTAGTACCGTGTGCACACCAAGCCAATTCCCCGTCGGTTCTCACCTCTTGATGCTACCCCCTTCCCTCTCATTGCCTCTACTATTTCTCATTCATCTACTGGCTCATCTCATCAACACATGAGGCTATCTTTACTTCTATGGTATACAGTTTGAAAACTGTTGACAAAGGCACCATCACCCCCGTTTACAGATGGGGAAGTTCAAATACTAAACTCTTAGACTCAGTCAAGGTCAGTACTCCTCCGAGGTTTTCAGGGACTGCACCAATGTAAGCCTTGTGGGTGAATCACTTGACCCTGACCCCAAATTTCCCACCTATTTTTACTAAGCATTTTACAATGCCCTGTAGTATCTTATCATTGTTCTATTAGTGATTTCACCTAACCTGGTTGCATGGTTTTTCTTATTGAACCACAAAGAAATAGGTAGTGGATAGCTAAGGCTGTTTCTACATAAATGCAATGCCCTCTATGAAGGCATCGCCTATGTCCTCAAGTTCAAGTCAAACAAAATCTCATGGCAATCTCATGGGAAATACCTAACAGGATTTCCTCTGGTAACTAAAGCCACACATCACCCAGTGGAGATGAGAAGATTCTCACTAAGGGCACAGCCATCAAAACTGTCCCCTGAGGAATTCTGACCCTGAGAGATAAACATAAAAAGGGTCACAGTAAAATATCCGAAGCATTACCAAGTAGAACGTTGCCTAGACCACACACAACTCATGACCGAAAAGGTTTCCCCTTTTTTTCCACCTCGGTCCCGGAACAGAGTGTTCCACAGATGTACTGTATAAAAATGTGGTTAGCGTCCCGCTGAACCAACTCTGTATTAGATCTCAGAGCCGCCACATTTCGAGTCTGGTGCTTCTATTCCCACATCGCTGCTTTTCGGATTTAAAAAATTTTATTTTTCAATCACAGTTGACATTCAATCTTGTTTTATATTAGTTTCAGGTGTACAGCATAGTGGTTAGACATTTATATAATTTATGAGGTGATATTCCTGATAGGGCTAGTACCCACCTGGCACCCACAGAGTTATTACAGTATTATTGACTGTATCCCCTATGCAGTGCTTTACATCCCCATGACTATTTTGTGACTACCAACTTGTACTTAATCCCTTCACCTTTGTCACCCAGGGCCCCAAGCCCCCTCCCACCTGGCAACCGTCAGTCTGTTCTGTGTCTATGAGTCTGTTTGCTTTGTTATTTTTAGAAAAAATTTCATAAACACCAAGTGACACAGCTTCCTTGGAAAAATGCTCTACATGCCTCTCAAGAGCCTTTGATTGCCCTGAGGAGGCACAAAATGTTCACAAGAAATCGCGCCTGTTTTTTTCTATAATTAGCTGGTTCTCTTCCTCTTCCTGATTCTACACCTAATGACACATTGACTTGGTTAAACCACAACATAAAAGATGAGGTAGACTCCACGCATTACACTATGGAATAAATACTAGCATCCATGTGGAATTTTGCTCCAACCCCACGATCATTCTTTTCTCTGTTGGTAACAAAAATCTACATATCTCTAATGTGGCCTGAGCAGTGATTATATCCTAATTACTGAGGAAAACCTACCTTTGTGGTTACTGATTTATAGCCCATGTCAGTCATTACCCTGGCATGGCATTGGGTGAAGAGCCTCACCTCTAGGTGTTTTTTCTTTGCACTGCAGGGCAGGGCAGTAGTGAGGGGAGGTATACTGATTATCCTGTCAGAAGTGCTTTGCTTTAAAACGTGTGAAAAAGGTATATATGTACAATTTTTCAAAGGCTGCCAACTTGCATGAACACCTGGCCCTTTTTATGGAGTCCAACACCCAGCAAATTATAAAGAAATGATGAGCATGCCTATAAATGCTTGGAAATGGCAAACAGGACCCTTACAGTCTTACATGTACAGCAGCCTAAGGTCTGCCCTTCCTTAATCCTTTGTCGGAGGGCTGAGTTCTATCTAGCCTTGTTCCTGGGTAGAGAGGGAAGAGAGGCCGTAGTGTTCCTATTAACAGGGTCTGGTTCTTTGCCAAGCACTGATTAGTTTTATTCCTTTTACAGTTACACACACACACACACACACACACACACACACACACACACACACACACACGCTGAATAGTTAAAGAAGATTAGGTTGAGGCTCCTTAGTATTTTCTCACCCTCTCCATCCCTCCATTAATTCTTGCTCAGCTTTGCACCAAACACAGGGCTCTGCCATCAGCCTCACGGAGATCCACACAGGCGGGCAGCCCTGGGCACTCTCCTTTGCCTTATTTCCCTCCTGACGGATTCCAGCCTAACCACGCCCTCTCACATAGCTAAAGAACAGAACATCTTTGTCACCAAAAATGAAAAGAAGTTTCAAAAGAGCAGCACTCCATCTTCCTCATAAAATACACAGCCTGGTCCATCGAGTTCCTTCTTTTCGGGTGATGGTGTGGGGAAGCTGGTGAGCAGGGTGAGCTGGGACAGACTATCCTAAGGCTGGGAGGGGCTTAGCTTCTGTCAGTAACAACTTCTCTAATTATCGTCATTCAGAATGTAAACTGTTAGGGGACACAAAGTATGTAAAAATTTTTGCATAGCAATCGGTTTCTATCAGCCACTGGTTAAATAAATATAAATGTCTTAAAAAAGAAACAAACACAAAAACCAATCACAAAGACCTACCCCCCAGCCTGGTACCTGGACCACACAGGTCCTACAGGGTGGGTTCTGGATTGCTTGTGGGGTGGGACTCCACAGTATCCGGGTTTTACCGGCACCCCTTCCTCCTGGCCTGGCCACGAACCACGGTGTTGAGTGGGACCTTGTCGTCAAGCCTAAGAGCCAGAAGCAGCATGACAGAAAACACCTCTGGCAGCATTGTCTTTTACTATGTAGACCAGCTTTTTCTTACAATTTGGCTGCACTGGGGGCTTCTACTAACTCCAGGGGCAAAGCAGAGAGGGGGCACACATGTAACTGAGGTAGGGCATGAGAGCAGAACCCCTCGGCTGCTTTCCTGAATGGATTCATGTATCTCTCTAGAAAACCACTAAATTGCAATTGAGGTCCCATTAATCTGCATGAGTCTTCTATTTTAGAGAAGTCAGAGTCTGTCTACTTGCTGTGCCAGATGGCTTAAGCCTAGTATCATGGCATGTGTTTGGACAAAAGCTCTTCCCCACGTAGCCCAAGTCTTGCTTCGTTCATCTGTGATTCAAAAGCTGTGATTGAAGGAGCCTTCAAACTCGCAGGTGTGCGTCTCCCTGGGGACAACACACAAACATTCAGAGTGCAGCAGCCGTGAGTGTCCAGACTCCAGGAAAGGCCAAGCATGAGCACACTGGAACACAGGCCCTTCGGGGGTAGAGAGAAAAGAGAAGGTAACCGAAGACCCTCAGCGGGGACAACATGTTCTACGACTCCTGGAAGTAATCAGGGGGAGAAGCCAAAGCGTGGATTAACAGTCACACACAGATTTCACTGGTCACGTCCAGGAGATTCGACTGGTTGAAGGGGATCCAGAAACAGGACTTGGCCCCACTGAGAGTGGAGTCAGTTCCAAGGGCTCTCTGCTTTGAGTTTTTTCTTTAAACTTTAAATAAGATGGATTTCCTCCCTAGAATCAGATCGGCAGTGTAACCATCCCACAACACCAAAAGCACTCTTGGTGCTTTATGGAAAGCACAGGAGGTCAGGGTTCCCTCTGCCGCAAACAGGGCCCCACGGGGAGCTACCAGATGCCCGCGGCCAGGCCTAGAGAAATGTCTGCTGTCTCCTTCCAGAAGGTCCCCAGCAATGTTTCCTGCTCGTCTGGTCTCCTCGTCATGCAGAGTTTCAGGAAGTGAGAAAATCATGCTCCCCTCTGTCCATACAGAGTATATCGTAATTACCTACCGAGTTAGGTCTGGAATGACAACATGCTCAGATGTTCTCTCGTTCCTTCTTTTCCAATGACTCATTTTTAAGTATAAGATGTTAGAACTTTGAAATTTCTCCGCCTATAGCGTAAGTATATGATTCATACATTCTTTTGACTGCAGAAAATGGTTCAGTTCCAGCTCGTTTGGTTTAACCTCTGCTCTGATGTCTTCAAAATGTACATCTACTTCAGCCCTGCAGTAATGGGACTGCTGTCACCTGAACCGATGCCATCAGAGACGTGGTTTACTCAGAGGCGGATTTAACAGCAGGTGCACCGAGCACGTGCCCTGGGCCCCAACTTCTGAAGGGCCCCGCAAAACCCCAACTTTATACTTTTTTCTAATGGCACCAAGTTGGGTTTCATATGTGCAATTTTAACATTAAGAGTACATAGTATTTTTTATTTATTTAAAAATATGGTTAACATGGATTTTTATTTTCTCTCTCTCTCTCTCTCTCTCTCTCTCTCTCTCTCTCTCTCTTTGGTATTTTTCTGAAGTTGGAAACGGGGAAGCAGTCAGACAGACTCCTGCATGCATCCGACCGGGATCCACCCGGCACGCCCACCAGGGGGCGATGCTCTGCCCATCTGGGGCATTGCTCTGTTGCAACCAAGGCCATTCTAGTGCCTGAGGCAGAGGCCATGGAGCCATCCTCAGTGCCTGGGCCAACTGCCTCGGCTGCAGGAGGGGAAGAGAGAGACAGAGAGGAAGAAGAGGGGGGAGGGGTGGAGAAGCAGATGGGTGCTTCTCCTGTGTGCCCTGGCCAGGAATCAAACCCGGGACTCCTGCAAGCCAGGCTGGTGCTCTACCACTGAGCCAACCGGCCAGGGCCTCTCTTTTTTTTTAAGGGGCCCAATATTTTCTTCTGCGCCTGGGGCCTCAACCAAGCTTAATCCCCCTCTGGATTTACTACACGTTTTAAGATTAATGCTTTCTGAGGACAGTGACAATGGTTTCTTATAAGAGCCATGAGGGAGGCTACTCCCCCATAGCAGCCAGCTGCAATGAGTATTTTACTTCTGAGATCCTTCCACGGGGCATCTGTGACACAGGTTGACTTGACCACATGGTTGAAAGTGGAAACAGTATTTTTAGTTGCTGTAGTTTTTCTTTCTTTCTTTCTTTTTTTGCTTAGGCTACTCTAATAAAATCTAATGCCATTTGAATAAATAAATGGGTAGATAGATAGATAAAAGGCATGGCAACTGCACTGTCCATGCTAACAGTTCCAGATGCCTGTGGGCTTCACTTGAACGTAGTCCCACCCCAACCTCAGCGCCAAGTGCCTTCCAAGCTGGTAAAGGCTCTGAGAACGAGGATGAAAGCCTCACAGAAAGAGCTTTCTGTCAGACAGTCACTGGCATGGAGCAGTCACAGGTTTAAGTGTCCTTGCTTGTTGGGGTCAAACATTTGTCTTCAGTAAAATAAAGGCACTGGATGACTTTCTAAAAATAAATGCCAGAAATGTGCTCTGTGGCTTCAGGATTCTCCAGTGGGTGGGTGGAGGCATCGACTAAATTAGGATACAGATAGCAATTGGGTAAACTTCAGCAAAATGCTCTCTATAGTCATCTTGACTTGGCAAGGTCATGTTGAAAAAAGAGGCTAGGTTGAATTAAATTATTCCACTGAGGAAAAAAGAGTGAATAATTAGTGCCAAATTATTTGCGTAGTGGAAAGTTCTACATTTTCCGAAGATGAGAAAGGTTCCTAAGAAGCTGATCAGCATATTTCATTGCTATTTTCTCCCTGAAATTTATAATTTGTGATTTTTTTTATTCCAGTCTCTAACAGTTTATATCAAATGGGGAAAGTGAACACCTATTTAGTCACGTGTCAGAAAATCAGGACTATTGAACAGTTCTGAATACGAGTTCTGAATACAAGAACAGCAAGACGCCTGGACAATGGATTGTATCCATTAAGCACAGCAGAGGAAAATACGAGCTGAATCAAAATGACTTACCACTTAGCAACAGCATTAACATCTGTAAGCTCATCCTGAGTCACAAAAAAGTAGGCCCAGAAGCTTGAAAAAATACAGATCTACCAAGTTTTTAAAAGAGGCAAGGACGGAAATAAAAATGTTAAAACAAATGTTAAAAACTGCCTTTAAAAATATCTTCGTAAGTACACGTAGGTGAAATCTGGAGTATTAGAAACTTACACAGATAAGTTAAACACACACACACAAAAAATAGGTAGAGGAATATTTGGCAAACACAAACCCACATAAATCAGCTGTTCCAGATGACACGTCCTCGGGGAGCTAAAGATTTTGACTAATATGCTTACTGAACACTGGTGCAGTCAAGATGAATAATTAGTTCTGAAAAATTACCTTGCACACAGGGGGATGTTAGAAGATTGGAAAGCGACCAGCCACATGTGATTGTGATACAGAAAGGAAGCAGAAGGAAAGAGGAGTGAAAAATTAGAGCAGGATACGTGAAATTGCTGGTTTAACCAATTGTGGAATAAACGTTAGGGAAACAAAATTAGAGGGTTCAGAATACCCGGGATGAACGAACAAAGAACAATCTGCATTTACATCGCCACAGATGAGTTGATCACATTATTTTAAAGACTTGAATACTGCTCATGACTGTAGTTCAGAACCTAAAGTGACAGGGAGGGGGGCACTGAGCTGAACGCGCAGTGTCTTGGGAAATATTTTATTTTCACTGTTCGTCCAAAGATTCAAAAGAGGGGCTGGAAATGGACAGAAATCACAAACAAACGTGGCGTTTAGCCCAGTTGTGAGAGGAGTTTCAGGGGGTGTCTTCACGATCCATCATCACATCGGCCCGACTCAATCCCCTGACGAATGACCTAGGACAGGGTGTCACAAGATTTATGGATGTCACTCAGATGGGATGTGCCACAGGAGATGTGAGATATGAGGAAGAAAAAAGAAAAAGCAATGTTAGACACAGACACACCTGCAATTAGAGCGAACCCACCAAAAACAGATATGAACAAGCTAGAGAAATTCAGAAAGCCATGCAATTTAGGGATGAGAAAATTAAATATATGAATTCACACTGAGTAAGATCGGGGGTGATGTGGAGAGAAAGATCACTGGTATTTGAGATTCCCATTCAAAACTATATTCAGGACCACGTGACCCATTGTGATTAAAAAAAAAATTTTATTACTAAATGAGAGGCGGGGAAGCAGAGAGACGGACTCCTGCCTGTGCCCTGACTGGGATCCACTGGGCAAGCCTCTCACAGGGCGATGCTCTGCCCATCTGGGGCCACTGCTCCATTGCTCAGCAACCGAGCTATTTTAGCACCTGAGGGGAGGCCATGGAGCCATCCTCAGTGCCTGGGACCAATTTTGCCCGAACCATTTGAGCCATGGCTGTGGGAGGGGGAGAGGAAGGGAGAGAGGGAGAGGGAGAGAGAGAGAGAGAGAGAGAGAGAGAGAGAGAGAGAGAAGGGGGAAGGGTGGAGAAGCAGATGGTCACTTCTCCTGTGTGCCCTGACTGAGAATCAAACCCAGGATTTTCACATGCTGGACCGATGCTCTATCACTGAGCCAACTGAACTTTAAGCAGGTAAAAATCCTTTCCCAATCCTCCTCCAGGAATAAAACAGCAGAGGTGAGAGCATAAGTAGCGGGACCTCCCCCCCTCCCACCCCACCCCCCAGCCCCACCTGGCCTGCCTAGCCTGCCTAGGTGCCAGCTCCCTGCTCACGGGCCTCCCTGTCATCAACAGGAATCCTGGGCCGCAGGAATCCATTCCCCCTTTACAGATGACACCACTGAGGCCTTGGGAGGTCAAGCCCACATGAGAGGCAGAGCTAGGGTCAGGTCTACGGTTTGCAAACAGGACAGCCTGACGCACAAGTCCCAATTTCAGAGGCCCTCCCGGCTCCCTCCCTCGGCTTCGTTAGGTTTCTGCTCCAGTGCCACCTCCTCAAAGAGGCCTTCCCATGAAAATAAACCAGATGAGGAGACGCTGTTTTATTTCAAACCCCTCATTTCTATCCGCCATACTACGTCTGCTTGTTATTGCCCACTCATTAGCACATCACTTATTGCAGAATCCTCAGAGCCTAGGACATGTCTGGTATTTCATAGGTACTCAGTATTTGTTATTATTTATACACTTCCGAGCAATGAGTGCTTTCTTTTCAGTACCCAAGTGTAAACGTAATTCAACTACCGGTGGGTTGCCTAGTTTGGAAAAAGTCATTCTTATGCAACAAAACACTGAACAGAGAATCAATAACTCAGAAGCAGGAAAAGTCCTGCTGGATTTTTCTTCTACCAAACAAAGCAGGCACCATGTTTATGTAAAGTAACTGGTTGTTTGTTTTTATCAACAGAAATTCCCTGCCTTTGTTAGATGTTAAATAAAAAATCTGAAGGAGAACCAAATCACTGGACTTCTTTGCGATTCACATGCCTCAACCCAGCCCTGTCAATCACACCAAGAAAGCGAGAGGACTATGGGCACAGAAATCAACTGTAAAGTGGAAGTCAGTCACTCTGATGCGTTCTTTAGTGATATAAGCAACTGAATGGCACATTACAGAACCAAACTGAACACATTTCCCACAGGATAACCCAAATTCCCTATTTTGTAATTGAAGAAACAGTGCCTCAGTTATAGGAAAGACTGTTTTTCTCAGTCTCCTTCATCCTGCCTTGTCCTATATTTGAGTCCTAGACACCATTCCTGTCAAGTCGTTATTTGGACTTAAGAGTCCCTGAAGCAGACTATATGTGTTCGGGGGCTTTTAATGGAGAATCAGCACCTCTCAGATGTTTAATCATTCTTTTTTTTTTTTTAATTTAGTACGAGGAGGGGAGGCAGAGACAGACTTCTATATGCACCCCGACCGGGATCTACTTGGCAAGCCCACTAGGGGGAGATGCTCTGCCCACCTGGGGCATTGCTCCATTGCTCAGCAATCAAACTCTTCTTGGCACTTAAAGCAGAGGCCATGGAGCCATCCTCAGCACCCAGGGCCAACTCACTCCAATCCATCCACGGCTGCGAGGGTGGGGGTGAGGGGTGGGGGGTAGGGAAGGAGGGAAAGAGAGAGAGAGAGAGAGAGAGATAGAGACAGAGAGAAACAGAGAGAGAGAGAGAGAGAGAGAGGTGGAGAAGCAGATGGGCGATTCTCCAGTGTGCCCTGACCAGGAATCGAACCCAGGACATCTACATGCCAGACCAATGTTCTACCACTGAGCCAACCATCCAGGGATTTAATCATTCTTTTGTGATGGGAAAAGGAATTATAATTCCTTGATGAGAATAGGCCACTGTAGGACTATAACCCAAGAAGGCCAAAAAAGGGAAGAGCCTTCAGTCATCAGACACCAACACTACTGCCCAGTGCTACCTGGGTATTTTTTCTAGAGAGAAAATGAGAAAGGAAGTTGGCTTGTGGAGTAGCAAAGACAAAAAACAGTAAAACAGCTAACGCTAGTCAATCCCACCATGTGTCAGGCATGGCCCTGGTGCTGCATATGCATGGCCTCATTTACCGAACTCCCTGAGGCTGAGCTCAGAAGTGAAGGCAGCTGCCCGACGACACACACCTAATAAGTGACAGAGCCAGCGACTGCCTGGCTCTGGTGTCCACACTCAGGACTCCATCCCTGGTGACACTGAAACTTCCACAGGGTTTCTGTCATGGGGGGTATGGGGGGAGGCTTCTACTTTTGATGGTGCCAGGTGTTTTTCTATAAAAACTGCAGCAGCATTGGCAGAAAGGGTTATTCCAGATGCATTTACAACAGAACCCCTTTGATCCTCTTTAATCTATCATCAATTAGCTCATGAGGCCAAAAACATTTTTCGGTTGACCACTTTAAAGACGTCTTTGGGACCACTTGTAGTCTGCCTCCTTATGTCTACTTCAGTGGAAAAAATAATTGTACATGCTAGAAAGCTCCGTCTTCAGCATAATTTTAACTGGCCAGAGAAACTGCCCAAATAGTTCATCCAGAAAAGTTTCATCCGTAAAGCAATTCACTCTTCTGGTTCAGAATCCATCTCTATCCCCAGCCTGGCCCTAGTGTACTGTAGAGGCTGGAGCAACCCGACACACACTCCAGCAATGCCATCTCCATGGCAACAAAGGGAGCTGCCGTGGAAATGCCCTGGTTCTGGAATCAGGATGCTTGTGCTCAATGAATCTTGGTTTCTCATCAATAAGGTGGGAGTTGCTGCCTTAGCTGTGAGGTACACATGAAGTTATTTATCTTCACCACAGCCGATTCCAGCGCTCACAATGCTCCCAGTGTACTAACTGCTTCGAGTGTACTATCTGTCCCTGTTACCCCATGAATTAGGGACTGACATTAAGAGCTGATTTAAAGATGAGAAACTTGAGGCCCCGCTGAGGTGAAGTGACTCGGCTAGCCAAGGTTACACAGCTGGTGAGTGATGCAGCAGGATCTGAACTCGGATCGGAAAGACTTCAGATGCCAGATTTTTAATCACAAGCTGAAGTTTGTAACTGCTTCATGACTGGGCTCTGCTCTGCCTCTCGGCTGCATCCTTTACATATGAAACCCTTGCACAGAGTGCAAATCCTTGGAATGCCATATTTGAATGTAAAGCTTCATAACTGTCAAATGACCCCAGGCTGCATTTGTACAAAATTGGGCAAGCAAGTCCCATGATAGCATTCTCTGAGCATGCCCAGATGGTTAGATACTCTCAGAGGACATTCAGTTACTAACAGGTGATGCACATGGTCACATGCATCATTGAATCACATCTATGCAATTGCTTTGCCCAAAGCTGTTAATTAAAAATTTTAACAACTCCAGTTTTATTGTTTCCTGAGGACACATTAAAATAATGAATGCATTACCATCGTTCCCTGGCAAAATGTCATGATTTACCCAGGTTCATAGGCCTTGTTACTGTCAGGGTTAAATCATTTGGGCAAATTTCTATGCCTAGTTTGTTCTACAAAATGGGAAAACTGGGCTACATCATCTCCATGGCCCCCTTGACTCTAGAAATCTACGGTTCTGGGACACACACTCCTCCAGCCAAAGAATGTGCTGGATTCAGCCTTTCTCTCAGATTGGGGAAGGGACATGGAGTAGGGAAGAGAAAGGGAGTCGGAGCTGCAGTGCCAAGGTAGCAAGGAAAGGAACTGAGAGGCTGAGGAATGAAGAAGAGTGGGAGACAGAGTCAAGGGAGAAAGGCGGTGTGGTAGAGAAGGACCCACAGGTGTAACTGGAGCTGGGTGGGAGGCGTGGCCCCGTCCACTAACAAGTGGATCAGCCAGACTTCACCCCAAGGGGCTAGCTGCCCCTTTCTCAGCTCAGGTAAATCACTCACCTGCCTCTCCATGGAGAAGGAAAAGGAAAGGGGGGGGAGGGGAGCGGAGGGAGGAACTACATGGTTTCAGCAATTCCATTTTCTTGACCTCAACCCATCCATGCTCTCTGTGGATGGATGAAGTTTAATTATTAGCAAAGTTAATTATTACCAAATTGAAGACTTTCTTACAGGATGCAGCATTAGTTTACAGATCATCAAGAACGAAAAACACTGCCCATGTATGATGCATCGATTCTAAGATATAGCCTGCTCTCAGAGGCTAAAAAGTATCTCAGAATTGATGAAATATCTTCTTAGAATTCTTTCTGTTACTAGAATCCATACTTTCAGGGTTTTCTTTGAGCAGGAACTTGATTGAATGCTTTACATAATTTCCATGAGTACTGACAACAACCTGAGAGGATGTGCTATTGTCTCCATTTATGAATGAGGAAAGCTCAGGGGTCTCAAGTCACCTGCCCAATGCTGCCTGCTGGCCGAGACTGCATAGGAACTCGAGTCAACCTGAATCTCTGGTGTGTGCCTTTAATCACCAGTCACCTCCAACCTTCCAGTGCTTAGGCCACTTGATTATGTCCTCAGGATGACAAAGGGACTTACTCGTTGTCTTGGGGCCCTGACCTCTCCCGTTCCCACTTTTCTGCATAGAGCTGCTACTGAAGGCCAAAGGTGGAGCAGGGGCCCCAGGTACTTAGTAGGCCCACAGAGCATCAGGAAGACTGTTCTAGCTCTGGATATGCAAGAGTTAAACACAGAAGTGGGCTTAGAGGGGAACCAGGGTTCCATAGCCAGTCCCATAGGGAACTAAGAGAGTACGAAATGGGGGTGGAGGGCACACAGAGACACAGTGGTGTTTGGTGCTCATGCGGGAAGGGGTTCCCGGAAGACTGGTGACTGGATCTCAAGGCATGCGCGAGCCCTTCCAAGAATCTGACTGGAGACCTAGCAAGTATGAATTTATGATTGTGTCTCTTTTAAAACGAGGACTCCTTAAATTCTAAATACTTCCGCTTTCACAACCGTGGCCCATCCCTGGCCCCACTCCTGGTGTGTATGAACGCAGGTGTGGTTAAAGGTAGAGGAAGCTGGCAGAGGGTGGGGGCCACGTGGGCCACACAGAGGAAGGGGTGACGGTCAGAAACGGGGAAAATGACTACAAGAAAAGATATCTGGTTCTTCAGCCTGCAAGTTTTCGTTGGCCTGAAGAAATGGGCCACTTCCGGCCCTACTCCTTCCAAGCCCAGTCCCACAGACTGGCAGCAGGAAGTTCCTCCGTTGACTTTGAAGGGGTTGTGCTCTAATGCCGAGAAGGACTGAGAGCCTGTTTTTCCGCGGTGGGCTCCAAAGTGATGACACCCGTAAGGAACGTGGGACGCTGTAACAGGACTCTTAAGTACAATGTTCTCTTAGTCTTTCAGAACATTATGTTTTATAGTGGATATACTAATGCAGTAATACATATGTATAATGTATAGAGAACAATACATATGACAGGTGTATGGATGAATTTCTTTATTAATATAGGTCTGTGATGGAAAAAGTTGAGCGATTATTGCCCCAGGGAAAAGACAGTCCTCCATTCTCTTTAAGTTCCCCTCTTAGAGCTTCTGGGTGACAAAGTCATCAAAACATTCATCTTGGTTAAACTTGGTTGAATTTCTAAAACTGTTCAATGTTTAGGCTCTTGTCTCCTTTAGATTTCCCTGGACTTGGCAGTCAATTAAAATAATTGCTTTATTTTTCTGTTTTTCAGTGACTAGCTCAGTATTTTGAGTTTGCCAAAGCTATTATTATTCAAAATTTAGTTCAAGAACTCCTTTGTGTCAATGGAGTGTGGAAGGGAGTAGGGTGGGGTGGAGACTTAAGAGAGATGGCAACCCATTGCAAAGTATAATTAAATTAGCTCATGATTCAAACAAACTGCTGAAAGAAAAGTTAGGAGACAATAGGAAAAATTTGAACTGACTACATATTTGATAAGAAATTATGTTTACTTGTTTTTGTTGTGATATTAGTATTATGGTTATATTTCTTAATAATCTATGCTTTACAGATAAATACCGAAACACTTGCAGGTGAAATATGTTTGAGATGTGCTTCAAAACAGTTCAAGGAGGATATAGATGAAACAAGATATCCATGAATTGTTATATATTAAAGATGGGTAATCAGGTATATAGGATCCATTATACTCTTCTGCTTTTGAATTGAGATTTTCATTATAAAAGTTAAATAAAAAGTCAACCAAACATGAAGCAGTCTGTGATCTCCTGGGTTTTGCCTTTTAGACCAGGAAGCAAACTGTTTGGGACGGAAGTTGCTTTACAGCCGGGTAAAAGAGAACTCACTGAATCCAAGGGACAAAAAGAAAATAAGACCATTAAATGGGAGCATGAGGCTCTGTGAACATCAAAGAACAACTGCAAAGGAACACTGTGATGAGTTAAATGTAAATGAATCATGAACATGCCGCTCCAATTTCCTTCCAAATACATTTGCAGATTTAAGGGAAAAGGACCTACGACACAAGTGCTAAACTGCCATCCTTTGAGACACGTGAAGAGAATCACTGAACCCGAATGGGCCCTGACTGTGCTCCCCAGACCGGGCCTCGTTCCTCTCTGTTGGACTACGATTTCCCCACCTCACCCTCTTTCTCTGCAAACTCTACCTCCTTCCTTCCAGGTCCTAATCCAAACTCGACTTCAAATCCTCAAAACATCACACACACACACACACACACACACACACACACACACACACACACACAATCTCGAGATTAGCAACATTATTTTTTCTTTTCAATTTTGATGAAAAAAAAATATATTCTTTGAGACTCAACTTAGAAAGCATTTGCTGGCAAATCCCCAGAGCTCACCCTGTTGGTTTAAACTTGCGAAGTGTAGACGAAAAAGGGGCCCCATACCAAACCTGACAAGCTCAGGGGGGAGGCCTGCATGGTGAGCCCTACGAGCTGAGAGACCTAAAGGAGACACATAGGACGACGGTCTGAAATGAAAACTGTCTAACAGAGCGAGTCACGGTAGGCAGTCACTTCCTGTAGTTCCCGTAACAAAGGTCAGTCTTCCCCTTAACTGAGCCTGTCTACCACCATCTTTCTGCATCTAGGATATGATCTCCTTTTCCAGGCCCTTCAGGGGACACGCATGCACCTCAGCAGAGCAGGAGCCACAGAGCCCCTCATTGTCGTGTTCCCCGAATACCATCCCTATGTGCTGTTCACGCTGATAACTAACTGTCCTGTGCCCACCTATGTAAAAGAAGCGTGTGTCTCTTCACTTTACTTCTCCCATCTCAGAGATTCCCCACCCCTGCTTTGCTCTCTCCCGCCTCCCTAATCTACCGCCAATAGATTTCACGTAACCTTCCTGCGTCCCGTCCTTTGATCGTAATGTATAAAATGTGCTGTATCGCTGCTGTTCTCTGGAGCATTTTCTCAATCTGTTGTGCTTTTCCTTCCTGGCAATTGTCATCAGTTTGGCTCAAATAAACTCATAGAAACCATCTATGGGTTTGGACACTTCTGGTGTCGACACAAGTATTGGGAGTTGTTAACACAGTGAAAATGAAGTGAGGAGGAAATGGGTGCTGAGGTGACCCCAGTGTTCCCTCCCTCCTCCCCTCCCTCCTCACTCACTCGAGATTTCAACTGCAGCCATCTAGAGGCACCTTCTGTGGCTCTCTATTTAGGACAGGGTTGTTTAAAGGGATGCTTCCCTAGGTGATGCAGTCCATGGCCCAACCCCTGGCCCAAATCTACCTGAAGTCGGCAGGGAGAAAATAAAGTTGCTCAGGTTCGGCCTGGACCTAGATGAGGGGACACGGAGAAGGTGGGGCAGGGCCGAAGGAGTGGTCTGTAAAATTAAAGTGAGTTATCTTCCCACGGGAAGTCTGGAAGGCTCAGCTGGCAGGGTGGGGGTAGTGAAGCTCTCTGGTCTGTGAGCCCCAGAGCGAGCGTTCTGGCTGCATAACGACAGTGCAGTGTGTCAGAGGTGCACTGTGCAGGTTGGTCTGAGAAAGTTCTGCAGGGAAGTGGGTAGTTAGACTTGGGGGCCGGAGACACTGGGTCGGTGTCCCGCATCTTTGACTTCTGGACAAACCCCACTTCCCGAGAAGGACACACAGGAGGTTGCCTCCTAACTCCTGTGCTCTTGGCAGTTTGTCCAGGAGAACATGTTCTTGTGAAGACCTAAATGATTCAAGTTGCAAAATCAGAGTCATTCATCTTAATTTTCCGGGCATGAAACTCCCGTGGGAATAAACTGTTCCCACTTAGAACTTTTATCTCTGCAGGGGTCAGGGACTAGAGTAACTTTGCTCTCCAGATCCTGGCACGAATACTGTTCATAGCGATGACATTTACAAACCAGAAATATTTGAGTGTAATCTAGAAAGACGGCCAGCATTTCCTGACTATCTGCGGAGACACACAACAATGGCAGGAGCATTCATTTCAGGGGCTCGCCACCCTTCAGAGACCCTGCCCAGCGGACGCTTAGGTGTGTTCGCTCATTTGATCTTCACAACACTGTCTGAGGAAGGTACCACTGTTATTTTCATTTTGCAGATTTGGAACACGAGGCAAGAGAGATCAAGTAGCTGGCTCAAGTTCGCACAGCTAATCTGAGGCAGGTTCCTGCGTTTAACCCGGAGTCCGGAGCCCCCACTTCTGACGGCTCAGCTGCTCTGCCACAGACAGTGTCTCCGGAAAGAAAGCTGAAGTGGAAGATTTTTGTTTCAGAAGGTTTGATTTAAAGCCCAAGCATCTGCATTTTAAAAACCAAACCCAGCCCTCAGCTCTCATGCGGGTTGTCCTCAGAACCCAAGCTGCTCGGAGGACTTCACCCAAAAGTGTTGTCATATGTGGGGCTGCAAATAGGCCCAGGAAGATGAGAAGGCGGTGTCCATGCTCATGCCCGTGAGTGAAAGTCTATTTCTGAAATTCGCTTTGGGGTTTAGAAAGTTGAGAGTTGGTGGGAGTCAGGGGTCCGGGCTTGTAGGGGAAGAGAGCATTGCCCTTCATCCTACGGCATGCTCTTTGTAGCCCCCAGAACAATCCCAGGCTCCCTGCGCCCTGACCTGAGGAGGCGGCTGCACACCAGATACTCTGGTTGTAAGCTCTTCCTGTGGAATCCACTCTGCTGGGTCATGGCAACAGGAGGCAAGGGGCATGTGTAATGAAGGAGCTGCCAGAGTCATCAGCTATGGGCCCTTCAGGGCTAAAGCTGGATTAGCCAAGGTGTTTTTCTTTTATTTTGTGTACAGTTGAATGTGAATACCTTAAGACATTATATATATACGGAGTAGCCAAGAGTAGGTTTACAGTTGTGAGTAGGTGGAACGGAGTTCATTCTTGTATTATTACTTATTAATTTTGTATTAATTACTATTATTTACCGACTTTTGCCCACCCCTGTATCTACTGTGTTCTCTACAGTTGATGGACCAGAGTTCACCACTTACTTCTGTATTACAAATATTGATCGACTTATGACCTATGCAACTTATGACCATTTGGCTTTATGACCACAATTGCTAGCCACGACTGCTCTGCGTGTGGCAGTGCAAGTGTTGCCCAGCTGGGCGTACGACAGTGCGGACCAGGGTCCGGCAGCCCTACCATCTCCGCGTGCACCATTTCAACTGTTATCCCAGACTCGGTACAGCAATTTGTGTTTTGTGTCTCGGATATTTTTTATTAAACCCCTCCCAAGATGTCTACCAAGAGGAAATTGTCTTTGCAAATAGTAAACCAGTTGTACTGATAATGCAGTGTTTTACTTAAACCTGACGAATGTAAAAATAAGAAACAAAATGGTGTAGAGATGATACGAATGGCATAAAATGAACAAAGAAAATTATGATATATAACAATAATGAAAGAAAATTATGATAAAATATGACTTAAAGATTTTTATAACATCATTTCATAGTACTGTACATATAGCCTACTCAACTTACGACCAAATCATGTTATGACTGGCCTGTCGGAACCAATCGTGGTCGTAAGTCGAGCACTAGCTGTATATCCAAATGATTCACATGTTTAAATATTGAATAGCTCCTGCCTGGTTCCTGTAGTCATTTGAGTTTAAGACCGCCTGGGCCACATGCTCAATTTGACTCCATTTAATGGATTAGCTCCAGCTTTTTCCTGAGGGGTGGGTGTGGACCCAGAGAGTCCCACTTAGATGAAGCAGCAGGAGGAAGACAGGCCCCCCAGAGCCTTCCTGGAGAGCCCACCCAGCGTCACCCGCCTTCAGGAGCCCGGCCGCCCATGGTCGTGAGAGGAGGGTCTCTTCACCTCAGGGCCGTGCAGCCATCACTGGCATTCTCTCCCAAGAATGCCAGACAGACCCAGAAGTCCCACTCAATGCTCTCAATTGCCATTTTCCAAAGCTTTAGTGACAACCACAGCCACCTTGCTACCTGTTTGCCAGTGGTATTTACCTTGCCTAAAATGCTTTCTCTTTCCATTCTTGATTTTATCTAATTCCTCTCTGATTACTTCAAAATCCAGCTCAAACCTTTCACTTCTCTAGAAGCTTTCCCTGGCTACTTTCGCTGAAATGGACAATCTCCACTTCTTCTCAACTTACTCCCTTCTCTTCTTTTTAAAAACTTGCTCTCTTATACCTTGGGTCACCGTTTATATTTCTTATGTATATTCATTCTATCTTCTCCATTAGACTGACAATTCCTTGAGGGTGAGTACTGTGCCTCATTTCTCCCAGTTGTATTCCTTACAATGTCTGCCACAGTGCCTGAAACGTGTCCTTCATTCACTGGTGAGTTCATTACCAGCAGTAGCATCAGGTAATAACTGCACAGACTCCTCCCTCAGAGCATCCCCAGCAACTAAAAGATTCCCAGAAAGTTCTACCAAATTAGTTTCCTGGCACCAGCTTCCTGGATTACTTCAGAGTTTGGGAAGAATGGCTTGCTTACGTCCACTCAGTGATTCAATGAAAGAGTTGCCTTTGATTCATGAACTTGTACGGAAAAAAACTGTTAAGCCTTTCTGAGAGCCTTCCTTCAAATAGGCTATAAAACTGAAAGCAACTCAACAGACAGGTTCCTCAGTAGCACCTGCAGTGAGTTAAATGGTGACCCCCCCCAAAAGATAGGTCCACCGGGAACTGTGATGTGACTTTATTTGGAAAAAAGGGTTCTTCCAGATGCAATTAAGCTAAAAATCTCAAGATGTGATCATCCTGGATTATTCAGATAGGCCTTAAATCCAACAACAGACGTCCTTATAAGAAGAGAAGACAGAGACAGAACTGGAGAGGACACAGGAGAAGGTGATGTGAAGCCCGAGGCGGAGATTGGAGTTACACGGCCACAAGCTGAGAAACACGGGAAACCACTAGAAACAGGAAGAGGCAGGGTAGGGTTCCTTCCCTAAAGCCTTCACAGGAACTGTGGTCCTAGTGACACCTTGATTTCAAGCTTCTGGCCTCCAGAAGTATGAGAAAATAAACTTCTATGGTTTTAGGCCACTAAAAGTGGGGTAACTTGTTACAGCAGCCGTAGGAAACTAATACAGTAATTGACAAAGACAGTAGGTGGGAAAGGGCAATGGGGGGGGCATTGGCACTAGCTTTCAGAGACACCACTGCAGCACTCATCAAGACAAGAAAGGGAACTTTTCATAATCCTCGTGAGTTCTGCCATTGCTTGTTTTTTCTAGAAAAGCTACCACAATCTTATTATTATCCCAGAGGTGCTCACTATTCAGGCTTGAGCCGGATACTTTCTCTTTGAACCTTCTTATCTAAAGTGTAGTGGGTTACATTCCATCTAAAGTGTAGTGGGTTACATTCCATTACATTTAGATCACCCTAAAATGTAGAGTTCTCAAAATGAAAGGCCTGCCTCCAAGGATCTAGGTAATCTGTTATTTCTTCTAATAATCAAGCATTTATTGAGCATCTACTGTGCTGGACAAGTTGGTCAGTCTGGCTAATTACAGGAGAGGCCCTGGTTATCACTCAGATTCACAGGGATGGGGCATCTCTATCTAAATATGACCAGCCCAGTGTTTCAAGTCTGGGTTCTACAAATTCTTTTTAGAGTCCCTCTGTTCACTTGCCCACGGACTCTAATTTACATGTAAGCTAACCCTTGTTATTCGGACCAGTCTAGTTAATAAGGAGAAACATTTTTGTAAATGCTCCAAACACCAAGGCACACACAGCAGCACTTTTTTATATGATTGCTGAAGCTGTTGACATCTATCTGCAATCCTCTTTCAAAGCTTATTAACGAAAGGAGCCAGAAAAATATCAATGTTGAGGTTGGGGGACATTAGTCATATCCTCTTATAAAACAGACATAGGTTGTGTAGAAAGATGTCTTTATTTTTTAGAGACATGTAATGAAACAGAGTTGAAATGTTATAATAACTGCACATTACTCCAAACCACTTCAATAAGGGATAAATAAATGAGGCAAAGGTGGCAAAAATGTAAATCCTTAAATTTAGGCAATGGGGATATATGGGTGGTCACTACCCAGTTCTTCTGTTTGCTTTCCCATCTGTTTGACAATGACCAAAAATAAAAACAAAAGAGATACATACTTTACATCTAGGGCTCTCTCTCCCCTACTCTGATACTGTATGTGTTTTTAGGTACAGAGTCCAACTGACTCAAAAAGGGGTGATTTCTGTTTGCAATGAGGAATGCCTGAGAGGGGCTGCCGGGCATACAGGCTCTGTTCTGAGGCTCTGTTTATGGAAGGAAGAGAAGACTCATCTATTGAGAAAAAGCAGAGTAGAAAGAAAGAAAGAGAGAGAGAGAGAGAAAGAGGGAGAGAGGGGGGGAAGAAAGAAAGGAAAGAAGGAAGAGAGGAAGGAAGGAAGGAAGGAAGGAAGGAAGGAAGGAAGGAAGGAAGGAAGGAAGGAAGGAAGGAAGGGAGAGAGAGAGAGAGAAAGAGAAAGAGAGAGAGAGAGAAAGAGAGAGAAAGAAAGAAAGAAAGAAAGAAAGAAAGAAAGAAAGAAAGAAAGAAAGAAAGAAAGGAAGGAAGGAAGAAAGAAAAAGAAAAAAGCATTATTGGCACAAAAGGAGGGAAAAAACGCCTTGTTGGGAAAGCACTGCATCAGTAAGATGGTTTCTCTGTGAAGTCACAGACAGCTAAGCATTGCTTTAAACTGCTGGCAGGGTGATTTGTCCAAATGCATTCAGTGTATGTGGAATTCATTCTGATAAACAGACATACGGGGGGGGGGGGCAGTGACTCAGGTCCCACCCCCAATATAGCCGGCACACCAACCCAGGCAGCACGATTAGAGGGGAACTCACAGTTCTGAGTACAGGAAGTGCAGGTTGCCCACATTGTCAATGTAGTTGGCAGGGCTGAGCCAAGGCAGGACCAGCAACAGAAGCGCCTTCATTTTCCAAGCAGTGTGCTGCTTTCTTCCTGGACACCTTCTCTGTCAGCTGCAGGGGCCCAGCCCAGGCCCTTTAAACAAAGCTTGCCATGTCCCCACAGTCAGGAGATCATAAGAAATCTGACTTAGAGCCCTTCAATCAAGCCACGCTGGTAAATATGTAATAGGCCTGGCAGAGGGCTGCACCCTCTGATTCTCAGATGGGTAAAGAGGACAAGGAAGGGACCCACCATGGTTTGCGAGAGGGCTTAGGCAGAGAGCAGGCAGGCTGATGCCCCGGAAAGGGACCTGCCCCTCCTGCAGGATGCCGACTGGCTCTTGAGAAGCAGCTGGTACATTTACATCACTGGCCAGGAGCAGATGGGCTGGAAGCTAAACTGTGTTGGGAAAGGGCATGAGCATGGCATATTCAGACCCTGCGGTGTGAATGAGCAAATAACCAGAGCTGTCCTCCAGCTTGCTAGAGGAAGACGCTGTGAGAAATTAGCATCCTGGGGACACAGGCTGCAGATCTCAGCTCAAGGGGAGGCTTCTGATAGCGTGACAGAGCTATGATACACGAACCAACTCCACCTCTAAATGTAGGTTTAGAATATGAATTTGAGGCATTTTACCTCTCATTGTCCCGACTAAACCCAGATACGAGAGAAGTGAGGGCTTCCTTGCCTATTTTGGAAAATTATTCTCTTTGAGAAAAACAAAGAACCTTGATAGATATAAAGCTCTGTCCAAACAATGTACAGGCTTCTGTTGTGTGAGAGAAAAGGGCACCCCATTCCTTAGTCTTCCCTGAGTAACTGAAATAAGCCCTGCCCCTAGCTGTGGGACCCTGGGCATCTCATTGGAGGCTCTGAGCCTCAGTCATCTCATCTTTGAAATGGAGCTTGGAATCCCTTATCTCAGGGGTCGGAAACCTATGGCTCGCAAGCCAGATGTGGCTCTTTTGATGGCTGCATCTGGCTCGCAGACAAATCTTTAATAAAAAAAATAATAACGTTAAAAATATAAAACATTCTCATATACTGTATTATAATTCATTCATTTCCTACTGCTCATGTTCATGGTTGCGGGTGGCTGGAGCCAATAACAGCTGTCCTCCGGGACAACACCAAATTTTTATTGGATAATGCGTAATGTACACGGGTCGTTGTATGGCTCTCATGAAATTACATTTTAAAATATGTGGTGTTCATGGCTCTCTCAGCCAAAAAGCTTCCCGACCCCTGCCTTATCTGCTTGGTTCAGCAGGGCCTGGACCACACCCTCTCTTCCAGCTTTAAGATCTGTGACTCTAGATGGTACTATCAACTTAATAGTAGGATTATTTTGCAGGCCTAAGCCCTGGAATGCCACAGAAGCCCCCAGGAGTCTTCTCCTTCTGCTCATATTCAAGATTAAAATTCATTCTGCCAACTCAAGGCCTGAATCTTAATAGAAATGGCTCAAAGGGATAGTTTTATTAATGACAACCAAGCATTCACAGCAACCCACACTTGGGAGGAAGAAGACCAGAGAAAAATCTATGGGATGAGACCAACTGCAAGTAGGAAGATCAACTGTAAGAAGTAAAATTGGCATCAGAGATATACATTTACTTGAGGCAGGTTTAAAACATTAAATACAGTAGACCCTTAAAATGTGCAGATTTAACTTCTACAGTTTAGATCCAAGATAAGCAACTTTAATAAAGCATGACATGTATTAATTTTGTTGAGGCCTTAATTTGAATTCCATTCCGTTTAAGTCTGGAATGCAAGAGTGAGTCAGAGCTGGCGAAGAGCAGTAAAAAGGATGTCAAGTTTGGTATTTAGATGCTGGAGTCAAACAGCCTTGTTTTGAACCTGAAGTCTACCACATACTTGCTGTGTGACACTGAGCATGCTGTTTAACCTCTCTGAACCTCCATTTTCTCCTCAGTAAAAGAAAAACAATAATAATAGGGCCTAAGTCACACTATTGCTATGAAGGTAGGATGAGATAATGCCTATGAAGAACAAAGGTCTCAGTGAGTGTTAGCTGTTGTTATATATATTGTTAATAATAATTACTAATAATAGGGAGTGAGGCTAGCTGGCAGCTAAGCACTTGTCTCCAAAAGGCCTTGTTATTCTCTTCCTGCCCTCTCTTTTCTCTTATACTATTAGGGACATGACATATGTGTTTCACAGAACGAAACATGCAGTTTCACCAAGTCCTGAGTCATGCTCTACTGTGTAGATCATAACTCATAAGCAACATTGTGTGTCATAAAGCCTGTGGGTTTCACAGTGTACTGGCTTGCATTTCTGAAATCTTGAACATGTCAGGTTGCTTCTCAAACTCTCTGTGAAAATATAAGAATGCCTGCCCTTTCACTTCTTTGCATTTCAAAAGGATAAAATTTATTAATGGATACGAATGCAATATAAAAATGAAGGTACTGTTTTTTTGTTGTTGCTTATGTCACTACTGCAAAAACTGCTGGATGCCTAGCCAATAGCTAATCTCCTTTTCTTCCTTAACAGAGCCCAGTTTTTTTCAAGGTCGTAATGCATGTAACCTCTCTCATAGATGGGCAGTCATGTAATATAATATTGGCCAATGAGGTATAAGCAGAAATTATTGGGTGAGGCACTCCAGAAAGTTCTTTAAGAGTGGAGTCTCAGTCTGCACATTGTATTTTGTCATTCCTGCTTTGTTCTTCCTACCTGGTTTTTTCTACCTGGAACTTGGATGTAAGGCTGGAGTTTGAGCAGCTATACTAAGATCATGAGGTGACAAACTTGAGAATGCTAATATGAAAAGCAGAATGACCCTGGATTTCTGATGGCATTATGACAACATCATAGACTTCCTAACTTTAGAATTTGTGTTAAATAAGAAAAAGTTAAAATAGTTAAACCAATATAACTTGACTTCTCTCAGGTGTAATCCTAACTAATACAATTCCATGGGGATAAAAATCCCACCTTTAAATAGTCATGGATTTCTCTGTAGTTTATTCACCAATAAATAGTCCTAACTCTAATTCTTGACACCAGGTTTTGCCTACGTCCTGTTTATCCTTCAAATGTCATCTCAGATATCACCTATCACCTCTTATTTGTGTGTGTGTGTGTGTGTGTGTGTGTGTCTTTTCTCTTCACTGAACAGGGAACTCCATGAAAGATGGAGTTCTGCTGATCGTGTTCTCCATCACATCCTCATCACAGTACCTGGAACACAGTAGATACTCAATAACTTATAATATAAAAAAGAATTCAATTTATGTAAAGAGTCAATTATTTGGACAAACTTTCTCAATCAGAGACAAGTTAGCAGACCAGGACTTCAAACTTTAAGAGCCATGATAGGGGTTAAAGCATTTATACAGATGGATAATACCTGACCAGGAAGAAAGAAAAAAGGTAAGGAAGATTTCTGGGAAGGAGTGCCCAGGACAAGGTTGTTTCTTTAAAGAATTGCTTGGAGCATTATCTGGTGGAAATTTAATTGTTCTTTTAAAAATGTAATGCAGAAAAATTGCCTTATTCATTCCATGCCCAGGAGAGCCAAACGAGCGGCTCTTAGCTAAGTAACGTCAGGAAAAACTGGGAACATGAAGGATACATGTTCAAGTTACAGTGGAGATGATGAGCCAGGCCTCAATGACCAACAAGACTAATTTACCCACCTTTCTAGAGTAATAGTCCCCTAGACCTTCAGTTTGGCAGTAAAATCTTCCCTGTACTGTAAACAGCTGAGCCTGTGTTGTATTGAATGCACTATAGAACAGGGCCCAGATATAAGTAAAGGTCAAGAGAAGTTCCAGGGTAGCCTGACCAAGCAGTGGCACAGCAGATAGAGCATTGACCTGGGACACTGAGGATCCAGGTTTGAAACCCCAAGATCATTGGCTTGAACACAGGCTCACCAGCTTGAGGGCAGGGTTGCCAGTTTGAGCGTGGAATCATAGACATGACCCCCTGGTTGCTGGCTTGAAGCCCAAGGTTGCTGGTGTGAGCTTAAGGCTGCTGGCTTGAGCAAGGGGTCACTGGCTTGGCTGGAGCCCACTGGTCCAGGCACATATGAGAAAGCAATCAATAAACAACTAAGGTGCCACAACTATGAGTTGATGCTTCTCATTTTTCTCCTTTCCTATTTGTCCCTGTCTGTCTCTCTATCACTTAAAAAATAAATACATCAAATAAAAGAGAAGTTCCAGGGTAGGTCTTTGGAGAAGGAACTTCCAGGACAGTGGGTGCAAAGTTAATAGAGAAAACAACCCAGAGGGCCTTTAGTTAGCTGTGCCAGCTCCATCAGATTTCCATTCTGGGCTGACTCCACAACATGGAACAAAGGTCTCTTTATTCATGCTAGCAAATACCTAAGAAGGGTCAGCTTTATTATCTCCCATTTCATTATCTTCCATAAGAGAAGAACTAAAGGGTAAAATGACTTGTCCTACAAAACAATTCAATGTGCGTGTGTTTTCAATTTCTCTCTTTTACCTTTAAAATGTGATTTTCTCAGAGGTAGATATCATGGCTTGTATAGATTTTTCTGTCTTTTGGGGACTGGCCTATTGTGGATCTTGATAAATATTATAGATGCAGATGATGATATTACACAATTAAGAGGTAGCCTTGAGGCTAAGGTTACTCCCACTCAGACTCAAGGAAGTTAAATCTTTGCTTCTTCCCTACACCCCCTGATAGTCGGGGTCAAGAGAGATGCATGGAGTCGGTCCTCTGTGGCGCCCCATCTGTCTGCTGGCAACGTCCTTCAGTTAGGAAGGCTGCCATTTGACTTGGCCCATCACCCTCATGGGAATTCTTTGCCGCATGCCCATGTGATGGGCCTTCTGCAAGCATCTAAGAGGGCAGAAGGCAACAGAATTAGCCAGGAGATTCCCAGCATTAGTTCCCATGCCCAGATTTACTCCCCTAGAAGTCCCCTCTAGTCCGAAGTCAGAAACAGTTATCCCAGTAGCTGCTGGTCCAGCCAGTCACACGCACCCACAGTCTGACCTAAATGTTTTACTGAAGGATTTACATTCAACTAAGGACCTGAAGTAGTTAGATAACAATGTTTACATGTGACACAGATCCTGGAGAAAACAGGCAGCATTTGTTTACAGATGAGATGCCACGGCCTGCACCCCTGCCTCCAGTGAACTGTTGGATGAGCGTGGTCCTAAGGACGGGCAGTAAACTGAGACCCTGGCTGGTGAGAAAAGCATTTCTCTCCTTGGTGTCCTTTTTCTAGAGGGACAAATGGGAACATTCTAGATGTGATTATTTCTGCAAGAGCTCTGTGTTCCAGGAGCCAACTGAAATGAAACCCATTTCACAGGTAGACAAACCTAAGCATGTGGGTCCCTGGAAAGCTCAGGACTGAGCTCCGCTGGACTCACCCGAAGGGAGCAAGTGGGTCCCTACTGGTCGCACGGAAGTTTCCAACCAGAATTAATGTTAAGTTCTCCATACTTGGTAGACTCAGCCTCACCAGTTTCCATTCAAATGGTGCCATAATTTTTGGCACTATTTGAACATTTTTAAACTTGTTATATTTCAATCCTGAAACCAAGATGCAAAATTTATAAACAAAGCTGTCTTCTAGTACAAACATCTGACAACACCCCCTACAGGCAGCCACCATCCTGGAGGCCTCACAGAGAAATGTGAGGAAAACACTTGCCTCTGGGTTTTCCCAGTTCAAGGAATTCCAGAGATGGTAACTATTTAATGTTAATACCCCTCCTCAGGGGAGAAAGAAGTTGTCTCTGGCCCAGGCTCAGGCCCTGGCGTCAGGCCCAGAGGGCTCTGGAGGCAGGCTCTGGGTTAGCTCCAAATTCTCCATCCTCACCAATAAAAGGCTCAGGGGCTGCGAGGAGGGGAGGTGTATATTAAGCATTTGATGACTAACATATAGACCATATTTTTAGAAATGTGGGTTTCAACCTACTTAGGAAGCCGAAGTGTGGAGAGGCTCTAGAGCGCGTGTTGGGCCCACACCTCCTTGCCGGGAGAGTTTCCCCTCCACAGAGAGCTGCTGACAGGCACCGTGAAGGCCGCGGAGGCGCAGCTCCGAGAGGTGATTTCAGTTAGTTTTGTGCTCTTTCCTCACTGTTGTTTTCCCAACATGCATATCATTATCAGCAGAGTGCTCACCAAGCCTTTAGCCCAGGGCACCCTGAGGTGTGGGTCACATAGCCTGAGTGGGCGTGAATGAAGTTTCTGCTCTGGGTTGCTGAGTGTGCTTGTGGCATCTCCCTCCGAGACCCCACAGGTCCCCAACAGTCCCTTCACAGCCCTCCCCCCGCCCCAGGCCCTGGTCTTGCCCTTAGGTCCATGAACCATCTTACCCCCACTTTTTCAGAGGCTGTTCTTGGCTCCACATCCAGTTCTAGATGAGGAGGAACTAACTTCTGGGTTTCTACTTTCTCTCCAGAAAGCACCTCCATTTATTTTCTTCTCTCTCTTTTCTCTTTTTGCCTTTCCCTGCAAAACTCCTGTGGTGAGCAGGATAATGATCACTCCCCAAGATGCTCACTCCTAAACCTCAGGTCTCATGTTTATGTTACTTTACATGGTAGAAGGGCTTTACTGATGTGACTAAGGTAAGGACCTAGAGATGAGGAGGGGACCCTGGATAATCCAGGTGGATGCAGTGAGTGGACCCCAGGGTAATCAGGTATGAGAGAGGCAGGAGGGGCAGAGTCACAGAGGGAGAGGTGATCATGGAAACAGGAGAGAGAGAGGGGGGGGAAGAGAGAGAGAGAGATTCTGTACTGCCATCTTTGAAGATAGAAAAACAGGCCACAAGCCAAGGAAAGCAGGTGACCTCGAGCAGCTGGATAAGGCAAGAAAGCAGTTCTTCCCTAAAGCCAAAAGGAACTAGCCTTCCCAACACTTTGATGTTGGTACCTTGGGACCCAGGTTGGACTTAGAACCCTCACAACTGTAGATACCACATTTTTGTGGTTTTAAGCCATTACTTTTGTGATCATTTGTTACAGCAGCAAATGGAAACCAACAGAGCTCCCAAACACAAATGTGTAAGTTGCAGCAATTCAGAAACATGGGGATACGACGTGCGGAAGGAGCTATACCGGGGCCTTTCCCGCACGCCCCTCAGCTCCTCCACCCAGTGTGGTCCCGGTCCCAGCTCTGGTTCTGCACCAGCACCTGCTGCACCTACCTCATCCCTGACCCCAGACCTACTTCCACCCAGGTGACACCTCTCCTACTTGGAGACAACTCTCAGCAAAGGTCACAGATGGACTCCCTACCCTCTTCTCCTCTGGCCACATCCCCTCCCAGTCAGCCACAGAAGAGGAGCACCCTAGTTCACATACCAGCAATAACGCAGGGGCAGAGGCAACCACACACCCGCGTTAGATGCGTCTGGCTCAGCACCTTGGGGAGCAGAACGACTTCTCGGGCGTAATGGCTGTAGAAACCATGTGAGCATTACACCCCGGCCCTGCTTTGGATGCAGACTCCCATGGTAGAGAATCTGTGTGTCCCCAGAGACAAAGACTCCAATTCATGACCTAAGGAATGTGACCTTTAAGAAAAAATACCTGCACTTGCTTCTTGCCCTGGTCATGATAGAAACCAAGATAAACACCAAATTCTCTCTCACAAAATAATTGCGGCATTATTGTTCACACTTCACTAAGCACCTTACATGTTCTGAGACAACACCTCATGTGGAGCTAGACCCAGGGCCGCCCTGAGGACCGCCCAGGAACGTCATGCACCTGGACAAAATCATGGGCGGACAGGTGGAGCAGGTGACGCTGCCTGCCAGCAGTGGCGGTCACTCTGTCCGTCTGCGGCCGGGGTGTGCACCTTGACCAAAAAGTTCATAGGACAATTCGCTTAAAGGACAAAATGTTTTCTAAATTTCTCATTTTAATCCTTAGTCGAAAATAACTCCTATCTCTTCAGAGAACAGCTGGGCTTCGCCAATTCCTGTCCAGAGGAAATTCTAATAAGTATGTTAGGGTCATGTTAGGAGACATTTTCTTTCTTACATGAAAAGACAGCGGTGCCCACCCGGGAGCGTTCTTGGGGATCATAAGCTTCAGAGAAAGCCGCTCACCAGATCTTCCCATTCTCTCTCACATTTCAAAAGGCACGCATCTGAACCGAGCCAGTCACGAGGGCGAATATCAAAGGATTCCCCTTTTCTAGGGTCCCAGCACAGTCAGGTTCATGGAGACAGAGAGGAGAACCGTGGTTACCCATTCTGGAGGGGAGGGAACGGGAGTTTTTGTTGCATGGGTACAGTTTCAGTTCTGGAAGATGAAAAAAGTTCTGAGGATGGATGATGGTGAGGGATGTGCGCAGCAACGTGAATGCATTTAAAGCCCCTGAACTGGACACTTAAAACTCATTAAGGTCCTGGCCGGTTGGCTCAGCGGTAGAGCGTCGTCCTGGAGTGCGGGGGACCCAGGTTCGATTCCTGGCCAGGGCACATAGGAGAAGCGCCCATTTGCTTCTCCACCCCCCCCCCCCTCCTTCCTCTCTGTCTCTCTCTTCCCCTCCCGCAGCTGAGGCTCCATTGGAGCAAAGATGGCCCAGGCGCTGGGAATGGCTCCTTGGCCTCTGCCCCAGGCGCTAGAGTGGCTCTGGTTGCGGCAGAGCGACGCCCCGGAGGGTCAGAGCATCGCCCCCTGGTGGGCAGAGCGTCGCCCCCTGGTGGGCGTGCCGGGTGGATCCCGGTCGGGTGCATGCGGGAGTCTGTCTGACTGTCTCTCCCCGTTTCCAGCTTCAGAAATTGAAAAAAAAACCAAAACTCATTAAAATGGTAAATTGTATCTTGCATCTATTTTACCTCCAATCCCCCCTCAAAGCACACACACAGAGAACACAGTTCTACCCTGTGCCATTTCCTTACGCTGTGCCACAACCACAAACACTTAATTAAAATGTTTCTTATTTTGAATGAATTCTTTCACTGGTTGCAAAGAAGCAGACAGACAGACAGGCCTGCATGGAGCACCCAGGACACAGGTGGCAGCCCCGCCTGCGGGAGGCAGGTGAGCGCCGGCTCACAGTGGGCGGAGGAGGGGCCCTACCTGGTGTGAAAGTGATGCTCGAGGTCGCAGCGCTGCAGCACCGCGGTGCAGTGCTCGGTGAACGGGCAGGTCACCGTCAGCTTGTTGAGGAGCTTGTGGACCAGGATGCTGGATTTCTTGCAGTGCTGGAGAACCACAGGCTTGCGATCCAGGGGGCAGAAGTCCTTGTTCACCAGGAAGTTGGTGAGGCAGAGTGTACAGTAGGTGTGTCCACAGGGAGTGTCCAGAGGGTCCAGCAATGCTTGTAGGCAGATGTGGCACATGAGGTCATCATCCACATCTTCTGTGTAGGCGTAGAAGTGATTTTCCTCCGGAGAGTGGGTTTGGCCACACACCACACACAGGGGTGGGGGGCTGGGATCTGGGTCATCAGCAGTGTCTGGCTGGCTCATGGTCGACCTGGGGGACAGGGTGACAGGAAACCAACCCAGCACAGTAATATTTCCTCAGGAGCCAATCAAGGTCTTCTAGAAGCCATCCACAAATCTAAGAGAGAACAAAATGACATCTTTGTTTACATGGCAAACTGAAGACCCTCTGTTACAGACATGAGACAGTGCGGCCGGTAGACAGGCCACCGGTCTCTGATTCAGAGGGCCAGGGTTGAGTGACGGGACCTTGGGCAAGTGACCCGGCCTCACTCCACCTCAGTTTAACCACCTTTTAGAGAGGGAATAGTGTTCTCCTTTCACATTCTCATGGTGGTATGGAAAAATCACTTGGGTAGTATCTGAAAAGTGCCTAGAGTAACTCAGAAGTAATAGGCTCTAAGAAATGTAATCTGTTAAAAAAATAAAATAGATAAGTGAGTTATAAAATTCTCTGTTGGGTCAAGAGAAGAAAAACAGGTAACATGCTGATGGATTTTTCCTATCTTTCTTTTCCATCTTTCTTCGAAGCTGAGGAAATGTAGGACATCAGAGCTTTCTACTAACTGATCTGAGAAGGCTGCTGTATTTCTACTATGGTGAAAGCATTGTTTTTGGTATGCATTTTACTCACGCAATCAGTTAGTTATTTACTGGTTAAGCAGGCTCTGGAGACACACTGCCCAGGTTCAAATCCCACCACAACCATGGACAATAATTTAAGCCTTGGTGATAGTAACAGCTGACCTCATGGGACTGATATAAGAATTAAATGAGATATGATAAATAAGCTTTTAGAATTGTGCCTGGTATACAGTCAGTACTCAATAAATAGTCTACAATTCTTGCATGTATTGCTATTGAATTCATTTTTTCTCTAGCTCACTCGGTCTGGAAACTGAAACCTTTTATTCCTACAAGGGGTCCTTTTGTTTAGTTCTAATAGTAGTCTTTTATTTAATTATATATATAATTATATATATATAAACCAGTAGAATAGTATCATGATATGTATTTTTCTTTGGTATAGAAATACAAAATAATGAAGTTATTAGCATGCCTATTAAAATCTAGGAAGTCTCTTGGAAAATTAGTCAGTAAGTAGTTTTTTGGCACAAGCTCTAGGCTAGGGAGTGAGTTGGGTATAGAGACCTGTCAGAGAACTTTAAAGAATATGCCCCAGCTCTCATGGCATCCCCTGTTTGGCCGAGTGGGCATGAGCGCAACTCATTAGAAGCCCAGGTTGGCAGTGCAAACAGAGGCAAGCCCGAGGAGACATGGGTCTGCTCTTGTAACGATTAAGAACCCCATACCCAACAACAAATCGTTGTTTCTCTCTCTCTCTCTCCCTTTCTCTCTCTCTCTCTCAAATAGGTGTCTCTCTCTCAAATCAATAAAGAAAATATTTTAAAAATTATAAAAACAGGAATCCCACACCCCACACTACTCCCCAACTCCACTCTGTTGTTTTCTGAAAGTCAGTGAAAGACTTGAAGCATTCCACGAGAACATCAGACACGTGAACAGCCCAACAGGAAACCAGCCACATTTGGAAACAGCACAGCAGTCATAAATTGTGTGATATCTTTCCTCTTATCCAAATAAAGTCCGAGGTTGTTTGTACAAACATCGCCTTATCTCAAAAAGAAAATACATTGACTTCAGACTTCCATTGGGGCGGCTTTGTGTTTACATTTCTGGGCTGTGCTAACATGCCAGAGAGGACACTCCAGTCAGGAGGTTGAAGTAAATACACTGAATGGGAAAACAGGCAGGAGTCACAGCAGTTTCTCTGGCATCAAAGGGACTACAGGAGGCTGAGGTGGAGGGGGCAACAGAAGGTGAAGCTGTTTCTAGTCAAAATTTTATGGAAACATACCCAGCTGCTATTTGTCCTCAAGGCTGATAGAAGGGACCAGAGCCACCCAAGGAAAACTTTAAGTGGCATGAGGCACAGTTGAAAAATAAACATGAAAGTGGAAATGGGCCACCCCAAAAATTATTTTCCACTATAGAACAAGACTCACATATTTTGAACTAATGCTCTAAATCTTTTAAGTCTTCTCTGTAAGAATTCTGTCAATTTGACTTTGGGTGATGGGTGTGCAACATAATCAAATGTCAAAATAACCTGGAGATGTTTTCTCTGAACATATGTACCCTGATTGATCTATGTCACCCCATTAAAATTAATAATAATAAAAAAAGAATTCTGTCAAATATCCTCTCGCGTGCTTTGGTCCCACCCATTCTTCTTCATGTCCCTTACTAGAAATGATAGGAATGTCGCTCGGTTTGCACCATGGAAAACAACTTCACATTTTGGGGCCATTCCCTTCCTGGGGAAATGGAGAAGGAGGACCCGGTTTTCGGTTTTCAAATTGTGCTCTGGAAGGTGTCAGATGCCTCCGCGTCCTCCAGTGGTGGGAAGGACTGGAGGGTGGTGTGGTGGCCACGTCTCTGCCCCACCCAGTGTTAGCTCCACTTTTAATTCTTGGACACATCAGGTTCCTAATAATATTCTGTTTGAAGAACACGTCGGCCTGGTGTGCAGGAGTCCCGGGTTTGATTCCCGGCCAGGGCACACAGGAGAAGCGCCCATTTGCTTCTCCACCCCTCCCCCTCTCCTTCCTCTCTGTCTCTCTCTTCCCCTCCCGCAGCCAAGGCTCCATTGGAGCAAAGATGGCCCGGGCTCTGAGGATGGCTCTGTGGCCTCTGCCTCAGGTGCTAGGATAGCTCTGGATGCAACAGAGCGACGCCCCGGATGGGCAGAGCATCGACCCCTGGTGGGCAGAGCATCGACCCCTGGTGGGCGTGCCGGGTGGATCCCGGTTGGGCGCATGCGGGAGTCTGTCTGACTGCCTCTCCGTTTCCAGCTTCAGAAAAATGCAAAAAAAAAAAAAAAAGAAAAAAGCAAATCCCCAACTAGTTATAGTCTCTTGCAGAACTGGAGTGCTGTGATTTGGTGCCAATAAACTGGAGGTGGTTTGTTCTCTTCTGGGTGATTGGCTATTTTGGAAAATTTTTTATTCTTTGCTTTCTAACAGAGCATGGACCACATGCCAGGCACTGTGCTAGGGGCCTTATATATCATGTTATTTAATACTCACAAATCCCCAGGTTTTTCTTTCTTTCTTTCTTTTAACAGATAAGGAAACTGAAGTGTGACATGTAAGTAACTGGCTAGTCACACCAAAAAAGAAACAAACCAAGAAGGGGTTGCTGACTCTGGGCTCTGCACCTACTTTGCTGCTTTGTTTCCCAGCTTATCCCCTGACTATGACTAGTCAAAATCCCATCATGTAACTAACCAACTCTGAGAGTTCTGGGACATTAGACACTTTTTAAAAAAACCTCATTATGCTGCCTTGCAAATAGGTTTTGCCGAGATCTCTGAATAAAAGGTTTCTTTGACTTTATTGAGTGCTAAAATGGCAGGTTTTCATTCCAACTCCAATACCTTTCTTCCTTTCTTTCTTTCTTTCTTTCTTTCTTTCTTTCTTTCTTTCTTTCTTTCTTTCTCTCTCTCTCTCTCTCTCTCTCCTTCCTTCCTCCTTCCCTCCCTCCCTCCCTCTCCTTCCCTTCCCTTCCCTTCCCTTCCCTTCCCTTCCCTTCCCTTTCCTTTCTTCCCTTCCTCCCTTCCTTCCACCTCTTCCCTCCCTCCTCTCTCCCTCCTTTCCTCCTTCTGGTTCTCTTCCTCCCTTTGTCCCTCTCCCTCTGAGAGCAGTTTGAATTCCCTGGCACTTATCCTTGTGCATAAACCAGATTCTTCATATAATATTAATGTAAACACTGCTGTATATATTTCCCAACTTTGCTTTAGACTAAATAAAGCCTATATGAATAAACACAGATTATGAGAGAATTGACTGAATAAGCAGTTTTGGCTCTAAAGGAAGAACTAGGTAGACTTTTAAAAATATGATTAAGAACATTAACCCGATATTTCTTATTTCCAGTTTACATCATATAAATGTGTGGTGTATCATTCTTTTGACATAGATGTGCTGTGCTACTGCACTGAGAGGAAATGATAAAAAATCATTAGGGCTTAAAAGGTAAACTATTTCTCCTCCAAAAGTGAGCGAGAGGGCTTGTCATCTTTGGGTCCGTCTACATTAATTAATGTGTTGGATGTCAGCACTTCCAGCCCTGGCTGAAGGAAGGAGAGAAACCTGTATTATGGCTTCTTCTTCTTCTTCTTTTTTTTTTTTTTGACGTTTGGAGAAAGAGCACAGAAATGGATTCCCTCACTGAGTGTGTGTATGGGGGATGGAGGTGGTACAACCCTATTGTGGCTTGGAAACCATTCTTTTCCCCTTCCTTCTGAGTTGGGGTAGACGAGAAGCCTGCGGTGACACAAAGACCTGTGTGTTGTCTACATACTGTAGTGCTGAGCAGTGCCAGGAAAAATAAAAATCTCCACCTCTGTTTGTTTCTAATCTGCTTCTTTTCTCGCCAGTTTATGGTCTCACCTGAAACTTATACAGACATTCTTCTACCTAACTTTCAAATTCTGACCTTCTGTGGCTGACAACAAAGATATTATATATTCCTGAACAAGTGTGAATCAGTGCTGTCCTCAACCGAGAGGGTCATTAGAAGTAGTATGTGTACTGTCACTACACCAAAAACCCAATAGTCTTAAAATTTTTTAAATTATTTTTATTTATTTATTCATTTTAGAGGGGAGAGAGAGAAAGAGAGAGAGAGAGAAGGGGGGGGAGGAGCAGGAAGCTTCAACTCCCATATATGCCTTGACCGGGCAAGACCAGCAACCTCAGCATTCCAGGTTGACGCTTTATCCACTACGCCACCACAGGTCAGGCCCCAATAGACTTAAGAATAGCCTTTGGGATACAGCCTGTTTGGAAGTAGAAACATTTCTGCCTGAGATAACTTCCCAGAACAATGGAGTCCCTGGTGTGCCATTGCCCCACTAACTCTCTAAATGCACATGGGTTTTAAACACCTTTTTTTTTTTTAATTTATTCATTTTAGAGGAGAGAGAGAGAGAGAGAGAGGGAGAAGCAGGAAGCTTCAACTCCCATATGTGCCTTGACTGGGCAAGCCCAGGGTTTTGAACCGGCAACCTCAGCATTCCAGGTCCATGCTTTATCCACTGTGCCACCACAGGTCAGGCTGCACATAGGTTTTATAGACAACAGTTACCTCATGAAGTCACCAGAGTAAACTATATACTCACTAAAAAGGCGATGGATATACTTCACTGACAATTTCATATTTTCCTCCTACTGAAAGGACAAGACTTGACTCTAAAGCATCTCTTCAATAGTTGCGTGAGTCACAGTTATCCAACAATAGTAATGGGACATCATGTTATTAAAAAGAATCCATTCTAAATAACCCAAATGCCCATCAACAAACAAGTGGATAAAAAAGATGTGGTACATATATACAATGGAATATCACTTGGCCATAAAAAGAATAAAATCTTAACCATTTGTGACAGTCTGGATGGATCTAGAGGGTATTATGCTAAGTAAACTAAGTCAGAGAAAGTACCATATGTTTCTACTTACATGTGGAATCTAAAAACCAAAATGAATGAACAAATAAAATTGAAACACACTCATAAACACAGAAAACAGACTGATGGGCGGTTGCCAGAGGGGAGGTGGGTTGGGTAACTGGGAGAAAGAAGTGGAGAAATTAAGAAGTACAAACAGGTAGTTAACAAAATAGTTGTGGGGATATAATGTATAGCATAGGGAATATAGTCAATAATATTGTGATAACTATGTATGGTGCCAGGTAGGGTACTGGAAATATCTGGGGAATCACTCTGTAAAGTATATGATTGTCTAACCACTATACATCCACCTAATACCAATACAAAATAATATTGAAAGTAAACCATAATTGCAAAATTAAAAAAAGGGGGGGGGGGAAGAATCCATCCTTAGAGTCAAAGGGCAGTATGTCCTGAATTGGAACTATAACCTTCACAAAGACGCAATGTTGTAGCCATTGACTCTGCAGGTTGAAAGAGAGTCTTGAGAAATGGTCCTTAAATGCAACAGACCTGTATTACTTTATAAAACAGATCGTTCCTCCTTTGGATAACTCTATTAGGGAGGGAAAGTCCATATATTGAGCAAGAATATGCCTCTCTAGAATTCACCCACCCCTCCACAAGTGCCAGCAATATCCTAGGAGCTATTTAGAAAATGTGCAGTTCCTTCCGCCCTCTCAGTATTTGAAGGCACACCGCGTGTTCTCCCCCAGGTTCACCTGACGTTCCTTCAGGTCTGCGGACTCCAGAAGCCCGACCACCCTCCTCTGCAAGCTCCCTGCTTTATCAGTGTCCCTGCTACACAGTGTGGGGAGAACGAACAGGAAAAACTCCAGGACGCACTGCAGCGGAATAACCACGCCCAGAGCTTAAGACGATCTGTTTTCTCTGGTGAGGCCCTGCCCCGGGGCCTAGAGGAAGCTATTAGCAATTCTTGTCCGCAGAGGGGATGGAAAAATCATGGTTAATAAAGCGGAAAAGTAGGGCTCTTAAAAGCAAAAACAAGGACCATGAACATGATTTAGAAAATGCAAAGATATTTAATGGCATCGGGTAGATTTTTATAAACAGAAGAAAGTCGTCATTGGCTAACGAGTTCACGTTAGAACCCTTCGTGTTTGACCTGATCCCCAGATATTTGGGGAATTTGGGGCCCTCCATTTGTTTGTAAGCACTCCTTTATTTTGATCATTCTTGCCGTTCTAAAATTTGCCAACAAAACAACACAAGAGAAGTGGAAACCATTTAAACAAATGGCAAATCAGAGATACTTTTTCCTCCCCAAAGCACAAACATTGGTTAACTTTCCCTGAAGTTCACTAACAAATGGAGAAGTTAAAATAGTGGCAGGCCGAGGGCAGCTGAGGTGGGGACAATGAAATGAACCGGAAGTCCTGCAGCTCCAGGTCCTCCTCCCCCTGCCCTCCCTCAGCCCTGCAGAGAAGATGCACAATTGCCCGAGGTGTACTGGCCCCCTTGGAGTTCTCCACTTATTTAGGGGAGGGGCACCTACTGGAAAGCCACGCCTACGGAAAATTCCTACTGGGTCTATGACCAACACGTCCGCAAAAATGCACTGAAGACATTTCTGAATACAGATGCATTTATCCCACTCGTGCTGTGCTGACCCACGTTGCGACCTGAGGCTTAAGGAAGTGTGTATCTCCTGATACACGTGTTTTGGTGTAATTGTAATGGCATCACTCAGGTAATTGAAAAAATTTGGGAAACATGAAATGTAATATTAAAAATCACAACATCATTTTAAGTTTAAATATTTTATTTATGCTAAAAACAAAGCAAAGGCTTTTTTTTTTTGCTTATCTCATTTTCAATGAAGGTACTTGCTGTATTTGACAGTTTCTCTGACTGATAGTCTTAAATAATTTAAAAATAAATTCAGCTTACTGATCTTGTCTTTATTTAAAATAAATTTTGATCGTTTGTTCATCATAGACTTTTTTTTTTGCATTAGTTTTGATTTTTTTAAATAATCATCAAAACATTACTTATTGTGATGACTGAGATTTCTGGTGCCTCCTTAAATTCTGCACCGCAAGGAGAGTGGCCTCATTTGCCTCACCTTAATCATGACCCTGTCGCTAATATTTTTAGAAACCCAAGTACAGAGAGTGTAGTTTGGATGCAGCTCTGCTAGCAACAACCTCTGTGGGTCTCAGTATTTCCCTCGTACCTGACCTGTTCCCAGCCCTGCAAAGGCAAAACCGGAGAAATACAAACTTGTCACAGGTGTGCCACTGAGTTTTAACCGAGGTCTCACCTGGTGGTTGCTCCAGCTGATTATTTCATTTGTTAGAGATACCAGGTGATCAGCTTGCTTAAGGATTCATGAGGCAAGAAAAAGAACGGAGGAGCTTGCTTCAAATGAGAGAAAGAAATGTAATCTAAAGCCAGGTCCCCCAAAGGTTCACAAAATGACCGGATCCTGGAAGAGCTTTGTTCTGTGAGTATATGAGAGAGCCCAGTCATGTGATCGAACAGGTCTCTCTGGCAAGGACACCGTGGGACCGTGACATTTTAGAAGCAATGTGAGGCTCTGCCCTACTGTAATTGTGTCTGCTTCACAATTTTTGCTGACTTATTTAATTTTGTTTGGAATCTTTTCATTCCTTCAACTAACCCTAATGTTTTACAGTGCATCTCAAACATAGGAAGTCCACGAACCCTGTTCCCAATGATCTCCCTGCCAGAAATTGAGCTTAAGGTTTTTCTTGTTGTTGATGATGACGCTTTAAATCTTGGATAAAGCTACATGGGGCAAAATAGCGGCAGAGTTGGCTTCAGGCCAATCACCGGGGCCACCTCTCAGGGCACAGATCACGATCACTGTCAGAACACCATCCTGGCCCTTGAAAACCGGAAGGATACCCAAGGAGAAACAGAGCAGACAGTGCCGCTAAGCTGGTGGCCTTGCCCCTTTCTCTAAAATAATTCCTAGTAGGCACGTTGAGCTAGCCACTCCTGACCCTGACTGGAACTCCTAAATTAGATTACATACCGGGGGGAAAGCAATTGCCAAAATTAGGGCAAAGTCCATCTTCCATTAAACATAATAAATTTACAGTTACATTTTAGATTATGGACAAATTGGTGAGATTTACAGGTGTCAGTAATCAATATTGACTTGGTGCCATCAATTTTTAAGTAAATATCAGTTGTGAGCCAATGTATGTAAGAAGATGGACAAATGGATTAGAGATGTGTCCTCAGCTTAGAGACACATCTGTAATAGGGAGGAATTGGGAGCTCTAGTGACCTGAATACAAATAGTCATACATGGGATAAAAGATATTCTTGAATCAAGAGCCAGAGTAGAAAGTAGGAGTTCTGGGAGGTGGGGGGAGGGGTGCTATATACATTGCAGAGGAAAAGAAGAGGGAGCAGAGGGATGGCAGGTGCTTATGGGCTATTGCCAAGGTGGGGGTAGCTCTGCTCCTAAGTAATATCTAATTCTATGGTCTCCAAGAGGGAGCAGGCAGTTCACTCACGCAATCTGTGAACGACACTAGCCTGCGGAGCATTGGCAACACCAGGAAGACAGAAAAAAACAGTCTTTAAAGAGGTCAAAATATAGCCAAGAAATTAAAGGAGAATTGAACTAAAAGAAGACAAGGTAATGCCTTTGGAGGCAATAACTGAAAGCATAGATATTTAGAACGTGGGGGAAAAACAAGGGAAGTAATTAAGTGGAAAGAGTCCTAAGTAGCTCATCAGTTAGAGACAAGTTTAAGAAGCCAGGGCAGATCCTCCCAGGTGACGCCGAGAGGAGCTTTGCCTTCCCCGGCAGATTACTGCCTTTCCCCTGGGTTGTGAGGCACACCTTCCATAGTTGAGTCTGTCTATAAGAGCTCTGTCCCAGAAAAAGCGTCCTTCCATTTCCTGGTCTATCAACACGGTAAAACAGAGCTCGCCCCTACCAACAGCTGAAATGAAGGCTGAGTATTCTGTATTGAACAAGGGCTCTGTTCATGCCCATGGTTGTCATAGGATCCCGGGAAGGCCCGTGTCAGAGGAGAAGCAGGGTATTCTTCCACCCAAAGCTACAAAAACAATTTCAGGAAACGCTTATGACTTTTTAACAGATAACCCTTTGTGGAGAGAAGAACAAGATGAAGGAAGATACTTGTATTGTTAATATTTTTCGACTGTGTTTCAATTCTACAGGTACTCATTGATCACCTATTACATGCTGGAATGTGCCTTAAATTCTGTGAGAGTTCCCACAGGGAATTCAATTTCATCTTCAAGGAGTTAAGTCTAATTAGAAAAATAAAGCGCACATATAGAAAAAAAATGTTAAAACACTGCAAGAGAATACACAGTAAGTATGGCAATGAGGGTGGTCTTCTGAAATAAGAGCTAGGGACGAGTTTGGAGGGAACGGGACCAGCGAGCAGTCGAGTGTGGCCCAGAGAGCCCAGGCAAGCTCACGGAATAGAAGGCCTTCTGTGCGGCTCACAGAAGAGAAGTGGGATGTGGACAAGTGGGAAGAAATCTAGGTTTGGGGGAGGAACCTGAGCAAATTTCTCAACCAAGGAAGAGGAACACACACAGTGGTGTTTGGTGATCCCCCGTGACACTGTGTATTTGAGATTTTAAAATTATTTATTTAGAAGTCACAAGATTTTGAGTTGAGCAAGGATCTTAGATTCTCACCGAGTGCAGGAATCCTCTTTACAGCATCCCTGAGCTGTGACCTACCAACTTCTGCTGAAAACACCTCCAACGATGGGGAGTGCATCAGTTTGCCAATAGCTAAATGCTTCTCTCCTTTCTGTGACCTTTGACCCTTGTTCTGCCTTTCAGTGTAACAAATGACAGCCCCTCCCCAAATTAAAGACGGTGTTGTTGGTGGTTTCTCTCTTGCCTTTTCTTTGTTTCTGGTTTCTCCAGCTGTTTGTCCTCCTGGGTATTCCAGGTGGTAGTAAATGGTCCATTCAGGACACCTCTAGTTTGTTAAGGTCCCTTTGAAAACATGGCACCTGGATGTGAACCCTTACCCAGTTGTAGATGAATGAGTTTAGGATACTGTAGAATCATCACTAACCACTTCCTTAACAGGGACACTACTTATTTATTAAAGACAACCTAAGGTGGTCTTTACTGATTTGCTTTTATAGATACATCACACTATGGACTGAAAATACTCAATAGGTCATTAGAATATAAAGCACTATTGTGCCTTGAACATAGAAATAAATAATGGTAGTGGCAAAGGCTGCCAATTTAAACTCTCCTTGCCTATGTTTTGCCTATTATTTCAGTGTCTAAGTGGACAAGGAGTCTCTCCATAAGTAGTGAGATGGGTCTGTGCATGTGCATGTCAGTTGGGGTATATAGGAAGTATAATGATGCCCCCCCCCCAGAAGATATGTCCACATCCAAAACCCCAGAACCTATGAATGTGACCTTATTAGAAAAATGGTCTTTGAAGATATAATTCAGGATCTCAAGTGAGATCATGCTGAATTATCTGATTCATCCTAAATCCAGCAACAAGTGTCTTTGTCAGAGACAGGAGAGAAGACACAGACATAGGGAGGAAGGTGATGTGAAGGCAGACCAGAGTTCCATAGCCATACTGAGGGAGCGCCGCGGCCACCGGAAGCTAGAGGAGGCAAGGAAAGACTCTCCTCTGGAGCCTTTGGAGGAAGCAAGGCTCTGCCAGCACCTTGACTTCAAGCTCTGGCCTCCAGAACTGTGAGAGAATAAACTTGTGTTGTTTTAAGCTTCCAGGTTTATGATAATTTGTTATAGCAGCACTAGAAAGCTAATATAGGGGCTATGTATTTCCAGGGGTTTTCCCCAGAAATGGGGCAAACATCCCAACGAAACACTCCAACACTTCCCTACACAGCTTAGGAATACAGAAAGTACATTGGCGTGGCAGTTACTTAGACTATTACGTACTTAGGGAATAGTAGTTTTGCCCTAATATAAAAACATAATAACTTATTTTTAATCCATTACTAAGCTATAACACAAAAGTCTTCAAGGATGATTGTTAAACCACAATTGTAAGGGCCCCAAGCGAAAAACAGGCCATAGATAGATTGGCTGAGGGTGTGTGTGTGTGTTGTCAAAGACATATTACAAGCATAACAATAATACTTAATGAGGACTATGAAAACACTAGGTGACTCATGTGTTAATATGAGCATGCAGGAGCCTAAACATGCAGTGTTCTATACAAAAAAGGCCACGTGACTGACCAAGCAGTCATCAGCAAGTGATGCAAATCATCTCAGCAGATAGCAATGACATGCATGTGCTGTTGCCATGCATGGATGGTGCCAAGAGGTCATTAAAGAAAATTCTTGGAGACCTTCCACTCTGCTGCTGCTGGTGAACTCTTTTTTGTCCTTGTGACAAATGCATCAACACAAGAAGCAAATAAGAGTCACTGGAAAATAATGGCGGAATTTAAGTCCATGCATTCCAAGTCACAAATTAGTGATGTAAAAAAAAAAATGGCCCTGGGTAAGTGGGACAGAATTACTGGCACTGCTAGCAGTGTACTCGTCAATCCACCGTGTCCAGCCATTTGGCTTCCTGAAAGCGGAGGGAGTTCTGGAGAAATGAAGGAAGAAGATCAGCGGTAGAGAGAGTTTGAATAAAGAGACCAGAATACAAACTGTAAATTTCAAATTTGGAGATCTTGTCTACTCTCTACTTGAAGCAGGAATCTATTCTCTCCAATTCTTTTAAGAATATAATATAAAACAAAACAATAATTATTACTCTTTGATAAATGGATTTCAAATTTGGAGATCATCTTGTCTACCCTCTACTTGAAGCAGGAATCTATTCTCTCCCATTCTTTTAAGAATATAAAACAAAGCAATAATTATTACTCTTAGATAAGTGAGTCACTAGGAACGAGGTACTGAGCTAGGTATTTTACATTATTTTTTTCATTTAATCTTTAAAATGGTATGGTGAAATTAGTGATATAATCTTTATTTTCAGATAAGTGTACAGTATGTGCTGCAAAAGAAACACAAATCCTCTTTGGCATTCATTCATTCATTTATTCATTTATTTATTCAGCAAGCCCATACCACCTGCTAAATATACCAAGAAATATTCACCTTCAGTGACAGGGAACTCAGTACCCCAGAGGCAACTTACTGGATTTGGGGACAACTCTAATTCTTAGAAAGCTCTTCCTTATATTGATCTGAAGTGTGTCTCTGGGTAACTAAACAGTAAGTCACTCTCCTAGAGTCACTTACGACAAAATGTGATAAGACCAGATGATGACTATAAGAGGTTTGCAGGAGACAACCAACATTTTCTGTTTCTGATTTCAGTTCAATGATGTGTTTGTTCTGAGAAACATTATGGTTTTCATGTTAATTCTTATTCTTTGGGGATAGAAAATGATTAAATCACACTAATCCCAGAAGGGTGATGTAGTCTTCCCTCCAAATAGTTTTGAAAAGCCCTCAATACTTGGGACACATTGTCAGAAGACTATAAACTTGCCACCCCCATCAAAGTGTCTATGTGATGTCAGCATCTGGAGGTCAGGCATGGCTGTGCACCATCAGGAAGTCCCTGAATGCTGAGGCGATGAGGAGAGCCCATTGCAGAGCCTCCCTCCTCGGTCCTCTCTTGGCAGCATCTTACAGAATGGCCAATTTTAAGTCATTAGGATCCTAGCAGACCGGATGTTCTCCACTTTTAAGTGAGGAATTCAAATCTAAAAAGAAGACACCAGAAGCCAGGAAGCCGGGAATCACTGCTCCAGAAGAATCCACTGTTTATTTAGTCGCAGAATCCTACTGCCCACAGTTCTGCAAAGACCAGGCATTGAGACTGGCAGCTACCCTACCCTGCAACTCCAAGATAAACAAGATAATCTTGGTTACCAGGCATTCCTTCCAGGCCTTTGGGGGCCTTTCAGGGAAATCTGTTTTGTTCAGTCTTTAGCCTTCAACTTATTACTGTTTCTATAATTATTATAACCGGACAAGCATGACCTTAGATGTCTAACTGTAACTGATGTAACAAATGTTTTTTTTTAATAGTAATTTATAACAATGCTTAAGATGTGTTGAGCACTTACTATGTACTTGGCATGTACATAAAATCATTTCAATTATTTCTCCTTACAGCACTAGGTTTGATAAGTATTTCATTTTCCAGATGAGGAGACAGAGACAAAGAGATACTGAGTCACTTATTTAGCTTAGTAATTTACGTGGCGGAACCAGCCTGGAACCCAGATTTCTGATCCTACCCATTATACTTTCCTTTCAGGAAAATAGTGCTAGTACCAGCTATCATTGTGCCGGGCACTTTCCCAAGAACTTGACATGTTTCGACTCACTTCATCTCCACAGTAACTCTGTTTTATAGCTGAGGTAAAGAGGGGCTAAGAACCTATCCCAGGCCACACAGCTAGTACACCGTAGAGCTGGGTTTTGAAACCAGGCAGACGTCAGAGACCAGCCCACTATTCTAGAGCAGGAGCACCAGTTCACCGAGAATTGAAGGAGTAAGATTGCTAAGCCCCACTGAGGCACTGCTCGCCCCTCCGCTGTCAGTCTGGCCTGCTCTCCTGGGTGCGCAGCCAGGCAGCTTCTGTTCCGGGACAGAGGTGGTTTGTGAAGGACGCCATTTTAGCATTCCTCTTTTGGGAAAAGGTAGACAAGGAAGCTGATGGGCATGGGGGTTGAGGTTCTTCCCCAGGGTCCCCTAACTAAGCTAGTAGTGGGTTCAAGGTAATAAACCCTTGTCCTCAGTCAACTAGGCTATTACTTAGTTCTTGAATGATGAAAGCTTGCCTTATCTTTTCAGGATAGGGTGAGAGACCCAGGGGCCTGGGAACACACCGTTTCTTGTGTAGTGACTCAAGGTGTTCGAAGGGCAGAGGATATTCCATTAGGGGACAGTCATATTCAAGGGACCCACAGTCCCCCCTTTCTTGGCACAGTGTAGTTTCCAAACCAGCTGCCTCCTTCTCCCAGTGACTTGGCAAGCAGCTCACCCAGGTGTCAGCAAAAGGTGTTGACCTGCAAGATTGGAGGAGGTCAAGCACCCACCAGTCTGCCCTGGAGATAGCATGCCCAAAAGCAGAAGGGTGGCCAGCAAGTCAGATTATAGACAGTGGCAACAAGACACATCCCCTGAAGACCTGTGGATCTGTCCTGGGATGAGCGCCCTGAGTGGGGGAAGGAAGGAGTGACAGCAGTGGCCGGGAGGCTGGCAGGGACCAGTCTGCCTGGCTGTTTAATGACATAGTTTAAGCATTCTCCTGCCTCCTGACTGCTTTCTTTCTATGATCTGTTAACCTTGAAGTCAATTACTTACAATTAATAACCATAACAAGAACTATCAGGGTTCTTAACAACTGTAAGTACGTAAGATCTCTTATCTCGACAGGGTCAGACTGTCTCCTTCAAACAACCCAGGGAGATGCCTTTGAGAAGAATGGACCTAGCCTCTGTGTGGCTCCCACCTGGCACCAGACATTGTCACTCAGCGCTCCATATATGTTACTTTTCACGACTACATTACATCGTAGAGACCCTTATCTCCCCGTTTTACTAATGAAGAAACTGAGGGTCAGAGAAGTTAAGTAACTCACTCAAGGATGTAAATGGAAGAGATTGTACAGTTTTGCAGTCAGGCCTTATTGCCACTTGAATCAAGGGATGGGGTTATCACAGGAAGGGAACCACTGACTCTCTGTTCGCCGCTTTGAACAATACTCACATGCAAATTATCCAAGAGACCAACGGCATTCTAGACAACCTGACCCTGAATGCTAGCCTCTGTCATTTTTCCCCCTTTCTATTATCTGGGGACCTGGTAGCCACAGCTTTGTTCATTGAATAGCCAGAGAAGCTGACATGTAGTGATGAATCGATTCATTCAATCATAAATTAACTACTGTGCAAAGAACCATAAACCATGGTAATCTTGTGGGAGAATTTTGTGACTTTAAGGACATGTTTTTATCCAGAAGATTCAGGATCCAAGAGATTTTTTTTCTCTCCCCAACTGTCAAAACTCTGACTCGAGTGCGAACATTAGTGAAGGACAAGCAGTCACCACCACCCAAACACACCCGCAGACACAAAGAACTGACACACAGGTCAGTTAAAGAACAATACAAGCCTCCAAGGAGTAAGAGGGAAATTGGCAACAAGCGCACTGCCGATTCTCAGTGAAGCAACCGAGACAAGGATTTTCTCAGCTTGTTTCAATTATACTTTTTGAAGAATAGACATGCACTTTATGTTTCTGGGTGGATGAAGATGAGCATAATTCCTAACAGGTTATTCTTTTGCAAACATATTTGCTAACTGAAATCTCAGAAAAATAACCGATGAATGAAATGCCTCCCTAGGAGGTAGATTTCTCTCCCAAGTTTTCCAGCTCATGGGGGGGGGGGGAACACGATGGATTGGGTTTGGAGGTGGTTTCTTTCTCTGACAACAGGATTGGGTGTCGAGTGTGGCTACTGGCTGTCAAGAAAAGAAGTAGAAATGGCTGTAATCAGGACTAGGAAAACCAAAATGGATCCTACAGGTAAAATTACTTGTAAAAAAAAAGTCAGGTCCTGGCAGAACACTCCCCTCAGTATATTTGCTGCTAAAAGAAAAAGAGAGAAAAAGTGGACAAGTGCCCAAAAATTAAGAGTCAGACCTGAAGTTCCATTCTTGTAAGCAAAGAGGAAGTAGTCTTTACTTTAACTGAAGGTCAACAGGCAGCCAGTCCAGATCTGAATGTAAACAATTCTAACCAGACAGCAAAGTGGTTTTAAAAAGAACAACAACAAAAAAAGTAGACTTTTTTTTTTTTAAAGAGAACTAGAGGGAGGGAAACTGGGGTAGAGGACGTCTGAAGGGGGCAACAGAATTGACCTGTTTGAGAAACAACCTTTCAGGGGAAAAATATTAAGGACGGTTCACAGGTTTTGATTGAAATTGTCTCTGGCATGACGAATGCAGAAAGTAAAGCAAAATAGGCAAATAAGGCAATTCTGAACTTGGCACTGCTCCCAACTCCCATTAGACAGGCTGAACTGAGTTAAAGTTTCAAAAAAGTCTCCACTCCACTCTAGGGTTAAAAAAAAAAAAATCAGATCAACTTCCCAGACATGCAGAGGTTGGATTAATGATTAAGAGAAGCAAAAAGGATTAACTCTCTGGCCTGGGAGAACTTTCCTGTGCAGCCAGAATGTCAAAGGCATCCTTCTGCTCTTCCTCTCAAAGGGCTTCTCCCTCTGGGACAGACTCCCAAGGCTTGTATTCTCCATTCACATTTCTCATTCATATCCCTCACGGGGCCAGTGGTCTATATGCCAAGAGAGAAAAATGGAGGGTTTCAGCTCACCTTTTTAAGTGCCTGCCTGGGGCTCTCAACGCTGAGGCAGCCGGCCAGCTCCTCATGCTTCGTGGATGAATCCAGCAGCTCCCTGGGCCGCCGCTGCCGCTGTGACCGGCCTCAGCTTCGGCATACAGGTGCCTAGAGGAAGGAGGAGGGCATTGGTTGGTGGAGAGCAGGAAACATGTGACATCACGGGAGCCTCCACAGATAAAACATTGCTGGGACCTTAGCTATTGAAACAGTCAGTAGGTCCCGCCCACCTGTCATTTACCTGAATACCTGCAAGCAGGTAGGTGGCGTCTCTGCGTGGTCAAATGAATCAGTTAGAGCAATTTGCTGAGTGGAATGCACTTTCTTTCCTGAGCACAGCATGTGGCCAGCCCCGTGGACAGATCGGACATCATACACGCCTGGTTGCTTCCCTGCCCCCCCACCTCCAAATAGCTGCCTACAAAATAGTTAAAAAGGAGTTTAAACACCAAAATGAGACAGTAATTTAGTGGGGCATAAAAAGGAAGGGTGTGAAGATGGATTGCTTGAGAAATAGCTGAGATTTACCCTCAAATGCCATTTTGAATGGCATTTGAACACCAAGTGCTTCTCTGTTCCGACATGATAACTAATTGGAGGTGACATCAAATTCATTGAAAAAACCCTAAATGAGGTACTGTCAGCAGTTTCCAAGTGGAGTTTGCAGATGCTTCTCCCCTCCCTTACTCCTTCCAGCATTTCAATTCCATATTCAGGAGACTGTAAAACCCCAGTCATTCCTACCTGGGCTCGCCTGGCAGAGTCACACGGAGGTTACACTTCACTATAGGCCTGCAATTAGGAGTCATTTAAATGATTCAGATTTGAATGATAGTACAGTAATAAGGTGGCGTTGTCTGCTGGTTAGAGCCAGGAGGAAGGAGTCAGAACTATTTCTGTCCCAAGCTCAGAGTGTGACCCTGGACAAGTCACTGTGTTGCTCCTGTGTTGCTTCAGCTTTTCCAGCAGGGAAGGCTGGAGGAGGGTGATAGGCCAGCCCGCACCGCAGCTGAGAGCGATTACCCCAACTGTTAAACCCTTTGGCATCTTCCAGAGGATTGTAAACAACTCCCATCATCGGATGTAGACGTTTTGTATTCCTGTGGCCCTTGTCCAGCATCTCTGGACAATTTTTTCAGTCTCTGGAGTATGTTATTTGGGGGAATTGTGGGTTTTCCTACCCTGGCCATGGCCTGCTTGCTCAGACAACACTGTTTCCCCCCTTAAAGAAAAAAAAATACATTGAAATTCTTATTTCTCCCCTATTCTGTATCCCTCTTTCCCTTTCCCCCCTCTACTGATACTGGAAATGCTTTGGTTCCACAGGTTCTAATACTGTTACTACTTTAGAGGATTTTAGACCACTTGTTTGGTTGGTTGATGTTGTGGCTTGGGGGAGGGGGGAGGGGAGAAGGGTAAATGGGGAAGGGGAGAAGGGAGAGGGGAGAGGGGAGGGAGGAGAGGGAGGAGAAGGGTGGGGATTGGAGGGGAAAAGCAAGATCTTGATTCTTTCTCTTGGTCTTGACTTTGACTCAGTGTGGGCAGTCATTTGACACTCTGTAAAACAACCAGCGAGGCAAGGAGAAGAAATTCTAGTCAAGGGCGCAGGGTGTGGGGCAGGCTCTGGACGGTTCCTCGCAGGAGAGCTGGCTCCGCTCCTGAGCCACCTAGCCACCGCAGACTGCTCCAACTACCTTCCCCACCTGGGAACTGTGTGCACTAGGAAGAGTTGGAAGCTTAAAAAAACAAACAAACAAAAACTCCTGTATTTTATCCAATAGAAATGAAGGTAGGTGGGGCTACCTCTTTATTTTTATAAACAACAAAGGCGACAAAGATGAAGGCAGCAAAACCTTTTATACGCAGGTCTTTCAGGACAAAGTACCAGTCCTCCAGTTTGATACTCAATTAAGAAACATCAGCAGGACACCCCTGGACGGGGGGAGGGGCTGGGCGGGCCGCCAACCCGATGAATCACCTGGAAGGTCACCCTCCAGCAGTCTTCACAGCAGCCTGCCTTCCCGGTGTGTCAATCACGCCTCACCTTTTCCGAAGGGCCCAGGTCCCACTTGAGAGAGGAGAATCACAGACAGGCTATTTTGTTTTTGGAAGTGGGGAGGGTTGCCGAGAAAAAGAAGCTGTGAGACGGGACAGGGCATTGATGCTGAATCAAAAGGCCTCGAAGGTATGGGGCCTCATGGGGCTTCACTTACTATATTCACATACACACTGACATCTGCACGTACAATCCAGTGAATAAAAATTTAGAACAGGCGTTGAACCAGGAGTGGCATTCCCTCCCAGGCATGGTGTATAGAAAAGGAGAGAAAAAAAACAAAAGTATTTCACACAATCGGCCATCCCAAGTAAGACGTGTGTAGGTACTCCTGGATTTTGAATAATCTTTAAAGGTTTTAAAAAAAAATCAACATGGGCTTCATTGTTCTATTAGGGCTGTTGTATTATTATGGAAATAAAATTTCTAAAGAATTGGTAAAAAGATAAAAATAAAAGTCATAAAGAACTAACACTGAATAAGTGCTTAGCAGATGCTACTTACTGTTGTAAGCACTCTTTACCACAACCCTATATGTTAGGCAGGAGGACTATCTGCACTTCCAGCTGGGAAAACCAAAGCACGCAGAGGCTGGGGACTCGCTTAGGGACAGCACCCCAGTGAGTCGCAGGGACAGCACCCCAGTGAGTCGCAGGGACAGCACCCCAGTGAGTCTCAGGCCAGACCAGCTTTCACCGCTGGAAGGAGAGGGGAGGAAGGCTCTGATGTCATGCTCCTTGGACAACTTCTCAGAAACTAGGAAGCCTCTTACCTATCCTCTGTTCAGAAGGAAGTGCCTTGAAGAAATGGCCTGGGGAGTGTAATTTCTGGGAAGAATCGTCTCCAATTGCAAATTAATTAGTAATCTAGTTTCTACATTGAATATATATGTATAGGACATACATACATAGGGATATATTTACAGATATATTTATGAGAAAACATACCATGAAATCCAGCATCCCTATTGCATATCTGAAATAATCTTTTTGAGGCCTATCAAACCAACCCCAGGAAGGGAAAGCCACCTTGAAGAGCCCCTCCAAAAAGGTCAGTTGTAACTCTCTATGACCTCTCTTATGGTTGTTCCTCTCTATCACTTCACAAGAACACGGAACTCCAGACAAGTGGGTGATACGAGACAATGTGAAAGTAAGTTCCAATAGGAACCACTGCCAAGGTGGGTGGTTTAGACCAAGGTTAGCAAATACTAAGCACACACCCACCTCTCCATTCCTGCCCCCTTACTATTTTCACAGTTATTGCTGAAGGGCTATAGTGCCCTTGAGTTCAGAGGCAACCTCAATATCTTCAAAACATAAGTCCAAGCACAGTGCAATTTCTATCCTTAGTTTGACAGGAAGTGGGAGGGATAATCAGGTTGGGAACAGATTGGTGTTGGCTGGTGCCATTGGGGAAGAGGTCATGGAGAATGGAACATGAATTGGACTTTGAAAGATTTGGAGAGGTGGATTTGGAGAAGGGCAAACAGACCCAGGTGGGGCAGGACTGTAGGCGAAGGCAGGGGTGATCATAGCCTGTGAGTGTCGAGGAGGAAGCTGTGTGGTGGGGGGAGGGAAAGACCAGACAATGAAATGTTCATCCTGCCAGGGTGAAGAGAACCCGTCACATGCTGAATGGATGGGTAAGGTGGGACCAGGACTGACTGATTCAGGTTTTCAATCAATAAAGAAACAATGATATGACAACCTCCAAAATAGCTACAATCATCACAAAAATATTGACAAACCAACCAGGTTTGTGGAAGAATGGGGTCATAGAAACATAAAGATATTTACAGTTGTGAGCCGTCTCTAATAACTGAGGTACTCTCTCTCCCCTCAAAAGTACACAAACCAGAGGAGTGTCTGCCGGCTCCTTTTCCCATGATGATTAAACAGCCTTTTTTTTTTTTCTTTTTAAGGAAGAAAGAAAGAAATTCAGTATTTTGGGCATGAGATAATTTATTAAGAGTGACAACGCTTTCAATGTTGAGCTAAAAGTCCATGATATACCATTTTGGCGGCTATGTGAGCTTCTTTCTCTTTAGAAGCAAGCCTCCTTTGCAGTCACTATATCCTGTAAACTTTGCTCCTGGGAGAGACAGGTGGAATGCATTAGAAAGCTCTCTGAACTCAAGGTTGGGCCTGTCCTCGTTAACCAGCCAGCTCACTTGGGCTTTTTGATTAGTTTAAATTCTTTTATGTGTCTTGACAGGGAAATCGAAAGGGGGAAAGGAGGTCTGTTTTCAAAGCTTTTTCCTTCTAAATCACCACAATGAAGGTTGGCATTCTCAAGGATTGCCTCTGGCAATGAACATATTGCTCAGCCCCGTGAGGTGATCCTTCAGAATTACTTTTTGGAAGCTCATTTGCTTGTTCTTTCTTTCTTTCTCTTTCTTTCTCTCTCTCTCCTTCCTCCCTCCCTCCCTCCCTCCCTCCCTCCCTCCCTCCCTTCCTTCCTTCCTTCCTTCCTTCCTTCCTTCCTTCCTTCCTTCCTTCCTTCCTTCCTTCCTTCCTCTTTCTTTTTTTATGGCTTATTTGTAGAGTGGTCTAAGAAAACTGAATGCTACAACAAAAGTGAACATACTCCATCTGATTTTAATAAAACACATCTCTAGAAAAAGCATCTTTGGCTGAACGTATTTAACATTATGAGAATGGAATTACTGTATACATTCCATCATATTGGCCTCAGTTTCTCAGTCTTTTTTTTTTTTTTTTTCAAAACTAGTTTAGCTCCAAATCTTTCATTGGCTAATTACAAGTACTTAACATGATGCAAAGAGGCAGATCCCTGAAGGGCAATTATGGAAAATAACAGTAATAATCACAAATATCAGCTGATGTGATAGATGACATCTGGTTCTGTGTGAAGAGATTGCATTTCTCCACACTCACAGCCTGTGTGTTGCCTGGTTTGCAGATGGGCTTCTAGGATATTCTTTGGAGCTCTAGTTTAGCAGCAGACACTCCTCTGGTTTGTGTACTTTTGGGGGGAGAGAGAGTACCTCAGTTATTAGAGATGGCTCACAACTGTAAATATCTTTATGTTTCTATGACCCCATTCTTCCACAAACCAGGTTGGTTTGTCAATATTTTTGTGATGATTGTAGCTATTTTGGAGGTTGTCATATCATTGTTTCTTTATTGATTCCTTTATAAATATCCACTATAAATGACTAAATGCCATCTTTAAAGATGTAAAAGATGTAAAATGTCTCTCCTAGTTCACTTTAGCCCCATCTTGAGGGCTTCTACGTCCTTCTAGATGACGCCTCCAGCATCCTTGACCTCCTCAACTACAAGGACATTTACCTCTACTCCTCTTAAGCTGCCCACTCTCAGGGCTACCCCTTGGATATTTTTATCATCCCAAAAGCTTCCATTTCAAAAAAAATATGAGAATGCTACTCTTTGCTGTATTCTCGCTCCTATTTCAGTTTTGCCTTCTTCTCTGGATTCTGATCCCTGGTTTCTGGACTCCTGGAGGTGGCCCAGGAATATCCAGTCCTCACTGTTGTCACTTCAAGCCTATTTGGCCCAGATGCCACTTCCTTGGCAGCTTCCTCAACTTCCTGATGACCTGGAGGAACCATGGCGGCAGCCCTCTCTATAAGCATAAAGACTGGCATCACTAGGTGTGGTCTGCAGTGGCAGCTGCACTTGTCACTCTCCTTGCCAACCCAGCTAGTGCCTCTTCCTTTCCTCTCAGTGGCCTTCCACCTTCAGTTCAATTGTGTTGCCCCTGCCTGCCTGTCAAACCTCATCAACACCCTTCCCATCCACACAATACCCCCCCCCCCCCCAGCTCAGTGACGGCAATCTTTTGAGCTTGGTGTGTCAAAATTCACCAAAAAACCGAGTATAACTCAGGTAGTGTGTCACTTCATGAAAAAAACCATAATTTCACAATATTTATAGTTTAAATAACAAAAATGTATAATTGTAATATATAACTATATTTAGTAAACCAAAAACTAATTATTTAACTTACCTGCTTAGTGACTTCTTTGTTCATCTGTCAGTCGGTTTCTTTTGTTGGTCTTGATATTGTTTAACTTGTGTGGGGTGCCGTGAACTAAGATAAGTGAGGGGGAGGGGGAATTCTTTAACTAACCTGCCTATTAGTGACTTTTTTGTTGCTGAATTTCATTGGCTAAATCTTCAATTGAAGGTTTGTATTTTGTACACTTCAAGCTCAAGCAAGCACTACTAACTTCATCTGTCAATCTGTTTCTTTTGTTGGTTTTGATATTATTTAACACTGAGAATAAGGTCTCACAAAAGTATGTAGAAGAAAAAATTGTGAGTAAAGCCATTGCTATATTTTTCAGGGTGCTAAAAGTGTCTGGTAATTGGTTCCAGGCACTCCAAATTTCCTGTTCATAGTGGCACTCCTCTTGATTCTCCAAGTGGCACCTTTCCAGATTCTCAAGCTTTGACGTCAAGTTGACAAACACCTGAGCCCAGATGCTGTCTTGAAATTCTGCAAGTTGCATCTTATGTAAATTAAGATGGCTGCCGCTATTTCTGAAGGTGGGAAACAGCACCCATAGCACAGGCCCTCGCCTCTCCCAGCCTCCCCCTCACTTATCTCAGTAATGATCATCAATTAGAAATCCACGACAGCCCAGAACAGTAGGTTGGATGATGGTTGCTGTGGTTATGTGGTTGCTGGAAATGGTGATCATAGGGCCCCCAGAGATGCGTGTCTCCCCCCCACGTGCAGCATTCCACTGCTCCCTGCTCCACTGGCCAGAAGTGAGGTCAAAGATCCCCTAAGGGCCTAAACGGAAGTCCCAGAACTAGACGCTCTGTGCGGGAGTTCTGTTGTTTTGGCCTACAGACCTCCGGCACAGTGTCTACACTACAACAATGTTTTAGTGGCTGTGCAGGAGCCGAGGATGAAATGTCCTTTTCGGCATGTGGCCCCATACTTCTCTGGTATGCGGCCGCATGTCATTGAAAATGGCTACATGTGTCAGTGCTGACACGTGTGTCATAGGTTCACCATCACGGCCCTAGCTGCCACGCTCTAGTACCACTGTGTTAATGGGGAGCACTCTCAACACCCCCATTCTATAGAAAAGCAGCTTCCAAAGCAAGCTCTGACCACGCTCCACACTGTACTCACTCTCCCCTCAGTGTCCCTGATGAAAATGGGAAAGAAAACCAGGCCGGCTCGGTTTTGCTCCTCCCTCTTCTGTCTTGAGAGTGAGCGAGCCCTTTCCTGAGCTGTTCCCTGCTCTGAGTCTTTCCTGGGCAGGCGTCTGTTTGAGAAGCGGTCCGGCCCAGATCTGCCCAGTCTGGGTGCCTTCAAGCTCTGCCTTCGTTGTTTCGGGCCTTGTTCTCCAATGTAGCCATTGCCATTTAAACGCGATATTTTGGCCCTCATGATTGCTCTTTTGAATTTCCAAAACTATCCCAAACCCAGGTGGGGAAGAGAGACACTCTTTATTGGTGTCCCCCTTGGGTGCCCTCCGCAACCTGGTTACCTGTGGTTCCTGTAACAGCGAGGGTCTCCCGCTCCTGGGGCTTCCCCACGCAGTTCCGCCCAGCACTCAGTGCTCGTTTCCTTTTGCCTGGAGCGGTGTTATGCACTTCGTCTACGTTTCCTTACAGAATCCTGGCAGAAACCCCACGAATGAACTCTACTTAACAGATGAAGAAACCGAGTCACTGAGAGGTAAAGTAACTTGTCCAATATGACTAGCTGGTCACAGGCACACCTGAGACTCAGGTATTATTGCTCGCTCAGGCTGGGAAACTCCTACTCCATCTTCAGGGCTCAACTCAAATGCCATCTCCTTCACAAAACCTTCCCTGGCTTCTCCAAGCAGGTAGGTATCCGTGTCTGCTCTGTGTTCTCCCCACATGCTACTTCAACAGTTATTTTACTAATTGTATTTTTTAAAAGACTGTCTTCTCTGCAGACAGCCAGGGAACACACTCTTCATAGATCCTCAGGGCCTAGCCCAAGTTTCACAATAATGCTACTACCTGGACACCCATAATTCACTCATTCACTCATTCATTCATTCATTCCCTCCCTTATTCAACAAATTTATTAAGCACCATTAATATCCTAGTCAGTGTCAAAGAGGAGAAGCCTCTGTTTTCAGAACCTCACAGTCAATAGAGGCATAGGTCAAGATCAACGATTAAAGCACAAGATGAAAATTGCCACAAGAAAGGAATGGTACAGTTGCAGTACGTGAAGGAGGGAAGTGGGCTTGTCTTTTCTCATTTACAGGTTCCAGGTTAAGAAGTACTTGCCTAGGAGGGCACACTATGGGGTGAGCCGATGGTGTTTGGTGAGTTGTGCATTTGAAACCTGTACAGTTTTGTGAACCAATGTCATCCCAATAAATTCAATAATAGCAACAAAAAGAAACTCTATTGGTAAATATAACATTTTCTTATGGAAATAGATCTTCCCCCTCCTTCAAATAGGGTGGTTTTAAAGTTTGCGTCAATTGAAAAATGGAAAAATCCCCACTGGACAACACTAATGCGCTTGAATGGGCTCATCGCCTCCTGCCCATTTCCTCTAAACCAGGGGTCGGGAATCTTTTTGGCTGAGAGAGCCATGAACGCCACATATTTTAAAATGTAATTCCATGAGAGCCATACAACGACTCATGTACGTTATGCATTATCCAATAAAAATTTGGTGTTGTCCTGGAGGACAGCTGTGATTGGCTCCAGCCACCCGCAACCATGAACATGAGCGGTAGGAAATGAATGGATTTTAATACATGAAGAATGTTTTATATTTTTAATATTATTATATTTTTTATTAAAGATTTTTCTGCGAGCCAGATGCAGCCGTCAAAAGAGCCACATCTGGCTCACGAGCCATAGGTTCTCGACCCCTGCTCTAGACTCTGGCGGGAGTGCCAGCCTCGTGGCTGAGAAGAAAGGGACCATATATCATGGTGTGCGCTCTGCCAACACAAAGGAAAGCTAGTTTGGCAACACTTTACCGTTTTGGTGAAGGCCCAGGTATCATCAGGATATTGATACAGCTAATACTCTGTTACTCATGTCTATTTCTGCACAAATGATCCTTAATTTCGGACACAAGAAAATTCGCCTCCCTCATCAGGCAGTAGCTTCCCGGAAAAACCACAGCCACCTTCTGTAAATGAACCAGAGCACATGGATTCTTGTAAAGGAAGGAGCAAAGAGAAGCTCTTTGCTCATGGGGACGCGCCACTTACCTCGATGGAGAAGGCTGTCTATCGGGGTATATTTTAACAAACAGAATCCCTCATGGCAGTCTTCAGTTTCCAAACTGCAAACTGAATTCAGCCCAGATATATCAATATATATATATTTTACCTTTAGGGAAAAAATGCTTGAAACAGCTGACTCTAGGCCGGTAGAAATGAACGCTATGGACTGAGGAATCAGGTAAAGGAGTGTGTTGAGTCCTAACTCGGCAGCTATTGTTTAAAGGAATTCTTTGGAATGGAGTGTTTTTTATCTGTGTTAAAATAAAACAGTACTGTATGTTTTATTTTAACATACTATTAAAAAATAAATTGGAAAATAAATAAATAATAAAAAATACTTGCCCAGGTTTTCCCAGCTCGTAAATGATGGAGCCGATATTGGAGTGTAGTTCTTGACGGTAGAACCCACTGTCTTCCCAGGAGCCCTCACAGCTGTGTCCTGGCCCTTAGCCATGCTGGGCTGGGCAGAGAAGGAGGCCCACGGGAACAGGGACTGAACCTGCTTCTAGAATCTGTATGTGTCACCCCAGAGGACCTGAGATCTTTTGCGGCTTTACAATTTCACAAATGCAGAGTGGTTAGAAAGACTACTTCTCAAAGGCAGGCTCAGAGTTTTGTGCCTATAGTCAGGCCTGGCTGGCATCTCAAGAGAACAATTTGAAAAAGAACTGTGCTGTCAGGTGACAGTAACATCTGTATTTAAATAAATTGAAATCCCTTTAAAGTAGAGTTGGCAATGCCAGTAAACCTATTTTTTAAAGAGCCCCACCTCAAACTTCATATACTTTTTAATTGTTTTGTAATTTAATTCCCATTTAATATTAATTTTGCATCTTCAACACTCAGTGAATAAGGACAAATAACCATCTTCCTCATAACACCCCTCCACAGGCTTGCTGCTTCACATGGTGCTCTCCCAGGCCTTAGCCCAACGTCTTCAAACTTTTCCTGAAGGAGTTGAAAATTTATAACAACTAACTAATAACATAAAGTGACTCACAAAAAAATGTCCCAATAGGGACGGGGTGGAAAAGGCAACAGCGAGGGGAGGCTCATGTTGCTGCCCTCCCCGGGTGTGATACGCACAAGAGAAGCCAACTTTCTAGGTGGGGACCTTTCACTTCCATCCAAGACAGGGCAGGGCCTCAGAAAACAGGAATCCCTGCCAAGAAGTCATCCTTTCGTTCTCCAAAGCCAAAGACTATGCAGAAGAAAGAGAATATCATGGAAACCACTCACCATTACTGGGGAGATGGCCCCTTGGTCAGATTCTGATTAACAAAGTCTCAGCAAAGGAAATGTCATTGAACTTTTCTCACATCATGAGCAGATGAAGATGCTTCTTTTTAACTTGGACAGTGAATCTGATTGAGTGCCTTCTTCATTTCATCCTTCTTAGAGGTGAATACCCTGTGAGCACCTGCCACTAATTCGTGATGTGGGGCCTGAAGTAAGCAAGGGTAGATTTCCTGGCGGTCATGAAGCCACAGCGAGATGGAGCAGTGGACCCCGGTCAGACAATGCGGTGGGAGGGCTTCCCCATGTCTAGTTCTGGTAACTCCAACCCCAGGGGCAGCCATCTCCTCCCCAGCTCAGCATGGAAGCTGCACTTCCAGTGCAAAGTTTAGATTATCACTGAGTAATTAATGCTCTCTTCTCCTACTGCTCTTTGCCAATTAAGAGATTGTGAGGTTGCTATCATCATGGACCCTTCCCGGAGTCTACCATTATTGAGTAGCTCAACTAATCCTGAGCTGGAAATGCTGGCTTTAACTGTAACCAAGGGGCTAGAGTCCAGGTGAGACAGCAGGCACCCATCACCCCGGGGAGAAGAGCATGCCTAGCAAGAGGCCTGCATTTTCTCTTCAAATCTCTTCAGCTCAATTCAATGAACCTTTATGAAGAGCTAAGAGCTCGAAACAGTGCTATTAACTGGTCATAGAGGCCCCAGGTCTGCAAGTTCCCTGTTTATCCCGTATTAATATGAGGTTTTGTTGAAATCAGTGCCTGCCATCAGCCCAGGGTGGCCTGGCTGGTTTTTCCAGTTCAGGTTGTACCCCTAAAGTGGCGTGGCCCCTTTGGCAGGAGGAGGGCCGCCCTTCCAATCCTCACCCACTTTCTCTGAGTTGTCTCGGAAGGTGGACTGGAGGCGCAGCTTTGACAAGTCCTGTCACAGGCACGCTCACACGGCTGTGTCGGTGACTTTCACTAAAGTGTCTCCCCAGGGCAGCGAGTTCTTCTAGGAGATTTGGCTGCACCTGGATTAACACTGTTCATGCTCCTTCCACCTACCCGTCAACTCGCTGAGTATGGCAGCAAGCCAACTGTGCCGGGATGTTTATTCTTCAATGTCATGTAGCTGTGGGGTTTTGGCCGAGGGGACAGTAGTGTGTGTGGTATGTTTCTTCCTCATCTCTGCCCCTCGGGGCTGCTGCACACACCTTTGAACTTGATGTGGAAGATCCGTGAGGTTCCAGGTCTATCCTCAACCCACTTAAGGTAGCAGCTTCTCTAGAATAAAGGGACCATAAACCATGTGCCAGGGGTCACCAATAGGCCATTCCCAAGTGCAAGTGATCTCAAAGAAAATTCTCCAGACTGATTACCATTATTTCTTCCTGTTCTCCACCCCCTCCCACAAATCTCCCTGTTCTATAGAGTCTGTATACCACTGCGCTCTTTATTCCTGCTTAAATGGCTGTCTTCTGTTAGCCACCATGGTCTGCCCTGGAAATGATCACACGAGCGTTCATAAAAAAGCAAAAGGGGATCTTTACCAGGAAATCTTAGGATTCCACTGGTATGATGGAGAGAGGGACAGAGTGAGAAAAAGAAGTCACTGGTCTGTAGAAGCACATGCCCAAAGTAATGGAAATGAAGTTACCCTTTGTAGTGATGATGTAGGAACGGATCCAAATGTAACAAGTGAGCTCTACTGTCTGTGATCTTGACACCAACCACTGGGGGTTAGTCTGGGTCCTGTGAGGAACAGATGCTGAGGTGAGCAAGGGCTTCTATTAGAGAAAATATCTGTGTGAGTGACAATAGGACAGGAGCTGAGAAAGGTTGGGAAAACGTATAAAGAAGCCTAATAATGTCTTTGTTGAAAGCACAAGTGAACAAAGTACAGTTCAGAAAGGGAAAGAAACAAGAATCACGTGGTATAAATGTGGAGTTGCCTGGGGGTTATAGGCAGGGCATTCGGCCGGTGTCCACATCTCTACTCCTGACTTACGTTTCCATTGGGCAGGTCTATTCTGATGGTTGATGCCTGTGCTGTACTGACTGTTAATATTTTAGAAACCATCCCTAGTTACACAAATTATCATATTGTCTAGAATCGTTGGCAATGGTTTCACAAATAGAAAACAATTTCTTTCTGATGCCCATTCCACTGACATAGGGCCACCGTACATATGAACAGTTCTTATGGATCTATGGTTATGGTGCAGAAAACAGGGGAGCTGACAAACCCCATTTGTTGTTCTGCGAATTTGATGGTAGGAGATTTACCAAATTGATGGTAGGTCTATTCAAAGTTGCTGATGGGCTGCTGAATGTTGTTCAAGCCTTCCTAGAAAAGAATTTATATCACTTTTTCCATGGCCCCACTAAAAATATACTAGCTCCTAAAGCTGGGGAACTCTCTATCTGTTCTCTCATCACAAGCACAGTACGTCCTCCTTAAACTGGAGAATGAGAAAAAGTGAACTGAGACAAAATGAAAAGTGACCTTTCATCAAAGCCCTTAATACTCACAAAATGCTTGGAGTCAAGGGAGTGTTTGGAGAAGACCGCTGAAATGTCTAGACTTAAATGCCAAGTGGACAAGAAGCAGAACTGGTAGAGCCCACGCCGCTGAGGGAGTGTGAAGGCAGGGAGAAGCCACAGGAAGTAGCCCAGGAACTCCCAGAGACTGCGTTGAGGGCTGTGAATCCCCACGGGCAGAGATGTGGGGCTTCCGGCCGAGTTTAACTACATCTCCAAAGGGTGCGCAAGGGTGCATCCCTGATACCTGTGATGTACTTGGGCTGGCTAGATTTGTTTATTTCTTGCAACCAAGAGTGAATTATGAACATCAGTCCAAAGTCAGAGAGACAACTTTGCCTTTCCTATAATAAACTGGAAGGTAAATTCTCCAAGACTAAGGGTTTGTGTTCATGTCTGGATTGGGCCGGACCTCTTGGGAAGGGATGGCAGATCACAGCTGGCCTCTTCCAAGAAAAGAGGGTAGCAATGTGGGAAATTGGAAAAGATAATGCTACAGATGTAGAGAATTTCAGAGGAAGTGACATGGTATTTCATGTGCATTTAAACTCCCCTTCCATATCAATGGAGTGGTTAATTTTCTGACATAGGGCACATGCTTTCATTTAGAGTTCTAGTCCCTGTTTCTCTCCTTCTGCATGGTAATGGCTTCATCCATCCCATCAAACACACACTCTCACTAGAACCAAGTTCTGTAGTATCCCTTTGCTCACTTTTGGGAAAAAAGTCTTTAGTAATTCTTTTTCAGTGACCTGATTTGACAATGGCACCTGTTTCCTGCTCAGACCGACACAGTGGCTCAAAGCCACACACGGCTCTCTGCTGTGCTCTGTGTCCAGGACTTGCAGGAAAGAATAGCTGAAACTCCCCACCTCTGTGTGTGCCAGGCAAAGGCGGAAATGAGATTAGTGCTGGATGGCAGGAAACTCAGGGAATTCAGACTGAAGATATCCTCCCTCAGAAATGATCAAACTTGCGAAAATTAAGAAAGGGCAAAGTGCAAAAAATAAAGCCAAAGCAACAGTAAACAAATTAGAGAGAAAAACAGAGAATTACGTATATTCACCAGCATACTAAATGAGGAAAAGGGCATTTCCCTTCCGCTCCATCAGCACTGTGCATCTCAGCCAGGTTACCCATGACATCCTGTTGCCAAATCCATGATGATCCTCAGGCCTAATCTTCTGATTTCTCCTTATCATTCTGTTCTAACCACACTGGTTGCTTTACTGTTCCTTGCACATGCCAAGCATACCTCCATTTATGATTTTGTATTGGCTGTTCCTTTTGCCTGCAATAATCTTCCTTGAGATGTCCACACGGCTAGCTCGCTTCCTCCTTTAATCTTTGTTCAAATGTCATCTTCCCAACAGGGCCTATCATAACCACTCTATTTGCAACCTTACCCCTGCCTTATACTCCCAGTCCTATATATTTGGCTCCACTTTTATTTCACAGCATTTAGCACTTCTGATATACAATTAATTGGTTATTTACTATGTGCATTATCAATTGCCTCCTCCCACAGATTTTCTGGAGGTCAGGGATCCTACTTTATACCGATGCTGAGAACAGAGTATAGGACAGAGTGGGTGGTCAATAAATATTTTCTGAATATGTAAATAGCAAGGACTTTCAAACACAAAATTCACCTAAGTGCCTATGTGATGAAATACGAGAGGAAAAGAAGTCAAATGGAAAGATAAAAATATCTGAAGGAAAATTTTAACATCAGCAAAGATGGAATTTAACTTTAAAATTATTAAACAGAATAAAAAGAACTTTCTGTCATAAAAGACACTTGTTATAAAGAAGATACAATAGTCACAATCCTGTTTAAATCAAACGTCAAACTGTATAAGATAAACGCTATTAGAAATATAAAAACAACTTGGATTTAAACACATTCTGGTAGGTAACTTTATATGTTGTTAGGATAGTCTTAAAACTGTGACTACAAAATTGGACAAGAAAGAAGAGGTATACAAAATTAATGGGAGGTAATTTAATGTTCTATAAAAGTTGTTGAAAAATATGAAAATATTTCAGAGTAGAATCAAGTAACAAAAAAGGTAAATTGATGCTAAACACATGCTAAAACAACTACTCCCTCCTCATAACCCCTGTTTGATATGCATAGACATCAGAGAGTTAAGGGAGACATCAGTATAATCAACAAACTCAAAGGAAGAATTGGTGAACTTGAAGATAAATCAATAGGAATTACTTATTATGGCCGCAAGGAGAGGGAGTAAAAACAAAATGAAACAATATAGGAGCTATGAGATGATATCAGTCTAGCATACATATAATTGAAATCACAAAAGGAGAATAATAACAAAAAATAGACAAAAGAAAAAATGAGAGGTAATTGTGGAGATTTCCCCAAAATTAATAAAAGACATCAAATTGTAGATTCATTGTTGGTTCTCAAAACTTCTGCTAATAGAAATATCAGGCAGGATAAATTTCTACCTCTCCACCCTCCCAAAAATATATACATTATGTTTAAAATGTTGGAAAGCAAAAATGAAAAGAAAATTATGAATAAAGTCAGAGAAAAAGAGACACATTACAATCAGAGAAACAACTGTAGACAACAGAATTTCTCATAAGAAGTTTTAAAAGCCAAATGACAATGGAGGAACATCTTTCAAGTGCTAAAGGTAGAAAAACTGTCAGCCCAAAATTCTATTTCCATTGAAAAATTGTTTCAAATATAAAAGGAATTAAAACTATTTCGGATTTTTTAAAAAAATAACTGAGAGCATTCAATGACAAACAGACCTGTACTACAAGAAATCTTAAAGGAATTTCTTTAGGCAAAAGGAGTATGATATGAAACAGAAACTTGGATCTAAAAAAAAAAAAAGCATGGCCAATGGCAAAAATGAATGAACTGTGTATCTCAGCACACTTAACACCACTTTGGGCGCACGCCTTTAATCCAATCTGATTACACAGGCCACCTTGTCTTCCCCGAGCTGCTCTGAAAGAAACTAGTATCCTAAAGTATAACAAGAATAGTTATTATGTACTACCTGGTATAAAAGGCAAGTTAGTTAAGAAAAACTGAAGTTGGGACAAAGTTTATTAAACAACAAAGAACATTTTAATTTTATATGGTCAAGTGTAAAAAAATAAATAATAAAGATAAGAGAAATTCAAGGAATCAAGATGAGCATTGAAAATCTAGAGAAAAGAAAAGCTAAAAACTAATGCATTTAAAAATTTATCACTTTACTAGTTCAAAATGTGCCTGACCAGGCAGTGATGCAGTGGATAGAGCATCAGCCTGGGATGTGGAGGACACAGGTTCAAAGACCCGAGGTCGCCGGCTTGAGCATGGGCTCACCAGCTTGATCATGGGGTTGCTGGCTCAAGCGTGGGATCATAGACATGACCCCAGGGTCGCTGGCTTGAGCCCAAAGGTCACTGGCTCGAAGCCCAAGGTTGCTGGCTTGAGTCCAAGGGCGCTGGCTTGAGCAAGGGGCCACTTGCTCTGCTGTAGCCCTCCCGATCAAGGCACATATGAGAAAGTAATCAGTGAACAACTAAGGTGCCTCAATGAAGAATTGATGCTTCTCATCTCCCTTCCTGACTGTCTGTCCCTGTCTATCTCTCTCTTTGTCTCTCTCACTAAAAAAAAAAAAAAAAAAAAAAAAAAGTTCAAAATGTAATTAAAAAGCCATTCAAGAATAATGTTTTAATTCACAAGCCAATTTCAAAAACATCAAAAAATGTATGTGAATCCAATATATTTCTTTTGACCATACTGACAATTCTATAGAAAGGCAGAAATTAGGGTATAGATAAATTGACTGATTTTAAAAAATGTATATAACAATTAATTATATATCATTCATATATGCTAATTTCTATTCTAAGTACTTTATGAATATTAAATAATTTAATCTTTCTATAATAAGTCAAGATATAAAAGTAGACATATTTTCTCTAAAGTCTTTGCTTTTAACCTCTCTGGCATGCTGTTCCCCAACAAAATTATTGAACAAAACCCTACATGGCTGATACAGAGAATTTTTATTACTTTTCATGTGTCTACAGAATATTTATAAAGACTGATCATATTACTGGCTACAAAGAAAACTTCAGCAAATTCAAAGGGTAAAGATTTTATAGATTGCATGATCTGATCCTAAATCAATACATTTTTAAAAATTATTAAAAGGTGGCCCCAAAATTGACTATTTGAAAATTAAGAAATACTTTAAAAATATTTGATTCAAAGAAGAAATCAAAGTGAAAATTACTGACCATCTCAAAGGCGATGCAAAAAATAACTTTATAATGTACTCTAAAACACTATAAAAACTGTCAGAAAAAATTTATAGCCAAAATGCCTTTCTTGTGAGAAGATGATGGGAAATAAAAAATAAAATCTATATCCTAGAAAAATTATAAAAAGAACAATAGCAATTAATGAAGGTAATTTAAAAAGCTTACATTAATAAAACAGAAAAAATAAGTAGTAAAATATGTAAATACATTTAAAATCTTGCTATATTAAAAATCTATATATTTGATAAGTGTGATTTTTTAAAAGGAGAAAAAGCAAAGTTATAAAAAGATCATAAAATAGAAATAACAGACCTTAAAAATGAGCAAAAATATTAAAAGAGACATAATACAAAATGTTATGGCAACAAATTTGAAAACTAGGAAAAACATTGGAAAAGAGGAAGAAAAATGATCTACTTTTTATGATGATATACAATCGTAAACCTAGAAAACCCAAAGGAGGTTAGTAAAACTCTCCTGGAATTAAGAGCATTTGAAACAGTAATGCATTTAAAATATGAAAAAAAAAAAAAAAAAAGAGAAAAAGTCATTAGTTTTTTTTAACCTGCCAATAAGAAAAGGAATAGAAAAAATTGATTTAAAATAGTAAAAATGAAACCACTATGAAATACTTAGAAATAAGTATAACCAAAAAAAGGGGGGATAAACAACTAAGTCATACTAAAATATGTAAAAGGAGTAATGGAGATGTGGAAAGATATGCCATTATCTTGGATGAGAAGACTCAATGCCGTAAAAATATTAAATTTCTTCAAACTGGGTGTGTATTTCACTCAAAGTTTCTAGAGAATGCAAACTACTACCTTCTTTATTAGATCCAGCTAATAACACTGTTTTGTCTTTTTCCAAATAGCTCCAGATATATGGAAAAGATTTATATAGGCAGATGGGGATCCTCAAACCCCTCAGCGAGATCTTCTGAGCATGGCTTTTAAGATACCTAGAGGCAGAAAAAGCCCAGTAGAGATCAGGGGAACTACCAGCTTTTAGGATACACCCTTAAAGGCTCCAACGCCCCAAAGGGGTCTCATAGGATGCCATCTGGGTCCTGCTTCAATAGTGGAAAGGAAGGTCATTGAGCTAAAGCCTGCCAGGCTTACACGCCTCTGCTGTGAGGAAACAGGGACACTGGAAGGTAGGCTTCTCCTTCGCTCCTCTAAGGGAGGGTTCAGTCTCTTCCAGCCCTGCTCCAGCCACCTATGACCTAACCTTGCCCAGAATGCTGGGGTTTGCCACTGAAGGCTGAAGGCGCCCAGGGCCGTCGGCCCCATCTACAACACTGTGGACGAGCCTAGGGTATTTCTTCCAGGAAGCAGGTAAACTGATCTCATTTGCACAAGGGCCACCTAACTATGTCTTGCCTGAATAGTCAGGTTTTTTATTCTTCCCTCAAAGTTCTCTGTTGTGGGTGTTGATAGTCCTATTTTCTGCTGCTTTGTTTAATATATAGTGTTTCCTTTATCCCTCCTACCTCAAGCCCTCTCATATTTCAGGCTGGGACCTACTCTTAATTTAGAGCTCTCTTTCCCCCTTTTGTCAACTTCTATTATGAATCTACCTTTGCCACCCAGCTTAGTGTATCCCAAGGTTCTCTTTACCACGCCACAGTCGCAGAGCTCCAGGGAAAAGCACTCTGGTCTCATCTCTCCAGGCAGAGGAGAATAGAAGCTCCATATCCACACATGCTGCAAATGGCTTTTCCAGTCTACCTGAATCATTACCAGCTAGAAGCAGCGGTCATTGGGACTTGGACATGAGCTGCAAAGTATAGAATGGTGACAACATGAGGACTTTTCCTGGACTCCTGCTCCCTGTGATAGCTCCTAACAGACTGAACTGTGGTTGGGTTGCATTTTACAGGAATTTGGCATGGTGATGGGGCCAACTTGGACTTGGTGAACATGTTAAAGACACTACTCTTTTATGGATTCTTGCTGTATTGGCCAAGAGTTTGCTTAAAGGCTTTTAATCACTGTAAAAAAAAATAGAAGACTGGATAAAGAAGATGGGGAACATATACATCGTGGTATGCTGTTTGGCTAGAAGAAATGATGACATTGGATCACTTACAGCAGAATGGTGGAATCTTGATAGCATTGTGCGGAGTGAAATAAGTGAATCAGAAAAAAACAGGAACTGCAGGATTCCATGCATTGGTGGGACATAAAAACGAGACTAAGAGACATGGACGGGAGTGGGGTGGTTATGGGGGGCGGGGGGAGGGGAGGAGGGAGAGGGGGAGGGCGAGGGGTACGGGGAGAGCTGGATGGAGGGTGACGGAGGACAATCTCTCTTTGGGTGATGGGTATGCAACAGAACTGAATGACAAGATAACCTGGAAATGTTTTCTTTGAATGTATGTACCCTGATTTATTGATGTCACCCCATTAAAATAAAAATTTATTAAAAAAAAGTTTTTAGAGAAAAATAAGTACCCCCAAAAAGGCAAGTAATTCTGGAAAAATAGAGATGGAGCAGGGGACTTCCTCACCAGTTACTGAGGCTCTCTATAAAACCAGTATATTCAAACCAGGATCCTATTGGATCCCATTGTTATTGCGCATGCAAGGAGATAGTACAAATATATGCACCAAAAACATCAAACATGTAAAAACAAACAAACAAACAAAAAAAACGTAAAAGATAAAGCAAGGCTCTTGCAAGAAAATCCAGTAGATCATATATACTATATGATACAGGAAAACTTCCCTTATCAAAACTGAGAAGTTCAAAGCTTTGAGAAAAAAAGATAGTTATATTTAATAATAAAAATTAAGTCAAAGATATTATAAAAGTACAATGAACCATGGAAGATTTTCAGAAATGTAGATAATAAAAGTAACATTTAGTTTTTATAATATATAGAGATTTATAATACTTTGACAGTAGAAGTAAGACAAACCCATAGGAAAATGGACAAAGGATATAATTAGGCAGTATGCAGAAAAACAAATCCAAATGGCTAAGGTACATGGAAAAATCCTTCAATTCACCAAAAGTGAAGGAAATGCAAATAACACTAACGATGAGGTATGTTATACGTACCAGGTTGTCCAGCACTGCAAAGACCTGACCTGTGAGCCAATACTGGTGAGGTTGTAGGGAAGGGAGGACTCTCACACAGCATGGGTGGGGTCAAAAGCGCTACTGTCTCTTGGGGAAGCAGTATAACAATAACTACTAAAATTTTAAATACATATACTCTTCAAGCCAGCAATCCTTCTCCTGAGAACCTCTCCAATGGAAAGAAAGTTATCAGAACATAAAGATTTATATAAAGGTGTTCTTCTTGGTAGGGGGAGGGGGATTGTTTTGTTTTGTTTGCAAACTGTAAAAGCTACAATGTGTTTCTAGCAATTGGGTGCCGCTGAAGGGTGTATCCATATGATGGAACAATGCAGCCATTAAGGAGAATGAATCAGAGTTGTGCTGGTTGACAGAGGATTTTGGAATGTATTATTGACTGAGTAAAGCACAAGGCAAAAAAAAAAAAAAAAAAGAGATATGACTATGGTTCTATTTTTGCTAAACAATGATCAAAAAGCCCCCAAGTGTGAATGTGTGTGCATCTGTACATGATTGATTATATAGCCGTGTGTAAAACAGGGAAAATACATACTATATGAGTTATCTGGGTATGGGGATGGGCTGGGAATTCATATGCATTGAAGAGAAGAGGAGCACCAAGCCGGAAAAAGGGAAAACAAACAAAAAGACCACTTACACACGAGCACACCTGTACCTTTGCTTGAATTGATCATGTATGTGCATTTGTAAAAACATATGAATGTGTGCTTTTAAGACATAATGGACTCACCCAGCCAGGCCAGTTAGAGGGACTCTGTCTTACAGATAACTTCTTCCTTTCCAGGAAAGTGTGCTATTCCATCTGTACCCTTCCAGGAAAGAATTTCCTAGTCCGGGATGCCCATACTCAGTTCTAAGCCTTGTCCTCCCATGACACTGTGCTTCCTCTCAGAACTGGCACTCAGAAAGGCTCCAAAATTCTTCTGGAAATAGTTTTCTTTTGGGGGGTTTCTATCTCTCCTTGTCTATATTTCCTTTCTTGAAATGACTCCCAGGCTAATGTTTCTAAGTAAAGTAAATCATGCCATTGTGGGCAGACTCCCCATGGTCCTTTCTGTACAACAGAGAAGCCAGAAGGTGAAGGGCTCTGCTACAAGTACTTGGGGAAATGAACAAATTGCACTAAATTTAGGACATACATCTTAGAATCTTAGAGTTGTCTAAACTGTGAACTTCACCAGGATCAAATATGAAATGACATGCAGGAAGGCAAGAACACTAACGAGATGCCTTCGGTCAGCTCACGCTATCTACTGCCCGTGAGTCCATCCCCTCCTTGATGTTTACAGAATGTTTGCCAGATTCAAATTCCAGGCTCACATCTGTCTGCCTCCTTCAGCTTCCGCGTGGTGGAGCGATTTCCTTCACTTCAAAGGAAGCTCCAGGTGCAGAGGGGACACCCGGGTGTGGCCTGGCCTCAGAATCCGGCTCCTTTTCTTTACTGAAACATGCACTCTCTTCATCTTATCCCAAGTTGACTTTTGGAGCCATTCCTGCTTTTGAACTCCGAGAGTGGGAAAGAAATGCAATTGTCCTTTTTCTTCAAATCACTGACCCTTGTTGGGCCATGACACTTTAAGTTGATTAATTGCAGAAAGAAACAGGAGGGATAAACATGCACTAAAGAGAAAATGCCACAATTTAAAGAGTAAATAGACTGTGGGAGTTTGAGTATCATGACGGCCTCCAGTGAATCATGGAGAAATAAAAAATTGTTGTTTTAAGCCATTAACTTTTGGAGTGGTTTGCCTGCCACAGTAGTTAACTGATTCTGTGCCCAACCCCTTTGCAATGTGATATGCTTCTTCCAGCAAGACATGGGCACTATTTCTCCATGCCAGCGAATCAGCCTGGCCTGGCGGTGGGGGGGGGGGGGAGGGGGGACAGGGGCGAGGTGAGGGTTCCGGAGGGTCCTTGAGAGCTCTGCAGCCTCCACTCCTGCCCTTCTGGAACCTTGAGACGGCCACACTGCCCAGCAGCTCAGGCTGGCCCACTGGGAAGGAGAGACCACAGGAGGAGAACTGAGGCTGCTGTCTACCGCCAACTCCCAGACAGGTGAATAAGACCTTCAGCTGAAGGCAGCAACCTCACAAGTGATCCTGAGCAAAACCTGCAGAGGATTAGCTCAGCCAACCACCCCTTCCACCGAATTGTGAGAAATAATATGTGACTGTTGGTTGAGACACTGAGTTTTGAAGTGGTTTCTCATATCACTGATGAATACAGAGGCTTGGATATTTTAACCCAGGGGTCGGGAAACTTTTTGGCTGAGAGAGCCATGAATGCCACATATTTTAAAATGTAATTCTGTGAGAGCAATACAACGACCCCTGTACTGTTACAGTTATCCAATAAAAATATGGTGTTGTCCCGGAGGACAGCTGTGATTGGCTCCAGCTACCTGCAACCATGAACATGAGCGGTAGGAAATGAATGGATTGTAATACATGAGGATGTTTTATATTTTTAACATTTTGTTGTTGTTGTTGTTAAAGATTTGTCTGCGAGCCCCATCAAAAGAGCCATATCTGGCTCGCGAGCCATAGGTTCCTGACCTCTGTTTTAATCCAATATTTATCTCATCTTTCTTTCTTCTAGGGTTCTGTATATAATAAGGCTGCTTTTCTATGTTTCTCTCTAGAAATCTAGAAAAACATTCCCTACAGGGATACAAATAACTCTTAGGTACTATACAATTAAAAGTTTATAGGGGGCAGAAGATTGCAAAAGCAGCCCCTGGCTCTTCCATCTACTCTACAGTATCCTGCAGCCAGCACAGCACCAGACAGCCGGTGGGAAGTCAGCATATGCTGACCAAATTTAAGAATTTCATGAGACACCTGTTGCCACTTTCACCTCACTTTCTTAGTGCTTGCAAGTGTCACGATCTGAATCGTCTGGTTGACTTGGTTTACTTAGCCAGCTCTGCAGGTGTTTCCTTGTAGCCTCACTTTTTGCCCTAGATCACCCTCAACAATCCCAGCTCGGCAGAAGAGAGGTTCTCTCTATCTGGGGGAGGACTGAGCTCATTGGTCTGCAGTGTGGTGACGGTAGTGATACTAAGTGTCAGGAGCAACAGGAACAACAGGAGAAGCAGCTAACATTTATTGACACCTTACCAACATGCCAATCATTATGCTGCGCACTTTACATGAATTAACTAATTTAGTTAGTTATCATTTCCATAAGGAAACTGAGGCACCAATGGGTTAATTGAGCTGCCCAAACTAACACAGTATAAAGTGATAGAGCCTTAGGTCCTGGCCAACTCTGGCTCTAAATATAGTAATTGTGCAGCTACAGCTAGAAGGTTTAAATTAAGGAAAATTAAACATAGTCATTTATAAAAGTTACCTAAGAAGAAGTCACTTATAAATTATAATCTCCAAAACTATGAAATATCACTTGTACTTCTCATTCATCAAGAAACAAGTATTACTGAAAGCCTAGGTCTGTGTTGTACATAAATGCAAAAAATAAAATCACATTTTTTTTTGTATTTTTCCAAAGTGAGAAGCAGGGGGGGGGGGGGCAAGGAGTCAGACAGACTCTGGAATGTGCCCGACTGGGATCTACCCGGTATGCCCACCAGGGGGTGATGCTTGACCCTTCTGGGGCATTGCTCTGCTGTAATTGGAGCCATTCTAGCACCTGAGGTGGAGGCCATAGAGCCATCCTCAATGCCCGGGCCAACTTTGCTCCAATGGAGCCTTGGCTGTGGGAGGGGAAGAGAGAGACAGATAGGAAGGAGAGGGGGAGGGGCGGAGAAGCAGATGGGCGCTTCTCCTGTGTGCCCTGGCTGGGAATTGAACCTGGGACTTCCACATGCTGGGCCGACCCTCTACCACTGAGCCAACCGGCCAGGGTCAAACTTACACTTTTTTTGAAGAAACCAGATTTACATAATGAGATGACCAAAGAAGAAGACAAGATATAATTAAAAAAAAAAAAAAAGAACAGAGAGCAAAAGAATTTTGAGCCCTCACATCTTGCAGCGAAGAATCTAAGTCATATTTCAAATCCCTCTTTCTTTTCGAAGCAAAACCACAGTTTTCGTTTGGGATGTCACAGCACTAAAAGATGGTTCAATAGGCCAGACTAACCTGTGTTAGCAACCAGAATAATATCCAGAAAAATTTACTTTGGGATTTAAGGTAATCAAAACTGATTACCTCTCAAGAGGCTTAGAAACCCAAAGCTGTAAACACAGCTGAGGAAACACTTAAATGTGGGTTCATGAAAACTCCATTGAATAATCCATCCTTCTGCCTCATGACGAGGACACGCACCACATACATGAGCCTATAAGAAAGCAGTAAATATTTTTATACAACCTTGTTGGCGAAGAGAAAAGAAAAATGTACGGAGACATGCCCACCCACATCTTCTATGTGTGTAATGTAAACATCTTTTTTGTTTTATTCAAGTAAAAGCAAAAAGACTACATTTAGCCTAGCCACTAACTTATAACAGAGGGGCGTTATATAACCAGACCTATAAAAATTGAATTTACCCTCTCAAAATTTAGAGCACCTGTTTTGGATTGGATGAAAAATATTGTTCTCTTATTTGTTGACCGATAATGAACAATAGAATTTGGGTCAGTTTTCTCAATATAGAGTAATTTTGACTTATCAAGGCATTTTTATCCCCAGGAGAGATAGACAGCTATGTATTAATAGTGATTAGGTAGGATGATACAATTTTTTAAAAAGCAAATTATTGAACCTCTTTACTGATAGAAATTTCTACACTATTTAAATAATTTGCCCTTAACTACTTCACCTATTAAATAAATCCTTATCTTCAGCTTATTTAAAAACAGTTTTCCCTTCCAGGAGAATCCTATGATCAATTTCACTGCTATCTAGAAATACATGTCAAGGCTAAGATTATTTTGACATAGGACTCAAGCCTTGGAAAAAGTTACTCTGAAGAGAGAAGAAATTATGCCTTAAAAATTTCTTTTTCAGATGACTTGCTGTGTAGTTCATTAGCAAGAGACACAAAAAGTACTTTCTAAAGTAATAATGGCCCAGAACTCTTTGAGATAACAAGGCTCTGTTTTTGCAGGTGGCTTACTACTCAAAAGAACAAAAACTGGAAACATCTATTGACTTGCCCTGTTTACACGTGTTGAGTCATGCTAATGTAACAGAGCTAATCAGGCCTTGGTACAAAGGCCTTTATGTTGAGGCAAAGGACCAGTGTCAGATTCACTAGCCTCCAGACATAAACACTTTCATGTGTCTCTACAAAGACAGACGCTACGGGGGAGGTCCTCAAAGAGCTGGTCAATAGAAAGATAGTGTGAGCCACAATGGGGGCCATGTACAGTATTTTAAATTTTCTAGTAGCCATATTCTAAAGAGTAAAGATAAACAGGTAAGTTACTTTTAACATTATATTTTGTTTAACTAAATATTTTCAAAATACTATCATTTCAATTTTAAAAATGTATTTACATAATGTACATTCCTTTTTTTATAAACTAAATTTTGGAATTTCAATGTGTATTTTACACTTAGAACACAGATTGCTTTGGACTAGCCACGTTTCAAGAGCTCAAGAGCCACATGTGACTAGTGGCTACCTTATCGGACAGTGCAACTCTAAGATGAAAATGTTCTTCTCTCCAAGGAGTATTATAGAATCATATATTATTTTTTACATTGAGATATAATTCACATACTATGTAATTCACCTTTTGAAGGATACAATTTAGGGGGCTTTAGTATTTTTATGAGATGTGCAACCATCCTGGCTATCTAATTCCAGGACATCTTCATCATTCCAGAATGAATTCCATACTGTTGTCAGTCACTCCCCATTCCCTTCTTTCTCTAGCCCTGGAAACTACTAGTCTGCTTTCTGTCTCTATGAATTTGCCTATTTTATATAAATTGAGACATACAGTATGTGGCCTTTGGTATCAGAGTTCTTTCACTTAGCACAATGTTTTCAAGTCTCATCCACGTTCTAGCATGTATCAGTCCTTCATTCTTTTGTATAATGGAATGTTATTCCATTGTATAGATATGCCATATTTTGTTCAGCTGTTCATTAATTGATGGGCCTTTGGGTTCTTTCCACATTTTGGCTGTTATAAACAATACTACTACCTGACCAGGCAGTGGCACAGTAAATAGAATGTCAGCCTGGGATGCTGAAGACCCAGGTTCGAAACCCCGAGGTCACTGGCTTGAGCCTGGGCACATCCAGCTTGAGCACAGTGTCACTGGCTTGAGTGTGGGATCATAGACCTGATCCCAGGGTCACTGGCTTGAGCAAGGGATCACTGACTCTGCTGGAGGCGCCTGGTCAAGGCACAATGAAAAGCAATCAATGAACAACTAAGGTGCTGCAATGAAGAATTGATGCTTCTAGTCTCTCTCCCTTTCTGTCTGTCTGTCCCTGCCTGTCCCTTTCTCTCTCTCTCTCTCAAAAATTAATTAAATAAATAAAAATAAAATACATTTGTCTATAAAAAAACAATGCTACTATGAACATTCATGTATGAGTTATTGTGAGAACACAATGTTTCCAATTATACTGGGTATATACCCTAGGAATAGAATTTCTGGGTCTTATAGTAACTCTATGTATCACTTTATGAGGAACTGCCAAACTGTTTTCCACAGTCATTGCACCATTTTATAGTCTCATCAGCAATGTAAGAAAGTTGCAAATTGCTCCAACATTTGTTATTGTCTGCCTTTTTTGTGATAGCTATCCCAATGGGTGTGAATTATAAATCACTTGTGAGCATGTTAGAAATGTGAACCTCAGGCTCCACCCCAGACTTATTGAATCTTAAGTTCTGGGCGTGGAATCCAGCAATAGTTATTATAAGCCCCCTCGGTGATTCTGATATTTGCTAACATTTGATCCAGACAAACAGATCATATGATTAAAGTTTATGGAAAACCTCCTATGGGCCAGATAGGTGTTGGGTGCATTCAATTTGAAGATTCAATGCTGAAAAAGGCATAACTGTCCTTTTAGTGCTTAGAATTTCAGCTCAGTGAACTGGATGGGTGAATCGGTGGTTCCTTACGGTGCAGCGGGTTCTGAGAGGAGGGTGAGAAAGATTCTTAGTGAAAATGACTTGTGAGCTCCCGATAAACTTAGAAAACCAACGTCAGTTTCAGGTTACTCAAGTGTACTTGTTATTCTTGTTACTTTTAGGAGAGAATCCAATTCTATAAGATCACTGTCCAGACACTCCTGGACTGGCTCCTGCTTAAGTCCCCACCTTCATCTCCCCCAGCTCCTTAACACTGAAAGTGGTGGCCACTGGGTACTTTGACCTCACCTCACAGCTTGTTATCAGTGCAGAATTTCCCAGCTCACGCCTGACCTACAAAATCAAAATCTACATTTTAACAAGAACTGGGGTGACCTGGGTGCACATTAAAATTTCAGAAGCCCAATTCTAGCTACTCTGAAGGACCTAGCAATCCCTTGCCTGCCAGTCATATTCTGTGTAGCACCCTCTGCTCTGAGTACCCTTCCCTCCTTTGCCTTCTCTGACCCCTAGAGTCACGACCCACTTTGTGACAGCATGCTGGCTGCAGGTTGTTTATTGACCTGTTTGTCTACAGTACTAGACTGGGAGCTTCTCAAGGTCAGGGAGACTTTTCTTTTTCTCTGTAATTTTCAGGGATTGCTTCCTTGCATGTAATAGGTGCTCACTCAGTCAATGTTCATTTGATGAAATGTGTGGGTGAATGAGATATGGCAAATACCCAATGAGATACCACATGAATTTTATCAAAGGATTTATAAGCCACTCTTCACAGTCACATAATTCTAATCACTTGTCTGTTTCATTAGCGTCAAGAGAACCGGACAGAAAGGTAGGGTCAGAGGAGACTGGGAAGTGCTAGGGGTTAAAAAGACAATCTAGTTTCTACTTTTGAAAAGTTAACATGATGATTTTCCAGTACGTTCTGATTTACCAGAGCCCACTTCCAAAGATGGAGGCAGTGAGAGGAAATGAAATGAACACAGTGTTGAGAGGTGGGTTCTAAATACAATGCCAGCCAGCGGTCCATGGCTTTGGGTCTTTCACTTCACCTCCCTGGGCTGACTCCTCATTCATAGTAAGTGAGGGAGTGGGAGTAAGCAATCCTGGAAGTCCCCTCCCTACCTCACCATAGATGTTTTGAGCGCTCAAATTCTAATATTTGTGATATGTAGGCAACTTTTGGAAATTAAGGTTTTATCTGAACAGGCCTCTGGAGGATAATAATTAGTTTTCAAAATCTCTTTTATTAGCAAATTACACTAAGTCATGTGTCTCCCTTATTTCCCTAGGTATCTTTTAAAAACACTATTTATTGCACATTTGGGTTATTTCATGAGAAGGAAGCTTTTGAATGGACCCTGCCTCAGAGATCATAGGTATGTCGTAAACCAGGAAGGGCGGATTCGAATCAAGAGGGTTGGCATTTGCAATCAATCCAGCTTTGTTCTGAGTGAGTCAGTTCTTCAGAAAACCTATTGACGTGGCAAAGAGTGCGTCGATTGGAAAATACTGATGATTTTCAGAACAGCAGCCCTGCATTTTAATGCCACGGTGCCGTGGAAGTGAACAGTGAACTACTGTTGGCTCACACTAGGCCACTCTCACACATGGAGTATGTCAACCTGACCGGGCTGTGGAGACTACAGCCCTCCTTGTTCCCTCTGTCGCTCCCCCACCCAAGGGCTAGCAATGGCTCATTATCTCTCACTCTGACATCTGAGGAGAGAATCTGAATGCCAGGAAGGAAGTTTTCCAAATCAGTATAAAAACAAAATCCTCTTATTGCAACAGGATACAGTAAAGAAAACAAAAAAAGGGAGCTCATGAGAAGGAAAAGGTTTAGAAGAGTAATATTCTGGGGGTGGAAAAACCCCGACACGATACCCCCAACACAGTGCAGTGACTTGTCTTTCTCAGAAGAAACAGCACTGCTGGGGGGCGGGGAGGGCAGTGTGGGAGTGGGGCAGAAAGACTGCTCCCGTTGCCCATGTCACATGATTTTACAATCTGATTTATGTTACTGAAAGTCAATAGCATATTCTTTCACAATTTTATTCCTCTTCAAAGTGAAATATATATTATTCTGTTACAGGGGAGTTTTAATGAGTTTTGCCCAGAATGAATACGGTTACACAAGAAAGGTAAAAACAGCTTGTATTTTTATTACCCCGAGATTAGGGGAAATGTTGTATGGCAATATTCAGTCATAAAAAGCTTTAATAACTTATTGTGGTTTGTGCTGGAAGAGATTTCAAAATGGAGAGCTGACGTCATCGCTCTGGATCTATTGCGCACATCGTAGGGTATGGCTAGACTATATATCCCAGTCAACCAACGGAAGCTGCTTGACTAAAATGTGAGCTGACTTCATCTCAGTTATACTAGAGGATGGGGGGAGGGTTGACTCCATATAGCATGAATGAAGACATGTCAAGCTCAATCCTTATATTGCAATACAAACCATATGTTGTGCTTCTCAGATACTTGTCAAGAATATTGTGACAAAGTGGTAGGAAGAGGATTTGGTGGTATAAAACATAATTCCAACCAACTGAATTCTCAGTTGAAGTCATATGGATGTTTCTATGTTTTTAATTTTTGTTAGAGTTATTGAGAATTTATAACTATCGAGAGTTTTATAATATATATAGATTTCATAGAATCCTCACATAAAAAGTAGGTCTATTTTTGTTCCCAATTTCATAGAAGAGGAAACTAAAGAGTTCAATTGCTTGCCCGAGGTCACACAGCTAACAAGCATCAAAGCCAAAATTTAAACCCAGGTGTGTCTGCACCCTGAAGATCAAGTTCTAGGTTTTGAACTTCTTTTAGTTTAAATTACAACTATGAATTGAAAGATCTTTGTGTAGGTAGTTACTCCTCAAAGGAATATAGTTTCTCTCATTTCCAAGTTACTGTGTAACCTATGTCCTTAATGTCGTCTTTTCTGCCTGTCTCTGAGAACCGGGCTCTTAATTTCTCCTTTTCACTGGATCTCTCCTCAACACACATATGCATATTGCATTATTCTTTACTTGACTATTTTGTACCTTGTAATAATGACCCTATTTCTTTTCTTTCCATAACAAATAGTCCCGTTAACTGCGACCTCCTGGCCCTCGCTGCCCAGCCTCCCCTCCGCTGAAGTTGACAGGGTATTTGTCATCTCTAACCATCAAACCCTAAAGGCCTTTCCTAGGTTGTCCTTCACCTTGACCTCTCTGCAGCATTTGGCTCTGCAGACCATCTACTTCTTGGAAAGCTGCATGTGCACATTAGATACATAAAAGTTTATTAAATGATTGGTAAAATAAAATAGTCAAACATTTTCTAAATTCTTAAAAGCAATATACATGGCTAAATATCAAAATACCTTTACATATAAACATCCATATATATATATATAAATTCATAAGAAAATGATTTAAGGAAATTGCCCAACATTGTAGCAATACAAAATAAATTCAATTATGTGTGTGTGTTTTAAAAAAGATTGATATATTTTTACATTAATCTTTTTTAATGTAGGTATAGCATATATAGAAATTAACTCAAAATAGATTATTGGCATGTTGACTGTAGTTAAGAATACTGTATTGTATATTTTAAGGTTGCTAAGAGAGTATATTTTAAAAGTTCTTATCATAAGAAAAAAACCTTTTTGGCTATGCATGGTAATGGATATCCATGAAACTTATTCTGGCAATCATTTTACAATATAAACATATAAAATTATTATGTTGTATGCCTGAACCTAATACAATGTTATATGTTAATGATATCTCAATATAAAAAAGAATCATTGGTCTAAACGCAGAGCAAAAGCTATAAAATTCTTAGAAGATAACATGAGTCAATCTTCATGACCTTGGATTAGGCAACGGTTTCTTAGCTATGACACCAAAGCAAAAACAACAACAATAACAGCAACAAAAAAATGGTTTTGTCAAATCCTTTGTGTTTCAAAGAACACCAACAAGAAAATAAAAACAGAACCCATGGACTGTAAGAAAGTATTTGAAAATCATATATTAGAAACAGGATTTGGGCCCTGGCCGGTTGGCTCAGCAGTAGAGCGTCGGCCTGGCGTGCGGGAGACCCGGGTTCGATTCCCGGCCAGGGCACATAAGAGAAGCGCCCATTTGCTTCTCCACCCCCACCCCCTCCTTCCTCTCTGTCTCTCTCTTCCCCTCCCGCAGCCAAGGCTCCATTGGAGCAAAGATGGCCCGGGCACTGGGGATGGCTCCTTGGCCTCTGCCCCAGGCGCTAGAGTGGCTCTGGTCTCGGCAGAGCGATGCCCCGGAGGGGCAGAGCATCGCCCCCTGGTGGGCAGAGCATCGCCCCTGGTGGGCGTGCCGGGTGGATCCCGGTCAGGCGCATGTGGGAGTCTGTCTGACTGTCTCTCCCCGTTTCCAGCTTCAAAAAGATATAAAAAAAAATTAAAAAAAAAAAAAGAAACAGGATTTGTATTCAGACTATATAAAGAACTCTTACAACTTCAACAATAAAGACAAACATGCCAATTTCAAACAGGTCAAATAATTTGAATAGGCAGTTCTCAAAGGAGATATACAAATAGTCATGAAAAGATTCTCAACATCATCAATTATTAGAGAAATGCAAATCCAAACCATAATATACACTTCATGCACTCTAGGATTGCTAAAATAAAAAAGATAGACAACACAAATGTTGACCCGCAGTGAGATATCACTTCACATTCATTAGAAGGGTTATTATTAAAGAAAAAAAACCCCATAAAATAACAAGTATTGGCCAAAATGTGGAGAAATTAGTACTCTTGTGCAATGTTGATGTGAATGTTAAGTGGTAGATCTATTGTTCAAAACAGTATGGCAATTCCTTTAAGAAAATTTAATTTTGGATTACCATACGATCCAGTAATCCCACTCCCAGATACTTATTTAAAAGAATCAGAAAGCAGAAACCCAAACAGATATTTGTACTCTCAGGTTTATAGCAGCATTATTTACAATAACCAAAAGGCAGGAGGCACCCAACTGTCCATCAGTGTATGAATGGATAAACAGAATGTGATATGTTCACATAATGGAATATTATTTACCAATAAAAAATAACGAAGTACTGATACATGTTACAACATGGATGAAAATATTGAAAGCATTATACTAAGTGAAAGATGTCTGACACAACAGTTCTCATATCATATACGCACTTCCATTTAAAAGAAAATCTTGGAATAGGCAAATCCATAGAGATAGAAATTAGATTAGTACTTTTTCGGGTTGAGCAGAGTCGGGGATGTGAATAGGTCTGGGGATTCTTCTTGGGGTAATGAAGATGTTCTGAAATTTGATAGTGGTGATGGTTCCACAACCTTATAAATATACTAACACCACCAAACTGTACACTTCAAAATGGTAAAATATATGGTTGTAAATTATAACTCAACAGAGCTTTTTTAAAGGAAAAAAAACAAAGTAGGGTTTAGCTACCTGCAAACTACTATCCATTTTCTCACTCATTTATCTAACTTTTGTGGAACCTGGTTTGAGCCAGGGTCTGTGTTATGTGCTGGGCATAACAGCATTCTGAAGAGATGGCCCAGCTTCAGTGTGGAGACCTGATTGGAAGTGTGCCAGAGCCATATGGACAGTTGACAAAATTGGGAGCAAGCCAGTACAGAGAATCATCTCTCTTCTCAGTCAAAAGTCATTTCTTTACATTCTTTTCACCATAAATAGGCAAACCAAAGAAAGGAAGCAAGCTCTTCTTCAGCTCTTTTGTGATCCAAAGAAAGCTCTGATGTTCTTAGGGGCTTCCGAAAAGAGCTTTATAATCAAAAAAACCAAAGACTCGAGTATTAATTTTACTTTTGAAATCTAATAAAAAACATACCATGCACCTATCTTTGCCAAGAAACTGAAATGGAAAGGCACATCAAGTAGTCGGGAAGACCGAACCTTCATTCCTCTCTCTTTTCTGACAAAACAAACAAACAAACAAACAAACAACTCAATAATAAAGATTGGCCGAGGAGGTGGGGCCAGCTTTTCGGACAGGAGTGGCCTGTGGGAGTGCCACATACTCTTGTCCCCTTCACGCTTATTTGCCCCAAGTCCACTCACTAGGTTTTAATGGGACTGTGGCATGGGATGGTTCAAACTTTGTACCCAGCCTTTGTCTCATAGGCTACTGGTGTCCTCAGGGAGGAAAGCTTAACTCTTGTAAGAAGACACTCCGAAATGCTGTGAAGGGGATCAGGTTTGGAGTTTGTGATTACCCACGAGTTTTCACATCCTCTTAACTCTCTTATCACGGTCCTTGGGGTACAGAGTGGTCCTCATCTGTCATTTGAACTGTCCATTAATTTATATAAGAAAAAAAGACAATCAAGTTTTGTTAGAGTGAGTCTAACAGCGTCAAACAATCTTGTTGAAAGTTTCATTTCCTTCCAAATAACTTCGGTTGATTCACGTTATTTACATGAGAATTCTTTCTAATGGTGGCTCTTTCACTAAAAGCAACTCAACCACAGATCAATAAAAGATTTTCTGCTTTAAATTGTTGTCCCCTGATTCTAATAAAATGAAGTCATCCCAATTGAATTCTCCCAGTCTAAAGAAAAAAAAATTGAAATATTTAAAAAAATCAAATAATCCTTGAATGAATGAATGCATGTTAGTGAAGTAATCCTCTTTCTCTTCTTTAACTGTGCTTATTATAGGTGGATCAGGCTTGAGTCAGCACACATCTAAAGACGGATGCTGTAATCTGTTCAAATTCAATGCTCTGAGCTGAGCCAGAGCCTGTGGAGTCTTCCTGCCATCACTGCCCCTCTGAGGGACTGGAAGAGCAGCCTCTCTCGGCCAGTGCTCCTGCACGTTCCACGAGACAGCTTCAGGATGGTGTCAATGGCAGTGCTCAGCTCTCAGTCAAGTGGACCAGGGGTTTAACCTAACTCTGATTTCAGTCCCTGAGGAAAATTGCATTTAGGAAGCAACCAACAGTATGGTGGTTACCAGAGGGATAGGGTAATAGGGGCTCAAGGGAGCCCAACATATGGTGACAAAGGAGGTTTGGCTCTGGGTGATGGGCACACAATACAACGTACAGATCATGTGCTATGGAGATATAGACCTGCAACCTATGTGATCCTATGGACCAATATCACCTCATTAAATTTAATTTTTTAAATAAAATAATTTTAAATGAATAAATAACTTTATATTATGAAAGACTAGCATTAAAAAAAGGAGAGAGAGAACTCACTCTAATGCCTTTTGCCCTTGTGTTGGCCCATCCTATAAAAATACCCCAAGGCAGTGCCAAAGTGTGACTTCATTCCAAGACCTGGAAAGAAAGCGCGTTGTAAAGAAAATGACATAATCTGCCTTCCAAATGGTCCGTCTGCACACCGACCACAGCCCTGTCCAAGGCTGCTCAGAACCAGAGGCAGAACTGTCTGCCCTACTGATGTCGCCACAGAGCTGAAGAGCAGGTTACAGAATGAGCTCAGACCTGGGGAGGGAAAAAGACACGGTGCTCCGTGTCTGCTCAGCCTCTGGAGCGGTCAGGGTGGTGCTGGGCAGTCTGTGTCTCTGCCCAGCCTCTGGAGTGGTCAGGGTGGTGCTGGGCAGTCTGTGTCTGCTCAGCCTCTGGAGTGGTCAGGGTGGTGCTGGGCAGTCTGTGTCTGCTCAGCCTCTGGAGCGGTCAGGGTGGTGCTGGGCAGTCTGTGTCTGCTCAGCCTCTGGAGCGGTCAGGGTGGTGCTGGGCAGTCCGTGTCTGCTCAGCCTCTGGAGCGGTCAGGGTGGTGCTGGGCAGTCTGTCTGCTCAGCCTCTGGAGCGGTCAGGGTGGTGCTGGGCAGTCTGTCTGCTCAGCCTCTGGAGTGGTCAGGGTGGTGCTGGGCAGTCTGTCTGCTCAGCCTCTGGAGCGGTCAGGGTGGTGCTGGGCAGTCTGTCTGCTCAGCCTCTGGAGCGGTCAGGGTGGTGCTGGGCAGTCTGTCTGCTCAGCCTCTGGAGTGGTCAGGGTGGTGCTGGGCAGTCTGTCTGCTCAGCCTCTGGAGTGGTCAGGGTGGCGCTGGGCAGTCCGTGTCTGCTCAGCCTCTGGAGCGGTCAGGGTGGTGCTGGGCAGTCTGTGTCTGCTCAGCCTCTGGAGCGGTCAGGGTGGCGCTGGGCAGTCTGTGTCTGCTCAGCCTCTGGAGCGGTCAGGGTGGTGCTGGGCAGTCTGTCTGCTCAGCCTCTGGAGCGGTCAGGGAGGTGCTGGGCAGTCTGTGTCTGCTCAGCCTCTGGAGCGGTCAGGGTGGTGCTGGGCAGTCCGTGTCTGCTCAGCCTCTGGAGCGGTCAGGGTGGCGCTGGGCAGTCTGTCTGCTCAGCCTCTGGAGCGGTCAGGGTGGCGCTGGGCAGTCTGTCTGCTCAGCCTCTGGAGCGGTCAGGGTGGCGCTGGGCAGTCCGTGTCTGCTCAGCCTCTGGAGTGGTCAGGGTGGTGCTGGGCAGTCTGTCTGCTCAGCCTCTGGAGTGGTCAGAGTGGTGCTGGGCAGTCTGTGTCTGCTCAGCCTCTGGAGCGGTCAGGTGGTGCTGGGCAGTCTGTCTGCTCAGCCTCTGGAGTGGTCAGGGTGGTGCTGGGCAGTCTGTCTGCTCAGCCTCTGGAGTGGTCAGGGTGGCGCTGGGCAGTCTGTGCCTCTGCCCAGCGGCTCTCAGCTGGACACACTGAGGCCAACACGTTTGCTTTGGTTTGATTTTTATGTGACAAGCACACACTTTGGTTTGATTTTTCAAATGGATGATACCATTTTCAAAAAAAAAAAAATTAAAACAAATTCTCTTTATGTATTTATGATAAAGACCACAAATGAACCTATTTCTCTCATTACTAAAACACTGTTCCAGTGAGAAGCAAAAATCTATACAATGTACCTATTATTTTTTCTATTGTTTCATTGGTCTAGAAAAAAAAATCTTCGATTATCTTTGGAAATATGAATATTTTCCCATAAAAATAATTTCTTGGTTAAAAAAAGTAACAACACCATATGAGTTTCTTTTCTTCATCTGAGTTATGTAGTATTTTAGGAGCTCTTGCTAAAAACAGAGGTCTTTTAAATTAATAGTGAAGTATTAAAATATCTTGTCATTCAGAACTGGATGTATATAAAGTTGGTTCTCATTATTTGTGGATTCCACAATTGTGCACCCAGGTACTTGCTCAGGTTGTTTTGTAGCCCCGAGAGTGGTACCCACGGCCCTTCTGTAGTCATTCGAGGGCCTGCTCGGTGCATCTGCCTTCGCCTTTCAGCTCTCAGTGTCCTTTCCATGGTCTGTTTAGTGCCACAGATTTTGTGTTTCTGTGCTTTCTACTGGTAACTTCACTGATTAAAGCCAGATAACTGTTAATTAGAGTGTCTTCCAGAAGCGCAGGGGTTACCAGTTTCATTCCCTGTCAGGGCAAATACAGGGACAAATCTATGTTTCAGTTTGTCTGTCTGTCTCTCTTCCTCTCCCTCTAAAAATCAATAAAAAAAAATAGTCCCAAGGCATTGTGCTGAATGGGTTTCTAATTTATAAAATTGCTGTGTTGTGGCTGATAGAAAATATAGGTGTGTTAGATAAGGCACAAGTTATGGTGCCACTGTCAGTGAATTCAATGTGAACGAATCAATCACACATATTAGATAAGGTGCTTTTGGAAAAAATACACATGAAACAAGGTTATCAATTGATTGATTGCTGAAAATGTGTCCAGAAGTTTAAAGGAAGCTAGCTCTATATTTCTCCTAGGAACAATGATTCCGTGTTTGCTAGGTCAGTGTTTGCAGTGACGTTATGGAGTATAATAACTACAAGGAATACTGAGAGTTGGTGAGATCAGCTTTTATAATTTGGAAGAGCAAATCAGGATCGAGCATGTGAACCATCCACCAAGGGGGTCAGGGCCTACCTGGCTGCAGGGGCCATTTCCGGCAGGCCAGCTCAGGTGAGTCCTCACAGGGAACGGTGAGAGTTCTGCAGTGGGGACCGCTGGGCTGGAAGTGCAGTTCTATGGATGAAGTTAATATGGAAGAGTGTGTGTGTGTGTGTGTGTGTGTGTGTAGGACAGGGAAGGAGGGCAGAGGGCCAGGAATAAGAGGGCTTAGAAACGATTTCAGAACCCAAAGGCTAGTCTTCATGGAGCCTGCATACCTGGTGGGATGAAGGATGGGGAGTGTGTGTAGGGGGTGGATAATGTCTGAACTGTCTTGACCGGGTAAATTCTTCTAGGTCAGATCTCAGGTATGATAATCCCCTTTGCTGCCCACCATTTTTGGGAGGAGCCTCCATGCGGCCTCCAACAGAAAGCTGCCAAGGAAGCCTTGAAGAAACAAATAGATTCCTGAAAAATCTAGTTCCACTTCACATTTGAAAAGAAAGATGAGCAAACTGGCTGCTCATTGTCAAATCCATAGAGTCCCTTCTTTTCCTGGGCTGCTTCTGAGCATGGAAGCCTCGTTTCCTCTCCCCGGGATCTGATTCCAACCAGGCTCCACATCTCCCCACACTGACGCGCCTCCCCGTGGAGCAGTTTAAAAACTCCCCACGCCAGAGGTCCTCTCCACTCTGGCTTCACATTAAAGCATCCAGAGGACTTTAAAACCCCAGTGCAAGACCAATCGAATCAGAATTTCTGGGGAATGGGGTCTCAGCACAGGGATTCTAATACATGGGCCCAAAGTGATTGAGCACCTGGCTCCCTGATTCTCCATTCTGGCTGTGATGAGAATCATGCTGGGACTTAAAAGAAATCCCAGGTTAATTGATTGATTCAGGATTTCCCTGGAGATGGAGGGAGCCTGGGCATTGATTTTTTATTTTTTTAATTAGAATTCTTGGCTTAGTGAGATTACAAAGTTATCCCATGTTTAAAATTTAAAAATAAAATTTGCAGGAGGAAAGCAAAGAAGAGAGAGTAGAGGAAGAATTGGTGATGAATATAAGAGTGTGGTGAAGGTGAGGTCAAAGATGCTGGGTCCTCTGAGTCTTCGAAGGCATTGAATTTTGACCTGAAGGGGAGGCAGTTGGGCCATTGAGGGGAGCAGGGCAGTTTGAGGGGGACAGATCTAGGGTCACATTGTCGCAGGAGCTGCCCCAGTATGAGGTCTGCTGATGGGCTCTGAGATGGGCCAGTGCAGGGGCCAGGTTCTTGGATGACATTGGCAGTCAGCGTGGGCCATTCAGTGACTGCGATGACTGTGGGGCAGTGGTTCCTTCTCCCCTGGTCTCCTCTACTCTCCTTCCTTGCCCACTAAGAGGACGGCAGCTGATTGTAGGGAAGACACTGTTCTGCTGCCTGGCACAGATCACCTTTGCTGGGCTGGTGCACCCATCCCCCAGTTGCTGTGGCTGCTAACAGCTTACAGCCACCTCCTTCTCCAGAGACCTGCCTTCTGCTAAACAGACTCTCCCTGGAGATCACATCCCCACATCTTTTTCCATCCTGGCCAAGAGAGACAGCTCACAGACAATGACTGACAGGCAGGGTGCCAAAGTCTGACTCCCTTGCCTTGAATGGGATGAATTCTGAAGGGCAATCCATTTTCCCTGCTGGACCAGGCTAACGTTGGTTACAGAGCCTATCTCCTTGCTTAGACTTTCCCCCTGCCCTGTCCTGCTTCCCTCATTCCCATTCTCCTGAGAGCATTTCATCAAGAAATCCTTGTGTACAAGAACCCTGTCTCTGGCTCTGCTCCTAGAGAACCCATCCTAAGTGATTAGATAGTATGTGGGTGATGGGGAGGGTGGGCAGAAAGAATGTGAATAGTTAGTTAGCTAAGTCTGGGGTCAGCCACAAGTTCACCACTTCTTAGCTGCATGAATCAAGTTACCTGGACTCTATTATCCTGTTTCCTTCTCTACCTAATATGAGATAGCCACACATCCCTTGCAAGGACGTCATGATGATGCCATTAAACGCAACAAGAGAATGGATATGTAAGTCCATGGTACATAGTAGGAATTCAGTAGGGGTAGCTTCCCGTGCCTCCTGAAACTTTCAGGCCACCTCCTTCTAAACTTGTCTCCCAGCATCCTCTTTGGTCCCCATGCACTGTGATTTTCTTAGTCTCTCTCCCCTCTCTTTCCTCCTTTCCCCCCTTTATATCTCCCTTTTACTCTCCCCCTTTCCAGGGTTCTGCCTTCATTTTGTGTAACTGCTTTTCACCTCCCCCAGCCATGTTACACTAAGAAAAATGCACGGTGATACCCAAACACACAGGTCCTCGTTCCGTGGGCCATGGCCAGGCAGGCTGGAGGGAGGTTATCAGGTTTTGCCAGCTCAGCAGAGTTATGTTGGGTTTAGTTTTGTAAATAGGACTCAAGGGTCTAGTTTGTGGCTTTTCCTGAAATAGTGTTGAGCCAGGGAAGGATATACTATTTTCCTTGTAAGACAAAAATAAAGGCCATTAAAAAACAATCACACTAGTGCTTGACATAAGAACCCTCATTAACATCAGTCTTTCTCGTCTGGGCCAAATGGTGGAGCAGAAGGGAGCTGTTCCCTGTAGTCAGGATGCAGGACAAGAGTTTACTGGCTCTGCTACAAACTGGCTGTGGGACTTTGGGGAGATTGCATAACCTCCTTAGAGCTCAGGACCATCTCCAGGAAGGCTCTATAGCAAAATATGTGCCAGCTACTTCACAGCAGACCTCTTAGAATTCATAAAATATTATTTGGGAAGCTCTGGAACTCTGGGCAGAAACTGATTGTAAACCATGTCTTCTGTTACTAATATTCTTGTTGCTAACACTATGAAATCATTGCAAATCAACTCACTAGGTCATGGAGTATATTGTGAATCATGTCTGTCCTGGTAACATTCTACACTGAAGATGGTGGGTAATCTGAAAGCCATAAATTAGCCTTGAGCACCCAATACTAGCTGCTCAACTGGATTTTAATAATAATTATTATCATAAGCCCAATGAAATAAGCTGAGCTAATTAATGCTTTTTTTGTCTGCCCAGCGCATTTTTGTACCCTTCCCTGGCATTGGTACTCCCTTCCTTCTGGGGCGCTCCTTCTCCATTCCCTGGTCCCGGTGGGTATCACTGCTCAGTCAGCTCACCCCTACACCCTGCAAGAAGGGTGGGCACATGGCCCAGACTCGGCAAACCATGGTCCCTTTCTCTCTGGTCACAGGGATGTTCCAAGTGGTGGTTGATTCATCAAGTCAATCCGAATCCTTTCTCAGCATTTTGGAATAGGAAGGAGAAGGGTAAGCACCCTCCACATTTTTTAAAACAAGCAGTTAGGATAAGGCCCACCACTCATCTTTCGATTTAGATAGGTGTTCTTCCTCAAATACCTTACATTAAAGAATAGGTGTGATTTAGAATAGACTCCATTTAGTGTTAATATATTGCAATCATTTAAATATTATTATAAAGAAAAATAGAACTTATATTTTGGTGTAAGTTATATATGCTTGAATAGAAAACATGTCTATCTATTACCCTGCTTGGTCAGCTCAGCTGGTTAGAGCATCGTCTGGAACTACAGAGGTTGTTGGTTCGATCCTGGGTCAGGGCACATACGGGAACAGATCGATGTTCCTGTCTTTCTCTTTCTCTCTCTTTTCCTCTCTCTCTGAAATCAACCAATTAAAAAAATTTTTTTTTAAATCATGTCTATTGGGAAGTAGGGGCATAATTTGATCAATAGTCTATCTAATGCAATCTAATACATTAGAAACAAGCCATCTTATAGTGGGTGTTTACTACTTTTTCCAAAATAAAATGTTTGAAAGCATCGAGCTTGGGAAAGTTGCCACACTGAACATTTTCCTCATCCTTTTTCATCAGTGGCCACAGGCTATAAGTCTTTTAGTCACGGGGTGACCTCTCTGCCCAGAGCATTAAAGACCAACCAAATAGTGAAAAGGACAGGGTGGGACCAAATCTTGGGTCTCCTAGGTTTCAGTCTGGGACTTTTACGATCGGGTTTTGTGTCCATTTACTTCGTTTATATTTCTCACATCTGTTTTACATGCATATACATATATGAAAGTACTTCTTGTCCTGACTACAGCTGGGAAGATATTTAAAGCTGTAAATATTTACTAAGTGTGCATGAAACAGCAGTGTGGGCTGAGGCAGCCAGTGAGGGGGAGTTGGAGCAGCGGGCCCCACTGCTGGCTCCACTGCTAATTCACCGTGTGACCTTGGCAGGCCAATCAGAATCTCTGTGTTCCAGCGCTGCATTTAAGAAGAGGAGATACGGATCTTTATTGGCCGGCACTCCAAAAGTAATAACTTCTGAGGACAATACCTGCTATTCAGAACAGAAATCAAAGAGGAATCTCATTAAGATCATCCATCTATTACTTTCTTTCTTTTTTTTTTTTTTTTTAAGGGAGAAGAGTGTTGGAGTAAAAGGGAGGTATCATTGCCTGGCTTGAGGAAAAACAAAAATTTGTTGTCTCAGAAAGAGTAGCAAGCCTTTGCTTGTGCACATCTTTGCAGCGAGGAGGCAACCATGTGAATGAGCAGCCAGGTTTGAAATACCCTGGTAGAAGGAGGGCGGAGGGCAAAGGAATCGTAGCAGCCCCTCTGAGACGCTCGCTCGTTAGCCCTGGTTTCCCCCCAGAACAGAAAGAGCGGGGTTTTGAGACAGAACTAGGTGTTAAGGTGATTCTGCTTTTTACTCCTGTGACCTTACACGAATCATTTCACCTCTGAGTGTCAGGTTCCGATAACAGTGGAGTGGAAATGATCAGGCCTGTATTTAGCTGTGCTGGAACAGTTATTCACAAGCCCCGAACAAAACGGCACACAGAAGCAGCCTGGTGAACCCGGATTTTCCACCACTTTCCATTTTTTCATTTACTTTGATAGTCATATGGCCCTAGAACAGCAGATAGAGCAGCCTCCATACTTTGCTAACAGGGAGCAAAGCCTCAGCAGGCCCTCAGTCCTACATACCCAACTGGGTGATGCCACCACATGTCTTGTATTTATATTTAGCGTGCCCCTTCATCAAGAAGCAGACATGTACAAGGAAACATGGCCAGGGGCTCTCGTTTAAAGCTTCTATTCGGAATGAAGGTGTTATAAACTTTCTCTTGCACTTAGAATCTAAGTAACCTCCTTCCCCCCAAAACAGAACAATGAAGCGATGATCTAGATGACACAGAATGAAGAAGCTTGAGTTATACTAATAATTTGGGACTAAATTATTGTTTCAATTGTTTCATTTTCCTTTTACTATTAAGAAGCCAGAACATAAGCAAAAGCGGTTTTATAAAAGCGAATTTAATTTGCACTGGCCAAGAATCTCACAATGCAAATAAGTGAACCCCAATAATCGGAGGTTTCCCTGTTGCAACATCATAGACATGAAGAAAGGACAACTCTGGCCCCCAAGAAACATGTTTGCTTTTCTCAAAGCAGTAGTTCCTTTTGGAATTATTTCCATTGACAAAAAATTGTGTGCTTCTCTACATTAATTTGTTTTCACCAATGACTGTGTGAAAAAGATAATTAGAGTGGTTGAGGGTCATAGTGCAATTTTTATGAAATTTCTTGAGAAACTTCAAAAGTAAAATTCCAGAGGCAAGAAAATACTCCCAGTCATGATGATAATTCCTTCGTGTCAAGTGCCCTGCGCTGTACAGACCCTTTCATAGCTTATTTACTTTTCCACAGCAGCTCTATGGAGTTGTAGCATTGCTCAGCGCTCACAAGACCACAATGCAGGTTTCATTGTTACTGTATTGCATCACTTCTGAGATGCCAAAGGGTGGAATAAGCACCTGTATTTTATGTACCACCCAGAAAGAAAACAGAACACTGACAATGAAACCAGGGCATATCATCAATTGGAAAACAAAACAAAACAAGAAGACCACACCATTTCAGATATGTTAAAATGAGAAAGAATGAGCATCTTAGAATTGATGACCTCGGGACCTTCTCTTCTGTAGATGACAATATGTCTGCCATGCTCATGGTCAAGCTGTTGATAGAGACTAAAGCCAGAAGCACCACTCAAACTCAGACTTTCTGACTGCAACCTCAATGGACCCCACTCAACCAGACCTGGCAATTATGGAGATGATCTTGGAAGCAAGATAGAAGGCTCCCACCAGATATTTCTGAGACCACCACTTTGGAATGAAATGATTTACATTAATTGGAGGCAGCTATCATGGTAGCATTTTTATTAAGAAACCACAAACTGTTTACATAGGGAAAAATGAATGGCTACCCATCTTCTGTCCTTACAACACACTGCATTAATACAATGCAGGTATAGTCGATCCTCATTATTCAGGGATTCCATATTTTAAAATTTGCCTTTTTAATAAAATGTATGTATAACCCCCAAATCAATACTCACGTACTTTCAGTTATTTACAGACATGTGCAGAGCAGCGAAAATTTTAAGTCATCTGATACACAAATTCCCAGTTGAGGTCCCACAAGATGGTACCCTGCCTCTTGTTTCGGCTCTCCTACTGTCAACAGGTGTTTTCTGTCCGGTCTACTGACTGTCACGGTTTGCATTTTTGTGCTTTCTGTTGCTTGAAATATGGCAGCTCAATTTTCACTATTTAAAATAGCCCCTAGTACAGCCTGGGGACTATAGTTAATACTGTGTTGCTAAGAAAAAAAAGTTGCTAAGAAAAAAGTTTGTAACTATATATGGTGATGAATGCTTACTAGACTTACTGTAGCGATCAGTTTGCAGTATATACAAATATTGAATCATTATGCTGTACACCTGAAACTAATATGTTATATGTCAATTTAAAAAATAATGGCCCCCTAAAGTAGTTCTGAAGAGTTGCCTAGTATCTCTAAGCACAAGAAGGCTGAGCTGAGCCTTACAGAGAAAAGAGGTGTGTTAGATAAGTTTCATTCAGGCTCAGACAATAGTGCTGTTGTCTGGGAGTTCAGGATTAATGAATCAATAATTTATTTTAAATAAAGAGTCTGCAAACAGAAACACACATGAAACTAGGATATGAATTGACCAACCGATGAGTCTGCTGTAAGTAGAGGCTCACAGGAACCCAACTCTGAATCTCCCCAGGAGCAGTAAATACTCAGTAAAGAGAATTCACTGCTTTTTGGATGTACAAGTGTCAAAAGGACAATTTCTTCCATTGTTAACTTACCAGCCATTCCTATGTCATGACCGAAAACCCAGTGGAGAAGTCAGGTCAGAGAAATAATTGGGAGATATACAACACATGCGCGTGTGCGTGCGCGTGCAACACACACACACACACACACACACACACACACACACACACACACACACACACACACACAACAAACTATGACCAGTGACGAGATCTGGAGAGAAACACAGAAAACAGTAGGACAGGAGTGATAGAAATATAGGTGTGTTTTTTTTTTAACATTCTTTTGTTAACATTTCTAATTGTTGGCACTTCTGTTGGGATTTTGTTATAAAAAACGAGAAAAATTGTCAGGAAGTCCAGGAAGCAGCCCCTGACAGAGGGGTTGGTGGTCGTCAAGCAGCCTGGAGAACCACCAGGAAGGCACACCTGCAAAAGGGTCCTTTTTCCCCTGGAGTGCTTCTTTGGCTGCTTCTCGACCTTCCTAGCCTTCTCTTTAAAAACAAAAGTCAATAAATATGAAGAGGGAGAGAGTAGGAGGAGACGTGGAGAAAATGAGTCAGTGGTCTTAGTGTTTTTCTGCTAAGAATAGAGCATTGGGAGGAACATCAAACACACAGCTCTTTGCTAAAAATAGAGTCACAAGTGCTTTTGTTTTGAGCCTTGATGTGATATTAATGATAAAGAACTACCAGTTACAGAGGGACCACCCTGCATCCGTAACCCTGAAAAATACATCAGTTTAAGGGGAACTGCTGTCAATGGTGGAAACCACCAACATGGTGGTGCCATTATAGAAACACTGTGCCGCGCTGGTTTGCAAAAGGAAACTCCCCACGATAATTTATGGAGGAAGTGGAGGGCCTTGGGAGGGGATTTGTCTCCCTGTGGCCAGGGACTGCGTGTCCACAAAATTGTACATTGGCTAATTCTCACAGGAGGTTTGGAAAATGAAGCTAGGGTTTCAGGTTCGACTCACAGGAGCTGCTTTTCTCTGGCCAGTCTTTGTTCCCCTCCGTCTGGTCGGCAGTCCTTCCGGGCCTCCCAATCCCTGGCGGGGGCTGAGGCCTAGCCTTGTTCAGGATGAAAAGGTATTGGGAGGCCGGCTGCTCTAATTGGAGCTTGCACCTGCAGCCCCCAGCCTCCGCGGCGGCTGGGCTCTGGTCCTGTGAGCGTGTGCGTGTGTGTGCGTGTGTGTGTGTGCATTTATTTCCTCAGTGAACACTGGGACGCTGCCCAGTTTTCTGGCCTGAACATGCTGGAAGGGATCCAAGCTGCTCGGCCACTCTCCTCTTTCTGGGGAGGAGGCACCCTTTACTCTCTAAGCAGCGGGATTTTTAGCCAGCCATGCAAATATAGCCAGTGCTTTTTGATCTAATCTCTCCTGGCCCCCAGAGGATTTACCTAGATAGAGGGTGCCCTTCAGGTAGTATGAGAAGGTGCCACGGCAGGGCTGTCTTCGACCCAGAAGCTGCTGCATTTTTTATGCGTTTCTCACACTGCGGTAACACTAGCCGGGCAGCAACCTCTGTGCTCAGCCCGAGAGGGAATGGAGAAATTGCCCAGGTGTTCCGGAACAATGACTGTGTCTCTGCCCCCCTCACAGCACCCAGGGCTCCCTCGTAATGCGCACCTTTAATGTGTATAATCCCATTGATTCTGGTACCCAGATATAGCCATGAAATCATCACCACAATCAAGATAGTAGATGTTTATCATCCACAACTATCCACTTCTGCTTCTTTGTAACGCCTGTCTCACTCCTTGCTCCACAACCACATCCCCAGGTACCACTGACCTACAGTCGATGACTATAGATTATTTGCACTTTCTAGAATTCAATAGAAATGAAATCAGACACTATGTATTCTTTTTTGGTCTGGAGTTTTAACTCAGCATAATTCTGAATTTCTTTCATATTGTGTGTATTAACAGTTCATTCCTTTTTTTTTTTATCACTGAGTAATATTCCGTTGTATGGCCATACCACAACCAGTCTATTCATTCACCTGTTGATGGCCATTTGGGTTGTTTCCAGCTGCTGCGACTATAGGTATACAAGCTTCTTTATAGATAAAGGATTTCATTTCTCTTGGTAAATAGTTAGGAACACAATGGCTGGATTATATGGCAGGTGTACATTTAATTTTTTAAGAAACCGCCAACCTGTTTTCCAAAGCGGCTGCACTATTTCACTTCCCCACCAGCCGTCTGGTCCCTACGTATCCTCACCCACATTTGGAATGGTCAGTCTTTTTTGATTTAGCCATTCAAACTGCAATAGGATCTCATTCTGGTTTTAACTTGCTTTTTCTTAATAACTAATGATGTTGAGCAGCTTTCAATGTGTTTACTTGTTCTCTGTATAACTTCTTTTAGCAAAATGACTGTTCAAATCTTTTTTTTTTTTTTTTACCATTTCTTAAATTAGCCTGTCTATTTTCTAATGATTGAGTTTTGAGAGATCATGATACATTCTCTCAGTGATATTTTCGATTTAAAGAATTAGAATGTACCATGCTGCATAGAAAGTTTTCATGGAATTTTCAGCATTAATCAGAGCCTGCTGGACAATTTGGGAGCCAGGGATCTTCTGGCCCGTGGAGAGCACCCTGCCTCTGGGCCTCACGCTGCCTCTGGGCCTCACGCTGCCTTGTCCTGAGGAGAACCGGCGGGGCCAGAAGTCAGCACAGGCCCAGGCCACGCTTACTCTTTGAGGCTCTTTGGATATTACAAATGAAAGAAATTCCAAAACAGAGATATGAGAATCGTGATCCATTTTAAATGTGTATATTGAACAACTTAGTGCTTTTGAACATATGTAACAATTCAGCATGTATTTAACACTGGAGATGTAGTCAAGATTTTAACTTTGAGGCATAATGTAGAACCCGGAGCTGCCGTGGCCACTGGCCATCTTGTGATAGGCCATGAGAGGCCAGCACCAGCTCAGGCACTGCTCACAGACCCTGTACACCCCTAAAGTCATATCTTTCATCATTTCTCTTTAACTATTTATGCTTGGGTTCAAATATTCATAAACAGCACACAGATGGCTATGGAAGAAAAGAACGGTTTCCAGATATGCACAAATGTCCTGCCACAATGGTGACCCCGGGAAGGCCAAGCATGGTCCTTGGGGCCTTTGGGAGGGACCCCTGCTTCACCCAACTGCAAGTCTGTCAAGCCTGAGGCTTCCTTTGGGCTGCTTAGCGCCTTGGCCTTCTTCACTTGGTTTGAGGTCAGAATGACGCTGTGGCTCTGAGAGGGGCTGCTTCACTCCACGAGTCCCCAGGACACCTCCCAGGCACCCACACAGAGGCTCTGCCCTTGGGGGACTTCTCTCAGCACCTCTGTGAGCTTTAATACCCTCTTACTTCCGGTGGTATCTAATGCTGTGGTTTTGCCCTCTGCGGGACACTTGGCGTTGTCTGGAGACATTGTTTATTGTCACAATTTGGTAGGTGTTATGGCATCTAGAGGGTAGGGGCCAGGGATGCTGCTAACTATCCTACAATGCACAGGACAGCTTTCCATAACCAAGAATTATCCAGCCCAAAATACCAGCATTGGTCAGATTGAGAAACCTCAATCTTAAAGATTTAATCACATGTCAACCAGTGTGGACAGAGAGGGTAACAGACGCAGAGACTGAAAAAGCAGTTCTTTGCTCATTTGTTACACAGGCACCGCAGTGAGGATGTGGAGAGTTGGTCAGCAAGCTTGGGGATGTGAAGAGCTGGCTGCCCAAGACTGCCCACCCTCTCCCTTCGCCCTTCCTCCCTTCCCTCTCCCCCGGTTAAGAGCTTTGGAGTGGAACAGACATGCCTTCACACCCAGGTCCTGCTGCTTGGTGCTTTTGGGTAAGCTATTTAATCTCTTTAAACCTCAGTCTTTGCACCAGCAAATGGAAATAACTGTATTAGGAGATTTGAACAAGACAAACTTTTCAGAATTATTAGAATTAAGACAAACCAAGCCATGGACAGAGTTTGACAATGTCTGGCAAGTGAGTGACTATGATTATTATTATTCCATACATTGAGCACCTGCCAAACACAAAGCACCCTGCCAGGTGTGTTTCCCAGCCACTCTGCGCCAATTGGCAACAAATTTTTATTAGTCTATAAAAACATTTACTCTGAAGTCTTAATAACTTACTCTCAACCCTCAGAAATAAATCCTGATGGGTATGTTGCACTTCACGTTAGTGATAAAAATAATGAAGGAAAAGTGATTTAAGTTAAAACAATGTATTATATATTGAGGTCTTCATGCACATGTTCAGATTTACGTGTATAAGTTGTTTACAGTCCACGATGAGAAATTCACACAGTGCAGTCTGTCAGACAATACAGCACCAACTGGGACTCTTGTCGCAAATCCTCGGGAACTCAAGTCTGTTTCATTCCAAGCCTGGGCGGGATTCCACGTCCAATGACTTGGATAACATCTCAGGTGGGGTTGGCTACTCCAGCACCGAAGACTCGATTGCCAGACAGCCAGGCAGAGACTGCGAGGCCCGTGCCAGAGTGAGCTCAGGGAGTTTCTGGAAGGTCATTGTTGCAAACCCAGGGAACCAGTTCTGTGAGGTTGGCTCCCAGAGGATACTTAGTCAGAGTAACAGACAGAGGTGTGGTAATGGAGTGGAGGAAGTCTGGGTAAGGATTACAACCAGCACAGGCAAATTGCTCTTCTCTATTTTCAAAAGAGTGAGGGAGAAGCCAGGCGGTGGCCCTGGCCCTCAGACAATGCCCGATTCTTGCCAGCTGCGGGAGAGTGAGCCCATGGGGTCGCCAGGGAGCCAAAAGATAATCCAGATGACAAAGGCTTAGCCAGGTAGCATCTTGGCCAAAAAATAAAAACAGAAAATTTGGCTTAACTATATTTCTGCCTGTATGTTACCTTGTGGGGCAGGAGACACACTTAAAGGCATACTCTGCCCTTGGAGACACACAGTGGGGTTGACCCAAATTAAGAATCCTTTGAGGCCCTGGCCGGTTAGCTCAGTGATAGAGCATCGGCCTGGCGTGCAGAAGTCCCAGGTTCAATTCCCGACCAGGGCACACAGGAGAAGCGCCCATTTGCTTCTCCACCCCTCCCCCTCTCCTTCCTCTCTGTCTCTCTCTTCCCCTCCTGCAGCCAAGACTCCATTGGAGCAAAGTTGGCCCGGCGCTGAGGATGGTTCTATGGCCTCTGCCTCAGGCGCTAGAGTGGCTCTGGTTGCAAAACAGCAACACCCTAGATGGGCGGAGCATCGCCCCCTGGTGGGCATGCTGGGTGGATCCTGGTCAGGCACATGCGGGAGTCTGTCTGACTGCCTCCCTGTTTCCAGCTTCGAAAAAATGCAAAAAAAAAAAAAAAAAAAAAAAAAGAATCCTTTGAGCTCCTTTGGCAAGGGAACTTTTATGAGGCTTTGGACACTGGAGCCATAAAGATCTCCCAAGGAACATTCTAGAAGACAGGCTTGATTTCCGGGTTTTTGGTCACTGTCCCAGGAGTGTGGCAGAGTCCTCTTGGGCAGGAAGCAGGGGGTGTGTGTCAGTGAATAGACTTAGAAATCCTCTCCCCTCAGGTGGGCTGTTCTCAGCATTAAGGAACCCCTGTGCATGACCATGGCTGTTTCACCAGTGGGCTGTTCCAGACAGCGGGAGATTTACTTTACTTATATCAGAGTCCAAGGACCACAGAAATAAATGGTTTTTTAGTAAGAGGAGCTGCTGTTACTAAAGAATGTCACAAAGAACTGTTAATTCTACTCTTTAGTTTCTCTCTAGCTGACTGAGAAGATAGTTATAGAAGGATGATAGTTTGAGTGGCATTCTTCTCTTCTGTCCATTCTTCTAAATACTCTGTGAATTGAGCTCAGCCTGGGCAGGGGGTCTACACTGCATTATCTTGACCTATCATGCAACCATCTTCACCACTGAGCTACACTCTCATCTTTTATTTATAGACAGACGCTAGAAAAAAAAAACCCAGACAAGACATTTTACATCTCCTGTGCTTACATTAGTGTCTAAATAAAGGTGTTTTGAATGACTGAAACAGTGAGAAATACCGTACTTTTGTGCATGTGTTGGTGAAGATACTGATCACTTGATCAATCAGAGTTTCCTTTATAAAGCCTGACGTGTTCAATTCCTACTCCTTGTTCAGGTAAGGGAAGCTTTGTACCTAGAAAGGAATGGCTTTATTACTTCCTTTCTGAAAAAAGGGGATGATGACATTGCACAGATCTTCCCTTTGCTCTGACTGCCAGGAAGCTCAGAGTTAAATCTGATGCAAACTATACCAATCACAAAGGCTCTAATTTGGTCTTATTTCCTCTGGTTATGTCATCCTGTTCTTATTTATATTCCCCCTGTTCTTAATTTAAATTTTTGATTACATTTCCCATCATCTTATTGCAGAGCTCACAAACGTCAGATACCTCCAGTTTCCAGGTACCAGTAAATGACTAAAGTGAGTGGTATAATAAGGCATGGTGTGGACTGTGGCAAACTGAAAGAGCTCTTTCTGGCCACTCTGGTACTAAAACAGTATCATCTCCTTACCCTCATTGTCAATATCTACCCCAACCCTGCTTTATTCATAGCATTTATCACTTTCTGTAACTATCTTACTTATTTGTTTACTTGATTATGCTTGTCTTACCCCTGCTATGTCCTCGTACCCAGAACAGTGTCTGGCACTGAACTGTCCCCCAGTCCACACTTGCTGAGTGAGTGAGTTAGCGAATGAGTATGGGACCAGGGTGGTCAAATTTGCCTGTTTTAACAGAATTTGAAATTTGGATTTTAATATGAAATCTCCTGATTTTTAGATGTCGGTGGCTAGTATAAAAAGATGAAGAACCCTGTGCTGGCCAGAATCAGGCCTTGTTAGTGTATGACCAGTGTTCTGCTCTCCATTCTCCAGCTGTAACCTCCACAGTTTCTTTGTGGAATAACGTAGTACAGTGGTCCCCAACCCCCAGGCCGCGGACCCGTACCGGTCCGTGGGCCATTTGGTACCGGTCCACAGAGAAAAAATAAATAACTTCTGTTTATTTATATTTCTGTTTTATTTATATTTAAGTCTGAACGATGTTTTATTTTTAAAAAAATGACCAGATTCCCTCTGTTACATCTGTCTAAGACTCACTCTTGACGCTTGCCTGGTCACATGATACATTTATCCGTCCCACCCTAAAGGCCGGTCCGTGAAAATATTTTCTGACATTAAACCAGTCTGTGGCCCAAAAAAGGTTGGGGACCACTGAAGTAGTATACACACAAATAAAATCCTACTTCTGTTGTATGGCTCATAAAGCACCGTTGCCCAAGAGTATTTTATTACTGCTCCAATAGTACATGGGAGTAAATTAAGGCCCCTGAGGAGACGAAGCGGACCTATTAGTGGAGGAGGGCAGAACCTGCCCGAGCCATCAGATCCAGCCTCCTGTTGTTAGAGATGGAATTAAGCAAGACTTGTGGAGACAAAACACCTCAGCAAGGCAACTTGAATAACTTCTGCAGAAGAGTGTGCTGCCGCTAGTGAAAGCCGGCCAGCAAGCGCGTGGGCAGAGGGCAAATTTTGATTTTTTTTTTCCCTAATGCAGGCCCTAGGCTGCTGGGTCTTGTTCCATTGGCTGGAGTGTTGACCGTACAATCTCATTCTTTCTTGATTGGCTAGTTTAAATGGCCATGCCAAGGTGGAAGGGAGAGATGTGGATATCATTAACTAGGTAAGGGGGTTGGAGAATGGTCAGAAAAAAATGGATGCCCGGATGAAGGGGGCTGGGGGACTGGTAAACGAGTTAGCTATTTCTCATTCTACTCTCTGGTCAGAGGAATCCGAATGAAGGGGGTTGGGAATTAGTTGAAGAAAAGAACACGAGTTAAACATTTCCTTCACCATTCAAGTTCAGGGAAGAGGGCAGAAAAGCCCTTCTTGCTCTGCTTCCTCTCCTCCTCCTGTCCCGGAACCCAAGGTCAGGCGGATGCCTCACCTGACACAGGTGGTGACCTTGAGTTCAAATTCAGCCTCATGCGGGCTCTGTGCGTCCACCTTTCGGTGCAGAAGGGAGTGACCAGTATGAACATCTCTTAAAATTCTCTCAGACACCACCTTTGGCTCAACTGCCACCAGTCAAAAACCACAAGCTGAAAATGTTTTAGTAGGACACAGATAACTGTCTAATCAAACATACTTCACAGTGTCTCTTCCATGTCTGTATCTTCACACTCTGTTAGAGCTGTAGATTTTTTTTTGTGATTTAGTGAATATCTCAGTCAGTCTTTGAAAACATGACCAAGTTCTGACCAAAACTTTGTTTCTTATGTACTTATTTTCCCAGAGAAGAGCTTTCAAATAAAACTTAAATATTGAAATGTAAATCTCAAACATTTCTAGGAAACATTGAGATGCAAAAAAAAAATTCTCTATGAGATGTAGAATTTTTTTTTTCCCTTTTAACCATTTTCCCCAGAAGCAGTGGTTCATTGTGGTATGCAGAAAATCCCAGCTTTATTGACATTTTAAAATTAATTTTTAAAATTGTGGTAAAATACACATGTCAAAATTGACCGTTTTAACCAATTTTAAGTGTACGGGTCAATGACATTAAGTACATTGACGGTGTTGTGCTACTGTTGCCACCATCCTTCTCCAGAATCCTTTTCATCTAGTAAAACGGAAACTCTGAGCATTCCACAGTAACCTTCCACTCCTTCTTCTTCCAGCCCCTGGCAACCTCCATTCCATCTTCAGTCTATGAATTTGACGACTCCAGGGACCTCACAGAAGTGGAACCGTTCAGTACTTGTCTTTGTGACTGGCTTATTTCACTTGGCAGCACTCACTCAAGTTCCATCCATGTTGTAGCAAGTGTCAGAACTGCATTCCTTTTTGAAGGCCAAGTAATACTCCACTGTATGTTTTTATCACATTTGTTTATTCTTTCGTCTGTTGATGGACACTTGATTTGCTTCCATCTCTTGGATATTGTGAACGATGCTTCCATGAACATGGTTGGGCAAATATCTGTTTAAGTTCTTACTTTCAATCTTTTGGGCATACATTCAGAAGTGGAATTTCTGGTTCATATGTTAATTCTATTTTTAATTTTTTGAGGCATCACCATACCATTTTTCATAGCTACACCATTCTATATTCCCAGCAACAGACCACAAGGACTCCACTTTTCCCACATCTTTGCCAATAGTTGGTATTTTATTTTTATTTTTATAGCAACCATTCTAAGGGGTGTGAGATAGTATTTCGTTGTGGTTTTGATTTGCATTTCCCTAATGATTAGTGACATTGAATATCTTTTCATGTGCTTGTTTGCCATTTGAATATCTTCTTTAGAGAAATGTCTATTTTGCCCATTTTTTTGGATTCAGGTTGTTTGTTTTCGTTTAATCATTGAGTCGCAGGAGTTCTTTTTTTAAAAAAAAATTTTTACTTATTAATTTTAGAGAGAGAGAAAGTGGGGGGAAAGGAGCTGGAAGCATCAACTCGTAGTAGTTGCTTCTCATATGTGTCCTGACCGAACAAGCCCAGGGTTTTGAACCGGCGACCTCAGCATTCCAGGTCAACACTTTATCCACTGCACCATCACAGGTCAGGCACAGGAGTTCTTTATATATTCTGTATATCAACCCTTAGCAGATATATGGTTTGCAAATATAATCTCCTGTTCTACAGTTACTTTCACTCTATTGACTGTATCCTTTCGTGCACAGAAAATTTTAATTTTGATGCACCATCAACATTTCTGAGCTTCTATTTTTGGTTCCCCTGGCTCTCTGGGCACGTGGACTATCGGGAAAAGAGGATTGCCTCACAGTTCCAAAGGCAGAGGCTAAGAGGCCATTGTGGAAAGGCTGCCAACTCCTATTTCAAATAGACTTTTAAGACAGTTTCAAGGATGCCCGCACTCTGCACCCTGCCACCCCTAACCTCCACAGTGAGGGACAGAACTGCTTTAACAATACTAGATTTCAAGCTTTGGGGTAGCCTTGGTTGGTGCTGGATTTGTCAGACAACCAGTCCCAGGTACTATTGGCCTGGAACTCAATGAGTGAGTACAACAGCTGCTCCAAATGATCTCAGTGAATGGGAAACCAATCTTCTGTAACACTGTAACCTTTAAAGGCCAAAACAATGACAAGATTATGGTGGCACCCCACCTCCCAAAGTACATGTCAAAAGAAAAACAACAGTTAGCCATAAAATAAGCTTACATAACTGCAGCAAAGTTCTGATTTCTTTTTCCAGATAATGATTTCAGAGTTTCTTTTCTAAGTTGAGATATAATTTACATATAACATTATATTAGTTTCAGGTTTACAACATACTGATTTGGTATCCATATACATTGATTGCCACAATATATCTAATTAACATCCCTTATCTGATATAGTTACAACTTTATTTCTAATGATGAGATAGTGTTACTTTTGAATTGCTCAAATCTATTCTTTTAAATTTCTCTTTAACAGTGAGGTTGCCTATTCAAATCCCTGGGCTTGCCTGGTCAAGGCACATACAGAAAGCAACTACTATGAGTAGATACTTCCCACTTCTCTACCGTCTTTCTTACTCTTCCTCTCTTTCTTTCTCTTTCTCTCTCTCTCTCCTCTCTCCAAATGCTAATAAGAAAATAAAATAAAATAATTCTGTTTTAATTAATGATGTTTTTAGTGACTCTGCTTTGCTAGAAATAATAATAACACCTAACGTTTATTATACGCCTTTTTCTGTGTACTATGTAAAAGAATAAATTTAATCTTTTCAATCCCATGAGGTAAGTACTAGTATAATCTCTAGTTTTATAGTCAAGAGCAGTAACTTGCCTAAGATCACACAGCTAGTACATTGCAGAGCCAAGATCTGAACCCCTAAAATTTGGCTCCAGAGTCTCTTGCTCTGATGGCCAGAATCCAACCGTATCGGCCCGGCCTGCAAGCAATTCACCTCAACCAGCCTGCACCTGCCTTTCCAGCCCCTCCCTTCGCCTCTGGCACGTCACACACACCACCGCTTTGCCTCCCTCCCAACTGTTCCCGACCTTGTTAGCGCCCGCTCATTCGGGGTTCCCTCTGGCATCTGTCTCCCCTCTGCCGCCCCATCTGGGTGAGGAGCCTTCCCAAGGCAGGCGGTCCGACGGCTGTGATTGTGCTTTCCTGAACGGAACTGGGCCTGCCTGACTCTAGTCTGCTTCCCACAGTGTGGACTGACAGTTCCTTGAGGGTGGAGACCAAGGTTTTAAATCTCTATGTCTCAAACTAGACAAGTACCTGGTACATGAAAACTGCTTAGTGTTGGGTTTTGAGTGAATAAATGAAGGGAAACCTAGATTAGGACTTAGAGTAGAAAAAGGAACAGTAATTGCTCAACAGTAGTTGCGCTCTGGAAATGCTGTGAGTACCCTGAGCAGATAATAAGCAGCCCATGTTGTATAGATGACAGCAGTACCAAATGGAACACAATCGGTGGTGTGGACCTCACTCCCTTAGGCCTTGAACTCAGGACATGTGCTCTAGAGAAATGGAGGAAGCCTGACCTGTGGTGGTGCAGTGGATAAAGCGTTGATCTGGAAATGCTGAGGTTGCCGGTTCGAAACCCTGGGCTTGCCTGGTCAAGGCACATATGGGAGTTGATGCTTCCAGCTCCTCCCCCCTTCTCTCTCTCTGTCTCTCTCTCCTGTCTCTCCCTCTCTGTCTCTCTCCACTCTAAAAATGAATAAATAAATAAAAAAAGAGAAATGGAGGAGACCCCTCTCCTCCCCGCAAATCAAAGACAATGACAATGCATATATATGCACAAATGTTATCACGGATCACAGTGACTTCCGAGTTTCTAAAAAATGTCAAAACTGAATGAACATCTTCTTACTCTTCCTTTCTCTTTCTAAATAATTCAGTCCTTAAAGTCATTATGTGGGGCAGAGAAGGTGGTCACCAAGGAGGGGGATGGAGGAGGATGGTGGCCCAGACAGGGTGGGTAGGCTCGCCACAGAGAAGGGCTGCCCAGCACAGAGACCAGGCCTGGATAGCAAGAGGAAGTTGTTCTCCTGATGGGGCAGCCTGGAGCACCAGAACTCAGGCATGGCAATGTCACCTGCATGGGGCAGGGGGCATGGTCGTGACTGTAGCTGGTTGCTTTCAGATGACAGATCAAGTAAGGAAATACGTAATGAGAATGGGGGCCAGGTTCCATCAGCGTTAGAGACGAGCCTCACAAACGTGGAAAGGGAGAAAACTAGAATGAGCCCAGCGGTATCGGATTGGAATTGGAAGTACCAGTGTGAGTTTAAATTTTTAAATACATTTATTGATATAGAAATATAGATGTATACATACACATACAGGTCTTGACTCTACCCACATAGTCAGGGAAGAGTGATATTCCAATTAGCAATCAGCACACTGAGCAGTCAGACCTTGGATTCTAAATAATTCTCCACAAAAAGGAACTAGAACTTTGGGGGGGGGGGAATAGCTGGTTTAAAAACTGTCACATCTTGTTGTACCAGGAAGTGCTCAAAGGATGATGGGAACATGCCAAAAGGGCACAGTGAAATTTTGATTAGAAATTAGATATTTATGTACTTTCAAAGTATTTCCCTACAGAATACTTATTAATTAAAAAGGAAGAAGACTAATTTACCATAGAGGACTCTGGAAGACAGCTTCTCAATCAAATGATCTCAGTGAAATTTAAAATCATTTACCACCCGACTGGTTATGAGAACACAGCATCATTTCTGAGCTATTCTTACTAAAATTGTGTAACTTGACTTAAGCGTGAGGAAACTCAGACAAACCCAAATTAAGAAACATTCTACAGAATACCTTCCTGTTGCCTCTATTTTAAAAACGTGTCAAGGTAATGAAAGTGAAGGAAATACCAAGGCAACACTCCGTGCTGGAGCAGATGAAGGTGATGTGACAACTAAATGCCTAATTCCGAAATACTCGCTTGCTATAAAGGATGTTATTGGGACAACTGGCAAACACTTGAATTGGTCTGAGGATTCAATTACAATTGAAAACAAACTGGGTCTGAGGATTAGATAGTATTAATGTATCAATATTCATTTCCTGATTTTGTGGTTATGCAGGAGAAATCTGTTGGAAATGCACATAAATGTATTTATGTAAAATGAGACCTCATTTTGGTGGTTTATTCTCAAAGGTGTTCAGAAGAATGTAGTACACAATTCTTTGTACCATACTGTACATGCCCTTCTTCTAAATGTTTGAGATTTTCCAAAACAATATACATATATATGTATTCTACACATATACATACACATATATATTCTATAACTATCTTTACAACTAATGACTACATTAAGTTGAAATGATAGTATTTTCCAGCTTTTCAAGGACACAGCTGTCCAGAGGCTATTTTGGGGTGGACAAAATACAGTGGGCACATCTGCTGTATGTTGGTTCTCTGCTGAGGTGCAGGAGATGGGGACTCTCACTGCACTCATAAAGAATGAGTAGATTCCTGAATAGCTAGAAAGAGCTACCTAGCACACGCATCTGCAGGGCTGACAGTGCCACCATTTGACTTCTCTGATGATGGACACATCTGCCAGAACCAAAAAGCAGAAACACTGAGGGTTCCTTTGAGCTCTCAGGAAGTCTGTGGGACAACCAAGGGCAAGTTCTTCACTGTTGATCGGGAATGTGACCTGTGCAGGGGACTGACCCCATCACGTTCATTCGAGGCTTGGTCCACAGGGCTAATAATAACCACTGCCTATCGGGCACCTCTTGTGGGCCAGAAAGCAGGATAGGCATTCTGTGTTTTCTTTAATAATCATCATAATGGTTCTTCTGTTCAAATATAGTCCCCATATTTATACTTAGAGAGAGGAAATAGGGCTCAGCAAGATTTAGTAACTAGGTCATTGTTACTTCCCTATGTTGAAGCCCAGTATCTCAGAATGTGACTGAATTTGGATAGAGAGCCTTTATAGATGTGATTAAATTAAAAGGAGGTCATTAGGGTGAGCCCTAATCCAATGTGATGGGTGTCCTATGAGCAGAAGAAAGCTGGACACGTGGAGGGACACCAGGCAGGGGTGGGCGTCCACAGGGGTAAGACCTGTGAGGACACAGTGAGAAGGCCCCATCAGCAAGCCAAGGAGAGTGACCAGGAAGGAACCAGACCTGCTGATTCCTTCACTTGGAAATTCTAGCCTCTAGAACTTAGAGAAAATAAACGTGTTGTTTTCATGACCCAGGATGTGGTATTTTGTCATGGCAGCCCCAGTGACTAAGGCAGTTAGGCTATGAATCTGGCAGAGGATAAAGCTGGGTTCAGAATCAAATCCGCACAGCTCTTTCCACTGCCCTATGCCACCTTCCTCCATGTAGGCCTCGCTGGGAAAACTCTTCTCAGCTTTCCTGACGGGCTGCCGGAACCCTCGCCCCAAATCTCACAGACACAGCCGGTCCCTCCTCTGTCACCCCAGGGCACATATCACACTGCATGCAAACAGCTGCACACAACTAACTCACAACGTCCGAACCACATTGAGAGTAGGGCTCCTCCTATCTGCATTCCCAGCATGGCCCATGGAGCCCGGCACATGGTCATGGCAATAGTCAGCAATTATTGAGGCCTCACATGCATTATCTCATTTAAACCTTACGACAGCTCCACAAAGTAGGTATTACCAATATTCCCATTTTATATATCAGAACACTGAGATCACAGGGGTTTACTGAATTACTGCAGGACACAGAGCTAATAGGCACTGAGACCAACATTCAAGTCCAGATGGTTTAATTCTCAGGCTGTGCTCCTCACCGCAGCTCTGAGCACAGTGGTGCGTGGGGAGTTGTGCGGATCTGAAGAGCTCTTCCTCGGGGCAAGCACCCACTTCCTGCCAACCCACGCATGATGCTCACTGGCTGCGGGGAGTTCTCACACACACTGCCACCCAGCCCCACTCGGCATGCCTGCTGATCTCCTTGAGCAGACGGTTTGTACCACACCCTGACATGTGACCCAGTGTTGAGCACAGGGCGCATTATTTATCAATACTTGTTCAACTGGATGCAAGGCCTGGCAGTGGGTGGAAACAGGTGTGAGTAATGAGTGGTATATTGCACTGGGCACTAGGACAATCTGTTTCTGGACTATTCAGGAGAGTTTCAGCCTCTAAACTTCATCTTCTCACCAGATCATTTGCCGGAATATATGGCAGAGAATGCGGTCAGTATTTGGTTTAGAAAGTGGAGTCATCATTCTACTGAAAAGAGGCAGGAATAGAGATAAGATATGCTGCCTGGCCCTTACCTACTCACAAGCTGCTGGGCAAGTCACAATTTCTCTGCACCTAAGTCTGCATGAGTGAATCTGCAATGATAGTGCCTCTTTCTGCCGTGGGAATGCAACATGTGACTGTGTTCTGAATACTGATGAAGAATAATGTTATGTAAATACAGTCACCATTAGTGGTTTTGCTTATGTTTTTACAGACCAGATTGGCCAATAAAAATATTAAATTACAAAGCAGTTCTTATTTTTAAAAGTAAAGGAAAGCTTCCCAGAAGACCAGCACAGAAAAGAAATCGGACATAAGGAGAGCAAATGTCCTGAGGTCTTTGTAGAGTGTTTTGAAAAACATATTAAGTAGGTTCTTCTCACAACTCTGTGTGTGTGTGTGTGTGTGTGTGTGTGTGTGTGTGTTAGAGGCAGAGTGGGGGGCTGGGCTGGGGTAGTCAAGGGAAAAACTTTTCTCAAATTGCATGAGAACCAGGCCTCTTACCTTTGCTGCGCTGGCAGGGCAGTTCCAGCGGTGTGAGGCCTTGGGGGACAGTCCCCCTTCAAGCTAAGCTCTTCTGACTCAGCAGTAGCCCAGGAAAATGTTCTTCCTCTTTCCTCTGTCCTGTCTTGCAGACGTGCACGTAAACCACTTCACTTTGTGCACTCGGGGGATGATCAGCTCACCCGTTTCTTCTGCAAGGCTCCTCTGTGACCCCAGAACACTCAGCACCAGCACAATGTCACGGACAGAGCTGATCCACGACCCTGAGAGCAACTAGCTGGGAGTCTGCAGGGAGAGCAGCCCCCTCAGAGCAGGCTGTCATTAGCATCAGTGCCGGCTCTGGTCTGGTTTGGATGGGACTGCGCACCCCCACCCTTCCTTGAACGAACTTCCTTTTCGCTGTGGGTAAAAGCCAGGATCCTTTTGTTCACCTGCAGGACTGCCAAGTCGGGTTTGCTGCGACCCTGCTGTTGTTTTCCTGCAGGCAGTGGGAATGTGAGCTTGGAGCCCGCCAAGGGAAATCCACAAGGAAATAAACACAGGGTCACTGCACCTTCAGGTCATCACGAGTCCTGGGATATCATCATGCCGGGACCTGGATGGGTTTCAGAATCCTGGGCATCTTTTCATGTTTACATATGCAAAGAAATGTGCCCTGAAATCTGTATCAGACAAATCAAGCAATTCTGACTTGTTCCGATGCCCTGCCAAAACTCAAAGATTTGCTATAGGCAGTGTCTCTCATAGCGGGACATTGGCTGATGTTTGTAGGCAAAACTGAGTGTGTTGATGGCTGATGCTAGTTAAGACTTTTATCTCTGCAGATACAGAATTGTTGTTTAAATAGGATTTTTTCTATGCATTCTTCAATGTCATCATCATTATCAACAGAAGCAGCATCTTTGCTAACACTTATTGCGTGCTTACTGTCTTCCGGGTCCTGTGAGGATTTCCTGATCTGCCTGCTCTATTTTATTTAATTCTCAACATAATCCTGTAACTCTCACTCCTGTTTTATAGATGTAGAAATTGAGGGTTAGAGAGATTAAGTCACAATCCTGCAAAGTGACCCAGCTACATTTTAAAAATGTAAAAACTGCCTTTCTGGAAGGGTGTTTTTCTGCATCTTGCTTTTCCTGCTCGTCAGCTTAAGTACTTCTGCAGACTGACAGGTCTGGTGGTGGGCAAATGGCTCGCTTAGTAAACTCAGCTCTGGGAATAGAATTCTAGACAGAAACATAAATCACTGGTGAGTTAAGCGGTCTCCCCCCAGAGCTGTGGATCCCTGCTATATTTACATCACTTGCCCACAGAACACCCATAGCCCGGGTGCCCTCTCTTCTCTCTGATCCAAGGTGTTTCTGGCTGCTGTCACCGTGACTCTAATCTACCAAAAGGAAGTGCACTGTGAATCTCTTGGCCTCTGTGTGTGCTTTGGTCACAGCCTGATGACAAGTTTGTCCTTTTGACTTTGGGAGCCTAACCATTCCAAGCTTCTTTTAATCAATAATCCATAGAATGAATGACACTCAATTCCCAGCCCCAACACTTCTGCTTGTTAAGGAAGAGATCACTCAGCACATGTGTTTTCAGTCTCCAGGTCATTGTGTAACTTCTTTTTTTGTCACTGTTTTTTTATTGTGTTCGTCTTTACCTCAGTCATTCGCCATGAGCTCTCCCGTGCCATGGCGGTTACCCAGGACAGCTGGCCGCCAGTCAAAGGAAAGCACAATCATTAATTAGGCGACAAGGAGATGGCTCCCAGCGGGGTCCACGTTGTCTGTTTTTGTAAATATGAAAGTTGCGACATTGGGGCAGTTCTTGCTCATCCTTGTTACCCTTGGGTTTGATGTGGTGCAGCTTTAGGATGTTTTGTTCTGGGGCCCCCTAAGCCTTTAAACTTGAGGTGGGTCAGCTTTTTGTTCTTAACAGAGATTCCAGCATTATCGGAGTCAGAGCAATAAAGAAGATTAGAGAGGGACTGGGCGTTCAGTTTAGATACCATTTCACTTTTCTTTCCAGGTGGTTTTCAACTGAGTACAGTGTCCAAATATGTTTATAGATTCGGGTCTTGGAGTTCTTTGATGAGAAAAGGCAATTTATTAGAGTCAAATGGGCCTTTTCAACCTTATCATGTGAAACAAAAAACCAAACGTTGGAAAGGAGCTGATGTCATGTACGCTTTCATGCTCCTCATCTGCTTCACAGCTTTTCACCACCAGGAAATAAAGACAGCAGGCCCGGGGACCATTGGAAGCTTCGAGCTTTTTCATTCAGAAAAGTAAGGTAAATGAATTTCACTTCTCCCTCCTCTCCTGTGAGCATCTGGATCAGTCCTGATTAAATTGGATCCAAGAATTGAGTCCGTTCTGGGATTGACAATAAACACGCACAACTCCAAAAATATTTTTTGCATGGTCATGTAACCAAGGGCGCTGACTGTTTAAAACTGGAAACAGAGAGAAGTCATGGATGAAAAACAGGACGTATTAATTTAGCCTTACAAATGTGCCCTTTCCAAAGCCAGAATTACTCACTCCCTGGCAGCTCATGGCGTGGAGACCTGGGTCTGCTCAAACTCTGCGGCTTCAGAGTATCCATTCCATTTGGCGTGGGATGTTCCAGGTGAGTGACAAGCTCCAACTCGGCAGAAATGTCCAGATGTAATCAAAATCCTAATTATTACGGGAAAGCACACATGGCTTTGCCACACAAGGTAAAATGGCCCGGTATTTGGTGTCCCAGAAAAGTAACATGCCCAGTTACATGCAGAGAAAACAATTTCATTTTGGGTGCATTCTGAGGGAGGGGTGTGAACTCTGAGCAATGCAAAATCAGAGTGGAGCCCTTTCAGCATTCTGTAGCACCTGAGCTAGCTTGGAATATGACCACTTTACAAGATGCTCATGGGGGAAATGGATTTATCATAACAGGAGGTGAAAATGGTTTCTTTGAAACTGATTGCTGTCTTTTTTTCTCCTCTAAGCACGTACAGTATTTCCCTACGTATAAGACTCACCATTTTTTGAAAAATTTGGGGTCTAAAAACTGGGTGCGTTTTATACAGTGGTTGTAGAGTTTTAAACTTGCATTTCTCACTTTTTTGTGCTTGTTTTTGCACTCATTGTTGTAGATCAATAAACCTTGAGTTCAATAACTTTATGTAATAATGTACACTTTTTTTTTTTCAAATTTTTGGGCCCCCAAACTAAGGAAGGTGCTTCTATACATGGAAGCGTCTTATACACGGGGAAATACAGTAAGTGGTAGTCTGTCCACCTGTGTCCACACATTGTAGAGGCAGAGAGGAGCCCAAAGCCCCACCTGAGGCTTTAACGCCACCTCTGTGCCAAGGCTCCCATGTTTGTATCGCTGGCTCAACCATTTCCAGAGCCTCACAGCCATTTCCAAGTTCACACAGCCAAAGCCAACTCCTCATCTCCTCTAGATGTCTTTCTTTTCCGCCTCAGCACATGGCCCTTTCCCCGGAGTGCTGCGGCCTGAGGGCTGCTTTTCCTCAGCCTCCTCCTGCAGTCCCGCTTGCCATTACAGAGCTCTTGGATCAATTCCACCTCGTAGTTTATACCAGTGGTCCCCAACCCCCGGGCCACCGACCGGTACCGTGGGCCATTTGGTACCAGTCTGCAGAGAAAGAATAAATAACTTACATTATTTCCGTTTTATTTATATTTAAGTCTGAACGATGTTTTATTTTTTTAAAAATGACCAGATTCCCTCTGTTACATCCGTCTAGGACTCACTCACTCTTGACGCTTGTCTCGGTCACGTGATACATTTATCCATCCCATCCTAAAGGCCGGTCCGTGAAAATATTTTCTGACATTAAACTGGTCTGTGGCCCAAAAAAGGTTGGGGACCACTGGTTTATACCCCCTGCTGGCTTGCCCTCTGGGCTGCGGCTGCGCAGCAGGCTCCCAGCTGGTCTTCCTGCTCTCCCTGCCTCGGGGCCCTCCACCAGATCGGCACTCCTCACTCCAGCCAGACTAGGCTTTTGCAAGAGTAACTCCAGTGATGCCATTAGCCTAAGGAAAAGCCTCAAGGCTTTCCACGGCACTAAGGAAGAAATAAAGAATTGCTGACTTGGCCCATGAGTTTTGGCACAATTTGGTCGCAGTCACCTCTGCAATGTTGCAATGTTACCTCGGCTACACTCCCCCGTCAGCATGTTCCCGCCTCACGCTGGCCCGGTGTCTCCTGAGCACGCTGAGCTCTCTCCTCCATCGCACAGCTTTGCCGCACTCAACCGCCCTCCACCCCTACCCCCCCCCCCACAACCCCCTTCTCACCTCCTAACTCATCTTTCAGGTCTCAGCTCAAATGTCATTTTCTAGAGAACCCCTCCCCCATTTCCTTTGTAGTACTTGATACAATTTGTAAGGGTATTACTTGCTTATTTGCTTAATGTATAGTTTACCCTTCTAGACCCACTCCTCCACCTACAGCTAGGTCTCCCTCCATGAAGGCAGGAACTAGGTCTGTTTTGTTCACAACTACCTGTCCAAGGCCTGGTACATAGTAAGTTCCAAATTAAAGGGGGAAAAAAAGTAAGTTGAATTAAAGAATGAGTAGTTAAATGAGAAAATCTTTTTCTCTCAATTCACATCACTTAAGAATTTCTTAAATAGCTGTTGAGAGGTACTTACTTGTACTTATTCAGATGCAGACACAGTTTCTCCTTGTGCACACAGAGAATTAGCAAGACCACGGTCTCAGAGAATCTAACCTAGTCCTCCCCTGAGGTTCCCCTTTCTGTGGCTTCTGAAAGCACACTGTTCCATAGCGTGGGGACCCCAGTGAAGGGGGACCTAGGGGATGGACTGGAGTGGGCCCAGGACCAGCGTGTTTCTGGCTTCCCAGTTTAACTTTCGTAAGTAGTTCCCTGTGGAAACAATACGGCCGAGTGGAAACTGCCGTTATTAACCCGTTTGGAGGCCAGCTCTGCGAAACCAAACACCACTTAGATTTAGAGCCTCAGTTTATGGGGGGAGTGTGTTCCAAATTCAAACAGCCAACATACTACAAAAAAAAAAAAAATCTCTCAGAGCAAAAACTCTAAGTGGGAGTTGCTTGTTCTGTGTTTTATATAAATTTTCAAATATCTGATGACTCATCACCAGCCACACCCTCCCCAACATCTCATCCTAATCTGGATCCTGGTTAGGACAACACTGGGCATGCCTATGAGATAATTTATTCACACGGGGGGGGGGTATTTATTTGTGTTGAGGCAGAGCAGGAAATGTTTATTTTCCTGTCCGTTTTTCGGAAGCAAATTCCAATTCATTCCCCAAGAGAGCGCAATATGGAAGTGGGCTGCCAGTCACCTCCCAGAGCTCCTCCCAAGAGGAAGAGTAAGGACCAATCTGATTGGTCAGAGCATGCCCCCCCCCCCCATTCCAGGTACTGGGCTGCTGCATTGAAAAGCAAGGGTCTCTTTCCCTCTGCCTCCTGGATCTTATGTGCTCATTGGATGACAGGAAGGGTGCCTGTGTAGCCCCTGGGTTCCCTGTTTTAGGCAACTCATGGGGGGACACCAGGCCAGCTGATGATGCAGGTCTCTGCTTTCTAGCTTCCATCTCCTTCCGTGCCTGCCCCTGTTGGGAGGACAGACTGTAGATCTCATGGCTCAGGGAAGGCAGCAGAAACCTCTCAGACCAGCTCCTTAAAGTGGCTGCTGATTTAGGGTCTTTTATTCACTCTTTCTTTCCTCAACTAGAAGAAACACCCCCTACCCCCTAACTTCAGTAATTTGTGTTATATTTTAAATTGTTTCTTTTATAAACAACTTTTATATCCATGTGTAAATGCATGTAAAAACAGATTTTACACAAGAATTAGAAAATGTGTATATTAGATGTTAGCCTTGTCTACAAAACCAGTGTTAAAACCTCTACATCCTAGACTAGTGAATAAAACCTACATAAACTGCCCAAGGAATTCCATATTAGATGGCTTTGCCTGTGAGCCAACCCAATCAAATGCACATCGTGCACTTGATCTCCCTATCTAGGACTTCGGGTCTGCACTTCTGTCATCCACATAATAGTTTGCAAGACTCTGCTCACAAATTAAGTACCCTGTCATTGAAGTGAACAGACCTAGAAGGATGTAGGGGGCTTGCTCAAGACCACAGTGGGTCTTGGAGCTGGGCATACGCATCAGATATCCAGCCCTCAGATCTGCACCCTGTGAATTTCAAGTGACCTCGCGGTGGCTGCACTTCCTCCCAACTGCTTCCCAGGAGAACTCAGTTTGCAATCTCTAGGGAAATTCATTTCTTATATGTCTACCCCTAAGGCGCCCCAGACTACCATAGGAAGGGGAATTGGGAGCAGAGGTTGCTCTGAAAGCAATAAAGACAAATAATAGGACTTGTTACATCAAGAAAAATCAAATTTTACTTGCAATATCTCTATTTTTTTAATTTATTGATTTGAGAGAGAGAGAGAGAGCACAACAATGATATGTTTTTTTACTTATTTATATACCACCATTGGTTAATTCTTACATGTGCTCTGACTGAGGATCAAACCCGCAACCCAGGTGTATCAGAACAATACTCTAACCAACGGAGCTACCCAGCCAGGGTTAAATATCTCTAAATTTTTCATCAGAGTAGGAAGAATGCATAGACTGAAATTTTTCACTGTCCTGTGTATTAGAAATGCTGAGCAGTTTGGTTTTGCCCCAGGATTTAGGAAGATGTCATCTTTATACATTTATTTATTTTTTCATGCCTTTTAAAAAAATTAGAAATATTTCCCTTTGGGGGGAAACTACCTCATCCAGGGCTCTGTGAATGCCGTGAGCCTCAATATTGTCTATTTTGGGACAGTCATGGAGAAGGTAACCAAACTGTTATTCACCAGGCAAGGACTGCAGTGTTCTCCACGATTTTGTTCTCAGTCCTGAGGACACTGTCAACACTTAATACATAAATAAAAGAGCAATAACAAGTATTATGAATGGAAAGAATGATGTGAAGAACACTCCAGATTTCTTACAATCCAGGAAAAAATTCATGGAGTTATGTCAGACTTTTGAAAAAAAAAAAAAAATCCAAGATGCTGTGACACATCTTTATTTTTAGAGGACAAAAGGCTTTATAATCCTCATTTTGAAAAGGCCTGGTTAATTGCTCTGATTAATTGGTTGGGCTGTTTAATTTTTAAAGCCACATCACAATGAAAAAGCAATTGGAAAACATAGAAGCATTTTGTTTTTAAACGTGGAGAGTTCTCTAAACTGGTTCAGACAGCTGGACCCCATTTTATGTTTGTTTTTTCAAACAGATTCTTAGCGTTCTAAACCAACTCCAGCTGTACTAATTGTGTTTCAGTGACTGGTTGATGTTGTCTCTTCTGGGAAATCTCGTTTAAAAGGAAAATGGATGCTCAAATCTCAGTGTAGTTGCCTTATTTCTGCGGTCTCCGTGCTTGTGGTCAGGGCGCTCGTCCTCGCACTCCAGGCCTGTGCTGATGTACAGCTGCTAGACCTTCCGTGTCCAGGGCAATCGTGCCGCGTGGCCTCTAAAGACTCTACATGGGTCAGTACCTCTTTCCCCACCCAGCTGCTCATAAACATGTGCACGTACAAATGCTTTGAGATATCAAGAGAAATTATGTTTTGCTTTAAAAATCACAGAAGTAAAATACTCTTAGTGAAAAACTCAGACAAGTGTGAAGAAAAAAGGGCCTCAAGTAAAAAGTATAATCCTGCCTGTCCCTTCGTGCCCAATATTAAACACACACACACACACACACACACACACACAGAGACATGCACACTTACACACCCTCATCCCAGTTGCTAGGAATAATTATTTTATATATATCTACATATAACTATATCTATCCATCCATCTAGCTCAGTGGTTCTCAACCTTTCTAATGCCGTGACTCCGCAATACAATTCCTCATGCTGTGGTGACCCCAAACCAAAAAATAATTTGGGTGGCTACTTCATAACTGTAATTTTGCTACAGTTATGATTCGGAATGTAAATACCTGATATGCATTATGTATTTTCCGATGGCTTTAGGCGACCCCGCTGGGGTCGCGACCCACAGGTTGAGAACCGCTGATCTAGCTAGATAGCTAGCGAGATTCTGATTCAGCCTTATGACTTGCTTTCGGCAATAGATATAGGCAGAGATGACACTGTGGGGATCAGAAGTCAAGGCTACAAGATTTGCTGTCACCCTTTGGTATGTTGCTGCTGCCATGGGAACAGCCCGAACTAGCCTTCCTGAGGATATGAGAACAGGTAGAGAAAAGGGCCAGGTGGAGACACTAGTCCCCTGTCTACTGCTCACAAAAATTAGAGAATATTTTATTGCTTCATTTGAAAGTCTTCATTTGAAGCTCTTCCTACGAAGCGATAAAATATCCCCTAATTTTTGTGAGTAGTATATAAGAGTGCACCCAGCCAATGCCACATAGAGCAAAGACAAGCCGTCCTAACTGAGCCCAACCCAAACTGCCAAACCACAAAATCATGAGTACATAAATGATGGCTGTTTTTAAGGCATTACAGTTTTTGGAATGGTATGTTATGAAACAATATAGAACTGATACAGTAGAATAGGCAACGGTCTATATTTTGTTTTTAAACTCAAATTTAAAATGAGTGAAATACATTTTGGACACTCTTTCAAGTCACTGTACACAGCTCTTCCTCATGTTTTAAAAAATAAGCCATGATACGAAAAGGCCAGAATTATTTAAAATATTTACTATTAGTGGACGCAGGTTGTTAACAAAAATTTTGCTTACACAAACAGTGCTTTGTGAGCTTTACCTTATCACTTACATTGATAGAAGTGGAATTGCTGGGTTAAAGGAATTATGCATTTAAATGTTTGATGTGTCCAACTGCAATTCAGAATGGCTGTGCCAACTCCCAGACCATTGACTTTATCAAATTTTAAAGGAAAATCTTAATAGCTTGGTTCGGCCCTCTCCCTAAGTTGGCCAGAGAATTGGGAAACAGAGCTTGAGAGAGGCGCAGAACTGTGTGGAACTTTCTCTTAAGCTGTGGTGAGAACCGAGCCAGGAGCAGGATATGAAGACAGGACAGGAGAGTGAGGGAGGGGGCGGGGGAAACTTGGAGGAGTTTGGCTCCACCCACAGGACACAAAGACACTTTTTCTACCTCTGAGAGTTTTTCTGGAAATGTTTAGTAGACAAGGTTGCCAACTAAGAGCTTTCTAAATAAAAATTATGGCAATAATAAGTCTGAAGTATTAAAGATAACAGTAGCAGTTAAGGTCCAATAAAAACTTAATATTAAGGCAACTTAAATCCAGCTGGTCAGTCATTTTTCTTAGCCAGAGCATGTGGATGAACCCCAAACCCCTAGAGACCTTCTGTAACTCTAAATGTCCAAATAATGATGATGTTTAATATTCACCCTGTGGCAGATGCATTTAAAAAGGCATCATACCTTGGCTGGTTTGCTCAGTGGTAAAGCATTGGCCTGACGTGTAGATATCCTGGTTTGATTCCCAACCAGGGCTCACAGGAGAAGCACCCACCTGTTTCTCCACCCCTCCCCATCCCCCTCTCCCTCCCACTCTCACTTCTCTCTCTCTCTCTCTCTTTCTCTTCTCCTCTCCTGCAGCCATGGCTCAATTAGAGAAAGTTGGCCCCACGTGCTGATGATGGCTCCACGGCCTTTACCTCAGGCACTAGAAAATGGCTCCAATTGCAACAGAGCAGTGGCCCCAGGTGAGCAGAGCATCACTCCCTAGTGGACTTGCTGGGTGGATTACGGTCAGGGTGCATGCGAGAGTTTATCTCTGCCTCCCCTCCTCTCACTTAATAAATTTAAGAGAAAAAAAAGGTATCACATATTGTTGCATTTAATTCACACAGTGGAAGAAGAAACTTGCTCAAGTTTACAGTGGTGAGTAGTAGAGGAGCCATCATTCTAATCATTTGATCCCAGAGGCTCTGATCACATCAGCTTCTGTGTGATGGACCTGTTGGCTGCCTACTCCCACTGTTACTACTTCTTGTGAGAGGCTGGAGATGCATCCCCTCCCCAGAACCCCTTGCACTAGAACACACATATGTGACCAACAGGACCCTAGGAGAAGTCAGCTGGCAGACAGGTGGAAAGAACCTCTATCCTTAATGACGCATCAGTCTGCGGATCCAACCTGGCCTTGCCTGCTTACCTCTCAAATTCTGGTTTTGTGAGATGATAAAATTCCTGTGTGTTTAAGACCAGGTTTTTTAAAAAACATTTTTTAAGACTTTATTTATGCATTTTAGAGAGAAGAGAGAGAGAGAGAGAAGGGGAGAGGAGCAGGAAGCATCAACTCCCATATGTGCCTTGACCAGGCAAGCCCCGGGTTTTGAACTGGCGACCTCAGTGTTCTAGGTTGACGCTTTATCTACTGTGACACCACAGGTCAGGCTGTTTAAGACCGCTTTTAATGAAGGTGTTCTTGTAGCCGAAATCAACCTAACAAAACATTACTATTATTATGCTGCCTCCCAGAAAATGTCATTAATTGTAACCTGGGTACATTGAAATTGTATTTTTAGACAAAGCTCAGAAATCCCAAAAGAAGAATCCAGAGCACAAATTTCATGTGTAATAATCAGAGCCCTGCTTGATTTTACTATTTTAGTCACACACACACACAAAGGGTTATTAATGACAAGTTTCGTCATTTTAAAATCACTCTTACTAAAGAGAAGTAAAAAGGGAAAAAGCTAATTTGTGTTTTAAGTGGGGGGATCCTAGTTTAAAAAGTTCTTGCCAACTTACTTGGCTGTGCAAAGGCCTGTACTAATTGTTGAAATAAGGGAGAATCAGAGATAGGAACTGGAAATGTCCCCCAATAGGAACCAGGAAACATTCTGCTCTGCCCTTGTACCACAACCAGCTTTCAAAATTTTATTTCTAATAGAAATGGTCACCTCCTTTGAAAGTTTAACCATTCAGAAGGTCCTCATGCTTCCACCAGAAAACAGAGTCCTCATTCTCTGATTTTCCCAGCAAGAATATGATTTAAGGGAATGAAGTCTTGAAAGCAGGTCTGTGGAGAAGTGTGTCTCTGTTTCTGATTCTACTGCCCAAAATAGTGACCTCACTGGGGGTAATTAGCATGGGCAAATCTCACCATGTCAGGAGAGCCACAAACACCTGCTGGGAAGTGAGGTTTAGACTGAGGAGTGGTGGGGGGAGAGGAGGCACGCCTGCTGCTGCCCTGAGTCTCATGACAGCCGTATGGGCGGGGGCTTATTTCACTAGTTTTTCTCTTCTCAGTTTCTCCTCAGGGAGGGAAGCCAATGAGAGACTTGGAGGAGCTGTTCCCTGAACCAGTGTGAATGGCAGCTGTGTGGCCTGAGGGATGAACTGTGGCGACCACAGAGGTTCATGTCATGGGTTGCGTTGTGTCCCCCAAATTCCTATGTTGAAGCCCTAATTCCCAGTGTATCAGAATGTGATCTTATTTGGAGATAGGGTCTTTACAGAGATAACTAAGTTAAAATCATGTCATTATCCAATATGGGCCCTAATCCAATATGACTAGTATCTTTATAAAAAGGGGAAATTTGGTTGCAGATGTATGCAGAGGAAAGACAACTTGAAAACACAGGAAGACAGTGACCATCTATAACCCAAGAGGAGAATCCAGCCACAGATTCTTCCTTCATGGCCCTCCGAGAAAACCAACCCTGCTGGCACCTTGATCTTGGACTTCTAGCCTCCAGAACTGAGAGAGAATTAATTTAAGTAACTCAGGCGGTAGAATTTGTTACAGCAGCTCTAGAAGACTAATACATGCATCTCTCAGAGTTCCCTCAAGAGAACTGCTACGGGGCGTGTCACTGGCCGACGACCTCCTGTTGCCCCACCATTGGGCCACTGTAGCATTCACACCAAGGCGAGGCTTCCCCAGCTCCTCCTCAGAGCCTCAGAGCTGCGCTGAGACTAAGCTCTTCCTACCCACTCTTTCCTCCACACAGCCTTTCATCCACAGGGCATATGCTCTAATTGTGTTCTCTGAGGCTTTCTCGCTTTCTCCACTAGAAACCTTCTCAATTTTTCACAGGCAAGATGGATGGATGGATGGATTGATGGATAGATAGATAGATAGATAGATAGATAGATAGATAGATAATCTTTGTTCTACCATCAAAGTCTTTTTACTAGTAAATAAGTTTAAAAGTTTCCCAGCTAGTGGATGTGAACTATTATTCATCAAAAGCCAAATGCAAATGGAAGTTGACACATATGTAGTTGAGAAAATATCATATTTCAGAATATCATTTTTTGAGCTTGATAACTCCATAGGTTTCATTTAAATAAGAAAAGAAAATGGCCAGCTTGACCAGGAGAATGATAAAATTAACTGGCATATTGTTAGACATTCATGTTTAAGTACGTGTAGGCAGCAAAATGGATCAGCCGAACTTTACATGGAAGAACATTTCAATTTCTACTTGACCATATTGATATAGAGGAAACTCAGCATCTCAGTAAACGTGACCCTTAAATAAGACCAAGAATGAGTCCTTGAAGGCAAGGAAGGTCATCAGGCAAAGCAAAGAACTCACATCTCTGCTCATCCAGCACTGGGGGTGAAGGAGGAGCATGAATGTTCCCAGCTGGCGTGGTGCTGACTTTAGAACTGCAGAGCCCAGGACATGAAGCCAACCAAATTCACGCAAACATTGTGGGTAAACAATGGCATGCCAGTTGCTTTGGGCTCAGCCAAACATATGGCAGGTGAAAGCAGTCAAGATTTCTTCCCAAACATTGTTTATTATTCCTACAATCTTTGTTCTTAGAGAAGAAAAATGAGATTGGCTAGAATTTTTAGATCCATGTGTTTATTTGCTCATGTATTTATTTTTAGGACTCTATTAATTTTCTCGTATTAAAAATTAAAGCGCCCTCATCCAAGAAAAAAAAAAAATTCGACAACCCAGAAGTCACTAAAAGAACAAGTGGCAGTCCCTCTTCATTCTCCTTCTGCCCTGTGGCCCACCTGTGCCACCTGCAGACCATATCTGAAGCCAGTGGACATGTGTGGCGGTTTCTTTGTTTTGCACAGGGATAGTCCCATTCTTAGTCCCACTGTTTGTCATTTGGTGTGCCTCCTTCTCAACTTTTTTCTGTGTACATGGAAAGAAAATAGACTATTTTAAAGGAAAAATGTATTGCCACATGTGTTATCACTCTTTGAAAATCTTAGAAACATGGAGAGAGGAGGTGGTCCCATGCTCAGAACTGTTTGTGTCCTCTGTTCTCCTGAGACTCCATACCTAGTTGAATAAACTTAAATTGTCCCAGCTGCACATGGCCAGTGGCTAGCCTTTGGGACAGCACCGGTCTAGGGAAGGCGCTCGCTCTTCAAAGAAGACCTCTGTTTCTCCAAGACGGAAGGAATCTGCCTCAGGTCGCCCTGCCCTTTCCACCTGGGTCTCCTTGTCAGGAACGCAGTCCAGATTCAGTGTATAACTCGACCTCTGAAAACTACAGACTGTAGATAGAGGCGATCCGTGTTTTTAAATGCCCCAACCGTTGGAAGTCAGGGTAGTGAGGGAGGATTGGGTTGGGCATGAGTTGCTGTTTCCCTCTTGGAATAAAGTAAATCTAAACACCCCGTAACCACAGTCTGGGGAATTTTTTGCCTTTATCCAGTCAACCACACAAACAAATCCTGTTAGCTGGTCATGTATTTATTGCTAAGAGGTCTTCAAAGAAGGAAATCCCAAGCCTGCTTCAGTACCCCAGGCCAACAGTTAATTGACCTCATTCTAAAATTTTCAGGGCATTTTGATTCTTGTCTACTTCCTGGTATACACTCTGGAGTGGTCATCATCTTTCTTCTTGGACTGTGAATTTGAAAAAACCTCACTCCATTCCCTACTTGCTTTGTCAGCTTCTCCTACTACATCCTTGATAGTCATAATTCGCAGGAATAGCCTGCTTTGCCCTCAGGGGCAGTGAGTAAATGGCTGGGAAGGTTGAAAGTGATGTTGCCTGGAGACGTGAGATATTGGACAGCCTGTTTTTGGAACCAGAAAGTGTGTGATCTGGGGAGGGTGTAACATGAACGCGCTCTCAGATGCAAAGCTGGGTATGTACCTTATTTTCTCCTATCTCTTCTCAGATTGTTTGTGTGGCCAGAGGATACTGTTTTGCACAAAGGATCTCTTTGAAACTAATGAGCATTCTCAAGTCAGCAATCATATCTGAAGCTAGTGGATAAGCATGGTGGTTTCTTTGTTTCCCAAAATGACAATAAAAAATAATCTCATTTATTCTCATGAAAAAAAATTCTAGCTCATTATTTTTTAAAAAAAATACAGAAAGTATAAAGAAGAAAGTAAAAATCATCAAACGCTTTCACTCAGAGATCACAACTAATAACATTTTTTTGGTGTCTATAATTTTAGATATTTTTTTCTGCATATATACACAAATATCTGTATCTAACTCTATTCACAGTCCAGCAACATACGGAAAGTTATAAAGGAAAAACCCATTTCTATAAAGAAAGCAATCCTATGGCTCCAGAAGAGGCTACAAATGCTGCCTCTCCCTTAGAATCCCATTTTAGGACAAACAGCCCTCTCAGGTGGGCACCTGGCCCCAAGCATCTTCTCTGGTCAACCTTTCTCTCCTCACCCTCCGCACCCAATCCTCGTAGCCTTTTTTTTAGCCCCTGTTCATTCTGCAGAGGCCCAGCTCTGTGATGGAGCTTCAGGGCCATATTCTGCCTCTCTCCAAAAGAGCTCTCTGTCCTGAGCAGGAGGAACCATGGGCCTCCATGCTGCACAGAGACAGAGAGATCAGCTTTGAGGACCAACACTCAACATCAAGTTCACCTTGACAGCCACACCCTTGTCCACCGAACTGCTTCTGCCCCACACACTTGCACCATCTTGCCTGCACTGGGAAGCTGGACAAAGAGAAGAGTGTGACTTATTCCTGCACCTCGTGGATAAGAAGAGTTCTCAATAAAACTTGAATCTTGTATGCCATCACAGTCTCTTGGTGATCAGGCCACACTCCTCTACCCAGGATGTCCTCTTTAAGCCTGGATGTTTTTATCTCTGAAATGGGATAATGGTATCTATTTCACAGAGTTGTTGGGAAGGTAAATAAGATACCTGTAGCAGTTTAAATAAGGCCAAGAGTAAGACAGACCCCTGGATGTCTGACTGATTAGTCTCTAAGAGTGCCTACAAAATACCAGCACCCTGACATCCGGCATCTCATCCTTAGCTTTGTATGTCCAGAATTTGGGTTGTTACTTTATCCGGATAGAGTTCTGTGGTAGGAGGGTCTGCTGTGCACATTTTAATTAATTTTTTATGTATATCGATGTTTATTTCTACATCTCTCTTTCTATGAATCTCTCTATCCATCTATAGAAAATCATGGGTTCACATCAACACTTCCAATTCCAATCAACCACAGGGTTGATCCAGTTTCTCCCTTTCAGTACTGGTTTAACTTCCTTCTCCAACAGTGAGAATCCTGCTCCCATTATCCACATATACAGTATATAATAATTTATATATGTATTTAATTGAGTTTATTGGGGTGACATAAGTTAATAAAATTATTAAAGTTTTATGTGTACAAATCTATACTACAGCATCTGTATAGTGTATTGTGTGTTCACCATCCCAAGTCAAGTTTCCTTCCAACACCATCTATCCCTCCTTTACTATCTTCCACATCCTCCTAACCCCCTTTCCCTCTGGTAATCAATAAACTGTTGTCTGTGTGTAAGTATGTTTGTTTGTTTTGCTTACTTCCTTCACCTTTTTCACTCATGCTCCCAACCCTTCTCTCCTCTGACAGCTTTCTATCTGTTTTCTGTATTTATGCGTCTGTTGCTATTTTGTTTGTTAGTTTGTTTTGTTCATTAGATTCCATATGTAGGTAAAACCATTTGGTACTTGTCTTTCTCTGATTGACTTATTTCACTTAGCATAAATACTCTCCAGGTCTGTCCATGTTGTTGCAAAAGGTAACATTTTCTTCTTTTTTATGGCCAAGTAGTATTCCACTGTGTAAATATACCACAGCTTTTTTATCTGTTTATCTACTGATGAGCACTTGGGCTGCTTCCAAGCCTTGGCTATTATAAATAATGCTGCAATGAACATAAGGGTGCTGCATCTATTCTTTTGAATTTTTGGTTTTGGGTTTCTTCATATATATTCCTAGAAGTGCAATTTCTGGGTCAAAAAGCAGTTCCATTTTTAATTTTTTGAGGTAACTCTATACTGCTTTCCACAGTGGCTGCACCAATCTGCATTCCCACTAACAGTGCACAAGGGTTCCCTTTTCTCCACCAACACTTGTTGTTTGTTGATTTATTGATGACAGCCATTCTGGCAGGAAATATCTTATTGTGGTTTTGATTTGCATTTCTCTGATGATTAGTGATGTTGAATATCTTTTCACACATTTATTGGCCATTTGTATGTCCTCTTTAGAGAAGTATTATTCAGTTCCTCTGCCCATTTTCTAATTGAGTTGTTTGGGGTTTTTTTTGGTGTTGAGTTTTATATGTTCTTTGTAAATTTTGGATACTAACCCCTTATCAAATGTATCATTGGAAAATATGTTCTCCCATTCAGTGGGTTGTCTTTTCATTCTATGGATTTTTTCCTTTGCTGTGAAAACACTTTTTAGTTTTATGTAGTCCCACTCGTTTATTTTTTCTTTTGTTTTCCTTGATGAAGAGATATAGCAGAATAAAAACTGCAACAAAAGTGTCTGAGATTTTACTGCCTATCTTTTCTAATAGGATTTTTATAGTTTTGAGTCTAACATTTAAGTCTTTTATCTATTTTGAGTTAGTTTTGTGTATGGTGTAAGAAGGTGATGTGGTTTTATCTTTTTTCATGTATCTGTCCAATTTTTCCAACATCATATGTTGCATAAACTGTCTTTACCCCATGATACATTCTTGCCTCCTTTGCAAAATATTAATTGACCTGAATGGCATGGATTTATTTCTGGACTCTGTATTCTGTTCCATTGATCTCTATGTCTTTTTATGCAGAAACCATGCTGTTTTGGTTATGATGGCCTCATAGCATAGTTTGACATCAGGTAGTATGATTCCTCCAACTTTGTTCTTTCACAAGATCACTGTGGCTATTTTCTTTCTTTGTAGTATCTTTATCTGGTTTTGAAATTAGGATAACGCTGGCTTCATAAAATAAATTTGGGAGTCTTTCCTCCTCTTGAATTTTTTTGGAATAGTTTGAAAAGGATTGGTGTTAATACTTCTTTGAATGTTTGGCACAATTCACCAGTGAACCTAACCAGTCTAGGACGTCTGTTTGGTGGGATTGGATTCCTGCTTCAATTTCACTAATTGTAATGTGTCTAATCAGATTTTCTGATTCTTTCTGATTCAGTTTTGGAAGACTGCATGATTCTAGAAATTTATTCATTTCTTCCAGATTGTCCAATTTGTTGGCATATAGTTGTTTGTAATATTTTATTACAATCCTTTATATTTCTTTAGTGTCAGTTGTTATTCCTCCTGTTTCACTTCTGATTTTACCTATTTGGGTTCTCTCTCTATCTCTTGCTGAGTCTGATTAAAGGTTTGTCAGTTTTGTTTATCTTTTCAAAGAATTAGCTCTTGGTTTCATTGACCTTTTATATTTTTTTAGACTCTATTTCTTTTATTTCTGCTCTGCTCTTTATTATTTTTTCTACTCACTTTGGGCTTTGTTTGTTATTCTTTTTATAGTTCTGTTCAGTGTGAAGTTAAATTGTTCATTTGACATTTTTCTTGTTTCTTGAGGTAGGCCTGTAATGCTATGAACTTCTTCTTACGACCGCTTTTGCTGTGTTGTATAGATTTTGGGTTGTTGTATTCTCATTTTCATTTGTTTCAGAGTATCTTCTGATTTCTTCCTTCATCTTACTGTTAAACCATTCATTATTAGTAACATGTTATTTAGTCTCCATGTCTTTGTGTGTCTTTCAGTTTTTTTCTTATGATTCATTTCTACTTTCATACCATTATGGTGAGAGAAGATGCTTGATAGAATTTCAATCTTCTTATATTTATAGAGAACTTATTTTGTGTTCTAAGATGTGATCTTTCCTAGAAAATGTTCCATGTGAACTTGAAAAAATGTATATTCTGCTGCTTTGGGGTAAAATGCTCTGGAGATATCAATTAAATCCAGCTGATTCAGTGTGTCATTTAAGGGCATCATTTCCTTATTGAGTTTCTGCCTGGAAGATTTATCTATCCATTGATGTCAGTGGGGTGTTAAAACCCCTTACTATGACTGTATTAGTGCTGATTTCTCCCTTTATGTCCATCAAGATTTGCTTTATATATTTAGGTGCTTCTATGTTGGATGTATAAAGATTTACAAGAGTTATATGCACTTGTTGGTTTGCTCCCTTTATCATTAGATAGTGTCCTTCTTTGTCTCTTATTATAGCCTTAGTTTTAAAGTCTATTTTGTCAGATATAATTATTGCTACCCCAGATTTTTTTTCCCCTTCAATTAGCGTAAAATATCTTTTTCTATCTTTTATTTTTAGTCTGCATGTGTCTTTCATTCTGTGGTGAGTCTTTCATAGAAAGCATATATTTGGATCATATTTTCTTATCCATTCAGCTACCCTATGAGTTTTGATTGGAGCATTTAAGCCATTTACATTTAAAGTGATTGTTGATAGGTATGCATCTATTGCCATTTTATTCTTTTAACTCTGTTTCTCTTGTTTTCCTCTCTTCTTCTAAGTAAGACCCTTTAACATTTCTTATAATACTGGTTTGGTGGTAATGAACACCTTTAGCTTTTTCTTGTTTAGGAAACTCTTTATTTCTTCTTCAATGTTAAATGATAGCTTTGCTGGGTAAAGTAGACTTGGTTGTAGGTCCTTGCTTTTCATCCCTTAAACTATTTTATACCAATCCCTTCTGGTCTGAAATGTTTCTGTTGAGAAATCATCTGACAGTCTTATGGGAGTTCCCTTGTAGGTACTGTCTTTCTCTTGCTATTTTAAAATTTTTCTCTTTGTCTTTCACCTTTGCCATTTTAATTATGATGAGTCTTGGTGTGGGCCTCTTTGGGTTTAGGACTCTTTGTGCTTCCTGGACTTTTGCGTCTTTTTCCTTCACCAGGTTAGGGCAGTATTCAGTCATTATTTCTTCAAATAGGTTCTCACAAAGTCATCTTACTAAGTTCTTTGGGGGATAGTACAATTTACATAGCATACTGAGCACATGATACTTGACTCAGAGAAGGCTCTGCATTATTCCATATGCTTTCTTTCATCTTCCCAAACTGTAAATCTTCATGAGAATTGGAAATGGGAAAACTCAGCAGGTTTTTCTTCTAAACAACCTCTTGACACTGGGGCCAGTTGTTTCTCCTTTGGACCTCAGTTTCCTCCTCTGGAAAATCAGTGGTTATCTCAAAGGTGCTTTCCAGGCCTCAGAGTCTTTTATGTCAATATTCTACAGGATCTAGAACAGCGTTGGAACACAGACAGTGCTCAATAAATACTTGTTGGTTGAAATGGAGCCAAGGTAACAAGATGCTCTTTCTAAAGCTGTTTCATGAGTACCAGAATGAAATGTTCCCACGAAGGCATGGAAGAGTCAAGGACTAACGCAAGGCTTTTGGGAGAGCTTAAAGCAACAGTGGAGAGTCCAACAAAGAAGAACTTGGCTAGACTATTACAGGAGAGATACAGCAGGAAATTGCACAATTTTGTATGAGGAAGATTAAAAATACTAATGGAAGGAGACATTCCACTTTCAAGAGACATGAAGCAGGAGGCAAGAGCCAGTTGTTGCTCAGAGTGAAATAATACAGGAAGTCAAAGGGCTCTAAATGTCCTCTCCCCTATAAAAGGTCTGCTCTTGTTGTAGATATTTAAAAATAGGACAAAGGGTTATCACTCCTGCCAGCAGACAAAGTGCTCTAATGTTTCCATCTTAGTTCTCTTCCCTACCTCTACATTCTCCCTTAATAACCTCACATGGCTCATTGCATAACCCCCTCACATATTTTATCTCCTCATCAGCAAAGGAAAAGAGGTATAATAATGCATTCAAGTGTCTTTTGGATACCATAATGTAGCCTTCAGCTATAAGGATGCACCATGTTCCTCCCAGGTTGCAGAGAGTGGAACCAATTCTCTGGAAAGGAAGCAGGAAAAAACAAAAGGAAAGTAGAGACAGAAGGGACAAAATGGACATACTAATATGGTTATACCAGACACTAGACTATTTCCAACTGTGGCTGATACTGCTGGTCATCTCCTATCATCTCTTCCCCTCTTCTGAATAGAAATTTAAGCTAAATGCATGAAAGTTCCACTACTAGGCAATCTATTTCCCAGCCTGCTTTGCAATTAGGTGTGGCCCTAGGGCTAGGCTTTGGCCAATGGAATTAATTTGAATGGAAGTAATGTGTGTAACTTTCTTGCTATGCCCTCAAAGAGAGAAATTGTGCCCTTTCCTCGTTTTTTCTTCTTCTCTGTTTTCTAACTGGAATGTGAATATTATCATTGGAGCTATAGCAGCTATCCTGGCACATACTATAGACAAAATTGTATCCATCCAAAATACATATGTTGAAGTCCTAGCCACTAATGGGACTGTATTTGGAGATAGGGTCTTTATGGAGGTAATTAAAGTTAAATGAGGTCATAATGTGAGGTCCTAATCCAATAGGGCTGGAGCCCTTATAAGAAAAGGAAGATACCACAGGAACACAAACACACAGAGGAAAAAGTTTAGGTGAGGACACAGCAAGAAGGTGGTTGTCTGCAAGTCAGAAAGAAAGGCCTCAGCTGAAACCAAACCCGCTGGCACCTTGACCCTGGACTTCTAGCCTCTAGGACTGTGAGAATAGAAATTTCTGTTATTTAAGCCACCCAGTCTGTACTATTTTGTCACGGCAGCTGGAGAAGACTAAGACAGACCATGAGGTAAAAACGATCTGTTGAGGATGACCCCACAATAAAGTTAGAAAGAGCCTTTATTGAGAAAAATTTTAAAGTAGCAAGAGAAAGACAGTACCTACAAGGGAACTCCCATAAGACTGTCAGATGATTTCTCAACAGAAACGTTTCAGGCCAGAAGGGATTGGCATGAAATAGTTTAAGTGATGAAAAGCAAGGCTCATGGTGATTGTGGAGTTGCCATGCCAGCCCTGGATTATCTTCCCGACCTTGTACACGAGAGAGCACATACTTCTAGGAAATTCCTGTCATTTGGGGTCTTTATTGAAGCATCAAAGCTTATATCCAAACAAATGTCGCCACCTCCCTACGTAAAAAAGGATCGGGAGTCAAAATCGGAATGTTCCTGTGTTGTATGTTTGTAGGAAGTTATAATGTTTAACTTAACTGTATGGTAATGTAGTTAATAATTATTTATCCATACTGAATAAAATAATTTTCAAACATATTTTCTTCTTTTTTTTTTTAGCCTGATTAAGGTCCCTAACTGGATATTGATTGAGAACAATTATTTGAACCAAGATGATTTCCACTAAATACATATTCTCTAAAAGGCTGTCCCTAAACAGATGTTCTGGTACTTTTTTGTAGCCAGTCTTCCCCACCATTTTTCACTAGCAAGAGAAAGAGATGTCATTACGGACTAACGACATGTCTCCCTGCATGACTTCAGAAAAGGGACCAGTACCTCTTACCTGTAGTATCATGTACCCCCAAGAAATTGAGCGGCGAGATGAAAAATATGATCTACAACTATTATCATCAGATTGTTGGAAAAAAAGAACTTACTATTATGGAAAAGGATTTTGTGTTGAGCTTAAACTCATTCTGTTGGTTATCATTGTTAAAGAACTCAGAGTTTAAATCAGTTCATCCCTTCCCCTAGACTGTGTGGACATAGGCTCTAAAAGTTATTCCTTAAAATTTCTTAAGAGCAACAAAATTAATATCCTTGAAATGATTTTGCAAAGTGGACAAAAGGGATATGTTGAGAAAATTTGTTTGGCAGTATGGAAACTTCTCCTATATCACGATTCTGAAGAATGGCTTGGCGGCCTGTGAAATATTTATACAGTGCACATGTGTGTATATATAATACACTTACCGACTCCGTGCGCTATTTGTCTTCCACCTCTCAAAAGTCCTTTTCAGAGTGGAGGCTACCTCTACATGTACTTATTTCCTGTGACATTTGCTATTTCTCTGCCTCTGGCCCCATTTCTCTCCTCTTCGTTTACAATAATCATCCCACCTGCTAAGGATATATGGACAACCCCCACCCTACTGTTAATACTGCTCTTAAAATGGATGGCAATGTCTTTGCTGAGTATTTTAAGGATTTACAAAATCAAGTTTAAACATTGCATTTGTCAGTCTTGTAGTGTGGGAACCTGACCTCTGATAGGCCATTGCCTAGCTCTCTATCTCAGAGAAGTTCTTTTTCTTCAGCTTTTTCTAGACCTGCAGTTACTGAGCATCTGTTACATGTGCCAGATGCTATATGACCCTCTTTTCCAGAAACTGGCTCAACGAATATTCAAGGAGCAGATTCTATTGATATTGTCTATCCAATATCATGTACCCCCTCTTTCCTTACTAACAGAACCTGGATTCTGCTTGCAAAGGAAATGACTCAGATAAATACTTGCTTTTCCACCTTCTCTTGCTGCTAGAGGTGACCAGCAGGCCAATGAACGTAATCAGAAGTATTCAGATGGAGAGGGGTGGTTCTGATACAGGTGACAGGAATAGCTGGCGTTACTACATCTTCTTCCTGTCTGAAACCCAGATGTGATTGCTGGAGCTGTGGCAACTCTCTTGCAGTAACAAAGATGTCAGCCCTAACATTACTGAGTTACTGAACCTATGTTAGCAACTCTCTACCTCCAGATTTCATATTATATAAAAACAAAACAAAATGCCTCCTTGTTTAAGACACTTAGTCAAGTTGTCAGTTATGTACAGTAATGTAATCCTAGTTGATACAACTTACAATCGTATGAAGTTAGTGTTAATTCTCTGCAGTCTTTTTCCTTGTTTTCTTCATCTTTGCTGTATTTTCCTCTCAGCTCTGTTTATTCTAATTTCTTTTCCATCCAGTGTTTCTGCTTGATTGTATTTCTTTTTTGAGTTTTTCTCCTTCTACCTCTGTTTCTTCCTGGAGTCTACTGAGACCTGTCCATCCACTGTATGATAAGATATGACTCAGTCCAGGGAAAAGTGACATAGCTTTGGTGTCATCGTGGCCATCCTTTCTTATATTACTCTAACTTCGACTCTCTCTCTCTCTCTCTCTCTCTCTCTCACACACACACACACACACACACACACACACACACACACACACACATACACACACACACCTAGAAGGTTCTGAGAAAATAAGAACATAAAGTTTGCTTTAGGTCTTTAAAAAATATTAACTAAAGTGTAGTGATTTCCATAAGTGCCCTCACAATATTGCTACTGGTTGCCTACATCATAGTCATTCCCTTGTTCTCCCTTGCCAGCAGAACCTTGATATTTTTCCATTTATAGGTAGGCCTGTTTGTGCTTGTAGCATGAAGGTACCACCCCTCACATACTACCCTTGCCTCCAGCCACTGAAGTGACTTAAAATTGTTCAAAGGATCATCCTAATCCTATTCCCCCTTGCCTGGGAACAGTCTTTCTCCATTTGTTTGCAAAGGTTCCACTAATTCCTTTAACATATTAATCAAAGTTATTTCAAAGACACATTGTGATAATTCTAGTATCTCTGAGCTGGTTCTGTTCATGGATTTATCCCTGAACAGTGGGTGTCTTTTTTCTCGCCTTGCTTTTTTGTGTGTGTCTTATCATTTTTTATTGAATTCAAGACACTGTGTTAGAGACTGGGGTAAATGATATTTACTCTCAGAAGTGGACACAACTCTTATTCTGTCAGGCCATTAGTATAGGGAAACTGAGTCATCTACTCAGTAGGTGGGCTGTGTCTGGGTTTATTACTGTGATCTTTACCTTCAGGGCAGCACAGGCTACAAATTCTTCCAGAGGTAACATTATCTTTACCTTTTACTTAGTGGGAGGCCTTGGGTACTAGAACAGTAATTTCTGTGTTTCTGTTTTACCCTCTGACTTCAGCAGTCCCTGCATGTGGACATATGGAGGCTCTTTGACCCTGTTATTGCTCCTCCTGTACTATAATATTAGTGCTTGTTACACGGTATGAGGCTCCTGGTTAGATGGCAGGAGGGGATTCTCAATTCTCCTGGTCCAACTGTAGTCTTAGGTAAAGACTGTGCACTTGGCTCTTCCAGCATTCCTGCTCTTCTTCACCATGCCCTCTCTCTTCCCCGTGGGAGTAAGACTCACATTGGTGCACACTGCTGGACAGGAGAGATTTCCTGCCCCTTCCCTGGCAGTCACAGAACCCTGCTTTGTATTGGTGCAAGATCCTGAGGCCAAGAGGTTTTCTTGCCTCTCCTCTAGGGCCCGATGGGATTTGCCTCTTTCCTTCCCCCAGAAGCGTGAATCTTTTCCTGGTCCCTGGGGGCAGGAGTAAGGCGTTTATACCCCTCACTCAAAGGCAGAGGGGTTTTACTTCTACCCTCCCCCCCCCCCCCAGGAGCTCGAGGTGAGACTTTTTTGTTGCATTTCTGTCAGCGGCATGAGACTTTGCTTTGTCAGACAGAAAGGCTGGGGGAAGACATGCAGTGCTTCTTAGCTACTTTCCAGTGGCATCTGCTCCTTTCCTGCACACCTGGACACTGAGGGATGCTCGCTTCGGTCCCCTGCCTTGCCCTCAACCTTTGAGAACACCTGGTAGAGGACCCCGAAGAGGAGGTTGAGAGTGGCAACCCCCCTGGTGTGCACAGCTTCTCGCTACCCTACCCTGGGGCACCAGCCCATAGCAGGTCTTTAGGAAGTCGCTAAAATTATATAGCTTGTTTCTTCTCATCACTTCTATGACAGCCACCTCTTCTCCCCGTGTCTCTCCACAAGCGAAACAGTCTGTGCATCTCGTTTCTCCTGGGAGGATCTTGTCAATTTTTTTGAATTCCATTTCTTTGGTTTGCTTTGAGACCTCAGCTCTCTGATGGGCTTACAAAAAGTTAAGATTTTGTAAATTATCCTGGGCTTTTTCTCACTGATAGTATGGGAGCCTTGTACTCTTGTGGTTTTTGCATTATATCCTAGTGAGACATGGAGCTTTGAGAAATCTTACGAGTTTTAAGTGTCAAACCTGTCCCAAGTCTGACCACCTCGCGCCATCTTTACCACCTGCACTCTGCTCTCATCTATCACCCTCTTTCGTTCGTCTGATTACAGAAGTCTTGTAACCACGTCTCTCTGTGCCCTGCTTGTCAAGCAGTCTTTTCTGAGCAGGTCAGCCAGACTGATCTTTTAAAAACATAAATCAGATCATGACACATCGTTGCTCAAAACTCTCCAGAGGTTCTCCACCTAAAATAAAAATCAAAGCTTTTTAAAATGCTCTTCAAGGCTTTACGCGATCTGTCCTCACTTCCCACTGACTTCTCTCTTACTCACGTGGCCCCCCATCACTCTGGCCTGATGGCTGTAGCATCAACCTGTCGAGCATGTTCTAGCCTTAAGGCTTGGCAGTGGCTGTTCCCGCTTCCTGGATATCTCTTCCCTGAGGGCTCCTCATGCTCATGCCCTTGTCTTCTTCAAGGCTAGGCTCAAACAATCACCCTGAAAAATGATTTCAGTTGCTGCCAGGTCCTCCCTTCCTACAATGCCCGTCCTGCTTTCTCTAATCTACATTTTCCTTTTTTTTTCTTTTTTGTATTTTTCCGAAGTTAGAAGCGAGGAGTCAGTCAGACAGACTCTCGCATGCGCCCTGCCGGGATCCACCAAGCATGCTCACCAGGGGGCGATGTTCTGCCCCTCTGGGGTGTTGCTCTGCTGCAATCTGAGCCATTCTAGAGCCTGAGGAGGAGACCATGGAGCCGTCCTCAGCACCAGAGCCAACTTTGCTCCAATGGAGCTTTGGCTGAAGGAGGGGAAGAGAGAGAGAAGAAGAAGAGGGGCAAGGATGGAGAAACAGATGGGCGCTTCTCTTATGTGCCCTGACCGGGAATTGAACCTGGAACTTCCACACGCCGGGCTGACACTCTACCACTGAGCCAACCAGCCAGGGCTACGTTTTCCTTTTCCGTGTCACATCTATCACCTTCCAACATACAATGTTTAATTTTTATCACATTCTGCTGAATTGTAAACTTTAAAAGCAAAGGACTTTTTATCTGCTTGTTATCTGATATATCCTAAGTGGCTAGAATCACACCTCAAACATAGTAGGTGCTCATGTAACTATTTGCTGAATAAACGAATCCACGTTAACATTACTAGTGGATTGGGTTGTTGAAGGCGATCTGCAGACCCATCATGGGGACAGTGGGGAGTAAATGTTGAGATTGCACAGCATATGTTCTAAAGGCAAGCTAGTATGCAAAAATTAAAATGCACGTGCACCAGAGCACGCATTTATTTTGCAAGCACACACACAATACATATTGAACACATTAGAACAGATGGTGGTGTGGAAAGGAGAGAAGAGGAAAGAAGAAAGGAAAATGGGAAGGCAGGAGAAGAATAAAACGGATTTCCCAAGGATAAATTACAATAACGCCTGGTGAAATGAGGAACATGAATTAATTCAACACTAGGCGTGGGAGGTTAAAAAAATGCACTTCAGAACTTTTACTAACTCGAATAGCTCTTTTCCTCCATGAATCAAAACAGAGGGGGTTTACTGTGATTCCACTCCTTAGGTGGGGAACCAGTGGTTCAGGCTGTGCAGACAGATACAGGAGTTAAGACTGTGGAGACTTAAAACTGTGGTGCTCCATGCCTCTTTAGTGATGCGATATCCCTTGTCTAATAGACACAGCAGAGGGGCACAGCTGTGTCAGCCAGCTCGGCAATTTACATCTTCAAGTTCTTTCCCCGAGACAGATAGGTTTTCTGTCTCTCGCATTAACAGTTTTTCTCCTTCTTATATCTTCTATCAATAAAATGTTTTCAATCCAAGGACAAAAGTCTCACTTAACATTCCTTTTGGTGTGTAAAAGCACTGATGGGCTTTTTGAGAGTGTAAGAGGCTACCTACCTACATGAAACAATGAATAACTGAATTGAACACAGCCTAAAGCAAAGAGGCATTGCATGAGGGGGGGGGGGGTCAGCCCCGGGGGGCTCAGATATTCTGGCGTTTCCCTCAATACAGCATCATACTTCTCTGGATGAGAGGCATACAAGTATTACACAACTCTTCTACGCTGACCTACATGGGACAATTGTTTTGTTTCTAATAACACTAAGGAAGTTCTTACTTTGTCCAACTCTTTGGGTGTTGGTGTTTGACATTATTTTTTTTTTTATGTGCAACCTCTAAAAGAAATCATCTACCACCTTCTATTGTAGTGATTCACCAGGGAAAGGTGGTTAGAGATGTGAGGCAAATCTCTGCTGTTCAGGGCGTGACAGTGGAGCCCCAGGCTGGGGCTGGGGGCTATAGCAGCCCACCTAGCACTCACCAAATGCCCCTTACGCGCTAAGCATTCTCCATAGAGTGCCCGGGTTTCCTGGGCGACAGGTAAGTGCTGAAGCTGAGACGTGAATGCTGGCCCCGTGACCCCAGGGCCAGACTCCTGACTTGGTCAGTGTTTTCCAGCTGTCCCATCCTGCTTCCTATCACCCCCTCCTCCATATACACTATGCATTCAGCTGCTGGAACAGTCTCTGAAAAGCACAACCCCAGTCAGAACACTTTTTCCGCTTACAAACTTGCAATTGCTTGCATACGAAGAGAGTGTAGTAATCCCTCACCTGATATATTGAAGGCCCATGACACACATTTTCAGCCCTGTTTCTTAGAGTTCCCTTGTATGCCCTACTAGATGTTCTCCAGCCCTGGTTACAAGCTCTTCTCTAGAAAAGATGTGTCTCTGCCCTTGCCCGGACTGTTTCCATAACCAGAATACTTCCCCCTTCCCTCTAGAATAGTGTAAGTTCTTTAATGCACTTTTTCTTGTTCTCCTAACAGATGTAATTTCTTGTGCCAGAGGCTGCTGGTGCCTACCAACCTTCATCCTCCCTTTCTCCTTTAGGGAGTAGCATCTCTGAGTTTTAGCTGGGCACCCAGCTCCCTGGAAGAAGACATTCCGGCTTCCTCATGACTTGGTGTGGCCAGTTCTGGTCAAGAGTCTGTGAGCAGAAGCGAGGTATGCAATAATGGGTCACTCCTCAGAGGATCTAGGGGCCCCCTTCTCCTTCTCTATCTTCCTGCTGCATGAACTGCAGACCCGGTGGACATGGCAGGCACTGATGCAACATACAACCATACAGATAAAGGACACCATCGTGGGTGGCAGAGCCAAGAGTGAGAAGGCATGGGGTCCCCAGCACATGGCGCTCTCCCATCAGTCCTGACTATGCTCAGATGGTATGTGAAAGAAAAGGATTTTCATCTTGTTTAAACCATTGTCAGGTTTTGATAACTTGTTTTCTGTGTTACAGCAGGCCACCTGTATCCTTAGGAGGGCATTCTCCTTGAGCACCTGCAGTCTTTGTGTTTTTTTTTTCTAAGGCCTTTCTTCGATTTAGCATGTAGCAGAGAAAACTTGGGGTTTTAAGTTAGTGCTGGTTTTAAATTCCAGCGCCACCACTTACCAGGTGGGTGACTCTGGGTTACTTACTTGGCCTCTCTGAGCCTCAGCGTCCTTACCCATCAACACTAGAGACAATGACACATAGCGTAATTTTTCTCTATTCTGAGCTGCTTTTCTAGGGTGATTTTCATCAGTGAGTCACTCTTCTCCACTATTGGGAAATACCAACCACAGGAACCAAAATGTTCCCATCTGGTCCCCAGGCTCCCTCTCCCATGAAGTAAGTTGGGAATACTGACACATTCCCCAGCTCTTCCTCTGCTACAGTCTGGGCACACCATCACCCCTCTATTTGTAGATGCAAGGTTGTGACTCAGCCTACCCAGTGTGGATGCTTAGAGTTACAAAGCTCCTGGGAGCCATGCAGCCCAATCTTCTTTATCCAATCGGGGGGTCCTCCACACCCCTCCAGAGCCTGTCTCACCAACCGCCATCCTGCCTCTGCTGAACGGTCTCTACCTTGTCACATCGCAGCTTGTCCTGTTTTTCAACAGCACAATCATGATAAAGTCCTTTTGATATTGTTATTCTGTCCCACTTCTGGAAGGCTGGTGGTCACTTAGGCATTTTTTTTTTTTTGTATTTTTCTGAAGCTGGAAACCGAGAAAGACAGTCAGACAGACTCCCACATGCGCCCGACCGGGATCCACCCGGCACGCCCACCAGGGGGTGACGCTCTGCCCACCAGGGGCCGATGCTCTGCCCCTCCGGGGCGTCGCTCTGTTGCGACCAGGGCCACTCTAGCACCTGGGGCAGAGGCCAAGGAGCCATCCCCAGCGCCCGGGCCATCTTTGCTCCAATGGAGCCTCGCTGAGGGAGGGGAAGAGAGAGACAGAGAGGAAGGAGAGGGGGAGGGGTGGAGAAGCAGATGGGCGCTTCTCCTGTGTGCCCTGGCCGGGAATCGAACCCGGGACTTCTGCACACCAGGCCGACACTCTACCACTGAGCCAACCGGCCAGGGCCACTTAGGCATTTTAATTCCCAACACAGGATGAAATAATTCAGAGGTTGTGCTTTGCAGAAAGCTAATCTACTTCCTTACATATATCCTCGACAATGTCAGTTTGGGGGGAACTTCACTAAAATCCCTCTTTCTCTACTATCTCACATATGGTTACTGTTTTCCAATGTTTTTGATCAAGAACCTCCATCAGAAAATAATTTTTGAGTATGCATCTCCCAACACACATATTTATTGTGTAATGATATATGTATTATTGTTAACATATTATAAAATTAGTAAGACACATACAAAAATAAATGCTAAAAAGATAAGAAATATGGAATGGAAGTTCAAATATTTTCTACCCATATACAAAGGACCATTTTGCACATCCCTGGGCTGCACATGTCTCTCTGTGGAAGCCCCCGAACTACACACAATGATTTTCCTCATGAGCACGCAGACTCTGTATAAAGGCAGGGGTTCTATCTTGTGTTCACTGCTGTATCTCAGTGTTTAGAACATTGTCTTGCACACAGAACACACTCAGTCAATGTTGAATCAGTGAGTGAATTCCCAACGCTTCATTTATAGCATGAATCCCAATTTCCAACTGTCTATCAGTTTCACCTGGATTCCTTAGATATTTCAAACCCAACACGTGCCGAGCTGGACTCTCTTCCTACCCCACAATGCTTCCCTCCACCAAAGCATCATAATTTGTTTTTCTCTCCCTACTTTACACCTGCTCTCATGTGGCTAAAATGGCTTGAGTTAAACGTACTACCAGACTGAATGATCTCACTTTAAATTAGGGACCGTATAACTTAGTCATCAAAAAGAAGAAAATCCTGCCACTTACAAGAATATGGATGAATCTTGAGGGCATGATGCTAAGTAAAATATGTCAGACAAAGACAAATACTGCATGATCTCATGTATATCTGGGATCTTAAGAAGCCAAACTCACAGAAACAGAGAGCAGAACCCTGGAGAGCTGGGAACAGAGAGAATACTGAAATTTGTGACACTCTTCTGGCTCCTAGTGTTGCACACTCAGCAATTTGTGGAAGGTGATCATAAATGGAAAAAGAACAGACAGATAGACAGGGATATATGAATACAGAATAGCAACCTTTTATTTTAAGGAAACCAGAATCTATCCATTTTAAGGTGCCCTTCTCCATAGTTGTCTTGTATTACCCACTTAATTAAATTTTTTATTTTTATTTTTCTGAAGTGAGAAGGGGGGAGCGTGGCAGACAGATTTCCACATGCGCCCGACCGGCATCCACCCAGCATGCCTAAGGGGATAATGCTCTGCCCGTCTGGGTGTTGCTCCACTGCAATCGGAGCCATTCTAGCTCCTGAGTTGGAGGTCATGGAGCCATCCTCAGCACCCAGGCTAACTTTGCTCCAATGGAGCCTCGGCTGTGGGAGGGGTAGAGGGAGAGAGAGAGAGAGAAAGGAGAGGGACAAGGATGGAGAAGCAGATGGGCGCTTCTCCTGAGTGAGGCTGGGAATTGAACCCGGGACTTCCACATGCCTGGTGGACGCTCTACCGCTGAGCCAACCAGCCAGGGCCCTTAATTTATTGTTAATGCTGACAATAAATGCTTTTGGAAGTAACTTGGACGTGCCAGTTTGCAAGTCACATAATAAAATCTTTCATTAAAAAGAGAAAGAAACGAGAGTACAATGATGGCTGCCAGTACCTGGGGTGTGGGGCGCATAGGGAGGTGTTGGTCAAAGGGCACCGCCTCCCATTGATAAGTTCTAGCAATCTAATGTACAGCATGGTGATTATAGTTAACAATTCTGTATTATATACCTGAAAGTGGCTAAGCAAGTAGCTCTTAATCTTCTCTCCACAAAAAAAGAAATGGTAATTATATGACACGATAGAAGTATTAACTAATGCTACTGTACTTATCATTATACCATATCCAAGAGTATCAAATCAACACATTGTACACCTTAAACTTATACAGTGTTATATGTCAGTTATATCTCAATAAAGCTGGGGATGGGAATTAGACACTGTATCTTATGTGAGCACTCACCATTGCCTAACAACCCGAATACATTTGCTCTCCAGCTGGCTCACCTGATCTGTGGCTACTCTTCATGTTTTCCTCCTTGCTTCTCAAGCTTCCAGCATCCATACTACTTCCTCCCTCTTGGCTGAATATACTGCTCACAAAAATTAGGGAATGTTTCAAAATGAATATGAAGCGATAAAAAAAAGAAGCATTTGATATTTTTTATTTAACAAGAACATCAGAAAAGCCAACAAGTCAAAGAAAGTTCGATTATGCAAATGAGATGCAAAACCAACTTTTATTTCATTGGTGAAAAATGCACTGTACAAAAAGCTGAAAGCACTGGAATGTCTGTACGTTCCCTGATCCCCTAATCTTTGTGAGCAGTGTATTTTCGCAAGTAGGTAAAAACAACTGGAGAGGACGCCTCCTTGTAGGACCAGCACCTGTGCCCCATGTGCCTTCCTCTTACAGCAGGTGGGAAAGTACCTGTTACTAAGACCAACCCCTCCACTCTGCCCCATCCTCCTACTGAGTCAAAGGTTTGGTTCCTAAAATTCACCCCTCTCTCTCCTGTGTCATTAGTTTTCCTCTGTTACTGAATAACTTCCATCTCCACATAAATATGCAGTAAAAATAAATAAATAAAACAAAATAAAAGCCCCCGGACCTCTTGTTTCTGTTCAGTGCTCACATCCTCTCTCTGCACTCTTTCAGAGCAAAGGTTTTCGAGCAATCGCTAGTCCTTATTTTCACTTTCTCACTTCCCACTCTCCAAAACAGCTCCTGTCAAGGTAGGCAAAGTCTTTATGTTGGCAACCTTGCCGTGCCCAATGGCTTAGTCTCCGGTCTCGTCTTACTGGGCCTCTCCGCAGCATTTTGCACAGAAGATCACTCTTTCATTCTTGAAACAATCTTTTCGCTTGGCATTTGGGGCACCACCTGCTCAAATTTGTCTCAGTGACATCTCCTTCATCTATCAGGGCTGCTCCTCCTCCACTCAACCACTGTGATCTTGAGAGAGCAAGCATCAGGCCCGGGCCACCTTCTCTTTCCTATTTATGTTCAGCTCCCTGGTGATGTCATTCAATCTCAAGTCATCAAACACCTTCAAATTTTCATTTTAGCCCAATCCTTCCCTATGAACTCCAGACCTGCGTATATAGCTGTCTTACTGTGTTTCCTTCAGGGAATTAAATAGGCTTTCCAAGTAAAATATGTCTGAAAACAGTTGATTCCCTCCTCCATCACCTTAAAATCTATTTCTCCCAACATTTCTCACCCTCAGTAAAGAGCACCAACATCTACCTACTTTTTCAGGTGAATAGTAATTCTTCATTCCTATTCTCCCCCATTAGTAAATCCCTCTGCAAGTTCTGATTGTTCAACCTTCCAAACGACAAAAAGGTTATCTACTTCTCAACATTTTTGTTGCTACAACCCAACTCTCAGCCACCCTTTTCTTTTACCTGAACTACGGTTTTCATTCTTATATCTCTGAAATTCATTCTATATTCCACAGCCATTAAGATTTAAAGACAAGAAAAAAGTAAGTCACATTATGTCTCACCCTTGTTCAAACCCATTCAATGGCTTCCCATCACACTCCAAATGAAATCCACACTCAGTGTCACAGTGGACAAAGCTGGAAGAATCTAGTCCCTGCCTACCCGCCTTTGCCATGTCACTTAACTCACCGAGCTCCACATGGACCTTTGTATTGTTTGTCAGGCAAGCTCTTTGTTTCAGTCACAGCCTCTGTGCTCACTATTTCCCCTGCCTGCATCTTTCCCTCCAGACCTTCACAAGGCTTTCCTGTGCTCTAATATCACCTCCTCAGAGAACTGTCCCCAGACTCCTCCATAAAAAAAACATTGCACTGCATCTTTTCCCCATGCTATGTTTTTGTCACAGGCTTATCCCAGTCTGAAAGTGTACTACCTCTTCACTTATTTACTGATAGTCTCTTCCACTTGGGCTTTTTCTGTTTTGTGCAAAGCCATATTCCCAGTGCCTGGATTAGTACCTTGTACACAGTGGTTGTCAATAAATATTTATGGGATGAATTTCTATATTTACCTGCATTACCCAAAAGACACTAGAAAGAGTCATTCTATCCTTTTTCCACTCAAGCCAGTCTCTTCTCCCCCACCACCCCACACAGGTCATCAAATCCTTTAGAATCTACTATCTCAATATCTCTTAAATCCTTTCTCTTTGTCACACCTACTCTCACTGCTGCAAGTATTTGTCCACTTTCAACAATTTTACTGCACCAACATAAAAAAAATTTTCTTCTAACACATGGCTTTATTGCATCTTTAAAATATCACAAATAAGTCTGAGGAATCATCCAGCATCTTCTATTTCTCTAACTGGACAACTTAGATCTTATTCATCAGCCTGCTGAATGGTTCCTTTTTTGGAAGCATAGACACCATCCAAAAATTTTCTGATATCCTTGTTTTTAACTGCTGTGGCTTACTGAATCAAAACTGCTGAATTTGATACCAGTTCAATGTTATTTCCTTCAAGAGACAACTCATGTTTCTGGGCTTAAGATACTGAACAAGCAATGCCTGACCTCATCTGAACCCTGCAGATAAATTTTTTGCCCAAGAAATTTCTGATTTCAACAAAAGAAACATTCTCCTGAATAACCACATTGATGGGGTAGTGAACGCACACAGACCTCGCCTTGTAACTAAAACCCAGTGGAATGCCCTTGATCACGTTCTGCATGTGACTACAGACGATGCGACCTATTTCCTGTTCCTTTCTGTTTCCCCGTTTGTTAGCCCACAGCCTCTTCTTTTTCTTTCCAAGGAGACTGAGTTCTGCATTGATGTGATCGAAGTCTCTCCACAAGGTGCCTCTGGGGCCCTTCACAGTAACTGCGTGTCCTTCAGAGTGAGGTCCACATTTCCTGGGATGGGACAGTCTGATTGCTGAGAATGGTCTTCACCCTCGCCATAGATGTGGCAAGCAGAGTGCAGCAACCTTTGAAGCTGGTCTTTCTGCCCCTAATTTCCAGCTTCCCCCCAATTTTTTCCCCACAGGACTTCCAGAGTGGTCTTCTTAAAACATAAACCTGGTGGTGGTTCTCTTCTGCTCAAGAACCGTCAGTAGCTCCCATCCTCTGATAAAAGAGGTCAGCACTCCTCAGTTGGACACAAGCTAGAGCTGGGCTACATTTCCAACCTTGTTTCATGCCACTGCCTGTTCCACTCACCCCCACACTCAGCACCCTACCTCCTGCAGTTCCCGAACAGGCACGTTCTTTCACTTACACTGTTCCGTCCACCTGAGCACCTTTCCTTTTCTCTTCACCTGGCTAAGTGCCGCTGAGCCTCTGAGGTTAAGTGCAAAGTCACCTGTTGGCGTCAGCCTGCAAGGTTTCGGTAAGCATGCATCAGCCTGTGTGCTCAAAAAGCCATTCCTATGTAGCATGTGTTCGTTTTATACGAATGTTTCATTCAGTCACTTAGTTATACAAAGAATAAATTCTTATTGAGCAACTACTATACTCTAAATCAGCAATTTTCAACCTTTTCTTTTTATTTCATGGCACATATAAACTAATTACTGAAATTTCTGCAGCACACTGGAAAATATATTTTTTTGCCAAACTGACAAAAAATAAGTGTAATTTTTATTCATTCACACTATAAATGGCTATAGTTGTGTTGGCTGTTGCCATTTTTTTTTTTTATTTGATAATCTAAGGGAAAGAGGTCAGTGCCCCTGACTAAATAGGCAGGTAGCGCACGTTTTAAAAATCCTTGCCCATACCAGTGTCCCTGTGGTGGCCTACGGCAGAAAACCGCTGCTTTAGGTACTATTCCAGGTGCTCCTTAGATTGGGATTAAGCGGTTGGATATAGAACAGACAAAATATTTGCTCTTAGAAAGCAGAGGGGAGACAGATAATGAAAATAAATAAGTAAAATGCCACAGCATGGTTAGACGATGAAAAGTGCAATAGAAGAAAATAATTGCAGGAAAAGGCAAAGGATGGCTCCCAATAGGAGCTACAATAGTGAATAGGGGAGGGAGGAGAAGCCTCCCTGAAGTGACATTTGCATAACAGCCTGAAGGAGGTGAGGAGGAGCCCCGTGGGCCTCTGGCAGCTGACGGGCAAGCATTCCAGGACTATGAAATAGCAAGGGGAGAGCCATGAACAGACTGGGGGTCTTGGCCTGGTTTAGAAAAACAGAGGGGCATGGCCAATATGTTTACATGGGACCTTCTGTCTCAGGTGTGGAGAGTGGAGGACAGTTAGGAGGCCTCTGCTAGAGTCTAGGGCTGAAGGATACGGGCAGGATGGTCTTTCCCACTGGACTGTGAAGGGCTTGAGAGCTAGAACTAACTCCCGTTTATGTTTGAATGGTCAGCTGCTGGCACTATGCCCAATATACAACACAGCAGGCACGCAGGGACATTAAATAAACGAACGACCCAAGTTGTTCAATCAAGATCCTCGGGCTCCGGAAGTCAGTGCTGTTTGTCTTTCTAGGGCCAGATTCTGCAGGATTTGTTTCAGTGGGCAGACTTTGTTTTCTGTTTTTCCTACTTGAATGGCCCATAGGCCACATTCTGAGGACAGCGTGGGTGTTTGCACGAGGGCCAACGGGACTAAAGTTTGATTGTGAAATTGTTTTTTAAATTATCTTTGGACATTTTAAACATTACAAAAATAATAAGTAAAATTGACGTTATTTCTCCAAGGCAGGTTATCAAGACCAAGATTCCAGGAGCAACTTCGAACACAGTCAAAAGTTGTTTACCTCCTAAGTCCAGCCTCTGACGGTTAAAAAAAAAACAACCCACCTTCCTGGTTCTAATTTAAAGATCAAAGAGAAAAAAAAACAATTTTCTAAAAAAAAAAAAAAATCCAAGCAACATTTGGATAAGCTAATTGAGAAGGATTTATGAGCATGGCAATGAATTTTTTTAAGACAGGGGAAGACACGGGGCTCATTGAAAAACTGGGTGATTCTATGGGCTCCCAGAGTTGTAAGCCTTCAATAAGATAACATGCCTAACATGCCAGCACCAGGCTCACCATAGTGGCACTCAGGACAGGTCTGTGCATCTTCCCTTCAACATTCCCTTTGCTGTTTGCCACAGTCCCAGAGGTTCCCCATCCACCAGTCCTCACACGAAGGACAAGATCACCTTCCTAATCTGGTAATAAACAAGGCCACCGTGTGACTTTCATGGGCTCCTTCCTCATAATACCATCGAAATTAAAAATTATTTTTGAAATAACTTTACTTTACAACATTTTTTTTTATTTTAGGCAAAATATAAAAGTTTTTCATTGACCTGAAAATTCTCTGCTGTCAGACAAAAATAAAAACATTTTTTAACCCTAAAAGTTTATTTTTTTCCTTCTGATTAAAAAAAGAAAAGAAAACATTTTTATGGTTCCTTAAAAATACTGTGGATCCCAGGCATTGTGGTCGAACGAGAGAGAAAAAAGTGAAGCAACTTAAAGCTGCTTGAGAAAGGGGGTCTTCATCCTATGGGAAATTGCACTTGTCCCCCCCCCCCAATGGGTTTTCCCAGCTCCTTGACCCATTCATTCCTTCTAAAGGGCTGACAATATAAGATTTGTCCCTTGAAACAAAAGGAAAACAAGGGGGTGGTCTGTGGCAGTGACAGTAAACATCAGCTAATGTGAACCAGAGCGGAGGTTCCTCTAACGAGGAAACTAACCATTACCAGGTGCGCAAGCCCAGGCCTGGTGTCAGTCCTGCCCCAGGGCCATCGGTAATGAATGCTGCACAGCCTCTCCAGACTGTCCGGGAAACCACCCATCCCCCGCCCAACCTCAGGGGCCTCCAGGTCACTGCTAATAAGGGCCAATGCAGTGATGGCCAACGAAACTGAAAGACTGAGCCTGCTTTGGGGGACAGGTGATTCCTGGACAATCAAGGCATGTTGAAGAGATTAATTGACCGATGGAGAGTGGGGGGACCATCTACCAATGTTTCCTATAGGACTGGGCTACCCTCAGCTACCAGGGAATGTCATGAATTAGGGCTTCAGAGGAGGGACAGTATGAACAGAGACTTCTGGGACTGAGCTAACTAATGTAACCTTTTTTAACCTTCCCAAAGGTCTCTGGAGGTCACTTTATACCCTAGAGTGACTCACCAACATTCTTCTTACCCAGGCTCTTTTCCCAGTATTCCCAGGATAGAACAGTGAGGAAATAGTAAAAATAGGTTGTTCTACTAATAACTCATCTAATCTTTTCATTTTAGTTTTCTTGTTTTACAACCAGTTTATTAACGGTAGGCATGATACCTATTCATTCTTTCAACAAATGTTTATTAAGAACCTGCTACATACCAGGTACTGTTCTAGGCACTTAGAATATAGCAGTGAACAAAATAAAGACCCCCTACCCTTATTCAGCCGACATTCTCATATGGAAAATAAATGAAAACAAACAAACAATAACATAACATGACATATATTGTCTTTAAAAGGACAATGTTAAGAGATGCACTAGAGATAGAAAGAGCACTACTAATTACTGCCAATTATTAAACACTTCCTGATTCATGTGTACTAAAGTGTGAAATTGGATGTACAACTTAGAATCAATTACATAAGGTAAATAAATTATATAGTATATTAGAAGGTGATTATGAGAAAAAAGAGTGGAACAGGCAGAGAGGGCGAATGGCAACACAGAGCAGACTTGAAGGAGGTGGGGCTGTTAAAATTTTTAAAGACTATTTTTTATCGCACTTTTAGGTCTATGATTAAATTAAGAGGAAGATTTAGAGATTTCCCATAGACCCCTTCCCGCACACCTGCATAGCCTCTTTAATTATTAACTGCACTCACCAAAATGATATATTTGTTCCAAGGACAGGTCTACCCTGACCCATCATAATTGCCCAAAGTTTGTTTACCTTGGGGTTCACTCTTGGTGTTGTACCTCCTATGAGTTTGGACAAATGTGTAATGACACGTATCCATCATTATAGTATCCTGTGTTCCACCTGTTCATCCCTCCCAAGCCCTGGCATCCACTGCCTTTCTATTGTCTCCCTAGCTTTGTCTCTTCCAGAATGTCATATAGTTGGAATCATGCAGTATGTAGCCTTTTCAGACTGGCTTCTTTCACTCAGTCATATTCATCTACGTTTCTCCTATGTCTTTTCACAGCTTGATAGCTCACTTCTTTTTAGGGCTGAATAATATTCCATCTACCATTTTTTGGAAACAGCTTTATTGAAATATAATTTACATATCACAAAATTCAATGAATTTTATGATAAATTTAAATTTTTGAGTTATGCAAACATTATGTAATTGTTGTAGAACACTTAACATGAGGTTTATCCTCTTAATTTTTTTAAATATATTGTATGTTATTATTAACTATAGGTGTTATATTGTAGAGCAGACTTCTGGAACTTATTTATTTGGTATAATTGAAGCTTTATATTTGTTGAATAGCAACTCTCCATTTCCGCCTTTCCTTAGCCCTTGGCAACCACCATTCTATTCTCTAGTTCTATGAGCTTGACTATTACATAGATGGAGTCATGCGGTATTTGTCCTTCTGTGACGGGCTTCTTTCACTTAATATAATGTCTTCAACATTCATCTATATTGTTTCATATAATAGGATTTTCTTCCTTTTTAAGGTTGAATAATATTCCATTGCATGGTTATACCAGCTTTTCTTTATCTATTCATCCAGCAATAAACCTTTAGATTGTTTCTACATTTTGGCTATTGTCAGTAATGTTTTAATGAGCACGGGTGCACAAATACTGCTTTGACATCTTGATTTTAATTCTTCTGAAAAAATATTCAGAAGTGAAATTGCAGATTGTATGGCAGCTCTATTTGTAAATTTTTGAGGAACCTCATACTGTCTTTCCCTGTGACCACATCGTTTTGCATTTCCACCAACAGGGCAAGCGTTCCAATTTCTCCACATTCTCCTCATCACTTGTTATCTCTTGATTTTTTAAAATAATAGCCATACAAATAGGTGAGAGGTGATATCTCATCGCGGTTTTGATTTGTATTTCCCAATGATCAGTGATGTCGAGCATCTTTTCATGTACAAGTTGGGATAGTGCCTGTTTATTGAAACTCCATGAGTTCCTTGGGGCAGAGATCATTTTGTTCACTGCTCTGTCCCCATCAGTAAGGTGTCTGACACATAGTAGGTAATGAATAAGCCAGGCACCTCACAGATACTACTTCCAAATTCTTATCACATGCTCAGAAGCAGGCATTATCACTTTTCTTTTACAAATGATGAAGCTGAGACTTAGAAAAATTAAATAATTTTGTGTGAGGGCACACAGTCAAGTAGGGAGGATCTAGGACTCAAATCCAGGTCCCTCGGATATTACAATGCAGACCTTCCCTCTATCCTCACTGGCGTCTCTGCTTCTGGCTATTGTAATATCCACGTAGTGCAAAAACCAAAGGCAAATTAGGACAACAGGCAAGCAAGGCCTCTGGATAAAAACCAGACTCAGAAACCAGAACAAAACCTCTGGGAATAGAAAACCCAATCTATTGCCTGGGAAATGTTGTATTGTGCAGAATTGTATGCGTTTGGCTTGTTACTTCAGATCTCAAGTTCTAGCTACCTTCACTTTAAAATCTATTATTTAAGAGAATTTAAACTCCTTGCCTCAAAAGAGATAATTTATATATATATTAAAAATAAAAACCTTTTTCCTGTTAAACAGTTTAACCCAAACCGGAAGAACACTGTTAAAAATAAATGTACATACTTTGATATTTTACAAAGCATAAGGCCAAGTCACAACAGACGCAGAAGTCTACCACGATCTTCCTAGGACGCAGTAAAACATCCTAAGTACAGAAAATCAACTTGGGTAAAACCTGTTAAGCCAATATTGGCTTAATTCAAAATTACACTTAACTTGAAACAACTGGGTTTTTTTTCCTCAGCCAACTGGTTATCCTATTGTTCTTTAATAAAAACAACAGAAAGTCCAAATTCAAAGTCAATTTCTCCCCCAGGAAAGCCCTGTTTCATATTAACAAGGCTCTACTGGACACCAACCACTCATGTTCTGAGCTGGGGATGCCGTCACCATTTGGGGGCCCAACACCATCAGTGGTTAGGTAAGGTCCCTGAAAGACTTGGAATTTTGCTTTCAAAACTTGGTCTGAACAAACCAACCTTTGGGGTGATCTTGGCACAGATCAGAATTTACAAGTTCCAAACGCCTCTGCCGGTTTGCTTCACTCATAACTTGCTCAGGGGAATACCTTCAATGGCTCCTCTTATATCAGTAGCCCATATTTTTTTCTTTTTCTTTTTTTTTTTTTTTTTTTTTTTTTTTGTATTTTTCTGAAGCTAGAAACCGGGAGAGACAGTCAGACAGACTCCCGCATGCGCCCGACCGGGATCCACCCGGCACGCCCACCAGGGGCGACGCTCTGCCCACCAGGGGCGATGCTCTGCCCCTCCGGGGCGTCGCTTTGCCGCCAGAGCCACTCTAGCGCCTGGGGCAGAGGCCAAGGAGCCATCCCCAGCTCCCGGGCCATCTTTGCTCCAATGGAGCCTTGGCTGCGGGAGGGGAAGAGAGAGACAGAGAGGAAGGGGGGTGGAGAAGCAAATGGGCGCTTCTCCTATGTGCCTTGGCCGGGAATCGAACCCGGGTCCCCCGCACGCCAGGCCGACGCTCTACCGCTGAGCCAACCGGCCAGAGTAGCCCATATTTTTTATTGCAAGAGTATTTCCTTGTATGAGATTACTTATACAATGTCCACTTACCCATTTTTTGTGTTGGGGGACTTTTAGGCTGCTCCCAGTTTTGAGATGTTATGAACAAAGTAGTGGCTGCCAGGCAGGGGCTGGAGGAGCAGGGAGTGGAGGTGGCACTAGGGACTGCGTCTCCCCCAACTTCGTATGTGGAAGCCCTAGCCTCCGGTGGAACTGTAAGTGGAGGCAGTAATGAAGGTTAAATGAGGTCCTACGGGTGAGGCCCTGTTCTGATAAGATTAGTGTTCTTATCAGAAAAGACGCCAGAGAGCTCCTGCTTCAACCTAGTCAGAGTTCTCACCAGAACCTGGCCTCGTTGGCACATGGATCTCAGACTTCTGGCCTCCAGAACGGCGAGGAATCAATGTCTATTGTTTAAACTGCCCAGTCTGTGGTATTCTGCTTTGTCAGTGCTAGCAGGCTAAGACCGGTAGATTGGGGATGAGCAGGTTATTGACTAGAAAGGGACACACAGGAACTTCTCACACAGGCTGAAGGGAGTGTTCTGTGCTGTGATCTGAGCAGTAGCTCATGGGTGGATACACAGGAAAATAAATTTACCAAACTGCCCATTCCAGATTTGTACATTTTCGTGTATGTAAACTTTACTTAAACTGAAAAAGGGCCTCTTACCCCAACCTTCCCCTACTGTGTTGCTGTTTGGGCTGATGTAATAAAACACCGTAGACTGGGTGACTTATCAACGACAGAAATAAACTCCTCACTCTTCTGGAGGCTGGAAGACTGAGATCGGGTGTCATCAAGAACGTTCAGTGCTCTCTTCTGGGTTGCGGACTTTTTGTGGTACCCTCATAGAGCAGAAGGGGCCAGGAAACTCTCTGGAACCTTTTTCATAAGGGCACAAATACCACTCATGAGGGCTCCATCCTCATGACCTAAGAACTTCCCAAAGGCCCCAGGTCCTAATACCATCACACTTAAGGGTTAGGATTTCAACGTATGGATTTTGGAAGGACACAAACATTCAGACCATAGCACCAAAGGAACCTGGGTTTCAAAAAGATAACAATATGTAAAGTCATAATGTCTTTGAATAAGCCTGGTAGGGGAGGAATAAACATATTACGTGTATTTATCCCTGATGTACTTAGATACGTTTTTGCATGTACGTAATAAACAACTTTGGGGATTATGCAAATTGCCCTAGATCCAACAACTGCCAAATGGCAGACCGGGATTCAGACTCACGCTGCTGACCTCAGGCCCATACCCCTTTCACTAACCACACTGGGATTTCACTGCGAACCCCTCAGCTAAAGATGTGCAAGAAGGACACCCTGAAACGTCCTGAGGCTGCACAGTGACCGGGGAGCCTGGGCCCAGAGCCCGAGTCACCACCGCTGAGGGACAATTCTGTCTGCTCTGCCCTCGGAAGGACGCTGAAAAGAGGGCGCGCGGAAGGAACAGGCAGCTTGGAAGCCAACGGCTCTAGGAGAGGAACCGGACAAGCAGCTGGGCAGCGGAGCCAAGAACAACAGGAAGCTCCCGCCGCACCCCTGCTCGCTGCAGCCCTGGCCTGGAGACCCGGGGTTATTTTCTCCAAAGGGCCTTCTGCAGATGTTACATAAACAAAACCTCCATTGACTGCAGTTGTGGGCCTGGCCAAAAATAGCCCACAGGCTTCCCCCCAACCCCACAGTTGCTCCTCCACCCGTCAAGGGCCCCAGCTTGGACGAGCTGCTTCCCTCCGTGACCACACATGCAGACCTCCCTCTGCAGCACCCCGGGAGGTTGCCCAGGGCAGCGAAAGGCAGGGCTTGTTTGTTTTCCCTGGCAGGTCCATGCAAGGTGTCCCTCTAACACCTTTGGTGGCTACTGGGCCAAGGGCCTTGTCTCCTCTTAAGAGGGAGGTAGGAAACAGGGTCCCAGAAATGGTTGGGTTGGCAGGATGAGACCTCTCTCTCTCTGACTATTTCTGCTACCTTTGTGGATGGAGGTTGAATGAGATCCCCAAAGTGAACTCTCCAGGTAAGAACATGAGGCTGCCTTGTCAGGGATTTGGGGGGTTGGGGAGGAGGTGGGGTTGAGCTTGATTTAGTGATTGAAAGACTCTTCTCCCAACTCTTTCTCTGAGCTCCTGTACGTTTCCCTGACCCCATTCACTGTTCATCTTCATTTTGCAGAAAACCAGTCCACTGTGGACATCTGGAGAGTCACAGAGCTGTGACACAGCATGGGGTCAGCCTAGGCTTTACCCCTTCAACACAGGTTCCTGAAAACCTTTTACAATTCTACCCCCCTCCCCCCGCAGCTGCCTGCACTGCCCTAGAATCTTAACTCATATAAAGCAAAACAACATCAATAACGATAAAAGATATTTGTTAAATATTTACTGTGTGCCTGATACCATGCCAAGCATTTTGTGCATTTTGTTTTATTTAATCTCCATTGAACAGCCCGATGAGGCAGGTACGACTATTACCTCCAGGTTACGGGGGGAGGAAACTGCTGTTGGAAACACCACAGCAGAGGTGAGCACAGACACAGGCCCGATGGGCTAGTTTCCGTATCTTAACCACGGCATCACACGCCCGGGAAAAAGTCAGCAGGTCTTAGCGTGCCTCTCTTCCACCGTCTTTCCTCGTTCAAAGTCCTGTACCTGTTATCAGTGCAATTACACATAGTATATTGATCAACTAATTATCCAACCAGTATTTATTAAGTTCATTCTCTGGGCAAGATGATATCTGAGTCCATACCAGCAACCCCCCCGCCCCAAAGTATGATGTGTAATATGTGACTATTTAGCTCTTGTTAACAGTTGTGCTTTGGTTGTGAGAGGGTCTTGTGTTTTCCCAGGTTGGAGACCCCCAGAGCAGCTCTGCAGCCAGGACCCAGAGGGCCTGCAGCCTAGAGAAGGGAGAGTGGGGAGCAGTGGGGCACATGGGGAGCCGGGAGAGCACGCAGGACGCAGGAAAGGCCCCACTCGGCTGACGGCACCCAGGAACCCTGGCGTTCTGAGCACTTTAGCTCGGATCCAATCCTCTTCACTCTGGCGGCCTCCATTAGGCTGACTGGTCCCAGGGGTGCTCCGGGGTAACTCTCAGGCTCGAGGCAACTTTGCCCTTAGACTGAGTCAGCCTTCATTTGTCTCTAGAAAGAAGCCCCACCTCTCTGGGTCCCTACAGTTATAACCTTTATTCATTTGTTTTGTCTGTTCATTCATCCACCCACCCATCCTAGAAACATTTCTTCAGCATCCACTGTGTGCTAGTACTAGGCACTAGGGATTCAGAGGTGCCTTTAAACAGCAATGCGATACAGTCTTGCCTTCCAGGAGTTCGAGTTCTGATGCAGGGAGTAGAGAAGGACATCAGTTCTTGCGCAGAAGGATAAGGGCAGCGACAGATGTCATCTCGGGCTACAAAAGCTCAGGGTGGAGCTCTGCCTCCATCTTTGTGGGAGGTGCTGAGGGTGTGCGTGAGTGTCCCCGCTGTGCCCATACAGAAGGAAAGAGGCGAAGGCTTCCAAAGGACACGTGTGCCTCTCTTGATGTTTCCTTCCATGTGGAGCGAGCCCTCCACTAGAGCCCCACTCCTGGCCACTTGCCACCCCTTCATTCATCTCCCCAGGGGATGAGGGGTGACTTCTCTGATCTGTGAGTTTAGAACAGGGTGACTCAGTCATTCCCTAGTGGAACCCTTGCCTTCTGTTCCTCCATGCTATAAACTTCACAGAGGCAGGCTCTGCCGGGGAGATGCTGCTTGTAACTGGATGAGTTCAGCATGGCAGGGGAGACCAGCAAGCCCACGTGGCTAGCATATTTAAAGTCCTGTACAATCTCCCCACCCAGCAGAGGCATACTGTGGAGCAGGGGTCCCCAAACTTTTTACACAGGGGGCCAGTTCACTGTCCCTCAGATCGTTGGAGGGCCAGACTATAAAAAAAACTATGAACAAATCCCTATGCATAGTGCACATATCTTATTTTAAAGTAAAAACACAAAACGGGAACAAATACAATATTTAAAATAAAGAACAAGTAAATTTAAATCAACAAACTGGCCAGTATTTCAATGGGAACTATGCTCCTCTCACTGACCACCAATGAAAGTGGTGCCCCTTCTGGAAGTGTGGCGGGGGCCGGATAAATGGCCTCAGGGGGCCACATGCGGCCCGCGGGCCGTAGTTTGGGGACCCCTGCCGTGGAGACACTGCAGGCTCAGTGCAAAAAAGTGAACATCGCAGTAAAAGGAATCACACAATATTTTTTTTGTTTCTCAGTGCATATAAAAGTTATACTATATTAAGAGTATAAAAGAATTATGTCTAAAAAAATAAACCAAGGTATATCCTTAATTTAAAATACTTTATCGCTAAAAATCACTCGACCCTGTTAGAAAAAATGGTACCTATAGACTCGCCTGACATAGGGTTGCCATAAACCTTCAATGTGTAGACAATGTGGTATCTAAGAAATGCAATAATCTCCATTTGCCTGACTCCTGTGACAGGGAAGAAAAGTGTTACTTATCGCACCTCCCCAGACCCCAACGTAGACAATGTTTACGCTAAGTCTGGGTGGGCGTGTACAAGTGTGTGACCGGGGTGGACTCACCACTCTGGCTCAGCTGAGAGTAAGCTTCATTCGTGTGTGGAACTGAGACCAGGAGGACCCTGAGATCTGCAGAGAAAAGAGACACATTTTCAGTCACTCTCACTGCCTCCTCTCCTGCCTTAGATCTTCCTGTTGACCCAGCTCGGCAGTGGGAGGAAAAAGAGAACACAGGGTAAAAAAGAAGCAGATCTGGATTGTCCTGTCTTCGAGTCTGTAGGAGTGCAGCAAAGGTCGAGACTAAGCTTTGGTCCAAGCCTGGAGTCCCCACCGATGTCCCCAATCAGACTCTCCGGACAGCTGCCCGCTTTCCTCTCGGTCTGCCCTTATTTTTGGAAGGGCCCCTTTTGTAAACGTGTCTTGGCTTGCCTTTCTGGAACACTCTGCCCCGTTGTTTCTCATGCTTGTTGACTTCCTGTGGAGCTGAACTTGGGATCGTATCTGTCCCTACGAGAAAACAGTGTAACCATATTATCCTGCACCTTTTGGAAGGCTGCTCGGGATTACTGCCCCTTTTCTCTCAGAACCCAAGTTACTGATGCACAAAGAGCAGCAAACCACCAAAAAAGGACTGAGAAGACCCAGAGGGCCCCACTCATGCACCCCTTAGTGTTTTCACCTCAGGGAATACTGACACTTCACTGACTGTGTCAGTTAGTGCCTGGTAACCGGGTTGTTTCTCCTCCAGTTTTGTGAACACAGAAAGCTCAGAATGACTAATCGCCCAGTAGAGGGAGCTCCATTAAACAAGTTTCCTAAGCTGAATGATAAAATACTTTCCATTGAGCAAGCTGTGGCCCTGTGTATATATACCTTGGAAGCTCCATCTATCAGTGAGGTGGTTGCCTAGTCTAAAGCTCTGAGCCAGACAGAGCAAAGCTTTGGCAGGGTAGGATCTTGGGTTTTGTGGCCTCCCAGGATTGTGCATCTTGCTTCCATCAGCAGAGCTTGGTTTGGGCTCCAAGTGACAGTTGCCACAATTAGACAGGCTGGCAGATTCCATAGCAGGTTCTGGCTCCAGCGCGGGCAGGGAGACGGGCGATCCCGCTGACCCTGCACTCACACACCAGGCCGGGCTGCTCGCGTTCACGGTCTCTGGAGAGGGGGCCTGTGTCAGAGAAACCTACGATGTCATGGGTTTGTCAGCAACAGGCTTTAAGGGCAGAGGCTGACACAGAGATGCCGTCATAGGAGAATGTTTCACAAGTGTTTTCAGCTTGTGTTCACCTACTCAACCTAGCTCCCGGTGGGGCCTTGGACTGCGCTAGATTCAAATCCTGGGTGGCTTTTGTTAAAGACCTTTGTTGAATAAACCTGTGACCGAGACAGTCATGAAGTGTGGGAAATAACAAGCAAAAGTAGCATGTGTGTTTGGATTCACGTGAGAACAGGAATTATGAACAGTGTTTGGAGGTCAGGAAAGATACCTATGGCAGAGACAGGAGAGCCGGCACAAATGAGGGCTCAGTCACTCCCAGTTAAAAACACAAGCAAATCTCTTGGGAAAGAAGAAGGAAACAAGATGGTACCTGAGAAGGCCAGGGCTGCCATGACAAAATACCACAGACTGGGTGGTTTGAAAAACAGAAAATGATTGACTCACAGTCCTGGAGGCTGGACTCCAAGATCAAGGTGCCGGCGGTGGGGCCCCTCGAGGCCCCTCTCCTTGGTTTGCAGGTGACCACCCTCCCGCCCCCTCTGCCCGTGGCAACCCCTTCGTGCACTGGCGCTCCTGGTGTGGTCTTCTTATAAGGACACCCGTCTCTAACAGCCTCATTTTGACCTTATTAGTCACTTCTTTAAAGACCTCATCTCCAAATACAGTTACACTCTGAGGTATTGGGGGTTGTGACTTCAAACATGACTTTTTTGGGGGGTTACACAGTTCAGCCCATAACCCCATGAATGTCTATAACAAAGAAATTGTACTGATCACCGTAAGTAGTGCTAATTGTTATAACAGATAAATCCTGAAGTCTTAGAACTCAACACAATAAAAAGTGTATTTCTCACTCACATCAAGTCCCTTTCAGCCAGTTAGAGATTGTGGACAAAATGCAGTCACTAAGGGACTAGCTGCCCTCTTCAACACATGCTGTGTCCAAGGACACTCTGGAGTGAGAAGTTAGGAGGAAAGTGTGAAGAAGGCACATAACTCTTAGTCGCTTTGACCCAGAAGTGTCACATCTCTTCCAAGAGCTATGTCCCCAGCTGGATGAAAGGGGTTTGGGGAAAGCAGTTGTGTCTAAGCCCAGGAGGGGAAGTGGGTTGAAACATCTAGTCAGTCTCTGCCACAGTTATGAACACAGCTAGGCCAGTCTCAAGTTCAGAGATGGGCCAGTTGTTCTGGGGACTGGTGAGCAGGTACTGGAAAGTCAAGCGAACATGTCTGAGGATAACAGCGTTAAGGGACCTTTCAAGGTTCCCGAAGCCATGATGAAACTTGGTCTCCAGTGGTGTGCCCCAGCCTTTCTCGTGTCACGGCACATATAGAAACGATCATTCTTGTGCTGAGAATTAGACTATGGATGAGGCTATCCAAGGCCAGAGGTGATGGTCCAGGAGGCTCCTGCCACTCCAGGAGGCCATCTGGCCATGGTGAAGCCTGAGGATCATATTCCAGTAACCTGTTCGCATCATAGTACGATGCTGTGCCTTTCAGGGGGAACTGTGTAGTCTAGAGAACAAAGCAGGTGACATGTATTCTGTGAAGACAAACCAGTAGTGAGATTCAAATAATTTAACAACCGGTTCTCTGCGCTAATGACCATTAAGTATAAAAAAGCAACATACCGAAAGGTAGTTTATTATTTCACGCATTTCATACTTAAATAAGAATAAGAAAAGAGGTACACAAAACTAGATTATAAGAAAGAGTTTTAAAATATTAAGGGAAAATATTAAATAATACCTGACAAAAAACAATAAAACTGTTATTTAAGATATTTCCATATTGCTTCTTGATTGGAATCCTCCCTTGCAATTCTTTTCATCTATGGACGGAATGAACATTACTCGAAGCACTTGGACTACGCTGTTGCGCAGATGAACATTGAAAAGAATAAAGAATGGCCTTAGCCAGTTGGCTTAGCAGTATAGCATTAGCCCAGTGTGTGGAAGTTCCAGGTTTGATTCCCAGTCAGGGCAAACAGGAGAAGCAACCACCTGCTTATCCACCCTTCCCCTACCCCCTTTTCTCTTTCTCTCTTCCCGTCCCACAGTCAAGGCTTGAACGGTTTGAGCAAGTTGGCTCTAGGTACTGAGGATGGCTCTATGGCCTCAGCTCAGGCACTGAAATAGCTCAGTTGCCTAGCAACACAGCCAGTGGCCCAGATGGGCAGAGCATCACTCCCTAGTGGGCTTGCCGGGTGGATCCCAGTCAGGGTGAATGCAGGAGTCTGACTCTCTACCTCTCAATGAATAATAAAAGAAAAAAGAAAAAAAAAAAGAGTAAGGAATGTAAATTTGTGATTTCCACATTGGGCAGTTGACCAAGTGCCCATCTTAGAGAGAAACCTGATTACAAGCGCCATTTAACAATCAGTTCACCGAACTAAAAAAAAAAAATTAGGTATCAGTTTTGCCAAAGCAGTGTGAACCGCTAAACCGCACAACTGGACAAAACCTACGGCCACCCATCATGAGATAAAATCCAAGAGGGAAATAGATGCTGTAAAAGCCAAGGGAAGCAGAATTCTCCTGAAGCACTCCATATGTGGTAAAGTACAGGGACTACAAACTCTCCCCTCATCTGGAGTCCGAATTCAGAGTGGGAGGGTCCCTCCTGGTGAGTGGGGCTAGTTCTATTATATCTGTAGCAACTCTTTCTCTCTCCTGAAGTAATTAACTAGGGGAGGGTGGCATTACCAAAGAAATTCAGATGCGGACATTAATACCCATCAGAAAACATAACAAAGGAGAAGAAAACACAATGTGGGTTCTTGAATATTTAATATAGGCTCCGAGTTACAAAATCTGTATTACACGCTGTCTTTGGTTTAGTTTAAATCATCTCCACTTTCAACTAATGAATATTTAGCTTTGTCTTTAAAAATCTCAGCTGCTGCTTACAAATAGTGGGGGAACCTACTTAGATGACAACATGTCAGAGAAGCTGGAGGCCAATTACAAAGCTCATACGCTTTGAATAGACATCCCACCCAAGGGAACAACTTGCACCCCTGTGACTATTGCACCATCACAGAAGCTTCGCAACGTTATCAGCCTTGGACATCGTATGTTACCGTTTCCAGGTAGCACTTAGAACTGATCCACAGTGTACCAGGAGATCAAATGGTGTTTCATCTGAAAAAAAGCAGCTCTTTCTCAGAAATTATTCTTGCTTTCCACGAAGTTATAAAAAATCAATTGGAGAAGGCTTTTATTAAGATTTTCAAAGCAAACAAATAGCTTTCAGGATACTATTCCAATACTTTGTCATGTTCTTTCTCCGTTTTCATTGGGTGTGGGAACGCTTAACCACACAGGAAGAAGTTGGTGGATTTGGAAAGTTGCTGAATTCTCGCATTTGGATCAATTCACATTAAACACTGACTGTTGTTTTATTAGCAAGTGAAGGATAAACATTAACTTATGCTGAGTGGAATATGGAAGAGTAGTCTCTCTTAGTCTAATGGTCCTGGAACAAATGAATGATTCCAACAAAAACTTGAGGAGAAAAACCTTTCTTGAAATGGGGTGGGACCAAATCATCCACGTAACAAATCCAGGATACCCACAAAATCCAGCCACAAAGATCACTGAATCCTGAGTTCTGCATACCACTAGGGGTGTGTGAAGTGAGCTTGGGCAGTCTAAAGATGAACGGTTTAACTTTAACAGTGCTGTGTTTAAATTAATATATGTTACAAAAAATATATCCGGTAGATATAAACCATGATGTCATCAATATTACCAAATAAGAATAGAGTAAGTATTTAAATTATAAGAAGGATGTCAATTAAAAATGTTGATTTCGGCCCTGGCCGGTTGGCTCAGCGGTAGAGCGTTGGCCTGGCGTGTGGGGGACCCGGGTTTGATTCCTGGCCAGGGCACATAGGAGAAGCGCCCATTTGCTTCTCCACCCCCACCCCTCCTTCCTCTCTGTCTCTCTCTTCCCCTCCCGCAGCCAAGGCTCCATTGGAGCAAAGATGGCCTGGGCGCTTGGGATGGCTCCTTGGCCTCTGCCCCAGGCGCTAGAGTGGCTCTGGTCGCAGCAGAGCGATGCCCTGGAGGGGCAGAGCATCGCCCTCTGGTGGGCAGAGCGTCGCCCCTGGTGGGCGTGCCGGGTGGATCCCGGTCGGGCGCATGTGGGAGTCTGTCTGACTGTCTCTCCCCGTTTCCAGCTTCAGAACTATAAAAGAAATTTTAAAAAAAGAAAAAAAATGTTGATTTCAATTATTCCTCATTACCCACGGATTCTGAACTTACGAATTCACCTACTTACTAAAATTTACTTGTAACCCCAAAGTGAATACTCACAATGTTTTCACGGTGATTTGCAGACAGGCAGATTGGCTGCAAACATGGGCGGCAGGACAGATACTTCCCAGTGGAGGCTGAGCAGGGTGACTCCCCGCTGTCTTGTTTCAGGTCCCATTCTGTAAACAAATCCCATGAATCATTCCAACAGAAACTTGAGGAGAAAAACCTTTCTTTGAAGAGAAAGAGTCCTTTTCGTGCTCCATTCGGTGACACATCTTTTTGTTGTTGCAATTTTTGTGCTTTTTTTGTAGGCAGTTCTGAAGCTCCAGCCAGTGTCCCTGAGCCCTGGAAGATGTGATGAGGCTGGGGAGAAAACACAGAACAGGTGCATTCAGATAAGCTTCCTCCAGGCAAGAATTGTGGGGCTATTGGCTGTGAGTTCAATGTTAATGAATGAACAATACATATTTTTTAAAATGTCTTTAAAAAGAAACAAACCTAAAATGAAATTATGTGTTCATCTGTTGATGAAAAGGTTGTGATCAGAGGCTCACAGGAACCTCGCCCTATATTCCCCCGGGGAGCAATGTTTCAGTACAGTGTGTCCGTAAAGTCATGGTGCACTTTTGACCGGTCACAGGAAAGCAACAAAAGATGATAGAAATGTGAAATCTGGCCCTGGCCGGTTGGCTCAGTGGTAGAGCGTCGGCCTGGCGTGCAGGAGTCCCGGGTTCGATTCCTGGCCAGGGCACACAGGAGAAGCGCCCATCTGCTTCTCCACCCCTCCCCCTCTCCTTCCTCTCTGTCTCTCTCTTCCCCTCCTGCAGCCGAGGCTCCATTGGAGCAAAGATTGCCTGGGCGCTGAAGATGGCTCTGTGGCCTCTGTCTCAGGCGCTAGAATGGCTCTGGATGCAACAGAGTGACGCCCCAGAGGGGCAGAGCATCGCCCCCTGGTGGGCATGCCGGGTGGATCCTGGTCAGGCGCATGCAGGAGTCTGTCTGACTGCCTCCCTGTTTCCAGCTTCGGAAAAATGAAAAAAAAAAAAAAGATGTGGAATCTGCACTAAATAAAAGGAAAACCCTCCCCATTTCTGTAGGATGATGTGGCAGCATGTGCGCATGCACAGAGGATGACATAACACCGTGTATACAGCAGAGCAGCCCACAGTCATGCCAGTCGAAATGTGGACGGTACAGAGGAAAGTTCAGTGTGTTCTGTGGCTCACTAAATTTGAATCTGTGACCAAAGAGCAACGTGAATATCGGCGCGTTTATAATGAAGCGCCACCACATAGGAATAACATTACTCGGTGGGATAAGCAGTTGAAGGAAACTGGCAGTTGAGTGGAGAAACCCCGTTCTGGTAGGCCATCAGTCAGTGTCGAGTCTGTAGAGGCTATACGGGATAGCTACCTAAGGAGCCCTATAAAATCTGTGCGTGAGCCCACATCGAACTGCACTGAATAGGTATGAAACTGGGAGAGTTTTCCTTTTCTTTGGTGCAGATTTCACATTTCTATCGTCTTCTGTTGCTTTCCTGTGACGGGTCAAAAGTGCACCATGACTTTATGGACACACTGTATTTGTTAATTGCCTGTGAATCGTTGCCAAGGTGGCTGCGTAGACAGCGCCATGTACCACACAGACTCCCTGTAAGGAAGGCACGCTGTCCAGCTGCTGGGAGTGTCATCAACAGACAGCCTTCAGCTGGCAGCTCCTTCAGGACCCCCTCAGCTGCAGGGTCTGCCCAAGGTCACGCTCTCCCCCAGTCCACCTGAGTTTGGTGGGGTATGGTGGACCCCCGCCTTCTCTGACCCTCTAAAGGGCAACCCCCCAGCCCCCCAACGCTGGCTGAGGGGTTTGTCAAGATCGCACTTTGACTTCTCCCCTATCCAATTCTGCTTCTCCCTCTTTGCCTTCACAGATGCTGATCCCTAATAAACACCTGCTATCTCAGCCTCCATTTCAGCTTGTTTCTGAAGAGTCCAGACTGCTATTGTGGTTCACAAATATGGCAAAATATAGAGAAGCACGTTACTAAGCTCCTCCCTCCTTCCTTCCTGCCCTGGACAGAGGTCAGACTACTTGCCCTCATCTTCCTGGTTGTGAACTCTCAGTCCATATCCAGACTCAGTTGCAGCTCTGCTCAAGGCCGCTTAGGACTGTTAAGTCCAGGTCCTGTTGGGGGACCCATTTGGGGAGATGAGTGGGGAAGGGCAGGGGACTGAAATCTAGCTTGAGCTCCTCTCACCAAACCTTGGCTCCTGGTGAGGGAACGCGTTGTCTGGGAGAAGGGGCGCCCATTCCGAACTTCCTCCCTGGAGTGAGTGGTTAGCAATGGCCAGGGCGGTCCTCCCCACACCCATGTGGCTGGAGTCCCCCCGTTCCCACTCCCGCTCTCTGAACCTTGGCTCCTGAGCAGTGCTGCCCTTGGCCTTCCCCTCTCACTTAGCATCCTATTGTTTGGGCTCCTTACTTGGGCCCAGCCTCTAATCCCTTCCTCCTCCAAGAGGAGGAGGTCTGATAGCTCAAGACAAAAAACACTTCAATTTCCCAGCCACCTGAAAGCTTTTCCCTTTCAGCTGCCGTGCTCACACCGGCAAGCTGGCTCCCATTTTCATTCCCTCCCTGCCTCTCTAAATCATGTGTGTTCAGCCAGCTAAAGTAGAGACAGCATTACATATCGCGGGGATGCACTTCCAAATGTCCCAGAGACGTTTATAAAAATAAGAGCTAATGTTTACTGGGATGGACTGCATGTTAAACACTCTACTGAGTGCTTTACATATTTTATCTCATTTAATCCTCCTAATAGCCCTAAGAGTTTGGTTTTAATATTTCCATTTAACAAGTGAGGAAACACAGGCTTAGAGAGGTTAAGTAACTTGCCTCACACCTAGGAATACGCAGAGTGAGGTTTAGGACACTGTTTGGATCTGGCTCTACAACTAAGGTTAGCTCTCTTGGGTGTATTGGCAGAGAAGACAGAAACAGCAGAGAGACAGCAGGAGCCAGGCAGACAGACTCTCCTTCCTTTGGAATCGGAGGGGAATAGTGCTCTCTTCTCCCCTTTAAAGGATTCAACTCAAGCCTAAAATTGTACCGGGATGAAGATCTGAGCATTTGAGTTTGGTTGGCTAACAGTGTGCCTAATAATGTATCATCCTTTAAAGACCATTTCCTCTGCACCTGCATCCAAAATGCATCCAGATTCAGTGTTTCAAGGAAAAATGACTCAGACCCTTTGTTTTGCTCTTTGTTGACCCACGCAGCCCACTGCTGAACCATGTCAGTTTATGGGTCGCAAGGCCTCTAGGGTTTGGGAGGATATAAACAGGGAGAAATGAGGCTAATAACTCCTGAACACTTGGTTTCTTGAAATTTCAGGGCAGGGGGTGAAACAAATAGTTGAAATTAAAGGTTAAACTTGGATTTCAATTGTAGGTTGCATCATTTCTTCTGGGAGAAACATGAAACTGACAGCTATCTGAATTTCTGCTTGGATGTTTTGGGATTCTTTGAAGGGTCTTCAGAAATAAGTTGGACCTCATCTCAAGATTCTTAGGGCTGAATCTTCTATGAAGACATAGTGATGGGCAAGACGACTCTTCTACTTCTCCAAAATTTCTCAAGAAGACCAGTTTCTGTTGGTGACTAATCTGATTTATTAACCCACCAATTAGAGACCCAAATGAGGATGTCTGAACTCATCTCTAAGAATTCTGGCAATGGAGCTGGGCCAGGTGGTGTGGCACAGTGAATAGAGCATTGACCTGGAACACAGTGGACCCAGGCTCGAAACCCCAAGGTTGCTGACTTGAGTGCAGGCTCACCAGCTTGAGTATAGGGTCACTGGCTTGAGCATGGGATCATAAACATGACCTCATGGTTGCTGGCTTTAGCCCAGAGGTCACTGGCTTGAAGCTCAAGGTCATTGGCTAGAAGCCCAAGGTCGTTGGCTTGAGCCCAAGGTCACTGGCTTGAGCAAGAGATCACTGGCTTGGCTGAAGATTCCCAGTCAAGGCACATATGAAAAAGCAATCAATAAACAACTAAGGTGCTGCAACAAAGAATTGATGCTTCTCATCTCTCTCCCTTCCTGTCTGTCTGTCCCTGTCTTTCCACCCCCACTTCTCTCTCTTGCTAAAAAAAGAAAGAAAAAATGAAAAGAAAAAAAAGAATTCTGGCAATGGAGCCTATAGGCTAAGATCACTGCTTTGGCGTCAAGTGGATCTAAATTGAAATCCTTCTATGTCATTTATTAGCTGTGTGATCTTTGGCAAGTGACTTGATTTCCCTGTCAGCCCCAAGTCCTCTTCCCAAACAGATATAATTGTATATGCCTCATTGCATTGTTGTGAGGGCGAAGTGAGATCATGCATGTAAAGCACTTTGACATAGAGAGACACTTGATACAGGATAACTGTTAGTAGAATAATTCAACCTTGCATCAAAAACACTCTTCTAGAATCTTAAAAACACTGTTAAGTGAAAGAAGCCAGGCACAAAAGGCCATATGTTACATGATGCCATTTATATGAAATGTCAAGAACTGGTAAATCTGTAGGGCAGAAAGTAGATTAGTGATCGCCTAGGGCTGGAGTGATGAGATTGACTGCTAGTAGGTATGGTGTTTTCTTTGTGTGTGTTGGGGGTAGCAAAATGTTCTTGGGAATAGATAATAGTGATGGTCATAGAAATTTGTAAATATATTAAATGAAACCCACTGAATAGTACACTTGAAAAGAATAAATTTTGTGTATGTAAATTATATCTCAAAAATAGTTCTTTTTTTTAAAAGATCTTTTATTAGTGTAAGCCATACATTTTAAAGCTAATTTGTTTCATGGACTCTATCTCAGCAGAACTGGAAGAAAAATTAACTGTCTGTCATCTCACTGGGAGACCGTCTCTTTCTTGGTAAATCATTTGTTATGTGGTCACTGCTCAATAAATGTCAACCCATCTCAGTTTTGGCATCTGTGGGGTCGGTAACACAGCTCTCTGGGCTTTCTGTGAGAGCCCGTGGGTAACACAGCTCTCTGGGCTTTCTGTGAGAGCCTGTGACGCAGCCTGAATATGAAAGCTCAAAGGGCCAACCCAACACCTTAGGTCAGGAGGTCTCTGCGTTTCAGCTCATCCAGGAGATGTGCCAGCTGGGAAATGGGATGTTGTCCCTCCATCTGGGATGGGGAAACAGAGGCAGAAACAGAAATGAAAGTCTACTGGATTAACTGAATATTTTGATGTATCAGCATCATTGGTTCTAACTGAAGATATGTTTGTGCTTGTGTGTGAGTGCGTGCGTGCACATGTGTGTGTGTGTAAGTGGGAGACTTTGTCAAAAGGAAACAGGGAGGAGTTTTCGATGAGTCAGTGCCTATTGCAAAACTGGAGTGGACTAATTCTGGAATTTCATTGAGCATATTGGCTTCCAATGTATAATTTAAAAAATACACAGTATTTTCAGATTCACATCTCTGACAGGATTGTCAGCATTGCTTAGGGACAATTTCTTTCGGTGTGAGTAAGGTTACAAGATTTTGATAAAAGTTATTTCTTCACTGTTAGGAATGTCTGAATAGATTTGTGGTCTTTCATTTTGCTTTAAATCATGATTAAATATGCTTTTAAAATCAAAGACTTCTGTCTGGTTTTTTAATTTCTTCCAGATTTATAGCTGGTTAATATTATATGTCATACTAAATTTTTTTTTGGTTCAATGAAGCCAACTGAGATTCTTTCAAAGAGAAAAAAAGGGTTTATAAAAGGGAAGAAATCATTTGTATACCACATTAATACTTCTAGGATTTTACCAAAATCTTTATCAGGAAATTTAAAACTTTTAAAAGCATTTTTGCTGGAACTTCCAGGTGAGATTATCAGCCATTGAAAGGAGTTGAGAGAGATCTGAGCATAAAGAGAACCAAAATGAAGGTAAACTTGAATAGGTTCTTCGCTGACCATCATAGACTAACAGGGTGCTATATACTAATGACTTTTTTTTTTTTTTTGTATTTTTCCGAAGCTGGAAACGGGGAGAGACAGACAGACTCCCGCATGCGCCCGACCGGGATCCACCCGTCACGCCCACCGGGGGGGACGCTCTGCCCCTCCGGGGCGTCGCTCTGCCGCGACCAGAGCCACTCCAGCGCCTGGGGCAGAGGCCAAGGAGCCATCCCCAGCGCCCGGGCCATCTTCACGCCAATGGAGCCTAGGCTGCGGGAGGGGAAGAGAGAGACAGAGAGGAAGGAGAGGGGGAGGGGTGGAGAAGCAGATGGGCGCTTCTCCTGTGTGCCCTGGCCGGGAATCGAACCCGGGACCCCTTGCATGCCAGGCTGACGCTCTACCACTGAGCCAACCGGCCAGGGCCTATACTAATGACTTTTAAGAGACTAAGCAGGATGCCTTAGTCACCTTGGGCTGCTTTATCAAAATACCAGAGACACGGTGACTTAAACAACAGGAAATTATTTCTCACGGTTTTAGAGGCTGGAAGTAAATTCAAGGTTCCAGCCAAGTAGGTTCCTTAAGAGACCCCTCTCTCTTCCTGGTTTGCAGAAAGCCATTCAAGCTTTTTCCTCTTCAGGTAAGGATACAAATCCCATCATGACCTCATCAAAACCTAATTACCTCCCAAACTTCCATCTCTAAGTCTCATCTTCTAGGGGGACATGAATATTTAGTTCATAGCTCAGGAGGAAGAGAAATGTTCCCACATGATGACTTAAATACTTAACAAGCAGCAAATAACAGGTCTCATGAATCGACCATTTACTATGTCTAGTCACTCTACTGAGAATTTCATTTACTCTTCACAAAACCCAGTGAAGTCTCTGTGAGCGTGTTCACTGTATACAGGAGGAAACTGCAGGCCTGGAGGTAATAACTGGGCCAAAGATCAGCTGACATGGACACGGTTTGTGCAGAATTCGAACCAGATCTGTTTGGTTCATGTTTCTGACTATGCCAAAAAATCCTACATGTGGGCTGGCAATCTGGAAACTGGGTTAATACCCTGTTTCCAGAATCTCCCACTGTTTCGTTTCCATATGTTTAGATGGGGTCTCCCCTTCACAGCCTGGTTAAATCGCTTCTTCTAATGTCTTCCACTCATGAGTGATGCAATGCCTGAGTGAGAACACTGGAAGTTGGTGAAAGTGCTCCCTTCTTAGCCAATACACCACTGAGTTGAGTTCTAGAGGTTCTATTTCTTCAGCTTCCTTTCATTTCCACTAACTCCGAATCTGTTACTGTAGTCCAGAAGTTCACTACCCATTGAATCACTTACAACAGGCTCCGCCAGCCCTCCCTGACTCCGGTCTTGCTCCCCCCAATTCATACTTCCCAAGGATGCTTTCATTCCCAAGAGTAATTTTTCAAAAAAAAAAAAAAAAAAAAGTGAATTCAATCTTGTTTATCTACTACTAAAAACATCCACCTTCTTTTCATTGCTTCAGGATGCAGTTCAAGTTTCTTAATATTCCTCTCAATGACTTTACTGTTCTGACTTTATCTTTCGAGCTTCATTTACTGTATGGTACTCTCTGGATCAGGATTAGTTTGGTTACACATTATAGAAAACTAAAAATAAGAGTGGTATAAACTATAAAATGCTGATGTCGCCCCCTTCCCATATGGCAGGAACATTTTTCTAATTATCCAATATCCAAGTCCTTTCTATGTTACTGCTCCGCCTTCTTCACCAGGTAACCTCCACGTCACTGGCCAAGAGGGCTGATTGAGATCCACATTTTAGCACACAGGAAGGAGGAAGGATCACAATTAGTCTTGCCCTTCCCTTGATGTTTTATTCCAGTTCCAATTAAGGACTTTCACTTTTTGCTCCTTGTAATATTGTCACATGGGCACATTTGCTGCGAAAGGAACTGGGAAAGCTAATCATTGTTTGTGGTGGCTGTCTGTCTAGCAATAAATTGGGAGATCTGTTACCAATAAAATGGGAATAAAAAAAAAACTGGAGACAACCAGTAGACTTTGATCTTTTAACATTCAACTCTTTGCAGTGGTCTCTACAGAAGCTGTTCTCTCTGTCTTTGATGTGCACCTCACGCCTGCACCTCCCTAAGAGCACTTACAATACACCGTACATGTGGGTTTTCTTTTTTTTTATAAATATATTTTTATTTTAATGGGGTGACATCAGTAAATCAGGGTACATATATTCAAAGAAAACATGTCCAAGTTATCTTGTCATTCAATTCTGTTGCATAGCCATCACCCAAAATCAGATTGTCCTCCGTCACCCTCTATCTAGTTCTATCTAGTTTTCTTTGTACCCCTCCCCCGTAACCACCACACTCTTGTCCATGTCTCTTAGTCTTGTTTTTATGTCCCACCAATGTATGGAATCCTGCAGTTCTTGTTTTTTTCTGATTTACTTATTTCACTCTGTATAATGTTATCAAGATCCCACCATTTTGTTGTAAGTGATCCAATGTCATTATTTCTTATGGCTGAATAGTATACCATGGTGTATATGTGCCACATCTTCTTTATCTAGTCTTATATATATATATTTTTTACAGTGATTAAAGCCTTTAAGCAAACTCTTGGCCAATACAGCAAGAATCCATAAAAGAGTAGTGTCCTTAACATGTTCACCAAGTCTAAGTTGGCCCCAACACCATGCCAAATCCCTGAAAAATGCAACCCAACCCCAGTTCAGTCTGTTAGGAGCTGTCACAAGGAGCAGGAGTCCAGGAAAAGTCCACATCCAAGAAAAGACTGCATGGCACTGGAATTGTTGTCACAATTCTATACTTTGCAGCTCATGTCCAAGTCCCAATGACAGCTGCTTCTAGCTGGTAATGATTCAGGTAGACTGGAAAAGCCATCTGCAGCATGTGTGGATATGGAGCTTCTTCTGTTCTTCTCTGCTTGGAGAGATGAGACCAGGTTGCTTTTCCCTGGAGCTCTGCGACTGTGGCTTGGTAAAGAGAACCTTGGGATACACTAAGCTGGGTGGCAAAGGTAGATTCATAATAGAAGTTGGCAAAAGGGGGAAAGAGAGCTCTAAATTAGGAGTAGGTCCCAGCCTGAAATATGAGTGGGCATTGAGGTAGGAGGAATAAAGGAAACACTATATATTAAACAAAGCAGCAGAAAATAGGACTATCAACATCCACAACAGAGATCTTCGAGGGAGAATAAAAAACCTGACTATTCAGGCAAGTCATAGTTAAGTGGCCCTTGTGCAAATGAGATCAGTTTACCTGCTTCTTGGAAGAAATACCCTAGGCTCGTCCACAGTGTCGTAGATGGGGCTGATGGCCCTGGGCACCTTCAGCCCTCAGTGGAAAACCCCAGCATTCTGGGCAAGGTTAGGTCATAGGTGGCTGGAGCAGGGCTGGAAGAGACTGAACCCTCCCTTAGAGGAGCGAGGGGGAAGCCTACCTTCCAGTGTCCCTGTTTCCTCACAGCAGAGGCATGTAAGTCTGGCAGACTTTAGCTCAATGACCTTCCTTTCCACTATTGAAGCAGGACCCAGATGGCATCCTATAAGATCCCTTTGGGGCATTGGAGCCTTTAAGGGCATATCCTAAAAGCTGGTAGTTCCCCTGATCTCTACTGGGCTTTTTCTGCCTCTAGGTATCTTAAAAGCCATGCTCAGAAGATCTTGCTGAGGGGTTTGAGGATCCCCATCTACCTATATAAATCTTTTCCTTATATCTGGAGCTATTTGGAAAAAGACAAAACAGTGTTATTAGCTGGATCAAATAAAGAAGGTAGTAGTTTGCAGGCAAAAAAGATTTGGTGTCTCCTGTTCATCAGCATTCAAAAGAAATTTAATTTTTTTTTTTAAGTAAAAAGCCTGATATGCTAGACCCGTAGGAGTCCCAGGATATGACTACCCCCTTTTAAATTTTTTTAAAATTGACCTTAAACTATTTTCTGGGTATACTTTAATAATACCTTAACTTTAAAGATTGTAAGAATGAGAAAATACAGTAAATGCTTTTGCTCCATTTGCAGGAGCATTTTCAGTTTAACCAGTTTAGGAAATCCAATAATAGAACAATGCATACAGACAATGAGCTATAACATGCTTAGCAGCCTCTCTTATTCTGACAGAGGTTACTATAAATCCAGAATATGTATCCACTGTAATGTGGACATAGGACTATTTGCCAAATGAAGGTATATGAGTAACATCCATTTGCCAAAGTTGTCCTGGTAGGGGTCTTTGAGGGTTAACTCCAAATGAAGGGGAAGATTGTAGTATAGGACCCCTTGGACAGGATTTTCCAATCTGCCGTGCTGCTTCCTGAGAAAGTTGAAACTGTTTACACAGGGTTGCAGCATTCTGGTGATGAATAGTATCAGACTGAATTGCCCGATCTGTCATGGTTGCTCCAAATAATTTTCTTTTGGGTAGCTTGATCAACAAGGGCATTCCTAGGCCCTGGCTGGTTGGCTCAGTGGTAGAGCATCAGCCTGGTGTGCAGGATTCCCGGGATCGCTTCCCAGCCAGAGCACACAGGAGAAGTGCCCATCTGCCTCTCCACCCCTCCCCTTTCCTTCCTCTCTGTCTCTCTCTTCCCCTCCCGCAACCAAGGCTCCACATGAGCAAAGCCACCCCGGGTGCTAAGGATGGCCCCGTGGCCTCTGCCTCAGGCACTAGAATGGCTCTGGTTGCAACAGAGCAACACCCCAGATGGGCAGAGCATTCCCCCGTGGTAGGCGTGCCGGGTGGATCCCGGTCGGGCGCATGCAGGAATCTGTCTGACTGCCTCCCCATTTCCAACTTCAGAAAAATACAAAAAAAAAAAAAAAAAAAAAAAAAGGATGGGGGGGGGGGCATTCCCTTGTGCTAAAGATCCAGGGAGCATGGAGTGAGCTCAAATATGTCCTATGAAACATGGAGCTCTATGTTGACATACAAGTCTTTGAAGAAGGAAGAACTGCTGAAATAGTTCATCAGCATCTGTCCCTAAGACAGCAGTCTTTATAGTGGAAACACCATCAGTAAATATTTACTGTCTGTATATAGATTAAAGGGGGAATATGGCAAATGCTGAAAAGCCATGATAATGGCATATAATTCTAGACTTTGAGCTGATTTTAAGTTGACAGTTTCCAGTATAAAGTTGTCCATTGATTTGCAAGAGCGATTTGCCATTTAGTGGAAGTCTCCCAGAGTCATTGTTGTTGATCCTTTGAAAAAAGGAACAATAATAATTTTGAGGCTCAAAACCTATAAGCTGTATGGGTCACCTATGCCCCTTGATAATCCAGGAGGCAACAAGATCAAAATATGGAAGTGTATTCCATGGGCTATTAGATGGTTTAATGTGCCCAAGCTGTAGCTGCTCTTGTACCAATTGAGCAGCTGCCCTAAGTTTCTCCTGAGAAAGGGGCCATTGGTCTACCCATACAGTATTATCTGATTTCCAAGTAATTGGGTCTGCACAATGCAATACTGAGGTAGCAGGAGCTACCAAGGCCCCTATGCTAAATTTTGATATCCTAATCCACACCTTCTGGTATTGGGTGCCACTTCTCTGGGGATGAGAATTCCTCGCTGTTCTTTCCCTAGACCCTTGGTGGGAAAAATCCCCTATCAAGCATCTGAGTACTGACTAAACCATTAGGACTGACAAGCAACACTCCCATATTTTTCAAAACATCTCTACCTCACAAATTAATTGGCCATCCAGGGAGCACATAAGGCTTAAAAAATCCAGAATGACCTTCTTAATCTTCCCAATGTAGAAAACTAGAACTTTGTTGAGGGGATTTACTCTGCCCTGTACCTTGTAATTCTGTGGCTGCTGCATGAGTGGGCCAGGAAGGAGGCCAATGTAGCTTAGCAATAACAGATACATCAGCTCCAGTATCTAAAAGTCCTTTAAATTTATGTTCATGTATTGCTAGTTCCATTTCAGGGCATTCCTGACCTATTTTTTTTTTAAATCCAATTGGCAAAATCAGAGGAGCCAAATCACCAATTTGCTTGGGGCCCCTTTTGTAGGATGTGTCCTGAGAAGCAGAATTAGCATCCTTATACTATTCTTCTAACTGCCTGAATTAGCCGTGAGACATATTTTTTTTATTGATTTTGATGGAGTGACATTGATAAAATTGTCTTCTGTCACCTTCTAACTGGTTTTCTTTGTGCCCCTCCCATCCCCCAACCCCCTCCCTCTCCTCCCCCCCACCCTGTAACCCCAACACTGTTGTCCATGTCTCTGAGTCTCATTTTTATGTCCCACCTATGTATGGAATCATATAGTTCTTAGTTCTTTCTAATTTACTTATTTCGCTCAGTATAATGTTATCAAGGCCCATCCATGCTGTTGTAAAAGATCTGATGTCATCATTTCTTATGGCTGAGTAGTATTCCATAGTATATATGTACCAAAGCTCTTTAATCCACTCGTCCCCTGATGGACACTTGGGCTATTTCCAGATCTTTGCTATTGTGAACAATGCTGCCATAAACATGGGGGTGCATTTCTTCTTTTCAAATAGTGCTATGGTGTTCTTGGGGTATATTCCTAACAGTGGTATAGCTGGGTCAAAAGGCAGTTTGATTTTTAATTTCTTGAGGAATCTCCATACTGTTTTCCACAGTGGTTGCACCAGTCTGCATTCCCACCAGCAGTGCAGGAGGGTTCCCTTTTCTCCACATCCTCGCCAGCATTTATTCTGTGTTGTTTTATTGATGAGCACCATTCTGACTGGTGTGAGGTGATATCTCATTGTGGTTTTAACTTGCATTTCTCTAATGATTAGTGATGTTGAGCATTTTTTCATATGCCTATTGGCCATCTGTATGTCCTCTTTGGAGAAGTGTCTATTCATTTCTTTTGCCCATTTTTGGATTGGATTGTTTGTCTTCCTGGTATTAAGTTTTATAAGTTCTTTATAAATCTTGGTTATTAACCCCTTATCAGACGAATTGTCAAATATATTCTCCCATTGTGTAGTTTGTCTTTTTATTCTGTTCTTATTGTCTTTAGCTGTGCAGAAGCTTTTTAGTTTGATAAAGTCCCATTTGTTTATTCTGTCTTTTACTTCACTTGCATGTGGAGACAAATCAGCAAATATATTGCTGTGAGAGATGTCCGAGAGCTTACTGCCTATGTTTTCTTCTAAGATGCTTATGGTTTCATGGCTTACATTTAAGTCTTTTATCCATTTTGAGTTTATTTTTGTGAGTGGTGTAAGTTGGCGGTCTAGTTTCATTTTTTTGCAGGTAGCTGTCCAATTTTCCCAACACCATTTGTTGAAGAGGCTGTCTTTACTCCAATGTATGCTCTTATCTCCTTTGTCAAATATCAGTTGTTGATAAAAGTGTGAGTTTATTTCTGGGTTCTCAGTTCTGTTCCATTGATCTATATGCCTATTCTTATGCCAGTACCAGGCTGTTTTGAGTACAGTGGCCTTATAATATAACTTGATATCCGGAAGTGTGATCCCTCAAGATTGCTGAGGCTATTTGTGTTCTCTTTTGATTCCATATAAATTTTTGGAATATGTTTCTATATCTTTGAAGTAAGTCATTGGTATTTCAATAGATATTGCATTGAATTTATAAATTGCTTTGGGTAATATAGACATTTTAATGATGTTTATTCTTCCTAACCATGAGCACGATATATGCCTCCACTTGTTCATATCTTCCCTTATTTCTTTTATCAATGTTTTATAATTTTCTGAGTACAAGACTTTAATCTCCCTGGTTAAATTTATTCCTAGGAACTTTAATTTTTTGGTTGCAATGGTAAAGGGGATTGATTCCTTAATTTCTCTTTCTGACAGTTCATTATTAGTGTATAAAAATACCTCTGATTTCTGAGTATTGATTTTATATCCTGCCACCTTGCTGAATTCATTTATCAGGTCCAGTAGTTTTTTGACTGAGACTTTAGGGTTTTCTAAATACAATATCATATCATCTGCAAATAATGATAGTTTTACTTCTTTTTTTCCAATTTGGATGCCTTTTATTTCTTTTTCTTGTCTGATTGCTGCGGCTAGGACTTCCAGGACTATGTTGAATAAGACTGGTGAAAGGGGGAACCCCTGCCTTGTTCCTGATCTTAAGGGGATTGCTTTTAATTTTTGCCCATTGAGTATGATGTTGGCTGTGGGTTTCTCATAGATGGCCTTTATCATGTTGAGGTATGTTCCCTGTATTCCCACTTTGCTGAGTTTTGATCATGAATGGGTGCTGGATTTTATCAAATTCTTTTTCTGCATCTATTGAAATTATCATGTGGTTTTTCTCCTTCCTTTTGTTTATGTGATGAATCACATTGATTGATTTGCAAATATTGTACCAGCCTTGCCTCACAAGAATAAATCCCACTTGATCATGGTGTATGATTTTTTTCATATATTGCTGGATCCAGTTTGCTAATATTTTGTTGAGGATTTTTGCATCTAAATTCATCAGGGGTATTGGCCTATAATTTTCTCTTTTTGTGTTGTCTTTGCCTGGTTTTGGAATCAGAATTATGCTCTCCTCATAAAAGGAGCTTGGAAGTCTTCCTTCCTCTTGAATTTTTTGAAATAGCTTGAGAAGGATAAGAGTTAGTTCTTCTTTGAATATTTGGTAGAATTCACTTGTGAAGCCATCAGGCCCAGGTCTTTTCTTATTTGGGAGTTTTTTGATAGCTGTTTCAATCTCACTTGTTGAAATTGGTCTGTTTAGGTTTTCTGATTCTTCCAGATTGATTTTTGGAAGATTATATGTTTCAAGGAATTTGTCCATTTCATCTAGGTTGTCTAGTTTTTTGGCGTACAGTTCTTCATAGTATTTTCTTACAATATTTTGTATTTCTGTTGTGTCAGTTGTTATTTCTCCACTCTCATTTCTAATTTTATTTATTTGAGTCCTCTCTCTTTTTTCTTGGTGAGTCTGGTTAAAGGTTCATTGATCTTGTTTACCTTTTTAGAGAACCGGCTCCTGGTTTCATTGATCCTCTGCATTGTTTCTTTAGCCTCTATGTCATTTATTTCTGCTCTGATCTTTATTATTTCCTTTCTTCTACTAGCTCTGGGCTTTACTTGCTGTTCTTTTTCTAGTTCTTTTAGATGTAGGGTCAAGTTGTTTATTTGAGCTTTTTCTAGCTTCTTGAGTTATGCCTGTAATGCCCTAAACTTCCCTCTCAGGACTGCTTTTGCTGTGTCCCATAAATTTTGAGTTGATGTATGTTCATTATCATCTGTTTCTAGGAATTTTTAAATTTCTTCTTTGATTTCATTGTTAATTCATTCATTATTTAATAACATGCTATTTAGTTTCCAAGTGTTTGAATGTTTTTCAGTTTTTTTTGTTATGGTTGATTTCTAGTTTAATGCCATTGTGATTAGAGAAAGTGCTTGATATGATTTCAATCTTCTTAAATTTGTTGAGACCACTTTTGTGCCCTAACATGTGGTCTATTCTAGAGGATGTACCATAAGTGCTTGAAAAGAATGTATATTCTGCTGTTTTAGGGTGAAAGGTTCTGAAGATATCTATTAAATCGAGTTGATCTAATATCCTTTAAATCTGCTGTTTGTTTGTTAATTTTCTTTCTTGAGGATCTATCTAATGATGTTAATGGGGTATTAAAATCCCCTACTATTATAGTATTGCTGTTGATCTCGCCCTTTAAGTCCATCAAAGTCTGCTTTATATATTTAGGTGCTCCTATATTAGGTGCGTAGATATTTATAACGGTTATATCTTCCTTTTGGATTGCTCCCTTTATCATTATGTAGTGACCTTCTTTATCTTTAACTATAATCTTTGATTTAAAGTCCATTTTGTCTGATATAAGTATTGCTACCTCAGCTTTTTTTTCATTTCCATTTGCATGAATTTTTTTTTTCCATCCTTTTATCTTTAGTCTGTGTGCATCTTTTGTTTTAAGGTGTGTCTCTTGTAGACAGCATATGTATGGGTCCTGTTTTCTTATCCACGCAGCTACCCTATGTCTTTTGATTGGATCATTTAATCCATTTACATTTAAGGTTATTATTGATATGTAATTGTTTATTGCCATTTTATTCTTTAAAACTGTATTCCTCTTTTGCTATATTCTTTTTCTCCTTTGATCTGTTTACAACAGGTCCCTTAGCATTTCTTGCAGCCTTGGTTTGGTTGCAGTGAATTCCTTGAGGTATTTTTGTCTGTAAAGCTTTTTATTTGTCCTTCAATTTTAAATGATAGCCTTGCTGGATAAAGTAGTCTTGGTTGTAGGCTCTTCTTCTGCATTACTTTGAATATTTCTTGCCATTTTCTTCTGGCCTCAAGTGTTTCTGTTGAGAAGTCAGAATTCATCCTTATGGGGGCTCCTTTGTAGGTGATAGTCTTTTTTTCTTTAGCAGCTTTTAATATTTTCTCTTTATCACTTAGCTTTGGTATTTTAATTATGATGTATGTGTCTTGGTGTTGATTTCTTTGGGTTTCTCCTTAATGGAGTTCTCTGCGCTTCCTGAACATGTAAAATGTTTTCCTGCCTTAATTGAGGGAAGTTTTCAGCCATGATATGTTTGAACAAAGTCTCTATCCCTTGTTCTTTCTCTTCTTCTTCAGGAACCCCTATGATGTGGGTGTTATTTCTCTTCATGTTGTCACAGAGTTCTCTTAGAGTTTCCTCAGATGTTTTGATTCTCTTTTCTTTTTTCTGCTCTGCTTCTGTGCCTTTATTTATCATGTCCTCTAACTTGCTGATTCGATTCTCCACTTTATCCATCCTGCTTTTAATTCCTTCTATTGTATTCTTTATTTCAGATATTGTATTTGTCATTTCTGACTTATTCTTTTTTATTATTTCAATGTTCTTTTTTATATTTGCTATCTCTTTATTTAGGTGTTCGTAATGGCCATCTATTGTTGTTCTAATATCTTTGAGCATCCTAACAATCGTTATTTTAAACTCTGCATCTGGTAATTTGGTTATATCTGATTCATTTAGGTCCTTTTCTGGGGATTTCTCTTGGTTCATTTGTGTTGCATTTCTCTGCCTTTGCATTTTCTCTTCATGGGAGTGGCTGTGATCACGTGCTTGGGTGCACAAGCCTTGGTGGCCTTGGCCTTTGCCCCACCCCTGTGGGTGACATTATGCTCGGTCCTGAGGGCACTGGCGAGCACCTTTGCTCAGCTGCGGGTCTCTGCCTGTTTCTGGGCTTTCACCCCACCCTTGCAGGAGGAGCCTGCTCGTGGAATGGCTGCTAGCCTTGGCTCTACCAGCCGGGCAGGACTGCATGCCCACATTCAGCTCAGTAGTGGAACTCCTCCTGTTCTGGGCTTTTGGCTCCACCCCCGCGGGAGGAGCCGGCTCCCAAGTCAGACCACAAGCCTGGGTTGCACGGGCAGGGCAAGGCTGTGCTCCTGTGCCCTTGCTCAGGGCTGGTCTCTACCCATTCTGGGGTTCCCGCCCTTCTCCCGCAGGCTGGATTACAGGCTGCCGGCAGCTGGGCTGACCACTTTTGCACGCTCCCTCCTCTCCAGCCGGGCAAGACTGAGTTTGCACCTGAGCCTAGTGGTGGCCAGCCAGCTTCCGCCCCTGCCAACAGCACCGCACTTCCGTCTCTCGCTGCCGCCTGCCCTCCGGCGAGCCCTCAGCCGCGTGGGTGCAGGTACTGCAGCTCAGACCCTAACACTCATTATTGTAGACCCAAAAGCTCCCTCCTTCTAAGCAACTCTGCTCTGAGTGCCACAGGGGGAGCTTGTTTGGCTGCTCTCCTGCTTCCCTTTGCTGATATTGCTGTTTCTGGGGAAAATATTCACTTCAGATTTGGGGAGTGACTTGTCCCGGGGGTTAGGGTGGCTATCTCCCAAAATGTTTCTCCCTGTGTCTCCTAGATTGCACTCTTTCCTGCTACTCTGGTATTCTCCTCTCTCCCCGTCCCTGAGAACCCCGGGTGAGTGGTTGTGAGAGAGGTGTTCTGCGTGGTCCTTTTAAGAAGAATCCTAAGTCTGAGAAATCAGACTCTTTCTCACAAACAGTATCCTGACTTATTTCCAGCTAAATACTGTCCTTATGCCTCTTCTGGGCTCTGGGGCTGCAGGCTGGGGCTTTGTTCCTGGGGCTCAGGATCCTCCCCTCTCTGCTAAACTCACTTCCCGCCATGCGAGTCTGTCCTGGCTGCCGTTCACTCCAGGGAGCTGGGCAGCCCTCTCCGCATTTCCACTTTTCCTACCAGTCTTGGTGTGGCTTCTTCGGTATTCCTTGGTTGAAGAGTCCTATTAGTTTAGTTCAGAGTTGGTTTTTCCAGATGATAGTTCTTAAAATTAGTTTGTAATCCACTTTGGTTCTGGGAGGTAGATGTTGGTACATCTGCCTATTCCAGTGCCATCTTGTCTTCTATCGACATGTGGGTTTTCTTGTGTGCTTCTCCATTAGCCAGAGAATTTCTTGGAGGACATGACAACTCTCTGGCACTTCAGTTCTAGGATCATAGGGTTTTTTCTTTAAATAGACCATTCTATTTTGCTTAAATGTAGAAACAAGCATGGATCTGAGGATGTGGAGACAGTTTATAATTCTGCACAAGAAACATGCATTGCAAGAGTATCTCAACTACTACTATCCTTTTAGAGCTGAGACCAGAGTTAGGAAAAGAGCCAATCTTGCAACAGAGAGAAGAGCTTTCTAGGCAAAGAGTTCAGCTAGGACAAAGGTTTTGAGCTGAGGCAGGAAAGGACTTGGCATTTTCAAGGACAAAAGGAAGCATTGTGGCCAGAGAGCAACAAGTAAGAGATAGAGTGGAGGAGCTGCTATGGGAGTGATGGTAGGGACAGACCACATGGCAGGTGAAGGTGGCATAGCACAGAGGTTATAGGTGTGGGTACTGGAGCAGGTCACTTGAGTAGCACATGGTTCTACTACTTAATGGCTGGGAAACCTTGAGTAAGTTACCTTAGTTTTCCCATCTGTAAAATGGTTATAGAACAGTATCTTTATAGAATACTTGTTATATTTCAACAAATGAACATATGTAAAACACTTAGAATGGTGTCTGAAACACTGTGAGCACACAGTAGGTCATTTATATCTATAAACCTGCTCCTTCCAATGTGTGTTGAGCTTCTTGCTACTGCTGCCTTTCCACTGCCTTATACCCAAGCCTAGACTCCTATCACCACTGTTCCCTCTACATCCAGCTAGTTCCTTTCTTAGTTAGAACTAGGCCCAACAGCCTTAACAGAAAACTCAAAGTAGCAAGTTAAACAGAGAAAACATTTTTCTTTCATGTAGAAATTTCAACGTAGGCAAGCCCAGGTTGAGATGGTGGCTCTGTGGATATAGAGACCCTTGTCCTTCCATCCTTCTTCTTCATCACCTTTGAATGACCTGAATTTCAGCCATCATGTCCACATTCCAGAAAGATGAAAGATGGAAGGAAGGAGAACAAAAAGGCATATTCTTTTTTAAGACTTGTCCTAAAACTTTACCCAGCAACCTGCCATGATCATCACATTGGTCAAAATTATTCATGTGGCCACACTTATCTGTCTGGAAGAGGGGTTGGCTCATGTAATTTTTTGCCAGCATCTCATTTGGATTCTTTGGATAGGTGCATCTTCTTTCTCATTGCCTAAATACTAACCCAGACTCATTCCTGGACTCCTAGGCCACACCTCCTGGGCTCTCTGATTACAGGTTTCTATCTTTAACCCGTATTATACATGAGCAGTCTTCAGCAGCTCCCATTTGTATCAAGCAGAGCCCACAAATTAGTGTCTCACAAGTGAATCCAGCTTATATTCATATTTTAATTGATCTTCATTATAATTTAAAAAGACTGAATTATTTATCACTATTTATTTTTTTTTAATCTTATTTTTATTAATTTTAATGCAGTGACATTGATAAATCAGGGTACATATGTTCCAAGAAAACATCTCCAGATTATTTTGACCTTTGATTATGCTGCATACCCCTCACTCAAAGTCAAATCATCCTCCGTCACCTTCTATCTGGTTTTCTTTGTGCCCCTTCCCTCCCCCCACTCCCTCCCTCTCCTTCCTCATCCCTTCCCCACCCCTCCACCCCATGCCCTGTTACCATCACATTCTTGTCCATGTCTCTAAGTCTCATTTTTATGTCCCATCTATGCATTGGTTCATATAGTTCTTAGTTTTTTTCTAATTTACTTATTTCACTCCGTATAATGTTATCAAGGTCCATCCATGTTATTGTAAATGATCCGATGTCATCATTTCTTATGGCTGAGTAGTATTCCATAGTATATATGTACCAAAGCTTTTTAATCCACTCGTCCTCTGATGGACACTTGGGCTGTTTCCAGATCTTCGCTATTGTGAACAATGCTGCTATAAACATGGGGGTGCATTTCTCCTTCTGGGACCATTCTATGGTGTCCTTGGGGTATATTCCTAAAAGTGGGATGGCTGGGTCAAAAGGCAGTTCGATTTTCAATTTTTTGAGGAATCTCCATACTGTTTTCCACAGAGGCTGCACCAGTCTGCATTCCCACCAGCAGTGCAGGAGGGTTCCCTTTTCTCCACATCCTCGCCAGCACTTATTCTGTGTTGTTTTGTTGATGAGTGCCATTCTAACCGGTGTGAGGTGATATCTCATTGTGGTTTTAATTTGCATTTCTCTAATAATTAATGATGTTGAGCAGTTTTTCATATGCCTATTGGCCATCTGTATATCCTCTTTGGAGAAGTGTCTATTCATTTCTTTTGCCCATTTTTTGATTGGATTGTTTGTCTTTCTGGTGTTGAGATTTACAAGTTCTTTATAAATTTTGGTTATTAACCCCTTATCAGACATACTGTCAAATATGTTCTTTCACTGTGTAGTTTGTCTTTTTATTCTGTTCTTATTGTCTTTGGCCGTGCAAAAGCTTTTTAGTTTGATATAGTCCCATTTGTTTATCCTGTCTTTTATTTCCCTTGCCCGTGGAGATAAATCAGCAAATATATAGCTGCGAGAGATGTCAGAGAGCTTACTGCCTATGTTTTCTTCTAAGATGCTTATGGTTTCACGCCTTACATTTAAGTCTTTTATCCATTTTGAGTTTATTTTTGTGACTGGTGTAAGTTGATGGCCTAGTTTCATTTTTTTGCAGGTTGTTGTCCAATTTTCCCAACACCATTTGTTGAAGAGGCTGTCTTTACTCCATTGTATTTCCTTACCTCCTTTGTCAAATATCAGTTGTCCATAGAGCTGTGGGTTTATTTCTGGGTTCTCTGTTCTGTTCCATTGATCTATGTGCCTGTTCTTATGCCAGTACCAGGCTGTTTTGAGTACAATGGCCTTGTAGTATAGCTTGATATCAGGAAGTGTGATATCTCCCCCTTTATTCTTCTTTTTCTTCTTTTTTTTTTTTTTTCTGAAGCTGGAAACGGGGAGAGACAGTCAGACAGACTCCCGCATGCACCCGACCGGGATCCACCCGGCACGCCCACCAGGTGGCGATGCTCTGCCCACCAGGGGGCGATGCTCTGCCCCTCCGGGGCGTTGCTTTGTTGCGACCAGAACCACTCTAGCGCCTGGGGCAGAGGCCAAGGAGCCATCCCCAGCGCCCGGGCCATCTTTGCTCCAATGGAGCCTCGGCTGCGGGAGGGGAAGAGAGAGACAGAGAGGAAGGAGAGGGGGAGAGGTGGAGAAGCAGATGGGTGCTTCTCCTGTGTTCCCTGGCCGGAAATCGAACCCGGGACCTCTGCACGCCAGGCCAACACTCTACTGCTGAGCCAACCGGCCAGGGCTTATTCTTCTTTTTTAAGATTGCTGAGGCTATTCGTGTTCTCTTTTGGTTCCATATTATTTTTGGAATATGTGATCTATATCTTTAAAGTATGTCACTGGTATTTTAATAGGTATTGCATTGAATTTATAAATTACTTTGGGTAATATAGACATTTTAATGATGTTTATTCTTCCTTCCTAACCATGAGCATGGTATATGCTTCCACTTGTTTGTATCTTTCTTGATTTCTTTTATCAATGTTTTATAATTTTCCGAGTACAAGTCTTTATTCTCCTTGGTTAAATGTACTCCTAGGTACTTTATTTTTTTGGTTGCAATAGTGAAGGGGATTGTTTCCTTAATTTCTTTTTCTGATTGTTCATTGTTGGTGTATAAAAATGCCTCTGATTTCTGAGTATTAATTTTATATCCTGCCACCTTGCTGAATTCATTTATCAGGTCCAGTAGTTTTTTGACTGAGACTTTAGGATTTTCTATATACAATATCATATCATCTGCAAATAATGATAGCTTTACTTCTTCTTTTCCAATTTGGTTGCCTTTTATTTCTTCCTCTTGTCTGACTGCTGTGGCTAGGACTTCCAGGACTATGTTGAATAAGAGTGGTGAAAGGGATCATCCCTGCCTTGTTCCTGATCTTAAGGGGATTGGTTTTAATTTTTGCCCATTGAGTATGATGTTGGCTGTGAGTTTCTCATAGATGGCTTTTATCATGTTGAGGTATGTTCCCTGTATTCCCATTTTGCTGAGAGTTTTGATCATGAATGGGTGCTGGATTTTATCAAATGCTTTTTCTGCATCTATTGAAATTATCATGTGGTTTTTCTCCTTCCTTTCATTTATGTGATGAATAACATTGATAGATTTGTGAATATTGTACCAGCCTTGCCTCCCCAGAATAAATCCCACTTGATCATGGTGTATGATATTTTCCATATATTGTTGGATCTGGTTTGCTAATATTTTGTTGAGGATTTTAGCATCTATATTCATCAGGGATATTGGCCTATAATTTTCTTTCTTTTTGTTGTCTTTGCCTGGTTTTGGAGTCAAAATTATGCTCTCCTCATAAAAGGAGCTTGGAAGTCTTCCTTCCTCTTGAATTTTTTGAAATAGCTTGAGAAGGATAGGAGTTAGTTCTTCTTTGAATAGTTGGTAGAATTCACTTGTGAAGCCATCAGGTCCAGGACTTTTCTTTGTTGGAAGTTTTTTGATAACTGTTTTGATCTCATTTGGTTTAATCAGTCTGTTTAGGTTTTCTGATTCTTCCAGACTAATTTTTGGAAGATTATATGTTTCAAGGAATTTGTCCATTTCATCTAGGTTGTCTAGTTTTTTGGCGTACAGTTCTTCATAGTATTTTCTTACAATTTTTTGTATTTCTGTTGTGTCAGTTGTTATTTCTCCCCTCTCATTTCTAATTTTATTTATTTTAGTCCTCTCTCTCTTTTTCTTGGTGAGTCTAGTTAAAGGTTCATCAATCTTGTTTACCTTTTCAAAAAACCAGCTCCTAGTTTCATTGATCCTCTGTATTGTTTCTTTAGTCTCTATGTCATTTATTTCTGCTCTGATCTTTATTATTTCCTTCCTTCTACTACATTTAGGCTTTACTTGCTGTTCTTTTTCTAGTTCTTTTAGATGCAGGGTTAAGTTGTTTATTTGAGCTTTTTCTAGCTTCTTAAAGTGTGCCTATAGTGCTATGAACTTTCCTCTCAGTACTGCTTTTGCTGTGTCCCATAAATTTTGAGTTGTTGTATGCTCGTTATCATTCGTTTCTAGGAATTTTTTTATTCTTTGATCTCATTCTTAATCCATTTGTTATTTAACAACCTGCTATTTAGTTTCCATATGTTTGAGAATTTTTGAGCTTTTCTGTCGTGGTTGATTACTAGTTTCATGCCATTGTGATCGGAGAAAGTGTTTGATATGATTTCAATCTTCTTAAATTTGTTGAGACCACTTTTGTGCCCTAATATGTGGTCTACCCTAGAGAATGTACCATGAGCACTTGAAAAGAATGTATATTCTGCTGCTTTAGGGTGAAAGGTTCTCTAGATATCTATTAAATCGAGTTGATCTAGTGTGTTCTTTAAATCTGCTTTTTCTTTGTTAATTTTCTTTCTTGAGGATCTATCTAGTGATGTTAGTGGGGTATTAAAATCCCCTACTATTATAGTGTTGATCTCGCTCTTTATAACCATCAAAGTCTGCTTAATATATTTAGGTGCTCCTATATTAGGTGCGTAGATATTTATAATAGTTATATCTTCCTGTTGGATTGCTCCCTTTATCATTATGTAGTGGCCTTCTTTATCTCTTACTATGTTCTTTGTTTTAAAGTCCATTTTGTCTGATATAAGTATTGCTACCCCAGCTTTTTTTTTCATTTCCATTTGCATGAAATGTTTTTTTTCCATCCTTTTACCTTCAACCTATGTGCATCTTTTGTTTTAAGTTGTGTCTCTTGTAGACAGCATATGTATGGGTCCTGTTTTCTTATCCATGCAGCTACCCTATGTCTTTTGATTTGATCATTTAATCCATTTACATTTAGGGTTATTATTGACACGTAGTTTTTTATTGCCATTTTATTCTTTAAAGCTGTATTTCTCTTTTGCTATATTCTTTTCCCACTTTGGTCTGTTTACACCATGCCCCTTAACATTTCCTGCAGCATTGGTTTGGTTGTAATGAATTCCTTGAGTTTTTTTTTGTCTGGGAAACTTTTTATTTCTCCTTCAATTTTAAATGATAGCCTTGCTGGATAAAGTAGTCTTGGTTGTAGGTTCTTGTTCTGCATTACTTTGAATATTTCTTGCCATTTCCTTCTGGCCTCAAGTGTTTCTGTTGAGAAGTCGGATGTCATCCTTATGGGGGCTCCTTTGTAGGTGATAACTTTTTTTCACTAGCAGCTTTTAATATTTTCTCTTTATCGCTTAGCTTTGGTATTTTAATTATGATGTGTCTTGGTGTAGGTTTCTTTGGGTTTCTCTTTAATGGAGTCCTCTGTGCTTCTTGGACTTGTGAGAGTTTCTCTTGCATTAATTTAGGGAAGTTTTCAGCTATGATATGATTGAACCTAGTCTCTATCCCTTGTTCTTTTTCTTCTTCTTCAGGAACCCCTATGATGCGGATGTTATTTCTCTTCATGTTGTCACAGAGCTCTCTAAGAGTTTCCTCTGACTTTTTTTTTTTTTGACTTTTTGAGTCTTCTCTTTTCTTCTCTGCTTTCATGCCTTCGTTCCAGTTGTCCTCCAACTCGCTGATTCGATCCTCAGCTGTATCCATCCTGTTTTTAATTCCTTCCATTGTGGTCTTTATTTCTGATATTGTATTTGTCATCTCCGACTGATTCTTTTTTAATATTTCAATATCCTTTTTTATACTTGCTATTACTTTATTTAGGTGTTCATGATGACCATCCATTGTTGTTCTAAGATCCCTAAGCATCCTTACAATCATTATTTTAAACTCCACATCCGGAAGTTTGATTATTTCCATATCACTCAGTTCATCTCCTGAAGGTCTCTCTTGTGGTTTCATTTGGATTGCACTTCTTTGTCTTCTCATTGTGCCTGGGTATCTGGGTGTTTTCTTTGTAGAGCTGGTTGAGTCTAGGTTTGGTGTTGTCTGTCTCTAGTTTTTACTTGTGTTGTTTCTAAGTCTTCTTGGGTTGGCTTCAGCTATTATTTGTAATCCACTTTAGGATTTGGGCCACTTTGAAGTCTTGATTTGTTTGTTTTCTTAACAGGTGATTGTCTTGTTTGCTGATCTCAGCAGGGGGCTTATTTGAAACTGTATCCAGGAATGCGGTGGGTGTGACCTGAGGCTTTGAAATCCTCTTCTGCCAGTTAATCTCTCTGGGGGTGGGTTGCTTTCTCAGCTTCAGTAGGGGGAGGTGTATCTCAGATCTCCAAGGAGACCTGAGTTACTGCCCCTCCTCCCCACTTCTTGTTTTCAGCTGTGTCTTGTTGCGCTGATTGGAGCTGGAGAGATGTCTGTATCTCTGTGACCTGGAAGTACTTTTGTATTTTGCTTTGTGGAAGGATCAGTCGCACCCCCAGTTATGGCCGCCTCCAGCACTGAATGAGTCAGCTTTTTATGTCATCACCTATATTCCTCTCCCCCTCATCATCCGTCTCTCTCTTTCTCCTTTCTTTTTGGAAGACAAGCAGGCCCTTTCAACACTCCTTGTTCCCTGGTCGCCAGGTAAGTGGCTGTGAGCAATATTTACTGCTCTTTATCCTTGGAATTGACAGCCCAGCCTCACTGCCCCCCCCCTGTTCCTGTAAGCAGGGGAGATTCAGGCACTCCCTACCAGGTTTCTTGTGGCTTCTTCTTTGCTCCTTGATTTTTGAAAGCTGTTCTTGTAGTCCAGATTTGGTTTTTCACACTGATTGTTCATAAATTAGTTTATAATCCAGTTCGGTGGTGTGAGCTGGGAGTCTGTGCGTCTGCCTACTCCGCTGCCATCTTCAGGTCTCACTTCTCACTATTTAACACACCAAAAAGCTCTCTAAAATCTTGTGTTTCCTTCTTTGAGAGTCAGCCTCTGGACCCATCACCCCATGGCAGTAACTAGCTGTGGTTGAGGAGTCTCTCACTGCTTTTGACAGAGTTTGGGATTTCCATTTTAAACCAACCTCAACTCATTTTTTTAAACTCACATTCAGTCTACTTCTCGAATTTACATTTTTTTTTTTATTATCCCCAGCAAGCATTTGAGTTTATAAATCTTGAATGAAAGACTAAAATCTGAAACCCCTTGTCTTCTGTTCAAGATCTTTCCACGATCTGGCCTCAGCTTGCTCTTCCAGCCCAGCTTCCCACTCTTCCCTTCCCATGCTCCATGGCCCCTTCACCCCCACACTGTACCTCTTGACTATTATCTCTGTGAGGCCAGAGACAATGTCTAGTTTGTTCATCAATCTATTCACAGCACCTATAACAGCGCCTGTCTCATAATGAATACTCAATAATGAACTAGTAAATGAATCAATACTTGTATTTTGCTGCCTTCTTGTTTCGGTTCATGTTTCCATTCCCTAAAATGAATCTTTTCCATGTCTATATAATAGGATCTTAATGATGTCTCAGAGTCAAACCCCCTCCTTTGTGAAGTCTCCCCTGGCCCACTTACTGGAAGTAACTGTCTCTTTCTCTGAACTCCTAGTAAATCCTAATGCTTTCAAAAATCATGGAGCTCCTCGGCCACATCTAAAAGTGCCCAGGGTTTCCATATTCTGGAAGGGGACTAAGATAGAGAAGATTCAACAAGCCCTAGAAGTAATACACCTGATGATGCTGGTAGCTGTGTTTGAAGGGGAGTGGGAGGAAAATAAGACAGGAGGCTACTGAAGCAATCCAACCAAGAAATGATGGTAACTTTGGCTCAGGGTTGGCAGGGAGGATGGAAAGAACAGAATGGATCTGAAAGATTATTAGCACACAAGAATGTCAGAACTTTGTGATACAGTTAGTGGAAAAGCAAAGAAAAACAGAGGTTTCAAAAGTGACCTTTTGATTGCTGGCTCATGCAAAAAGTGACTAGTACCATCATTTTCTGAAAAACAAAAAACTTAGGGAGAAGCAGGCATTGTGGTTTAGTTTGGCCTTGTTGATTTTGAAGATCTTTAAGACATTCACCTCAAGATATCAGGTAAGAGGTAAAATATATTAGATTGGAGCTCAGGAAAGCATTATGGGCTGAGATAAATATATTTTAAGATTATCAGAATTATCAGTTGCTGAAACGCTGTCTCTAGTTATGATTGCTGGAAGCCAAAGGAGAGAGTATTGAATAGAAGGAGAGAATAGGACTTATGGCCAAGTCTTGGGAAGGCAACACTTAATGGCCAGGGAGTCATTGAGCCTACAAAGAGATGGACAGGGGACATCCAAAGATCTAAGAGCAAACTAGATAAGGATTGTGCTGGAAAGCCAAGAGAGTCACTCAAGATGGAAGGATGATATATCGATGAGAGGTTAAAATAGAGAGAACTGAAAAATACCTGTTGATGTACCATTGTGTGTGCCATGGACGACTTCTGAAGGAGCCATTTGGAAGACTGGTAGGCCTGGTAGGAGGAAGCCTACTGGAGAGTGTTGGCTGAAAGATGAGGGAAGAGAGACAGTGAGAACAGCTATGGCACCCTTGTTACTAGATTAAGTGATGTGGACATTAAAGGTATTCCTATACTATGACTGAAAATATCTATTTGGTTTAGCAATGTGGAGGTTGTAGATGCCCTTAAGGAGAGGTAGCCACTGTGGGAGAGTATTCTTCAGCTTGAAAGACAGGTTAGAGGTACTAAGGATTGGTGAGAAGAAAATGGAGAATTTTCTTCTCCATGGGGCCTGACCATGAAAACTGGCTTCACTCTCCTTTGGCTCTCTGCCTCCACCTGTGTAAGTGCTTAATGGAGTTTTGTTCACCCCTGTGCCTATCCCAGCAAGAGGTTGAAAAATGATAGCAAGGAAGAAGAGATACAGTGTATGAAGAAATGAGGCAGCCTTTTTCTACATCCCAAAGACAGCGGGGGCCCTGCATTTTTTGATAGAGACCATACCTCCTATATTGAGTTTCTTCATTTATGTGTATACGTTTAGATGATCTTAACGTTAAACCTGAGGTCTAATAATGACTTTAAAAGTTAAAAGAATTTCCTGTGTAGTCCAGGGACATCCCTGTGTGGATTCTAAGAAGAATGAGGAGTTCAAGCAGTGAAAGCGCTGTCACACATGAAGAGAAAACAAATTCCTTGAGCAATCCAGTAGGGACGGAGCACGGCTGTGCCTGGGCTGAAGGATTCCATCAGAAGTGAGTCAGAGAGACAGCCCTTGAACTTTCACACTTACCTGTAACATAGAGCATAGGGTATTCAGATTATACAGATGGTGAGGAAATACACACACACACACAAAAAGTAAATATTGACAACTGGATTTTCTTTTCCCATCAAAATCATTTAACAGATCCCTAATGACTAAGTACCAACACTTACTGTCAAAACCTCATTGAATTTTAGGCAATTTGATCTTTATAGCAAAAAGATTTTTAAAAACTGAAATATTTAATTGATCACCTTGACATTGGAAAGACTTTAAGTTTAATTCCAAAATTCCTCTGGATCAGCAACTGTCTTAATAGCAATATATAAAGTGAGCTGCTAATAAAATTTAAAATTTTGAGTAACCATGTTTAAAAAAATGAAAGGATACAGGTGGCACTATTTTAAGAATATATTTTAATTAACTGAATATATAAAAATTTTTATCACTTAAATATGTAATCAATATAAAAATGTATTCATGGGATATTTTATATTCTTTTGTTCATAACAAGTTTTTAGAATCTATATATTTTATATTTATAGCACTTCCCAATTTGAACTAGCCATATTTCTTTTTTTTTTTTAAGTTCTATTTATTGATTTCAGCAAGAGAGGAATGGGCCAGCAGTGTGAGGGAGAGACAGAGGGATAGAAACATAGATTTGTTTCTGTATGTGCCCTGACTGGGAATCAAACCAGCAACCTTTCTGCGTCGGGATGATGTTCTAACCAACCGAGCTATCAGGCCAGGGCAGGACTAGTCACATTTCAAGTGCTCAGTAGCCACATGTGGCTAGAGGCTACCCTATCAAATACAAAAATCACATACAATAAAAATCCCATTTAATTTGAAAATAGGGAACTCATATTTATAGAGCACCTATGACAATCACGGGCTGACCACTTTATACAAGTCATGTAATTTACTCCTCACCACAGTTTGGCCATGTAAATTTATTATCCTCTTTTTAGGATGAGGAAACTGAGGCTGAAAACAGTTAAATAAATTGTGCTTCACCAACAGGTATCAGGGCTGGGTTTTAAATTCAAGCTATGGATTATTAACACACAATATTGCTTCTTTGCAATATAATCAATTAAAATCTCCAAGTCCTTGATTTACATCATGATGTTCATCAAGACACATGTTCACAGTAAGAACAACTATAAGGCCACCAAATATTAAACACTCCAGAGAGCAGAAAGAAAGGAAAACAAGTACTCCATCAAATCTTAGTTATTATTAAATAGAGGATATGTTGGCCATTCCGAGAATGAATTTTATGTTTTTTATTTAATTTATTGTGTTTACATAGATTCTAGTGTTGCCCTGATTGCATCCCCCCTTCCCCACGTATTCTCCTCAACATATCACTTGCCCACCTCCCAACAGCTCCCTACCCCCTTCCCTTCAGGTTTAATTCTGTTCCTCGGTTCACATTGTTCCTTGGATTCCTCAAATGAGTGTGGTCATATGATATTTTTCTTTCTTTGTCTGGCTTATTTCACTTAACATAATAGTTTCCAGGTCCTTCCATGTTGTTGCAAAAGGTAATATTTCCTTCTTTTTCATGGCTCCCCATAGTATTCCACTGTATATATGTACCACTGCTTTTTAATCCACTTGTCCACTGACGGACACTTGGGCTGTTTCCAGATCTTCGCTATTGTGAACAATGCTGCCATAAACATGGGGGTGCATTTCTTTTTTTGAGTCAGTGATATGGTGTTCTTGGGATATATTCCTAAAAGTGGGATGGCTGGGTCAAAAGTCAGTTCTATTTTTAATTTTTTGAGAAATCTCCATACTGTTTTCCACAGTGGCTGCACCAGTCTGCATTCCCACCAGCAGTGCAGGAGGGTTCCCCTTTCTCCATATCCTAACCAGCACCTATCATGTGTTGTTTTGTTAATGAGCACCATTCTGACTACTGTAAGGTGGTATCTCATTGTGGTTTTAATTTGCATTTCTCTAATGATTAGTGATGTTGAACATTTTTTCATCTGTCTATCAGCCAGCTGTATATCCTCTTTGGAGAAGTGTCTATTCATTTCTTTTGCCCATTTTTTGATTGGATTGTTTATCTTCCTGGTGTTGAGATTTACAAGTTCTTTATAAATTTTGGTTATTAACCCCTTATCAGACATATTCTCAAATATGTTCTCCCACTGTGTGGTTTGTCTTTTTATTTTGTTCATATTGTCTTTAGCTGTGCAAAAGCTTTTTAGTTTGATATAGTCCCATTTGTTCATCCTGTACTTTATTTCCCTTGCCCAAGGAGATAATCAGCAAATATATTGCTTGCGAGAGATGTCAAAGAGCTTACTGCCTATGTTTTCTTCTAAGATGCTTGTGGTTTCACTGCATGCATTTAAGTCCTTTATCCATTTTGAGTTTATTTTTGTGACTGGTGTAAGTTGGTGGTCTAGTTTCATTTTTTGGCAGGTAGCTGTTCAATGTTCCCAACACCATTTGTTAAAGAGACTGTCTTTACTCCATTGTATGATCTTACCTCCTTTGTCAAATATCAGTTGTCCATAAAGGTGTGGGTTTATTTCTGTGTTCTCTGTTCTATTCCATTAATCTATATGCTTGTTCTTATGCCAGTACCATGCTGTTTTGAGTAGTATAACTTGATATCAGGAAGTGTGATACCTTCCACTTTAGTCTTCTTTCTTAAGATTGCTGAGGCTATTCGTGTTCTTTTTTTGGTTCCATATGAATTTTTGGAATATTTATTCTACATCTTTGAAGTATGTCATTGGTATTTTAATAGAAATTGCATTGAATTTATAAATTGCTTTGGGAAATATAGGCATTTTAATGATGTTTATTATTCCTATCCATGAGCACTGTATATGCTTCCACTTGTTTGTATCTTCCCTGATTTCTTTTATCAATGTTTTATAATTTTCCGAGTGCAAGTCTTTAACCTCCTTGGTTAGGCCCTGGCCGGTTGGCTCAGCGGTAGAGCATCGGCTTGGCGTGCGGGGGACCCGGGTTCGATTCCCGGCCAGGGCACACAGGAGAAGCGCCCATTTGCTTCTCCACCCCCCCCCCTTCCTCTCTGTCTCTCTCTTCCCCTCCCGCAGCCAAGGCTCCATTGGAGCAAAGATGGCCCGGGCGCTGGGAATGGCTCCTTGGCTTCTGCCCCAGGCACTAGAGTGGCTCTGGTCGTGGCAGAGCGACTCCCCGGAGGGGCAGAGCATCGCCCCCTGGTGGGCAGAGCGTCGCCCCTGGTGGGCGTGCCGGGTGAATCCTGGTCGGGCGCATGCGGGAGCCTGTCTGACTGTCTCTCCCCGTTTCCAGCTTCAGAAAAGTACAAAAAAATAAAAAATAAAAATAACCTCCTTGGTTAAATTTACTCCTAGGTACTTTATTATTATTTTTTGTTGCAATAGTTAAGGGGATTGTTTTCTTAATTACCTTTTCAGACAGTTCATTGTTGGTGTATAAAAATGCCTCTGCTTTCTGAGTATTAATTTTATATCCTGCCACCTTGCTGAATTCATTTATCAGATCCAGTAGTTTTTTTACTGTGACTTTAGGGTTTTCTATGAACAGTAACATATCATCAGCAAATAATGATATTGTTACTTCTTTTTTTTCCAATTTGGATTTTTATTTCTTCTTGTCTGATTGCTGTGGCTAGGACTTCCAGAACTATATTGAAAGAGAGTGATGAAAGAGGTCACCCCTGCCTTGTTCCTGATCTTAAGGGGATTGCTTTTAATTTTTGCCCATTAAGTATGATGTTTGCTGTAGATTTGTCATAGATGGCCTTTATTATGTTGAGGTATATTCCCTCTATTCCTACTTTGCTGAGAGTTTTGATTATAATTGGGTGCTGGATTTTATCAAATGCTTTTTCTGTATCTATTGAAATTATCATGTGGTTTTTCTCCTTCCTTTTCTTTATGTGATGAATCACATTGATTGATTTGCTAATATTGTACCATCCTTTCCTCCCCAGAATAAATCCCACTTGACCATGATGTATGATTTTTTTTCATGTATTGCTGGATTCAGTTTGCTAATATTTTGTTGAGAATTTTAGCATCTAAATTCATCAGGGATATTGGCCTATAATTTTCTTTCTTTGTGTTGTCTTTGCCTGGTTTTGGAATCAGAATTATGCTCACCTCATAACAGGAGCTTGAAAGTCTTCGTTCCTCTTGAATTTTTTGAAATAGTTTGAGAAAGATAGGAGTTAGTTCTTCTTTGAATAGTTGGTAGAATTCACCTGTGAAGCCATCTGGCCCAGGACTTTTGTTTGTTGGAAGTTTTTTGATAACTGTTTTGATCTCATTTGTTGTAATTGGTCGTTTAGATTTTCTGATTCTTCCAGATTGATTTTTGAAAAATTATATGTTTCAAGGAATTTTTCCATTTCACCTAGGTTGTCTAATTTTTGGCACACAGTTCTTCATATTATTTTCTTACAATATTTTGTATTTCTGTTGTGTCAGTTGTTATTTCTCCACTCTCATTTCTAATTTTATTTATTTGAGTCCTCTCTCTTTTTTCCTTGGTGAGCCTGGTTAAAGGTTTATTGATCTTGTTTACCCTTTCAAAGAACCAGCTCTTGGTTTCATTAATCCTCTATTGTTTCTTTAGCCTCTATGTCATTTATTTCTGCTCTGCTCTTTATTATTTATTTCCTTCTACTATCTCTGGGATTTACTTGCTATTCTTTTTCTAGTTCTTTTAGATGCATGGTTAGGTTGTTTATTTGAGCTTTTTCTAGCTTTTAAAGGTATGCCTGTAGTGCTATGAACTTTCCTCTCAGTACTGCTTTTGCTGTGTCCCATAAATTTTGAGTTGTTGTATGCTTGTTATCATTCATTTCTAGGAATTTTTTTTATTTCTTCTTGACCTCATTGTTAACCCATTCATTATTTAATATCATGCTATTAGGTTCCATGTGTTTGAGTATTTTTGAGTTTTTCTGTTGTGGTTGATTTCTAGTTTCATGCCATTGTGATCAGAGAAAGTGTTTGATATGATTTCAATCTTCTTAAATTTGTTAGGGCACTTTTATGCCCTAACATGTGGTCTATCCTAGAGAATGTACCATGAGCACTTGAAAAGAATGTATATTCTGCTGCTTTAGGGTGAAAGGTTCTGAAGATATCTATTAAATCTAGTTCATCTAGTGTCCTTTAAGTCTTGAGGATCTATCCAGTGATGTTAGTAAGGTATTGATATCCCCTAGTATTATAGTATTGGTGTTGATCTCGCTGTTTATATCCATCAAAGTCTGTTTTATATATATAGGTGCTCCTATATTAAGTGCATAGATATTTATAATGGTTATATCTTCCTGTTGGACTGCTCCCTTTATTATTATGTAGTGACCTTCTTTATCTCTTACTATACCCTTTGTTTTAAAGTTTATTTTGTCTAAGTATTTATGCCCGCTTTTTTTTTCATTTCCATTTGCATGAAATATTTTTTTCCATCCTTTTACTTTTAGTCTATGTGTATCTTTTGTTTTGAGATGTGTCTCTTGTAGACAGTATATGTATGAGTCCTGTTTTCTTATCCATGCAGCTACCCTATGTCTTTTGATTGGATTGCTTAATCCATTTACATTTAAAGTTATTATTGATATGTAGTTGTTTTTTGCCATTTTATTCTTTAATTCTGTCTTCCTCTTTTACTATATTCTTTTCCCCCTTTGTTCTATTTACAACAGGTCCCTTAACATTTCTTGCAGCATTGGTTTGGTTGTAATGAGTTCCTTGAGTTTTTTTTGTCTGGGAATGTTTTTATTTCTCCTTCAATTTTAAACAATAGCCTTGCTGGATAAAGTAGTCTTGATTGTAGGCTCTTGTTCTGCATTACTTTCAATATTTCTTGCCATTCCCTTCTGGCCTCAAGTGTTTCTGTTGACAAATTGGATGTCATCCTTATGGGGGCTCCTTTGTAGGTGATAGTCTTTTTTCCTCTAGCAGTTTTTTATATTTTCTCTTTATCTCTTAGCTTTAGTATTTTAATTATGATGTGTCTTGGTGTAGATTTCTTTGGGTTTCTCTTTAATGAAATTCTCTGTTCTTCTTGAACTTGTGTGACTTTTCCTGCATCAATTTAGGGAAGTTTTCAGCAATGATTTGGTTGAACAAGGTTTCTATCTTTTGTTCTTTTTCTTTTTCTTCAGGAACCCCTATGATGTGGATGTTATTTTTCCTCATGTTGTCACAGAGCTCTCTTAGAGTTTCCTCAGACATTTTGAGTCTCTTTTCTTTTTGCTGTTCTGCTTCCATGCCTTCGTTTATCTTGTCCTCTGACTCATTGATTCAATCCTCAGCCTCATCCATCCTGCTTTTAATTCCTCCCATTGTGATCTTTATTTCTGATATTGTATTTGTCATTTCTGACTGATTCTTTTTTATTATTTGAATGTCCTTTTTTATATTTGCTATCTCTTTATTTAGGTGCTAGCTATGTTCATCTATTGCTGTTCTAAGATCTTTTAGCATCCTAACAGTCATTATTTTAAACTTCGCATCTGGTAATTTGTTTATATCTGACTCATTTAAGTTCTTTTCTGGGGATTTCTCTTGATTCATTTGGGTTGCATTTCTCTGCCTTCCCATTCTGTCTGTGTATAAGAAGGGTGTGTCCACAGGAGTCCAATGGGTGTGGCCTCTGTGTTTGCTAGGTTTGGTCTGTCAGCTGACCAGCCACCCCTTCTGCAGCTGCCTCAGGTGTTCAAGTATGGGTGTTGCCGGTGTCGTCAGTCTGTGGCAGTCACTGCGGTTTCTACCTCTCCTCCACAGGCCCAGGCTACAAGCCCTGGTTGGCCTCGGCCTTTGCCCCGCCCTCCTAAGGTGGGGCTACACTCTACTCTGGGGCCAGAAGCCATGGCACCACCAGCGGGGCTTCATATCAATGCTCAGCCATGGGTCTCTGCCCCTCCTGGCATTCGCCCCACCCCCTGCCCCCGGCAGGCAGGGCTGTGTTTCTGACAGCCACAAAACCTGGCTCCAGGGTGGAGTGCACACCCCCGCTCAGCCATGGATCTCTTCCGGTTAGCTCGCAGGCCGAGCTGCAAGCCCCGGCTCTTGGGTGGGGCTGGAAGCCCCTGCTCAGCTACGGCTGTCCACCCATTCTTCCGCTTTCGCCAGGCTTTCACCTTGCCCCTGTGGCCTCAGTAGTAGCCAGCCTGGCTTCCACCCCCGCGGAGGGGACCATGCTTCCGTGTCCTGCTGCCACCCGCCCTCCGAGGAGCCCTCAGCAGTGTGTGTGTCAGGGGCAATGCAGCTCAGACCCTAGCACTCAATACTGTATTCCTGATGGCTCCCTCCTTCTAAGCGACTCTTGAGAACAAATTTTATTGAGCACCTTTCTTACATAATAAGCAATATGATAGAAAAGAAAAGGAGTTATACAAAATTACGTGGCTCTGGGCCATCTCTACCCTCTGGATTCTCTCAGAGGAAGCTTCCTACTTCCTGACATGCCCTTCCCTGACTCACCTTTGTGCACACCTGTCCTCTCTGGCCAGAGAGTCTCCCTTCCCCTTGCTGAGTGATTAACTCCTTCCTGTCTTTCAGGGCCTGGTTTCACCATAACACTTCCTATGGGAAGCCCTCCCTGACCACCTAGGCAGAGTTGATCATTTTGCCCTTTATGCTTTCAACACATTTCACAGCATCTTACTGTCAGACTAACTACACAATTTCTTCATAAGTCTGTTTCCCAAGAGTTTGGGCTCCTTGATCAAGGAGAATTGCTGAGTCATATAGTAGTTGAGTAAGTATGTAGCTCAGCCGTCAGCTACAGTCTCCTGGCCCTTCAACTCTAGAGAAGATTGATTCAAGTCCTGATTCCATGGATTCTTAATCTATTCCTGTTTGGTTATGGACTCAAGTCTAATTCCTAATATCATTCTGAAGATTAGGTAAACCTAAAGCACTTCCCAAGGGCTCTCCAAATTCTGGTAAAAATTTTTACAGTCTTAACAATTAATTCTATTCTCACTTCCTGACTTAGTCAAAATTTGCTCTGTTCCATGTCTTGTAGCTATTTTTTCAATTCTGCTCTGGCATCAGCTTCTACATAACAGACAGATTCTTCTCTACAATTCTCCCCCGCTCCAAAGGCAGACATCAATCATGGCATTTCACTGAAGACTGGGTGGTAAGAGGGAGGGATGATATTGTATACTACAGAGCAAACAACTGAAAATCACACATTCGATCTTTCTGCAACCCTGCCTCCACCCAACATTACATTCCTACTTTTCTAAAATTTCCCAGTTCCTCTCTCTCTAATCCTTTTTCTGCCACCCACTCTGAAACCCCCACCCCACACATACACACTTCTGTTTTTCAGGAGCCCAAACCCAACATCCTTCTTGTTTTCCCATGTAGAATGGTGCATCTTTCCCTTTCTGCTTGCGCTCCTCCTCCAGATACCTATGCCTCAGGGATTCTCCAACCCAACACTTAAACAAGATGTTTTCCCATGCAAACATTGATCTAGGACTTTTTCAGTTTGGGCTTGCAGAAGAGCACAGATTTTGGATCCAAACAGTCCTAGATCCAAGCAGTCAGACTGTCGGTTTTATCTTAAGACTGGTCTTGGACTAACTACTTCACCTACAAGTCTAGATTTCTCACCTATAACAGGGTTGATGAGTATTTCACCAAGCCATTTTGACTATCCAAAGAGAGAACACGTAAAACACTCAATACAGCACAGAGATACACAAAAATATTATTTTTCTCTCCTATTTTTGCCTCCACATAGCAACTGACTTTAAAACAATATTGCATTCATTTGGTTTTAAGTAATTCCTGAACAAAAGTGATTACAGTTTAGATAATATTAAGGCAGACAGATTAAAATGCACAAAGGATTTGGAGCTTCTTTTAAAGTGAGCTTCAAGTGCACGGCTAAATTTGCATGTTGCTCTTTTGTTTATAAGTGGCATAAAACCAACTCAAAATGACTTTAAAAAAATATTTATTGGTTCACCATAATTAAAACGTCCTGGGTTGGATCTTTGTACATGGTGGGTCCAGACACTGCAAACATGTCACTAGGAATCTGTGTTCTCTTTCTCTCCCCTGGCGAGGGCTCCCTTCAGCAGTTTCATTCCCAAGCAGATCGCCTCACTTCTCCGTGAAAAAGGCCATGAGAGCTACAGACTTCTGGCTCAACACAGGGATCCCCAAGTGATAGCCACTGGGCCAAATCTCACCTGAAGCCTGGTTTGTACAACCCAAAAGCTAAGAAAAAATTTTACATTTCAAAAGATTGCAAAAAGAAAATCATTCTGTGTGACAGAGACAGATATATGGCTTTGCAAGGCCAAAAAATAATTATTATCTAGCCCTTTTCAGAAAGGGTTTGCCAACATAGCAGCTCCAGTTCAAAAAGAGCTCTTCTTATCTATTGTTTCCCCCAAAGACCCCAGATTGCCTTCCTGGGACCATCTTGTTCTCCTGGCCGCCTTTTGGACATTTCTGTTTGTTTGTTTCTGCCTCAGGTGGAGAGAGCTGGACCATGTCTTCACTGGCTCCCTCTTCAGATGCCCAAGTTTGTAACCTCATTCATTTCTCCAAGTTCTATTCGGCACAATCTGACTTGTCTTTTTTAATGGTTTCTTTTTCTCTTATTATTTATTTTTTCTACCATTCATCACATTAAACCTTCTAGTTTATAGTCTCTATCTGATATCTGAATTTTGAAAAGATTTATACTTGTTATTGATATGTCTACTGGCATTGACTCATATATGATTGGGGTTTTTAAAATCTTGGACAGTGAATTTATTCTCAGCGGTCGATCCTCAGGAATTCTGGTTTGGGGTGTCTCTTCAGTGAGAATTCACCCTTGCTTTTGCTAGGAACTTTGGGGGTATCTAAAAACCATCTTTTTGCTAATTTAACACCAGTGCTCATCAGCACCATATAACAATTGTACCTTAGAACCAGGTGAGGGCAAGCTGGGGTTTCAAATTTTTTCTCAACTCAGAAGTCTTTTGGGGGTCTTTCTTCCCTTTATCCTTTCACTAAGAATAGCAACTTAATGTGGAATATCAATTCTTTCTCCTGTTCCAGAATCACCAGTAAATCGTAAGTTCCTTGGTTGCTGAGACCATCAAATACCCCCAGGCAGCCCCAGCTTTAGTTAGCAGCCTGTATTCTGGTTTTTATTTTCCATTTCAGTTTTGGTCCCTGGAATTTCCTTTTCTTTTTGAGCCCAGATGGACCTTTAAAGGGATGCTAGCTCTTTTTATAGTGCTAGCTCTATTTCCAGGTGTTTCATAGCAGGGCGAGTTTGTGGAATGTAATCCATTACATTGCTGGAAACTGAAATCCTATTGGGCACCTATAAGACCTGTGGAAGATGCTGCCAGCATCATAGGTCACCTACAGGTATCTTCCCCTGCCCCTTTTATCACTTAGAAGAGCACTTCATGAGGTGCTCACAAGATATTACCTGAGTGAGTGATCACTTGAGTGAGTGACCAGGAGAGCCAAGCAGAGCTGAATTAATGGGCATGTGCTATACATATAGGTACTCCATACTGTCATACGTAGGGTAGCAGTATCATGTGGGGTTGAAGAATACAAGCTCTGAAATCAAACTAACTGGATTCAAATTCAAGTTCTTCTATTTCCTAGATAGGTAACCTTGGGCAAGTCATTTAATGTCTCAGCACTTTCATTTCCCACCATGTGAAGGAGGAATAAGAAAGAGTCTACCTCAGGGAGATACTGAGAGCAGTCGATGAGGTCATCTATGCATAGGACCAGTGCTGAGTATGCTCTCTACCAAGGAGAGCCTCTGTTAGTTTTTTTCTTTTCTTTTCTTTTCTTTTCTTTTTTTCTTCTTTTTTCCAAGTGAGAGGAGGGGAGACAGAGAGACAGACTCCTGCATGCACTCTAACTGGGATCCACATGGCAACCCCCATCTGGGGCCAATGCTATGCCCATCTGGGCCCTGCTCGCAACCGAGCTACAGTGTGTCCGTAAAGTCATGGTGCACTTTTGACCGGTCACAGGAAAGCAACAAAAGATGATAGAAATGTGAAATATACACCAAATAAAAGGAAAACTCTCCCAGTTTCATACCTATTCAGTGCAGTTCGATGTGGGCTCACACACAGATTTTTTAGGGCTCCTTAGGTAGCTATCCCATATAGCCTCTACAGACTCGTCACTGACTGATGGCCTACCAGAACAGGGTTTCTCCACCAAACTGCTGGTTTCCTTCAACTGCTTATCCCACCAAGTAATGTTATTCCTATGTGGTGGCACTTCGTTATAAACGCGCCAATATTCACATTGCACTTTGGTCATGGATTCGAATTTAGTGAGCCACAGAACACACTGGACTTTCCTCTGTACCAGGGGTCCCCAAACTACGGCATGCGGCCCCCTGAGGCCATTTATATGGTCCCCGCCGCACTTCCAGAAGGGGCACCTCTTTCATTGGTGGTCAGTGAGAGGAGCACAGGATGTGGACGCATCCTGTGCTCCTGGAGTACTGACATGGTGGTGCCGCAAAGCGGGGCATTGCTCTTGTACAGTACTACTTCCAGTGATGCAGACGCACACGTCACGGCTCCGGAAGCACATCATATCACTTGTTACGGCTATCAGTGACAGATATGGAACTGGACATTGACCATCTCATTAGCCAAAAGCAGGCCCATAGTTCCCATTGAAATACTGATCAGTTTGTTGATTTAAATTTACTTGTTCTTTATTTTAAATATTGTATTTGTTCCCGTTTTGTTTTTTTACTTTAAAATAAGATATGTGCAGTGTGCATAGGGATTTGTTCATAGTTTTTTTTATAGTCCGGCCCTCCAACAGTCTGAGGGACAGTAAACTGGCCCCCTGTGTAAAAAGTTTGAGGATCCCTGCTCTGTAGCATCCACATCTCGACTGGCATGGCCGTGGGCTGCTCTGCTGTATACACGGTGTTACATCATCATCTGCACATGCGCACATGCTGCCACATCATCCTACAGAAACTGGGAGGGTTTTCCTTTTATTTGGTGCAGATTTCACATTTCTATCGTCTTTTGTTGCTTTCCTGTGACCGGTCAAAAGTGCACCATGACTTTATGGACACACTGTATTTCCAGCACCTGAGGCTGGGGCTCTATAGAGCCATTCTCAGCACTCAGGCCGATGCACTCCAAACAATTTTGCCATGGCTACAGGAGAGGAAGGGGGGGAGGGCAGAGGGGGATGTGCTAGAGAAGCAGATGGTTGCCTCTCCTATGTGCCCTGACTGGCCATCAAATCAGGACTTCCACATGCCAGGCCAATGCTCTACCACTGAGCCAACTGGCCAGGGCCGAGCCTCTGTTAGTTTAAGGGAAAGGCCCTCCGTTGGAGAATAGATCTGTCTTTTCTAAGTGCTCACACACAAGGTCAGGAACAGAGGGGCAAAGGTCATTAGAGAGCTCTGCCTCTTCCCAGAAGTGAAAAAGGGCAGGAGAAAGATGGAAGAGCCTGAATTACGACCTTTGTAACTGAGAAGAATGTTGCCCCAATGCTCAGAAAAAAGGAAAAAGATAAAAGATCTAAGGAAGGCTCTTTGAAAATGTAGAATTGGATGAGAATTATTTGAAGTTTGTGCGCATTGACCTAAAAATGAAGACTCCACAGAAGGGCCGCAAGGGCTTCACCCAGAGATGCCACCCTTTCTTCTGAGGCTACGGTGAGAAAGGGCAAGGCCTGCTGGCCTTCAGCTCAGGCGCAGGGCGGACTGAGGGGTCACAGGGCTCTTGACCTTCTGCACACCGCCTTTGTGTCTCCATCTGCCTCTTATCTAACTCCAGAGTGTCAGTACTGAAGTGTCACCCAAATTCCTCAGGGACATCTACTCTCAAAAGGAGAGCAAAAGACCATCGGAAGCTCCCAAGAGTTTGTTAAGAAACATTTGAGCTGGTGCAAAAATGTAAGTACATTTCTGTTACAGACTGGAACGAGCACTGTTGAAAAGATTTTTTTAAAGTATTTTTTGAGACCTCTGGCTACAGAGCAGTTATTTGCCCAAACAATATTTCTAAATGGGTCGTTTGGCACCAGCAAGCGAGAGGGTGCAGATTAGGAAGTGGCCCTCGGGCGGCTTCCTCCTGAGAAGGGGTCGGGTTGCTGGGAAACGCTCTTCTCACTCACCAAGTGCTTGTTCAGCAGCCTGAGAGGCAGAGAGGTGATAAGAGCCAGATTTCAGCAACACTCCTTTTAATTTTTTTTTTAAAGGTTGCCAACATTTGTAGGAGCAGTGAGCTATGACTTTGAACAAGATTTTGTAGGATTCTGTTAAATTCATAGAAAAACTTGCTACAAAGTTATTCTGGTACTTGTACAGTTAAAATCCTTTTTTCCTGCTGTATCTTTTTGGGTATTGTGGGTCAAATAAGTTTGCAAATATGATGTATATGTTTGCTCACTTATAGTTTACATTAAATGTGGGGAACAGGCTGTATGTAGGCAGGGTCCTAATAGCCTAAGGAGGCTTAGTTTTAAGACTAAGCCTTTCCCATCCTTTTAATCCTAAAATCTTCTCAGCACTAAGCTTTTCCCCACACCCTTGACTGTTGCATGATGTGGGGTGGTGCACCCTTATGAGGAATCCCATTTATGCCTCAGATAAGTGGCTTTGTATCAGAGACTTTATTATTTGTATATTGGCTTAAAGATTTTAATTTCTACACTATAAAATGGGGCAGACTGAGGGCTTGCTCTTTCTTGGTTCCTGAAATTAGCATTGCAAAGAGAGGCAGCCAAGATGGCGGAGTGCTAAAGGAAAAGCCAGTTTGTGCAGAGTTAGTGCAGAGAGAAGGAGATGGGGAACAGAGGTTGTAAAGCCAGTAGCCACGGCCACCATCACAGCTGCCTGGCCCATGCAGGTTCACATTTGATTCGGACAGACGGTAATGAAACAACAGAGCCAAGAACTGGTGGGTCATTAGCTTTAATCCTAGCTTGTACCCGGTGGGCAAGAAATACATACAGTTGAAAAACACTTCCCTTTCCATTCAGGGCTCCCAAAGCCACTGATTCATCTGAGTTTCCTAGAATCAAAGGTTTCTACCTCACCAGCCTTATTCACCTCTGTTCCCCATCTCCTTCTCTCTGCACAAACTGGTTCTCTTTCAGCACTCCACCATCTTGACTGCTTTTCCTCTCCTCCATGTGGCCTTTCTCTGCTCTTCTCCAACATGGGGTCCTCTGCCCCATTTTATAGTGTAGAAATCAAAACCTGTAATCCAATATACAAACAAGAAAGTCCCCGAAACAAAGTCACTTAACTGAGCATAATGGGATTCCTCATGAAAGTTCGCCACCCCCCATCATGCAACAGTCAAGGGTGTGGGGAAAAGCTTAGTTTTGAAAAGATCTTAGTATTAAAAGGGTGAGAAAAACTTAGTCTTAAAACTAAGTCTTAGGCTATAACGACCCTGCCTGTTTACAGCCTGTCCTCCACACCCAATGCAAACTATAAGCGTGCAAACATATATATTATATTTACAAGCTTATTTGACCAACAGAGGTGAATAAGGCTGGTGAGCTAGAAACCTTTGATTCTAGGAAACTCGGATGAATCAGTGGCTTTGGGAGCCCTGAATGGAAAGGCAAGTGCTTTTCCACCGTGTGTATTTCTTGCCAGCCAGGTGCAAGCTAGGATTAAAGCTAATGGCCCACCGGTTCTTGGCTCCGTTGTTTCATTACTGTCTGTCTGAATCAAATGTAAACCTGCACGGGCCAGGCAGCTGTAATGGTGGCCGTGGCCTATGGGCCATATAGGTATGAATAAAAAATACTTCACACAAATTATTGTGATCTGTGTTGTTCCTACTAAAGCACGAAAATCATGCAGGGGTTCTTTTTCCTTTTAGTATGCTGATGTTTTTACATTGTGACAACTTCAAATACTGCCTATATGTCACCTGCTAAACAGAGCAGAAGTGCAGTCTACAGGTTGATGTTCAGGAAAGCACATTCTGCCTTCATATATAGAAATAATTACTCGTTCGGAAAGCTGTTTACCCACTGAATAACGGGCTTTGCCAAGGAGTGAGTCCCTGTCACAGAGAGCAGGATACAAGTGCCAGGATACAGGCAGCAGAAAATATTCTGACACATGAGAGAACTCAGAGAATTCACACTCATGGATCTTTCTTGAAAAAAGTTATTCAGCAATGAAACCCAGTCAATTTAGAGATGAATCAAAATAAAGAATTTGGGAATGGAAAGATGGGGGTGAAAAGAACGTATCATGAAATGTAATTCATTTGAACATGGAGCTGATGATATTAAACAACTATGGGAGTAATGTTTCCACAACAGACGGTGACTGTTATAAACTACGATATTGCACAAACAGTAATAGAGCCAACATTGGGAGGGGAGGGGCGGGAGCTGGGAGGAAGGACAAGTCTAAAGATTTACTCATCTTTTATATTCATGAGTCATTTAATACTGTCTAAAATTGAAAACTGCTGTTAAAAAATAACTTCAACTTCTTAACATTTTTCACAATTTCTTTTCTTAACCTTATTTCTTCAAGAGGGAATCTTAAGGAAATCATGGTTCTTGTGGTAAAGATACGTTTGACTCAAGAGCCGCAGTTTCTTCATTTTTACTTTTCTAATGTTAAATTCAAGTAATATTAAACTATTATTTTATTAATAAGAGCATGTGTAACATACTTACATATGGCTCACAAAAAAGAGGGGATATTTCAAAATGAATAATATAAAGTGATAAAAGAAAGCATTTGATTTTTTTATTAAACGAGCATTAGAAAAGCAAATGAGAAGTCAAAGTAAGTTGTTCAATTATGCAAATAGAATGCAAACTTAATGATCGTGATTGAGTAGCAAGTGACATATCAAATGCTTTTTTATCACTTCATATTCATTTTGAAATATCCCCTCATTTTTATGAGCAGTGTATTTCTGTAAGAATATTTCTTCCTGTCTATGTCTGTTTGTCTTTCAATCTCTCATTAGCATAAACTCCCCTTTCCTCCCTGTTTTCAAACAGAATGCTCATTTCTATCCAGACAGTCATCTGTCCATCGGGTAACCTATGTACTTCAGGGGACTCTGACCCAGCTCCAGCTCTGGGTGATGTGACTGGTGTCAGGATAATCTCATTCCTCCTTATCCTCGGGAGCTCAGGACAAAGCCAACCAGACTGTGGCCTATTCCTGTCACAGCATCTGGATGGGTTTGTGACCCTGCAGAAAGGCTTTCTGGGGACTTGTGGGGAAACTAGCTTCCTAGCTTTTAAAAGACCGTCACCACAGGAGTCTCCCTCTCTCCCTCTGGACTTGGTGGTGGGAAGGTACAAAGCTACATTACAGCCACTTTACCACCAGGGAAGCCAGCCTAGGACTCATGCTCCCCACCCCACACACACTCAGAGGGTAGACAGAGTCACAGAGAAATAGAGCTGGTCAGATCAACCTGTCTCTGGATGTCAATTATGGGAATCAACATATTTCCCTATGTGTTAAAACAATTTGAATCATATTTTATATATTTCATGGAGATAAAAACCTTGTAACTGATGACATCTACTTAGAAAGATGTGAAATATCATTTTCCTAATGATAATCATTTGGGGTTGGTATTAGAAAATATACATTTCTCTATTCTCTAAATACTTTCTAATGAGCATGTTTCATTTTTACAAACACAAAGAAGTTATTACTCTTGAATATTACATTGTTAAACATAAAAGCAATGTATACTCATTGTAAAAAAAAATCTAGACACTTTCTCTACCAGGTGCCCCATATAGAATTAGGGAGAGAGAATGTTCTCGTATCACAAAGGATAATAAAAGTGATTTTAGAAATAGTTAACATGCATGTATTATCTCATTTAATTATTATCTCAGGAGCTTGAACATGAACCATGAGAGCACGAAAGGGCAGCTACACTTAGAGCAGGGGTCTCAAACTCGCGGCCCACAGGCCGCATGTGGCCCGCCGAACAATTTTGTGCGGCCCGCAGACTAATCCACGAAGTTCAAAATATTTTGGATAAAATTAAGTAAGCCTAGGGGCCTACTTGTATTTTTCATTTCTCTAGCATCCTAGCTAGATATTAGCTTAGTTAACAGCAGTTGTGATGCGAACTACAGTTTCTGGTTGTTTTGTGACACTGAAAAGTGTTGCGTAACAGTTGCCTTTTGTAGACCTAGTGCGGCCCGCCAAACGGCTGTGATCTTGCTCTGCGGCCCACATGCTGAGTTGAGTTTGAGACCCCTGATTTAGAGGATGATAGAGTAACAAGATAGAATCTTAGTTGTGTCCATCACAGCCCTAGACTGCCTCCCAGATTTCTTCATGGTGGGGGAGAGTCTATCTCATTCAGGTTGCTGTGTTTTGGGGTCTCTTAGAAAACAGCAGCCTGGTTCTTGACTAGTATTTTTTTTTTAAGTTTATTTTTTTATTTATTCATTTTTAGAGAGGAGAGAGAGGGGGAGAGAGAGAGACAGAGAGGGAGAGAGAGGAGAGAGGAGGAGCTGGAAGCATCAACTCTCATATGTGCCTTGACCAGGCAAGCCTAGGGTTTCGAACCGGCGACCTCAGCATTTCCAGGTCGACACTTTATCCACTGCGCCACCACAGCTTGACTAGTATTAATCTTGACTAGTATCAACACATTGTAAAAAAATCATAGTTACTAAGATGGTAAAAATCATTAAAATTTCCCTAATTCAGTTCTTTATCCCATATCTCTTTGATTTCTAGAAACTTAACTGGTTTGAGGGAATATATTGGGTCATATAATTTAAAATTCTAGGGAATTTGGGACCTCAGGAATAGTTAGATCCAAGGGTTAAATCATGTCTGTAAAATTCCATCTCTCCATTTCTTGGCTCTGTTTTTCTCTGTTTTGGGTGGACTCCCAGGCAGGACTTCTCTGTGGCTTACAGTGTCCAAAGAGATAGCAGCTTCAGTGGGAAAAAAACTTTTGCCCAGAGTTCCCACAAACCCTCAAGACTGACTGTCCTTGGATCCTGCGCCCATTTCTAAACCAATTACTGCAACCCCAGATTCAAGCCTGGAACACACACTCACTGCTGGAGCAGGGGATAGTCCAGCTCTACCCGAGCCAGGGGCTCTGAGAGTGGGAAAGGTGAGCTTCCCCAAACACATCTCTAGGTGCTCTTACCAGGAAGAAAGGCATGACTGCAGGCAGGCAACAACTGCAGATGGCCCCTCAAATTTATGTAATCCTTAATTCAACAAATAATGTCTGCAACATCACGAATGGGCCTTGGCTTTGTCTTAGGTGATGGAGATGCAGAATGAAAAAAACACACAAAAATCCCTGCCCTCCCAGAAAGGTCCTTGCATTCAATGATGTTGAAGCAGTTCCTTGTGTCCTCTTAAAAAGCTCATGCATAACCTTCTTCTGGGAATATTGCCAAACTCACCAGGGGTTCTAGAATAATCTTTAAGTTCACAAAGAAGTGATCTGGGGTTTACATTATAGGGGAGGGTGCAAAGGCTGGGAAGGGTTTCCCCTGTGAGCAGGAGAGGGACTGAGAGGAACCCAGAAAAGGACAGGTAATATGCAAACTGTGTATAGACGAAGTCCGGGCATTTGCAGGTGAAGTCGTTTCATTCCAAGGAGAACTCAATTATCCTTTCTTCCCCCTCCAGCCTAGTCTTGCCGCTGAGTTTAAAGGGCTGAAAGAAATATTAGTCTGACATATGGGCACCAATTAGGCTTTTAGAAGTCCAGGAAATAAAACACTAACTTTTATGGTTGTTCCCAGTGAAAATTGCGGAGTAATTTGTCTCCCGGAGAAGCATGGAAGCACTCGCGGGCTTCCTGTTTTGCACACTGTCTCCCACCACACAGCTTGTTGTCTCGACACGTTGATTTTCAATAGCAGTAGGACATATGCTTATAATTTTAGGAATGAAGGCACTTGAGATAAGGTGGAACCTGTCTGTCGTTGAAAAACGAGCTCCAGTGAGGTTGCCTCCCAGACCCATATTTCATGACACGTTGGTTCTCCTCCAAAAAGTGCCCGAATCAACGAAATGGATTCGAAGCTTTGTGCGAATGTCCAACACGGCACAGACTATATTTTAAACGACGAGTAAGCATTGGCTTCGTACCCTGCTTTCTCAGCGCCGGCCCTCCTCCCCCACCCCGCCGCCACAACTTGGCAAGTACTGTTAACCATAAGGTTTTCATTTATTTAAACAAATATCTGGCACAGAAAGAAAATGGGGATAATTAAATTTTGGTGGTGGTTGGGAGTGAAGATGAGGGAAGACTTGAGAAAGACCAGAGACCATCCTCCAGTATTCACCAGGCGATCTCTCACGTTCTTGCCAAAAGCAAAACCAAAGGGCAGGCATGACACAGGTGAAGAAAGTCTCTGTGTATACCCTTTGACCCAAATTCTTTGAACCAAACCGATGTCTTGTAAATGGGTTTGCAAGTTACTATCTCTCTGCGAGCCTCAGTTTTCCTCATCTGTGAAATGGGGTTATAACACGTAGATCCTAGGGTAGTTGGGGGATTAGATGATGTGCCCTATGTGAAGCACCAAGCACGCCGGCAGCTCAGAGGGAGTTGTTAGAAAAAGGTAGTTTCTCCTTTTCTCACACACACACACACACACACACACACGTCATGTTTATGGAGTTGTTTATGTCATGTTTTAGACAGCCAGCAGTTAGGCCTGGGTCCACAGTCCTTCCACATACAGGACACCAACACTGTAATGTCTCTAGACTCAACTCAGGAGGTACCCAGGTGTTTGAGTGACAGGATTGTTCAGAGAAACCCACTTCAAACTTAGACAAAGACAGCTCTCCTTAATGGCTCAAGCATCTGTTTCCAACCCCAAGAGGGCCATTTAGATAACAAAGGCAAGTCTGAGATGTGAGCTGGCTGATAGCAGCCCCGAAATAGAGCAGATGCAGGTGGAATAAAGCCTTCTGTTGCCCATCAGTGTCAGCGGCACCTACATGTGAAAGGTCCTGGGAGCTTCCCATATAAGGCAGGGGCTGGGTCTGCAGAAGACAAGAGCTGCTGAACTGGAGGAGGTCACTGCCCGGGCCATCAATATGACAGAGACCCTGAAGAAACCTTCCCAAAGCCCCATTTCCCAAAGAAACCGAGGCTCAAAGAGGTCCGGTTTCCCCGATCACAACGTTAGCTGCAGGAAACACAAGAAAAGAGACCTCAGGTCTCCAGCTTGTCAGCCCAGCCAGAGCCTTCTCCACTCTTTCTGGGATCATCAGCCCGAGGGAGCTTGAGTGATTACCCTGGGCAACGTCCAGAACGGAGGAGAAGAAATCCGCTGGGAAGCAGGGTGGTGCCAAAAAGAAAGAGAAAGGAAGATACATATATATATATTTAAGGCAGGAGAGGAAGAAGAGAAAAATGTGTTTTTTAAAATATAAAATTGATATACATTCACAAAATGGGAATTGTATAAAATAAAAGGTAATCTCAGGCCACTTGTCAAACACAGCCTTCCCGATCCCACTTTCCGGAGGTAAAAGCTATTAATGATTCTTGTATGTCTTCCAGACTTTTTCTATATATTTATATGTATACACACACACATATATATGTATATACTATTTTGTTTACACTGATGAGATTACACAATAAATATAATTCAGAAATTCATTCCTTTATACTTAATGATACACTAGATCTATCTTTCCACGTCAATGTTTATAGCTCTACCTCATTGTTTTAAGTGGCCCTACAGAGTCATTGTACAGGTGTAACATGATTTATTTAACCAGTTCTCTAGTGAAACACATTTACATCGTTTCCAGCATGTTTTTTTCACTAATGCCAACAAGACAAAGATAAGCATCTTGTTTAAATATCCTGTGCACCACTGTGAATACATATCTCATAAATATTTTAGAGCTGGGTCAAAGGGCATTCACATTTTAAATTTTGACAAATTTGACTAACTACACTTTCAAAAACTGCATCAGTTTGTATTTGCATCAAGAGTGCAGTTCAGTTCCTCTTTCCTACACTTTCACTGACACCATATCATCAGTCTTTATACTGTTTTCCCAGTGTTGTTTTCATGTATTTGTATTTTTTCTCTCTCTCTTTCTTTTTCTTTCCCCTTCCTTCCTTCCTTCCTTCCTTCCTTCCTTCCTTCCTTCCTTCCTTCCTTCCTTCCTTCCTTCCTTTCTCTCTCTCTCTTTCTCTCCCTCCCTCCCTCCCTCTCCCCTCCTTCTTCCCTCCCTCCCCCTCCTCCCTCCCTCCCCCTCCTCCCTCCCTCCCTTCTTCCTCCCTCCCTCCCTCCCTTCCTTCCTTCCTTCCTTCCTTCCTTCTCTCCTTCCTTCCTTCCTTCCTTCCTTCCTTCCTTCCTTTTTGTGACAGAGAGAGGGATAGACAGACAGGAAAGGAGGGAGATGATATATCAATTCTTTGTAGCGGCTCCTTAGTTCTTCATTGATTGATTTCTCATATGTACCTTGGGGGGTGGGGTTACAGTAGAGCAAGTTATCCCTTGCTCAAGCCAGCAACCTTGGACTCAAGCCAGCGACCATGGGGTCATGTCTATGATCCCATGCTCAAGCCAGTGACCCCGTGCTCAAGCTGATGAACCTATGCTCAAGCCAGATGAGCCGGCACTCAAGCCGGCAACCTTGAGGTTTTGAACCTGGGTCCTCCACATCCCATTCCAATGTTCTATCCACTGTGCCACTGCCTGGTCAGACTGTATTTATTTCTTTGTGAGATTGTTTGTTTTTATTTTTCTTCTATTTTTCTATTGGTTTTCACTTTTTTCCCTCTGGGTTTATAATAGTTCTTTGCAAATCAAATTAACTGAGTCTCTGTCTACTACATGGATGGCAGTTATAGTTCCCAGTCTGTTTCTTGGCATTGTATGTTTGTTTTGCTACTTAAAATTGTTGCATGGTCAAATTTATAAATCTGTTCTTTATATCTCCTGTGTCTTATAACATGCTCAAAATAACTTCATCATTCCAAGAGAATAAAATTCTACCTTTATTCTAATGCTTTAATAAAATTTTTATATGTATGTTGCAAATAATAGACTAAAACGGAATTCATTTTAGGTAAGAAATAGTGTAGGCACTCAGCTTCCTCTCTCTCCTTTTCTCTCTCTCCACTTTCCCTCTGACCCCCCAGATTGCTAGCCTATTAATTGACTGATTTGTTTTTTGACAACTTACATGAAATGCCACTGTTTTCATAACTCAAATTACTGTTCACACTTAGGTATTTCTCTGGACCCTATTTTATTCTACTAATCTTTCTCTTTATTCATATACTAGTCTTATTCTGTTTCAAATACTGTAGCTTCGTGATACATTTTTAGTTTCTGTAAAGGCTATTCTCCCCAATATTCTTCCATAAAATGAAGTTTGTTAAAGTATGCTTCATCATGCCCCAAAGACAAGACACAGTATTATATTTTACAAAACCCACTCCCATATATAATCTTCAGGTTTTCTGCCCAATACATATTAGCACCATCTTTTAGTGTATATATGCTATTTCCTCCTAGGTCATCATATGTTCCTGACCCCTGGAGCATGTTGAAATTTGGCCCTAGTTATTAGTCCAGTGGCAACAAGGGGTAGCAGTGGAGGGTGCTGAGAAGGATGAACATCCCTTTGCAAGGCTTCTGTCCTGCATGAGGCTTTCACTCAAAGGAAGACTAGGCTCCAGGAGGACAAGCTCCTTCCAACCAGGGAGGCTCAAAGACATGCTAGTTAGTGTTAGAGTGCCCGTTCCAACCTAATGTTCCCCTTCAAATTTCAGTGTCTCATTCTTTTCCAATCAGTTCCCTAAATTTTACATGAGAAACTTGGAAAGGCTGTGAATTCAACTGACATTGCAAGCCTGCAATCCTCCCAATTAAATTTGTGTTGATTTTTTGACAATATGAGCCTGTGGCTATGATAAATAAAAGATTCTTTTAGGGTTGCCACGAAAATTTTCTGGTTCCCAGATCATGACTGAGCTGAGAATGAAAGGACCTTCGCTGGCCATTTACTTTCTGTAAATGCTCCAGTGCATTTGGGAGAACCCATCCAACACCGTAGTCCTTGCTCCTTGCTTCCATTTGTACTTTTTCACAATCACCAGGTTTGGTAACTGTGGAGCCACTGAGTGCCATAACTGTTAGCATGCTTTCCCCATTGGTGAGGAGAGGACACTGCACTCAAACCCATACATTTATACGTGGAGAGAGAGAGAAAGATTATGAGGAATTGGTTCAGATGGTTATGGAGGCTGAAAAGTCCCATGATTGTCTCCAAGTTAGTGACCCAGAAACGCTGGTGGTATAATTCAGTCCAATTCTGAAGGCCATAGAAGATGAGATGAGATGTCCTTGCTCAAACAGTGAGACAGAAAAAAGGGGGTGAATTGTTCCTTCTTCTGCCTCTTATCCTATTCAGGCCCTCAATGGACAGGATGATGCCCACCCACATTGGGGAGGACAGTCTCCTTTATTGAGTCCACTAATTCAAATGCTAATCTCACTCAGAAACACCCTCACAGACACTCCAGGAACAATGTCTAACCTGGGCACCCACAGCCCAGTCAGGTTGACACATAAAATTAATTGCCACGCCCTTTACCAACCTGATTGTCTCCTGGGCCTCCCCACAGATTGGTGATTGAAGTTTACAGTGTCAGCTTTCTGGTGTTCAGATTCATGATTCCTTTCCAGGAAAAACTCCTGAAATAAGTGACCTCCTTGTGAAAAGACAAAAACTAATAAAATAACAGAAATCTAATCAAGGAGATGAGCTTAACCAAGTATGATGTGAGAGTCTGTTTCCTTGAGCTCCTACGTAAGACATTGAATTCAAGTCACAATGTCCCCTAGAAGATTGTGAGTGGAATCACAAACAGAAAATGTTCCCCTATGATGACAAATACGTGTCTTAACTAATTTTTTTTTGCCAAAATTCAAGACATTAACTAAAACTGTTTTTTCAATGAAGATTATAGAGTCTGTATCATTAGGTCTATAATCTTCATCAACATTAGGGTGGTTGAATCTTTTGTGGACTGGCACAAAATTTCTGGAGAACCAGCATCAGACTGCAGAGTGGCAGTTGAAAAACCCTGAACAGAAGGATTCTGCCTCTTTTAGGATAAACCAGGGCCATAACTGATACAGTAGACTTCAAAATATGACCCCAGGCCAGCAATGTCAACATTACCTAGGAAGTTATTAGAAATGCAGATTCTCAGACCACACTCTAGACTTTCTGAATCAGAGAGTCTGGGGTGGGTCCAACAATCTGTGTTTTAACATGCCCACTAGGGATCTGATGTTTACTCATGTGTGAGAATCACAGGTGTAGACAGACTGAACTCAAGTCTTAGTTTTTCCACTTGTAATTGGTGTAACTTTTGGCAAGACATTTAATCTAAGCCTCAGCTTCCTAATCTATGTTAATTGGACCTTAATGGTGATTACTTTATAAGCTTGTTGTGAAAATTAAATAATAAAATGAATGTACAGAGCTTAGAAAAGAGATGACCATAAACTCAAAAACTGAAGTTTTTGGGAACCAGCTGTAGGGCGCTAGGCAGATTCAAAACGAGACTAGTGGTTTTAGATTCTAGTCTAGTATAGTAAACACCAGACACAAAATAAATTGGGCTCAATAATGCTAGCCAGTAACAGTGTAGTGGCAGTGATGGTAGTAGGAGTAGTAGTCTATGGCCATACCACCCTGAATGCGCCCGATCTTGTCTGATCTCAGAAGCTAAGCAGGGTCAGGCCTGGTTAGTACTTGGATGGTAGTAGGAGTAGTAACATAACACTTAACACCCATATTATACTCGTCTTGAACATATTAATGTAATAATTAACACCTTAATAGTGAATGCTTATGTATATAATGATATAATATTTAACACCTATGTTGAATTTATCTTGTACAAAGCATGTTTGTGAGCCTTCTACGTATTACATTTTAATATTCAAAACAGCCCTACACAATCGGTGTAGCATAATCATCACCACTTGGAGACGAGGGACTCGAAGTATAGAAGGTTCAAGTTTCACCCCCAAGATTACAAAGTTATTAAGTAATGAACAAGGACCAAAACCAGATGGTCTAGTTTCAGTGTATGGGTTTAAGGTACAATATAGGAAGAGAAGAAATATTGAGAAAGGAAGGGGAGGGGAGAGGGATGATGCTGTTTGATAGTTATCCTGTCATCTTGCACCATTTGCAGCTAAAGAAATGATGGACAGTGTTGTTTCCGGCCGGAGGTTCTGAGGAAGGGAGGAAAATGTGCAGGGGGGCCCCCAGGGGCTGGGCGTTGGCCAGTTCTGGGTTTACATCTTTCTCACTGGCAATGATGTGGGAGAGAGAAAAACATTACCTCTCAGTATCACTGGAGTCAGTGCTCTTGGGAAAGGCCCCAGAAGGACTTGCAGAAGAGTCTAATAGAGAGAACTTAGAAACCTTGGCAAACCTGGGCCAAGACATCTGTAGAAACATAACCCAAGTAGACCTGAAGGAGGGAAAAGCCAGTAAAAGCACAGGGCCTTTGGCCCACCAGCTCGCTGTGGGCAGAAAAGCTGATGCTGCCTGAATAGCCAAGGCCATGGTGGGCAGAAACTGGAGGCAGTGCCCAGAAGGTGGAGAAGGGGCCGAGCCCCCTTTCCTCTTTCCCTTGCAGCCCGCGCGGACACACCTGGAGGATGGCCTTTGCAGGTGCAGAGAGACTTCAAAGATAACTCCAGTTTCTAAAGAGCAGGAAAAAGCAACCAATGAGGAACCAACGAAAGAAACTATTAGATGTGAGAAATATGAGGCTGGGAATGGCTGGGGGAATGTGAGACCCACTTACTAGTTAGTGTATGACAAGGTGAGCAGGAGAGTTTCAATTCAGTTGATCTGGTATTGATAACATGCCTACTATGTCTCAATTACTGTCTGCATTCTGGTGAAGCAGAGGTAAATGAAACACAGTCCTGTGCTGAGAAGTTCCCCATCCAATGCAGCAGAAAGATTGTAAATAATAACTATACATAGTGTGAAAAGGGGCTATGAAGAGGATTTCTGAGAACACAGAGTAGGGATATCTAACCTAGTCCAGACCCAGAGGAAATACATATCCGGGAAGACTTCCTGGAAAAGGTGATACTTGAGTTAAGTCTTCAAAGATAAGGAATTTATCAGGTAGGATGCCTTTGGCTACATGTGACACACACACACACACACACACACACACACACACACACACAATCTAGCCTCAACTCCCTCTTATAATAAGATAACTCATATGACACAAAACAGTCTAGAGATAGGCCAGATTAGTTAATTCAAAAGCTGAACAATGTTATAAAAAACCCAATTTCTTTCCATATCTCTGTTTTGTCCTCCTCAATGTGTTAGCTTTATTCCCAGAGGGACATCCTTCACGTTCACAAGATGTCTGTGGAAACCCCAGACACGACATCTGGACAAAGCCAGGTCAAGGTGCAAAAAAGTGTCCTCTCTTTCTTTCTTTTGAAGGAAGAAATTCTTCACAGAAACTACCTGCACAGATTTTTTTCTCATATCTATTGTCCAGCAGGGATACTCAGGCCCACACATAATCTAATCTATGGGGGAGGAGAGAAATGAAACCACCATAATTAATGTAGATCTTTTGGGATCAACCATCCAAGAGAAGAGTGGTTATCTGGACAAAGGTGGTAAGAGCCCAAATCTTAGAGGACATTGTACAGACTATATTTAACAACAACCCCCTTTTCTCTTAATTGACATTTTAAAAATCATACATATTTAAAGTGTACAATTTGATACATTTTGACACATGCATAAACTTGTGAAACATCACCACTATCAGTATAAGGAACATAGCCAGCGCCTTAAAAGTTTTCTTCTGACCTTTTGTAATCCCTCCCTTAGTCCCCTTTCCACCCAACACCCCACCCCTTTGCCCACCAGCGGCCACTAATTGACTCTCCATCCCTTTGGATTAGTTTATCTTTTCAAAAATTCCCAGTGGAATAATCATGCAGCATGGACGTTTTTATTCTGATTGCTTTCACTCAGTCAAATTATCCTGAAATTCACCCATGATTTAGTGTGTACCAATGGCTAATGCCTTTTTATTGCTTCGTAGTAGTTCACTCTATGGATATACTACAATTTGTTTAGCCAGTCATCTGTTTGTTGGTGGACATTTATGTTGTGCCCAGTTTGGGCTATGACAAGTGAAACTGCTATGAACACTCCTGTAGAGGTTGTTGTATTAACAAGTGTCTTTACTTCTCTGGAGTAACGTTCTAGAAAGAGAATGGCTGGATTATATGGTAGGCACACGTTTTACTTTTAAAGAAAGTGTCCTGGCCCTGGCCGGTTGGGTTGGCTCAGCGGTAGAGCATCGGCCTGGCGTGCGGGGGACCCGGGTTCGATTCCCGGCCAGGGCACATAGGAGAAGCGCCCATCTGCTTCTCCACCCCTCCCCCTCTCCTTCCTCTCTGTCTCTCTCTTCCCCTCCCACAGCGAGGCTCCATTGGAGCAAAGATGGCCCGGGTGCTGGGGATGGCTCCTTGGCCTCTGCCCCAGGCGCTGGAGTGGCTCTGGTCTCGGCAGAGCGACGCCCCGGAGGGGCAGAGTATTGCCCCCTGGTGGGCAGAGCTATGCCCCTGGTGGTCGTGCCGGGTGGATCCCGGTGGGGCGCATGCGGGAGTCTGTCTGACTGTCTCTCCCCGTTTCCAGCTTCAGAAAAATACAAAAAAATAATAATAATAAAATAAAATAAAATAAAGAAACTGTCCTACTGTTCTCCAAAGAGGCTGTCCCGTTTTACATTCCCAGCAGCAGTGTTTAAATATCCCAGTTGCTTCACATATTCACCAACATTTGGTGTGGTTGGTCTTTCTAATTTTAGATTTTCAAATAGGGATCATTAACTCCTTTTAATGATCAATGCCTTGTACCACCCCTCTATTATCCTGAAATAAAATTTATTGTTATTATATCTACCTATAATGCACCATTTAAAAAAAAATACCAACACAATACCTTAACTTTAAAGTGAAAGAGAAATAAAAAGAAACAATTTTTAATAAAATAATATGTGATGGAGTATATAAATAAGTGGGTATAAACTGGAAGCCATAATAAAATAGTTAAACGCTTACACTTGCATACACATGCTTCTGTGATGAATACAGGTCATACAGGTATGTTGTTTGGCAACACAGACGCCATCAGCAGCATTGCCTTCAGTGATGCAATTTACCAAAATGAGGAGCAACTTTAATTAAACTCTCAGACAAAGCAAAGTACCACATTCTTCCTTCATTTACCCAGTAATTGCATTTGTGTAGAATTCAATGTTTATTAAAACTACAGAGGCCCTGGCCGGTTGGCTCAGCGGTAGAGCGTCGGCCTGGTGTGCGGGGGGACCCGGGTTCGATTCCCGGCCAGGGCACACAGGAGAAGCGCCCATTTGCTTCTCCACCCCACCCCCCTCCTTCCTCTCTGTCTCTCTCTTCCCCTCCCGCAGCCAAGGCTCCATTGGAGCAAGGATGGCCCGGGCGCTGGGGATGGCTCCTAGGCCTCTGCCCCAGGCGCTGGAGTGGCTCTGGTCGCGGCAGAGCGACGCCCCCGGAGGGGCAGAGCATCGCCCCTGGTGGGCGTGCCGGGTGGATCCTGGTTGGGCGCATGCGGGAGTCTGTCTGTCTCTCCCCGTTTCCAGCTTCAGAAAAATACAAAAAAAAAAAAAAACTACGGAAAAATGACCTCGTGTTTACTTATAAAGTTAAGTTCTAGGCTCAGCGACGAAGATACTTGTTTCTTTTTTAACCTACATGAACATTCAGTGGGCATTAGAAAGCCATGGGGATACAATCTTTGATTATATTCTGAATTTTTTTTTTTTAAATCCAGAAAGGACATTATTGGTACAGTTGGGAAAATTCATAAACATACACTGTAAATTATTCATTTTAATTATAATTGTAGCAATTGTCTTTTCCTGAGTGTAATATCTTTAGTTATGTCAGACATAGCCCTTGTAATTAAGAAAATATAAGCTGATATATTTAGAGGTAAAGTATTAGGATGTCTGTAATTAAATCTTACATGATTTGGTAAAAGAGAGAGAGAAAGGGAGCAGGAGAGAGCGAAGGTTTTTTTTTTTCCATATACACACAGAAAAAATAATAAAGCAAATGTTCCAAAATATTACCAATTGAAAAATATAGGTGAAGGGCACTCAGGTGTCCCTTGAATTACTCTTGCAACTTTTCTCTGGGTGTGAATAGTTTCCACAATAAAAGTTGAGGAAGGGGGGAAATTTCTGTCAGCTGCTGAGCCTAAAAAAATATGCTGACAACTCTTTGCCGTGTGCAGTAACTCCATGTTCCTCAGAATATCCAGCGGTTCTTGGGCCTCAACCTACCAGATGCCAACATTGCTCCTAATGACTGTGGAGTCAAAAGTACCCCTACACATTGCTACATAAAGGGAGGAACAGGCAGAGAGCAAGCTAGCACATGATATCTTCCCTGCCACTGAGAACCATCACTGGGGGGACCATTGTAGCAATGTGCACTGAGTTAGGGGTCAGGAGAATTTATAGGCTGTTATAACTAAGCAGAGACTATCTCATTTCTTACAGGGGGGGATCTGCAGGAGCAGCCTGCCATGGGGGCATGACAGAAAATCAGAATTTCAACTCTTCTCCTAACTTTGGAGCCAGAATCTGTGTTTTAAAGGCATCTAGACAATGATAACACACATTAAAATTTTGAGAAGCATTGTTTAGATAGTGGACTTTAAGCTAGGCTCTTTGAGCAAGTCCCTCAGCTGGGGTGAGGGTGTCTGATTGGGATGGGGCCAACAAGAAGGCTCAGCTCCTTGGGCTCCACTTAAGCTTTGGGTTGAAGAAAAGGGTTGTAGTGAAATGTAGAAAAGAAAGGCTCTTAGCAGATGTAACTTTCAGCTGAACTTACATTGTTTTCTAAGACTCCCTCCCCCTGGCCTTGAGGCTGGTTTCCCAGGCTGTGGCCTTGGGTAGTTCCGCAAGGTTACAGATGTTCCCAGAACGTTTCTCCCTGAGTTCATCTCATAGATAAATACTGTAAGAGAGCTTGTCTCACTGCTTTGTTTTACTGCTATGCTTCCCCTCCTCCCCATTTTCCAATTAGTGTGTAATTCTGTCTTTAAAAGCTAACTTCAAACTGTGTTTGGGGCTGCATGACCGGAATGACTTAGGTCCTCGTGCAGTTGTGGGCTTTGATAAAAGACTCCTTTAAATCTGAACTTTGGGTAGAGAATGTCTGTATCCTCTCGCTGGTTTTGCTACAGCAGTACAACTAAAAACATTTGGAAACCCCTTTCCAACTCTCATCCTACCAGGGAAGAAGCAGAGGGCCCGGGGGTTATGTGACTGGCTCGTGTGCACAGGAAGCAGTCAGGAAGCAAATCTGACCACCCTGAGCTCTGTGCTCTCCCACTAGGTCCCTGGCTAGTTTTCTTTAGCAATGCAGTAAGAGGCTGGGTAGGTGATTGCTGCTGTCCCCGAGTTCTGACAGGCCATGGGCTGGCCCCTACTCTTGCTGGAAGCTGGGCAGCAGACCCCTGCCACACAGCTGACCCCTGGCCTGACACTGACCTGCTTCGCTTTACGTGATGCTCGCCTGCAGACTCTGGGTCACCAGCCAATACTTGGTGTGTTGGCCCAGAACATGAAAGCTTTTGTTGGTATCATAAAACAGTCCCCATTCCTGCCCAAACTCTGTGTGAGTCAAAAAAAAGTCTTCTTTCTAATAGAAGCTCTAGAGCGAGCTCTGGGATCTGAGGCTACTTTGCTCTGTTTCTTACTGTAGTGTCTGGTCCCGGAGCACCAACAGCCCACGCTTTTCTTCCCCCAGAGTAGGATGTGAGTCAAGGTACTGAAGGAGTCTGACTTCAGCACATGCATGTTTAGCTAATATTGGATACTGCCTCCACTCACTGGGTGGTGTACATTGACCAAGTCATGTCACCATGAACGCCTCAGGCTCCTCAGCTGGAGGCTGGACTCATGACTCGTGAGCTGTCAGATAGCCAACGTACAAGTGGGTACTGACTACCTCTGATCCCTCCCTCCTCCTCTCCTTTCCCTGGCCCACCTTGTCTAATTCACCAGGTTACGATGCCCTCTTCACTCCGTTATGAAGATGCGAATGGAAGACTGGTAATGGAGTAGAAGAATGAGAGAGGAAGGTGAGGAGACAGCTTCGGCAGTGCCAGGTGCACTATGGCTGGACCAGCCTGATTCAGCAGCCACTAGTGGCAGGTCCCATTGACCCCAGCCTCAGATTGCTCCCAACACCTTCTTGGGCCTCCTGAGGCCTTGTGGTTCCTTCTTTCTGTGGCCTCCAAACTAGGCTGTGTGGTTCTGGTCCTCCCAGAATCTCTGGTCCAGTGTCTTCTCTCCCCAATCCCCAAGCCATCTTCTCTGGAGGCTTCACTCCAAAGAACGGCCAGACTACAAGAACTAAGGAGAAGCACCTCTCCAGAATGATGCTATTCAGAGCAGGATAAACAAATCTTAAATGGCCAAGTTCAGGAATTATGAGGGTAGCCAGTGAGCTAACTTGGTACCATTACAAATAAAATTAATCAAACTCTGACTTAACTTCTTTTAGAAAAACCTGTATGGCCTTACCATGTGCCAGGTATTTGATAAATATTACTTCATTTAAACCTCATAACAATCCAATGAGTGACCAGGGTACAGAAGGTTAAGAGTCTGTGGTGAGCACAAATCAACCTCAGGCAACGAGCACCTGTAAGAAAGGGACAGCTGTCTGGACACCCAGACCAGAAGGTGATTATTTTCTCTACTTTGGTGCTAAAGGCAGGTGGACAAGGGGGGAAACAGGCAGTTTCAAGGACTGAAAATTGAGTCCGTTCCTCAAGGTTTTGTCTGGGTTGGTCACAGACTCCCAGCAGCCTTGCTGACCCAGCTGCCAGCCTCTAAGGGAGGCTGCCTGACCAGGGCAAGGCTGAGGGGCGGGGTATGCGGCCAGAGAGGATGCTCCCAGGTGAGGGGGGAGTGGGTGAAGCCTGGGGCTGGGCCTGTCCATGATCAGGCTGCCCTGCAAAGTGAGTCCCAGAAGCAGTCCCAGCTCACAGCCTGGCTCCCACCCCCCTCCCCCAGAAGTTGGGCAGCAGACTCCCGCTGCATAACTGACCCTTAACCTGACACACACTGACTGACCTGCTTTGCTTTCCATAGTGCTTATTCACAGGATTCTGGGCCACCAACAAATACTTGGCATGTCGGCTTAGACCACTAAGGCTTTTGTTGGAGACCCTCCACACCATCTCTCCAATACCACCATGAAATAGCCTCTCATTTCTGCCCCGAGTCTGTGCAGGTCAGAGGAAACAGTCTTCTTGTCTTCTTTCTAATCTAGACTGGAATGAACTCTGGGGTCTGAGGTTGGTTTGTTCAACTTCTCACAGTCAGGAATAAACCAGGCTGTCACGGTGGTTGTCATTCCCAATCGCTGTCCGAGACAGTTGCCTGCACAGGCCTCCACACGTTGTCATCTGCCTCTTAGGCAAGCTGTGGTTATTAACTCCTGATCTGAGACATTATTAATTTATTACTTGGCTTTGTGTAATGATTGTCTTTAGAAGGCCAGCAATTCATCACTTCTCCCTGCTCCAAGAGTCTGGATTTTACTTCCTTTTATGTTGTTACGCTGATGCGTGAGTTTGAAACAGCAAAATGACTCTAAAGCATATACAAAACCTCAGATTGTTTTTTTCACATGTTCGGAAAGCACAGCAAAATACAAAATTGAAATGGAAATATTTTCGTCTAATTAGTAAAGACTATGGCCCAAGCTTTATTTATGTGGGTGCAGCCTTTCCTTGGTGGCACTGGAAGTGCTCCCCGGGGTAAGGCACGTTGACCAGGCGCTCAAACTAAATCAGTAAATAGGCTGATCCAGTTTCCCGGTTCGGTCCGACTGATGAATCCAAACTAAACAAAAGCACGAAAGCTAATGAGCAATTGGGGAACAAATATTCTTTTGCTTTTATAGTGTCTGCCCTGTTTACCAACCTGGGGAAGGGCCATCCCTGAAAAGTCCCCTCAATGTGTCTCTTACATGACTTTCTAAATGCTGTTCTGTTTGAACTGGCTCTAGATAAAGCAATGGTCAGTGATCAATCTTGACAGCATGTGAACGAGCTGCGTTAAAAGCTGTGTAGATTGATTAGCTACTATTGCCTTGTAATCGATTTTAATTTTTTTTAATTTTATTTATTCATTTTTAGAGAGGAGAGAGAGAGGGAGAGAGAAAGACAGAGAGGGAGAGAGAGGAGAGAGAGACAGAGAGAGAGAAGGGAGGACGAGATCCTCGCTGCTGGGCTGCCCCACGTCTGTGCACTCTCTCTGTTCCTGTCTCAGACTCATGCCCTGAGGCCGTAGCCTAGGAGCTCCAGTGTTTGGGCTTCTTTTCTCATTGAAATCCTAGCTTCCCAGTGTGATGGGCTGAACTTGTTCCCTGATAAATTCACAGGTCAAAGTCCTGACTGCCAGTATCTCTGATTGTGAGGACATAGGAATTGTAAAAGAGGTAATTAAATTTAAATGGGGTCCTTAGAGTGGGCCCTAAACCAGTAAGACTAGAATGTTTATTAGAAGAAAAAATGTGTGCACAGACAGATGCAGAGGAGAGAACATGTGAAGGCACAGTGAAATAGATAATGGTCATCTACAAGTCAAGCAGAGAGGCCTCAGAAGAAACTAACCCTGCCAGCACCTTGATCTTGGACTTCTATCCTTCAGAACCTGAGAAAATAAATTTTTATTGGTTAAGCCACTCAGTCTCTGGTAGTCTGTTATGGTGCTGCTAGGAAACTAATATACCCAAGTTTTAAATATACTATTGATATTTAAGCTAAAAAAAATTACTACATTTGACCATGAAAAGTTACATATGCTTGCAGTGAGTAGAAATAATCTGAAGAGAATCTGGAATCTTGGCAGGCCATAGAGCAAACTCATAGCCATCAGGTAGGCAGATTCTGTCCAGTGACTTGGTAACCAGATGGTTGGAAGTCATACCTTTAAAATGGACTTCTCCTCTTACAGGTCAGGAGTAAACAAATTATCCATGAATGAGAGAGGCTTTCCTGAATTGCCTACCCAGAAAAACTGAGGTAGGACTATGAACATGGGCTCCAGATAGAAAAAAAAATGTGGTTTGATGATTTGAATAAAAGTGCATATGTATCTCAATTGCTAGGTATATTAGGATAATTAAGGTATGTTACCACATAGAGAATCCTCGAAAGTCCAGTGCCTTTATATGAAAAAGCTGAATGTGTCTTTACAACAAAATGTCATGTGGTGCCGCAGGAGTTTTCTTCCAAGTGGTAACTCAGGGATCCAGGATCTCTCCTTTTGTGATATGGCCATCTCAACATGGGGCTTTCAAGATCACTATTGCAGGGGGAGAGAGAAAGGATACACAACAGCTTTTAACTGCCTCAGCCCAAGATGACACATATGCTGTCGAACCACGGGTCCCAACCAACATCAAGGGAAACTGGGAAATGTCAGGGACCGTATAGATTGTTTGGTGAGCTCAGACAGCCTCTGCCATATTTTTTGAACTCTCTTTATGTAATAGCAATAACACTAAGAACTTTACATAGAGAGTCTTGCTTCATACCTTTTTTATACATGTGGAAACGGAGACTTAAAGACGTTAAGATGCCCAAGGTCATGTAAACATAAGTAGAACCCAAATGAGAATTTGAATATGTCTATTTCCAGAAGTATAGCTGCTAGGCTATACTGATGGAAAATGTTTTCCTAAATATCTAAAAGCCCTTACCTTTATTTTTATTTGTCTTCTGAACTGCTCAGGGGAAAATGAGAGGCTAAAATCCTGAAATATTTGAAATGATTATCTATACTGTCTGAATTATCTGGGTGTCTTGGAGATCTGGAGCTTTAGATTTAAAACTAATGATACTGTCACCTGATCTTATAATTGTATCAAGTGTAGCATTTTATTTTTAATGTTAAAAAATATTTCACAAAGGTAATATTTCCTCACAGTGTGCTTCACTTTATTTGAAAAGAAAGATGTTTCACACACTTGGTCAGATTCTCCCCAAAATGTCAAAAAAAAAAAAAAAAAACAACCATCCCAAATAAGGAAGTAATGTGATGGCACAGAGTAAATATGATTGAATTTTTATATACACCCCCCAGAAAAGGAGATGTTGCCCTCAAGATAACCTGTAACTCATAAACTAAGAAGAACTGTGCAATGTCAAATGGTCAAAAAAGGTCTGCAAAAATACTGGAGCAGGGAAAGGTCACTGGCCCAAACAAATCAGACCCACCCAAACATTGATCAGAACCGAGCCTCCTCATGGCTCAAGTGAATTCTCTTTACCCATTTGCTGTGATGGATTATCATTTTATCATAAAATCATTGGTCCCCTTTAAAATATGGTCTTTGATTTTGGCCCAAAACCTACTCGACCATTTGTTTTGAATACTCAATAACTTTAGTACTACAGCGATTTTATTTTTAAAATATTATTTAGAGACACATTCATATGGCTCAAAATAGACCACACTGACCTGTGAGACTTGCCCTTAATTTGACCTTGTCTCCAAGAACCTTTCTGGAGACAATAGGGAAACCTCAAGTATTCAGACTAATTATGTGGTGGAAAGGATAGAAACCAGATGAAGTTAGTGGAAGTCTGCGTTATAAAGGATTATAACAAATACCATCCTATTTTTCTTTCTAAGCTGTATTCTAACTCAAAGTGTTGTTCATAAAAGGCCAATGAATAGATGCTCCCAAATATTATTTCTTGCACTATACCAGTTAGCATTTTGGGGTCCTGTTTTCACTGGTTTGAAATAAAATGAGAAAAGCAAGAATGATGCAGTAATTTGTTCATGGTGTTAAATTTATTCAACTTTTCCAAAAAAATATTTAATTTTGATTTTTTTAAATTATTAATTTTTAAAGTAATGATGGTAAGATGATCTTTTTAGAGATACAAAAAAAATAGCTTATTTAGCAAAGCAGAAACTCAATATCCCTTAGTCAGACTCCCAAATATTTAAAATTACCCACATGTAAAATCTAGCAATGTTGGGTTCACTGTCTTCAGAGACCTAACTTTCTTAATGAACAAGTAACAAGTTGGTAAATATTTTAAAATTAGCCTTTTACCACAGAAGCAGTAGAGAGTAATGTTTAAAAGCTTTGTGATCAGTCAAACTTTGATTTCAACCTTGGTTGTACTATTTACAGTGAGCAAGTCATGTGACTTTTCTACACTGTAAAATGCAGATCATAACAGCATAGTATCTACTTTTTAGACTTCATGTGAAAAGTAAATGAGAAAGTGAATGTGAAGCAATTAGCACATAGTAAATGCTCAACGAATGCTAACTATTATTATTATTGATATTATTAGTAAATAAATGACTGCTTGAAAACCTACTCTTAGCTGTAGTTTGGATTGCACTGACTTTATATTTTGAATTCTCCAGGCAAAACCTGTCTTCTGGATTGTTTATAGAATGAATTGATTTGGCCCCTGTCAATGAACCCAGCTTTCAGAGTGGAGTGAGTAAATGTTGACCTCTTTGCCTGATTCTCCTCTCTCTGAGAACAAAAGGAACAGAGTCTCCTCTGCTCTCCCCACCACATCTTGGACCCCCTGGTACCTCATGTCTTTGCTGGCATGCTGCCTTATGGATGCCCCTCCTGTCTCCCAGGTTCTGCAGAGATACCAGAAAAATGGAAGACAGATAGTGGTACAGCCTTTGAGGCTCCTACCATAGCCACACAAGATTCTCATGAGAGATTAGAGACAATGTTTGTCTGACCTTACCATTTCATGCATCAGGCAACTAAAGTTGAAGTGCTAAGGAGATAGAGTAGGACAGTTAGGGAGGAAGAGAGTCAAGGCTGAGTGCATGACCATAATAATTCCCTTCACAGGGCTAGAGTTGTTTGCACACATATGTACTTGGCCATCACTGAACATCAAGGGAGAGTCAACCTGGTGACTGAGCTGCAGTTTCTCGAGCATTCAGCACCATCTACCATGCTGAGCCATCCCCAGCTCTCTTTCAGCATTTCTTTCTCCCCTCCCAAACACACAGTGCCCTCAGATCATTCTGTTCCAGCCCCTTGCTCACTGTTCTTACAGCAATTTGTACTGCTCTTTCCCAGATCCTATCACAGTTAAATTTTTACTACTCCACCTGTAGACTCTAAACTCTCAGAGGGCCTTGGTCTGTTTTTGCACAACATTGTATCCCAGCTTTTGACATGATGTCTAAAACATCATAGGGCTTCATTCAATTTCAGATGGATGGACAGATGAATAGATGGATGGATGGATGGATGAACTGATGGATGAATGGACAGATTGGCAGACAGATGGACAGATAGATGGATAGATACCCAGACTACTACCATCCCATCCATCCCATGGGATTCTAGGATTAGGATCTCTCACTACGTCTTGAAATGTCAGTTTGCATTGTCTTGCTTTCCATCTCCCTGCTCCCTTAGTCTTTTAAATTTATTAAACACATGTGGATAAATGCTCTTCAAAGCAACACACATGTAGTTTTTGCATTTACAATGGTGAGAATTCAGACAAGTCATGTGAGTTGTCTACATCTTGGTTTTCTCACCTGTAAAATGGAGATGATAACAGCACAGTAGCTTTTGTCAAAAGTATAATCGTTTGTCAAAACAAAATGCCTAAGGAGTAATTGTAATAGTGAAACTCTGAGCCTGGTAAACCTAGGAAAGATTGAGTCAGAAAGTCCCTTTAGTAACTTGCTCAATCAGCAATTTCTCAGCCACACAAATAAATTAGGAAGCCAATATAGTAAATTAAGGAGAGTCTTCCCAATTTAGACTGCATGAAGTGAGACTCCAACTCCACCATCGGTAGCTGTGTAACATGGGGCATGTTACTTAACGTCTCTGTATCTCAGTCTCCTGCTCTGTAAAACTGAGATAATACCATCCAACCCAGGGGGTTATGGAGAAAATTCAATAAGCTATGTTAACCAGAACACTTAGACTAGTACCTGGCTAGCCTCAATAAGCACCAGCTATTATTTTATACAAACTTATGCCTGGCCTTTCTATTGCAAACCATGTGACTGTACACACTACATGCTTCATTTATCAAATTTCAGCATCTGTCTCAAAATCCAAGCCAAAGCTTGACTTGCCATTATGAGAAAGCTCAGCAGACTTTGTCTTTGCTCATAGGCCTGTTCATAGCAGCATTCCAGGGTGGCCCTGATGAACAAAAGTATATTCTTGTGACGTGGTGACTTTGAGGAGGGCACCCAGCACTTGGAAGTGTAAGTGCTGGAATGTATGCTTTATAAAAAGTCAGCTGCTCAAAGGACATAGACATTGCATTGCTGAGAGCGTGTCCCAGAGCCCAGATGCAGAGGATGAGGACACACCCACCCTGTGCTTTTCTCAGGATCTGGGTGCAGACGCCCATTCCTAAGGCTACACTGCCACCACACCTCTGTCTGCTGGCCCCGGGATCACCAGGATCACTAGCGATCTGTCCATTTGGCCTCTCCCCTGCCTATAAGCCAGGTCTTCCTTGCAATGTTCCCATTTCAGAGTGTGTTTACCTTTACAACAAATGTACATGTCATTATTAATGGAAGCTTAGAGTGCAGGAGCAGCTGTTGTTTCTCACTTTGCTTTACAGACTTCAGAAGCCTCCATTAAACTCCTCGGACAAAAGTGTCCAAGGGCGCTGCAACTCACAGGCTGTTCATCCCCTCCCCCAAAAGCTTTGTTTATTGGAAAGTGGAGGAAAATGGAGAGAGTCAAGAAAGGTGAAGTTCGCAGACCCAGATATAGCCGCTTTGATTAGAAGCCGTAAGAACACAGAGTAGCACCTTCTGCCCATTTACTAAAGTCCAGATACCGTTGAAACCGAGAGAGAGAACATGTTGTAAACTGGGGATCCTGGAAATAAAAAATCTAGAATGTGGCCAATCTCCAAATTTCCAGGAACAATTATCTTAGAACTTTTCCAAAAAAAAAAAAGTTTCATGTGAAATATGCCAGTCACAGAAGGACAAAGACTATATGATTCCGTTAATAGGAGGTCCCTCAAGTAATTAAACTCAATAGAGACAGAGCAGAATGGTGGGTGCCAGGGGCTGGGGGTGGGTGGGATGGGGAGTTATTGTTTCATGGGCAGAGTCTCAGTTTTATAAGATTAAGAGTTCTAAAGATGGATGGTGATGATGGAAGCACATTTAATCTATTAATACTACTGAATGGCTCACTTTAAAAATGATTAAGATGGGAGGGGCAGCAAGATGGCGATGGAGTAGGCAGATGTACTGACTTCCACCTCCAAGAACCAAAGTGGATTACAACTTAATTTTAAGAACAATCATCTGGAAAAACCAACTTTGGGCTAAACCAAGAGGAATCTATAACCAAAGATCACCAAAGAAGCCACACTGAGACTGGTAGGAAAAGCAGAAACGCAGAGAGGGCTGCCCAGCTCCTGGGAGCGAGTGGCGGCCCGGAGGGACTCGCGTGATGGTGGGGTTTTACCGGAGAGGAGAGGGTCCTGTGCTTCAGGAATGAAGCCCCAGCCAGCATCCCTGGAGCCTAGAAGAGGTGTACAGACAGTATTTAGCTGCAAAACAAGTCAGGATACTGTTTGCTAGAAAGAGACAGATTTCTCAGACCCAGGATTTGTCTTAAAGGGATGGTGCAGAAAACCTATTTCACAACCACTCACCTGTGGATCCGGGGGATAAGGAGATATGAGGGGACCAGAGTAGCAGGAAGAGAGTGTAATCTAGGAGGCACAGGGAGAAACACTTTGAGGGACAGCCACCCTAACCCCTGAGCTGAGTCACAACCCAAATCTAAAGTGAATACTTTTCCTGGAACCAGCAATACCAGCAAAGAGAAGCAGATCACCAGCCAAACAGAAGCTCTCCTGCAGCAGTCAGAGCAAAGACTCACTTAGAAGCAGGGAGCCCATCAGGGATACAGTATTGAGTGCTGAGGCCTGAGCTACAACACTACCTCCACACTGCTGAGCACTTGCCAAAGGGCGGGAGGCAGTGGGACACAGGAGTGCGGTCCTGTCCGCAGGGGCAGAAGCTGGGAGCTGGCCATGGCTGTGGCCCAGGTGCATGAACACAGTCATGCATAGAAGCTGGGGAACCTGCCCAGGCTTGCAGCCCAGGCCACACCAAAGTAGTCCTGCCTACAGGGGTGGGGCAGAGGCCGGGGCAGCCAGAGCTTGCAGACCAGGCACACGTGCACTGCCCCAGCTGTGGAGGCAAGGCGGAAGCCGCAGTGACCTCAGCAGCAGGCCGGTGCCGGCAATGCCCTGCCTGAACGCCCAAGGCAGCAGCAGCGGTGGTGGCGGGCCTATGGACAGACTGCACCTCAGGAACACAAAGGCCACATTCATTGGACTTCTGTGGCCACACCTTTCTGAGGGCTGAAAAGAAAGAAAAATAAAATAAAAAAAAAGGTTGGATAGAATGACACCTGACGCTAAGGGGCAAGCCACATCTAATACCTTACCTAACCCCTAATTTATAGTACTGAGCCCAACAAGTAGCCATCAATAAAAAGCGGCATAAAGTAGATCTCAGGGGAACCTGAACATTTCAATAAATATCTTCCAGGTCAAAAGTAGATAAAAGTCAGCCTAAGTTGATATTAACAACAGCAGCTGGGCTCAGCAGAGGCAGCCACAGGGTCTGGATCATCTGTTGCTCCAAAAAGATAGATAAGGGCCAGTCATAGGCAGCAACCCACACTGGTCTGTGCCAGGCTCTGACCAAGAAGGTCCAAGGAGGGCACATCCAGAGGTCAGATACAGAGAGTATCAGTTCAGGACCTAACAATCCTTTTAGAGTGACATTTTAAGGAAGGGCTTCTCACACCTGACCCAGTTAAGATATAGAAAGTGGAAAAGAGGTTCTACTAGTTAAGGAGACCACAACTTGAACAAGCCTGCAAACCACAAACAGAAACAATAGGAAGACAGAGGAATGTAAGCTATATGAATCAACAAGAAAATTTTCCAGAAAAAGATCTGGATGAAATAGAAGTAATCAAATTACCAGATGCAGAGTTTAAAATAATGATTGTTAGGATGCTTAAGGATCTCAAAGCTACAATGGATGGACTTAATGAGCACCTAAATAAAGAAATTGTAAGGCCTGACTAGGTGGTGGTGCATTGGGTGGATCATTGGACTGGGATGAGGAAGAAATTGTAAGCATCAAAAAGGACACTAAAGTCATAAAAAATAACCAGACAGAAATGACAAACACAACATCAGAAATGAAGGCTACACTAGAAGGATAGAAAAGCAGGCTGGAATCAGTGACTTAGAGGACAAGATAAGTAAAAGCATGGAAGCAGAACAGAAAAAAGAAAAGAGGACCAAAAAGTCTGAAGAAACTCTAAGAGAGCTCTGTGACAACATGAAGAGAAACAATATCCACATAATAAGGGTTCCTAAAGTAGAAGAGAAAGAAAAAAGAATAGAGACCCTGATTGAAGAAATTATAGCTGAAAAATTCCCTAAATTGAAGCAGGAAAGAGTCACAGAGGTTCAAGAAGCAAAGAGAACCTCATTAAAAAAGAACCTACACCAAGACACATCATAATCAAAATGCCAAAGTTAAGACATAAAGAAAGAATACTAAAAGCTGCAAGAGAAAAACAGTCAATCACCTACAAAGGAGCCCCCAGAAGGATGACATCCAACTTTTCAACAGAAACACTTGAAGCCAGAAGGGAATGGCAAGAAATATTCAAAGTAATGCAGAACAAGAACCTACAACCAAGACTTCTTTATCCAGCAAGGCTATCATTTAAAATTGAAGGAGAAATGAAAAACTTCCTAGACAAAAAAAAAGGTCAAAGAATTCATCACAACTAAACTAATGCTGCAAGAAATGTTAAGGGGCCTGTTGTAAACAGAACAAAGGGGAAAAAAAATCTAGTAAAAGAGGAATGTAGATTTAAAGAATCAAATGGCAATAAACAACTACATATCAATAATAACCTTAAATGTAAATAGATTAAATGCTCCAATCAAAAAACATAGGGTAGCTGAATGGATAAGAAAATAAGACCCATATATATGCTGTCTACAGGAGACCCACCTCAAAACAAAAGATACACATAGACTAAAAATAGAAGGATGAAAAAAAATATTTCATGCAAATGGAAATGAAAATAAAGCTGGGATAGCAATACTTATATGTGACCAAATAGACTTTAAAACAAAGACTATAATAAGAGATAAAGAAGGTCACTACATAATGATAAAGGAAGCAATTCAGCAGGAAGAGATAACCATTATAAATATCTATGCACCTAATATAGGAGCACCTAAATATATATATAAAGCAGACTTTGATGGATATAAAGGGCAAGATCAACAGCAATACTATAATAGTAGGGGATTTCAATACCCCACTCACATCACTGGATAGATCCTCAGGAAAGAAAATTAATAAACAACAGCAGAATTAAGGGACACACTAAACCAATTGGATTTAATAGATATCTTCAGAACTTTTCACCCTAAAGCAGCAGAATATACATTCTTTTCAAGTGTTCATGGTACATTCTCTAGAATAGACCACATGTTAGGGCACAAAATGGGTCTCAACAAATTTAAGAAAATTGAAATCATATCAAGCATCTTCTCTGATCACAATGGCATGAAACTAGAAATCAACTACAATAGAAAAACTGAAAAACACTCAAACACTTGAAAACTAAACAGCATGTTATTAAATAACGAATGGGTCAACAATGAGATCAAGGAAGAAATAAAAAATTTCCTTGAAACAAATAAAAATGAGCATACAACAACTCAAAATTTATAGGACACATAAAAGCAGTTTTGAGAGGTAAGTTTATAGCATTACAGGCATACCTTAAGAAGCTAGAAAAGGCTCAAATAAACAACTTAACCCTGCAATTAAAAGAACTAAAAAAAGAACAGCAAGTAAAGCCCAGAGAAAGTAAAAGTTAGGAAATAATAAAGGTCAGAGTGGAAATAAATGACATAGAGGCTAAAAAAAACAATACAGAAGATCAATGAAACCAAGAGCTGGTTCTTTGAAAAGGTAAACAAGATAGATGAACCTTTAACCAGACTCACCAAGAAAAAAAAGAGAGAGGACTCAATAAATAAAATTAGAAATGAGAGTGGAGCCTGACCTGTGGTGGCGCAGTGGATAAAGCGTCGACCTGGAAATGCTGAGGTCGCCGGTTCGAAACTCTGGGCTTGCCTGGTCAAGGTATATATGGGAGTTGATGCTTCCAGCTCCTCCCCCTTCTCTCTCTCTGTCTCTTCTCTCTCTCTCTCCCTCTCCTCTCTAAAATGAATAAATAAAAAATTTTTAAAAAAAGAAATGAGAGTGGAGAAGTCACAACTGACATAGCAGAAATACAAAAGATTGTAAAAAAATACTATGAAGAACTATATACTAAAAAATTAGACAACATAGGAGAAATGGACAAATTCCTTGAAAAAGATAATCTCTCAAAAATCAGTCTGGAAGAATTAGAAAATCTAAATAGACTAATTACAACAAATGAGATAGAAACAGTTATCAAAAAAGTCTCAACAAACAAAAGCCCTGGGCCAGATGGCTTCACAGGCGAATTCTACCAAACATTCAAAGAAGAACTAACCCCTATCCTTCTCAAGCTATTTTAAGAGGAGGGAAGGCTTCCAAGCTCCTTTTATGAGGCAAGCATAATTCTGATTCGAAAACTGGGTAAAGACAACACAAAGAAAAAAAACTATAGGCCAATATCCTTGATCAATTGAGATGCTAAAATTCTCAACAAAATATTAGCAAACTGGATCCAGCAATACATAAAAAAAATATTACATCATGATCAACTGGGATTTATTCTGGAGAGGCAAGGCTGGTACAATATTAGCAAATCAATCAATGTGATTCATCACATAAACAAAAGGAAGGAGAAAAACCACATGATAATATCAATAGATGCAGAAAAAGCATTTGATAAAATCCATCACCTATTTATGATCAAAAGTCTCAGCCTGACCAGGCGATGGTACAGTGGATAGAGCGTCGAACTGGGATGTGAAGAACCCAGGTTTGATACCTCGAGGTCGCCAGCTTGAGCACGGGCTCATCTGGTTTGACCAAAGCTCACCAGCTTATACCCAAGGTTGCTGGCTTGAGCAAGGGGTTACTCGGTCTGCTGTAGCCCCATGGTCAAGGCACATATGAGAAAGCAATCAATGAACAACTAAGGTGTCACAACGAAAAAATAATGGTTGATGCTTCTCATCTCTCTCCACTCCTGTCTGTCTGTTCCTATCTATCTCTCTCTCTGACTCTCTCTCTCTGTCTCTATAAAAAACAAACAAACAAACAAACAAACAAACAAAAAACCTCTCAGCAAAGTGGGAATACAGGGAACATACTTCAACATAATAAAGACCATCTATGACAGACCCACAGCCAACATCATACTCAATGAACAAAAGTTAAAAGCAATCCCCTTAAGGTCAGGAACAAGACAGGTGTGCCCCCTTTCATCACTCTTTTTCAACATAGTTCTGTAAGTCCTAGCCACAGCAATCAGACAAGAAGAAGAAATAAAAGGCAACCAAATTGGAAAAGAAGAAATAACAATATCATTATTTGCTGATGATATGATACTGTACATAGAAAACCCTAAAGTCGCAGTCAAAAAACTACTGGACCTGATAAATGAATTCAGCAAGGTGGCAGGATATAAAATTAATACTCAGAAAGCAGAGGCATTTTTATACACCAACAATGAACTGTCTGAAAAGGAAATTAAGAAAACAATCCCCTTAACTATTGCAACAACAAAAAAAATAAAGTACCTAGGAGTAAATTTAACCAAGGAGGTTAAAGACTTGCACTCGAAAAATTACAAAACATTGATAAAAGAAATCAAGGAAGATACAAACAAGTGGAAGCATATACCATGTTCATGGTTAGGAAGAATAAACATCATCAAAATGTCTATACTACCCAAAGCAATTTATAAGTTCAATGCAATGCCAATTAAAATACCAATGACATACTTCAAAGATATAGAACACATATTCCAAAAATGTATATGGAACCAAGAAAGAACACGAATAGTCTCAGCAATCTTGAAAAGGAAGAATAAAGTGGGAGGTATCACACTTCCTGATATCAAGTTATCCTACAAGGCCATTGTACTCAAAACAGCATGATGCTGGCATAAAAACAGGCATATAGATCAATGGAACAGAACAGAAAACCCAGAAATAAACCCACACCTTTATGGACAATTGATATTTGACAAAGGAGATAAGATCATACAATGGAGTAAAGACAGTCTCTTTAACAAATGGTGTTGGGAACATTGGACAGCTACCTGCCAAAAAATGAAACTAGACCACCAACTTACACCAGTCACAAAAATAAACTCAAAATGGATAAAAGACTTAAATGCATGCAGTGAAACCACAAGCATCTTAGAAGAAAACATAGGCAGTAAGCTCTTTGACATCTCTTGCAGCAATTTATTTGCTGATTTATCTCCTCAGGCAAGGGAAATAAAGTACAGGATGAACAAATGGGACTATATCAAACTAAAAAGCTTTTGCACAGCTAAAGACAATATGAACAAAGTAAAAAGACAAACCACATGGTGGGAGAATATATTTGAGAATATGTCTGATAAGGGATTAATAACCAAAATTTATAAAGAACTTGTAAAACTCAACACCAGGAAGATAAGCAATCCAATCAAAAAATGGGCAAAAGGAATGAATAGATACCTCTCCAAAGAGGACATACAGATGGCCAATAGGCATATGAAAAAATGTTCAATGTCACTAATCATTAGAGAAATGCAAATTAAAACCGCAATGAGATACCACCTTACAGCAGTCAGAATGGTGCTCATTAACAAAACAACACAGAATAAGTGCTGGCGAGGATGTGGAGAAAAGGGAACCCTCCTGCATTGCTGGTGGGAATGCAGACTGGTGCAACCAATGTGGAAAACAGTATGGAGATTCCTCAAAAAATTAAAAATAGAACTGCCTTTTGAGCCAGCCATCCCACCTTTAAAAATATATCCCAAGAACACATCAATGATTCAAAAGAAGAAATGCTCCCCCATGTTTATGGCAGCATTTTTTACAATAGCCAAGATATGGGAACAGCCCAAATGCCCGTCAGTGGACAAGTGGACTAAAAAGCACAATGGAATACTATGGGCCATGAAAAAGAAGGAAATCTTACCTTTTGCGACAACATGGATGGACCTGGAAACTATTATGTTTAGTGAAATAAGCCAGGCAGAGAAAGAAAAATATCATATGACCTCACTCATTTGAGGAATCCAATGAACAATATGAACTGAGGAACGGAATAGAGACAGAGACAGGATCAATTGGTCAGAGGGAAAGCAAACAGAGGGAAAGGGGATGAGAGGAAGGGATCAGAAAAGGGAATGAGATTGGTGAAATTATACACACATAACCTAACGTTATAGAGAGCAGAAAGCTAACCCTGGAGAAAAAGGGGGAAGGTGTTGTGGGGAAAGGGGAAAGGGGGATGTTGAGAGGAACACAGGGGAGGGGGGATGCATTCAGGGGGACACTTGAATCTATGTAGACACAATAAATTTAAATTTAAAAAATGATTACAATGGTAAGTTTTATGTTATGTGCATTTTACCACAAGTAATATATAAATGGTAAAAAAATATATATATATTCTGCTCCTTGGAAAGCAGCTTGCATTAATTTAGAGCCATGGGCATGATATGTGCAAATGGATTCTCTTCTAAGCTATTGAGAAATATGTGTTTGACTTGCCTTTTACAGGCTTGAAAAACAGACCAAATCACAGCAGGTTGTAGGCTGGCCGCACTGAGAAAGGTTCAGGAAAACTTTATGGAGTTTGCCTGCTGCAAAAATGAAGGAAGGTGAGGTCTGCCTTTCCCTCATCTTCCATGTCCTACATTTTCCCTAATTGTGGTCGTTCCCATGTTGTCTTCTGAGTTTTTTCCATCACAGAGCAGGATTTACCACCTGCTTGATCATAAAACTTTACTATTTTGGTCCTTCCACCTGGTTAAATACTAGTTGAATGGCTAAACTCTTTCCCCTGATAGTATTGATTATTTGTTAAGCCTATTTACTCTTTCCAAACGTCCTTCATATCCGTTAGTTCATTTTATCCTCAAAACACCCACCTCACGTTTGCCACCACTGGGAACTTGGCACGAGGAGCATCAGTACTGCCATTGATCATGTGAGAAACACCGAGATGTGCTTGATCAAGGCCGCTAAGACAGTATTTGGAGGGGCAGGCTTAGCATCAGGGCTCCCGGCTGGTTTTTTAGTGCTCCTGGCACCCAGCCAGAATGCTGACATCTACTGAGCATGCACTCTGGGCCAGCACCATGCTAAATGTGTGTTATCTTCCTTAGTCCTATAACAACACTTCAGGAAGATGTTATTATTACCCTCACTTTGCAGAAGAAGATAAAATACAGAAAGACAGGGGTAACGAGAGGAGTATAGTCACATAGCTGGTGCAACCAGGATGTGACCCGAAGCCGTCTGACTCAAATCCATGCACTTAACAGCTAGAAAATTACTACTATCTTAAGATGAAAGTGACATAATATTATCCTGCAAAGTTCTTTTCAAGGAAAAGCAGAGAAAGAGGAAATGTTTAATTAAAGGAGTAGCTCCCTAAAGGTGTGCTCTCAGGGATTTGGGGACCAAAGGAAGTAGAGGGGAGAACTTCTCTGCCTAGGAGATCCCAGTCTTTGAAATCTATTCGATTAGAACAGAGTTTGTAGGAAAACACTCAAGTGCATTCCGCTTTAAAGGAAAATTCTAGAATTGCCTCAATTTTTACTAATCCTGATTAATCTCTTCTATTGCCCAAGGGAGTCATCTTCTTCAATAAAGAATCTATTTTTATTTTCATTCGTTGTGACTGAAGCATATCTCTGCTCTTCTGGTTCTGTTTTTATTACAATAGACACGATAATGTTAATCTTATAATATTTATTTTCCTCTCTAATGATACTACATTCCATAGCAGGACTTTCCTAAAAATAAATAGAACAATATTCTGTGTGTGTGTGTGTGTGTGTGTGTGTGTGTGTGTGTGTGACAGAGACAGAGAGAGATACAGAGAGAGGGACAGACAGACAGGAAGGGAGAGAGATGAGAAGCATCAAGTCTTTGTTGTGGCACCTTAGTTGTTTGTTGATTGCTTTCTCATATGTGCCTTGGCCAGGGAGAGGGGTATCTACAGCACAGCCAGTGACCCCTTGCTCATGTCAATGAATTTGGGCTCAAGCCCACAACCTTGGGCTTCAAGCCAGCAACCTTTGGGCTCAAGCCAGCTACCATGGGGTCATGGCTATGATCCCATGCTCAAGCCAGCGACCCGGTGCTTAAGCTGGTGACCTCGGGGTTTCGAACCTGGGTCCTCTGCATCCCAGGCTGATGCTCTATCCACTGCATCACCACCTGGTCAGGCAGAACAATATTCTTCCTATGAGTATTTAAAGAATCACAATTGCTTTCCTCACAATATAAATCTAATGCTTAGCATTATTAAAAGTAAATTTGAAGTGGATATAATTTTAATATTTTAAGAAAAAGGAAAAATATTTCTTTTATATTAATACTTCTAAGGTAACCAATGAAAGAAATGCAAATAAAACCACCTTAATGAAGGAAGTCTATTGGTTCATATAACTAAAAATTCACAGGTCAAGAGGACCTGAGAAACTTCTAAGAATCAAACGATATCATTTGATTCCTCTCTCCCTGTCCCCTTTCCTGTCCCCGTTGCCAGCCTCTGCTTTTCTTAATGTTTGGGCCTCAGTTTCTCCCACTGTGGTGGGTTCCTCTGCCATAGAACATGGCCACATACAGCTACAAGAATAACCCCTCCGATAAAATGGCAATAGGGAATTCACAAGTGTCAATAATTACACTAAATGTAAATGGATTAAACTCACCAATAAAAAGGCACAGAGTAGCAGAATGGATTAAAAAAGAAAATCCAATTGTATGCTGCTTACAGGAAACTCATCTAAGTAACAAGGATAAAAACAAATTCAAAGTGAAAGGCTGAAAAACGATACTCCAAGCAAATAACATCCAAAAAAAAGCAGGCATAGCAATACACATATCTGATAATGCTGACTACAAGACAGCAAAAGTACTCAAAGACAAAATGGCCATTTCATAATGGCTAAGGGGACACTGAATCAAGAAGACATAACAATTCTTAATATATATGCACCAAACCAAGGAGCACCAAAATATATAAGACAGCTACTTATTGACCTTAAAACAAAAACTGACAAAAATACAATCATACTTGGAGACCTCAATACACCGCTGACGGCTCTAGATCAGTCATCCAAACAGAGAATCAACAAAGACATAGTGGCCTTAAACAAAACACTAGAGCACCTGGATATGATAGACATCTACAGGACATTTCATCCCAAAGTGACTGAGTATACATTTTTCTCCAGTGTACATGGATCATTCTCAAGAATTGACCATATGTTGGGCCAAAAAAAACAACATCAGCAAATTCAGAAAAATCGAAGTTGTACCAAGCATATTTTCTGATCATAAAGCCTTGAAACTAGAATTCAACTGCAAAAAAGAGGGAAAAAATCCCACAAAAATGTGGAAACTAAACAACATACTTTTAAAAAATGAATGGGTAAAAGAAGAAATAAGTGCAGAGATCAAAAGATATATACAGACAAATGAAAATGACAATACGACATGTCAGAATCTATGGGATGCAGCAAAAGCAGTGATAAGAGGGAAGTTCATATCATTTCAGGCATATATGAACAAACAAAAGAGAGCCCAAGTGAACCACTTAACTTCACACCTTAAGGAACTAGAAAAAGAAGAACAAAGACAACCCAAAACCAGCAGAAGAAAGGAGATAATAAAAATCAGAGCAGAAATAAATGAAATAGAGAACAGAAAAACTATAGAAAAAATTAATAGAACAAGGAGCTGGTTCTTTGAAAAGATCAACAAAATTGACAAACCCTTGGCAAGACTTACCAAGGAAAAAAGAGAAAGAACTCATATAAACAAAATCCAAAATGAAAGAGGAGAAATCACCACGGACACCGTAGATATACAAAGAATTATTGTAGAATACTATGAAAAACTTTATGCCACTAAATTCAACAACCTAGAAGAAATTGATAAATTCCTAGAACAATACAACCTTCCTAGACTGAGTCAAGAAGAAGCAGAAAGCCTAAACAGGCCTATTAGTAGAGAAGAAATAGAAAAAACCATTAAAAACCTCCCCAAAAATAAAGGTCCAGGCCCTGACGGCTATACCAGCGAATTTTATCAAACATTCAAAGAAGACTTGGTTCCTATTCTACTGAAAGTCTTCCAAAAAATTGAAGAAGAGCAATACTTACAAACACATTTTATGAGGCCAACATAACCCTCATACCAAAACCAGGCAAGGATGACACACAAAAAAGAAAACTACAGACCAATATCTCTAATGAATACAGATGCTAAAATACTAAACAAAATACTAGCAAATCAAATACAACAACATATTACAAAGATAATACATCATGACCAAGTGGGATTCATCCCAGAATCTCAAGGATGGTTCAACACACGTAAAACGGTTAACGTAATACACCATATCAACAAAACAAAGAACAAAAACCACATGATCTTATCAATAGACGCAGAAAAGGCTTTCGATAAAATACAACACAATTTTATGTTTAAGACTCTCAACAAAATGGGTATAGAAGGAAAATATCTCAACATGATAAAGGCCATATATGATAAACCATCAGCTAACATCATATTAAATGGCACTAAACTGAAGGCTTTCCCCCTTAAATCGGGAACAAGACAGGGTTGTCCACTCTCTCCACTCTTATTTAATGTGGTACTAGAGGTTTTAGCCAGAGCAATCAGACAAGACAAAGAAATAAAAGGCATCCATATTGGAAAAGAAGAAGTAAAGGTATCACTTTTTGCAGATGATATGATCCTATACATCGAAAATCCCAAAGAATCCACAAAAAGACTACTAGAAACAATAAGCCAATACAGTAAGGTCGCAGGATACAAAATTAACATACAGAAGTCAATAGCTTTTCTATATGCCAACAATGAAACATTTGAGAATGAACTCAAAAGAACAATCCCCTTCACGATTGCAACAAAAAAATAAAATACTTAGGAATAAACATAACAAAGAATGTAAAGGACTTATATAATGAAAACTATAAACTATTGTTAAGGGAAATTAAAAAAGATATAATGAGATGGAAGAATATACCTTGTTCTTGGTTAGGAAGAATAAATATAATCAAGATGGCCATATTACCCAAAGCAATATACAAATTTAATGCAATTCCCATCAAAATTCCTATGACATTTTTTAAAGAAATGGAGCAAAAAATCATCAGATTTATATGGAACTATAAAAAACCCCGAATAGCCAAAGCAATCCTAAAGATTACAATACCTGACTTCAAACTCTATTATAGGGCCACGACAATCAAAACAGCATGGTATTGGCAGAAAAATAGACACTCCGACCAATGGAACAGAATAGAACACCCAGAAATAAAACCACATATATATAGTCAAATAATTTTTGATAAAGGGGCCAACAACACACAATGGAGAAAAGAAAGCCTCTTCAATAAATGGTGCTGGGAAAACTGGAAAGCCACATGCAAAAGAATGAAATTGGACTACAGTCTGTCCCCCTGTACTAAAATTAACTCAAAATGGATCAAAGATCTAAACATAAGACCTGAAACAATTAAGTGCATAGAAGAAGACATAGGTACTAAACTCATGGACCTGGGTTTTAAAGAGAATTTTATGAATTTGACTCCAATGGCAAGAGAAGTGAAGGCAAAAATTAATGAATGGGACTACATCAGACTAAGAAGTTTTTGCTCAGCAAGAGAAACTGATAACAAAATAAACAGACAGCCAACTAAATGGGAAATGATATTTTCAAACAACAGCTCAGATAAGGGCCTAATATGCAAAATATACAAAGAACTCATAAAACTCAACAACAAACAAACAAACAATTCAATAAAAAAATGGGAAGAGGACATGAACAGACACTTCTCCCAGGAAGAAATACAAATGGCCAACAGATATATGAAAAGATGCTCATCTTCGTTAGTTATTAGAGAAATGCAAATCAAAACTGCAATGAGATACCACCTCACACCTGTTAGATTAGCTATTATTAACAAGACAGGTAATAGCAAATGTTGGAGAGGCTGTGGAGAAAAAGGAACCCTCATACACTGTTGGTGGAAATGTAAAGTAGTACAACTATTATGGAAGAAAGTATGGTGGTTCCTCAAAAAACTGAAAATAGAACTACCTTATGACCCAGCAATCCCTCTACTGGGTATATACCCCCAAAACTCAGAAACATTGATACATAAAGACACATGCAGCCCCATGTTCATTGCAGCATTGTTCACAGTGGCCAGGACATGGAAACAACCAAAAAGCCCGTCAATAGATGACTGGATAAAGAAGATGTGGCACATATACACTATGGAATACTACTCAGCCATAAGAAATGATGACATCGGAACATTTACAGCAAAATGGTGGGATCTTGATAACATGATACGAAGCGAAATAAGTAAATCAGAAAAAAACAAAAACTGCATTATTCCATACGTAGGTGGGACATAAAAGTGAAACTAAGAGACATTGATAAGAGTGTGGTGGTTACGGGGGGAGGGGGGAAAGGGAGAGGGAAAGGTGGAGGGGGAAGGGCACAAAGAAAACTAGATAGAAGGTGACAGAGGACAATCTGACTTTGGGTGATGGGTATGCAACATAAGTGAACGACAAGATAACCTGGATTTGTTATCTTTGAATATATGTATCCTGATTTATTGATGTCGCCCCATTAAAAATAAAATTATTTTTAAAAAAAGGCAAAAAAATAAAAATGAAAAAGAATAACCCCTCCTAATGAAAATTTCCAGGGGACACTGAGGTTTTCTACCTGAGCATATGAATATACAGTCTCAAGGAAGAACTCTAATTGGTCCTTGTTTGGTCAAATACTGAATGCTGGTCCCATCACTGTGGCCATTGAAGAGGCCAGGCAGAGAACACATGCTCACTTCAGTGGTCAAGGAGTAAGAGCTGTCATTAAGAGCCCTTCTAGAACCACTGGGAGTGGGGTTGGTGTAGTTCCCCAAAGGGTGCTGGCAGCTGTCATTGGAAACTGGCTGGGATCACATGGGGCATTCTGTGGCCCTGGCAGAGCAAAAACTTCAGTCAGGGTAAACTCCGATCTAGCCTTAATCAATTGAGCTAAATTGAGGATTTTGGTTAGAAATAGAACAAATTAGTATGGTTGCCAGAGCCAACTCTCCCAATGATACATACAAAAACTCACATACACATTCACACAGATGCTAATTAACTGCCTTCAATAAATGAGAAAGACACACGATGTTGTGTTTAATGAAGCACAGACTCTACCACTTATCAAATGTGATTTTAAAGAGAGGAGAGAGAGAGAAAGGCGGTGGGGGAGGAACAGGTTTGTGCCTTGACCAGGCAAACCCAGAGTTTCCAACCAGTGATCCAGTTATGTTCCTTGCCTTCAGTTTCCTTATGTTTGGTGAGAATAACAGTATTTCATAACTCATATAGTTACTGGGAGAATAAATGTGTCAATATAAGTGAAGCAATTGGTATAATCTCTAGCTGGTAGTCAATGCTATATGGGTTGCTATTAGCATTAGCATTAATTAGTATTAGTATTATGTGACACTGTGCAGGTTGCCTGATGTCTCTGTGCTTCAAGTTGCCCCCTAATAAAATGGGAATAATACAACTACTTCCAAGTGGAAGGGTTAGGTAAAAAGGACACATCTAGAGCAGCAAGCCTATTGCAAACAAACCAGCCTGCCCATCATCAGGTGGGAAATGTGCAAGCATACCTCCTTTGAGTGCGCTTCATTTTCCTGTACTTCACAGGTCTTGGTGTTTTTAACAAATGGAGGGCAAGACCTCCCGCAACAAAAAGATTACCACCCACTTGATTGCTGGAACCAAGCCCACAGCATCTCCGAGGTATGTCCATACTCACTTCACAACTCCTGGCCCCATGCAGGAGCCCATGCCACAGAGAGAAGCCAGACTGGCGGGAGAGCACAGCCCTGCTGCTGATTCCTCTCCCACGAGCATAATCCAGTGCTACCCTTGAATAGTCAGTCACTTACAAGTGCCCTGTGGGTCTGTGCCCACCTACAAACGATTTTCACATTTGATCTAAATTAGCAAAATTACTGTACTTTGGATAGTGGACAAGAGAGGGCAATCACTCACCATTTGAATGATAGTTGACTCTTCTCTTTTCCCGCTTCATGCTTCCTGTTCCAATCCAGAGAGCCGTGTTTGAAATTCTAGCCTTCAAAATGACCAATAAATGCTGCTTCAATTACAGGCTGAGAGAACTGGTGAGCAGTTAACCGCCTGATAACAATTAAGACGGTGTGCAAGCCAAGCTAAAAATGTTCAAGCTTGTTTAAGAGTGGATTCCTGACTGTCTCCTGTATACAGCTTTGTCTTAAATAATTTCTGGTAGAACTTCATCACTTTGCCTTTGTTTCTGACAGCAAGTTACCCTTAAATCTCTTTCCCCAGAAATAGAATCTTGCTTTAAGTTCTCTTAGATTCTGAAAGTAGGCAAAAGAGATAATATGAGACACTGGACCACTTTAGAAAGTTCTGCCTGAGCCAACATCATTTCCTCGTGGGTTGTTTTTTTTTTTTTTTTTTTTAATTTGAACACCTACTTATTATTAATAGTACAAGGCAGTACAGTGGACTCTTGTGATGAAGAATGTTGGATATAGGGTTTTATTTTGTTCTGTTTTAGCAGCTTTATTGAGGTATAACTGACATACAATAAACTGTACACATTTAAAGTGTCAACTTTGATAAGTTTTATCATATGTATACACCTGTGAAACCATCCCGCAGTCAAGAAAAACAAAATATAAATCACCCCCAGTATGAGAGTTGATGCTTCCAGCTCCTCCCCCGCTTCTCTCTCTCTGTCTCTCCTCTCTCTCTCTCTGTCTCTCCCTTTCCTCTCTAAAAATGAATAAATAAATTAAAAAAAAAAAAAGAAATGTTTAAATCACCCCCAGAAATTCCTTATGGAGTTTGGTTATCTCTTTTCCCTACTCCTAAAATAAATCCGATTTTTCCAAGGCAAAGAAAAAGAGTATCCGTCATTAGAAGCCAAGATTGTATGTAATACACGTGGGGACCTAGACAGAAGCTGGGACTGGGCAACACTCCCTGACAAAACTGACTTTTAGAACTCGGAGAGAAACTAAACACCCTGTTTGGTAGGATTTCTGCTTTTCTGGCTGTGGGTCTGCCCACTATGTAAAGACTCTGCGAGACGAATGTCCTTCAGGAATTTCTAAGCACTCCATACACTGGTCTCATTCAACCTGATGGGGCTCGCTGAGAACTTAACGCGAACAGATGGGGAAGAAAGCACGAGACTGGCTGTGACCTTCCTGGAGTCCCTGAGAAAGTTACAAGTGAAGTGGATGGCTGGGAAGATGTAGTTCCTTGCTTTCTGAAGCAGAATTCAACCCCCAAGACACATTAGTCCCAGAGAGAGCTCAACACAAATACTTAGAAACTGAAAGGGGGAGGGGGGGAAGAGGCCAGAGGAATCATTCATCCTCCTCTGAGTCACTGCAGCTTCTGAGCTGGAGCCTCTTGTGAAGGACTGAAGAATTATGAAATGTCTTGGCTCAGCAGGGGGAAGGAGTGTTCACCAGATTGCCTTGCAACGTGCAGTGCAGGAAATTATCCATCAGGTGGGAGCGGATAGCACTGCAATTCCATCCAGATGACACACAGTCAGAACAGGGAAGGGTTTCCCTTGAAAAATGAAACAACACCAACTGAAATCAATGAGATGAAACACCGTTAGAGTAAAGGACCGGGAGCACAGGAGCATCTGAAAATACGCAGTTCCATGTACTCATGGCCCGCAGACGTGGTTTTCTTCTTTTTCTTCTTTTCTCCCCCTATCATTCCATCCAGAGCCGTGATTCAAATCTCTTAAATTCCTTGGAAGTCCAGGAGTGGGCCCAAGGAGAGAGGGAAAGGGGGCATCAATTGTTCAGGGGGTTGGGGTGGGGGTGGGGGTGGGGGGGGCAGATGTAATTGTTGAAATGGAGTCACTATGACTGAATCTAAATAAACACAGCTTTATCAGCTGGAGATGAAAGGGCCTGCCTAGCTCTCAGCCTCTTTCCCTGAAAAGCGCAGAGAAGATACTAACAGGGAATCTTATCCCGGGGTCTCAGAGTCCAGAAGGAGATAGGCAGTAGCAGACTGGAAACACACACAGGACGGAATCTGGAGACCAGCTGAGCGGACTGAGTCCCCCGCGTCTTTGCTCCCATTTTTCTTCCTTCATAAAAGCTGATCAATATCTGTGTGCAAACACAGTAGAGAATTCAAGAAACATTCTATTTCTAAAATAAAAGAAAAACGCGCCCTGGTATATGCGACAGGCCCTTTCCCTTCTTCACAGAGGCCTAGCGAGCAGCCAGCTTGGCCTCAGACACCACTGGCTAGGCACTGAGATCAAAGCCTAGCTTGGTTATCTCAGTGTGGGCTCTCCTCACAGCCGGGGAAGCCAGGCCCACACCCCCACCCCCACGAAGTCGGAGGCCCTCCAGGCAGGGCAAATGGGTAGAGCAGTTCTGCTCTGCCACGGGATTTGTAGCACATCCCACAGAAGAGAGAGAAGTGATTGTTCCTTCCCCAAAAGGGAGCAGGATGTCTAGAGAAAATCCCTGTGAAACTAGGCAGTTTAACATTTCTTAGTCTTTGATTTCCTTTTTAATGTTATAATTTTTATTTGTGTTCATTTAAGATAAGTTAGGAAGTACAAAATAAGGAGAAAACTACTCTGAGCATCTTTGCAAACATTGCTCAAAACTTTTATGTGTAAAATCAAATAGAAGGCCCCAGCCACTTGGCTCAGTGGATAGAGCGTCGGTCTGACATATGGACATTCCGGGTTCTATCCACCAGCCAGGGCACACAAGAGAAGCAACCATCTGCTCCTTTCTCCCTCCCTCTCCCCCTCCTCTCCTCCTTCTCTCTCCCTCCCCTTCTCTACCTCTTCCCCTCCTGCAGCCAGTGGTTCTATTGGTTCAAGCACAGGCCCAGGGTGCTGAGGACAGCTCACTAGTCTGTCAACCTCAGGTGCTAAACATAGCTTGGTTTATTCGAGCATCGGTCCCCAGGCAGGGGGTTGCCAGGTGAATCCCAATCGGGGCACATGTGGCAGTCTGTCTCACTATCTCCCTTCCTCTCACTTAAAAACAAAAATCAAATAGAAAATGACATTTACTTCGTTTTCATACTTTACATTTTTTCCCACTCAATACCTGCAGTGAATGGGTCCTTTCCAGTATTTTATTATTATAAACAACCTGTAGCTGAATCTTTAATTCGATGTGCAAAGTTCTAACTTACTTTCTTAGGATAAGTTCCTAGAGATGTTGAGTCAAAGCTGTATAAGTTTTGTGGCTTCTTAGAATGTTTGTTGCCAAAATGAAACCTTTCCAAAACCTACCCACCCTTACCCCCCTGACTCCACGTGTTATCAGCCACTCCCATGTATTCCCCTGGCTAACTCTGGGCATTGTCAACATTTTCTTCTTGCTAATATGATAGTGCAAAAGTGGTGTCTCCTTGTCTTCATTTGCGTTTTTTAAATTACTAGTAAAAATTACTTTCATACATTTTCTTTTCTTTTATTGACTTGCTATTCATATCCTTAGCCCATTTTCCTATTGTGATATTCACCTTTTCTCCACAAAAAATCCTTATATGTAAAGGATATTCTTTATCAGCTTTCAGTACAAGTTACATATTTCCTCCAACTTTGCTATTTGCCCTTTAAATTTTTAATAGTTTTGCCATATAGCTAATTCTTTTTCAGATTAGAAAAAGAGGTTCTGCCTTGGAATCATGCTTACAAACTTCTCCATTTATGTCTGTTCTCTGAAGGGAAAGGTGGCTTTTAGACAATGCTTTCTCAAACAGCCATAGATCCTTTAATGCATTTTTGAACAAAAAGAACAGAGAAGGTGAAGTCAGAGCAGTGAGACTTAAATTACAGGGAAAGAAAGTCCTATGTTTTTGCTTACTACAGTTGGCTTGTTCTTGCTAATTTTTCACAGAGCTTGAAGAGGCCAGTGAAGCCCCCAAATACACAACGATGACCAAAGGCATGCTGCTTGCTCACTTGAGAGCTCGGATTCATTTGCAATCCTGCTTTGCATGGGGTTGGAGACAGGATCTGGTGGGGGGGTCCTCTACTCTGAATTATTTCTCGAAGTTGCAGAAACAATTGGCTTCTCTGAATTCCATGGTGGAAACACGTCCTTTGAACATGAGAAATTCATTTTCCTTAAAGGGGATTATTTCCTATAACGGGGTAATAGCCAACAGAAAAACCTAACCAATATTATCTGGAAATCCACTCTGTCGTTTGATGTAAGTCTCAGTGTCTACATCTCAGTTTTGTTCCGAGAAATGCCCAGCACTCGTTCTCTCTTCTTGGATTGAAACTTGGATTTTCCATTGAGGAATCTTACTACCTTCACTCTCCAAATAGATAATTTGACAATAAAAGTGCTGAGCCCATCTGCTGAACCTATAGTATATAGACATAGGAACCAGACCTAGCCAATCAGAGCCTTCCATTCTCTTCCGCTGTAACAACTGGTTCCAGGACAGACACATGACCCAAGCTCGACTTTTGTTGATATTATTGCGAGAGATATGTTCTTTTCACTAGGGATGCTAGGCAGACAGGTTGTTAGACTGAACTTTGGTTGCCATCTTGCCTCATCATGGAACCTGCTCAGAGGAAAGCAGACCCAAGAAACAGAAAGTGGCTGAGTCCTGACTACTGTAGCAAGTTCCTAGACTGACCCATGCCTGAAATTGGGAGCCCCCTAAACTGTTTCCTGAGCCAATAAACACCCATTTCTGCTTCAGTTCTGAGCAGTATTTCTGAAATAGAAGTTTCTTCTTAGCTGTAGACAACTTGGCAATGAAGCTGGGAGTTGGGTTGTAGCCCTACCTCCACCAGCGACTCTCAATCCTCCTTGCTTAACCTGTGTGCACTCACTCTTCTCATCTGTGATAGAGGTGGTTGGAGGAGAGAAACTCTAAATGTCTCTTCCAAGGCCATAAGTCTTGGCTCTGTGATAACAGTGTGTCAACACTTCAAGATAATCTGAGGTTCTGTCTCCAACTGTCACCTCCACACCCAATGACAAATGACACTAATTTATTTTAAAAGTTCAAAACCAAATCAGAAGGACCACATCTGCTTTAAGGGACTAGCAGATGAGCAAGACTATCTCTAAAACATTGCTAGGATATAGGTCCCTCCGGAAGTGTGTTAATGAGGTGGGTAATATATTAATACTGTAACTATTGTATAGATTAGTAATAAATATTTTGCTTTAAAAAGGTCTGCTGCTCCAGTTTTGCTGGGCTAAAGTAAACGAAGATCGTACTTATGTCAACAGATGACAGAAGTGTTCAGAAGTGATTCTGTCTGCTCCAAGCAGAGGCAGAGAGAAGGCAGGAAGAGAAGCCGGTCACACTCCCAGGTCTCCTTAGTCAGATCCCCATTGTTTACTTTGACGAGTTAGCAACGCTTAGAACTTCAGACATAGTCACGGATGATCTTTCAGAAATACTAATTGAATGATATAACTCCTCTGCTTACTATCTTTCACTGGTTTCCTCAATGCCTTCAGGACTCAGTCCAAAACCCTTGGTGTAGTATATACATGCTTTGTGATGTGAGCCTGGCTTTTAATTCCTATTTCAGCATCATCTCCTGCTATTCCTCTTTATGTACCTAACCTACACTAAGTGAATAAGATAATACATTTAAAACATTTACACTGTTCACAAAAATTAGGGTATCAGGGAACTTGCTCCAGTACTTTCAGCCTTCTACAATATATAGTGCATTTTCACCAATGAAATAAAGTTGGTTTTGCATCTCATTTGCATAGTCAAACAACTTTTTTTGACTTGTCATTTGCTTTTCTGATGTTCTTGTTTAATAAAAAAAAATCAAATGCTTCTTTTTTTATCACTTCATAGTCATTTTGAAATATCCCCTAATTTTTGTGAGCAGTATAGTATACTTCTTGGTGCTTACTAAACACTTATAAACGCTGGCTATCATTATTGCATATTAGTGATAGTCACTGTTTTTCTAAAGATGCATTACTGGTCCTGAGCCCGTTTGCCCTGAATCCAGCCTCCTCTCCCCCTTCTGTTCCTATCCACCGTGGCTGACCCTTGCAGGCAGCACTCTTTCAGACATCTAGTTGGTTACATTAGGCCAGTGGGAGACACAGGTAAAATAAAGGAGGGAAGGGAGAAGGAAGAAGCCAGGGTATCTCTCCTTGCTGCCCAGGGCAGCTTTTGCAGCAGTAACTTTGTATCTTCTACAACTTCCCACATGCCAGACAGGCCCACCATGGTTTCAGCTTCTGGTCCCTTCATTTTCCCTCTAGCAGGCATCATACTGACTCCCTGCTGACCCCAGTTTCTGCATATTATCTTCCCACATTTAATCTCTCTATCATATAGCCAACCCCCGCTCTGAACTCCCTCTGCTGTGAATACTGGCAGAGGTGTCTGCTTTCCCGCACAGACCCTGGCGGACTCGCACCACCTGCTCCAGCACCACCGGCCTTGCTCGGGTGCTGTCTCAGCGTCCTCCCTCTCAAGGCCAGTTGTCAGTCAGACCTTAAGATTTTGTCCTACCATCACGTCCCCTTTGAAGCTATCTCAGTTTTTCCACGTACTTCTTCCTTGGGGTGGGCAGGGGAGTGAAATCGGATTTTATTATGATCCTACACATCTCTCTCATAATAAGTGGTTTATTCTTGGAAATGACTACAGACTTAATTTTCTTAAGAACCAGAATACTATCGTACTCAACATGGCATTGTAAACCTATTATATAAAAGATGTGTTTATTGAATGAATCACTGAATGCATAATTAAAGACACACTTTTTAAATCCAGATAAAAATCATTGTCAACTGTTCTGGGGCAGACAGTATAAGTTACCCACCCAATGATCCATCTCCTTTTTTCTTGTTCACAGAACCCTAGTTCCCTTTGGGAGCAGCAATGTGTTCAGCCCCAGGAAGCCTTTGCTTTCCCAGCTTCCCTCACAGCTGAGGGTAGTCACGTGACAGATCTACTCAGTGAAACCATTGGAAGACTGCTGGGAGGTTTCTGGGAAAGCTTGCTTTCCTGAGGAAAGGAAAAAGCCACAGTCCATACCTCTCTTTCTTCCTACCCTGCTCCTTCTATGCCTTGAATATACATGTAATATCTGGAGCTACTGCAGCAAACAGGAAACTATAAGACAATAAGCATGGGGATGAGGGGAGGAACCACACAGTTAAGATAGTAAACAAAGGAGAGGAAGAATATAAATCTCTATGGCATTGCTGGCTTTCCTGACGTGGGAGAAAGAGTCTTTTTAAGCTGTTATTCTTTCAATGTTACATGACTTGCAATGAAATGTATTTTTAATGAATAAAATCTGCCATTTGGGGATAATCTCTTGTTGTTCCTTTTTTTCACAGTTATATTATCCAGAACAAATATCGATCGACTTACGACTTATGCAACTTACGACCATTGACTTTACTACCACAATCGCTAGCCACGACTGCTCCGCATCTGGCAGCGCAAGCGTTGCCCAGCTGGGTGTACGACAGTGTGGACCAGCTTCCGGCAGCACTACCATCTCCACGTGCACCATTTCAACTGTTATCCCAGACTCAGTACAGCAATTTGTGTTTTGTGTCTTGGATATTTTTCATCAAACCCCTTCCAAGATGTCTACCAAGAGGAAATTGTCTTTGCAAATATTAAACCAGTTGTACTGGTAATGCAGTGTTTTACTTAAACCTGACGAATGTAAACTTAAGAAACAAAATGGTGTAGAGATGATACAAATGGCATAAAATGAACAAAGAAAATTATGATATATAACAATAATGAAAGAAAATTATGATAAAATATGACTTAAAGATTTTTATATCATCATTTCACAGTATTGTACATATAGCCTACTCAACTTATGACCAAATAGTGTTTTGACTGGTCTGTTGGAACCAATGGTGGTCGTAAGTTGAGCACTAGCTATGTCTGGCTAATTTGAGGACTCCAAAGAAAAGCAATTAGATTATGGGTGTGGTCATTAATTTTATGTTGAAAACAGTTGGCTAGGTCATAGTACCCAGCTATTTGATCAAATGCCAGTCTAGATATTGCTTTGAAGATATATTTCGATGATATAATTTAAATCAGTAGACCTTGGGTAAAGCAGATTAATCCCCATAATGCGGATGGGCCTCATCCAATCCGTTGAAGACCGTAAGAAACAATGAAGTTCCAAAGGAAGAGAGAATTTTGCCTGCAGACTGCCTTTGGATTTGAACTTCAACATAAGCACCTCTCTGGGATTCTAGCCTACAGCCTGCCTTGTAGATTTTAGACTTGCCTCTACAATTGTGTCAGCCAATTCCTCAAAAGAAATCTCTCTCTCTTCTCTCTCTCCCCCCTATTGGTACTGTTTCTCTGAAGAACGGTGACTAATGCATTGGGTATAAAGAAACTCAGGGAAAGAATGAATTTTCAGTGGCAAACAAAGGCCCCTTGAGATATATAGTAGAAATCATTAAGAATTGTCATTCCAAATTTTGTTGAGCATGTTTATAATTATTTTTATTTTTTGCAACTTTGGATACGGAACAACTTGATCTATCACCATTTTCTCTTTTGATCAGAGAGTAGCCTACATTCCTTCCAGGCTCAATTTAATTAATCTTCAGCATTCTCCCTTTCTGCTCTGTGAAGTTGTATCCGTTAGAATCTGGCCCAGTGGCCAGTGTCTTCTCTACACGAGCCAGAGTTCCTGTTACTAGGGTTCACATTCGTGATCTCATTCTATTATCCAGGGGGTTTCTTTGTTGTTGTCAGACTTAAAGCCATAGCCCTGTCTTCTGCTGCTTGGACTGAAACGTTACGGGATGAGGAGAACCTATCAACAGGAGTAAATTATTTATGAAATTGGATTTTTAGCATTTTAACTTCTGAGTATCTTGCTGAGCTGAATGGTTGAAAAATGACAGCATTTCTGAGTAGCGGGATGAAAGCCACATTGAAACACAGATGTTAGTCTGGCTCTCACCTGCTCTTCACTGATGGCTGGATGCGCTGAAATGAACCAGCCTCGTGAAGAACCCAGCAGGCAGGGATCTGACTGTCTTTCAGGTTTGATTTAAATCCTTCATCCCGTTAATCTCTTCAATGGGTCCTTTCCCTCTGCGTTCACCATTGCTATCTCCTTGTCTTCAGAGAGGGATGGAGGGAGGGAGGGAGGGAGAGAGAGAGAGAGAAAAGACAGAAAATTCCCTTCTTTCTTTAATACCTCCCAAAACCTCCTTTATGCAGATGAGCAATCTAATCTTAAAAATTCTGAGTCCTTTTAAGCCTTCACCTAGCAGCAGTCAGCAAACCATGGCCCTGGGACGAAATCTGGCCAACACAGACAGCCTTTACAAGTTAGAAGTAAAAATAGAAGAACATGTCACAGAGACCACACGTAGTTTACAGAGCCTAACGTATTTCCTCTCTGGCCCTCTACAGATAGTTTGCTGACCCCTCTGGACTCTAGAGGACTAAAGCCCACAGCAGTGGAATTGTAAGCATGAGTGAGGGAATGGGGGAATTTTGTGGTATGAGGCTTGAGCCCAGTTTAAAAACAAACAAGTAAAAAAAGATACCAAGTTCTGGGAAGTTTGGGATCAAACAACTTGGTCATAGAAAATGGATACGTTGATAGATTTCTCTGAATAGGAAAAACCTAGTGCCTTTAGTACCATTGATTCTGCTGAAAATTAAACACTAGTGAATATCCGTACACACCTGCCCAGGTACTACCCAAAGCACTTTCACACATTTATCCAGCTTCATCCCCACAACTCTTAAGAGGTCAGTGTAGTTATTGGCCTCGTTTCATGGATAAGTAAAAAAGTCTTGCAGATTAAATTGGTCCAGGATGCACAGCTGATTAGAGAAAGAATTTGGACTCAAATCTATGACTGCCACCACTAACATGCTGCCGCCTCCATGTTTTTCCAGTTCTGACAAAGGCAGTGAAACGGGTTTCCTTTCCACAGTCCGTTGGACGGTTCTCAGTGCTTGAGCGTGCTCACCCATGCTTCTCTGCCCTTCTGTTTCCCATCCTCAGTCCCCAGTCCTCTCCAGCCCACTTCCTGTCCTAACATCGGTCCCCGTGTGGGGGCGGAGGGAGACGCAGGCAGTGCGTTCAGCTGTATTATGCAACTGCGTAATATATCCCAGTCCTTCAGGAAGTTTGACAAACTGGAATATGTGTTTAGATTTCTAAACTCGGAGACATTTCAGAGCAAAGGGGATCTGGCTGTGTCCTCCAGACGGTTACAAATGGTTTTACTCTTCTGCGTATGGTAGGGTTACAGCTGCCCCTGGAATACGGCTGTTTACAGAGTGTGAAGGGAAACATACAGAGAATGTCAGGGGTTTAGGCCTACTTCTTTCTCCCGTAGGGGGAGGAGAACAGCCTGGCCTGCAAGTTTCTAATGTGAGAGCATGCTCATTTGCTTCAAGAGGAATTTAATGCAGAGTTGCAAAGGGTTTAAGGCCCCAGGTATGCACAATGCAAACCTGGAGTGTAGTATGCCGTGGGGATGTGTTCTTTTCCTGTGACTGCTCTAACAAGTTACCACAAACTGGGAGGCCTAAAGCGATGGAAATGTGTTCTCCCACAGTTTGGGGGAGAAACAAAGCCCAACATCAGATTGTCAGGTCCACGTTCCGTCAGCAGGCCCCAGGGAACAGTCTGTTCTTGCCTCTTTGTTCCTGGTGACTGTCGGCTTTCCTTGACTCATGGCTGCATCACTCCAGCCTCTGCCTCTGTGCTCACATGGCCTCCTCTTCTCTCTGTCTTCTCCTCTGTGTGTCTCTTCTAACAACACTGTCACTTGACTTAGGACCCATACAGATAATCCAGGATGATCTCCTCTTCTTAAAATCTTTAACTTAATTATATATACAAAGACCTCTTTTCCTAAAGTAACATTCACAGGTCTGGAGATTCGAACATGAACATATCTTTTTTGGGTCTACCATTCAGCCCCATGCAGGTGTATATCAGCATGGGAGAGAGAAAGAGAGGGCAGGGCATGGAAGGAGGCAGTCACCTACCCAGGGACTCTGGCATCACACCAGCCAGCTCCAGACCTTGGTTACACTTTTCATGAAGAAGAAATGCACCATTTCTAATTTGTGATTAGCAATGAATATCATAGATAAAGTGACTTCAACAGCGTAGGTGTTTGTGTTTATCACGCAATGAGAGGTTAAGAGACAGGCAGCTTAAGACCACTATGCTGCTCCATCACCATCTGGGACCCTAGCACCACCCCTTCTTCTGTTCTTTGTCTCTCCCTCTATCCCTAGTTCTCTAGGCTTTCATCTTTAAGATTACCACATGGTTCAACCGGGCTGTCAAAGCTTGAGCCATCCCATCTCTATTTCAGCCAGGAAAAAAGAGGAAGAGTAGGAAGAGAAAACTGGTGTGTGCTTTCTGCGTCAGCTCCCGAAGGAGCTTTGTAGAGGGTACACCCAGTACTTACATCTCATTGGCCAGAACATAACCCCCAGCTGCAAGGGAAGCTAGAAAATAGGTGTGTGTGTGTGTGTGTGCGTGTGTGTGTGTGTGTGTGTGTGTGCGTGTGTGTGTGTGTAATCTAGGCACTCTGCTATATTAAATAAAATGAAGGGTAAATTAGTAAGGAAGAGAGGAAGAATGGATGTTGGATGAGCAAGTAGGGCTCTCTACTCCATAGACCTCATAAGTCGTGCAAGTCTTACTACTCACGTGGCAGAGACAGAGAACTCTGTCACCTTCTCCAACTTGTAATAACAATAAAAGTGATTAACATTTGCTGAGTGCTCACCATGTGCCAGGCACTGGGCTTTGTTAATGCCAGGTTCACTAATCCTTACAACAATCATCTGAGGTTGGGATTATTAAATAATCCTATTTATATGTGAGAAAACTGAGACATAGGAAAGTTAAGACTTTGCCAAGGGTCACCTAACTAGGAAATGGCAGAGCCGGGATCTGAACCAGATATGTTTGTCTGTACCCCAATGGCCAGGCTGCGGTGAGATCTGGGAGACCCTCGAGGGGAGGATTTGGGTGATTTTGTAGCAGTGAATGTGTGACCTGGCCTCAGGGCTGCTTAACCTTTCTTTGCTACATTCATTAGAAGTGCATGCAGTGTGACTGGGCAAGTGTTTGTTATATATTATCACTCCTTTAACAATATTTTCTTAATCTTCCCACTTTCTAGTCAGCTAACAGCCATACACACACAAACACACATAGGCGTGCTTCTTGACTCGTGATGGGGTTATGTCACAATAAACCCATCATAAGTTGAAAACATCAGAAATGGAAAATGCACTCAGTACTACATGGCAGTTTCAGTTTCTCGCATTTGTGATCCTGTGGCTGATGGGGATCGTGGCTCTCTGCCGCCACCGGCATCCCTAGAGCCTCCTGCATATCGCTAGCCTGGGAGAAGACAAACATTCAAAACACAGTTTCTACTGAGTGTGTATCACTTTTGCATCATCATAAAGTCAAAAAATTTGCAACTCAAACCATTGTAAGTCAGGGATCTTCTCTGTGTGTGTGTGTGTGTGTGTTCACTGATTGATACACATGGTAGCAAGTGGATTCTCCTAGACATAGCTAACTCGCAGCGCATGAAGGCTCTGCTCCTTCTCCGTGCACGGCATTCTGTCTATTCCCCACCTCCACAGCTTGGTACCTTCCAGTTCTGCTGCTGCTTCTTCTTCTTCTTCTTCTTTTTAAAGAATTCTCTCCCTTCTCTCTGGTGACCCTAAATTTAAGCTGCTTTCCCTAAGACCCAGATCAAGTGTCCTGGCACACAATATCCTGCTTCTCAGACTGCCCTTGCTGACCGTTCTTTCCCCTCCCACCCCCTCCCTCGCCCCTCCCTTTCTGTCTCCCTACCCTCACCAGTCTCAGTGCCTCTTTTCTATATGCCTGCCTGGCCTTGAGTTGTCTCACATCCTTGTCTTTTGGGCCCTCATTTGGCAATACATGTTTCAGGTTCCACATGTGTTAGGCTGGACATGCTTTGAAGACCAGTAGCGCATCTCATGCCCCCAAGTTCCCCAGCACCTCATCCCTTCACGCCCCCTCTCTCCAGATGCGGCCACAGGGCCTCGGAGCAGTGGTTCAGTGTGTTACAGACCCCGAGGCGCCCTCGCACACACGCATGTGTCGTGTGCACATGTTGTTGCTACACTCCTGTTTATGTGGCCGAGACACAGAGCACAGGGAAGGGAAGTGGTCACGCCAAGCAGGAGGCATGTATAACCTACCTGGATGGGGTTTCTCTGAGTGACTACATTGAACAGATTTTGGGCAAACCCCAAAATCCCACTTTATTCAGTCTGATCAAAGATAAGATGGAGGGCTGATGTTAAATGGAAGTACTCCCTGAGGTATTTCTGTATACTCAGAATGCTCCTGGTGACTCAGCTAGAATCAGCAGCTAAATAAAGGTTTATACTGGCACAGGACCAAGCCCCATGAACTAGATGTGTTTTCATGGTCTATAAATGGAGTGAGGCCCCGGTAGGTGAGCTGACGACTGTCTGTGAGTAAAAGCAGCATCTCAGGCGCACACCTAGGTTCCGGGCCTCAGAGCATCTTAGAGCTGCTGCTCTCCTTCGAATGCTCCCCAAGTCCTATACTCAGTTTCCAGGTCTCACAGATTTTATTCCTTTACAGAACCCATTCCTGTCCCCCATCCCCATTTCAGATGAGACATTTATCTACTCACACCTGGATGGTGGGAGAGTCAGAGCCAATACCGCCATGTCTTCACTCACACTTTCCACCCCCGTGGACTCACACCTCCCCTCCTCTCATCTGCCACCTCTTTGCTCTGCCCACTTTCTCTGCCCCTCTCCATTGAGGATTGAATTGTATAAAGTACACAAATCTTATATGTATGACACTGTGCATTTTTACATCGGCAGAGGCCTATACTATCACCACCCAGTCAACACACGGAACATTACTAGCCCCTCACCGGGCTTCTTTGCGGCCCTTCCCAGCTGGTACCTCCTCAGGGGGAACCACTAGGACCCCTCTCACCCGAGGTTAGTTATGCCCATTTCACAGAGATGCACTCATACACTGGGAACTCTCGTGTCTGTATTATTCCAATTTTGAACTTTTTTTGTTTTTTTACTTAGCATGTGTCCGTGAGGTTATCTGTGTTGTTTGGGAAATACCAGCTTCTCATTTCCCCTGCCAAGAGGCCATTCCTCCGCGGACGAACATCTGAGTTCCTGGCTCGGTTCGCTGCGATCGCAGACCACCTGCGACGCCGCTCCTGCCCGAGTCTGAGCGCTAGGCATGCCTGCCTGATGGGTCGGCTCTCCACCCTGCTTGGCAGGCCCCTCCTGCACCCTTTGTTCCTTCCCCTCGGCCTATGCATATGATCAGAATTCTAACTTAAAAGAAAATAAAGGGGAAAAGAAACCCAAAACAGTTAAAAAGCTTTCTTCCGACCAGTGTCCAGCTCCTCACCGCTCTTCCCATCCGCTGCCTTGGTTGATCAGATTTTCTCTCCAAGAGCGGCAGGCCCCTTGCCTCCGTTCCCTCAGTGCCCACTCCAGGCGTGCCCCCCGGGCTGGTCCTGACCTTCCTCCCCTCCGTCGGACCCCTCTCCAGACACTCCTCCCCTCGCGCTTACTGGGCTAGTGAGAAAAGGACCCCGTGGATGCTCTGTGTCCCCACGTCCCTGTCCGCAGACCCCATCCTGCCTCCCACACTGACTTCTAACATCCCTGATATTACCTGCCCTGTGTCCTCAACTGCGAGCCAACCTCATTCCCCGGCACCTGCTGCTTGTCACGCGGGCCTTTCATGGCGTTCCCCACTGTCTGCCCTGCAGACCTGTCAACTCCGGAGTGCGGCCCCTGCTGTGCCCGGGCCATGAGTCCGCGTGTGCCATCTGTGTCTGGTCATCTCTGGTTTGTCCCAACACCCAGTGCCATGGCTGGCCCTGAAAAGGCTTACGATTAAATGAATAATACTATTCATTTATCATTTACGATTAATAAATTATTAAATTTTCATTCCGTCTCTATTACAAAGTTTCTGCCTCTGAAACACATCTGAAAAGTCTAAAGCTTTTAAACCTTAAAGAACAAGATGGGGAAATCTACTGTGTGTGTGTGTGTGTGTGTGTGTGTGTGTGTGTGTGTGTGTGTGTGTGTGAAAATTGTCAGGTTAGGACGGCCTTGAGTTGGCAAGAACTTCGGTCACTGAGTAGTGTGCAGGGGCCGTTGGGGCCACACAGGCCGTGCGCGGGCAGGCTGGTCTCAAGCATTCGAGTGGTTTTGGAGACTCTTTAGCCCTGAGTTGACCTCACTGAGGACAGAAATACTTATAAGGGAACAGGAGAGGGAAGAACTCAGCAGGCACTAACAGACCCTGGAGGCTGGCTGCCCCTAACTCGGCCCTGAGGAATTTCATCGCGATGCCCCACAGTTATTTTTTATCCCAGTATTTTCACTACTTGATGACAGCCAGCTATTCTATTTGATTTCTGTCTGTACGCATCAGGGTGTGATCAAAAGGAACCCACTTTATCCTCCAATTTTCCTCTCAGTCTTGAAATGCAACCAATCTAACCAAACCCACGGTTTACCGGAATGTTAGGTGGGTATGACATCATTTTTGGATACCAAACACTTAAGTTCTGTCACCATAAAATAAATCCGTAGGACTGTGCCCACCAGCCAGGGAAACGCTGCCCGTAGGGGACACGGCCTCCTTTGTGACACCCGTGCCCAGGCATGTTCACGCCCTCCGCGGGGCCCCCTGAAGAGCTGGCCTGTGCAATTGCCCGCTCCCTACCCCCCCCCCCCCGTGTGGACACTTCCAAAGGGCACATTCTCAGTTGTCCAGAACTAACATTTCAGAGAAATGCTGCTTCAACGACTCCTTAGTTTCAACCTGGAATCCAGAAATATTATTTATTTAGCGGTTTATATATCTGCCTTGGTTTTCACCCTCAAGGGGAAAAAGAAAAAATGGCAAAAATCTGCTTGAGAGGTCATCTCCAAGATGAGAACTGTCATGATCACTGACATTTCTGAGAGGGAAAATAGTGATGCTTTTAAATGTATGTACGTATGCATGTGTGCACCAGTCGGGTCTTATTTCTTTAGAGCAGCTTTAGGCTCAGAGCAAAGTTGAGCAGAAAATGCAGAGTTCCCATAAACCCCTTTTCCCTACATACTCCCCCATTATCAGCCCCCCCCCCAGAGTGGTGTATTTGTTACAACTGACGGACCTACACTGACATGTCACAATCATCACAGCCCAGAGGTCACATTAGGGCCCACCCTTGGTGTTGCACTTTCTATGGGTTCAGACAAATGTGTGAGGACATGTCTCCGCCTGCAGTGCCATACGGGGCAGTTTCACTGCCCCAAAACTTCTCTGCACTCCGTCTGTACATCCCCCTTCTCCCATCCCCCGGCAACTTCTGTTTTTTTTACTGTCTCCATAGTTTTGCTTTTTCCAGAATGTCATATATTTAAAATCGTATAGCACACAACCTTTTCAGATTGGTTTCTTTTACTTAATAATATGCACTAAGTTTCTTCCATGTTTTTCTTTTGGTTTGATACCTTATTTCTTTTCAGCTCTCAATAACATTCCATTGCCTGGTCGCAATACAGTCTGCTTAGCCATTCATTTAACTGGAGAACATTTTGGCTGTTTCCCCATATTGGCAATTATAAATAAAGCTACTACGGACATCTGCATGCAGGTTTTGCGGACATACGTTTTAGATACATTAGAGTAAAAAAGATGATTGTTTTTGGAACATACTTGACAGACACCATTTCTGACTCCCACCTTATCAACAAAGCTTCACCACAATATAGTCCATAGGGGGTTGATCTACATGCTATCGGGTAGGCTATAGAGAAGAATAAGACGTCTCTACCCTTATTTCATGATATGGAAGAGACAGTCAACATGTGAACTCACTAAAAAACATGACAGCATCTAATATATGCGAAGAGAAGCCCCAAAATGGAGAGATGGACATTAAAAAGGTGCAAGTAATTAAGCACACCTGTAATAACAGACAAAAAATAAATAAAACCAAATGAGACTTTGAAAGTTAGTACCTATCTCCCTAATACTGGGTACTGTAAAGCAAGTGTGATGGTCTTTGTATCCTCCCACCCCCTTGAATATGTCCCCTTCCCCCCTCAGCCTCCTGAGCCCAGTGGGGACATGCTGTCAGTCCCCAAGCAGAGCCAATAAAGAGTGAAAATGGCCTAATGTACCAACTCACATGGAGGAGTTAGTCAACCTTTGTACTAGGTTGAATTATGGTCCCCAAAATATATGTCCATGTCCTAATCTCCAGAACCTGTGATGTTACCTTACTTGGAAAAAGGACCTTGCACCTGACCAGGCAGTAGTGCAGTGAATAGAGTGTTAGACTGGGACGCAGAAGACCCAGGTTCAAAACCTGAGGTTGCTGGCTTGAGCGTGGGATCATAGACATGACCCCATGGTCACTGGCTTGAGCCCATGGTCACTGGCTTGAGCCCAAGGTTGCTGGCTTGAGCAAGGGGTCACTAGCTTTGCTGCAGCCCCCCACCCTCCAGTCAAGGCACATATTAGAAAGCAATCAATGAACAACTAAGGAGACTAAGGAGCCACAATGAAGAATTGATGCTTCTCATCTCTCTCCCTTCCTGCCTGTCTGTCCCTATCTGTCCCCTTTCTGTCTCTCTCTCTCTGTCTCTGTCACACAAAAAAAAATTTTTTTAAAGAAAGAAAAAGAAAAAGGATCCTGCAGATATAATCAAGTTAAGGATCTCAGATGAGCAGATCATCTTGGATTATATAATGGGTCCTAAATCCAGTGGCAAGTGTCCTTATAAGGGACACATAGAGAAGACAGACAGAAGAGGAGGCAATGTGACCACAGAGGCAGAGGTTGGAGTGATGTGACCACCATCAAGGGGAACAACAGCCACCAGAAACTAAAAGAAGCAAAGAATGAATTCTTTCCTAAATCTTCCAGAAGGACTATAGCCTGCTGACAATTTGATTTCAGGTTTCTAGCCTCCAGAACTCTAAAAGAAAAAATTTCTGCTGTTTTAAACCACCTCACTTGAAGTCATTTGTTACCGCAACCAAAGGAAACTAATATATCTTCCTAAGGACATTGTGACTTCAACAAACACAGGCTATTAATTGATAATGATTGCATTAGACATTGTCAGTCTCTCTAGCCATCCAGCCTCTAAGTTCTTTCCATGTTTAGGAATGTATCAGTACATCATGTATGATACAATTTCATATAAGGATGATTATTTAGTCCATAAATTTCTAGCCTTTCACATTTGGCTGAAGACCTTGGTAAGCTCTGGAAGTTATACTCGCTTTATTCTTTGCCATCTGTCCTGCCTTTTCCCACTAACTTGAAGTTTCTCAGCGCAGGAACACATTCCCCACAGTGTTTAAGACCACACAACAAATCAATGGCGTGTATTAGTATTGTTTGACCATAAAATAAAAAGTCTAAATGGCCTCCATGAATTAAGGAGACCAACAATGCTCTTAGAAATATAAATTCCTAAAGAGTCTCCATTTTCCAGCCTCTCTCTTTCCCATCTATACTCCACATTATAGCCAGACTGACTTGTCTAATATGTAAATGTAATGATTTTCTCTCTCTCTCTTTTTTTTTTTACAGGGACAGAGAGAGTTAGAGAGAGGGATAGATAGGGACAAACAGACAGAAATGGAGATGAGAAGCATCAATCATCAGTTTTTCATTGTGACACCTTAGTTGTTCATTGATTGCTTTCTCATATGTGCCTTGACTGCGGGCCTTCACCAGACCAAGTAACCCCTTGCTCTAGCCAGCGACCTTCGGTCCAAGCTGGTGAGTTTTTTCTGCTCAAACCAGATGAGCCAACGCTCAAGCTGGCGATCTCGGAGTCTCGAACCTGGGTCCTCTGCATCCCAGTCCGACGCTCTATCCACTGCGCCACTGCCTAGTCAGGCTGTAATGATTCTTAAATACTTCCATTGGCTCTCCATTATAGAAAGGCCAGAATTTAAGACCCCTTGGAAGGGACAAAACATGGAAAGGACTTCAAAATATGGCCTCAAACTTCCTTTGAGGTTAATCTGTCCTCTTTCCATTCTTAATTCCTAGCTCTCACCAGATTCCTCCTCCCCCACCCACAGTCACTCTCAAACTCTCTGTGCCTCAGCGACACCATGTTCTTCCAGGCTTCAACTTGAGCCTAACTGGGACACTCAGTAACACCCAATATGCTAGTCTCTTGACATGCAACACACCATTTCTCTTCCCTCTATTATATCATTTTAGTATAGGCAAATACTTTGTATATACCAAACTATTTCAATTTCCTCTTGGACACCCTGGAAGATTGCATTTTCTAGTCTCAATGGGGTCATATGTCTAGTCCTGGCCAATGGTTTCTGGGTGGATATAATGTGTGTCACTTCCTGTTCTGACTTCTCAAACGCCCTGTGGGATTCTCCATGTTCTCCCCCCATCATCTGATGGCTGGATGAGGAAGGCTTCAAGGTCCCATGGACTGTAGAGACATACATGAAAGAATCCTGGATCAGACAATGCCCAATACTCGGTTCAAAGTGAGAAGGAAATGTTTTATGGTATAAATCTCTGAGATGAGCGTGTTTGCTATAGCGTCATACTATCCTGACTAATACATTTATCCCCGAACAGCAGCTAAGCACAAAATCTGTGAGCAGCCCTTAATTCTCCTAAAAAAGAGCTAATCACTTCTTGGTATTTTTATAGCACTTTGTGTTGTTGTGTTTTAACAAAAACTTTAAAATAACTTTTAATGATAAAATAAAAGAACATCACAGAATGTCAACTGCTTTTTAAACCACTCATAAGCCTATCACTTCAGCTATAACTTTTATAATTATTGCACAATTCCCTTCTCTCTTTGATATGCATTTGTTTTCAAAGCATATTTTTTTATATAAATTTTTATTAATGTTGATGGGATGACATTAATAATTCAGGGTACATATATTCAAAGAAAACATGTCTAGGTTATCTTGTCATTAAATTATGTTGCATACCCCTCACCCAGAGTCAGATTGTCCTCCGTCACCCTCTGTCTAGTTTTCTCTGTGCCCCTCCCCCTCCCCCTAACTCTCTCCCTCCCTCCCTCCTGTGTCCTCCCTCCCCCCACCCCTGGTAACCACCACTCTCTTGTCCATGTCTCTTAGTCTCGTTTTTATGTTCCACCAATGTATGGAATCATGTAGTTCTTGTTTTTTTCTGATTTACTTATTTCACTCCGTATAATGTTATCAAGATCCCACCATTTTGCTGTAAATGATCTGATGTCATCATTTCTTATGGCTGAGTAGTATTCCATAGTGTATATGTGCCACATCTTCTTTATCCAATCTTCTATTGAAGGGTTTTTTGGTTGTTTCCATGTCTTGGCCACTGTGAACAGTGCTGCAATGAACATGGGGCTACATGTGTCTTTACGTATCAATGTTTCTGAGGTTTTGGGGTATATACCCAGTAGAGAGATTGCTGGGTCATAAGGTAGTTCTATTTGCAGTTTTTTGAGGAACCACCATACTTTCCTCCATAATGGTTGTACTACTTTACATTCCCACCAACAGTGTATGAGGGTTCCTTTTTCTCCACAGCCTCTCCAACATTTGCTATTACCCGTCTTGTTGATAATAGCTAATCTAACAGGGGTGAGGTGGTATCTCATTGTAGTTTTGATTTGCATTTCTCTAATAACTAATGAAGCTGAGCATCTTTTCATATATCTGTTGGCCATTTGTATTTCTTCCTGGGAGAAGTGTCTGTTCATGTCCTCTTCCCATTTTTTTATTGGATTGTTTGTTTGTTTGTTGTTGAGTTTTATGAGTTCTTTGTAAATTTTGGATATTAGGCCCTTATCTGAGCTGTTGTTTGAAAATATCAGTTCCCATTTAGTTGGCTGTCTGTTTATTTTGATATCAGTTTCTCTTGCTGAGCAAAAACTTTTTATTCTGATGTAGTCCCATTCATTTATCTTTGCCTTCACTTCTCTTGCCATTGGGGTCAAGTTCATAAAATGTTCTTTAAAACCCAGGTCCATGAGTTTAGTGCCTATGTCTTCTTCTATGTACTTTATTGTTTCAGATCTTATATTTAGGTCTTTGATCCATTTTGAATTAATTTTAGTACACAGGGACAGGCTGTAGTCGAGTTTCATTCTTTTGCATGTGGCTTTCCAGTTTTCCCAACACCATTTGTTGAAGAGGCTTTCTTTTCTCCATTTTGTGTTGTTGGCCCCTTTATCAAAGATTATCTGACCATATATATGTGGTTTTATTTCTGGGCTTTCTATTCTGTTCCATTGGTCTGAGTGTCTATTTTTCTGCCAATACCATACAGTTTTGATTATTGTGGCCCTATAATATAGTTTAAAGTCAGGTATTGTAATGCCCCCAGCTTCATTCTTTTTCCTTAGGATTGCTTTGGCTATTCGGGGTTTTTTATAGTTCCATATAAATCTTATGATTTTTTGTTCCATTTCTTTAAAAAATGTCATAGGAATTTTGATGGGAATTGCATTAAATTTATATATTACTTTGGGTAATATGGCCATTTTAATTATATTTATTCTTCTTATCCAAGAACAAGGAATATTTTTCCATCTCATTGTGTCTTTTTCTATTTCTCTTAGCAATGCCTTGTAGTTTTCGTTATATAGGTCCTTTACATTCTTTGTTATGTTTATTCCTAGGTATTTTATTTTTTTTGTTGCAATCGTGAAGGGGATTATTTTTTTGAGTTTGTTTTCTAATATTTCATTGTTGGCATATAGAAAGGCTATGGACTTTTGTATGTTAATTTTGTATCCTGCGACCTTACTGTATTGGTTTATTGTTTCTAGTAATCTTTTTGTGGAGTCCTTTGGGTTTTCGATGTATAGGATCATATCATCAGCAAAAAGTGATACCTTTACTTCTTCTTTTCCAATATGGATGCCTTTTATTTCTTTGTCTTGTCTGATTGCTCTGGCCAGAACTTATAGCACCACGTTAAATAAGAGTGGAGAGAGTGGACAACCCTGTCATGTTCCTGATTTAAGGTGGAAAGTCCTCAGTTTTACGCCATTTAATATGATGTTGGCTGATGGTTTATCATATATGGCCTTTATCATGTTGAGATATTTTCCTTCTATACCCATTTTGTTGAGAGTCTTAAACATAAAATTGTGTTGTATTTTATCGAAAGCCTTTTCTGCGTCTATTGATAAGATCATGTGGTTTTTGTTCTTTGTTTTGTTGATATGGTGTATTACGTTAACCGTTTTACGTATGTTGAACCATCCTTGAGATTCTGGGATGAATCCCACTTGATCATGATGTATTATTTTTTTAATATGTTGTTGTATTCGATTTGCCAGTATTTTGTTTAGTATTTTAGCATTTGTATTCATTAGAGATATTGGTCTGTAGTTTTCTTTCTTTGTGCCATCCTTGCCTGGTTTTGGTATGAGGGTTATGTTGGCCTCATAAAATGTGTTTGGAAATATTGCTTCTTCTTCAATTTTTTGGAAGACTTTGAGTAGAATAGGAACCAAGTCTTCTTTGAATGTTTGATAGAATTCACTAGTATAACCGTCTGGGCCTGGACTTTTATTTTTGGGGAGGTTTTTAATAGTTTTTTCTATTTCTTTCCTGCTGATTGGTCTGTTTAGTCTTTCTGCTTCTTCATGACTCAGTTTAGGAAGGTTGTATTGTTCTAGGAATTTATCCATTTCTTCTAGATTGTTGTATTTGGTGGCATAAAGTTTTTCATAGTATTCTACAATAATTCTTTGTATATCTATGATGTCTGTGGTGATGTCTCCTCTTTCATTTTGGATTTTATTTATTTGAGTCCTGTGTCTTTTTTCCTTGGTGAGTCTTGCCAAGGGTTTGTCAATTTTGTTGATCTTTTCAAAGAATCAGCTCCTTGTTTTATTGATTTTTTTTCTATAGTTTTTCTGTTCTCTATTTCGTTTATTTCTGCTCTGATTTTTATTATCTCCTTTCTTCGGCTGGTTTTGGGTTGTCTTTGTTCTTCTTTTTCTAGCTCCTTAAGGTGTGAAGTTAAGTGGTTTACTTCGGCTCTCTCTTGTTTGTTCATATAGGCCTGAAGTGATATGAACTTTCCTCTTATTACTACTTTTGCTGCATCCCAGAGATTCTGATATGTCGTATTTTCATTTTCATTTGTCTGTATATATCTTTTGATCTCTGCGCTTATTTCTTCTTTGACCCATTCATTTTTTAGAAGTATGTTGTTTAGTTTCCACAATTTTGTGGGTTTTTCCCCCTCTTTTTTACAGTTGAATTCTAGTTTCAAGGCTTTATGATCAGAGAATATACTTGGTACAATTTCAATTTTTCTAAATTTGCTGATATTGTCTTTGTGGCCCAACGTATGGTCAATTCTTGAGAATGTTCCATGTACACTAGAGAAAAATGTATACTCTGTCGCTTTGGGATGAAGTGTCCTGTAGATGTCTATCATATCCAGGTGTTCCAGTATTTCGTTTAAGGCCACTATATCTTTATTGATTCTCTGTTTGGATGACCGATCTAGAGCCGTCAGCGGTGTATTGAGGTCTCCAAGTATGATTGTATTCTTGTCAGTTTTTGTTTTAAGGTCAATAAGTAGCTGTCTTATATATTTTGGTGCTCCTTGGTTTGGTGCATATATATTAAGGATTGTTATGTCTTCTTGATTCAGTGTCCCCTTAATCATTATGAAATGACCATTTTTGTCTCTGAGTACTTTTTCTGTCTTGTAGTCAGCATTATCAGATATGAGTATTGCTACACCTGCTTTTTTTGGGGTGTTGTTTGCTTGGAGTATTGTTTTCCAGCCTTTCACTTTGAATTTGTTTTTATCCTTGATGCTTAGATGAGTTTCCTGTAGGCAGCATACAGTTGGATTTTCTTTTTTAATCCATTCTGCTACTCTGTGTGTTTTTATTGGTAAGTTTAATCCATTTACAATTAGTGTAATTATTGACACTTGTGGGTTCCCTATTGCCATTTTATAAATTGCTTTCTGTTAGTTTTGTATTGTTTGATTCTTCTCTTTTGTTTTTCTATTGTTTGTTTTTGTTTGTTTGTATTCCATACTTCTTTCTTCTGTTGCTACCTTTTTTAAGTCAAGTGTTTTTGTGGTGGTTTTTTCAAGGGTGGTTACCATTAAGTAATGAAAAGGGTATCTACCATATTCATTGTAGTACCCTTTCTTATGAGTATTTCTATGCTTCATCGTCCTTTGCTACTGTTAATCTTCATCTTTTCTCCCTCTTTTTTTTTTCTTTTGTTGTCACAGTTTAAGTTTGGTTTTATTGTTTTCTTGGTGGAGCTGTTACTTGTGGTTTTGTTTTTTTTTGTTCTTTGAATCTGGTTGGAAAACCCCCTTTAGTATTTCCTGGAGTGGGGGCTTTCTGATGATAAATTCTCTCATCTTTTCTGTATTTGTGAATGTTTTTATATCTCCTTCATACTTGAAGGATAGCTTTGATGGGTATAGTATTCTTGGCTGAAAGTTTCTCTCTTTCAGGGCTTTGAATATTGGGGTCCACTCTCTTCTAGCTTGTAGAGTTTCTGCTGAGAAATCTGATGATAATCTAATAGGTCTTCCTTTATATGTTGTATTCTTCTTTTCCCTGGTTGCCTTGAGAATTTTTTCTTTGTCATTGGTTTGTGTCATCTTCATTATGATGTGCCTTGGAGTGGGTTTGTTGGGGTTAAGAAAACTCGGTGTTCTGTTTGCTTCTTGAATTTGAGGCTTTAGTTCTTTCCACAGGCTTGGGAAGTTCTCATCTATTATTTGTTTGAGTATATTCTCCATTCCATTTTTTTTCTCTTCTCCCTCTGATATACCTATTATTCTTATGTTATTCTTTCTGATGGAGTCAGACAATTCCTGTAGGGCTTTCTCGTTCTTTATTATTTTTGAGTCTCTTTCTTCTTCTCTCTGTTGTGCCTCAAGTTGCTTGTCTTCTATTTCACTGATCCTATCTTCTATCTGGGCTGTTCTATTAGCTAAGCTTGTTATTTCGTTTTTCAGTTCGTGAATTGAGTTTTTCATCTCTGTTTGATTTGTTTTTATAGTTTCAATTTCCTTGGTAATATATTCTTTGTGATCATTGAGTTGTTTTCTGATCTCCCTAAATTGCCTTTCTGTGTTTTCTTGTATATCTCTGAGTATTTTTAAGATTTCTATTTTAAATTCTCTGTCATTTGGCTCCAAGGCTTCCAATATGTTAAATCTTTTCTCCATAGATTTTTCCACATCTATTTGTGTTCCTCTCTATCTTTTGTATCCATAATATTTGATTTCCTTTTTCTTATTGGCATCTGAAGGTGGTCTCGTTGATAGTGTTAATTAGAATTAAAAAAGAATAAAAAGGGAAAAAAAAAGAAAAAAGAAAGGGAAAACACTCCACACACAAAAAAAGTAATAATTTATTATTTCCCCCTTCTTTCTTTCTTCTCCTCCCCTCCTCTCACCTCTTTAGGGAAATATCGTGATGACCTGTAAATTATATTATGCTAAATGGAACAAAAACTGCCTATAATGGAGGGCCTGATTTGGGGTGAAGAGTTCAAGGAGCAAAAAATGGAGTAGGGACCTACTAAATGCAAAAAAACAAAAAACAAAAACAAAAACAAAAACAAAAAAAATGGAGAATATCTTAGACAAGCATAAAATGATTTGCTTGTAAGTGATGGTCGACTAAGAGATATAATGAGAGGGATAAGAGGGAAACAGAAAAAAGGAGAGAAAAAATAATAATATTTAAAGAAGAAAAAAATAAAAATAATAAGTAAAAATCTGTTGTATTAAGTGAAGCGAAGACTAAATACAATGGAGACTTTGGGTTGGGAGGAATGCTAGTGAGTTAAAAAGCAATGTAAAAAGTACCCAAATGCCACAAAAACAAACAAATAAAGGAAAACCAAGAACAAAAGCAGAAATGAAAAAAAAAAGAAAAAAGAAAAAAAAAGAACAAACAACAACAAAAAACAAAACAAAACAAAAAAAAAACTTGAGTCCCAAATTAAATAATTTGTTCGTGACTGAGGATTAACTAGGAGGAAAAGTAAAAGGAGAAAAGAAGAAACGAATAAAAAGGAAAAAATAGGAAAAAGAGAGAAAGGAAGGAAGAAAAAAAGGAAAGGGAAAAAAAAACAAAAAAAAAACAAAAAGAAAACAAAAGGGGAGAGAGTGAGAGTTAAGAGTTTTGGAGTGTAACCCTAAAGGATAGTAAGGATGAAGAAAAGAAATAAAATGTAACACTCATGGGTAGTGTAGTTCAAGAAAAGGGTAGCATAAGATGGGCAGAGAATAAAAGGACCGAGGTGGAGGAAATACAAATAATATTAAAGGCAATAAGTAAGAAGAAACAACAACAACAAAGAATTAGTGGAACAAGTTATAAAGTCTGTGGATTTTTCTTGATTTTGAGAAGTTAACTTCTTCCTTTTTCTTTTCTCTCCCTCTTCCTGGTCGGTGACTCTGTACCCCAGGTTCTGCCCCTGTGTCACGCTTAGGTAGGGATTTGCAGTTGATGGGATTCTATGGCAATGTCATATAATTGACTTTAGTCTCGCTGGTAGTCAAGGCTTGTTGGCGTTTGCAGAGTCCAACAATGAGAGAGTTTGCTTTCCTGGAGTCTCTCCCCTAGTCTCCCCTTCCTGAATTAGCAGCCTGGTGATCCAGCTATGAGGCTGCCACTGCTTCTGTCTGGGGAGTAAGAGGCTCAAAGAGCTGGGAAATCCCCACTCTATCCTCACTCAGCGCAAGGCTCTGGGTAAGGCTCTGGCAGCCAGAGCCTCCAGCGTAATCAGGTGGGGCTGGGAGTCAATTGTTGTCAAGGTGACTGTTCAGCGCCTTCCATTCAGTTGGACCACTCAACCCAGGCTTTCCACACTTTGTAGCCTGTTTTGGCTGGGAAGAAGATGCACTATTCGCTGCTTGCTGTATAGATCTTAATATCTGCCAAGTCCCTCTTGTTAGGTATATCCCTGAATATGGAGGCTCTGTCAATCAGAAGTTGCCCCCGCCCCTTTAGCGAACGGCACTGAAAAATATTATGCCTCTTGTCTTGGATCGCTGAACTGGGAGAGATCTTATCAATTAGAACCCCGTGGGTGCGCAGATTTCGTGGGTTAAGCTAATTTCAGTGATTGGATCCGCAGCTGTGCTCCAGAGAGTATTTCAGGCTGCCTGCGCGCCCCTCCCCCAATGCTTGATTGTTAGCTTGAATGGCTGGGTGAGGTGGCCCGCCCACGTAGAGAATCTCCTGACTAGGAAAGACAGGTTTGGCGCCCCTCCCAGACTGCGGCACGGGGCGCGCGCGCCGGCTTCTCAGCGCACGCCGGTAGCTGGGACTCCCGGATGGCGGCACGGGGCGCGCGCGTGGCTTCTTAGCGCACGCTGGTAGCCGGGACTCCGGACCGCGGCGCGGGCAGCTGCACGTATGGGTTGACTCACCACAGGCATATTCCCTCCTCGGCAACAGTCCTTTCGCTTTCTGTGTGTGTGTGTGGAACTCTGGGATGCTCCGAGGATATATTTTTCTGTTTCTAGTTGATAAATTTGTTGAGATTTTGGGGAGATCTGTCGGACGCACTGCTCACGGCGCCATTTCCGTGAGGTCACTCCTCAAAGCATATTTTTAAATGTTGTCTTTATTACTGTCTCATTCCAAAAATTATTTCAAGGCAGGGATACATATAATTTTGTATCTCACTTTTCCTCTTCACATACTAATAGCATAAGTGTTTTTCCATGCTGAGAGTCTTCATAACCATCACCTTTAATGAGTATATAATATTCAGATTTTGGTTCATTTTCCTAGGATAGAGTCCCAAAAGTGAGTCTACTGGTGTCAATATTTTACCTTATTTTCAAACTGCTTTCTAGGAAGGGTTGTGCTAATTTATAGTGCCAAGAGCAAAGTGTAAGGATGTGCCACTTACTGAACCTCCTCTTGGTTATTTATACTATCTTTAATTAAATTTTAAAATATTGAGTTTAAGGCCCTGGCCGGTTGGCTCAGTGGTAGAGCATCGGCCTGGCATGCAAGAGTCCCGGGTTCGATTCCCGGCCAGGGCACACAAGAGAAGCGCCCATCTGCTTCTCCACCCCTCCCCCTCTCCTTCCTCTCTGTCTCTCTCTTCCCCTCCTGCAGCCAAGGCTCCATTGGAGCAAAAGATGGCCCGGGCGCTGGGGATGGCTCCTTGGCCTCTGCCCCAGGCACTGGAGTGGCTCTGGTCGTGACAGAGCGACGCCCTGGATTGGCAGAGCATCGCCCCCTGGTGGGCGTGCTGGGTGGATCCCGGTGAGGTGCATGAGGGAGTCTGTCTGACTGCCTCCCCGTTTCCGGCTTCAGAAAAGTACAAAAAAATATATTGAGTTTATTTGGCCCAGATAGTTATACCAAGGTTTTAGGTTGGATCTCCAGTCAAGGCCCATACAAGAATCAACAATAAATGCATAAATAAGTGGAAAAACAAACTGATGTTTCTGTATGTCTGTCTCTCCCCCTTCCTCTTTCTCTCTAAAATCAATAAATTAGAAAATGTTTTAAATAAATAAGAAGATTGAGCTTATTTACATTTTAATTTGCTTTCACTTGATCACTAATTATGTTAAACTTTCCTCCATATAATTATTTAATACGTTTTCAATTCTGTTAATTATCTGGTTGGTTCCTTATACAGTCATCTGTTTTTAACTCTTAATCTGTTTCTTGTCTATGTTTACAAAGTACTTAATAAAGATATCAATCCTTTGTCAAATCATCCATGTCTGTTCAAATGTATTCATTCAACAAATATTTATTGAGCACCATTCTGTGTCAAGTTGTCTGGGCACTGTGGACACATCAGTAAACAAATAAGATAAAAATAATTTTGTCCACATGTTTTCTCTCTCTCTTCTTAGACAGTAATTGTAGGTCTGTTTGAATTACTGCTTCCAAGTGTACTGTGAGTAACTAGAGGTCAGGGATAAGCTTGTAGCTTATTTTAATTCTCCATCACCTTTCATCACAGGTGTGTGACCCGTAGAAGATGCTCAATGCTGGTTTGTGCACAGAGAGAGAGGCCTATTGTCCAAAATCTTCAAAATGATGTTTGCAGCTCCCTAACATCTGGGAACATTTTAACTTAATGCTTTGCATCTACTATAATAAAAACAGGCTTCTCTACTGCCACCGCCGCAAGAAGGGTTCGAACTCCGTGATTATCAACCATTGCTGCCCATCACACTCACCTGGAAAGTTATAAAAAACAAACAAACAAACAAAAAAAAACAAAAAAGCCCAGCCTCCACTCTCAGACCACTAAGTCAAAATCTCCAGTACTTTTTAAAGCTCCCGGTGACTTTAGTGGGCTGCCCGGATTGTAAACCACGGAGGCTGAGATGTTTGGAGGGTTAGATGAGAGAACCTAAAAGATATTTCTTCCAGTTGATCAGAAGCACAGCTGCTTGAGTTGTTTGCTCCTCTTTCCCTTTCTTCCCACATGCAAGCAGCATCCATTCATTGAGGTTCGTTCCTGATGGATGTAGGAAAAAGTCCAGCGTCTATATTTGATGGAAAGGAACATTCACTTAGTCACTCACTGTAACCCTGAAAGCTGCACACAAACGGAAGCTCTGTGAGGGTAAGAACTTTGCTCTGTTTGTTTAGCCTCTCCAGAGCCTAGTGTCATGGCTGGGGATGCTTGTTATAGCATATAACTCTTCCTGATTAATCAACTCCCTGAATATTTTTTTGAAGCCTTTTCCAATTCTCCCAGGAATAAATTAAACCCATCCAGAAAGCCCTGTTAGCACCCACCATTCCCAGAGGCAGGATAAAATTGGGTGATGGGTATGCAACATACTCGAATGTCAAAATAACCTGGAGATGTTTTCTCTGAACATATGTACCCTGGCTTATCAATGTCACTCCATTAAAATTAATTTTAAAAAAATGGTGTGACTCAAGCATCAGTCAGTGGTGAAAACTCCCTTACTAGAGTTACTTTTAGCAGGATGGCATGGGCCGGGGCAGTACATCCGCGGGCAAGCACAGCAGCCCTGCCCCTCACTGCTCGGGGGCTGATCTACACCAGCTACTGCCAGAGAGGAAACGAGGGCTTTCTGTCAACGCAGAATGGTTAGAACAGAGAGGAAACGAGGGCTTTCTGTCAACGCAGAATGGTTAGAACAGAGAGGAAACGAAGGCTTTCTGTCAATGCAGAATGGTTAGAACGGAGAGGAAACGAGGGCTTTCTGTCAATGCAGAATGGTTAGAACGGAGAGGAAACGAGGGCTTTCTGTCAATGCAGAATGGTTAGAACGGAGAGGAAACGAGGGCTTTCTGTCAATGCAGAATGGTTAGAACGGAGAGGAAACGAGGGCTTTCTGTCAACGCAGAATGGTTAGAATGGAGAGGAAACGAGGGCTTTCTGTCAATGCAGAATGGTTAGAACGGAGAGGAAACGAGGGCTTTCTGTCAATGCAGAATGGTTAGAACAGAGAGGAAACGAGGGCTTTCTGTCAATGCAGAACGGTTAGAACGGAGTCTGTTTTAAAGGGATCATCTGGTACACATTCACACACTAAAAAGGGATAAATACCAAATCATCTCCTGTCCTCCTCAGAACATCAAAGTCATCAACCATAGTCTTTCCTTCCACGCTTAAATCATGTAAATACCAAACTAAGCTCTTTTGTTCTCGTTCCTCGGGAGTGTTCAGACCAGGAAGCCTCATTATGAGTCTGGAAGAAAGCAAATCTTACATGATACCTTGAAATGCTATTTTTATAAGTCAACCACTCTCTTGTAAATTGTGACCACTTGTTTAGTTCACGCTTACTGGAAATTAAACCTGATAGCATGACTGTAATATGCAAGTGCAAATACTTTGGAAATCTGGCATTTGTGCTTGAGAATTCGTTTTCTACAGCCTGTTTTTCTCTGACACATAGTCAACAGGAAATACTTCTTAAAATTTTTGAAAATCTCAACCAAAAAAAAAAAAAAAAAAAGAACAGTACCAGGGTGCATTGGGCAATCACAAGTGTATTTTGTTGTCTGACCTTCATGAAAAAATGTTTACCCCTGTTGGTGCCTTTCCCCTTGGGGTAGCATCCTTTGAAGAGAGACAGAGAGAAGTCAGATGGCATCTCGCTCTGTTGTATAAACAGCAGAATCCTTTCCAATTTGCACAACAGCCTTGATCCAAACACTTAGGTTACCATCTTAGTTTCTCCAGAGACAAGTGTCCTGAAAAGACACCATCCTTTCTACTTTTGTTTCAAGCACATTCTATAACCCCTATAATGTGGACAGTCATACAAGCATCCTTTAGTTCAGGGGTCGGGAACCTATGGCTCGCGAGCCAGATGTGGCTCTTTTGATGGCTGCATCTGGCTCGCAGACAAATCTTTAATAAAAATAATAATAATGTTAAAAATATAAAACATTCTCATATATTACAATCCATTCATTTCCTACTGCTCAAGTTCATGGTTGCAGGTGGCTAGAGCCAATCACAGCTGTCCTCCAGGATAACACCAAATCTTTATTGGATAATGTGTAACGTACACGGGTCATTGTATGGCTTTCATGGAATTACATTTTAAAATATGTGGTGGTCATGGCTCTCTCAGCCAAAAAGGTTCCTGTCCCCTGCTTTAGTTTCTGGCCAGACATAATATTTAATTCATGTTCTGATTTCACAAGCTTTAGAGGCAAAAGAAGTCCTGCTCTTACCCCAGCCTGAAATAACCTTACAGAACTTTGGGTTATTAGGAAATCTAAAAATCCCTCCAATTTTCCCAGAATCAGTTGATGTCTTCCAATACCTCTCAAGTGAATATCAAGCTTCTCCAACTGAACCAAGAGACAGTTCAAAGAGGCATTTTGGCAGAACAGGGTAGGAAGCAGTAAATAGCTTTAGGGAAGAGGCAGGGTTATCCAGGATTTATAGGTCTTGCAAATATTTATGCAAGGTGCTAAAAAGTAGCATCTCTCCTTCTTAAGATTATTGGCCAAAGTGGGCTTATGCCTTTACTTTGTAAGTAAATATTGCTACAACATTCTAAACAAATTTATTAGCCCTGTCACCAGCAGCCAAATATTTATGTAAGCTCCGTGGGTTGAAAAGGTAGTTTAAGAAGACTGTTTTAACCACAGCTTTGTAAATGTTTAAGGTAACATCCTGTCTCTTTGAAACCATCCCACCTAGCCATATCATCACATTTATAATAGAAAAACAACATGTTCAAAGTGATGCATCATATTCTGCTGTCCAAAGTTAGGCTTCTGTCTTTTTATCATAGCTAAAAAGAAAAAAGAAATGATTTTAGGGAGATCTCTCTATGCAAGACCTGGGAAGAAGTTACTGAAAATGTTACTAGCGGGAGCTAGGAGAGAGAAAATGTAACTGTTGCGACAGATGTAAATAGGAGGAATTCATTTTAAATAATGTGAGTAGGCCTTGCTTAGAAGGCATAAATATATTAAATAGCTGTGTTCATTACAAATCAATCGATTTTGCTTTTAGAGTGTGTCAGTGTGTGTGTCTAGCTAAGTGAATTCTGGGCTTTGCTAAGGTCTGATTGGTTTCATTAGCTTTTGATCCCATTGGTCTCATTATTGGACCATAATATATTAGTCAGGACTCTTTCAGTTGCTAGTGAAAGAAACCAAACCCAAACCAGACATTGGCTCACATAACAGAAAGGTCAAGGGGATACAGCTTCAGGCACAGTTGGATTCAGGTGCTCAGAGTTATTGCCAAAATCCTTTGCTGGGCTTTCCTTTGTGTTGGCTTCCCTCTTGGGCAGGCTTTAGCTGTTATGATGCCCAAGATGAGCACCAGCAGCCCCGGTTATTGTTTCTACCAGATTAACAAACTGCAGACAGAGGATTGGTCCAGATTGGGATACATGGCTCTTCACAACAGCCATTGTGACTCTATGTGTCTTCCCCTGGAACCAGGGTAGCCTATGGGGTCTGGGGTCTGCTGTGATATAACCCCAATGATGACAGAAGAGAAGGTATGATTATTAAGGAAAATCTGAGTGAAGTAGCAAAAAAAAGGAGTTTTGCTGATGAACAATAAAAAGTGATTGGTATCTTCTATAGTTATGTACAATCACAAGAGGCTCACTGTTAGAGTCCAAAAATGACACTAATATGTGGGTGCGAAGCAAGGATCTAGAGACCAGAAGCTGCCCGCAAACCTGGTGGTCAGTGACATGGCCACGACCTCACTTCACGCAGAAATTAAGAGGATGCCAGAGATCAGAAAAATAATCTGTTTGTGTAGAAGTTCACTAAATATATATCACTAAGAATTTCATCTGATCTGCTCAAATTTATTAGCATCCTAGTTAGTATTGGTTGACCTAATGGTGTGTTAAAAAACTAAGACAGTTTATCTCAAACATGGGCACTGTTTCACCTCAGGTGCTTATAAAAATGCAGATTCCTGGGGCCCAGACCTCCTTGTCATGCTCGCTGGTAATAGGATATCTGCATTTTCCATATATTCTCCAGAACATTGTTAATGAACTGGCTTACCTGGTAAAATCTGAGAATTTTAGACTAGGGGGTTTAGGTGTCCATTTGATTCCATTTGATGTTTGCTCATCACCTGGTTAGTTGACACCCTGTCAAGGCTGCTTGAACAAGGAATGAGTGCCTTGTGCTAGGACCAGGGTACAGATGAAGTCTTTTGGGTAACAGGGTTTGTGTGCTACATTGAATTATCGGCCCCAGTGCTTCACCTCTAGAATCACCTCTTTGCCCTAACGCAGAGAATACTGCCCTGCCTCTTGACTTTGGGTTTGGCACGCACCTTGCTTTAGCCAATGGGCTGTGGGCAGATGTAACCGTATACAGACCTCAGACTGAGCCTTAACAGACCTTCAGCGTCTCCATTTGCCCAAGCCGTGAGAGGAGCTGGCCCAAGCCATGGCTGCCTTTCATCCTGAGCCCAAAGTGAACCAACACACGTGGCGCAAACCTCCCCAGGTGAGCCCAGTGGGACCCCGACCACCTGGAAGCAGAGCCTCCCAGACAAGACAAACCTAGATCGACCCGCTTCACAGAGACGCATGAGAAAAAGCAATAGTTTGCAGGTGGTTCGTTGCACAACCCTGTTGTAGTAACAGCAGCTAACCAATACCGTTAGGGGCTATAAATATCTTTGGGAATTGGTTTTGTCTGTTTAGGGTTGACAGCCTGCACCTACTGTCAGAAAACAATTTGGAGAGTAAACAGTTGTCCTTTCACCAGGAGGAAGCCTTCTGGGGGTTTGGCGGCCCTGGCTCCTGGGAATCCAGAGGAGATAAAGATGGAACCCGTGATCTTTGCCAGGACCGTCAGCATCTACAATAAATACTGAGGTCACCACCATATGGCGCGTGCTGGGCGGGGATCACAGAGGTCTCTCTGGAAAAGCTGTGGTCTTACTGCAGGGCCATCCTGCGTCTCATTACAAATCCCGTCTGCATGGACTCACACTGACTAGGGCCATCCTGGGTCTCATTACAAATCCCGTCTGCATGGACTCACACTGACCAGGTTTCCTTCAGGGAATGCTAGTTGAGAAATAAGACCCTTAAATCGGGGGGGGGGGGGAATTCTCCCTGATTCTACCCACCCTTCTAATCTTTATACACGACAAGACTTCATCAAGGAAGTTTGCAAGAAGCTGCGAGTCATGTGGACTGACTTGTTAGTGAACCTGTAGTCAAGGTCACTAAAGCCCTCCTGCCCGGCAGTTTCCAGGGTGTCAGGAGAGCAGGGTTTCTCGAGAGCTCACTTGATGCAGTAGCCTGAATCAAAATCTGCTTCCTCCCTGATGCCTCTATTCTTACGTTCCAGCTGTAACCACTACCGCACACCAACTACAAAATTTGCAGAGCTCAGTGCAAATTGAAAACTCAGGGCCTGTTTAAAAATGACTCAGAATTTGAAGATAGGCACCACAGAACAATAAACCAGGTATGGACCCTTCTGACCACAGGTCCTGTGGTGACTGCACAGGTCTCACACCCAGGCAGCCAGCCTGTCTGCCACCTGAAGGTGGCATAGCTCCGAGAGTTGATGTCTACACAGGTGTCAAAGGAAGCACCAGCAAAGGGTCTGATCCTGCATGAAATCATAAGACAATCCACAGACATTCATTCAACATGCACTCATGGTGCAGACCACCTCTGGATGGGCCATCAGGAGGAGTGGCTAAGTCCAGTGAGGGCCGACCCAGCGAAGAAGTCAGCTACGTCTTCCTGCGCAGCCCTCTACGGGGCTGTGTGATGCTAGCGGGCCCAGCGGAGACCGGAACCATTCTGTAATCTCTGCACCCGACCAGCTGGGCCTTTCCTCACAATCGTTCCAAAAATACTTGTCTGTGAGCCCCCCAAAGTGCTTCAAATACAATTCATACTTGCCTGTGGGTCTGAGCGATCTCAGCTGTCTTGTAAACGTTACATAAGCAGGCAGAGAGCCTACTGCTGCACGTGGGGTCCTCCCAGGACACAGGACACAGGACAGCATGGAAACCCTAGTCCCAGACTCTGCCAAGGGAAGACAGTCGCCCTGATGCCACAGCAACTCCAGGGGCTCCTGGCATCGGGTGACTGCTCAGCACGTGCAAACATTTGGCAAACAGACCTTCCTTTGAAGTCCAGGTAAAACTGGGCAAACTTTCCTGCCCGGGAACATGGCCGACACGAGGAGAAAGGCTAGAATGGGGACCCCATCTCTCCTTTCCTAGACTAGACTTACGAAGTCGTCACTGTGTCTTCTGTAGTGCCAGGTCTTCTGCTACAAATGCCGAGCGCTGAAGGCTGACTGTCCCCTCATCCTCTGAAAAACTCAGCTCAGTGCGTAAGGCCTTGGTGAAGGGCCCACTCTGTATGCTTCTGATTGCCCTTGAAAGGAACTAGAAAGGGCCTGACCTGTGGTGCTGCAGTGGATAGAACGACAACCTGGAATGCTGAGATCACTGGTTCAAAATCCCAGGCTTGCCCAGTCAAGGGACATATGGCAAGCAGCTAAGAGTTGATGCTTCCTGCTCCTTCCTCACGCCTTTCTCTCACTCTCTCTCTCTAAAAATAAATAAATAAATAAATAAAGCCTTTTTTAAAAAGTATTTAAAAAAAAAAAGAAATCAGAAAGGGGGGATTTGGCTAAGAGTGGATATGGTCTCAAACAGTGGTTCTCAAAATGTGGTCCATAGACAAGCAGCATCAGCAACCTGCCACCTGTTAGAAATGCAACTTCCAGGCCCACCCCAGACCTACTAAACCAGAAAGCCTGAAGGCAGGAGCCAGAGGTTTTGCAAGCCTCCCCCAGGCGATTCCAGTGCACCAATGGTCCAAATAATGGACCCTCATTGCCTGAAACCAAACACCACTAATTTTCAACAGTAAGCATTGTAAAGACTATCGCAACACTAATGACCAACATTAACTCAGCATTTCTATTTGTCAGCTATTATGCTATATGCTTTTATATGTCACCCAGTTTGGAATATTTTGTTAGAGCAGCTGAGCTCAGACAGTTGGAGATCCCTAAAACACTGATGCTGGGTCTTCATGGGACCCATTGGGGTGCCTTATGCTCATAGTCAACATCGATATCAGTTTAACACGTACCACACACAGAAACTACACTGGGCTCTTGGCGTCTTGGACCAGCCACGCCCACACAGACCCACAATGCAGTGTGACACAATAGGAAACTGGGTCGCTGAAGTTTGCAACCATCTCCTGCTTTATGACAGCTGACAACGAAAACTGGCTGTGGGCCTGGCCCTGTTCTAAACACTTTACGGGTTATTATCCTAACCAAACAGGAGGAAATGGCAATGTATATATATATAGCTTGTTTTTTCCAAGTTGTATAGCCAGTGACTGATGACAGCAGAACTTAAACTTAGGCAGTCTGGCTCCAGAGCCTGGGCCCTTGCCCACAACTCTGCCTCCTCTTGAGCACAACCTGAAATGGAGTTCTGCTTCAGAAGAAACATGCCCCACGTCCCCCCCACCTCAGCCACCAACAGAAACCAGAACTGGGAGGAACCACAGCAGTTCACCTGGTTCAGCCCTTAGCCACAACCCAGAGAAGGTCTTATTATCAATACATGACGAAACCAAGGCTCTTAGGTTTAAAAAGAAGCACAAAATTGCCCAAGTTTATTTAACCAATAAGTGGTGGCTAAATCAATAAACATTTATTACATGTGTTCAGTTTGGAGGGAGTCTGATGGACTATCGATCAGAAGCGGCCCCCCGGCTTAGTGGGGCCTCCTCACTGAGCTCTGTTTGTACCCCCTGGGGCCGGGCGGCAGGGGGGGCAGAGCCACAGCTCTGTATTTGCCTGGCTCTGCCGTGCAGAGCTCCCAGGGTCTGGCACACTGCTTGTTTGCTGGAGGTTGCACTAACACGCTGGCCCGGTCCAGCAGGCAGCTGGGAAGCCTCTCCCTACACACATCTAGCCCCTGCCCTGGGCTCCGTGCAGCTGGGCAGAGACTGTTGCCAGCATCCGATCTGACAACCTGCCTCCAGGAAACGGGCTTGAGGGAAACAGCCCTGGTGGACCTGGCTGAGGAGTGAGTAGCCAGGTCAGAAATGAACCGCAGGGCCAGTCCTCAGCAAGACCTGTGGGGGGACCATCTGAACCAGGTCCTTCTCTCGTTTGGCATGAAGTAAGAAGGCTGATGGGGACTCCATTGTGGGGTACTTAAAGCAACCCTCTAGAGAAATTGACTTATGTTCCCTAAAACTTGAAGAGCCTGGTACTTTCACCCCAAATGAAAGAGAATATGGAGTGGAGTAGCAGCTTGCCGGAGGAAGGCCGCTGCCTGCTGGAATTGAGATGGGGGGCAAGGACGCAGGTATATTCTCTGAGCCAAACGTGGACCCCCTAAGCAAGGAAACGATGGGGGGTTTGCTCTGAAGGGACCATGCACAAGAGGGCCGCTTGGAGGGGCAGAATGGCCCCAACAGAGAACCAGCCTGAAGCCAGAGACTGGGGCAGGGGGAGATGGCAGCCGGTCAGACCCTGCCTGAAAGGCCCCTCACCATGAAGCTGGGGGCCCGAGGGACCAGGAAGGAAGGCAAGCTTTGGGGCGTGCGGCACAGAGGACCTAATGCCAAGCTGCAATCACAGCTCTGCCCTTGTCCTCTTTTTTTTTTTCTTTTTTTTACAGAGAGAAAGTCAGAGAGAGGGATAGACAGGGACAGACAGACAGGAACAGAGATGAGAAGCAGTTAATCATCAGTTTCTCATTGCACATTGCAACACCTTAGTTGTTCATTGATTGCTTTCTCATATGTGCCTTGACCGTGGGCCTTCAGCAGACTGAGTAACCCCTTGCTGGAGCCAGTGACCTTGGGTCCAAGCTGGTGAGCTTTTTGCTCAAACCAGATGAGCCCGTGCTCAAGCTGGGGACCTCGAGGTCTTGAACCTGGGTCCTCGGTATTCCAGTCCGACGCTCTATCCACTGCACCACTGCCTGGTCAGGCGACGCCCTTGTCCTTTAATTCACCCCACCCTACCCCCCATCCTGACCCTTGAGAGAGGAGGAGGTACAGGGAGGAGGGAGAGGAAAGGGCTGTATCTGGCCCGTTCTGGGCCCCTTGCCTGAAGCGGGTCGGAGCTGGTGGAGGGAGAACATTCTCATTGAATGAGAGTGCAGAGTTTTAATACTGGACAAAACTGGACTTTTAATATCTGAAGTTGACCCAAAAAAGATGGGACCTGCCTGAGATTTCACCCAAAGGGCAGTGAAAAACAATTCAAGTGCCCAGTGTCTGGTAACAGAGGAAAAGTTGTTTTCCAGTTAGAATTTGAGAATTACTTCATTCAATCATACATACACAGTAGACACACAAAAAGCTTTTTTTTTTTTTAGTGTATATTAAAAGGTATAAGGAAGTCCAAAAAGGGCAGATTGGTGCTACATGATTCCAAAATAATGCAGTATAACAGTTGTTGGAGAAAGGCAGGTCTGCAAGGAATGAAGGCAATGCCAAGGGTAATTGTTAGGCTCCTGAAGAGAGAGCAGGGCTATCTGTCAGGGTTTGCTTCAAGAAATCAACACGTGACAAATATTAAAAAGATACAAGCCTGACCTGTGGTGGTGCAGTGGATAAAGTGTCAACCTGGAAACGCTGAGGTTGCCGGTTCAAAACCCTGGGCTTGCCTGGTCAAGGCACATATGGGAGTTAATGCTTCCTGCTCCTCCCCCCCTTCTCTCTCTCTCTCTCTCTCTCTCTCTCTCTCTCTCTCCCCTCTCTATAATGAATAAGTAAAATCTTTATAAAAAAATAAAAATAAAAAGATGCCAGAGAACACAGTGGGCAGAGGATGGTATTGGGGAATAGGTACCCAGGCTGAAAACTCAGTGTACTCAAGTGCAGGGGCAAGTGTCTCTTTTCTAACAGATGATTATTACATTTCTTTTGGACATTTTGTGGGCACGCACAATCTCTTTGGAACGATCAGGATACATGGCAGTTGTTTCAAGTCGTAAGCATTTCCATCACCTAAGTGGAATTTCTTACACTCTTGACTCATAAAATACAACCAGGGTGCCTTGTCTTAAAAGACCCTTTCCTTCACAGAATAGTTATTTTGTGTAGTCACAGGACTCTCATTTTCTGATAGAATCTATTTTGACAAAGTGAAAAAAAAATGCATGTAATGAAGCAAAATCAGAAATTTTAGCAGCCAACTCTCAAAATACTTGATACATTTTAGATTAAATGCTTTTGGTTGGCCCTGGCCGGTTGGCTCAGTGGTAGAGCGTCAGCCTGGCGAGCAGGAGTCCCGGGTTTGATTCCCGGCCAGGGCACACAGGAGAGGCGCCCATCTGCTTCTCCACCCCTCCCCCTCTCCTTCCTCTCTGTCTCTCTCTTCCCCTCCCGCAGCCAAGGCTCCATTGGAGCAAAGTTGACCCGGGCACTGAGGATGGCTCCATGGCCTCTGCCTCAGGCGCTAGAATGGCTCTGGTCACAACAGGGCAATGCTCCAGATGGGCAGAGCATCGCCCCCTGGTGGGCATGCCGGGTGGATCCCGGTCGGGCACATGCGGGAGTCTGTCTGACTGCCTCCCCGTTTCCAGCTTCAGAAAAATACAAAAAAAAAAAAAAATGCTTTTGGTTGCACAGTCTTAGAAAAAAGGAAAAGCTATTGACTGAACAGTTTCCAAACTTAGTTATAACCCTAAGCTTTACATAATATTTTAGGTAGAAACTAAACAGCCTTAAGTAAGATGGAAGTTTATTTCTCTCTTGTGTAAAAGTCTGAAGTGAAGCAGGTGGTCTTGGGTGCAGATGGTTCTCGTCCATGAGCTCATCTAGGAACCCAGGTTTGGAATTCCTACCTCCTCGACATGTGGCCTCCACTTCTAGGTTAGAGAATGCTGCTACAACACCTCTGCTTCCCAATGGCTAGGCTGCCCCAGGGGCTGTAGGCAGCACTCCTTTCGCACTGCATCGGCCCAAGTGTGGTCAAAAGGCCACAAGCAAAACTAGATAATATGGTCTATCACCCACGTGCCCTGTGAAACCAAGAGTTCTGTTACTAAATGAAAAGTAAGAAAATGGATACAGGGAGTGGCAGGGGTGACATAAGTCTCCTCCGTGTCTCAGTAATTGCTAGAGAGAGTGAACATTTATGGGTTCTGCAGAAGAGGCTTTGTGGGTGTGATGACTTTAAGAGGAAAATCCCAACCTCTTTTAGCTAAATTCACAAGCTGTCCCTTGCAGATTCATTACTTTGCGGGAAGTTATGCCAGAGACAAACCTGTTCTCTTCTCACCTGGTATCAATTGAATTCAAATGTTTTGAACACCCACATATGGTACAGCACTGGGCGAGCTCACAGTGACTGGCATAATATTCAGCAGGTGCTAGAAAACAAACCGTTTGGTCTGGCAGGAAAGCAATAATGCCAGGGACTGCAAGTGATTTTCACAAGGCCTTCTGCTATGTGTCATTCTCTCCTCGTTTTCATGCTGCACATTTAGCCTGACCCAAATTAAACACATCAACGTTGCCCCTTCGGAGCAAAGGAAGCTCTGGGCTGGGAGGCAGAAATCCTACAGTATATTATGGCTCTGCTGCTAACTAGCTGTGTAAGCCCGAGGAAATAACAGACAGTCCTCAGTTTCTGGTCCTGGAATTCCTCCAGCAAGTATATACTTGTCACCTGCTGTGCAGGCTCTGTGCTAGGTCCATGGAGGTGGCCTCCAACTCCCACCTTCTTGGTTTCTTCATGACGTTCTATGTATCCCAGCCTCTATGGGCCACAGAGGTGGCTATGACTTCATTAACACACAAAGCAAATGAATATTTGTGGGTTTTGAGTTGTGGTAGGGTGCCGGGGACCAGCATGGCTAGTAATTGTCTAGTCCTGACTGAGAATGGTGTAGAATGAAAAAAATAAACTCAGAAAAAGGATGGGATTGGAAGGTCTCTGCACAGCCCATAGCTTGCAAGAGCAGAGCAAAGCCCCAGGTCTGCCTTATTATATAGTGCAGAGCCATATGCAAATAAGGAAGTCTCCAATACAAAGTCACACATCTCCAAGGCAACCCAAAAATTCTCCCCAAATGCAGAAAACCCTCCACCTTGCATAACTGAAATCAACCAACATCAGAACAAACAAAGGGTGAGAGGAAGGACATGTAAATTGCCTCTAGCAACTTAATCAAGCAAGTGAGGTGGTGGGATGGGACGAGTACAAATACTCAGCTTCATAGCCAATATGGAGATGTGGGGGAAGAGTTTAACCTTTGGCTAAGCCTTAAACTGCAACGGCTTTGCCAGCTTGCAGTCTCCCACAGTAGAGACTGCTCATTATCCCCCAGTATCCATTCTTCTGTTCTTCCATTGTACAATAATAGACCCCCTGATTTTCACTTGGGAAGAAGGCCATCCTCCCTGATAGCTAAGGGTGCCATACAACTAAGTGCTGACCAATGGAATGTGAGTTTCTGATTGTGTCCTGAACCTCAGAGGCACACCCTCCCATTGATGGCAAGTCATCACGGACCACATGGATGAGGACAACCCCCAGGGACGGCAGAGAAATAAGTGAAAGAAACCTAGTACCCTTGTATTCATTCTCTATTTCCCTATAGTAATTCATCCCCAAATCTAGTGGCTGAAACAACATGTATGATCTCAGCGTTTCTCTGGATCAGAAGTGACTCCACTGAGTTCCTAGACTTAGAGGCTCTCACAGGAGCAGTCAAGGTGTTAGCCAGGGCTGCTGAGTCTCAGAGTTCGATGGAGAAAGATTCATGTACCCACTCACTCGTGGTTGATGGCAGCCATCAGGTCCCCGTTGGCTGTTGACCCAAGACATTAGCGTGGGTCTCTTCACAGGAGTTCACGACATGGGAGCTGGCTTTCTCAGCATGAGCAAGAGTGGGAGAGACAGCCAGATGGAAGCGAGTCTTCTTGCTTCCCACCCTCAGAAGTCTCGTTCCATCACGCTGCCATGCGCTGCTCATTAGAAGGAAGTCACTGAGTCCAGCCCACTCTCAAGGGGAGGTGATTACACCAGGTCACGAGTATCAGGAGAGGATCTCTGGGAGCCACGTTAGAGGCTGGGTCCTGACCATGGAGTTGCCCTCAAGCAGGTTTGCTTTTGCTACAACCCTTATGGGGACTTCTGTGGTCGTTTCTGTAATAAATTACTTTTGTCCTCCCCAGCTTCATTTAATTACAGAAAGGAAGAACAGCTTACCTAAGGTGGGCAAAATCTATCCCACAGCCATTTAGATGGGGATCCAGAGAGGCTGGTCAGTGTCTCCTGAGAGCTGGACGTCACGTGACACCAGGCCTGGGTCTGCATGGGTACAGGAAAGGGGGAACGTGGTTTGTGGAGAGAGAGGGAGAGGTGCTGTGTGAGAGAGGCCTGTGGGGTAGGCTCATGGCTCTCTGCTGCAGATTCTGCTGAAGCCCGGCTCCACCCCCACCTCCAGAAGAGGAGATGACTCTGGGCCATTCCAAAAATATGTCCTCACCTCCCCCTGTCCCTTTCTCTTATTAATATTTAAACTAGTTTGAATGGTCTTCTGGTCTTTGAAATTAAACAATATCTAATTCAGAGACGCCCTCGGTTTTGTGTGAGTTTTCAACACCTAACCTTGACACTCTCTCAACCAGTTCATCACACCTTACATCACCTCCTGTAAAATTCAGTGTGTCCGTAAAGTCATGGTGCACTTTTGACCCGTCACAGGAAAGCAACAAAAGACAATAGAAATGTGAAATCTGCACCAAATAAAAGGAAAACTCCCCCAGTTTCATACCTATCCAGTGCAGTTCTATGTGGGCTCACGCACAGATATTTTTAGGGCTCCTTAGGTAGCTATCCCGCATAGCCTCTACAGACTCGTCACTGAGTGATGGCCTACCAGAATGGGGTTTCTCCACCAAACTGCCGGTTTCCTTCAACTGCTTATCCCACGAGTAATGTTATTCCTATGTGGTGGCGCTTCATTATAAACGTGCCGATATTCACGTTGCACTTTGGTCACGGATTCAAATTTAGCGAGCCACAGAACACACTGAACTTTCCTCTGTACCGTCCACATCTTGACTGGCATGGCCATGGGCTGCTCTGCTGTACACACGGTGTTACGTCATCATCTGCACATGTGCACATGCTGCCACATCATCCTACAGAAACTGGGAGGGTTTTCCTTTTATTTGATGCAGATTTCACATTTCTATCATCTTTTGTTGCTTTCCTGTGACTGGTCAAAAGTGCACCATGACTTTACAGACACACTGTATAATCAGCTTGCATGAAAACATTGGGGCAGGGTCAACAGGGCCCACTGGGAAGGAACTGTGTACAGGAGGATGCTGTATTGATAATGTCTTGATTTGCTTCATATCTTTATTGGAGGTCAGAAGAAAGAAACGTTTTAGTGCATGAGGTGATTAGCCAGTAGGGTGACATAACCAGTAGGTGACAAAGTCCTCTTTTGCCTTAACGCCTGTGCACTCACACGCTGCTTGTCTAGACCAAAAACAAGCTACTCCAAATTCTTGTTCCTGAGTTGTTAGAAAGAGCCTCTACTCCGTGAGGTGACCCCCCACACCCTTCCCTGGAGTGGCTTTGTTCTGGTTCGTTTTTGCTTCCTAATAGCACCCATAGAGGCAGAGTCTGTGCTCTGAGGCAGGCTTTCTCCAGACATGCCCTCACTGCGCCACTCTTATGGAAGTGTTTCCTGCGGAATCCAGGCCAGGGTGCTGGGGATGGGCTGCGTTTCTTTAGCGGAATTCTGCACTTCCCTTCCTGAGTCACACTCTGCATTCCTCTGATGCTTCCTCTGAGCTGGCAGATCATTTTGCAGCAAAGCCATTGGCCACACAGCCTGTGGAGGGCTTGTACCTAACCTTGTCCTAGAAGCTGACCCTCTCGTGTGGAAGGAGGCGAAGGGGGAACGTGGTAAACAGGAAGAAAGCGAGCCCTGCTTGGCCCCAAGAGCAGAAAGCATCAGTGGCCACACTCAGTCCTGTGTCCAGATCACAACCTCCTGAGCTCACAGCACCTCCCAGGCTGGTGCGAAGATCATTCTAGCAGCTTGGGATTGTCAGTGCAACAGGAAGAATTTGTCCTAAGACGCTACCTCAAGAATTTCATGGTTTCTAAGTGTGGTGTGATAGATGGATGAACAGATGTACAGGAAAAAGGGAGAGTTAGAGGGAGCAGTGAGTGATAGACCTAACCCTCACCACCTATTCAAACTGTTATCTAACTCCACCCTACCCCGCCCTCCTGGTCTTCCTCACCAGACTGTATTTCTCGATTTCTGTAACTTCTCTCATACCATGCTTTACTTTTATTGTCTTCTCATGCTAGAATATATACCATTGAGGTCAGGGATCCTTGTTTGTACCCTGAGGAATTCTAGAAGCCTGTACAGTGCCTGGTAGACAGTTAAGTATTCAACAATTATTTCTTGAAAGAATAAATGAATTTCTCTAAGGATACTTATTGTTTTTGTTTTTTTGTGACAGAGACAGAGACAGGGACAGATAGGAACAGACAGACAGGAAGGGAGAGAGATGAGAAGCATCAATTCTTCGTTGCAGCACCTAAGTTGTTTATTGATTGCTTTCTCATATATGCCTTGACTGGGGAGCTACAGCAGACAGAGTGACCCCTTGCTCAAGCCAGCGACCTTGGGCTCAAGCTGGTGAGCCTTGCTCAAACCAGATGAGCCGGTGCTCAAGCCAGCGACCTCAGGGTTTTGAACCTGGTCCTCCGTGTCCCAGTCCAATGCTCTATCCACTGTGCCTCCACCTGGTCATGCTCTAGGGATGTTTTTAACAATTTTCTTACTGTGTGTGTGTGGGGGGAGGGGAGTTGTTTTTGTTTTACTGTTTTTCATACCGGGAACGCCCTCTCCCAACCCTGCTGATCGTAATCCCATCGCTCTTTCACCGGCCAGCCGCAGTGCCACTGCTGCAGTCGAGCACCATGGTGGAAAGCCACACCTGCGGAGTTCAACTCCTTACTGCACTGCTTGCTCACCAGCTAGCCCTGATTATATTTCTTCTCACATCTCTTAGCCCTGACTTCCTTCCCTGATGGGATCACTGTGAAGATAGAATAACATAATGTCTGAGGCATGCTTAATCAACACACTCCCCTGGGCTTCCCCAGGTGGGTGCCTTCTCTCCCTCCTTTAAACATTCATTTTACATTGAGTCTCTCATAAGAACTCTTGACATTTTCTTATATTACAGTTATTCTTGCATCTATAGTGTTTTCCTTGACAGAAGTTTCCTTCTGACACAGTCCTTTGCAAATATATACTCTACACTCCCCTTGAGTATGAATAGGTGCAGCACCTGGACAAAGAACTAGCTAAATAAAGCACAGGAGCGGACATTGCTGGGATGAAGGAGTGGGGACGAGATTAGTATGCAGAGGATAGATGAGATGTTGTCTGGAAGGGCTTGCAGGATGGGATATGGTGAAGCAGAAACACACTATCAAAAAAATAAATCGACCCCCCACAGGCCTTTCACATCATGAGCTGCAACTTCATACAAGTGTTTGGGCTAGAGCCCAGGAGTAGGAGCCAGCCATCTCCTACGAATCAGAGCCCCCAGTTCAAAGGGAGCGGGCAAAGGAGCAGGAGTCAGCCCGGACGTGAGGCAGCAAAGGCCTGGCTTCTGAAGAAAAGGAGCTGCCCCCTTCTGTTACAGGGATCCCCTGAAAAGCCACTTGTGATAAACACTGGTCTGCTCCTGCAATCTGGCTTTCATCCCTCCAAAACTGGGGGCAATTAACAGAGCTGGGGAAGCCAAGAAAATGCACTGTGAGTATAAACAGCTTGACAGGACATTTATACAGCAGCGATGGGAGCAGAGCCCTCCTTCCCGTCGGGACGGAGGCCGGGGTGGGGAGGTTGTGTGCAGGACTCCCGTCTTTCCCTTCTTCCTGACACTTACATCGGATACCGGCTGAGTTTCAGGAAAGGAAGCATGACTAGGTGGGACTGTGGAGAAAGCAGCCGACGGAGTGGAGGAACCTTCACCCCACTCCCACTCAGGACCTCCAAAACTCTTTCATAAGAAGCAGAAGGGAAGAAGTCGTGGTCTAACTTGCTTTTATTCTAGTTTTATTGAGGTGTAATCAACAATCCTCTGGCCCTAGTAACCACCATTCTATGAGCTACTATGAGTATGACTATTTTAGATTCCACATATAAGTGAGATCCAGCAGTGTTTGTTTGTCTGTCTGTGTCTGGCTTGTCTCACTCAGCATGATGTCCTCCAGGTTCACCTGAGTAATACTATATATAAATCTATAATATATAATATAATTTATTATGGATACTTATATATCTACATATATAAATATATATTTAACTTTATACATAACTATATCCTTTTTTCTGTATTCACTTATCTACTGACAGAGATTTAGATTATTTCCATATCTTAGCTATTGTAAATAATGCTAAAATGAACATAGTAGTGCAGAGTAATCATCAGGAAAATGCAAACCAAAACCACATCTGTTAGAAAGACAAAAAGATAAGTACTGGTGAGGATGTAAAAGGAACCCTTGTACCTCTGGGAGGAAATAAAAATTGATACTGTCTAACATCTGAAAGCTGGATGCTCCCGCCTGGGCTCCTGTAACATCCACGGTCCGGATTAAGTGATTCCCACTGCGGTCCGCCCGGGTGTGCCAGGCTAGCAGGATGCTTTGTCCTGGAAACATCCACCCAGGTCTCAGAGCACATACATACGGGCACATGCCTGCGAGGCAGGCAGCCCTGAGACCCAACGGCGGCTCCGCCATCTCCCGATGATCAGACCTGAGCAAAGGGTCTGACCTCCCAAGGTTTGCTTTCTCTGCCCCTAACATGAGAATAGGGTTCATATCTTTCATATCTGTTTCCTTGGGATGATCCTTAGGAATCATAAGATATATATATATATATATATATATATATATATATATATATATATATATATATCTTATATATATATGCATAATTTTAGGTTGCCAAATACCCTCAGTGAGGGGTGGCTCTTGTGATTATTATGTATTAAAATATAAAACCTATGTTCTGGGGTGGGAAAGGAAAGGACCCTTGTGTCAGAGAAGGCAGAAGAATTGGCTTTAGAGTGGAATATATGTCCTGATGTTATGTATCTGGATTCCTACTTGAAAAGAAGATTAACAACTTTTTGATGAGTACGTTTGCTACATCGACTGTGGGGTTGTATCAAACTATATATTTTCAGTGTGTGTGACTTGTTGATTGTGGCTGAAACTCAATAAAGCAGTGGAAAATAAAACAAAATTCACAGTTTGAACAGCAAGAAAAAAGAGAGTATAATTACAATCATTTTCAGGCCGGTAATTTATAAGTGGATGGGCCAATAGGAAAGTGAAAACTCCAATATGAACCAACACTATTTACACATGACTCTTCCTCACAGTTTCCTCGACGCTCCTCCTTCCTCTCCCTTTTCTTCTCTCCGGAGCCTTCACCCTCCACGGCCCCGCTTCAGTCCCACCTCCTCTCAGAAACCTTCACTGTTCACTCCACCTCACTGCCTTGAACGCACCTACCAACAAGGTAATCCGCGTACGCCGATTTCTCCAATAATGCCTTGCGACTTCTCCTGTGCTCTTGATGTATTATCTAAATCATTATTTAACTTCCTATGTGTCTGTGATGATGTTAAGCTTTTGAAGGAGACACAGCTTTTGTGTCTTTGAGCACGACGTGCTGGATGAGCACTTCCTTACAGAACGGTCAGATTTAGAGCTGCACCTCCGACGCTTCACTCCCATCACCATGAACTTCAAGGTACGGTCCCCCGTCTTCCGTCGGCTGGGAATTCTACGGTATGAAATACAGCTTGATTAAACAGGCCATCAGCTGGCCTTGCCTGCTGGTTATTTGTTTTCCTCTAAAGAATGTGTCTTAACTGTATTGGGTGTATTCATCCAAACTGGCTTTTCACATAAAACGGAAGGCTCTCAGACTTGAGAAGTCCCCAAAAGGCCTAGTTCACTTGCAGCAGAGTGTCAGATACTTGCCCCAGCCCCTTCCACGTGTGAGCAGCGTCGTTCTAAATCCAGCCAAGCGTGGGCCCAGGATGCAGGGTGCATGGCAACAGCTCCCTAACAATGCTCAAGTGGCAGCCCTGATCCTGTTCCATTACTCTAAGCCCTTTCATTTTCTGTTTGTTTGCTTTTAGCTCTCCAGGATGTCTAATGGAGTCAGATCCCAGAACAGGAATGACATTTATAACCCCCTTTTGCTCTTGCAAATGGAGGGGTTATCTTGGGATTTCCCCCCATCGGCGCCCCCTGGTATCTCAGCCGGGTGCCCTTGGAGTCAGCTCCAAGGCTGGTGGGTTCAGCAGCCAGGGAGCCTCAGCTCGGAGCATCATCGGATCCACAGCTGAGAGTTAGCAGGATAGCTCTAAGTACCCTCTTCCTGTTTCAGAGGGTTGCTGGCAGGTTTCTGAAAACCTGCAGCTTATTTATGTCTTGAACGCTGGGCTCCCTGCCACTGCTCGTTTCAGGACTAGATGTAGCTCTGGTGAGCATGAGGCCCAGCCTCCCGCCCCCGCCCCATCGAGGAGAAAGGATGGCTCTGGCGGCTCTGGCATGCTCTGCGCCTGCCAAGGAAGCGCCGTCCCTGGGGATGGTCACAGGGATGTGCCCCCGGGAAGTGGCAGGGAGAGTTTTGCTCCCCTGGTGTCTAACACACAGAGCAGCTATTCGGATAGGAACTAAAAGTATCAGAATACTTAAGAGGAAATGCTTTTTCCCCAAAATAGTCTTTGTGATCTTGTTTTCCTTTTAAATAATAATTTACTGCTAAATAAATTGTGGACATTAGCATTTTCTAAACTGGGTTCTGTGGTGTCCAGATGTTTCTTTAAAAATAAATGTAGGAGCCTAACCAGGCGGTAGCGCAGTGGATAGAGCGTCGAACTGGAATGTGGAGGACTCAGGTTTGAGACCCCGAGGTCGCCAGCTTGAGCGTGGGCTCATCTGGTTTGAGCAAAGCTCACCAGCTTGGACCCAAGGTCGCTGGCTCGAGCAAGCAGTACTCGGTCTGCTGAAGGCCCGCCGTCAAGGCACTTATGAGAAAGCAATCAATGAACAACTAAAGTGTTGCAACAAAAAACTGATGATTGATGGCTCTCATCTCTCTCCGTTCCTGTCTGTCTGTCCCTGTCTATCCCTCTCTCTGACTCTCTCTCTGTCTCTGTAAAAAAATAAAATAAAATAATAATAATAATAAATAAATAATAACTAAATAAATGTAGGTGGAGAGTTCCATGACCAAGAAAGTTTGGAAAATGAAGGCCTGGAAAATAAGGGCTCTTGGACCAACCACTGGAACTGGGGAGAAAGGTTTCAGTGGTCATGAGGTAGGGTCTCCCAAGCCAGGCCTGATTCAGACCAGGCAGAGAAGAGGTGTGGCCCAGGAAAAAAGGAACAAATGAAATGAAAATGCTCAGGTAGAAAAGAGAAATCTCTGGCTTGGGGCGTTCTGTGCACATTGATTTTTATTGGTGTAATTCCGGGAATGTTTTTTACCTCCTCAGTGCTTTCGGTTGAGACCGTGCAAGCAGCCTGTTTGTGGCAGAGCCTGTTTGCTTCTCCTGAAGCTCACACGTGCACACGCATGCACACATGTGCATGTGCACGCACAGTTCTTCCTTGCTGGTAGAGCCTTGATTTTGTCTAGGTGCCCACCCCTTCCATGTGGCCAGCTAAAGAAACCTCTTATCCTGGTCCCAGACAATAAATATGGGTTAGTTTAAGCTGATTATAGTAATTTCTTCCCCTGGCCATAGATTGCTTTGGGCCTGAGCATGTAACTCAAGTCTGACAAATGGAACCTGAGGAATTGTCCTTTCAGGATTCCCAAACTGATGTTCTGAATAAGAAGAAACAGACACATGGAAGGCAACACCCCTCTTCTTTGCTGGGCGGAACTTTCTAGATGACATGTAAAGAACTACTGCAACCATCATGCAACTTGGCAGGGGTATAAAGAAGGGTTGTAGACATTCTGGGAATGGCGGGACAGTAGGATGTAAAACAGCTGGATGCCCGATGACATTCAAATGGCCGCACTAACTCTGGGAGCGCTCTCTCTCTGTTAAGTGAGGCAGTGAAGTCCATTCTGCTCAGGCCACTTCGGGTGAGTCTTCCGTGTCCTGCAGCGAGATGAGTTTTCTCCTTGACAGACACATCTAACAACTTGACCCACTGCATCGCCCACCTAATTCCTTGCCCAAACTCTACACATAGACCATCAGAGGATAAAATTTGGCTTTCCAGGTTGCCCTGAAAAATGCCACTCTCTATCGTACCACTTTCTTTCCTTCAGGGGTGCCCTGGCCCCCACCTTCACCAACTCCCAGCACCACAATTTACCCAGTAGTGATTGATGGCTCAGAGCACAGGTTTTAGATTAGCTAGGCCCGAGTTTTCACCCTGGCTCCACCATACGTTCACAGTAGTTTTCATAAAAGTAATGTGACTCCTCTGAACCTTAGTCTCCTTGCCTGGAAAACAGAAAAATATATATATATATACATCATCTGTGTTAGGAATTATATGAGAGGAAAATGGTTTTGGGGAAACTGAACAGACACGTGCAAAAACATGAAACTAGACCACCAACGTACACCATATACAAGTATAAACTCAAAATGGATTGCAGATTTAAATGTTAGACTTGAAACCATAAAAATCCTAGAAGAAAAATAGGCAGTAAAATTTCAGGCATCTCCTTTAGCAATATTTTTGCTGAGATGGCTTCTCAGGCAAGGGAAACAAAGAAAAAATAAACAATGGGACTACATCAAATTAGAAAGCTTTTGCACAGCAAAAGAAACCATTAACAGCCCTGGCCCGATGGCTCTGTTGGTTAGAGCATGGGCTGAAGCACAGAGATTGCCAGTTTGATTCCCGGTCTGGGCACATACAGGAACAGACTGATGTTTCTCTCTCTCTCTCTCTCTCTTTCTCTCTCTCCCTTCCTCTCTGGCTAAAATCAATAAATAAAATTTTTTTTAAAAAGAAAGAAACCATTAACAAAATGAAAAGACTACACACTAAATGGGAGAACATATTTGCCAATGATACATCTGATAAGTGCTTAATTTCCAAAATATATAAAGAACTTATACAACTCAACACCAAGAAGACAAACAACCCAATTTAAAAATGGGCAAAGGACCTGAATAGACACTTCTCCAAAGAGTACATACAGATGGCCAATAGACAGATGAAAAACTGTTCAATACCACTAATCATCAAGAGATTTGCAAATTAAAACCACACTGAAATTATCATCTCATAGCTGTCAAAATGGCTATCATTAATAAATCAACAAACAACAAGTGTTGATGAGAGTGTGGAGAGAAGGGAACCCCGGTGCACTGCTAGGGGGGATGCAGACACATGCAACTACTGTGGAAAGCGGTATGGAGTTACCTCAAAAAATTAAAAATGGAAATGCTTCATGACCCAACAATTCTGCTTCTGGGAATTTACTCAGAGAAACCTGAAACACTAATTTGAAAGAACGTATGTATCTTTATATCTATTACAACATTCTTTACAATAGCCAAGATCTGGAAACAGCCCGAGTGACCATCAGCAGATGAGTGGATAAAAAAGCTGTGGTACATTTACACAGTGAAATATTATTCAGCCGCAAGAAAAAAAGAAGAAGAAGAAGAAGGAAATCTCACCTTTTGAAATAGCATGGATGGACCTGAATATTATTGTGCTAAGTGAATTAAACCTGTCAGAGTAAGACAAGCATATGATGTCACTTACATGTGGAGTCTAATGAACAAAATAAATAGATGGAATAGAATAGAAACACAGGCATAGATACATGGAACAGATTGACAGCTGTCAGAAGGGAGGGGCTCTGGGGGAGCTGGTAAAAGAAGGTAAAGGAATTAGACAAAATCATATATACATAACACATATGTACAGACAACGGTAGCAGTAGCCAGAGGGAAGTGGCGTGGAGGTGGGGGAGGGGTGCAAAGGGGGGAAATGGGGGGGGGAGAAACTTTCCGTGGGTCACGGGGGCACAATGCGGAGTTATAGAGGGTGTGATATTGAGTGGGACACTTGAAACCATGTCAACACAATCAATTAAATATAAAATTTTTAAAAAACAAAAAAAATGAAGAGGTTTAAATACACATAACAGACACAGACAACAGTGTCAGTCAGAGGGGAAGGGGGCAGGTGGAGGTGGGCAAAGGGGATAAATGAAGACACAGAGACTTTGCTTCAGGTGATGGGTGCACAGTGCGGTGTGCAGAGGGTGTTATATTGAGTTGTACCCTTGAAACCTGTATGGTTTTGAAAACCAAGGTCACCTTAGTAAATTCAATTAAAAAATAAAATAAAATGACATTATAGTTCCATTAAAAGAATTACATAAGATGATAATTAAAAAAGGTTAACAAGTACCTTACATGCATTAAGTGGTTTATAAGTCATAGTCTTAACAATGATAATTATTTTAAATTGAAATTGATAATCGCTTTGGATTAACTAAGGCTACTTGATTCTAACTGTGTCAGCCAAATGGCAGTAGGGTGCTGTTACCAAATGCAGACGAGTATTAAGTAGTTTGCCTGGCCTCTAGGACACTCTAGATCAGGGGTCCCCAAACTATGGCCCGCGGGCCGCATGCGGCCCCCTGAGGCCATTTATCCGGCCCCCACCGCACTTCCGGAAGGGGCACCTCTTTTATTGGTGGTCAGTGAGAGGAGCATAGTTCCCATTGAAATACTGGTCAGTTTGTTGATTTAAATTTACTTGTTCTTTATTTTAAATATTGTATTTGTTCCCATTCTGTTTTTTTTTTTACTTTAAAATAAGATATGTGCAGTGTGCATAGGGATTTGTTCATAGTTTTCTTTATAGTCCAGCCCTCCAACGGTCTGAGGAACAGTGAACTGGCCCCCTGTGTAAAAAGTTTGGGGACCCCTGCTCTAGATCGTTGCTTTCTTCTGTTTAGTAACTTGCATGTTACTGTCTCTCGAAAATGCTCAGTGGCAGTGGATAAAGCGTCGACCTGGAAATGCTGAGGTCGCCGGTTCGAAACCCTGGGCTTGCCTGGTCAAGGCACATATGGGAATTGATGCTTCCAGCTCCTCCCCACCTTCTCTCTCTGTCTCTCTCTCCTCTCTCTCTCCCTCTCTGTCTCTCTCTCTCCCTTTCTCTCTCCTCTCTAAAATGAATTTTAAAAAAATTTAAAAAAATTAAAAAAAAAAAAGAAAATGCTCAGTGGTTCTGAGAATGTTTCTGAGTCAGAGGAGAGGGCAGGAGGAGCACGGGGCAGGAGAGAGGAGAGGAGGGGCAGACAGCCCAGTGTTCTAGCATCGTCTGTGGAAGATTGGGTTCGCTGCTGCACTTTGTACAAGCAGCTCCTGTTTTTGGCAACAAGTTGTGTATTCACACTACTTCTTAGCCTTTCTTTGTTTACCCAGGGGGTGAGACTCGATGATAAGGAGTCTCTAATGAGGTTTATGTGACTAAGAGTGGACATGTGCTGTTAAAACTGTTTACCATCCACTGAGTGTCAAGAGGGTCCACTGGGTGGCTGTCAAGGAACACTCATTCAAATAGAGAATATGTGTGTGTGTGCGTGCACGCGTGTTTGCGTGTGTGCACACATGCACACGTGGGCAAGAGAAAAGGGAGAGAAAAAGGAAAGTTTCTACTCAGGGAAAATAGAAATGGGTTAGAAAACAGAGAAGAAAATATTTTTAAAATCCAATGCCAATGAAACAGTTCAGTTTAATGTTTTGTTTAATGGTTTGGGAATGTTTAACAGAATCTGTCTTTACTGGTATTCTTATAGATAACATTCTAAATTGTTCTCTCCTAGTAACCGCCCATACTTTTATAACTTGTTTTGTTATCTTCCTTCTTCTCTGGGGTCTACCACAGTCAACCCAAGGCAGGCACTGAAACCTGAAAGGTTGAGTCTCCCTGAGTAGTCTGCCGGGTTTTGCAGTATTTTAATATGGACTTGAGGTGATCACTGGCCAGAGATCTTCAGAATAAGGGGCTCTAGTTCTGGGTGGGGGATTAAACAAAATTACCATTTGAACCCTTTCCAGCTCCAACATTTAACTGCAGGCATTGGCTGGCTATTGAGCTATTCAAAGGTTCTGTGTGTCTGGCATAGCAGTCTCCTTGTTTATCTCTTGAGTTCATTCTACTTTCATAAATTTCAAGAGTAAGAGTGTGATTTCTCTGAGACACACAAAAATTAGGGGATCAGGGAACGTGCAGATACTCCAGTACTTTCAGCCTTCTGTATAGTGCATTTTCACCAATAAAATAAAAGCTGGTTTTGCATCTCATTTGCATAATTGAACAACTTTCTTTGACTTGTCACTTGCTTTTCTGATGCTCTTGTTTAATAAAAAATAAAAATAAAATGCTTCTTTTTTTACTGCTTCATACTCATTTTGAAATATCCCCTAATCTTTGTGAGCAATATATTATCTTTTAGAGACTATCTTGGTCTGGGTTTCACCAGAGGCAAAAATCTGGGTGCATACAGTTTATTTGGGGGTGAACATGGAGGTGTGGGTAAGGAAGTGGGGATGTGGGACAGGAAAGGGAAGGAAGCCAATGAAGGGTGCATTTCTGAGCCAGTCACCACTGCGGGCAGCTGGAACTCAACGGCAGGGGCAGTTCTGGGAGATGGTGTAGAACAGGGGTCCCCAAACTTTTTACACAGGGGGCCAGTTCACTGTCCCTCAGACCTTTGGAGGGCCGAACTATAAAAAAAACTATGAACAAATCCCTATGCACACTGGACATATTTTATTTTAAAGTAAAAAAACAAAACAAAAACAGGAACAAATACAATATTTAAAATAAAGAACAAGTAAATTTAAATCAATAAACTGACCAGTATTTCAATGGGAACTATGGACCTGCTTTTGGCTAATGAGATGGTCAATGTGTTCCTCTCACTGACCACCAATGAAAGAGGTGCCCCTTCCGGAAGTGCGGCGGGGGCCGGATAAATGGTCTCAGGGGGCCGCATGTGGCCCGCGGGCTGTAGTTTGGGGACCCCTGGTGTAGAACGTGCCTGTTTTCCCAACCGAAGGACTAGGAAGCTGGGGAATTTACCCACCAATAACAGCCCCATCTGTCATTGATTTGTGATCCCAAGGGTATTAACTCTGGCATTTCTGGCCACCCCTTTGCACAAGCTGAACTTGAACCTGCAACCAAGTAAAAGAAGCCTCAGGAGTAGAGTTAAAGATGTTCCCAGCAAGCAGCCTTGTGTGTGCAGAGGTGAATGTGAACTCTATCTGGGCAGAGCAGCCACAGTGTGTGTATAGGAGGTCATCGACTCTGCGGTTCTTCACTTTTGAAATTGCTTCCTCCTAATTAATTTTTTTCATGACCTTCAGGAGTGGGGAAGGTGACGATGAAGGTGGGGAAATAACTTTGCGTTCCACCACCATGGCTGTTTCTGATGCCATAGAAACAGCTCTTTGACACTGGAGCAAAGCATGGAGCCACATGGGAAAAACACCATCTCTCAGACAGTGTTTGTGGACCGAGGGAATTTAGATTAAGCATGTCAATTAGTGAAATATTCATGTGAAGTGGCGAACATGCTATTTTATTTTATTTTTGTATTTTTCAAGTTGGAAATGGGGGAGGCAGTCAGACAGACTCCCACATGCGCCCGACCGGGATCCACCCGGCACGCCCACCAGGGGGCAATGCTCTGCCCATCTGGGGCGTCACTCTGCCACAATCAGAGCCATTCTAGCGCCTGAGATAGAGGCCACAGAGCCATCCTCAGCACCCGGGCCATCTTTTGCTCCAACAGAGCCTCAGCTGCGGGAGGGGAAGAGAGAGACAGAGAGGAAGGAGAGGGGGAGGGGTGGAGAAGCAGATGGGCGCTTCTCCTGTGTGCCCTGGCCGGGAATCGAACCTGGGACTTCCACAAAATCCTGGGGCACACCACCTACCAAAATGACACAAAATGACACTCTAACACAGTACATATTATACATATAGTTAATAATATAGTTTCTAAATGTATTTATACTCACTTAGTGTGAAACCTGGGCCTGTTTTGATGAACACAAAAGGGATATCCTGGTAGGAATGGTAGAAAGACACACATGAAGCTCTTCCTCAACAGTTCTCTACCACTGAGCCAACCAGCCAGGGCGAACATGCTATTTTAAAAATATTTTGCTGCAGAATCTCTGAATGGAGTGTTGCTTCTTTAACACATTAGAACAACCCTTTTTGTACTGTGTATGTTTTCCTCCAACTAGTTACGCTGTTAGAAGATCGAGTATAATGCTGAGTGTCCAAAGTTGCATATATATATTTAGCAAAAAAATTTTTAATTATTATTATGTACCTGATAAGAGATACTTATTAGGAAGGGAGTTTGAATCATGAGTAAGGACAATCCTTACTGATGAAGAAGGCAGGCTCAACACAGTTAAAATGAATAATAAAGGGCCAAGAGAAATTTCAAGGGAAATCTCTTTCTCCTGACAGAAAGATTACAAGATCCTGTTGCAGATTTTAATTAAAGATGTTGGACTGAACATATAACTTAACGTTTACTCCCTCCTGAAATCCCACTAAAATAACAGTAAAAGGATGAAAAAAAGCATAAATACATAAAAACAAAGAATTCCAGAGAGGATACAATAGCAACAACATTTGGAAGTTGAAAAACAGGTGCATGAGTAATTACTGATTAGCACACTCAAGGAAGATAAATTTTAAGTTGGGGAAGTGGAAACCCAATATACAGGGGAAACCCACAAAAGTCTTATAATTTGGAGACACCATGCCCATGTATAAGTCAATGAGAGGTCAGACTGGAACAGGTGGTGTTGGATGAAAGTTTGTTTAAGAAACAGGGAGATCCTTCATAACCTTTATCCTAGTCCATGGAGCCAAGTGACAGACTCTCTCCCACCCAAGAACACAGAGGGTTGGTCTTAGAAAGGAAACTCATAATCTCTGGACTAGAGCAATGATTTTCAACCTTTTTTGAGCCGCGGCACATTTTTTACATTTACAAAATCCTGGGGCACACCACCTACCAAAATGACACAAAATGACACTCTAACACAGTACATATTATACATATAGTTAATAATATAGTTTCTAAATGTATTTATACTCACTTAGTGTGAAACCTGGGCCTGTTTTGATGAACACAAAAGGGATATCCTGGCAGGAATGGTAGAAAGACACACACGAAGCTCTTCCTCAACAGTTCTCAGTCTCTCTCTGTTTTTAGTTTTTATCACAGTCAAGCTTGAGAAGCTCAGCTCACATAGATATGTGGTTGAAAACGGGAGCAATGTCAAAATAGCTTTGTTGGCCAGAATAGGGAACTCCTTGGCAACAGATAACTGTCCAAAGGAAGATCGGCAAACTTTAGCTTTAAAGTTAGATAACATTGTGATGCATTGTATATCACCTTCTGCAGGGGACTCTTTTAAAAAGAAAAAGGTCAAATATCTATATACACCTTCAGGATAGACATAACCGGCTGAGGCTGAGGTTTCATCTAGTGGTGGCAACACTTACCTCCAGTACTGACCAGGATTAGAAATCGGGAACATGGGGAGGAGTAGCAGCTTCAACTCCTCGCAGTGGCCATACAATGACAAGTGCGCGGCAGCCCGAGCGGGGACCTTCCTAGGTGTGGCTGAGAGGCGGCCTACCATTGGTTCATCGCTAGTGGTCGGGATGAATCCTAGAAGGTGATTGGTCAGTGAGCATTTCCTGTGCCTTCACTCTTCCTGTCGCTGATAGCTGGAGGGATTGTGAGGGGAATGTTTATGTTCAGATGGAGGCAGCTGGCGGTGGGCTGGATAAATAGCCTCCGCGGGCCATATCCGGCACGCGGGCCGTAGTTTGGGGACCCATGTTTAATTTCCCCACGGCACACCTGACCATGTCTCACGGCACACTAATGTGCCGCAGCACACTGGTTGAAAAACACTGGACTAGAGGACACCAGCCGCAGCTGAGGCTAGAGATGGCGTAATAAAAATAGAAGAAGCAAATGAACATTTACTGCATGCTGAAACCTAATCATTCATTTTCCCCACTTGGCTCCCCAGAAATCAGGTTTATATCCTCCAGGCAAAAGATTAGCAGGACCGGCCCTGGCCGGTTGGCTCAGCGGTAGAGCGTCGGCCTAGCGTGCGGAGGACCTGGGTTGGATTCCCGGCCAGGGCACACAGGAGAAGCGCCCATTTGCTTCTCCACCCCTCCGCCGCACTTTCCTCTCTGTCTCTCTCTTCCCCTCCCGCAGCCAAGGCTCCATTGGAGCAAAGATGGCCCGGGCACTGGGGATGGCTCTGTGGCCTCTGCCCCAGGCGCTAGAGTGGCTCTGGTCGCAATATGGCGACGCCCAGGATGGGCAGAGCATCGCCCCCTGGTGGGCAGAGCGTCGCCCCCTGGTGGGCGTGCCGGGTGGATCCCGGTCGGGCGCATGCGGGAGTCTGTCTGACTGTCTCTCCCCGTTTCCAGCTTCAGAAAAATGAAAAAAAAAAAAAAAAAAAAAAAGATTAGCAGGACCTTCTCTGGAATCTGATCAACTCACAAGATAAAACCTAAAGATCTTAGTGTTCCCCATAATGTTCACAGTCAATAACCCCACTGACTCAGAGTTCAGAGTTTCCAGTCAGCTTTTGAGTGTCCCATGTTTAAATATGAGCATATAGCCACACAGACATACTAGGGGGAAGTCTCAGTTATAAAAGATTAGGAATAAAACCGATAAACTGAGGAAGGATCTTAGAGAAAACAGACTATACAAGCAGAGAAAAACTGAAAATAAGAACTTATTATTCTTCTTCCACCATTTATTTCCCCTGTGCAATGTACAGATAATGTATTACAGAACTATACACCTGTATATGAAACTCATATAATTTTATTAACCAAAGTCACCCCAATAAATTCAATTAAAAGGATTATTAATATCTTTGGGAAAAGAAGTAATTGCAACCATGAAACAGGGGCGGGACACTCCTTAAACAAAGAATATTTAGAGCAAAGAAGAGGCTACAAAATTAAAAGATAAGATAGCAGAAATGTTTTTTTTTAAAAAAATGGTAGAAAGAACAAAGAGAGAAAGAGAAAGAGAAAGAAAATAGGAGAGAACAGATAAGAAGATATAAGAGAAGAGTCTAGAAACTCCAATATCTGAAAAGCAGGGGTTCCAGGAAGATGAAATTACCAATAAAATAATTGAAGACAATTTTCCAGAACTGAAATATACAAGTTACCAGAGTGAAAAACAACCATTGTAGCTTCAGGATTCACGTCAAGAAGACATTGTTGGTGCCAGCTCCAGATCCCCCTACTGGGCCAGTGTAGCCAATTGCCATGCATGCTGGCTGCTCGGGGCACACAGCCCCTTCTCTGGGGAACTGACCTCAACCCAGTGACAGCTTTGTCTCTTGGGAGGTTCTGCCTGCCACCCCAGCTCCTGCACAGGAGGCTTCACAGCCAATGACAGAAGAAGGGTCAGAAAGGGGGACCCTGTGTTACAATCTGTGCTCCAGAGCAGCGCTGGGTATCAGGCCAAAGCTGGTCTCCAGCCAAAACCACATCCTTAGCTCTTCCCCAAACCCATTCTCCTTCCCTCGCTTGCCTTGTCCTGCAAATAATCATTCGATTAATCACATGCGCTCAATCTCTATTTCTAGGAAACAAAACCTGAGGTGGTAGAAGACAAAGAGACTATTCTCAGAGTTGCCAGAGAGAAAACAAGAAGGCCTTACAGAAAGGATCGAGAATCAGAGTGCCATCAGCTTTCTCAGCCCTGGGAGCCGAAGGAAAATCATTTCCAACGTATGGTTCGGTGTTGAACCCGAGATAAATGAAGGGAAGACCAAAACCAAAGATCTTCATAATCAAAGATCTCAACAACAAAAAAATCTGTTTCTCATTCATTCTTTCACAGAGATACTTCACCAAAACAAAAACATAAACCAAAGAAATGGCAGACAGAGAAAGCAGAAAATAGGAGACCCAATGAGAGGGAAAGGTGAAAGAAATCTTCAGGAGAACTACAGAGATCCCAACGTGACAGCGGTGAGCAGGCCTACAGGTCAGACTCCAGGAGACGCCTCTTCAGAGCATAAGAAACTGATAGAATATCTAATGTATATAATATGAAGATACTGAGGAAGTTGCACAACCAGGGAACAGTTTAGAAATTTAGTAGTGACACAGGAATTACACCGATAACTAAGCAAGTGTAAAAACAAAACTATGGTTAATTTGAAGGACAACAAAATTTTTTACTGGGAAAGTAATCACCCATGACTCAGGCATAAATAGAATTCTCCAAGTCATAAGTGCTACATATCAACCTAACCAAAATTAGGATATATTAGGAAGACAGGAGACAAAGATGTCTGTGTGGCAGAGTTGGGTGGGGGATGAGAAAGGGAAAATCCTCATCTTCCACAGTCAGAACACAATAGGAAATGCTTCACACTGAAAAGTCAAGGAGTTGCTGTGGAACTAAGTTAAGACGTGAGGGTAAAGACCCGAAGAAAAGGGCGAGTTGGTCAAGAGTAGGGGCTTTGGAAGAGTGATAAACAGGTAGGGATAGGCTGCTGTATTTTCTGAAAGCCCTGCAGATGTATTTAATTCTTTAAGTCAGGGGTCGGGAACCTATGGCTCGTGAGCCAGATGTGGCTCTTTTGATGGCTGCATCTGGCTCGCAGACAAATCTTTAATAAAAATAATAATAATAACGTTAAAAATATAAAACATTCTCATGTATTACAATCCATTCATTTCCTACTTCTCATGTTCATGGTCGCGGGTGGCTGGAGCCAATCACAGCTGTCCTCTGGGACAACACCAAATTTTTATTGGATAATGCCTAACATACACAGGTTGTTGTATGGCTCTCATGGAATTACATTTTAAAATATGTGGCATTTATGAATCTCTCAGCCAAAAAGTTTCCTGACCCCTGCTTTAAGTAATGTACAGTATAACTCTGATTTTTAAAACTAAATTAAAAACTACAATGCCTCCAGAGTTGGACTCCAGAGGATTCCGACAGGGTTGTTGGATAAAATACTGCAAGGAGGGCAATTTTGCTGAGGTGCTGGCTTGGAGCCCGGGTTGAGGATAATGTTTTTCTCAAGGACCTAAGCGGCTGAGAGGAAAGGCTGACCATGGTCCCAGCAGGTGGAAGGGGAGCGGGGAAGCATGAGCACCCAACACCAGGGCAGCCAGAGGCTGCTCATTGGAAGGAAATTGAGAAGGAGGTCAGAATGTTATGGGCTTCAGCAACTTAGTGCCCCACTAGGAGGAGTTCTCAAACACCGGTTTATTTTTGGGGCAATAGTCCTCGCCCCTTAAAAGTCCCCTCAGTTCATTGTGGGAGTCTTTAAAGGGGTTTTTCTTCAGACTCACGAATTTGACAGCTGCAGTCAACACACCTTGGCTACTGTGGTCTTCTGTTTTTGGTCTCTCTCTGGCCCAGGTTTCCTGAAGGCTCATCCTGTCACTGAATATCACCCAGCACTCAATATGCTCTCTCACACTGCATTAGATGTCAGTATATGCTCGACCACAGAGCAAAGGTGATGCTGGTTGTCATGGCAATAGCTTGAAAGGGATGCAGATCTCAACCCTCCTTTCTGGAGACACCTTTCCTATTTTCCCTGGATATGGTGAAAGAAGTTATCCCAAAGCTCAATGTGGGAGACTAGTTATGAAAGACGTAAATGTGGGAGGCTCATGTCTAGTGGTGTATTGTTCAAGAATACTCAGGGAAGAAGAGAATTGCCTAGTTGACCAACAGTTTCTCATTTGAAATAAGATCATCAGCTAAAAATTTATTTATATGTATACTGTTAGTGGTCCCCAACTTTTTTTGGGCCACGGACCGGTTTAATGTCAGAAAATATTTTCACGGATCGGCCTTTAGGGTGGGACGAATAAATGTATCATGTGACCGAGACAAGCATCAAGAGTGAGTCTTAGATGGATGTAACAGAGGAAATCTGGTCATTTTTTAAAAATAAAACATCGTTCAGACTTAAATATAAATAAAACAGAAATAATGTAAGTTATTTATTCTTTCTCTGTGGACAGGTACCAAATGGCCCATGGACCAGTACCAGTCCGCGGCCTGGGGGTTGGGGACCACTGCTGTATATGAAATAATCAAAGGTAAAATCCATTGACTTAACCAGCGGAATTACTAGAAGAATCACTGAAGTTGTGAATTTCTAAGTGTGGTAAACATACCTATTCTCAGAGTCTATAAAGTCAGGTCAACCAGTAACCAGAGCTCACAGAGACTTTTTCCAAGGGCCTGCGCAGAACTTCACACAACTGGTTCCTATGGAACTAACTAAGTTCCTTTTTTACTTTAGTGAAAACCAAGGCACAGAGAAGCTAATATGTCTGTCACATGGATGTAAATAGAAAATCTACATGTTCCAAATCTAGTCATCTTTTGGCTCAAATGATCTGTCCCCTAAAAAGTAAGGCAAACATAGCAAAGATGTAAAGATGAGTATATTTCCACATATTCTTAAATCTAGTACATTTCTCCTGGGAGCTGATAGCCATAGGTCACTCAATTCAGACACCAAATGCTGATATAAACCAGCAGCCTCAGACCCCTGTCTGCCTTAGAATCTTTATTCCTCAAGTAGAAGGGAGTGGTTGGGCAGGCAGGAGCAGGGACAAGAAAAACAATAAAACCAACAGGCTGCCTGGCTTTATGCACAGAGAGCAAATGAAGAATGCTGGTCAGGGAGCTTAGACGTGACCTCAACGGCCAGGGCAGCTCATGGAGATTGATGGCCAGTGGATTCCACAGCCAACATTAAATTACCAAATGACACCTGAGAGGTCCAGACAACGCTCTCCCCTCAAGTAACCTACGCAAACATCCTAATCTTCTCCAACCACCCATTTAAGTTTCTCCTCTTTGATGGTAGCTCTATCTCACTTCTTATTGCCCCAAGCAGACCAGAGACAGAAGGTGTCAAATGCCTTCCATTCCTTTCACCCAGGTTACTTTTGTAGCACCCCACTTAAAATCGCTCTCCGCATGGTCAGGTCAGCCCTCGGCAAGGGAAAATCACCAGGCTTTGTAGGGAAGGTGATCTGCCCTTCACTTTGTCTATAATCAAATCAGGAAAGAAAGTTTCTTGAGCGTGAGATCCAAGGTCACAGGAGAGATCCCAGCTGTAACACTGGGCTCAAGAGGGGGCCGTGGAACCATCCACAGTGGCCTGTCTTGCAACCACGTGAGGGTTACTCCTGAGAAAGCCCTTTTCACCTTGCCCCAGACAGATTTCTTTTATGAACAAGTGAGTGAAAAATAACACATTACATGACTAAAAGAAAGAGAGGGAAATAAGTATTTCTAGACCTATAAAGAGAAGTTGCATGCTAGTGTGGATTCAGAAGTTGTTAGGGAACCACCCCCCTTATTAAAACAAAGTGAAAACCCCCCAGTGTTCAGCACTAGCAGCAGAAGCCCCGGGAGTGGAAGGTGAAATGGTCTACTGGCCCCACTAGTGCTGCTAGGGACAGTGTGAAGCTTAGCAATCATGTTCTAGAATCTGACAGATTTAGATTCAGACCCAATTTCTTTACCTCAGAGCTGTGTGAGGTTATTAGAGAAATTTTCTAAGTCCCTTGAACTTCAACTTTATTAATCCCTCCCTGACAGAGCTGAGTGAGGAGGTCCCGAGCTGGAGCGCATACAGAGCGCTCACGGTGCTGGGCGCAGCCTTGACTTGGGGGGTGAATTCACAATAAGTGTACAGATGATACCGTATTTCTCCATGTATAAGATGCACCTTTTTCAAAAAATTTGGGGTCTAATAACTGGGTGTGTCTTATACAGTGACTGTAGATATTTTTACTTGCGTTTCCCGTTTTTTTGCACTTGTTTTTGTGCTCATTGTTGAAGACAGTGATCTGTCATCAGACACAGATGAGGACAAGCTAATAAATGGGAGCTTTGACAGTGATGAGGAGTTGTATGAATTTTACGATGAATAAAACTTGAGTTCAATAACTTTATGTAATACATTTTTTTTTCAAATTTCAGGCCCCAAAATTAAGGTGCATCCTATACATAAGAGCATCTTATACATGAGGAAATACGGTATGTTGTAGAATTGTGCACCTGAGACCTATATGATTTTATTAACCAGTGTCATGCCAATAAATTCAATTTAAAAAAAAAGAGTGCATGTGATGTCAGCATGAGACAAGTTGGATGTCAGCTGACATAATGATAGCACCATCTTCTTCTTAGGGTTTGGGTGTGCTCACTATTTTTAATACTACCTCTAATTAATTCTCAGCAGAATGATAATTCTCCCTGCTTTAATTATTTAGTGTTTTTAGTTTTTTCCCTGTAAATATATATGTATACATGGAAATATATTTACAAAGCTGCAATCATACTCGTAGGTGGCAGAGCTAGGATTTGAACCTGTGTCTGTCTCCAAAGCCACAGGGAGACACTTAGGAAGAGCGCTAACCAAACCAGAAGGGTGGTATGTTCAGAATCCTCAAGTGCCAATCACACCTCCCGACCACCCTACTCACTTCCTTCCTATCCTTCCTCCAAAGCAAGGAGAACGTCCCTACTAACATGACTGATGAGCAACCAGACATCGATCTGGACCCTGGCCAGCAGGCATGGCTGGTGTGCCATTTTTCACTCACCCTCTTGCTCCTGCTTTCTCCCTGCCAGCACTTAAGTGGGCTCATAGCTAGAGTCTACTCCGCCCCTCTTGCCTTCCGTACCCTGTGGTGCGAGCAGAGGGCAGAAAGGATGTGACTGGCTGAAGGTGTAAGATGAGACAGAGATCTTTCCTAAAGTGCCTTTTAGTTTGACTGTGATCATGTTCAGAAGATCAGGCAAAGTCTATCGATGGCGGGTTTGCTCTGGTTATTTCTGATTCAGGTTGATGGGCATTCAGTCCAATTAGTACATGATTCTTTATTAAGATTTAAAATTCCAATTTACATTCTAGCCCTCCTGGTTATGCCATAGATGCTAGGACTGCAGAGACAATAATTCCTGATACAAACAGAAATATTTATCCTGATTTATCTTTCTACCTTAACTACCCATCTGTGATAGTCAATTTTATGTGTCAATTTGAGTGGCTTACAGGGTGCCCAGATATTTGGTTAAACATTACTTCTGTATGTGTCTGTGAAGGTGTCTCTGGATAAGATTAATATTTGAATCAGCTCACTGAGTAAAGCAGGTTGCCCTTCCTGATATGGGTGGGCATCATCGATCCTTTGATGGCCTGAATAGAACAAAAGGTAGAAGGAGTGGGTATTCACTGTCTACTCCTTGAGCTGGTCTTCTGCTGCCCTGGGACTTATTGCTGCTTCTCAGGTCTTTGTACTTGGACTGAAACTACACCACCAGGTTTCCTGAGTCTCCATCTTGTACACAGCAAATCTAAGGACTCCCAGCCTCCATAATTGTGTAAGCCAATTTCTTACAATAAATGCCATATATGTATGCATACATATATTCTTCTATTGGTTCTAGTTCTCTGGGAACCCTGAATACTATACCATCTGATCTTTAATTCCTCTAAAAGCTATTCAAGAGAAAAAGCTACATCATATACATACTAATTCTATCTCTTTATGACCTCGAGTAATCCAATGAGTGTTAAAATGTCCTTTGCATTTCTTTACTTACTAGCCTTTATGGATTTCTGTGATAGGATGATATTTGCAAATAGTATCATATAATATTTAAACATTAAGACCATTATACCATGAACCAAAATCAATCCCAAGTGAATAGAAATTCAATGAAAAAAACCTCAAACTACCTATCCAATAAAGAAAATGTAGTATTTATCAAAATTCTAAAATAGGAATATTTTTATAAACAGAAATAACACAATAAATAATTTTTAAAACGAGCTGACTGGTTTCACTATGTTTTAAACTTTAGAGCTCAAGTTAACAATAATTTTAAAGGCTAGGATAAACTATGTGTTAAAAATATGTTTGAGAAAGAGGCAAAATATTTTCAATATGGAGATGATAAAAACAGGTAATAAAACCCCTAAAATACCAGTAAACAAAATTACTTGGACAAAAATTCCCAAAAGATGATAAGAATTCCCATAAAAATGCGTTTGTAAATATTTTTAGCCACTTCGTTGGTAATTGCCCAAAGAGGAAACAGCCTAAATATCCATCAGCTGGCGAATGGATAAACAAATTGTGGCCCATTCATACAACAGAACCACTCTGCTAGAGCCACTCTGCTAGAAAAAGAAATAAGTGACATAATATATATATGCAACCACGTGGCTGAATCTCCGAATCGTTATGCTAAGTGATAGAAGCCAGACACAAAAGAATCATACATTCCATATGATTCCATTTATATGACATTTTGGGAAAAGAAATGATAGGAACAGAAACCTGATTAGAGGAGGCAAGGGCCTGGGGGCCTAGGGAGGAGATTCACTACAAAGGGACATAGAGAACTTTTGGGGGAGGGGTAAAAGAAATATTTTACATCTTGGCCATGGTTGTGGTTATGTTTGCCAAATCCGTATGTCTAGAAATAATTAATTTCACTGTATATAAGTTATTCCTCAATAAACTTGTTTTAATAAGGACAATTAGAACATGTTTCATATGACCATTAATCAAATAAATGAAAATTAACATGACAGGGGTCATTTTTAACCTAATAAATTTAGAAATATAACTGATAATGTCCAGTTTTGGCTAGGTTAGTGATATGAATTGGAAAAAATCTTTTCTAAACTATTCTTGAAATAGGTATCAGGAGTCATAAAAATGTTTACCCTTTGATCTCCAAATACCATTTATAGGAGTCTATGCCAAAGAAATTCTGCAAATGGCTTGGAAACAATCATGGCCATGAAATAATTTATTACAGATTATTTATAATTTTAAACAGAACAATCCAATTTCTAATAGTGGGGAAATGGTTTCTTGAATTATTATGATAATTTTAGGGAAATATTATACAATACTTAAAATTGGTTGTTATGAAGTCTGTATAACCACATATACATATGGATGTATGTATATGATGTCATATTACTGAAGAAAGCCAAATACAGACTTACACGTGCATTCTGGAAGGTTAAGTATAATGATTAAGAGCATAGATTCCAGAGCAAAACTGCCTGGGTTTATATTGCAACCCTGCCTCCTACCAGCTATAATCTTGGGCAGCTTACTTAGACCTCTCTGATGCTTAATTCTTGCATTTATAAAATAGAAAAAAATAATAGATGCTTCATCATAGGTTATTTTTAAGGATTAAATGAGATACTATATCATGTAAAACTCTTACTGAACCACCTGGTACAGAGTCAACACTTCATACAAGGGTTTGCTGTGCTGCTTTTTTCCTCCAAATGCAAAAGGACTGAACAGAAATAACGCAGTCGTATTATGCAGGTCATATGTGGTTGTGGAATTAGTGTATTTGAATGGTTAAGATTGTGGGAAATTTTGTCTATTTTCTCCATTTTTTAATATAAAATTATTTTGATTTTTAAAGGATTATTGCATAGATCTCACTACAGATTTACATTCAGATTTCACTGAATAGATAATTTCTCAGATTATTTGGGGTGGGGTGCTTGTTTATTAATGGATTTCCAAGTGCTGGTCTGACTAAAGAACTGAAGGGGTATGTACACCAATGATTCACAAAAATCCAGTTGGAAAAAATTCTCCAAAAAAAAAAAAAAATAGAAAATACCACAAAAGAGTCTGAAGGCAATCAGATCCATGGAAATTCTATTACAGATTATTTCTTATGTTAAACAATTGGAAGGTGCCAAACTCCCAATAACAGGGTGTGATGAATTAAATTATAAGCTAGCCACTAAAGGAAATATTATCAATAATTTAAATTATGATTATAAGGAGACTTGACTTGGAGTGGTGCACACACAATATGATATACAGATGATATATTATAGAATTGTACACCTAAAGCCTATATAATTTTATTAATATCACCCCAATAAATTCAATTTTAAAAAGTCACATAGAAAATAAATTATGATTATAAAGATTATGTAACCATAATGAAGAGATTCTCAGGGGCATGATGTACTGTGTAGATGGTGTTATATTGAGTTGTACACTTGAAACTTGTATAGTTTGGTGAACCATGTCAGCCCAACAAGTTAAAAAATAAATTTAAAAAAAAAGATTTTCAACATCACTAATCACCAGAGAAGTGCAAATTAAAACCACTATGAGCTATCACCTCACACTTGTCGGAATGGCTATCACCTATAAATCAACATGTGTTGGTGAGGCTGTGAAGTAAAGGGCACCCCGGTGCACTGTTGGTGAGAATGCAGATTGGTGCAGCCACTGTGGAGAACAGCCTGGAGGTTCCTCAAAAAATTGAAAACAGAACTGCCTTATGACCCAGCTATTTCTCTCCTGGGTATTTATCCGAAGAAACCCAAAACACTAATTCAAAAAGATATCTGTACTCCTATGCGTTCATTGCAGCTTTATTTATGGTAACCAAAGTATAAAAGCAACCTAAATGTTCATCAAGAGAGGAGTGGATAAAGATGTGACACACACATATACATATAATGAAATATTACTTGGCCATAAAAAAGAATGAAATCTTGACATTGGCAACAACATAGATGAATGTACAGGGTATTATGCTAAATGAAATATGTCAGAAAGAAAGAGACAAATACCATATTATTTCAATAATATGTGGGATCTAAAAAACAAAATAAATTAACAAACAAATCAAAAACAAACTCATAAATCTAGAGACCAAATTGATGGTTTGAAGTTGGGAGGATGAATAAAAAAGGTGAAGGGATTAAGAAATACAAATTGCAGTTATGAAAACAATCATGCAGTTGTAAAGTGCAGCTTAGGGAATATAGTCAATGATATTGTAATGACTTGTATGGTGCCAGGTGGGTGCTAGACTTACCGGGGTGATTGATCACTTTGTAGGATATATAAATGTCTAACCACTTATGTTGTAGACCTGAAACTAATATAACATTGTATGTCAACTGTAATTGAAAATTTTTTTAATTTTGTAAAGATTTTATTTATTCAATTTTCAGAGAGAATGAGAGAGAGAGAGAAGGGGGGAGGAGCAGGAAGCATCAACTCCCATATGTGCCTTGACCAGGCAAGCCCCAGGGTTTCAAACTGGTGACCTCAGTGTTCCAGGTCGACGCTTTATCCCACTGTGCCCCCACAGGTCAGGTGAAAAAATTTTAATTTTTTTGAAGATTATATAACTTATCTACATACACATGGCCACTGTGTAGTATACAATGTCAGTGAAGAAAGCTAAAGATTTCTGTGTCTTAAAACAAAGTTTACAATGCATGGGTGACAGATGGACTTCTCTTTGGGGCCATTGTGCTTCTCAGTGTCTTGGTATTTCTTACTCCGGTACTGGGTAGTTAGCATCTCCCACAGTAGCCACCACGATGGCTCTGCCTTGTCTGCAAGCTGGCTCCCACGTAAGCTATATGCTGGATGGGACACATGTAAAGCTCTTTCCCATGGCCGGCGGCCACCACCTCAGCGCTTTCTCCACGTGTGTTCTGGGCAGTAGTGCGGGCCAAGCCCAGACTCGAAACAGATCTGGGGAAATTTATGCTGACACCTGGTTCCACATCTGGAAATGCTGACGGTCAGTTATGATTCTTAGCATTGTGGTCATTCTCTTCTTGAGCAAAATGTCAACACACCCCGCAGGCAAGCGTTCTTCTCTCCAGCAATGGACTTTCCGAAAACGGAATAGATTTAGATGTTCAGGCCACAAGGTTAAATGTTCCAGTGTTTTTGAGTGGAAAAATTCAGACCTGTGTAGACCTGCAACCTGTTAGGTCCTGGCCATAAGAAGACATATTTTAATAATACTCCCAGATTAAATACACCATATAATTTTTTTTTTCTTCAAAGGCCCTTAAGAACTTGTCTCTTAAGAACTTGGCAATTGAAATCCCGTGACTTTGACTTTTCTGAGAAGATGCTAAAAAGAAACAAATGGAAATTTTTGTAAAATTAGAAGACCAATGGAAAGTAAATTAAAGAAGAAGTAAATTAAAGAAAGTTTTTATCATTTTATCTTACATAAAAGAAAATAACCAGCTAAAGAAAACAAAAGTCTGTACTTTATGATTTAAAGAGAATTGTATCTATATTTTTCCTATGTTTTCCTTCATAGTTTGTACAATGTGCCCTTCTGTAGAGGAAAAAAAACATTGTTTATTTATGCCTTGACCTAGATAGAGGAAAGGGAATTGCTTGAAATATTTTAGCATCACGAAATGCTTTGTTGATCCGTAAACTGTTATGCAAACGTGCTGTGTTATATTCCCCCGTCCGTATTTTTCAACGTCATCATTATTTATAGGGTGAGTCGCCATCTCAACTCTGCTAAACAGCCCTCATCCCAAGCATACACTGCTTCATTACACCTCTGCACTGGTGTTTGTTCCTATGGATCCTGACTCGGCTGTGTGTGTGTGTGTGTGTGTGTGTGTGTGTGTGTGTGTGTACGTGAGACAGAGAGAGAGAGAGAGAGTGGGGGACGCGGTTCTGGGACATCTTAGTGCATGTTGTGGCTGAGCACTCTAAATGATGAAGTAGCACTGGCGACTCTGTGCCAGTAGGACAGGCCTGACGCTGCGGGCGAGACAGACCCCCACCCATGGTCAGCTAAAATGGGAAGCCGGTGGGGATTTGATTCACCATGTCCAGTGAAATTAGACCACCCCTGAGAAGAGCACATGCACATTGTTCAGGGTCAAGGGATCCTCATCAGATACAGACGTCCAGGCCTTGTATTCCTGGACATGGTAGTTAGTATTCAAGGAAGTTTTAGAAATCTGCTTTTGCCTAAAGTGCATCTGACCCTAGGCCAGTAAACTCACTTTAAACCTGAACACCTGACACTGCCCCTTAACGTGGCATTTCCTTAGACCTCAAGCAGTCCAGTCAAAGAAGCAATTTACCAGAGAAGTTAAAAACATAGGCTTTGGAGCCTAACTGCCTGGATTTGGACACTGCTCTATCCCATATTAGCTGAGTAACTTTGGGCAAATCACTTAACCTCTCTCTGTTTGTTTTTGTGTAAAAGGAAGGTGCTCATTGTATCTACCTCCTATGGTTGTTAGATGGATCCACATTTGCAAAGTGCTTATAAAATGAATAGATTTGCAGAAACAATTTCATCTCCGGTCCTACCTGTTTTCCTCCAGGGATTTGGTTTGATTTAAAAACAGTAGACGTTTTCTTGCTTATCCGTGATGTTTTATCTTTGACTTTCAAGTTAAGTGTATTGAGGTGGGAACAACCTTGCTGTTGGAAGCAGCAGCATGGAACAGAGACCATGCATTCACTGCAATATAGACCTGTGTTAAAATATGAACTCAACGCTCGAAAACTAATCAAGACTTGAGAAAGTTTCACTTCTCTGAACTCAATTTATTTATTAGTAAATTGGGAATTAAACCTCTCAGGGCTGCTGTGAAATTAATAAAAGTTATATGGAAAGTACTTGGCATAAAGTCTGGTGGGGAAAAAAAATCTCTTCTTGATAAGATCTAGGCTTTATCTTTTTGCTTTCACCTCCCTGCATTTTCAACTGGTTCACTTACAATTTTTCAAAGCCTGGCTCAATGATTCATAGTAGATTCGAGGGTAGTCTCCCAATGCAAACAGTTGAAACTTTCTATTCTTTGGGTGTTGTTATTATTCCTAATTTTTTTAATGATCTGTCTATCTGTTCACTTAATCTGAATCATCCTTTTAATGATACCGGTGAGATCTACAGAGCTGGTGAAAATTACAAAAATTGGTAAGAGTATGAAGAGAAAGTACATTTCAGGAACATTCTCCAGACCTGGTTTGTTATTCCTTACGCTCTTTCAACAAATATGTCCTAGAAACTCTCTATACGTTTGCCGTTTTCAGGACTCCACACCATTAGGCAGATGTGACCCAGAGCTGCTTGCCTTTTTCAACAGGATTTTTTCTTTTTGGTGGGAGGAGGGGGGAAGGTGAGCTTTTTAAAGATAGTTTAATATATCTTTCTTTTTTTCAGTTAAAAATAAAACTAAAATGTTTAAAAATTATTCACGATTTTCAGCTGCCCGATGTTTGTCTCACATGTCCTTTCTTAACACATTATTTTTTCTTTCCCAATGTCAAGTTTAAGGCCCCAAATCCTCCCTTAAAATCTATAGATCGATTTAAAACATTATGCAAGTCTCTCTCAGTGGGGTTTGCTGACGGAGGAGCTCCTGTGCTTGTTTTTAAAAGGAATAGCGGCTTCCCTGGTCCTGTTACTATACTCTGAATGTTTCCCAGGAGAATTCACCAAACCGGCAAACTGCCTCTCCTGGAGAGGAGACTCCAGTAGCTGTTCGTGTGTCCACCACATCTGTCACAGATGCACAGGCACCCCACCCCTTCCCTGGAGGTGCTCTCAGCAACAGAGACAGATGTCCTCTCTCCAAATGCCTCACAATCAGCCCTGTGCCATGTGATGCCCCACAACAAATAGGAAGGACTCTATGGTCAAGCAGGCTCAGAGCTATTCAGGAAAAGCTTGTGATGCTCCTTCTCAGTCACAGTGCACATTAGCATATTAAACTTGCCTTCAGTTTCTTTTTTTTTTTTTGGTATTTTTCTGAAGCTAGAAACGGGGAGAGACAGACAGACTCCTGCATGCGCCCGACCGGGATCCACCCGGTACGCCCACCAGGGGAGACGCTCTGCCCACCAGGGGCGACGCTCTGCCCACCAGGGGGCGATGCTCTGCCCCTCCGGGGCGTCACTCTGCCGCGACCAGAGCCACTCTAGCGCCTGGGGCAGAGGCCAAGGAGCCATCCCCAACGCCCGGGCCATCTTTGCTCCAATGGAGCCTTGGCTGCGGGAGGGGAAGAGAGAGACAGAGAGGAAGGAAGGGGGCGGGGTGGAGAAGCAAATGGGCGCTTCTCCTATATGCCCTGGCCGGGAATCGAACCCGGGTCCCCCGCACGCCAGGCCGATGCTCTACCGCTGAGCCAACCGGCCAGGGCAACTTGCCATCAGTTTCTTAGCAAAGAAATTGACTTCACCTCATGCTACCTAGAACTGTTTAACCTGGAGCCTGGGAACTTGGGTTACCACGGAAGATACCATGGGAAATAATCTTATACATTAAAGAATCCTGTGGCTCCATGGATGTAGGGGCAATCTGGCTGTGACATCTGTCACCCCCTTGATTGTCAGGGTTGATTCAGCTGGTCTGGCTGGCTAGGTGGGTGTCCCCTTCCTCCTTCACCACTCCATGCGTGTCCCTCCAGGAGCTGCGTGCTTGGTTGAAAAGGATGACTTTCCCCGATAGAGGAGAGGACCATTCTTCGGTCAAGGATATATGAGTAGCAGAGCTTCCTGGCTAGAGCCTCCAAACAAGCTCTCGAGAATCCTATGGCTCCAGAATTCAGCTAATGCCAGGTGAATGTGCCAGGAAATGGCTTATTGTGCCCATTTTCCCATCTCTGTTAGAACCCCTCTCAACTCCCTGGCATTGGCATGGAGAGTGCTACCTCTTGAAGCATTGTGCCTTCACGGCTTAGGAATATAAGGATGTGACAATGGAATATTACGCACCCTTAAAAAAGGATGAAATCCTGTCATTTGTGACAATGCAGAAGAAACCTAGAAGATACTAGGCTAAGTGAAATAAGCAGTTACAGAAGGACAAATACTGCATCATTCCTTCTGTATAAGCTGTCTCAAATAGCCAGACTCATTGAAGCAGAGGTTAGAATGGGGTGTGCCAGGAGCTGCAGAGAGAGAAATGAAGAGTTGCTGTTCAATGCACATCAAGTTTTGCTTAAGCCAGATGAATAAATTCTAGAGATCTGGGGTGCATATCTATAGCCAACAGTGCTGTATTAGGCACTTCAAAATTGTTAAGAGAGTAAATCTCACGTTACGTTCTCTTGTAACAACAAAACAAGCAAACAAAAATAACAAAGAAGCACAGAGAACTCTTAGAGATGAGGGATGTCTAGTATCTTGAATATGGTGACAGTTTCACAGGTGTATGCATATGACCAAACTTATCAAATGGTATACAGTAAATATGTACAATTACTTGGATATCAATTATGCCTCAATAAAGCCATTTTTTAAAAAAAATGTACATATGCAAGTGAGCATGAGTAAACATGTGTGTACACCAGGGGTCCCCAAACTACGGCCCGTGGGCCACATGCGGCCCCCTGAGGTCATTTATCCGGCCCCCGCTGCACTTCCGGAAGGGGCACCTCTTTCATTGGTGGTCAGTGAGAGGAGCACATTGACCATCTCATTAGCCAAAAGCAGGCCCATAGTTCCCATTGAAATACTGGTCAGTTTCTTGATTTAAATTTACTTGTTTTTTATTTTAAATATTGTATTTGTTCCCGTTTTGTTTTTTTACTTTAAAATAAGATATGTGCAGTGTGCATAGGGATTTGTTCATAGTTTTTTTTATAGTCCGGCCCTCTAATGGTCTGAGGGACAATGAACTGGCCCCCTGTGTAAAAAGTTTGGGGACCCCTGGTGTACACCCTCTTGCATTTGCCTGTGTATGTGGTCACATTCTAAAATCAAATGGGTAATCTAGGATTATCTATCATGTTTGAATATTTACTCCTCATCTCCACCTGGCAAGTACATGTGATCCAGAATGAGTTATATACCTGGGGAAAATATCTGTGGGAAAATTTTTTAAAAATGGCGTATGGCAGAGGTTTGAAGACAGACACCAGAAAACCATCATGAGGATGAGTAAGTCCTGAGGCTCTCCTGAAACTGCTACTCTAAGGTTCCCATGCGTGGATTTGGCAAGGCTTCCTAGCTTGTGCTTTTTCTCTCTTTCATTTTCTTCTGCAGCAATAAGACTAATTAAAAATTCAAGCTTTGCCTGAACAGGTGGTGGCACAGTGGATAGAGAATAGGATCTGGACTCAGAGGACCCAGGTTCGAGACCCTGAGGTCGCCAGCCTGAGCACGGGCTCATAAGCTTGAGCGCTGGGTCACTGGCTTGAGTGTGGGATTGTAGACATAACCCCATGGTCACTGGCTTGAAGCCCAAGTTCTCTGGCTTAGCCCAAGGTCTCTGGCTTGAGCAAGGGGTCACTCGCTCTGCTGTAGCCCCCCACCGTCAAGGCACATATGAGAAAGCAATCAATGAACAACTAAGGTGCCACAACAAAGAATTGATGTTTCTCACCTCTCTCCCTTCCTATCTTTCTGTCCCTCTCTCTGTCTCTGTCACACACACACACACACACACACACACACACACAATTCAAACTTTAAAAATAAAAATCAAGCCAATTTTAGGTCTGTTCAATTGCTCCCATTGCTCTTGAAATAAAGTCCAGCCTTTTAAAAAAAAAAAAAAAAAAGGCTCAGCAATATCCGACTCCTGCCTTCACTCAGATTCCAGGTTTTCCTGCTTCCTCTGTTAGAATCCAGTCATTTGTCATAATCTCCTACTTTCCACACTGTGCTTTCTGTGATATCTCCTGCTTAAAACTCTCTAGCCCATTCCCATCTCTCACCAAATTCTCCCTGACCCTGACCCTGACCACAGCCCTCTGCCTCGCTGATTTCCCCTCCTTTTTTATTTTTTATGTCACAGTCTAGACATCATTTCTTCCAAGAAGCCTTCTGTGACCCTTCCACAAAGCTGAGTTGGCTGACCCTTCTCTGGCCTCCCTTAGCAACTATATACCCATTTCCTAGCATTCCCTACACTTCACTCTAATTGAGTCTGTTTACTGACTTGTAACCCCATTAGACTGTACGCTCCACAGAGGTAGAATCTCGCTCTATTGCTCACCACTGTATCCCCTAGGCCCAGCTCAGCGCCTCTAACATGGCAGCTGTTCACTAAGCATGGGCTGAATGGATGAATCAGTCAGTCAGTGGGTCACGCTTAGCCTTCTTTCAAAGTAACACACTAAAATTCTATCACCAGATTCCCAAATCTCAGAATCTCATTCCCAATCTTCCAGCCGAATGGCATTAACACAATCCAACTGCATGGTCTGTCGAAAGGTACCTTCTTTAGACATTTAGAAAGTGTGTGTTGGTGGAGGTGGGGATTTCCTCTAAGTGACAAAAATAAAGTCACGTTACCTGCTCTTCTGTGTTTGAGAGAGTGAACCACTGAGAGTTATGCTTCCACTTCATCAGACTTTATATCTAAACTAGGTTGAAAACCATTTATTTGAGCCTATCCTCAGCCTTGCCAGAAAACCTACTTCCTGTTTTCCTGACAAACCATGCATGTTCTAGAGCCCTGAGAATCTCACTTTATTTCTTAGTCTCATTGCATAAGAAAAGCCATAGTCACACATGGGCTCAACAGCACCCTGATTCCCCACTTTTCTTTTACGAGCTGAACTGAAATCTGACCCAGCTGCCAAATTCATATTCTAATAGGATGACAAGAAACTATTTCCCTAACGCAACAATGAATCAGTTCGTGTCAGACAGGACAGTTCACCACAACGCCCTTCCGGGTTGGAAAGTAAACCTCTTAAGCTGGATACTTTCAGAGAAACAAATTACTCCTGGCTACAGAATGAGATGACTGTATAGTTGACCAAGACAAACACAAAAACACCCTTAGGAGATGAATTACTTGAAATTACGAGGCCTACATTCCTGGGGCCAGATAGCAAAACGATTTCGCCCCCTTAAGACATGATGCTAGAGTTAGTCAGACATTTCCAGGATTTGGGCCTTTTGGAAAAACATGTTGACCCTATTGCAGAGAACAGCTCTAAGAGGGACGTGTTGTAAGCATGTTCCTTCAGAATAAAGCTTTTGAGTAGTAGTATTACGGAAGGCTTTTGCCACAACCCCTGCCACCACCTCAGTGGCTGCAGTTGTGGAAAGAGTTTTACAGCAGGCAGTTGGGATGGGGGGGGGGGGGACTCAGGAATGAGAGTGCAAAATGACTCTCTACCCAATGGCTATAGTGACCCACGACCATGTAGTTTATTCTTTTCAATTCTCTGGGTTGTCCAATCCCGGCATGGTTATTGACTTTTTTCTGTTCTATTGGTTGCTCAGTTGTTAAAGCTCATTCCTTGCTCTCTGTACCCTTCATGTGTGATATAAGTTAAAGTGTGTCAAAGAATGCAGGCAATGCCTTATAGGGAATGAGGGTATATTAATTTAGATGATATTAGCTGCTGATGCAGACAAACTCCAAGATCTCGGTAACTTAATACAGTGGAAGTTTATTGTAAGGTATTTTTCCCCCACCGAGAAGGAAGGAAGGAAGGGGGCCAGAGCCACAAAGTGTGGAATAATAAAAGGCTTTATTGAGTACAGAGCGCTTCCTGCCCAATGAGGTTCTCTGGTCCCTGGGGGCAGGGCTCAGAGAAGTTGCAAGGAGTGACCCACGTGGGAGATATTTAAAGGGTCCTAGGGTGGTTGAGCTAATATGAGATGGTGAAATCTCACTGGCTGACGGAGGTGTCGCTCTTTTCCAAAGGGCTCCTGGGAAGTTTCTTTTGGCCTGCTTAGTTGTGGGCGGTCCTAGCCAAAGTTCCCGGGCCTGACCTTTCCCCATTATCCACCGACCTTACATTTATAAAGGCCAGTTGGTTGTGGGTGGGATTATAGGGAGACTCCATGCAATTAGAGACCTAACTCACTCTGGCATTGACATTCAGTTGCTCTATGAATAAAGCTAGAACATGGAAGGTCATGTGGGAGGTTTCTGTGGGCCAGGACCGGAAGTGGGATAAAGCACTTCCACCCACAGAACTCAGGCACTTAGCCCCCTGTAACTGCAAGGGAAGCTGGGAAAGGGGTCTGGCTGTGGCTCAGCAAGGAGAGGAAACAGGTTTGGATGCACACATACTATTGCCAGGCACTGTTCAACACTTTGATCACCAAATATCCATTTTACTTGTCCTCCACATCAACAACAAACTTTCTCCCTATCCAAGGAAGACAACTCAAAGTCCTCAAGTCCTATCTAATTGCTTCAAGTCCAGGACCTCCAGGGGACGCAGACTCTTCTCTATTGATCACATCCAGATGTGGTTTCTTGTGGTCCAATCTCCTGTGAACTAAATTTCTCTCTCTCTCTCTCTCTCTCTCTCTCTCTCTCTCTTTCTCTACACACACACACACACACACACACACACACACTCTACACAATGAGGAGCGAAGGTAGAACAACCAGATCCTTGTCTATTATTCCCTCATGGTACCATCTCTATCCGAGAATTTACTTTGCACCTTCTATAATTGTTGCTGTGAATGTAGATGCTGTTCTGGCTGCCCGGGCACCTCTGACACCACCCCCAGGAGCCCTCCCCAGGAAGGGGTCTGACGCCATGTGCCAGATACTGCTCCAGATAGCAGAGCTTTGGACGACCTGATAATAGAGCATATTACCTCATTCCTTGCTCATCCAGTTGCCATCCCACTGCCATTACCACCAAAATCTCACATGATATCTGCCTCACCACACAACTCACGGATACTCCTCTCCTTTGTCTAATGGGTGTCAATAAACTCTCAACATCGTTTTTCTTCTACCACCAGTGGCAGGAAAAAAATGTTTAAATGAGGCCCCAATGGAGTTCGTTCATGAACTATCAGCTAGCTACTTCTCAACATAGGATTTTATCAGTGACACAGAACAGAGCTTTAGTGTTAGAGTGGGTTTTTCCCCCCAATTCCTGAAGTTTTATGAGTGCCACTGGAAAACATAGCTGAACTGTCGGCCAAAACATGAGCCTTGTTGGTAGGAAAGAGCTGAATCCATAGTACACTTCTGGATGAGTGAGGTAACAGAATACCTTTTTCTGTTTGTTACTTGCAGCCAAAAGCTTTCTAACTCATGCAAATTTAAGCACACCACAGCAGCCACGATGAAATATAATATGTTGGGGGCACAGAGGCAGAAATACAAAGCTCTTTCTAGTCAGGAAATAATGTGGGGAACATAGTTAAGAGTTGGTGATTTCCTTAGTGTGGACCTAATTCCAAACGAACCGGCCCAACCTTTGCATCCAAGTGATGTTTCTTAGCTATAGACAGGATTACTTGTGACTGTACATCAAATTGTACCAATCCTCACTGCCTCCAGATTCCCAGGTTGTAGGTAATGGCCTGGGAAGAACCACAGGAAGAATTACAAAATACAGAGGGTAAACATAATGTCTGCTAGAAGTCAAGTGACTGAGGCCACATGTGTCTCGTTATGGGCCATGACATTAGACCAACTGCTCTCTGCCTGCCTCATTTCTTCCACGGGAGGCTGGAGAAACAGCAGCCAAGCGCTGCTGGCGAGGATTTCTCACCCTTTCTTAACAGGATGTGTCTTTCTTCTCTTGTATCCTTTTGTTCACAGCCAGAAGCATTTCCGGTCAGCTCATCACCCATCTACCTGAGTGATAAGGTGCAGGGGCTTCCTAAATTCTCACTTCAGAAGGTGGAATATTTATAATCAGTGTTCTTAAACTGTTCTTTTAAACGCTCTAATCCAGGCTGCTTTGTAATATTACTGACCTCTGAGTGATCTCCACAGAAAGAGCAAGGCAGAACATGTTTCTAAAGCACTATTTTGAATAATTTAGCTTCAAAAACCAACCAGGGACTTCCAGAGGGATTTTACTGAGTGGAAGACCTAAATTCACATCTACTGTTTGCTTAGCTTTTTGTATATATATATATATATGCTGGGCACTATGCTAAGCTCTTTACTTGTAATAGCTCTTGTAAACATCAAAATGACTCTCTTAGGGTGATTCTAGTGTCCCCATTTTACTGATGAAAACACTGAAATTCAAAGGATAGTATTAAATAACACCAAAACATGCAGAAGTGGACTAGTGGCGAATGAAACAGACGCTGGAGCACGGCGGTGAGTGACTGGCAAGGTCGCCGGTGCCGTTCGGGGGGGACAGGGATGAGACCGGGCCTCGGCTGAGGGGCGACCCCCTCAGCTTCAGCCCCTCCTGCTGCGGGGGAACACAGGCCCAGCGTTTCCAGATCTTCGGTCTTGCAAGAGAAAGCAGAAATCCAAGTTTTTATGTGAAACCGAAATCTTTGTGTTAAATGTTGGCAGGTATTAAACAATTTTTCAGCTCCCTGCAGCCAAACACAATACAGCTGTGAGATGGATTCGGCTTGCAAGCTGCCTGTTTGCAAACTCTGTCCTCTGTCCTGGGCAGTGGGGAACCACTGGGGGTGCCTTTTATTCTCTTAAAGAAACATGGCTCCTTCAACCAGAAGCCAGAGAGCTTTAAATTATCGTTAACGGGTCAATACTGAGACGTAGCCACTGCCCACCCAGCCTTCCTTAGAAATACAAATATCCATGACATTCCTCCCAGGAACATTGATGCGTCACTTGTGAAAACATTACCCTTGTGAATTCTGGGACCTGAGCAGACATGGGGATGCCCAAGGTAAAAAGAAGATACAAGGAAAATCAAGTGCCCAGAGAAAGACGGCCCAGGCACCCTGCCGAGTGCCACCCACCCCCACGCCTGGCCGTCTGTTTTCACCATTCAGAGCCCTGGAGCCCCATGTTCAGGGCCTCAGCCCACTATTCTTCTTTTCTGATTTCTCCCCTCTGCGGAGATAAGGACGACCCAAGGCCTCTCGGTGTGTTTTACATCAAAGGCCACTGAAGGGCCCTGACAGGCGGGATGTCAGTGCTGTAAATAAACCATTAATCACTCTGCCATTTCATGGACATACTTTTCCCAGAGGGCATGAACTTTCTCCAGGTCACTAATATAAACCACATCTTCCCTGAGCCAATGGGGGAGGCAGCATGGGGTGTCAGAGCTCAGAGAGCAGGCTCCCTCATTGACACATCATTATTTTCCTCTTAACCCCACAGGTCACTGTCCTAGTCCCAGCAGATTGTAAATGGTCAATTAAAAGGGAGATGGTTGAAATGGATTAAACAAATGAAGTCACAGCTTCAGGGGTCTGCTGCTTCCAACATGGCGGCTCCCACCACTCTACCTCTAGATCAACTACCAAGATGAGGGCCACAGCGACACAACGGGACAGTCATGATTTGGCCACTGACCCAAAGCAATACGCTTTTGGTGGATCCCCATGATCTGAGTTCCAAGAATTAGAGACCAGGGAAAAGGTATGAAATTCCTTTCCAAAACAGAGTTTTTCCTCTGTATGATAAGTTAGGACCACTTGACCTGCGGTTCTAACTTGGCCATCACTGCCTGCTGGAAGCCAAGCCTTGGATGGAGTTTTATTCATTCACTGACCTTCTCCATTGGGCAGGCACTGTGCTAGACCAGAGAAAAGAAAGGTGAGGTCCTTGCTCTCCTGGCAATTACATCCTTGTTGAGTTAGGCAGCCAATAAACACAACCAGATAAATTTAGAGAATGGTAGAGTGCTGAAGAACCTAAAACAGGAAGGGGGTGTCAACAGTGATGGAGTAGTGGCTATTTTAGTTTGAGTGGGAAGATGGGAGCTTTCATTTACTCAGCAACCAGACCTGGTACCGGCCCCAGGGGTCACCAAAGAAATGGAAGGACTGATGTGTCTGTTTGAAGGACCTTATGTTCAGCTGGACAGATAAGTATGTAAGAGTCCAAAAGAAATTTTGAATATGCCCAACCTACACACAAACCTGGAAACCTGCAGGCTGAGCTACAGGAAACAGGCAGCGATGGGGCGAGCTCGAGTCAAGTAGGACAGGCATCTCGGAGAAGATGAGTCCTAGCAGTCGGGAATAAATTGCGCCTCTGGGCTGTACTGGGGGCAAGAGCCTTCGGTCCTTCCCACGCAGCCACTGGAAACTGGAATCAGGATCTGGTCCAAGGCTGGGATCTCGAAACTGAACCGTCAGATGGGAGATAACAAGGTACCAGCCGGAGGGCAGAAAAAGAAATAATATTATGCTTCAAATAAATTCCAAACGCCTGACCCTCGCCTCCGAAGCGCTGCCTGTCTGCTGGCCTCATCTCCTACACCGGCTCCTCCTCGCTGCAGCCAAACTGGCCTCCTGCCAACACTCGGCCGGGCTCAGGCTTGTCCGTGGGGACTTCACATTGGCTGATTCCTCAGCTCAGAAAGTGCCTCTGTCACATCCTCGCATGCCTGACTCCTTCTCGTTAGTTAGGTCTTGGCTCAGCTGTCTCCCCCTCTGCGGGGCCTTTGCTGAGCCTCCTTCCCGAAGTAGCCTCCTCCGTCTTCCCAGTCCCTCCCCATCATATTTCTTCAGAGCACTTTACAATCTGACACCTTGTGTTCCTTCATTGGTTTACTTGTACGTTCTGTGCTTCCCTCTCTCCAGAAGGAAAGCTTGACCCGAGCAGGACGCCGTGTACTGTGTTCCCTGTGGCATCCCCATTGCTAAAATGCCACCTGGCACAGAACAAAAGCTTAATCGACACTTGTTGAATTTATTAGGTTCATGTCTACTCTGCGCCAAGAGCCCCATTGGGGGTTCTTTCCACAATAATATGGCATCCATTTAATCCTGCCCACAATGGTCTGTGGCCGGCATTGTCATGCTCATTGTACACAGGAGGAAAACGAGGCTCAGAAAAGCTCACTACCTTCTGCAATGCCACACAGCTAGCGCACAGCATGGGGACCCAATCTGTCTAACCTTCAAGTCTGTATCTTTTCTACTGTTCTCCCTTCTTCCTACGGGGAAGAGGAGAGTGAAATCAGGAGTATAAGGGGTTCAAATCAGGTTAAGATTCTCACGCCATAGTTAGGAGCCTGGAAAAGTCAGTCCAGTTGTCAAGTGAAGAGCAGGAACACCTGGGGTCAAGAGCAGAGCAGGTGAGGATAGCAACCCTGCTCACATACACCGGTCCAGGTAAGGAGGTCACCAACAGAAAGATGAGTGGGGAGCCTTTAAACATCCTGCCGTGTAAGAGGTGTACTTGGCTGTACACCTCTGAGTATGCCCAGACTTGGTGCCACCCTAACGCCACGTGACCCCCCAGAGCTCTGTGTGCTTCAACAGAGAGTAAGCAAAGTGTGGGAAAATGGCATGTTCCACACAGGGAGTTTGGATCACCATGGGCATTGGGCATGATGTCTTGCTCAAAGGTAGAGAATGTGAATTTAAATTGCATATGATAAATAATCTTGTAAAGCAATGCTGGCCTGGGCTGACCTTGCCCAAAATATCCAAAAAGAGAAATAGCAAATAAACTCCCCCTGTCCAAGCCCCAATCCATGGGAACAGCTTCTGAGAAAAGCTCTGAAAAATTGTCGAGTCCTGGCAGCCAACCTGGTATGTTCACTCAGCCATGTCTGCAGAGGCCACGGTCGTGGCAGCAACGCCCATGTGCCATGACCTTGCTCTCCCTGCTGCGGAATTCCACTCGGCTTCCCCCTGAACTTGCTGCCACTGGATGACACAGCCAGCACTGACCTTCAGTATTCACTCACATTACACAGAAATAAAGGTACTGACCACCCTAACCCCTTGAATAGACAAGAGCTACATGTACTGAGTGTTTATTATGTACCTGGCATTGCAAGGCAGTTTAGGTTATCCTAATACATAAGTGCATATTATCTTTATTTCTACTTTACAAATAAGGAAACTGAGGCTCAAAGAAGTGAAGAAAATTGTCCCAAGTATCAAAGAATGAAGCCAGGTTTAAAGCTCAGACCATCAGACTCCACATCTAGCACTCTCTGTACTAACCTGCGGTTCCCTGACACCAGCCGCACACCTGACACAGCTGGTACCAATTCACAACAGAATACGGAAAAGAAGGCCAACATCACAATTTCCTTAATCTACATCTCCTTTTATAAAACAAATGATTGTTTAATGATATATCAGGAGAGAAAATAACACTATGGCAAGTGTACATGTCGATTAAAGACAATACGATATCTGGTGATTTCTAAATTGTTACTATATGATAAAGAGCCTTAGAACTGAAGAAAGAACATGTTTGGTGTGAGTTCTAGCATAACTTAAGAACTGTGTGTTTATTCTGAGTTCATGTCATTCCTAATTTAACTCTTTTCTAAAATCAGAGGATTAAAGTTTATTTGAAAAATTCTTAGTTGGCAAAATTAAAAACCAATAAATAGTCTTCTCTGAACTCTTTTTTTTAACTTTTTTTTTCTTTTTCTTTTTTTTTTTTTTTTTTTACAGAGACAGAGAGAGAGTCAGAGAGAGGGATAGACAAGGACAGACAGACAGGAACAGAGAGATGAAAAGCATCAAGCATTAGTTTTTCGTTGTGCGTTGCAACACCTTAGTTGTTCATTGATTGCTTTCTCATATGTGCCTTGACCACGGGCCTTCAGCAGACCGAGTAACCCCTTGCTCGAGCCAGTGACCTTGGGCTCAAGCTGGTGAGCTTTTGCTCAAACCAGATGAGCTGGGCTCTAGCTGGCAACCTCAGGGTCTCAAACTTGGGTCTTCCGCATCCCAGTTCGATGCTCTATCCACTGCACCACCTCCTGGTCAGGTTGAACTCTTTTGTAGTTTTACTATTTGAAAACTCCAAATGTTTGAGAATCGATGCTCTTACCCTGGGGTGTCCCACTCCCACTCACAAAGTCACAGCTGGGAGGCTCCCCAGTCGATTTCAGCCCACAGAGAATTGGAAAGGACTGTGGGGGATTGTGGTTGGGTCACAAAGAATTGTAAAATTTTAACTGACAATACTTTAAGTAGGAGAATTTACATACAATTCTGGATTACTGGCTTCCCTTTCAAATTCAGAAGATCAAAGAAGGAAACCCTGCCATTTATGGAAAACATGGACTGACCGTGAGAGCAGTAGACTAGGTGAAATCAGTGGGGCAGAGAAAGATAAATACTACAGTATATGATTCACTTATGTGTGGAATCTGAAAAAAAAAATTTCAGAGAAACAGAGTAGAATGGTGGTTGTCAGAAAATAAGAGACATTGGTCAAAGAATACAAACTTTCAGGTACAAGACGGATAAGTTCTGAGGACTTCATATTCAGCAAGCTGATTGTAATTAACAATACTGTTTATATAGATGGCCAATAGACATATGAAAAGCTGCTCCTCACTAATCATCAGAGTAGTACAAATTAAAACCACAATGAGATACCACCTCACCCCAATCAGAATGTTTATCATCAATGAATTAACAAGCAGCCTGAACAGGCGGTGGCAGAGTGGATAGAGTGTTGGACTGGGACACAGAGGACCCAGGTTTGAAACCCCGAGGTTATCGGCTTGAGCGCAGGCTCACCAGCTTGAACAAGGGGTTGCTGGCTTGAGCATGGGATCATAGACATGACCCTATGGTCACTGGCTTTAGCCCAAGGTTGCTGGCTTGAGCAAGGGGTCACTCACTCTGCTATAGCCCCCTCTCAAGGCACATGTGATAAAAGCAATCAATTAACAACTAAGATGCCACAACGAAGAACTGATGCTTCTCATCTCTCTCTTTCCTGTCTGTCTGTTCCTATCTGTCCCTCTCTCTGCCTTGCTCTCTGTCCCTGTCACAAAAAAATGAATAAATAAGTAAAATAATTAATTAACAAGCAAGTGTTGATGAGGATGTAGAGAAAAGGGAACTCTCAGGCCCTGTTGGTGGGATTACAAATTGGTGCAGCCACTACAGAAAACATTTTGGAGTTTCCTCAAAAGATTAAAAATGGAGCCTGACCAGGTGGTGGCGCAGTGGATAGAGCATTGGACTGTAACGCGGAGGACCCAGGTTCAAGACCCTGAGGTTGCCAGCTTGAGCTCAGGCTCATCTGGTTTGAGCAAAATTCACCAGCTTGGACCTAAGGTTGCTGGCTCAAGCAAGGGGTTACTCGGTCTGCTGTAGCCCCCCACGGCCAAGGCACATATGAGAAAGCAATCAATGAACAACTAAGGTGTGGCAACAAAAAACTAATGATGATGCTTCTCATCTCTCTCTATTCCTATTTATCCCTCTCTCTGACTCTCTGTCACTTAAAAAAAAAAAAAAAGATTAAAAATGGAGCTGACTTATGACCCAGCAATCCACTTCTGTGTATATATTCAAAGAAGTCCAAAACACTAATTTGAAAAGATGTATGCACGTCTATGTTCATTGCAGCTTAATTTATAATAGCCAAGATATGGAAGCAACCTAAGTGCCCTAATAGATGAGTGGATAAAAAGGTGGTGGTACATATATAAAATGCAATATTACTTGGCCATAAAAAAATAATGAAATCTTACCATTTGCAACAATGTGAGTGGGCTTAAAAGGTAGTATGCTAAGTGAAATAAGTCAGACAGAGAAAGATAAATATCATATGATTTCACTAATTCGTGGAATCCAATGAAGGTAACAAAGCAGAAACGGACTCATAGAGACAGAGAACAAACTGATGGTTGCCATATGGTGGGGGTGGGGGGGGCTTGGGGCTGGGTAAAAACGGTGACGGGATTAAGTACAGAATGGTAGTTACAAAATAGTCCCAGGAATGTAAAGTACAGCATGGGGAATATAGTAAAAAATAACAGGGTGGGACAAAAATATGATTACAGTGTTTGTATGGAAAATAATACAATAATTAATAAATAATACAAGAACAAACTGTTTCACGTACTCACAACTGTAAACTTCTTTTTGCCCCACCATATATTATAACAACTATGTATTGTGCCAGATGGGTCCTAGTATTATTGGGGGAATCACTTCATCAATTATATAACTGTCCAACCACTACACTATACATCTGTAACTAATATAAAGTAATATTGTATGTCAACAGTAATTGAAAAAAATTTTAAATCATATTATATGTTTAAAAATTATATGCTATCATCATTAAACCAAACTTACACCATAATAAAAACAATATTGTAGTATATATTTGAAAGGTGCTAAGAGAACAGCTTCTATATATTCTCACCACAAAATAAAATTGTAAACATGTGAAGAGATGGATGTGTTAACAAACCTTATTTTAAGAAGCATTTCGCAACATATTTATGCATCAAGGCACATGTCATACACCTTAAACTTACATGGTTTTATGTCAATAATTTCTCAGTAAAGCTGGGAAAACAAATAAAATTCTGGAGGTCTGGTTGCCCTGGTCCAGTACGCCCTCATAGAGGGTGGAGCAGGGCAGGGCTGCTTCCTGTTGGAGAGCCGCTGTCCAGCTGACCACGCTCTCTGCCCCTTCTACCACGTGATAGCGGGGTAGATCGCTGCAGCAATGGCCCCAGTGTGTCCATGACTCTTTGTATCTGTGCCCTTTCTTTTTTTTGTATTTTTCTGAAGTTGGAAACGGGAAGGCAGTCAGACAGACTTCTGCATGTGCCCGACCAGGATCTACCCGGCATGCCCACCAGGGGGCGATGCTCTGCCCATCTGGGGTGTTGCTCTGTTGCAACCAGAGCCATTCTAGCGCCTGAGGCAGAGGCCACAGAGCCATCCTCAGCGCCCGGGGCCAATTTTGCTCCAATGGAGCCTCGGCTGCGGGACAGGAAGAGAGAGACAGAGAGGAAGGAGAGGGGGAGGGATGGAGAAGCAGATGGGCGCTTCTCCTGTGTGCCCTGGCCGGGAATCGAATCCAGGACTCCTGCACGCCAGGCCAACACTCTACCACTGAGCCAACCTGCCAGGGCTGTATCTGTGCCCTTTGTTTCTATCTTCCACACTCCCAGGACTCTGGGCTTCCCAGGGTGCCTCACTTTGGTCAAAGGGTCAGTAAACAATATCAAATATATAGAAACACAAGCAGAAGCCTGAAAGTTGCTGGCACTTGGGGGCTTGTCTTCTCTGGCTACTGAGAACCCTAAAGGCGCCACATGAACAAACCATACTAGCCTGCTGGACAGGTCTGGGGAGAACCAAAGCACTGGCACGCAACTCAGAATTACCCAGACAGTGAGGCCACTTGGGACTCTCCACCCCCAGCTGAGCGGCACTGACTGCGGTCACATGAATGGACCCAGGTGAGACCACAGAAAAACGTCCACTGAGCCCAACTCAAATTCTACTTTTAAAAAATTGTTATTTAAAGCCTCAGAATATTGAGGTGTTTTGTTTGTTATGCTAACGGATGGCACACTCGGCCTCACTCCTTCACCTTGACTCCTGGATTATGAAAGCATTTGAGATGGTGACTCCTGCCCTAACAAAACCGAAACAGCCCCACGGACACAGAGACAAACTGACAGCTGCCAGATGGGAGGGGGGGGGGAAGGGTGAAGAAAGAAAAAGGGATTAAGAAGTACAAATTGCCAGTTATAGAAATAGTCCCAGGGATGTAAAGTACAGCATAGGAAATAGTCAATAGTATTATAATAACTATGTATGATGTCAGATGGGTATTAGACTGATTGGGTGATCACTTTGTAAGGTATGTAAATGCCTAATCACTGTGATGTACATCTGAAACTAATATAATGTTGCATGTCAACTGTAATTAAAAATAAACAAAAGATATTGAAAACCCTTCCCACACATGTACATACACACACATACATAGGCACCTGATTATTAAATGAGAGCAGGAAATAAAAATTGTTCAACCTAGCCCTCTGAACTGCATCTGGCACAAAGCTGGCCTTTAATAAATATATTTTGAATGAACATATGAACTCATGGATGTTTCCCTTAGTAACTTCATGTAAGAGGCAGCCTGGAGGGGGTCACTCCCCCGAGGGCTCTGGTGCTGGCGCCGCCTCCAAGAAGCCCCCCAGGTTAGCACACAGGATCACCAAACACCCATTCCGGCCAGGCTGCCGGCTTCCCGCTGCAGACTCTGCTAAACTAGTTTTGGAAAATCAGCACATGTGAAAAAACTCAATGGGGACTGAGGTTTGACAAGACTGAAAATAACAACCTATTTGTCACTTTGTGCTTAGCTTTCCACGGGTGTTGACAGAGGTCTCAATGGCAGGGGGACTTTCCTCCGAGGGCTGAAGGAAATACACGTAGCTGTGGGTGTCAGCTGAGGAGCGGCCTGCGAGAGCTGGATCCTATCCACCCGCTGAGTGATGTGTGACCGTTACGTTTCAAGGGACCGGAGAAAGGAACACCCGGGAAGGAGACCACGCAGCTCTCCGCAAACCCTGCAGCGGACACATATCACCGTTGTTTTACTGTAAGAAACGTTCAGCAGTCGGCTGCCTCCCGCCCTTCGCCATTTTCTCGCTCACTCTTTTCTCTTTCTCAAAAAAAAAAAAAAAAAGAAAGGAAAAATAAAAAGAAAAGATAAAAAAAGATGTTTGTTAAATTAATCAAAACCTCCAATTTCATTGATCAAAGATTACGGGACCTGGAAACCATAACAATTGTGAACCAAGTGGAAAGCAACCCGGAATCACAGAATTGCAAATCCTAGATCTTAGTACATAGCCCGCTCCTTACTGACCTTGACTGAGTAATTAAACCAGTCTGTCTAAAACGCAGTTCGCTCATCTCTGAGATGAGGGAAATAATACCCGCTCTGCCCACTTCCTAGGGGTTTTGAGAAGATTAAATGAGATGACATAAGTGAAAAATGTCATTCAAATGTTCATGATTACAGAATAAAAATAACAATGATCATTAGACACAAATACAGGAAGAGAAGAAAGCTCTGCGCAAGGCCCTCGCACGCAGGCTCTGTGACCAAGCCGAGGGTAGGCGTCCACCGCGGGGCCCAGGAGCGACCCAGGGGCCAGGCGCGTTGAGCGGACAGCTGCTGGCTGTGACCGCACCTAGTCCGGACCTATCCTCTCTCCTGGGAACAGAAATCTCCCCTAGAGGGGAAATATTTGGAGCAAATATATTCCTTAGAGGTACCTTCAAAAACCATTCATGAGTCCTACGACCCAAATCTCCAAGGCCGCCTGGTTACAGTATTTTCTGAGGCCTGGTCAAATCAGTCGACCCTTTCTTGAGTCCATGAGCCACTCAGGATTCTTCCAGTACCTTCCTCCCTTTATTTTCTTTCTTTCTTTCTCTCTTTCTCTCCTTCCTTCCTTCCTTCCTTCCTTCCTTCCTTCCTTCCTTCCTTCCTTCCTTCCTTCCTTCCTTCCTTCCTTCTTCCCTTCATTTCTCTCTCTCTTTCTCTCTCTCTTTCTCCCCTTCCTTCCTTCCTTCCTTCCTTCCTCCCTCCCTCCCTCCCTCCCTCCCTCCCTCCCTCCCTCCCTCCCTCCCTCCCTTCCTTCCTTCCTTCCTTCCTTCCTTCCTTCCTTCCTTCCTTCCTTCCTTCCTTCCTCTTTAGTTAACCAGATAATCAGAGTCCACTTCTGCGGCATATAAGTAAGTGCAAATGCTCAAAGCCTCTACCTCAGATCTAGGTTCAGAGACAGGGATGCGTGTCTTACACACGTGTTGCCCTTGGCGGTGTTGACTTTCTCCTCATGCTGTCCTACCCTGCTTGGTCCTGTGAGTTTTCCGACACAGTCTGAGAAGACCATTGGGCTTCTGAACAGGAAGGTATGGGAAAGACAGGGACCAGAGTGAGTCCAGGCCTTAAAGCAAAGCTGTTACCAGAATACAAGATGGGGCTCCACAAAGACCCTCCCTCTTGTCTAGTAGTGCGGGCCAAATTATCTTCACAATGTCACAACTAATTTTATATTCCACAACCTTAAGAGTGTTAGATTCAGGGAGTACTGGGTCTGCCAAAGAGTGTAACTATTGAAGGAACAGTAAGCGCTGATATGGCTCCTGTGAGGCTGGGAACAAAGAAGGTCAGAGACCCTTATCAGAAGTTTAGGTTTGAAATTCGCCACTAAGCTAAAACCGGCCCCTGTTGCTATGCCGGCCCCTGTTGCTATGCTGCGTGTGACCTCCCTAGCCAATAGCTAAACTGCCACATCTGCTTCTGTCCTATACTTGCTCACTTAGGATATATAAGGGCCTGGCTGTAAGCTCCAGGCGCGGCTCCCATTTGCAGCTCCTTGTGGGCACGGTGTCTCCGGACATCTCGGGAGTTCGCCCCTGCACAGGTTAAACTGGCCAATAAAGTAACATCTTAACTCCTGAAAGTCTCTGATGTTTGTTCTCTTACCCGGTGGATGCTACAAAGAGAGTCTGAAAAAAAACCGCACTGAAAGAAATGAGAGAGTATGGTGTGTAGCTAAGGAACTGCTAAGCCTCATCTACTACTTAGAAGCAGTGTGACCTTGGAAAAGTCACTTAACCTCTCTATTCCACTCCCCCCCCCCTTCTGTAAAATGTAAGTGACAATAACACAGGTGCCTATCTCCTAGAGTTATTATGAGGAAAAAATAATTTGATATTTATAATGTGTTGACAATCATGCTTGGCACACAGCAAGAGCTGTATATGGGTTTGTTATAATAAATAATAATAAATAATGGTTCTCCTAAGAAAGGGTTGGGAACTGGAGGTGGCTTGGCCCAGAGAGTAACTCTTTCAAAAAATACAAGAAAACCTCTCAATAAAAATATGAACTTTGCAAAGCTAAACACTTGCCATTTGACAGTGAGAAAAGGATCAAAGGAAATCAGCAAACAGGACCCTTGAGTCACGGTCCTTCGGGGTCAGTTACAGTTACACCAATTGCCCCTTATTTATTTTGTCTCAGAAGAGGAGGCTAAGGCTCCCCCAAATATGATGAGGCACTGGTCTAGCGGCCCATGCAATGACAAATTCTCTTAAAATACAGTGGATGGCCTCACCCACTCAGGTTTGGGGACACAGTCTGTTCATCATTTTTTGTGTCATTTGGTAGTCAAGCATGCCCAGAGGGTGACATCCTTCTCACTCTTTGCCATCTCAGCCACTCACTTCTGGCCTCACTGGTTTCCCTTAGAGATGGGCACACAGGTGCAACGTGCAGAGCTGCCCCCAGCTGCCCCACTGCTGGATATCACCCCGGCTCAGGGTCACCTCCTTCCCCAAGGGACCCCGACTGCGATCATCACCCAACAGTGGAAAGTCCCTGCCAGCTCAGTTTGTTTTTTGTTGGCATATTCCAGCCCTCTGCTCACTGAAGATGGATTGTGGTACCAGAGCCAGAGAAAAGGAATAAGAAAGGGGACTATCACGGAGCTCTGAGAGGGGATCAAGTGAAACACTAAAGCTAGACTTGCCCTTGGCAATCAGCTCCAACTTAACTCTTCCTGTTTGGCTAGAAGTATTTCTGGTTCCGGCTGTCAGTAGCTACTTCTTGCTTCTCCCTCAGATGGTTTTCCTTGTCCCACTTGCTGAAAAAGGCTCAGGCAGAGAACCTGTCTCCCCACTGACTTAGATGCTGAAAAGGGGGGGGGCTGGCAGTAGGACCAACAGAGGGCTTCCATTCCCCCCGCCCCCATCCACACTGTGTCTTAAGGACAACCCCATTTCCTGACACTCGTGAGCCCCACTGGCCATGGCCTGTACCCCTGGTCAATCTTCAATCCCTCCATACTTCTCACTCAAAATGCCTTGCATTTGCTTTCTAATCCTGGACAATGCATATACCCGTCTTTGTTACTCTGAGACCATCATAGACCTTAAGCGTTCTTACTTCTGGAGGCTCCATCCCACATCGAAGCAGACATCCAAAACCGTAACCACATCTGTCACCAAATGTAAGTTCCATGTAATCACAGGTGAACTCAGTTGCAGTTGACAAGTTGACATATGATCACTTCTTACAGATAAAAGATAATTAAACATTTTTTATTGTAATTTCGCAGCTTTCTTTTTATAGTTTACAACAAGAATTTTTTTTCAAAAGTAAAACACTTTCATTATTGGCCTTTGAGACTCTCATAGACCCAAGGTTTTGTGCTGGTAGCAGATAAAATGTCCCTGTTCTTCAACCAGGGGCAGTGACTAGAAAGCCATAAAAAAAAATGGCCAGGTCATCCACATGATGATGACGGCGATGAACAAGAGGCACTGGAGCTGCATGTACCCATGTACTGTTTCTAATCTCCACAATAACTCCGTGAGGCACATGTCATCATTTTCTTCTCAGGGTTGAGGCTCAGAAAAATGGACTAATTTGATCCTAATCACACAATTTCTAGTGTATAAGATGAGACTTGAATCCTTATCTTTTTTTTTTAAGATTTTATTTATTTTAGAGAGGAGAGAGAGAGAGAAGGAGGGAGAAGCAGGAAGCATCAACTCCCATATGTGCCTTGACCAGGCAAGCCGGGGGTTTCTAACCGGTGACCTCAGCGTTCCAGGTCGACGTTTTTACCCACGGTGCCACCACAGGTCAGCCAACCGCTATCTCTTTAATTCCAGTCTTCATGCCTTCCCTTTTGGTACCCCATTATTATTATTATTATTATTATTATTATTATTATTATTATTATTATTAGCCTTCATTTATAACAACAAATGAGATGGCTAAGCCCACCTGATTGTCCAGCAGCCAACCTCTCTCCCATGGAATGGTGGATAACATTACCCCAGGGTCACTAGTTGGTGCAGAAGCATTTTTCATAGGCTTCTGTTTTTTACTTAGAGTAAGTCTTAGACCATCATAGTAGTTACCACAGGTTGACATAAGGCAGCTCTCAGCTCTCATTGGTTTAATTGTCAGGAAGCCTTGAAATTACCCTCTTCTCTTCTCTAGAGCCTGTTTTGTGGCCTCCAAATTGAAGACAGGGCTGCTCTATCTCCTACGCATGTCTTTCCAGCACTGACTGTACCATTTCTAGTTGGGGAAGGCTATGTTTTTAATCATACTGGTGCATTCTAACAGCCTCTGCCTTTCCCTGTCTGACTGGACCAGGTTATGGTCTCAGTTGTGTATAATTAGTTAACTTCACTCACTGTCCCTTGTGTTTATGGTTCCCTGCCCAATTCTAAGTGACAAATGGCTATGCAAAGCCATGGGCTTGACCCCAGATGAACTCATGTTGATTGCCTTCATCCCTGCGCATGGGTCAGCACTCAGAGATTCCCAATCGCTCTTACTCAACTGGTAATTGATTTCCATGTGACTTCATGGGCCAGTTGGCAGAATTCGGCCATCACACACATTGGCAGCCCAGGCAGAAGGTAGCCCATGGCAGCCAGCATTTTAGAGTAGGTCCACCAGAAGAATCACTTCAAATAAAGTCCTGTACTTAAGGGACCCTGCCCACCCTATGCTAGAAAGGTATGATGATTACTAATGATTGGTATCCCAAAGTTCCCAGACTTCTGAAAATAGGAATTCAATGAGCAATTTCCTAGCAACAGAATAAGTTTCCCAATTTCCTTCCCCATGTTTTGTTTGGCTTCTGTGCCAGCTGATGCCAACCAACTGTCAAGAAATGAGGTATAGTGCCTTGTATTTGTTTTCCATTTAGTGGTGTGTTTATTTGTGCATCATTAATACCTTCACTTTAAGAGTTGTTAGTGTATCAAGACAATGTTCAAGCTCAGAAAGTGTAGTGAAAAAGGAAGGGTCTAGATAAGAAGTTTGAAGGCCTAGGTCTTGGACCCAGCTCTGCTTCTCGCTAGATGTGTACCTTTGGCCTCAGTTTATTTATTTGTTAGAGAAGAAAAAGGCCTGATTAGGCAGTGGCGCAGTGGATAGAGCATCAAACTGGGATGCGGAGGACACAGGTTCAAGACCCCAAGTCGCCAGCTTGAGCGCGGGCTCATCTGGTTTGAGCAAAGCTCACTAGCTTGGACCCAAGATCGCTGGTTTGAGCAAGGGGTTACTCAGTCTGCTGAAGGCCCACAGTCAAGGCACATATGAGAAAACAATCAATGAACAACTAAGGTGTCGCAACAAAAAACTGATGATTGATGCTTCTCATCTCTCTCTGTTCCTGTCTGTCTGTCCCTATCTGTCCCTCTCTCTGACTCTCTCTCTGTCTCTGAAAAAAAAAAGAAGAAGGAAAGGAAGAAGAAGAATAAAGAAAAGAAATAAATAGGAAGAAAGAGAGGGAGGAAGGGACAGAGGGAGGGAAATAGAAAAAGCAGTTGAATTGGGTAAATGATTTCAAAATTCCCCTTCAGCTTCCTGCTTTATGTATTTTAAGACTATATTATTAGGTGAATTAACATTTAGAATTCTTATAATTTTTTTTGATGAACTGAGTCTTTCATAATTATGAAGTGACATTTTTTTTCACTAATAATATTTTTGGTTCTGAAGTCTACTATTAATATGACTATCCCAGCTTTCTTTTGATTAGTGTTAACATGGTATATACATTTTTCCATCTTTTTTACTTTTCATTTATTTGTGCTTCATATTTAAATTGCATTTAGTTGAGTCTTATTTCCCTCTGCCTCTAATTAGAATATTTAAACCATTTACACTTAATGTGATTATTGATATGGTTGGATTTAAATCTATCATTCTATCTATTCTTTGGTTCATTTTTGCTCCTATTTTTTTACCTCTCTTGAATTGATTCCATTTTATCTTTTTATCTATAACAATTAGTTGTTATTGTAATTGTTGCACTACAAGTTTTAGTATATATATTTAATATATCACATTCCACCTTCAAGTGGTATTGTTCCATTTTACATATAGTATAAAAACCTTGTGATACTATACTTCCATTTCTCCTCTCCCTAACTTTATACTGTGTTGTCCTCTCCCAAACTTTATACTTATATTATAACCCTCACATTGCATTATATTTTTAAAATAATTCATAGTCTTTTAAAGAGATTTAAATAGGAAAAAAGGTTTCTGTATATTTACCTATATAGTTATCATTTCCAGTGTTCTTCATTCCTTTGTGTATATCCTTTTTCAATCTGGTACCATTTTCTTCTTGCCTGGGGACCTTTTTAAACATTTCTTGTAGTACCAGTTCTGCTGATAATAGTGTGAGTGTGTGTGTGTGTGTGTGTGTGTGTGTGTGTGAGAGAGAGAGAGAGAGAGAGAGAGAGAGAGAGAGAGAGGGAGAGAAACAGAGAAGTATCAACTTGTTGTTCCACCCAGTTGTACCATTGATTGCTTCTAATATGTGCCCTAACTGAGACTCAAACTATAATAGTAACCTCAGGGATTGAGTTGGTGACCGTGGTATTGAGCCTGTGACCCCAGGCTTGAGCTAGCAACCTCAGTGCTTTGGGGCAGTGCTCTATCCAATGGACTACAAACCAGGGCTGATGATGAATTCTTTCAGCTTCTGTAATATTTAGAAAGTCTGTATTCCAACTTTGTCTTTAAAAAATATTTTCTGGGTATAGAATTCTGGGTTGGCAGGGGATTTTTACTTTCAGTAATTTAAAGATATTGCTCTATTATTTTCTTAAAGGCATTGTTTCTAACAAGACATCTGCTGTCATTTTTACCTTTACTCCTCAGTTCATAATGTTTCTTTTCCTCTGACCATTCTTAACATTTTTTCTTTAACATTAGTTTTTAATAATTTGATTATGATGTCACCTAATATAGTTTTCTTCATGTTTTTTGTGCTTGGGGTTAATTGAGCTTCTTGGATCTCTGAATTGATAGTTTTCATCAAATTTGCAAAAATTTCAGCCATTACTTATTCACATATCTTTTATCTTCCCATTCTTTCAGGGAGGATTTTAATTGTACTTACATTAGACTCTTTGTTATATCCCAACAGATCATTGTTGCTTAGTTTATTTTTAAAATTATTTTATTTTTTGGTGTTTCATTATGGATAGTTTCTACTGCTTTGTCTTCAAGTTCACAGCTATTTCCTTCTGCAACATCTAATTTATTGTTAATCCAGTATATTTTCATCATACATTGAAGTTTTCATCTCTATTCTTTTTGGGTCTTCCTTTACTATCCAAATCTCTACTTGACTCTTGAACATATGTTCAAAGTTATAATTACTATTTTAATATTCATATATGTTCATTCTAACATCTGTATCAGAATGGTAAATAGGTAGATTAGAATGTGCTCAACATCATTATTTATTAGGGAAAAATAAATTAAAACTGTGATAAGATGCCATCACATACCTATTCAAATAGCTAACATTTTTTAAAAAAAGAAACCATATCAAGTGTTGGTGAGCATGTAAAAGAACGAAGTTCTCATGCACTGCTGGGGAGAATGTAAAACAGTACAACTACTTTGTAAAACAGTTTGGCAATTTCTTAAAAAGCTAACCGTAGCCTGACCAGGTTGTGGTGCAGTAGAAAGAGCATCAGACTAGGATGCAGAGGACCCAGGTTCAAAACTCTCAGGCTTGAACACAGGCTCATTAGATTGAGCGTGAGGTCATAGAAATGACTCCATGGTCACTGGCTTGATCCCAAATGTTGCTGGCTTGAAGCCTAAGGTTGCTGGTTTGAACTCAGGGGTCACTAGCTCTGCTGTAGCCCCCCAGTCAAGGCACATATGAGAAAGCAATCAATGAACAACTAAGGTGCTGCAACAAAGAATGGATGCTTCTCATCTCTCTCCCTTCCTGTCTGTCTGTCCCTATCTATCCCTCTCTCTTTCTCTCTGTTTCTTTCACAAAAAAAAGTAAACAGTTAACCATATATCTACCATATGATCTAGCCATTCCACTTGTAAATAATTAACCTAGAGAAATGATTGAGGGCATATATATCACTATACATGGATGTTCATAGCACTTTTATTTGTAGTAACCCCAAAATGGGAATCTCTGAAATGTTTATCAACAACTAAATAAACAACTTATATTTAGCCATGCAAACAAATACTACTCAACTAAAAGGAATAAACTGTGAATACACTACAACTTGAATGGATATCAAAATAATTACGCTCAGTGAAAGAAACCAGTCAAAATATGATTTCATTTATATTGTATTCAATAATATAAAAACTCTCTTTTGTTAAAAACAAAACAAAGCAAAATATATCTATGTTTCTGTGAGGACCTGGTAGTATGGGGAACCTGCAGGAGGAGAGAGAGATAGGAGGGAGAGACTGAAAAGGAGCACAGGGAAACTTTAGGGGGTGATGGATATATTTGCTATCTTGATTGTAATGATGATTTTATAGGTACATACACATGTGATAACTTACCAAGTTGTATGCATTAAATATGCACTATATTCCAGTCATACTTTAATAAAACTATTTTATTTTTTCATGTTTATTTTTATTGATTTGAGAGAGAGAGAGAGAGAGAGAGAGAGAGAGAGAGAGGAACATCTATCTGTTTCTAAAAGTGCCCTGATGGGATCAAACCAGCAACCTCTGTGCTTCAGGATAATGCTCCAACCAACCAAGCTATCCAGCCAGGGCTTAATAGAACTACTTTTTAAAAAAAATAATATGAGTGTTTACTTAAAATAGACTGTACCTGGCCAAATTTGGGACAATTCGTGCATGAAGAGAAATAATGGCAATGGATAAGGGAAAAAAAATCCATGAGTCTACAGTGACACCAAAAAGGAAGAAGAAAGGGAGAAGGAAGTGAATGTGACAGGTGCGCTTCCTTACAAACACATGCTGGCCAACCAATGTAGCAGGAATGATGAAATCAGAAAAACGCTATTTATCAACTCTCAGTTTAATAATGGATTCAGATAAGGAAGAACTGTGGATGCCAAAATGTTAAGTGAAAGCAGCTTTATAAATATTAGATCAAAATAAAATCAGATTATACCCTACAACACGTACTGTTTTTAACAGCAAAGAAAGTATATATTGCTTCAGGAAGGGCTCTATCAAAATGGTTTAAAAATGTCTTTTGACAGGTGATTGCATAAAGAAGCGAAACAAATAAACTCATAGATGCAGATAAGAGAAAGGCAGGCGCCAGAGGGGTGGGACAAAGGGGAGTGAAGAAGGGAAAGGGGGTCCAGTTTACGGTGACAGGAGGCTGGGCTTCAGGTGGTGAGCACACAGCAGAGTACACAGATGTCAAGTTATAGAGTTGTACACCTGACATTTATATGTTATTAGCCAATGTTATCCCAATAAATTTAATATGTTTAAAATGGTTTAAATGATGAAAAAGGGAAGGGCAAGCTGTGAAGCTTCGGCACAGTGAGATCACCTATGTACGTACCTGGAAAAGCCATTATGTGGAACAGAATCTCCGACCCTACCGAGTTAAGTAACAATTGTCGTGCCCAGAGCCCTGAACATCCAGATAAAGGTTGGGGCAGTGGGGGGAGGGGGGCGTCAGGGGAGGAGGTGCAGATGCTGACAGCTGGAAGTAACCTGGAGTCCACTAAATGAGGAAGGTCCCAGAGACCTGTGCAGGGCAATGATGGCTTTGCTTTAGGTCTTCCTCAATTTACCGCAGTTTGTAATTATAGATTTATCAGTATGATTACTTAACTTATGGCTGAATCCCCCCACCAGACTGTAAGTACCAAGAGAGAAAGGACCTGCTTGGTTTTTGCTTGTTTGTTTGCTCTCCACAATTTAATAGGGTGGCTGGTGTAGAGTGGGAGGGTAGGAACTGCTTCTGAAACAAATGAGTGAGGAAATAAATGAAGACAGCAGACTTGTAGTTCATGCTTTTTTTGAATGGAACTGCCCTGTGTTAAACCTAACTATTAGCTGCACTTGTAAGTGCCATGAGGGCAGTGACCTGGCCTGTTCGTGTCACAGATTTAACCACAAGCTGTGCCCGTTACATTGTATGCATCCAGTGAATATTTACTAAACTAATAAATTAGAATGGCTATCTCCTACACGCTGTCAACCTTGTGTGGGCAAAGACAATCTCTGTAAACCCTCCGGGGACAAGCGCAGGGTTCTGCACACAGTAGAGGCTCAATAAATAGGTGAGAAGGAACAAAAGGACGACTGATGAGCTCATGAAGCCCACACACACTCCTCATTAAACTGCAGGGAGACTGCAAGTGTTCCAGGGAGAAGCGGCCGGGAGACGCAGCCCTGGAGAGGACCCCTGTGAGACGGCTGTTCCAGGGAGACGCAGCCCTGGAGAGGACCCCTGTGAGACGGCTGTTCCAGGGAGAGGCGGCGGGAGACGCAGCCCTGGAGAGGACCCCTGTGAGACGGCTGTTCCAGGGAGACGCAGCCCTGGAGAGGACCCCTGTGAGACGGCTGTTCCAGGGAGACGCAGCCCTGGAGAGGACCCCTGTGAGACGGCTCCGGCAGAGGCACAGACGGGCCAGGTCAGTGGGGGGCCAGCCTGAGAAGCCCCACCGGCTGTAGTCTCTTCCTCTCTGCAGCCGCTACAGCTGGACACACTCTGACTTTGCCAGGAAAGTGCCACCCACTAGCTCTCACTTCCCCTCCAGAGAGTGTCCACAGCCAGGGTTTCCTGTTCGGTGGCCAGCCTGGCTGAGCCCTTGGCCAAAAGTCTCCCCGTGGAGGAGGGCTCTATGGAGTCTAGTAAGCAGTGGGGTCACCAGCACTTAATCTGTGAGAATAAATGGCCCAGAAGAAGAAAGACCATCACCCGGAGAGAGACATCAGTGCTCCAGGATTATTCTTTGACCTCTGGTTCTGAAAGTGGAGGTTTCATTAAAGCACCAAATAAATTCAAAGAAAAAAATAATAATAAAACAAATAAACTAAAGCAGAGGAATCCAGACTAAACTTTCTGCTACTAAGCTCATCAGTTGCGGGAGTATCCCACTCTGAAACCAGGCCCTGCCTGAGAGCCGCAGACCGCGGTGCTGGTGTGCTCTGAGGCTTGTTCTCTGAGGCTTGTTCTGGATGCAGCGCCCTGCCGCGCTGCCGCAAATCTCATGACAGCACATGTTGCTGGCGTGCAAGCTTTTCTACAGTCGGGCTACGGACAAGTTACACTTTCAACAACTAAATTCCTCTATGGTGAAAGCATTATTTACCTAGAGTTTATAGTACTGGATTTGAACTGTTCCAAGCTCTTAAGTTCAGAGCTCCAACGAAAAGGGAAAACAGCCTGCGGTTATCCTCCGCCCTGACCTGGAACGCTCGCTGTGGGGGAGCCCTGGCCAGCGAAGAAAAACTCCAGTTTAATTCGGGCTGATCAGAGTCGATTGCTAAGGCCTCCAAGGAGGGCAGCAGTTGCTATTCCATCAGGGCACTGAAAAGGAAGAACAAAATGTTGCAGCATCTTGTCACCCGGACTGTAGCTCTTGAACCAGCAGCATCAGCATTACCCGAGAATTTTTAGAAATAAAGATTCTTTGTGACCTTGGATTAGGCGATGATTTCTTAGCTATACCACCACAAAAAAAACAAGCTACAAAAGAAAAAAATAGAATAAGGGAACATTATTAAGTCTGTATGGTGTCAGGTGGGTATCAGACTTATTGGGGAGACCACTTCATAAGTTATATAAATACCTAATCACTGTGTTGTACAGCTGACACTAATATTGTACGTTGACTATAGCTGAAAAAGAAATTTTAGAAAAAGAATGCAGAAATACAGTCTCAAATATTAGAGAAAATATTTGTAAATCATATATCTGATAGGGATCCAGTATCCAAAATATATAAAAAACACTTACAACTCAACAATAAAAAGACAACCTATTTTCAAAATGTGCAAAGGATTTAAATAGACATTTCTCCAAAGAAGATACATATAAATGGCCAAGTAAGCACATAAAAAGATACTCAACATCATTAATCATTGGGAAAATGCAAACTGAAATCACAAAATGAAATACTATTTCACACCCACTAGGATGGCTATAATTTAAAAAAATCAATCGCAGGTTGTGAAGGATGTGAAGAAGCTAGAACCCGCCCACACTGCTGGTGGGAATGTAAAACGGTGCAGCCGCTTTCAGAGTCGGCTTAGGAGTTCCTCTAAAAAAGGTAAACATAGTTACCACGTGACCCAGCAATTTCACTCCTAGGTATATTCCACCAGAATTGAGAACACATGTCCTCACAAAAACTTGTAAACAAAGATACATATCAGCATTATTCATAATAGCCAAAAAGTAAAAACAAGCCATTTGTTTATCATTTGATGGATAAACAAACTGTGATCTATCCATGCAATGTAATCAGGCATCAAAGGCAAAAAGTACTGACACACGCCACAGTATGCATGAGCCTGCAACACTATGCTCAGCGAAGGAGCCTGACACAAAAGGCAGCCTACTGGACTATTCAACTTAGAAAATGTGTGGAACAATCAAGTCCATAGCAGTTTAGGGTTTGTTAGAGACTTGAGGGAGGGGCCTTGGGGAGTGCCTGCCAGTGGATACAAGATTTCTTTGTGGGGTGATTAGGCCTTTCGGGAATTAAAAGACAGTGGCAGTTGTACACTTTGTGAATATACTAAATATCAGTTTCTGTAGGATGATGTGGCAGCATGTGCACATGCACAGATGATGATGTAACACTGTGTATACAGGGGAGCAGCCCACGGCCATGCCAGTCAAGATGTGGACGGTACAGAGGAAAGTTCAGTGTGTTCTGTGGCTCACTAAATTTGAATCCATGACCAAAGTGCAATGTGAATATTGGTGCGTTTATAACGAAGCGCCACCACAAAGGAATAACATTACTCGGTGGGATAAGCAGTTGAAGGAAACCGGCAGTTTGGTGGAGAAACCCCGTTCTGGTAGGCCATCAGTCAGTGATGAGTCCGTACAGGCTTTACGGGATAGCTACCTAAGGAGCCCTAAAAAATCTGTGCGTGAGACCACATCGAACTGCACTGAATAGGTATGAAACTGGGAGAGTTTTCCTTTTATTTGGTGCAGATTTCACATTTCTATCGTCTTTTGTTGCTTTTCTGTGACCGGTCAAAAGTGCACCATGACTTTACGGACACACTGTATATGTATAGGATATTGTTATACAGGCAAATATTCTGTCATATTTATTATATTGTATGTCATTATACATTGTGTTATTATGTAATAGTAGTGTAATATAGATAACATATAAAATATACTACCATTATATATACTAACATACTAATAGTATACTATATACTAATATTTAATAGTATAATATATATTATGTAATTACATATTCTGCTATGAAAGTTTGACAATGTACCGGCACCGAGCTGGTGTTTTACATTATTTTATGAAATTATCTCAATGATTCTGAGAGATAGAAATTCATTCAGCCTGTCACCTGACTAGTGGTGGTGCAGTAGATAGAGCATTAACCTGGGACACTGGGGCCCCAGGTTTGAGTCCCCAAAGTCACCAGCTTGAGCATAGGGTCTCTGGCTTGAGTGAAAAACCAACATGATCCCAAGGTCACTAGTTTGAGCCAAAGGTCACTGGCTTTAATCCGAAGGTCACTGACTTGAGCAAGGGGTCACTGATTCAGCTTGAGCCCCCTGGTCAAGGCACATATGAGAAGTAATCAATGAACAACTAAAGTGCTGCAACAAAGAATTGATATTTCTCATCTCTCTCCCTTCCTGTTTCTGTCTGTCTCTCTCTCTCACTCACTTAAAAAAAATTACTTCTTTAAACATCAGCCAACTATGTACCTGACCCAGATTGAAGTTGAAGTCTAGGTGTCTTGGTCAGTTCAGGCTGCTATAACTGACCAAGTGGCTTAAAAATAACAGAAAATTGCCTGACCAGGTGGTGGTGCAGTGGGTAGAGAATTGGACTGGAACACGGAGGACCCAGGTTCGAAACCTCGAGGTCGCTGGCTTGAGTGCAGGCTCATCTGGCTTGAGTGGGGGCTCACCAGCTTGAGTGTGGGGTCGCTGGCTTGAGCATGGGATCATAGACACGACCCCATGGTTGCTGGCTTGAGCCCAGGGTCGCTGGCTTGAGCAAGGGGTCGCTTGCTCTGCTGGAGCCCCCTCTTCCCCCAGTCAAGGCACACATGAGAAAGCAATCAGTGAACAACTAAGTAGACTAAGGAGTCACAACAAAGAGTTGATGCTTCTCATCTCTCCCCTTTCCTGCTTGTCTGTCCTTATCTCTCTCTCTCTCTCTCTCTCTCTCTCTCTCTCTCTGTCACACACACAAAAAAAAATTTAAGAATAAATAAATAAATAACAGAAAACTATTTCTCACAGTTCTATAGTCTGGGAAGCTAAGATTGAGGCACAGGCAGGTGTGGTGTCTAGCAAGGGCCCACTTTGTGCTTCATAGATGTAAGTGGCTTCTCGCTGTGTCCTCACATAGTGGAAGGGGTGAGGGAGCTCTCTGGAACCTCTTCTATAAGGGCACCAATTCTATTCATGAGGGCTCCACCCTCATGACCTAATACACTCCTAAAGGCCCACTTCCTAATACTATCACACTGGGGGTTGGGTTTCAACATATGAACATTCAGTCCATAGCACCAGAGAAGTTAAGTGACCTGCCCATGGTCACAGAGCTAATGAGCAGGGAAGCCCGGTCTGACTCCAGAATCGGTAGGAGAAACGCAAAAACAAGTGGCCAATTGCATGCGGGTATGTGTGGGCAGGAGGTCTGGGGATGTCCTCAAGGGCATTTGGGGTGGCTCTTTGGACCAAGACATCTGGTCACCTAAGAGGGGGACATGTGTGCAGCACTGGGGGAGAGAAAGCAGAGGGTCTTGGACTTCCCAGGCCCTTAACCCCTCCAGGAACACTGAGGCAAGCCTGAGGCTTCTCCCTGAGCCCTGGCAATGCACGAGCTCCAGAAAGGCTCCCCTCACGAACAAGACAGCTGCAGCCGCCATGGCCGGTGCCTGCTGCAGCGGATGGGCCACACAGAGCTGGTCACACAGGCTTCTCATCCTCAGCCTCCAAAGCAGAGAGCCACAAATCCTCACACAAGCACTGACACCCCGCTGGTCAGTCTCTCTCCTTTCTTAGGGATTTTATACTTTAAAGCTGCTGAATGCAGAAAGAAAGAGACATTTAAACAGGACCAAGATGACTGCAAATAAGTTGCTCCAACTCCCTGTTGCCTCATGTGCCGAGAAAGCCCCACCCTCCGCTCCAAATGACCCCAACTTGTCAGAAGTCCTCTATGCTCACTTCCAAAAGCCTGAAAAACAAAGGCCCTCAGCGCTCTAACTCTTGCCATTATTCAAACACAAACGATGTTTAAATAAGCAGTGGTATTGTGTATTCGGATTTCAAAGTGGGCTTCACCCCATCCAGATGGTCCTGCTCACATGGCTCTTTGCTCAGAAAAACACCGCGAGTACCCAGCCTCTGAGGCACTTGTCTGTAATTCATGACTCTCTGTTCTCTTCCAAAAAATAAAAGGGCTGTTTTTGATGTAAAACGCTAGTTTATTTCAGAGTTGTGGCTTTTTTCCTCGCTAAACTCTCTCCTCACTGACCCTACCCAGTCAGGAGTCTTTTTCCTAATGGCATTGCTGGGACCATTTGCTCTCCATTAAGATGTTAACCTGTCTCAGAGGAGAGGGAAGCGAGAGAGGTAACCGAGTAAATAGAAATTGGAGGAAGGAAAAACTGTGAAGACATCCGTGTGGGTGGGTGTGTATGTGTGCGCGTGTGTGTGGCATGTGTGTTGGGGGGGGGGTAGGCAGAGAGGCGATGGGGAGATTTTTTTTGTTTGTTTTGATTACATCAACATTGAACTTTTATAAAAATACAATTTTTCAAGTAAACACTAATCAACTCACCCCCTTAAGGTAGCAACTCTTTTGATGTCCTTGCGTCCTATTCACTTTGTTACACATTTTCCCTAGATATGCTCGATCTGGTCCTGTCCCAGCACACAGGCAGGCCCGGTTAGCTCTGGGGGAGGGGAAGGCAGGGGAGCATTCTGGGAGAAATCTCACGGGTCAAAGTACCTCGGCTCGTGGCCCAGCTCTGTCACTGACTGGGAAAAGTCACGCACTCTGTGAACCTCGGCTTTCTCTTCTCTCAGGGGCGCATAAGACACCTAAGTTTTAGGGGGAATTGGGATAACAAGTAAAACATGTAGCTGTTTGATTATACATCACTTTCCTTCGTGTTTAAATGAGATAAGGAGACAACCTTCCTTTTCTTGTTCTGCTCGCCTCGTTGTTAAATGTACGTGCACAGCTTCCCATCAAAGTGCATGCATTCGAGTAGCATTCTCACATCACAGATCAAAAGGCTATAATACATTTTCTTTCTAAAAGTAACAGAAACGAACATTTGTTGCTCTGACGAGGAGCAGTTGCATATCAGAATAGTGGCAGTGATAATGACTGACATTTCTTATGAATTGGGCTACGCACTTGTCACACCTTAGAGCGGAATTTCTCACCCTCAGCACTAGCGATGCTCTGGGCCAGGTCATCCCTTGTCAGGGGACATGCCACTGCACCCCTGGCCTCCCGCCCCTAGATGCCTGTGGCTTCCCCTCCACCCCACCCCCCACACACACTTGTGTTGTGACCCCAAAAATGTCTCCAGATATTGCCAAATATCTGCCGGCGGGGGGCAAAATCATCCCACTAAGAATCACTAAATATTCACAATAAAGGGGTGAGGTTGGAATGATGTTATTCCCTTTTTATAAGTCAGGAGGCTGAGGGTCGGAGCAGTTGTGACTTAATGGAGACAAGAACCAGACCCACCTGGAACCACTCTGCCTACAGAGCCAGAGATGATTGCTTGGACCATCTCCTGTGTGTTTTGCTTTGTTTTGCTTTTCTGTAGAGCCCCAAGGAGGGGAGGGAGGGATAAGGGGCCAGGAAAGAGATGCATTCAGGAAAAGAGGCCACTGCTTCCCAGGCCACTGCCTTCCCACGTCTGCTATGGAGGCGGACTCTCCGAGCACAGCACGGGGCAGCAGTGAGGCAGGGGGCGGTGTCCTGGGGGCCACGGAAAGGCAGTGCATCAGGGAGAAAGGTACCCCTGGGCCAACTGCTGTTCATTATCAGCTTAGGGAAGCTTAGCTTGAAGAAATGGCCAGCGAAGAGACCCTGCATGACCCTGAAAAGAGTTAGTCCAGAGCTTCCAACCACGTGCATTAATATGGTATGACAGCCATGCATATGCAATTTTTTTTTAGATTAAAACTTGCACGTGGCCCTGGCCGGTTGGCTCAGCGGTAGAGCGTCGGCCTGGCATGCAGGAGTCCCAGGTTCGATTCCCGGCCAGGGCACACAGGAGAGGCGCCCATCTGCTTCTCCACCCCTCCCCCTCTCCTTCCTCTCTGTCTCTCTCTTCCCCTCCCGCAGCCAAGGCTCCATTGGAGCAAAGATGGCCCGGGCGCTGGGGATGGCTCTGTGGCCTCTGCCTCAGGCGCTAGAATGGCTCTGGACGCAACAGAGCGACGCCCCCAGAGGGGCAGAGCATCGCCCCCTGGTGGGCGTGCCAGGTGGATCCCGGTCGGGCGCATGCGGGAGTCTGTCTGACTGCCTCCCCGTTTCCAGCTTCGGAAAAATGAAAAAAAAAAAAACTTGCACGTGAAGGCCGTGTTTACCATCACGAAAAGCATTTTCAACTCCAGTTATGGCATAAACTAGAGTAGCACCTTCTGACAAATGTTCCGCCAAGATGGTAATAGGTTCTGGAGCTCCTCCTTTGAGGCGAAGTTTGAGGACCTTGGAACAGTGACGTGTTGGGAGAACAGACAGCTGCCCGAGGGGAGAGGCTCGGTGAGCCGGCCTCAGCTTCCCACGTGAACAGGGGCACAGCCACCACTCTCAAGTTTCCAGAACCAGAAACCAGGATGTGAAGGCCCAACGGAAACCAACGTCCATAAGAGAGACACCACTAAAATGGATTCAAAATCAGGGCTGCCCTGGAAAATTCCAACTGAGACAACTGAGGCCCACTTTCCTAAAGCGAGAGGGAGGAACAGTTCACTCTGGCCAATTATAAAACGGGAGATAATGATAAAACGCTCATTTTCACCTTATTAAATTGTGAGGTAACTTTCTGACTGTGTGATGAAACTTGGAGCTGCAGCAATTTTATGAGTTTTGTGCTACGAAATGTTCCTTGTAATAAAATGGCATAACATGGGTTCAGGAGAGAAGGTCAGAGGAATGCTGCTGACCTTGGTCCGCTGCAGATCACTGCCCGAAACAAGGTCATCCGCAGTCATTTGTTTCCATTCCAGTTAGCACCTTCAAGGGACCTCAATGGCTTCCTGAGAGCAGTATTTCACGGCCTTTAGCGGAAAGGGGACGATTTGCACCAAAACTCTGACTCTGAACATTCCTGGTTCCACTAAAGACTGGGAAAAAAATAAATAAAAAACAGTCTTTCTGGGGAAAGAAAGGCAACATTAAAAATGAATTTTCCTCTATTGCTATTACTTCACCAACTCTGCTTCCATTTGGAATAGCCCACGGTAGAGCCTGTTCCCTGCGATTTCCTGCGCATGCTCCGTTTTCTCCATTGTCACCCCCACTCCCACCGAAGAACAACGCTATTCTTCCCTCCCCGTTCTGTTTCCACATTTTCAGAGTGGAGTGTAGTTTACGAGGTGCTTTGGCAAGCGAGGTTTCCCACAAGTCAGGAGACCTAGGCCACTTCCTTTGACTGAGGCTGACAGCACACTCAAAACGAAAGGAAAAAAAGTTACAAAAATTACAGAATCAGTTAAAACATTTTCACTGTGCAAATTATTACTTTTAACACACATAAATGCGATGTATCTCGCTGGAGATACAACTGCAGTATGTGAACGTATTTGTAGGTGTGCAGTCCTTAAAAATCTAAATTTGAGACAATTGGTGAATGTGGGGCAAAAGGGCTTCCTTGGCCCCACACTGCACCCCGTCCTCCACCCTGCCCAGCCCCACGCTGCACCCCATCCTCCACCCTGCCCAGCCCCACACTGCACCCCGTCCTCCACCCTGCCCAGCCCCACACTGCACCCCATCCTCCACCCTGCCCAGCCCCACACTGCACCCCGTCCTCCACCCTGCCCAGCCCCACACTGCACCCCGTCCTCCACCCTGCCCAGCCCCACACTGCACCCCGTCCTCCACCCTGCCCAGCCCCACACTGCACCCCGTCCTCCACCCTGCCCAGCCCCACACTGCACCCCGTCCTCCACCCTGCCCAGCCCCACGCTGCACCCCATCCTCCACCCTGCCCAGCCCCACGCTGCACCCCATCCTCCACCCTGCCCAGCCCCACGCTGCACCCCATCCTCCACCCTGCCCAGCCCCGTGCTGCACCCCATCCTCCACCCTGCCCAGCCCCGTGCTGCACCCCATCCTCCACCCTGCCCAGCCCCACACTGCACCCCATCCTCCACCCTGCCCAGCCCCACGCTGCACCCCATCCTCCACCCTGCCCAGCCCCGTGCTGCACCCCATCCTCCACCCTGCCCAGCCCCGTGCTGCACCCCATCCTCCACCCTGCCCAGCCCCACGCTGCACCCCATCCTCCACCCTGCCCAGCCCCGTGCTGCACCCCATCCTCCACCCTGCCCAGCCCCGTGCTGCACCCCATCCTCCACCCTGCCCAGCCCCGTGCTGCACCCCATCCTCCACCCTGCCCAGCCCCACGCTGCACCCCATCCTCCACCCTGCCCAGCCCCACACTGCACCCCGTCCTCCACCCTGCCCAGCCCCGTGCTGCACCCCATCCTCCACCCTGCCCAGCCCCGTGCTGCACCCCATCCTCCACCCTGCCCAGCCCCACGCTGCACCCCATCCTCCACCCTGCCCAGCCCCACGCTGCACCCCATCCTCCACCCTGCCCAGCCCCACGCTGCACCCCATCCTCCACCCTGCCCAGCCCCGTGCTGCACCCCATCCTCCACCCTGCCCAGCCCCGTGCTGCACCCCATCCTCCACCCTGCCCAGCCCCGTGCTGCACCCCATCCTCCACCCTGCCCAGCCCCGTGCTGCACCCCGTCCTCCACCCTGCCCAGCCCCACGCTGCACCCCATCCTCCACCCTGCCCAGCCCCACGCTGCACCCCGTCCTCCACCCTGCCCAGCCCCACGCTGCACCCCATCCTCCACCCTGCCCAGCCCCACGCTGCACCCCGTCCTCCACCCTGCCCAGCCCCACACTGCACCCCGTCCTCCACCCTGCCCAGCCCCACGCTGCACCCCGTCCTCCACCCTGCCCAGCCCCACGCTGCACCCCGTCCTCCACCCTGCCCAGCCCCACGCTGCACCCCATCCTCCACCCTGCCCAGCCCCACGCTGCACCCCGTCCTCCACCCTGCCCAGCCCCACGCTGCACCCCGTCCTCCACCCGCCCAGCCCCACGCTGCACCCCGTCCTCCACCCGCCCAGCCCCACGCTGCACCCCGTCCTCCACCCTGCCCAGCCCCACGCTGCACCCCGTCCTCCACCCTGCCCAGCCCCACACTGCACCCCGTCCTCCACCCTGCCCAGCCCCACGCTGCACCCCGTCCTCCACCCTGCCCAGCCCCACGCTGCACCCCATCCTCCACCCTGCCCAGCCCCACGCTGCACCCCGTCCTCCACCCTGCCCAGCCCCACGCTGCACCCCATCCTCCACCCTGCCCAGCCCCGTGCTGCACCCCATCCTCCACCCTGCCCAGCCCCGTGCTGCACCCCATCCTCCACCCTGCCCAGCCCCACACTGCACCCCATCCTCCACCCTGCCCAGCCCCACGCTGCACCCCATCCTCCACCCTGCCCAGCCCCGTGCTGCACCCCATCCTCCACCCTGCCCAGCCCCGTGCTGCACCCCATCCTCCACCCTGCCCAGCCCCACACTGCACCCCATCCTCCACCCTGCCCAGCCCCACGCTGCACCCCATCCTCCACCCTGCCCAGCCCCGTGCTGCACCCCATCCTCCACCCTGCCCAGCCCCGTGCTGCACCCCATCCTCCACCCTGCCCAGCCCCACACTGCACCCCATCCTCCACCCTGCCCAGCCCCACGCTGCACCCCATCCTCCACCCTGCCCAGCCCCGTGCTGCACCCCATCCTCCACCCTGCCCAGCCCCGTGCTGCACCCCATCCTCCACCCTGCCCAGCCCCACACTGCACCCCATCCTCCACCCTGCCCAGCCCCACGCTGCACCCCATCCTCCACCCTGCCCAGCCCCGTGCTGCACCCCATCCTCCACCCTGCCCAGCCCGGCTCACGTCTGTAGGATGGTTGCTCTTCACAATAATCCAGTATGCAGACGAAGAAAGTGTATTCTTATTTTCCCACTTGATAAAGGAGGGCACTTAAGCCTGCAAGACTGTGAGAATTTCCTACGCTTCCAAAGCTGAGTGGCTGAGCAAGGAATCGAGCCTAGGTCTTAGCTTTCAAATTCAGAATGTTTTCCACTATGGGGCCTTACGTCCTCTTCTAAAACAATTTCCCCAAATAATGAGAATAACTATGGTTCTCATCTTTAAAAAAGTGCAACACCTCATAGTCTACCATTAAAGAATAAACATGTTCTAAACAACATGGTACTAATGGAAATTCATATAGGGGTAGAGAAGGAACTTAGTCTCAACCCAAGGGCTATAGCTTCCCAGGGTCAGCAGACCTTTCCATTCTGTACTCATGAACTCTATACTGTCAGGTGCAGTGTCTCCCAGGTTACCTGAGCTCAGTAGGCATTCATTTATCCAGCCAACATTTATAGTGTTGACCATGGGCTGGGTCCTGCAGACTAGAGACTAACGTGACAGGAATTCTCCCCAACCTCCAGCCACCTAAAGTTCATGGAAGAGACAAGGAAAAGGCAGCAGGTACCAGCAAGATACACTGGGCTATCAGGCAGTAATTTAAAATTAAGTCCAACAATATAAAAGGTTAGCATCCAACAGGAAAGAACTGTTTGAATGAGAACAATCATCCATACAACGAACTCCCATACAAACATTTGTAGAATTGTATAAGTTTCTGAGCGTTAGAACTATGAATGGTTTTAATAGGTTTGTTATCTGAGCTTATTCACTTTTAATAAATAATGTGTTTTACTCTTAAAATAAATAAAAACTCAATAAAGTTCTTTTTGGTTATATCTACAGAGAATTTCACAAATCATGAACGAATGTTTATTATAACGTCCAGCAAAAAGAATCAGTGAAGAGGTTGGTTTTTTTTTTAAGTATGCTCTCTATTTCATATTTTTAAAATAATAGTAAAGGGAAATAACTCTAAAGGACTGGAAAATAATTCACTGAAATGTGACAGGAGTTGTCTTTGGGGAATGGTTTTTTTTTCATCTCTATCTTTCCTGCATTTTTCAACTTTCCTACAGTAGAATGAAGAGCTTACACGATATTGGAAATTAAACAGAAAGTAATGTAGCAGAAACAACCTGAACCATAGGAGAGGGGAAAAGTTAGAATGGATGTTTATTTGTATTTCCGGAAAGTATAATGGGCCAGCCAAGGGGGAGGGGCTATTTTGGCTTCTGACTCCCTCAAAAAGTGGATTTTTCCACCCAAAAGAGATTTACATGCCCACCCCATAACTTAAGCACACTAAAAATGCTATTTTCAAATGGTCTTGGCAGAGGTGAGTGGCCTAGGAATGCGAAGACACAGAAGGAGTCAGCGGGGCCGAGAGGCAGCTGTGGTAACATGGCCGTTTCCACTCAACTGCGAAGGCGAGGAGACGGCGTTGGGCCAAACACGGCAAGGGGAACCGCGGCTTCCAAATAAAACATGGATTAGAATGAGTTCTTGAGGCCTGTATTGCCAACAAATGTACAGTCAAAGTCTAAGAACTTTCTACAGTAAGTATTTAAAACCTGCCATTAGATGAAGACATCCTAGTGCTACTACTATACGGTCCGAGACAAAATGGGATCTACTCATGTGTCCCCCAAACTAACCACGTGATTATCCAGACTGTCCCAGAACCAGTATTTTGAAGGAAAATTGTTTTCCTAGTGAGAGGCAAGTGAAGCTGCGGCACCCTTTCAATCTCAATGATTTTCAACAAAGCTTCTGTCAGCTTCATAAAGTGCTGGCATTAAAAACCCCTTCAGTGCTCAATGTTGCTAGTCATCAGAGAAATGCAAATTAAAATCGCAGTGGGATATCACCTCACACCTATCAGAGTGGTATCATCAATAAATCAACAAACAACAAATGCTGGCGAGGATGTGGAGAAAAGGGAACCCTCCTGCACTGCTGGTGGGAATGCAGACTGGTGCAGCCACTGTGGAAAACAGTATGGAGATTCCTCAAAAAATTAAAAATCAGAGCCTGACCTGTGGTGGCGCAGTGGATAGAGTGTCGACCTGGAAACGCTGAGGTCACCGGTTCAAAACCCTGGGCTTGCCTGGTCAGGGCACATATGGGAGTGGATGCTTCCAGCCCCTCCCCCTTCTCTCTCTGTCTCTCCCTCTCTTCTCTAAAATGAATAAATAAATAAAAAAAAATTAAAAATCAAACTGCTTCATGACCCAGCCATCCCACTCCTGGGACTATCTCTGGAGAAACCCAGAACACTAATTCAAAAGAATATATGTTCACTGCAGCTTCATTTACAATAGCCAAGATTTGGAAGCAGCCCAAGTGTCTATTAGTAGATGAGTGGATAAAAAGTGGTGGTACATTTATACAAGGGAATATTAATCAGTCATATAAAAAGAATGAAATCTTACCATTTTTGGCAGCATGGATAAACTTAGAGGGTCTTATGCTCAATAAAATAAGTTACAGAAAGAAAAACACCATATAATTTCACTTGTTGGTGGAATCTAAGATTGGTGTAATTAAAAATAAACAAAGTGAAACAAACTCATAAGATACAGACCAGTGGTTTCCAGAGGGGAGGTGGGTTTGGGGGCTGGGGAAACATGAAGGGATTGGGAAATATAAATCGGTGGTTACAAAATAGTCCCAGGGTGTAAAGTACAGCCTAGGGAATATAGTCAACAATATTGTAATAACTGTGTACGGTGCCAGCTGGGTACTGGAAATATCTGGGAGAACGTTTGGAGTTGTCTAAACACTATGCTGTAAACCTGAAACTAATACAAAATAGTACTGAATATAAACTGTAATTGAAAAAGTATTTTAAAAATACTTAACTCTTCAGTGATAGTTACAGTCGCTATACTCAGATGCACTTCACCTGACAGTGATTGTCTGAACTCATACGCCAAATTGAACAAAACCAAATAATTTGAGCTTCCATCTATTCAGGTTTTTACTTTGTGCCACGGCCTGTCCATACATTATCTGATTTCTGAAACAATTCAATGAGGTAGAATTGAATTATCAATCCTATTTGAAAAACTGAGGTCTTGAAAAGATTAAGTAATTTTGCTCAAGGTCACTCAGCTAATAAGTGAAAAATCTGGAATTTGAATCCATACCTCTGTGACCCATATTTTGACCACCCACATTTTTATTTTTTTTTATTTATTTATTTATTTTTTTTATTTTTTTGCATTTTTCTGAAGCTGGAAACAGGGAGAGACAGTCAGACAGACTCCCGCATGCGCCCGACCGGGATCCACCCGGCACGCCCACCAAGGGGCGACGCTCTGCCCACCAGGGGGCGATGCTCTGCCCATCCTGGGTGTCGCCATGTTGCGACCAGAGCCACTCTAGCGCCTGGGGCAGAGGCCAAGGAGCCATCCCCAGCGCCCGGGCCATCTTTGCTCCAATGGAGCCCTGGCTGCGGGAGGGGAAGAGAGAGACAGAGAGGAAGGCGCGGCGGAGGGGTGGAGAAGCAAATGGGCGCTTCTCCTGTGTGCCCTGGCCAGGAATCGAACCCAAACCACCCACATTTTAACCACCAAACTATGCTAAAGGAATTTTTAATTCTGTAACTCCCTACAGAATTTAGTTTTAAGATTATTTGTCTGGATATACTATGTTATTAATAATTGATTTTTATTATTGGGCAAAAGATTAAATCACTATCAAAAATGTTATTTATTATACTATGAACATATATTAATTTTAAGGCACATTCTAAGCACTTTACAAAATTAATTCATTTAATTATCATCCCAATCATGCAAAATTCTACTATTATTTTCCCAATCATGCAAAATTCTACTATTATTTCCATTTACAGAGGCAAAAACTGAGGCACATGGAAGCTAAATAACATCAAAATCATGCAAGAAAAGACAAAGCTGGGGTTTGAACCCAGCATGCCTATATCATTGGCAGGAGCTCACACTGTTGCGCTATTTTGAAAATGAATCTGGTGGTATCTTTTAAAATTAGTAACATACTGTTTCTTTTCTCCTGCATTTTCACTTTTGGAAATATAGCCTCTAGAACTAAACATACACAGTATATATATATATACACACACACACTGTGTGTGTGTGTGTAATACCTATACTATAGAATATTAAGGAGCAATGTAAAAAGAACAAGTTAGACTTACATCTACTGATCTAAAGAAATCTCCGCAATGTACTTATTAGATGAGAAAAACAAGATACAGAAAAATAGACATAGTATGAGCTGGGGAGGGAGAGGGAAATAAGGGAAGAAAAAGACTAGATGAAATGAAAATTTGAGAAAAATGTTATACTCTAAAGTCACAATATAGGCTAGCTAATCAAAACTATTCCCTTAATTTCCTCATGTGTAAAGTAGGTATTGAAATAATACCTGTCTCAGAAGATTATTATAAGAATCAAATGCATTGATGTATTTAAAGGGCCTAGGACCGAGCCTGGCATATAGGTGTATATTATTTTTCTGTTACTTTTTAATTCTATCTATAATATTATTTTCATGATGTGCATATTAAATGCATAAAGATATACATGATAGAAGACACTTTGGAAACACGGCCAGCAACCTTGTCTGATTTTTATTTCTTTGTGTGTGTGTGTGTGTGTGTGTGTGTGTGTGTGTGTGTGTGTTTTCCAAAGTTAGAAGCAGGGAGGCAGTCAGACAGACTCCCGCATGCATCCAACTGGATCCACCCGGCATGCCCACCAGGGGGCGATGCTCTGCCAATGGGGCATTTCCCCATTGCAACAGGAGCCATTCTGGCACCTGAGCCAGAGGCCATGGAGCCATCCTCAGCGCTCGGGCCAACTTTGCTCTAATAGAGCCTTGGCTGTGAGAAGAGAAGAGAGAGACAGAGAGGAAGGAGAGGGGGAAGGGTGGAGAAGAAGATGGGTGCCTCTCCTGTGTGCCCTGGCAGGAAATAGAACCCAAGCCATCCACACGCCAGGCCAACGCTCTACTACTGAGCCAACTAGCCATAGCCTGGGAGTTTTATTTCTTATGTTGCTTTTGTTATAAATTAATGCTGGAGGGGTAGCAATAATCTCTAAGTCTCCTTACTTGAAGGCAGAGCTACATCTCGCCCATTAAGGCAAAGGGGTGTGTTTTCCTATCCTATTTTTTATAACCACTTCTACTTATGAGTATCAAATAACTGCCTTAAGTATTGTAGTCCAAAGTTTAATTCACCTGAGAATGCTTCCCCTTGACTATAGTAACCATCTTTTTTAGAATCTAACATGGAGACACTTTATATAACAAAGGATTTTTGAAAACTCTTACAAAATGGCAAAGAAGTTAAACCATACTACTTATACATACTTAATAAGTAAATTACTTTTATTGAAAAGAATTAAATTACATAAAATTAGGACTAGGCCTGAACAGCCAAGATAAAGGGTGACCATCTGTCTGGGCAAATCTTCCACAGAGTGTACATTCTCTTGTCTGCGGAAGCACTCAGTATCATCCTTTTCACAAATCTTATATTGAGGACATCCTTCAACTTTATCTTTAGCGTGGCCACAGTCTGCTGGACGTGGCCCAGGAAGGAGCCATGAACATAACCTTTGGAATGGGGCCTCGCAGATGCCAAGTCCAGAGAAGGATCATTTCCTGAGGCTTTTGTGTCATGTTTTTATTAATATAAATTATCGTCTCCATTTCAGTAGAGAGCCCAAACCCATCCGATCCTCTCTTAAGGGAATCTTCAAATTCAAAGAACAGAGGGAATGAAAGAGTTAAGAATATTTCTCTGCTAGTGGAAGAATTGGCTCTAGAATCAGAAAGGTTAAATTATAAATCTCTGGCAAAACACAGCTTTCTCTACGTCATTTTCCTTTGGGACTAGATGAGAAACAGCTGGATCTTTGCATAGAAAAACCACTGGAAAAAACATTGGTTAACAACAGCTCCCCCAGACCTTCACACAGTTGACCCCTTGTCGTTGTAGTCTCAGCTCTATTGCCACCTCCTCAGAGTGTCTTTCCCTAACATCCAGCCCCACACCCTCCTCTTAAACATCATCACCCTCTTTCTTTATAGCGTTCACCACTATCAGAAAGTATTTATTTGTTGTCTCTCTTCCCACTACAATGTAAACACCATGAATCAGTCTTGTCTGGCTTTTCACTGCAGTCTCCCCAGAGCCTGGAACAGTGCTGGCACATAGTAGGTGCTCAGCAAATATTTGTTAAGTGAATTGAACATGAATGAACAACCATTGTACCTTTCTGCTTTGATTTTCTCTTACAATTTTTCTTTAGTACGCATAAATTTTGTTTGTAATAACAATGTTGATGTAAAAAAAAGAAAATAGTAGCCTGCCTGAATCAAACTCCATTTTAATTACTTAAGAAATCTAATTAGTGTAGGTTTCCATGAGTTCTGGTCCATGGGGATTGTGTCTCACTCATTTCTGCAGCCTCAGCATCCAGCGCAGAGCTTAGCACATGGCAGACTCTCAACGAATGGATGGACATGTGTCCGCTATGTGCCTGACACTGTGCGTGTCATGTTCCTATTCATGATCTCTCTCATCTAATCATCACAATGGTCCTATAAAACTGTTTCTTAATCCACATTTTATAGACCAGAAAACCGAGGCTTAGTAACCTCAAGTTTAAAAATTTACTAGTAAGAGGTTTGATTACAGTTCTGTCTGGCACCAAAGTCATCCAATTGTACATTTTAGTCTCCATAAGACAAAGTCGTTTAACAAGCGTTTTCTTTTTTAGGAGGAGCAGTGAAATCAATGATGCTCTTTTTCTACAATCTACATACTCTAATTTCAGCCAGATAGCCATTACATTGAGGACAGGGTCCGACACAGAGCAGGTGTTCAATAAATACCTGTCAGTTAGGTGGGAGGTTGAAAGGGAGGAAGAAAGGGAAGGAGAAAGGGAGGGAGAAAGTGAAGGAGGGAGAAAGGGAGAAAAGGAGGGGAGGAAGGGAAAGTGGGCTTCTCAGAAGAACATCAGAGAAAGAAAGGCCACCAGTCCTTCTCCTGGTGAGGTGGATGAGCTTGGCAACATGGAACCAGAGAATCAGCTGCTGTCTTGCAAATGCTGCTGACACCCCAGAGAGCCCAAAATGCCTTTCGGACAGGGACCCATTCCGCCATCCCTCTCAGCACATCCGCATGTCTGCCTGGCATTTGTGGTCTAGAGGAGAGCCAGCCCCTGGATGGGTTGACATCCTCCCTGCTGGGGAGGCTCTGAGCTAATGGGGAGGACAGAGAAGCACTGAAATCTGGGCTGAAGACTCCCTGTCTTTCTCCCGCCTCTGGTCCCAGTGTCACTAAGGAATACGTTGTAAGATCAGACTCGAGTCTATGACAGACTTACTTTGCTTGCATCTGAAATGGGATCAATGTGTTGGAGGAGAGGAGTGGTTAATAAACTCCTCTCTTTGATGACTGTAAAATCTATAGATCTACTCTCCTTAGGAAGAGCCTCTCATTTGAAATGGTAATTCATTGTCTAACTGCCTGTTTTCTCTGCAGGTCTGAGCTGGAAGGGGTCATATCTGTTTGATTTCATTGCTGTAGAGTCAGCCCTGACACAGTACCAGGGCAAATAGGAAGCATGCAATCACATTTGTTAATTTATGCATTCAGTAGATATTAGTTGAATGCAGGATTGACAATCCTTTATTGCAATTCCAAACTCCAAAACTCTCTGAAAACAAGAAGATATTCTGGAAGTTGACAGCAAGCTCATTTGAAGAGACTCCTGACATGAACAGACATGAGGCTCCTGAGAGTCTTTTTTGATCTCCCTTAATATGAATATTCATATATCCTCCGTGTTCTGCCACAGATATGCAGATGTGTCTGATTATAGGATGCTGCCCCAGACTCTCTGAGGCATCACAGAACTTAATGATATGTACCACATGACCTTTCTAAAATACAAAACGTCTGAATTGCTGAAACCTTGGACCCCACGGGCTTCAGAGAAGGGGTTTGGGAGTTGTTGTCTGGATGTGTATCAGACACTGTTGCAGGTGCTGGAATTAAACCAAGGTCCTTGCTCTCATGGAGTTGACATTCCATCTAGCCAAGCAATAAGAAGAAAGCAATCAATAAGACAATTTCTGAGGGAGACAAGTGTTTTGAAAAAACTAAGTCAGAAGAATGAGACAGCGATGTGACATAGGATCAGAAAACTCCTCACTAAGGAGACTTAAACAAAGAGAAGACAGCAGCCAGGAGAAATCTGACATCAGGGCACCTTCAGTGATTCATTCATAGAACAGGGACCAACAGACCATAACTATTCCTACCTCAGGACCTTTGCATGTGCTGTCTCTTCTGCTTGGATGAAGCACGTCACCTAACCTTCTGGAGCCTTGTTTTTTTCTCCTGTGCTGTGCTCAGGATTATAGATCTCTACAAAATGTTAGGGTTGGGGCAAGAACCAAGGCTTTAAGATTTGAAGTCACACTTGTGGCTAATAAGGGAAACAGCCACCTTGAGAGGAGGTGTTGAGGACCAGGTAGGAGTTCTCTATGGACTCTCATGTGCCACAGTACACAGCACAGTCTCTCTCCTCCTGGAAATGGAGACCCAGTCCAGAGCAGCCTCTTCCTGAGCCAGGAACGTGGACCGTTCCACAGAAAGGCCAGGGACTGGCTCACATGCCTGCCAAACTGCCCCATCCAAGTCCTGTGTGCCCTCCATGTGGGGCTCGGGTTCCCAGAGATAAACAGACATAACACGGGCACCCAGACACTCCTCAGCATTGTTTCCCCGGCAACAGCGATGCCAACACAAAGTACTCCCCTGGGCACCAGCTCCCAACTCACTCTGACTGGGTCTCCCCAGAGAAAGGTGTTGCAGTAAACGTTCCGTTTCAAATTGTAGTATTGTTATTGTTGTTGTTATTATTGGTTTCCTTTTTGATCTTCTTGCCTAGGAGAAGACAGGGGCTGCTACGGGACAAGGCTGTGTCTGGGACTGTTGTGGATGAGCTTTGGGAGCGGAGGCCGGCCACGAGCCCCGTGTAAACGCGGGCTGCAGACAGGCAGGGTACGGAAGAACAAGGCCAATCACCGAGCAGGGGGTTAGTGGCTACATTTTATTGTGCAATAACACCCCTCTTTTCAGCTTTAGATGTCAGCCGCTGGTGACATGCTTAATGACTAGTAAGTAGGGGGACAGCTGTGCATACCACAGCTTCGCTGTCCCCCGAACTGTGATGGGTCACCCTTGCTCGGCCAGCTTCTCGAACCCAAGTGAACAAATCTGAAAACATCGAAGAGCCTGGACAGTAACATCCAAGGGCAGCTGCCCGGTTCCTCTTGGCCGAGCAAGACTATTTTTTCCCATTGCATAGAGTTGTTGGTCTGACGAAGGGAAGAGAGGACTTACTGAGTAATGAGAACTGTATGGAAAATGTTTAAAACATTAAGGTCTGCTCTTTTATCGTCTATTATTTTGCAGCGGCTTCTGCCAGGGTAAGAATTGTGTCCTAAATGATTCCAGCTTCCTCACCCTCCTCAATAAGATCTCTGAAAATGAACACACTGTCTGTACTTGGCAATGTCTCTTTTGCGCTTCTGTCTACTCTTAACCTGTTTTCTAGGATTTTCGCTCCGATGCGTTTAGAACTGTATCCACATAGGAATTGCCACTGAGGAAGGACTCAACGGTTTACAAAATACTTTCACATGCAATGTCTTATAGAAAGGCTCTGAAAAGTAACCTACTGATACGCTTGTGAAGAGCCTTCCTCAATTAGCACAATAGTCACTGGGCCCTCCCTTTAACTGACTGCACTTCCCACACATTTTCTGTCTTTGTTGACTTAAGTTCAAAGTCAAACGAGCAAATCTGTTTTGTCAGATGGGACACTCACTGCTAATGGTTCAGAGAGGTTCCACGCATAGTTCACTGCATGCGCCCACTGCACACAGAGACCTGCTGTCTTCCAGAGACGTTAACAGCTTTGTGCTTTCATTTATTTATTTAATGTTGTAATGGCTTAAGCCTGTCTGTGAAAAATGGCCTTGAACAGTGGGACCTCAGGGCTAGATGGGATGCCTAGACTAGCTCTATATCAGCTGAGTCCCCATGGACTCAGTTTCCTATCCCCACAGAAAGGCCAACTAAATAGTCGTTACACTCTATAGATGCCTGCTTGCCTGTTAATATATATATGTATTTTGGACGTACCCAGCAGCAGGGCCTAGAAGTGTGGTACATCTGCTCACCCATGTTTAGGGCGACCATTGCAGGGGGAATACAGTAAACTCACGTCTACAACAGCACTTCTGGGAGGAGCCCCTCGGCTGCCACATTTGGGACACTGTTAGCACGCATGTGGCCGCCTTCCCCTGCTGGGGCTGCTGGTGATGGAAATGTGTTCCAAGTGCTGCCAGAGAAGATGTGTGGGGAAGAAAAGGAGAGAAAGAAGTCTTCAATCATGATGTCTGCCCTTCCCCTGACTATCTTCCGGGACAATTTGTCCAACATTAGCCTGTTACTCAAATGAGGCAGAATAACATGCTTTAGTTTCTCTTTCCAGTTTGCTTCACAAATTAACACTGTAAATGGGCTTTTCCCCTAATCTCACCCCCACCACTCACCTCTCCTGACAAATGATCTGATCGATGAGAAAGATCTTTGTCAAGTAGAGTACTACAGAAATGCAGAAAATTAGTCCTCAGTTGTTGATTCACATTTCAAATAAAGATACTTACAAGGACATTATGAAAATAGCATCCTGTTAGCTTTTGAAGCAAATGTGCATTTTCTTGTCAGTACTCACAAGTTTTCTTCACTCTCCTCTGACTGGATTGGACCCAAGAACTAAAATTCTGTATTTCCTACGTAAAAAGCATGAACCCGGCCTGCACTGCTTTTCTCTTGAAGAGCTGTCATTCCACTGATATGCTCTATAATCAATCCCCCAGGGACTAGAGACTATTCCGTAATCTGTTCCTTTTCATTTTTCTCATTGGATAATAATTTCTCCAAATAAAAGCTATGGTGTCAGTATTTTGAAAATATTTCAGCACAGTCACCAGGCTGCCGTGACGCTCCACAAGATTGAAGTTACTAAACGCAGGGCAAAGCCCTGAGTTGTAGATTTCGGCTCTGTGTGAATGGGAGCCCTCACACAGACGAGGCATTTTGGCTGAAATTTCCCCCCTTTTCTCTGGGGCTGATTCTACCCACATGGGGCATAAGCCAATGCAAATGCTTCATCAAAGGCACCTAGCGAAAAGAAAACAACTAACTAGATCTGTTTCCTGACTTTGGTCTTTGATGGATATTTTCTTACTCTAAAATATACTTACCTCTGGTCATTTCGAGATCTGCTGGTGAGAGACAGCATGGATTGGAAGAGTCCCAACGTTCCTCCTGTGAAGGTGGCATCCCTGGCTGATGAGATAGGAGTTTGCAGCAGCATGTTTGTGGGGCTTTTCAAAGAGTAATGAGAACGGAAAAAGTTCCCTGGGTCCCCTTCCCTGACTGTTCCCTTTGCGCTGATTATGACTTTATGGAACCATGTTTTCCAAACCACCGATCAAAGCATGTGGTCCGACAAGTACAAGTTTCCTTAGAAGCAGGATGGAGCTGAATGTCCCCGGAGCTGTCTGTCCTGGGAAATAAAGGGCCCAAAGTTGCTGCGAGGAGGGCTACAATTTAAGAACAAAAGCAGGGGTCCCCAAACTACGGCCCACGGGCCGCATGCGGCCCCCTGAGGCCATTTATCCGGCCCCCACCACACTTCCAGAAGGGGCACCTCTTTCATTGGTGGTCAGTGAGAGGAGCATAGTTCCCATTGAAATACTGGTCAGTTTGTTGATTTAAATTTACTTGTTCTTTATTTTAAATATTGTATTTGTTCCCGTTTTGTTTTTTTACTTTAAAATAAGATATGTGCAGTGTGCATAGGGATTTGTTCATAGTTTTTTTTATAGTCCGGCCCTCCAACGGTCTGAGGGACAGTGAACTGGCCCCCTGTGTAAAAAGTTTGGGGACCCCTGACAAAAGTATGTGATACAGACTCCACACTCTGTTTCCTTGAATTCGAATCAGCAGTTAAACCTTCCCTTTCCAGTTGTAACATATCTTGGCTACTCTGCTGTGCACCTTGAAGCCTGGCCGAGACCCAGCAGATGCACAAACATGGTGGATGATTTATTGACAAGCTGAATTCTCACCAATGTGACTTTTAAAGCTTTCAAACCAAATTAAATAATTTACATTTGGGCACAGAGCCAAGAAGACTCTAAACTGTATCCCCAAGTAACTGGACTCCTCACTCTCGCTACCTCTCATCCCTGCAGCCCCTCCAAATACACACTTTCCCAAGAAAGAAAGACCCATAAAGCGTGACTCGGGTCAACCAAGAAAGGAGGAGGTCATGTTAATTTTTTATTTCTAGATATGACTATAAAAAATGTATGAGTTGTTCCACAAACAGAAATGCCCTCCCTGGCCAGGATGGCTTGAACAGAGCGGCACTTACGGCGACGTATTCAGTTCACAAAGTTCCTTCCTTCGGGTCTCACAAAAAATTGTCAGAACCGATTCATTTGAGAACTTCCCAAGCCGCTAAAACAAAAGCCACCTCTTCCAAATGAGGGGGAAGCCAGCGCGAGGGACTCTTGCTCTGCTCCTGCTGACCCGTCGCTTTCTGCTGGGGGTTTATCTTTAGCTCTCTGGTAATCCAAACGGAGCGGAGAACCTGAAACAATAGAGCCTCTTTCTGTTTTACACCCACTTTTTCTAGTCAGCACGGAGCAACCATCATTAGATGGTTTCTGGCGCAAAGCAGCGGCCTTGGGCAAGCTAAAATGTTTGTGACACCAAAATAAAGATGTTCCACGCTGCTTAAACCACGGAGTCACGCAGAGAACAACTGGAGTGGAATTGCATGCCAAGGTTACTGAGCGTGGCTTTAACTCTTGTGTGCCTGACACGCGCTCCCGGGGAGAATCGCAAGAACCCAGGGCGGCCGGTAGAGGGCAGTGTTCACTGCCGCTTCCACTCCAGTCCTTTGCTCTTTATCGGAGGGCCGGCAGAGCCAAGAGAAAACTATGCCCAGCATTTCATAACACAGGAAGTGGGGAAGTAGATTAGATACTGAGCTCTGCAGTCACCACAAAATAAGCAGTGCGTTTGTGAAAGTCACTTTTTTTCCTCTCCACGAAAGCCTGTCCAATGGACAGTATTTGAGTTTGTTTTTCAGTCGGATTGACCAAACCTCTCAAAGAAAATAAAGGAGGATGTAATTTTTTCCAACAGTACTGTCTCATCAAGTTCATGGTGTCCAAACTCTTTGTTTTGCAGAAAAGCACGCGGTTTATACATTTATTGTTTCCTTCTCAGTGGGCTCAAATCTTATGGTCAGCATGTGGGGAAGGGGACTCAGATTTTCCTCCTGAAAGTACTTTAGAGGATCTTCAGTCATTTCCCCATAAGACCCGGGTGTGCCCTGTGTGGGAGAAATTTGGGTCCTGACCAGAGTATTCCTGTCGCCTGCGCCTGCCCTGGATGGCATCATAGTGGGTTGGACTTCGTTCACATTCTTTGGGAAGAGTTTCCACAGACATGTCATTTTACCCAATCAGGGTTGCAACCTGAGCACTCAAATATATACATTTTGCCAACATATCTACCTATTCTTAGATAGATGTGTCTACCGTCTTCTCTTCTGATAGGGGAAGTAGTCTTTAATTTCCAACTAATTCCCTCCTTTCTACACACAGCTTTGAGCCTCTGATGGGGAGAAGGCTCCACATTAGACGCACAAACGTCTAAAGAATCAGAGCAGTTCATAAATAACATCATCTAAGGCAGAATGGAATTCGCTTAGAAGAAAATGTGAGCAAATAGCTAAAGAAGAGCTTGCGTTCATCTGGAGTGGATAGTTGAGGCGACGCCTCGTAAAGGAGAGAGCCTTTGCTTGGGTCCTGAAGAACAGGCCCCCAAGGCAGGCGGGTGGGTGGAGGAGAGGACCCCAGGCCTGGGCAAAGCACAGATGTGGAGAGAGTGGGGCCGGCTCCTGAGCAGCCCACTGGCCACTGCTCTTATTTGCTGAGGAAGGAGATACACAGAAAGGGCCAGAGACGCTAGTCTGAGCCCCACTGTGGAGAGCTTCACCATCAGCCCAGTGGACCCAATTCCAGAAGGACACAATAGGAAACCACCGGAAAGGCCAGCAGGACCACGGATAAAGCTAATTTCAGGAAAAGATAGTCTGACATGGACAAGCAGAGCAGATTCGAGGGGACAAAGCAGAAAGTAAAGAGACCAGTTGAGGCACTATTATTGCAAAAACCAGTAGGATGACATTTTGTGGCGGTCAGCACAAAAAGGAAGGAGGGGGCGGATACAAGAGGCACAGTGGTCTTTATGGTCTGGCAACAAAGTAACTGTGGGAAGGTGAGGGTAGGGCAGCAGGCAGTGGGACGGAGTGAGTCTGGAGTGGAAGTGTCATGGATACAAGCACAAAGGGAAGGCTGAGACCCGGTGTGCGGGAAGAAGACCAGAGTTTGCGCTTGGGTGTGTTGGTTTGGAAACTCCTACAAAATATCAATGTAGAGATGTCTGAGGGATCACTAAAAACCAAGACTGGGGCTCAGAGACAGGTCACAAGAAGGGCACATTCCAAATTACAGTAGCCCTCAGTTATACCTGGAGACGGCCACTCTGGAGGACTCTGCGTCATGACCCTCCACACCATGTCTGCGGGCCTCTCTCGAGGTGCTGTGGACTTGGCGGTGTTTTCTTCTTGGCTCTCGTTTGGTGTCTACTTGTCTTAATATTGTTATACAATGTCCATGTCCGAAGAAAGCCCGGCTTATAAAACACGGGATTAACTGTAAAACATAAATCAGTCCTGGAAATAGGGAAGAGAATTCTTATTTGCTTTGCAAATGGATTTATTCATGTAGAAAAAGATTTATCTTTGAATCCCATTAAAGGATTCTGAATACACTTTTAAAATACTGTATGCTCTGGCTTCTACATATAATCAATTTAAACAGAGCTTTCTAGGCAAACTTCCATGAAAAAGTGAAGTATACCCAATGTTTGAGGCAGATTTGCCGCTTCATTCTTGGAGGAAATTAAAACAATATTATTAGAAATGAATATAAAACATTAGGAGGCAATGTGGTACAATAGAAAGATCTGGAATCAGGTTTAGATCTGCCTAATGAGCGAGCACAAATACAACAAGAAAATAATACACTGTTCTGCCCAAAGTTATTGTGTTGCGTAAGTAATTCACGTGAGTTTGCATTGCACAATCCCTGGCCCAGAGCAGCTGCTTAATCAAAAGCTCAGGCTTCTTGGCGGTGGTCCAGTTTGAAACAGCTCTTGTCCCAAAATAAGTGTCTCCCTTTGTCTCCTTCCCTTTGCCTTCATCCCATCTTTGTGGGGTTACGTGGGGCACACCTTCCTTCCTGGGCCATGATTCTATTTTCAAAGCTTTGCTCTCTTGTAGGTGGTTTTTTGTTTGTTTGTTTGTTTGTTTGTTTGTTTGTTTGTTTTTAATGAATAACACGTCTGGACATTCAGAAGTGCAAGTCCCACCCTTCAGTAGAGGACAATCCCATCAGGCCTGAGCCAGAGGCATTACCTTCAGGAGATCAGAACGGCACAAGGCAGCAGAGCTTTTCCCCCTAGCAGTCCAGGACCAGACAAAGGCACCCTTCCTGGCTCCTTCTTCTCTGGGACTCCAGGAAAGACCCAGACAGTCCTCAAAATCATGAATTATTATGAAGCATTTACAATGTGCATATAGCACTATCCTGGGTCCCTGGTGACAAGTGCTGTCATGAACCATGTTTTCTTTGACCCCCACAATGAGGCGGTGAAGAGCACAGACCGAGTGGATTCCCATCCCTGCCCCACTGCTGCCTAGCTGTGTCACCCTGGACGGTCACGTCATCCCTGAGCCTCAGGCCTCCTCTGCAAAATAGAGCTAACAGAGGGATCTACCACGCATGAGTTACCACGGAGCTCAGGGCAGACAATACGGCCGTCTGTGAGAGCTCCTACCGCGGTGTCCGCCACACAGCAAGCTCTCTACAAGGGCTTCATTATCCACACTCTCCCGACGAGGGAAAGTGAGGCTCAAAACCGTGTCCTCAGCTCAAGAGTACACGCTCGAAGTGACAAGCTGGATGGAGCTTAAACCAAGAACTCTCAGTAAACACAACCACACATAATTTGATCAAGAGAAAGCAACATAAAGGCCTCTTTATTTCTTCTCTTTTATGAAGACTGTCCCTGTTGGAGCTCCTCTGTCCCACTCATTCCTCTCCTTTCCTTCCTTCTGCCCCGAAGAGGTTAAAGGTCGGGTTTTACAGGAAAGTTGTGTATTGGGGTCAGTCTAAGGTTTGCCGCCCCCTCACTCTGAGCCAGTCCATTCTGTGGGGCTCACTCACCTGTAATCGAATTCTCTGATAACCTCATTATTTTCATTCATCTGTTTAGCAAATACTAATTGAGTCAGCATCCTATTAGGCACCAGATGAAAGAGCTGGTCCTATCCCACTGGGAGACAGCTAGTAGAATCATTGTTGCCCAGAAGCAACTGAGCTTACAGAGGGGATTCTCTGTAAAAACAGGATAGTTTATTAACCAGCTGCCTGTTTGGATAATCTACCCAAAGGACAAGAGAGCAAAGGCCTAGCCTGACCAGGCGGTGGCGCAGTGGATAGAGCATCAGACTGGGATGCAGAGGACCTGGGTTCGAGACCCCGAGGTCGCCAGCTTGAGTGCGGGCTCATCTGGTTTGAGGAAAAGCCCACCAGCTTGAACCCAAGGTCGCTGGCTCCAGCAAGGGGTTACTCGGTCTGCTGAAGGCCCGCGGTCAAGGCACATATGAGAAAGCAATCAATGAACAACTAAGGTGTCGCAACGCACAACAAAAAACTAATGATTGATGCTTCTCATCTCTCTCCGTTCCTGTCTGTCTGTCCCTGTCTATCCCTCTCTCTCACTCACTCTCTGTCTCTGTAAAAAATAAATAAATAAATAAATAAATAAAATTTAAAAAAAAAATTAAAGAGAGCAAAGGCCTAGGAGAAATTCATATCAAATCTTTGCAATTTGACTAACACAGCGGCTCAGAGTGGAGTCCCGTCCTCCTCTGCGGAGCTTCCTGGGGAAGGTGCCGCATCACAAGCGTGAAGAGCCCAGGCTTGGGGAGATCAGTGAGCTTTGCGTCCCAGCTCTGCGGCCTCCTCACTGTGCAGTCGTGCAATTGTGCAATCGTGAGCAAGTCACTGAGCTCCGGGCATGACTTTCTTACGAGAGTCCTCACGTGAGGTGCAGGAGATGAGCGGCAAAATGCGTATCGTAGGGTTTGACGCATGGTGACTTACAGTGTTATCACAGGTGACGGATAACAAATGGAAACTTACAGTGTTATAACTGGGAAAAGGCAGCTCTCTTCCGGGGGAGGGGAGGGGAGGGGTGTGCCTACGGGCCAAGGTTTCACAGACTGTGCTGATAAAGGAGGCTGCAGTCGGCAGGGTTCCGGAGAGGTCTGAGCCAGGCTTTGCGACTACGAGGTGGTAGACCCAGCAGTCTACCGCCACATTGGTTGGTACCTGGATGTTAATGTCATTAAGTGGCCAAGTCACTGTCATTCTCAAAAGCATCCAATCTCCCTGCTTCTATCTTTGCCCACCCATTGTCTACTCTTAATACAGTCTCCAAAGAATAAGTCAGATAATGCCGTTCCTCTGCTGAAATCTTACAGTCGGTATCTCTCTCTCATGGACCAAGCCATCGTTATTTAAAAAGGAAGGTTGTTGTTGATGCAGAAACATGGTCCTGCCTCCAGGCAGACATGCATCAGCAGTCTTGCGTCGGGGCAGAGCGTGGTGAGTTCAGGCATCCGTGTGCAGTGAGCGACCTGCACAATAGCCCTGCAGTGCCGCTTACAGTCCTGTGTGTGGCCACGTCACCCCTCACTTCACCTCCTGTCACCCATTTCCCCCTCTCTGATCCAACTGCGCGTGAAGTGCTTTGAATAGCCAGGCACTCTTTTCACTTACTGTCCCCTCTGTCTGGGAGTCTCGTCCCCTAGACGTTCTCCACCTGTTCTCTCACTTCCTTCCAGGCCCTGCTCAGCACCCTCTTTCAGTGAGGTCTTCATCCACCCCTGCATTTGAAATTGCAACATCACTTTCGAGAATATTATGTTATGTTTTATTTCCTTATTTTATTGTCTGTCTCACCCCACTGGAATGTAAGTTGCACAAAGACAGAGAATTTTTAGAGCTGTTCATTTACTGCTGTTTCCAGTGCCTGGCACACAGTAAAAACTCAGTATCGGGTAAATAAGTGGTCATGAGGATGAGCCCAAGAGCCACGGAAACCCTGGGTCCTGCCCCGGAAGTGCCAGCTTTTTCCTTGGGTACCAAAACATGCCCAGGGGATTACTGCTGTGGATACATGAGGGATGCAATCTGCTGTCTCTCCAGATTCAAGCATGAGGCTGGCGTCTCCCAGAGAGGCACCAACAGCAGAGAAGCTGGACCTCTGGCCAAGAGAGCCCCCAGGAAACCTTGGCACAGAGTAGGTGTTTGGTGGGCATTAAAATGACTCAACAGCCACATCCTGCTGTTGCTCTCTGAGCTATTGGCCACATAGCAGTGTGGAGATCAGTGTTCAAAGTCCTATCCTGGGGTGAGAACTAATGCCCCAGGTCAACCAGGACAGTTGGTTGTTCCTACTATCATCCCATCTTACAGTTGAGAGAACTGAGGCTTAGTGACATTCTATAGCTTAGTGAGATTTCGTGAGGTTCTAACAGTCCTAGCGCATTAAAAATCCACAGTTGCACTGGCCTGGTTAGGTCACCCAGACAAACAAGTCTTATCTGAGCAGGCCCCAGCATGTTTCCTCGCACGCACACCCATGCGTCATGTGGTAGTGCATGGGGACCAGATCTTGTGTGAGCACAGATTTGAAAAGCCTTGTCACCATGAAAAATAAAGCTGTGCGTAATCTCTGTGGCATTCTGTAGAGACAAGGAGTCTTCTCATCAGTACAGGCCCTTGCACTTTGGCTTGCCTCTCTGACAGTAAGCATGTACTGTATTCTTTTAAAAAAAAAATGCACACTCAGGAATAGTCACAGCTGCACTACTCACAATAGCTAAATGGTAGAAACAACCCAAGCGGCCATCAATGGGTGAATGGAAAACCAAATTGTGGTACATACACGCAGTGGAATATTATTCAACCATAAAGCAGAAGGAAAGCATGATACATCCCTCAACATGCATGAGCTTTGAAAACATCATGCTGAGTGAAAGCAGCCAGACACAAAAGGTCACATGTTGTATGATTCCACTTACAGAAAATGTCCATAAATCCACAGAGACAGAAAGCAGGTTGGTGGTGGCCAGGGGCTGGGAGCAGCGAATGCTTAGTGAGGATAGGGTCTTATTTGGACACGAGAAAAATGGTTAGAAATAGCATGCTGGTTGCACAACATGTGAATGTGCTCAATGCACTGAATTGTTCTCTTTAAAATAGTTAATTTTATACTATGTAAATTTCATCTTATTTTTTTGTTTGTTTTTAAAAGCACATGCTTCAATTTGTTCAAGGTGTCCTCACAGAAACTCTATAAATCACATACTAATTCTATTATTCCCATGAGAACAGCTAAGGAACCTGGTCAAATTTGCACAAATACTAGGCTTGAAGCTTTGGACCCACCAGCCACTCAGCCCTCAGAGTCACGTGTGGACCCGGAGAAACGAGGGCTCGCTGGGGAGCGCTACAGGAGAGGAAACTGGGCAGAGGAGGGTCAGAGCAGAAGGCCTGGGTGTCTTCAAGACCGCAGCTTAGGACCAGCAAAGCCCAGAGTCTTAAACTGTTTGGGTCCTGGCGCTTTTGTCCGCTCATGTGACTGAGCTCCCCAGCTTTGCTCTGTGTTCCTCGTGACTCTTTGCATCAGGGGCCAGATAAGAGCCATGGATAAGGGGTGATATGGGGAGGCCCAAGGGTGGGGCAGAGAATTAGAAGGATGCCACAGAACACCAGACCAAAGCCCTGATATCCAATATCTCTATCCTTCTTCTTTACAATGTCTTAAGTCTTTGACTCAGCAACACAGCGCTCGAGTGACTTCAATGTAAACATATTTTGAAAGAAGAGCATATTCTAGGGAGCTTCCTCTCGGAAGATTTGATGATGGTGCGATTCAGTGTGTCAGGGGGTGGGCGTGGCTGGCGGGTGTGCAGAGGTGGCAGGATGGAGTGAATGTGGCAGAATGACACAGTAACAGGGCTAATGATTTCAACATTTGAAAAGCTTCACAGCTCTCAGTGAACGCTAGAGACAAGCTCCAGCGGGAGGCTTTTCAAAAGGCACTTCGACAGTTTCTGCACTTCTCCCAGCTTCTCCTGTTTGTTTCCTCTTCAAAGCTTGTTAGCACCTCCTGTTTTGAAGACGCTGGCCATCTAAGAATAGTGATGAGGCCTGACTGCAGGGGGCCGACCCCCCAGCTGGTGCGAGGGCTCTCCACTCTTCAGTGTGAGTTTGTTTATAGAGGTGGGGGCGGGGAGGGCAGAGAAGGCTGCCAACAACTCCTGCAGACCCTTTACTGACACCCTAATGAAAGCCCTCCGTCTTAGCCTCCCCTGAGATCCCTTTAAAAAACAGAAGATCAAGGTGTAGAACAGAAGTAAGTATTGCTGACTGTCATGAATTCACCAAGAGCCAAAGTATGACTGGAGACCAGCGAGGACGCAATCCACACCACCTCCTGGGTGGAGGAGCCTCCCATCATGAGACTAGCAGATTCGTCTCCTGGGAGCCTGTCTAGTAAGTGGCTTTGCCGTTCAAAACATCACAAAGCTCTGGTCCACAACAATGTAGGTTAAGGACCGTCCAGGAAGTCAAGTGCCTCCTCCATTTATAATCCAAGCATTCCAAAGCAACAATGCCCAAAGAGTACCGACTTCCTTCTGAGCTCTGGATGGAGACTAAGTCAAGTGCCACCATCCGGGGACCATCAGTGTTGACTCAGCCTCCCTGTGGGCCCCAGGAAAGGACCAACCTGCTATTTCTGGCTGAGTTGGTTAAGGTCACCCCAGTTGCCCCCCCTCATTCACACCACGAAAGAGGAGGCTGGAAGATTTGCATACGCAAAGGATCCAACTGTCTTGTCATCAACAGGCCTAATTAACCCTAATTAACGTGGTGGCTGATGGAGATCAAACAGGCCAAAGGGACTGTTAGCAGATTTATCAGCGGCCCAGGTTTTCGGGGCCTCTCAGCTAGCTCAGATCATCGTGGGGTTTCTATTGGTTTTGAAACACCGAGCATTAATTTAATAAGTTACTAAAGTCACATCTGGGGGGAATTATATTCAGCTGTATGAGATAAAGACCATTGTATAAGCATTTTCCTCAGACATCTTCTGTGCTTTTTCTTTTGAAAGGGTTCTCTTGTGCCTGATGTTTTAAATATAGTATTAAAATTATAACAGTAAAATATTTCTTGAAAAAAAAAGAGATGAAAAGAATTGAAATTAAATGGAATGCCAACAGATGTGTGTGTGGAAGGAAATAAAATGGGGAATGTGGACGAGTGGGTAATGAATGAGGAAGTGGCTCTCTGGAGGTGTCTGTCTCCAGCGGCCTTCCCTCCATCTTCACGTGACCTGTACAGCGTAGTGGTTAAAAGTTCAGGCTTTGGAGGCAGAATGTCTAGGTTCGGGTCCCTAACCTGACACTTATTAGCTGTGTGACTTTGGACAAGCACCCAGCCTCTCTGTGTCTCACTTTTCTCCTCCGTGAAAAGGGGACAATACCACTCTGTACCTAACCAGTGGCTTCGAAGGCAATATGTACACCACGCACGTGAACAGTGGCTGGTCCGGTATGCAGCCAACAAAGGGCTGCATGTTACTTTTCCATTGTTTTAAAAATATATAAATGAAGATTTTCAGCATAGAAAGGTTGTGTCCCCCTCCCTCACCCCCAGCCAAGGCCTAAAGTACCTATCTAAGTGGGTCCTTTCAGCTGTTAAAGGCATAGTTACCATCCCCCGCCAGAAGAGGCTACCACTTCAAATATATATAATACATTGCGGCTGAAAAATACAAACATCTGGGGTGTTGTCCTGACCTTTTCCTTGACAGTTTAGATGGTAATCGCTTTCTAGACAATTGCATTTTTTGTTGTTGTTGAAAATACTGCCACAGAAAAGCAGGACAAATTTCAGTTAGGATGATAGATTCAAAAAAAGATTTAGGTGGCCAACTGTTAGTTCCTGAGCCCCAAGGAAGGCACCAACATAAAGCCTGATCATAACAACAATACCAGGATTACTCTCATCTTCCAGGCCCTACTTTCCGCCAGGCACTGTGCTAGGCGCCTGCTATACACATCTCTATGCAGAACTCCCAGCTTCTTATCAGCTGCCGGAGGCAGATGCTATTGGCCCCATTGGACGGGTGAGGAAATGGGCTCAGAGCTCCTAAGTGCCACAAACTGCCTGAATCTGGCTCCAGCCAGACCCATCTGGCTCCAGAGTCAGCATTCCTTCCAGTCCTCACGGTATCCAACCACCTCTTGGTCCTTTTCCCTGCCCCATCTGTGACCAAGAGTGATACATTTCAGGATCATATCTTCCAGAAAGTTCTTCTCCATATCCACTGTCAATCTCATCCTCTATAGTTCATGCCTCTTTCAGGCCTCTCCCGGTGTTTCCGACACCCGTCCACCCATGGTGATCTCATAGGGTGTTCACTTGGGGACAAGTATCCCCATCTAAAGATATTTCTGAAGTCACAACTAGGGGAGAAGATGTGCCACAAGTATCTAGTGGGCAGAGGCCCGAGAGGCTGTTAGACATCCTCCAACACACAGGGAAACCCCCACAATGAAGAATTATCTGGCCCAGAAGCCTGCGGCGGAGACACCCTGAGACAGAACCCCCGGGTTCCGCGCCTCGGATCCATTAGTCCTCGGTCTGCCCGTTCTCTGTACAAAGCACCACCGTTCAAAGTTGTTCAGACCCCAAACCCAAGAGCTTGCCTTGTTTTGTCCCTTTTTCTAACCTTTCTTATTTTTACATAAATTTTAGCTGTCACTAGAAAACAGAATTAATTCTGTGGTATATGACTCATATTTCAACCCCCAACCTCCCCCAGGGTTCAATCAATTAATTACAGTATCTATCATTCAACCCACAAATGGTTACAGGGACACCACCGAGAGCCCACCAACTACATGTGTTCTCACTAGAACCCGTAAAGCTTCCTTCCTACCTTTGCAAGCTTTCACACAAATACAGTTTAACACTAATGGGCAATTCACTTAAAGGTGTTTAAAAGATTTTGCAAAATTCCAGATGAAGAGAAGTTTAAAGCTAAAACAAATCTTGACTGGCCCAGAGTAGAAAGAAAGCCAACCAAAGGAGATTCGAGGCAGGGCTCTGTGGCAGACGGTCCCGTGAGCCCCGTGGTGGTGGGGTGTCCGAGCCCGCCTGATCCTTGTCTTCGTGGTGCTTAGAGTCTATACGGAGCAGAATGTGTAAGGAGAAGAGAGATTTTTTTTATTTTTAAAGTTTCCTGCTTTTATTTATTTATTTTTTATTATTATTAATTTTAATGGGGTGACATAATCTATCAGGATACATAGGTTCAGAGAAAACATCTCCAGGTTATTTTGACATTTGATTATGTTGCGTACCCATCACCCAAAGTCAAACTGTCTTCTGTCACCTTCTGTCTGGTTTTCTTTGTGCTCTTCCCCCCACCCTCTCCCTCTCTTTCTCCACCCCCTCCCCGTAACCACCACACTCTTGTCCATGTTCCTGAGTCTCATTTTTATGTCCCACCTATGGAAGAGAGATTATTTAAACCAGGGGTCCCCAAACTACAGCCCGTGGGCCACATGCGGCCCCTGCCGCACTTCCAGAAGAGGCACCTCTTTCATTGGTGGTCAGTGAGAGGAGCACAGGAGTACTGTATGTGGTGGCACCACAAAGCACGGTGTCGCTCACGCACAGTACTACTTCCAGTGACGCGGGACGCACGCGTCACGGCTCCGGAAGCGCGTCATATCACTTGTTACGGCTAGCAGTGACAAATATGGAACCAGACATTGACCATCTCATTAGCCAAAAGCAGGCCCATAGTTCCCATTGAAATACTGGTCAGTTTGTTGATTTAAATTTACTTGTTCTTTATTTTAAATATTGTATTTGTTCTCGTTTTGTTTTTTTACTTTAAAATAAGATATGTGCAGTGTGCATAGGGATTTGTTCATAGGTTTTTTTATAGTCCGGCCCTCCAACGGTCTGAGGGACAGTGAACTGGCCCCCTGTGTAAAAAGTTTGGGGACCCCTGATTTAAACAAACTCCCAGAAATCCTAAATCCAGTTGAGCGCTGCCTACCATGGACCTCCAAGAAGACCCTCTCTTCTCCCGGAGTGCCACCTTGTCCAGACCCACAGAAAAGCCCCTGGACGGCCACAGACGTCCAGCCACTAAAAGGAGGCCACGTGCTTCAGCGAGTCTGCTTTCCTTCTCCTGAGAAAGACAGGGAGCAGTTTCATCCGACGCCTCATCCCTGGGCCTGAGCTGCTCCCAGAAACCCACTTAGTTTTTCAAGTGGCCACCCCCAAAATGATATACAAACAGACTTGAGGCCATTAGATAGGCCACCCCGGGAAAAAACTGAAGGCACAATTCTACCTTCCTGGCCCAGAATAATGGTTCCAGTAGAACCAAATGGCTAAGGGGGGTGCTCTCTGAGAACCCAAAAAGTGCAGACAGCTATTCAGGTTTCGGGGGAGTGACTGGGGTTGTGGACGGGCCCAAACATTTTTCTTCAACTCTGTAGCTCTGAGGTCATGGGTTAGAATCCTGGGTTAAGTTACCTTAGGCAACAGAACGCCTATGTGCCTTATTTTTTTCATTGGTAAATAAGAAATACCTACTTCAGAGGGTTCTTAAGAGGATTTAGAGAGCTATGAAATGTAAAGTACTTTTAATTTTACTTTATACAAGTATTTTGCATAATTTTATAATTGTTATTATTGTTACAGCTTTTAGCATAAAGTTTGGCACATAATAGACACTCAATAAATATTAACTATTATGGCCTAAGTCTATGGTTGACCTGAAAAATCTTAGGTGACCTTATAACACCCTGAGATACTGGGATTCATCTAAAGGTTGTATACAGTCATTAGAAAGAGACATGGGGAAAAAAACAAAGCTCCTATTTTCAAAAGGAGTAATAAATATTTACGGTTTGCCAGGTGCTGTGCAAGGCACTGAAGACTCCATGGTGACTTTTAAACTCCTGCTTTCTTAGTGGATCTTAGTCAGTGTAGGGTCACAACACCCCTCTGAAAATTTAACTAATTGTATCGCCCCTTTAATGATAAAACAAAGGTGCCCTAGTTTTCGGCAGTGTTTTCCTCGGCCCTGGTTATAACATAGAGCTGAATCATGACTAAGCCCAGTCAGCTGGGAGTGTGGACTCCACCTGGCGTGGCCCCGCCACACCTCCCCCCCCCCCCCCAGCTGGTTATCTAGCAGGGCAGACGCTCTGATAAAGGGGGAGTGTGCGCTAGACCTGCGGAGGACCACAATTAGATTCGGACAGGATGAGTAGACCGATAAGAGCAACGCATTGTGCTTCTTGTTTTGCTTTTAAAAAAAGAAATACCCAAGATAGTGTGGCCACCATAATTCCTTTTTGATTGTAAAATTTCGTTTTCTTATCCAGCCAACTCCAAAGGTTCCCCTGGGACCATCACCTCTGGAATTTAACCCCGATCTGCCTATGAACCTTGCTCCGCAGAAGTTTCTCATCCTACATCTGGCCGAGAAGATGGCTGGCCTCAGGCTGAACAGAGAGCAGGGGGCACATCTCTCCTGGTCCATACCACCTTCACAAGAGGGTCTGGGGACGGAGACCCTTTGCCACTTCCACTGAACCAGCTTGTGCAGGTTGAAAACCCACCCCAGGCTGACCCAGGAGGCCAGGTGGTTTGATGGATGCTACAGGGCCTCCTGCTCTAAGTCATCTTAGTGAAGCATCCAGGCCTCTCACAGCCTGCAGCCACCCAGCCTGTGGCCACACTCGCCACTCTGCATCCTATGCACGCTGCCCCCTGCCCCCAACCCTCCCCTCCTCCCTCCCCGCCGTGCCCACATCGCTCCCTCTGCCAGAGAAACCCTGTCCTTCCTTCACATGTTAATAACCACTGAGCTTCCCACACCAAATGGGAGCCCGGTCTTCTCCCCGCCCCTTTCCTATGCCCCGGGGCGGAGGGGGGACTCCCCTCAGTGTCTGTCGTTCCCTCTCGCGGGCCACTCAGAGCACGGTCCTCGGTTATCTGTGTGCACACAGCGCTTCTCCCACCAGAGTGAGCTCCTGGAGGCTGCAGACAGGCTGGATGGATTTTTGTAGGGTCTGCTACATGGGAGGCCCTCAGTAAATGTGGAATGAATGGATACCTGACTGAATAGTCTCAAATTGCTAACTGAAGTCACTCTTCAATAGGATCATAGAAAGACTTTAGAGATCATTTTTCCTAACCCAGTTCTTACTAGCTGTGTATCCTTGGGTGAGTTACTTAACCTCTCTGTGCCTCAGAGTCTTAATCTGTAAAATTCAGATACTAGAAGGACACGTCTATTTCATAGGGTGGCCAGAAACACCAAATATTAGTGTATATAAGGTAGTAGAATGGGACCTTGCATACAGCGCATACTCAGTGGATGTCAGAATCTATCACTGCCATTGCAGTGACATCATGAATGCCCGTCCCAGAGGTGCACCTGTCTCACCCCACCCCCACACTGTCCCCACTGCCTGAGGGTTGGCTGCCAATGGCCAGACCTGTACCCTTTCTTTGGAGACTTGCCCTCAGCCAAAGGGAGCAGCCCCACCCAGGTGGTGACCCTATGGGTACCCTACACCAGAGCTGCCTCTCTGCACCTCAGTCACTGGCTGACTGACACAGGGCACGAAGGCCGGCCCCTACCCCCATGGAGGATAGACTTCCAGATCTAATCCGTGCTCCAGAGCTCCCTGCAAGAGCAGATTGAGCTAGGGTCCAATTTAGCAGGTTCCCCTCCCCCTCCTGCTTCCTCTCCCCCTTCTCCTGAGCACATCCCCCAAGAAGTCGCTTACACAAGAATTCCTGTCCTGAACTCGGTTTCTAGGAAGCCCAATCTACACAATCATCACCACCACCACTACCGTCAGAGGAGAGCACAGACGCTGAGTGGCTGCCTGACCTATCCAAGACCCAAGGCTAGGAACAGAACCAGCTGGGGGTCAGGCACTGGCTGGGAGTTAGTCATTTCAGAAGAGTGCAGGTTTCTGAGTCTCCAACCAGTTTTTTTCTAAGAAATGACAACCAAACGAATGAACAAACAACCAGTTAGGAAAACAACACGAAGCCTGCCATGCCTGACGTAGGTGCAGGAAGTTGTGACCTGTACGGCAGTGGGGCGGAGCAGCCTTTGCGCAGGGCAGCCTCCGTTGAGACCCGATGTCCTGGGATGGGAGCCCAAGGGTCCAAACCAGCACGGCAGCCCTGCCTGCCGTGTCCTTGAGCAGCCCCGACCTGTGCCAGAGCGACCTCCTGTCTCACGCTCTCCCGAGCCCACAGCCCTCCACGGAGCCCTCCCCAGTGAGCCCCCACCCCCAGCTGAAAAGCGCCTTCACTTGATGACCCTGTGGCAGTTATCAAATTCTGGAATTGAGAGCTCCGAGGGCAGGGTTGTGCGTGGATCTGGGCCCCACCCCTCAGGGGCCCTGCTGTGGCAAGGGAGAAGAAGGGACAGAAAGGAGAGACTCGCTAGTTGGCAGTAGTGAGACAGGGGTCATTGTCACACTCAGGAGTGAAGGCTGCAGCTCCATGGTCACACAGCTGCTGTGACTCTCGAAGCCAGGTTCAGATACAAGTCGTTCCACCCCATAAGTCCAAGCTGAAACAGACCAGGAAAAGGCCACTCTGCTCCAGGTGAGGAGCTCAAAGACATTTGATATGTCCGATGAATATTCTGATGAGCAAAAGAGCTTACTCAAAAGCTTTGCAGGGTCTGGTGCAGGAGTTCCTTCCTTTTTTTTTATGTGAAAGCATGTTTTTCTTAATTACAAAAGTAGCATATATTTGTAAAAACTTCAAAGAAAATAGAAGTGCTCAGTATCCCTTCCCACCCACAGCTATTAGTAAGAGTTTGACTATTCTTTGAGACATTTTTAAGACATGTTACATGAACTGATAGATGACAGATAAAATATCCACAAATCTGCAAAAGAATTGTTATAAAAATGAGACTGCGAAGAACTACATTAAATTAAAAGGGCACATCTAATGAATTGTCTTTAAACAGCATTTTTCTAATTGCTATGAAGTAATACATTCTATTGCACGAAGTAATACATGTTTATTATAATTGGGGGGAGGGATTTCACAATAGCACAAGGAACCAACACTTCCCCAGTAATTACGTTCCCTCTGTAACTATTTTATATTTTACTATGTTCCTTTTTGTATTTTTTCTAGCCTTGTGCACTTATAAATTTTTCTTTAACAAAATTGGGTTCAGACCTTTCTGGAATGGGGTTTTTTGGGTTTTTTTTTACTCAGTGTCAGATTGTGAATTTGGGGGGAGGGCTGAGTATTGTGTGCTCCATTATACAGCCTGTAATTGATTCATCTATCAGCATTTATTTCCTAAGGAGGATCTTTTAAGATAAGGAAGACACCCAAACAATCTGTCTGTCTTTTTTTAGAAATCTCTTTGTCCTTTGATCTCTTGTCATTGTGTCTTCTTTTCTTCTTTCAGCCCCTCTGGTAAATAATTGTGGGTCTGTGGATCTTGGGAAGACCCACTCCTTTTCCCCGTGAGCACCAGGACTTCCTCGAAGACCATGTTAGTGGCACTTCTGGGTGCTGTTTCAACAGAAGGCAGGGATTCTATTCTGTGCTCCTCGAAGCTTTGTATAGATCCAACACTGTCCTCTTCTCCCACGGACGTCAGCTCCTCACACTTCAGAGAGACCCTTTGTGTCCGACGGATCTCTAGCTTCTTGGCGCACCCCCAGATACGTTGGTTCTGGATTGCTGTCACATAGCACACACACACACCCACACACACACACCCCATTTCTGACAATCTACTATTTTTTGAGCCAGAACAGCCAGATCAGATGAACTGTGCCTGGTGGTCCGTGGGGTCACAGGCAATGCAGCTAGATGGCGCTCACATCCACACATTTCTGAGCCATTAGGAAGGTGTGACTGATGTTTCCCATTAGCACCCCAATTTAAGCTGCTTGTGTCTCAGGGGAAGGGAGAGCAATATACTTGGAAACATGAAATAACTGAAAAGAAATTGTAATCTATTTGTTTTCCAAATAAAATTAGCATACAATGACTACAGCCTGCCAGATGCTATCCTAAGCCTGGAACTCTTTCTCCCAGCACCCCTAAGAGACAGGTAGGTGCAATTCAATCCTCCCATTTCAGATGAGGCACTGAGAGACCTAGTAACTTGCCCAAGGTCACAGGGGCAGAGGCGGAAGTCAAACCCAGACGACATGCTCCAAAGCCCACGTTTAAGCACCAGGAACTAACTGGCTCAAGAAAAATGCTAAGAATGACATCAGATTAACAGTGGTTCGCTCCAGGCAGCAAGGAGTTATTGGGGAACCACATTATTTACTTTCTACATGAAACTCTGTATTCAAAATTATTTCCTCATACACAAACTATTAGGGTTACTTTTGAATTCAATAATTTTTATAAGAACAGTACAAAAGAGTATAAGAAATCGTTTAACTGTGGTCAAGGACAGATTAAGGTTGTGTGAGTCTTGAAGTTTATAATGGAGGGGACTCTTTAAGAAAAAGAATTCAAAACTGGAATACAAAATTAGGTATGAAAACAAATAGGTATTTAGATTGGAAAAAAGAAATCACAAAAAATTACAGATTTTTTAAAAGGTGACAAATACCATAAACATAACAAAACCATGAAAAATTGCATACTCTACCTTTTCAATATTCTTTTTCTTATTTTTTTGTTGCATACCCTTTGTATGATCATCTCTTCATATGACAATTCTGTAATATCATTTTCATAGAAAAAAGAAAAAGGCGTTCAAATGCATTTTAAAATGCTATTATATTAGATTGAGCTACACAATTGTTTAATCAAATCACCCTTAAACAATGCACAATAACTTATGGATGAATATGCATGGGAATTTTGTCACAAGACCAGTTAGGATGCTCTACTGTGACTTTCGTGTTTTTGAATATCTTTCTTTTTCTGGAATTGCAGGACAAGATGTCTTCAGATATGCTAAGACTGATCCAACATCTAAAAGCATAAAAGCCTGACCTGTGGTGGTGCAGTGGGTGGAGTGTCGACCTGGAACGCTGAGGTCTCTGGTTCAGGGCCCCGGGGTTGCCTGGTCAAGGCACATATGAGAGTTAATGCTTCCTGCTCCTCTCCCCTTCTCTCTCTCTCTCTCTCTCTCTCTCCTCACTAAAATGAATAAATAAAAACTCTTTGAAAAAAAGAAAATTAATTCTTTAAAAAAGAAAAGGCATAAAAATGCTGCTTTGCCATTATAGCATTCCTATAGTTTTGTGCCTTATGAACACAAGAACTCTGGTCAATTCTATTTTGCACTGATTCTCATTTTAAGAAATGGTAGTACTGTGCCCTATAATTGGGTATACTGCATTATGGAGTATTTTCCTGAAGGTAGTATCTGTCTTGACAAGACATCAATGAAAACCAAATATTCCACTTCTAATTTTATACATCTGGTGGCTAAAAGAACATTCCACAGACTAACTTCTGTTTCTGTACATTTTGACTTCTCCGCCCACACGCTCCAGGGTCAGCCATAGCAGGGCACATGTGTATTGCAATAGGAAGCAGGATGCCAGGATGAGTGTGTACCCGGGACACCAGGACTATTCCTTGGTGCCATTCCCAACCTAGAGTAGCTAGCATGGAAGGAAGCATGAATCGCATGAATAGATCCATTGCACCCCAAAAATTAAACCTCCAACTCAACTTATTCCCAGTTGGAGTCTCCAAAGTGCTCAGGGCCTCTCCATGGCCACAAAGCTCCTCAAGAGAAAAGTGATGCCGGGGAAGTTGAGTAGGAAGAGAACATATGTTCAGCTTATTGCAATGAAAATATCTTACTTTTGCAATTTTACCAAAAGCATATGACCACGTGAACCCATAAAAGAAGAACATTATTGGACTTCACCCTTACAATGAACAAGTCCTCAAGTTTAACCTTCTTTTGCTTTGCAGTGAATCTTCCCTGACGGTGGTGAAGATGATAATTGCAATAAGAGCTGAGATCATGGATAAATCAGTGTGGACTGGAGTTGTCAAGGCAAACTTCATATAGGAGGCAGGCACTGAGCTAGGCCTTGGGCCATTAGTAGGATTCAGTAGACAGAGGAGTGGGAGAGACCTGAGCCACAAGTGTCTGCAGTCTGCCAAGAAGCAGACATGCATATATGTGGACGCAAAATGTGTTCTCCTGCCAAGGAAAACATTTTTCCATCACTGGCTTAGAGCTACCTTGTAAGAGCCAATGGCAATACATTTACATATCACTAAAGAATGAGAATTGAGCTTTCTTCCCAGCCCCCTCTCCCCATCTCAACCAGCAAATAATCACTCCCAAGCTGGGATCTACCAAGCTGCAGGCATTTGGCACACATGTGTCCACCACCTAGTTGTTCCAACACATGGATGCAAGGACACTGGGCTTACACTCCAGGCAAAGGGGAAGGGAGGGCAGGGGAACTGGCCAGAGGTGGTTTCCTGGGTAGACTCAGGAAGCAGAGCCTGGTGAATGCCTGCTCATCCAGTGTGAGGAAGGAAGGTCCATGCCCAACTCTTTTCCTTTCTTTTCAACATCTGCTGTGCCATGACAACCCTGGGGAAAGGGCAGTGTTTCTTGCCAGAGGCGTGGCCAGCCAGCCAGCCATTTGGAAGCCTGGAAGTTGATCTTGGCCATGGTCTTTTGGCTGAGTCTTTAACACACTGCATTAAGTTCTCAGTTTTGCTCTTCTTGATCCAGGATTCTACTCTGGAATATCAGAGAAATGCTCCCAGGAGGGCCTTGAGTGCAAGACTCTTCATGCTTTAAGGCTCTCTGGGTTCAGACAATAGCCACACCACTGGCCCTGAGTACTCAATAAAGCCCCTGGACACAGATGCCATTTAGTCCACACACATTTGTTCAGCATCTACTGCATGCCAGGTAATCTCTTAGAGGCTAGAGTAATGGAGAAGATTTGGGTTTCCAAATTTCCCCTTTTTCTTCCAGATCATAAATGCAATTACCCTCTTTTAGTTTCCCATAAGTCGATGTCTAGTAAATTTGCATTATGTCTTTTACCCAACTACTGCATCTGCTCTAGAATTCAGCTGGGTTAGTCCCAGGTCAGCCACACTGCTGAGCAGCTAGTTCAGTGTGCGCTTTAGTGGATACTAACACAGGCACATGGAAAGAGAGACACTTCCGGAACAACTAGAAAGTCCCAGATTAAATTTATTTCAGGATATGGTTTAAAGTGCGAATCTAAAGTGCTTTTTCCCTGAATTTAAGTTTTGTGTACAAAATCTATTGAGTCCTGAACTGGTAGCTCAGTTGGTTAGAGTATTATCCCGATACACCAAAGTTGTAGGTTTGATCCCTGGTCAGGGCACATACAGGAATCAATCAACGAATGTAAAAATGACTGGAACAACAGATTGATGTTTCTCTCTCTCTCTCTATCCCATCATTAAATAAAAAAATGCAAAACTGCTTACTGAATAATTCTTGCTTTCCCTTTGTGATGCTCACATAATTCTTTAGTTATTATATATCTATAGCTCCATGTCCAGATAACTAGCCAGTTTCACAAGACTACATCTTTATCAGCCTGAAAATCCCACTGTTTTAACCTGAGGAGCTAGATTCTTTTTTCCAAAACCCCATCCTCTTCCCCCTACCTATCACCACATGCCTTGCCCCCCTTTGGGGGGAGAGATAAGAAAACAACATCATCTCTGCCCTCCCTTGAGGAGCTTGCATTCTGCACAGGAAAACAATATGTATGCCCCTGAAATAAATGAAGTGCTCCCAGCCTGTGCTCAAAATGGCTTGTTGAAATAGTAAGTTCAAATACAATGTAAAGGATCACCAGCTAGCTTCTTTATAAACTACTCACTATCTATTGAAATTGTTCCAGTTCCCCAACACATACACACACACACACACACACACACACACACACACATCTACTTCATAATCTTGTTCTTTTTTTTTCAGATTGGCACTTTACTGGTTTAGAAGCACAGGAATGTATTCTGTATTATCAGATCATTTATAAACTTATTATATTTGACACTTTCAGAGATGTAGAAGTTTGATATAAGAAGACGTTTCTCTCATCTTTGTGCAGATCAAGAAGCAAGAGAGACTAACACACACACACACACACACACACACATACACACACACCTCATACATGCAAACATTCTTTTTTCCAGTCAGATTTTTTTTAATTTAAAAGATTCTAAATTTGAGATGTTTCCCTATGTTCCAAGGTTAATTTCTGAGCCTCCAGAGCTTTTACCAAGACTACTGGGTTCTTCACCGGCCATGGTCTAACCCAGTCTGCCCACCCATGCCTGCCCCTGGGTGGAGGCTGCCTGGACTTTGAGGAGCTCCGTGCAGATGGAGGGTAGCAGAGGTGTCTGTCTCCCGAGCCTTCAGAGTCTTGGATAACTGTCCCTAAAGCTGTGATTGCTGCAAGCAGTATCTGCCCTCAACCACAGTGTCTTGAAAGCTGGGATGTGTCAGGATCCCCTGCTGAGTCGGCTGTGCAGGAGGGGGTCTGGGCAGGCAGACTGCTCGCAGCTCCCGGGATGCCGACGACCCCTGGTCGGAGGGCCCTCGCTAGACTAGACGCTCCCCCAAAGCACAGGAGATCTGTGTTATTCTCGCATGCCAGGGCTTGGCACAGTGCCAGACATGTAGTAAGAACATAAACATTCTCCAAATGGATCATAATTAGTACTAAAATCCAGTTGGAATTAAAATTTTTATCATTTTTTACAAAAAAATAAATAATTGAAATAGCTTCCATATCCTATCAAACCAAAAAAAAGGATACTCACAACTTGATTTCAAAGAAAATATAAAAATATATATTTTTTAAAAATTTTACAATTATCACCCTGGCCGCATAGCTCAGTTGGTAGCATCGCCCTGAAGCGTAGAGGTCACCGGTTCGATCCCCAGTCTGAGCACATACAGGAACAGATAGATGTTCCTGTCTCTCTTTCTCTCTCTCTTTCTAAAGTCAATAAAATAGACATTTAGAATGGTTTTACAATTCCCATTACCACATATTCAGTCGTCAGGAATCACTAAAACCACGAGTCTTCCACATGCTGGCTAGAGTGCACAATACATCACTGTTTCCCATTAGCCAGAGGCAGCAGGGAATTAAAAAGAAAACATTCAGACAGTAAAGAGTCCGACTTTATTATATGGATCATTTAAACATAAAATCACCTTGAGATTGTAACCACTCTTTAGTTCTTTCCTGTCTTGTCCTTTGCTCTCTCCTGCTCTTCCCCTTTTCGGCTTGCTGTTCCCTCTGCCTGTCTCTCCCTCTGGCATCCTCTTCAGCGGTCGCTCTCGCCCGTCTTCCAGGGAGCCATTAATGAATGATTCAGATTTTCTGGGTGGGTGGCGGAAAGGCTGAGGCTCGGGCAATCGGGAGAGCAGGAGTGGACGCAGGGAGACTTGCCAAGGGGTCCAGAACTCGGGCATGGCTACAGGAAAAGACATCGGAGTGCGGCAATTTGTAAGCATTTAAATGCCCTCAGGGAGCTTGCTGTTTAAATAGGCGTTCTCTACCAGATTCCGTCCAGTCCAGCAAAGATTTACAGGCAGAGGGTGAGGACACAGAGTCTGCAGGCAGACTCTCTAGTTTCCAATCCCAGCTCCAGAATTCACTGCCTGGGTGACCTGAGGCAGCTTCTTCTCTGTACCTCAGTTCCCTCCGCTGGAAACTGTGGAAAACAATATCGTTGATGTAAAAATTAAACAAAGCTCTGGTGACTTACAAATGTTAGTCATTATTTTTTGGCCATCACTGCTCTTCTTTTAAAAGTAAATGAAAACAAGAGCTTACAATTTAATTGGGGGTGGTAGGCAGGATTTAACATAAACAACTCATACTGATTTTTCTTTTTTTATAAATCTGATTATTGCTTTTTTTTTTAAGTAGGACATAGCTTACATAAACACATATAATAGAAGAAATATTTATAAGGCACTCTGCCAAATAATTTACCTATTTATATCAATTAACCCTCATAAAACCCTGTAAGATTGATATAATTGTCCCTATTTTGCAGATGAGGAAACTAAGGCTGAACAGGGTTAATTAACTCAAGGTCCCTCAGCTAGTCAGTGGTTGAGCAAAGCTTTGAGCTTAAGTCTCACTCCAATTCTTCAGCCCTTGTGCTAGACAGTTAAAACTTTAAAAACACAGTTAAAACTCTGTTGACCTACAGAATAAATCATTTCCCTGCAAGTTCCCTCAAAAGCCCACGCAGCTGACTCACCAAGAAACTGAAAAAAAACAACAACAACAACAAGAAAAACCAGCATCGCCAGGAAAGGTCACAGAAACATGGGAGATCTTGACTGGCACCAGCCACCTTGTCCTTCAAGCCTCCAGGCTAAGTGACCGAACTGTGGGGGATTAGATAATCTTGGGCGAACTTTGGGTCTCTGTTTGCCAGGATTCACAACCACCTATCAGACTGTGGTGTTCACTATACATTTAGGGTCTCCCACAGATGCCCTGCTGGAGCTAGCACCTATTTCCCAACCAGAGAAAAGCGCGACCTGGGGCTAATCCATCCAATTACTGGAAAATACAGCCTAAATTTGTCTACCAGGCTGACACTGTTCTGATTTTTTCTCTGCATTAGGTATTCAGCAATGGGCAAGAGTTTTTTTGTTTTTTTTTTTTTTCATTTTTCTGAAGCTGGAAACAGGGCGAGACAGTCAGACAGACTCCCGCATGCGCCGGACCAGGATCCACCCGGCACGCTCACCAGGGGGCGATACTCTGCCCATCCTGGGCGTCGCCATGTTGCGACCAGAACCACTCTAGCGCCTGGGGCAGAGGCCACAGAGCCATCCCCAGCGCCCGGGCCATCTTTGCTCCAATGGAGCCTTGGCTGCAGGAGGGGAAGAGAGAGACAGAGAGGAAAGCGCGGCGGAGGGGTGGAGAAGCAAATGGGCGCTTCTCCTGTGTGCCCTGGCCGGGAATCGAACCCGGGTCCTCCGCACGCTAGGCTGACGCTCTACCGCTGAGCCAACCGGCCAGGGCCTTGGGCAAGAGTTTTGAGGTCTTGTCCATACTGGCTTGGAAGGTCCCATTTCCCAGAAGCACCCCAGAGACCTCTGGGAAAGAGCACTGCGCCACGACCTTCTTTAGGCCACTTGTAGCCAGGCTTGGATAATGTCCAAACTCTTACAACAAACTGATCTCCTCCTCTTCTTTTTTGGATGCCATCAACCAAGAGGTGTTTAGGAATGTGTTAATAATTCCCAGGAGAAATTGGCCAGGATTACCTCGTCATGACTAATGAAGCTGTCATCCACCACTCCTTCCCGCTGTTTAATAATGCCTTCCGAGGAGGGCTTTATGAAGACGGATCGTATTGTAATGCTGCACCCAAGAAACTGGCACAATGTCAATGACAACAGGGGCCAGCTTATTTTGCATGCCACTCTATTTTTCATTACACTCCACAACAACTTGTTATTAAATGAAAATGAATTTGCCATTAGAGACTAGATACTATATAAAACTGTTCAGCCATGTTTCATGATTCAATGTGTTTTTCTCTCTCTCTCTTTCTCTCTCTCTCTCTCTCTTTCTCTCTCTCTCTCTCTCTCTCTCTCTCTCTCTCTTTGTTAAATAGTGCAGCAGCCATGTGAGTAAATGTCATTCTGTATTAGGTGAGGTCGGATTTTCCAGAACAATATTAAATATTTTATGAAACTTGGTCATTAAAATTTGATGTGGCTTGAAGCTTGGTTTGCAAGATTCTGACTTGGAATGGCCATTTAAAGACAGGAAGAATGAAATATACGGTCTTCATAAGTGCGCCCAGAAAATGACATGGAATGGGGCAAGGAGAGGGAGGTCTTGCACAAGAACAATGGCTCTCTCCTCTGGGCAAGAGGGCTTTCTGGAAAGCAGCTAGACCCCCTCTCCAAAAAGTGTGCGTTAGTGAGGGTAGTCAGTGTTACTTTGCAATAACAAATAAACCCCCAAATTTCAATGGCAGAAAAATGGCAGACGGCTGTTTCTTGCTTATACGACATGTTCATTACAAGACTCTATGTCTGTCATGAGTTATCTTGGAAGCCAGAGTGATGGAGCACCCACTATCTAGAATGGTAACAGAGCTCTGGAGGGTCTCAAATCAGCAGTTAGAAGTTTAATCCTGAGGGATTTCATGCAGGAATTAGGGAATATAGTCAATAAAGTTGTAATGACTATGTATGGTTTCAGATGGGTAAGACTTAGACTAGTGATCACTTCATAAGGCATATCATGTCTAATTACTATGTTGTAGACCTGAAACTAAGATAATACTGTATGTCAACTATAATTTTAAAATTAAAAAAAAAATGTTTAATTTAATCTTGAACTAGTCACATGGCCCCAACCAACCCCAAGTGATGGGAAGGGGTCAAGAATTACAATCTGCTCAAAAGGCAAAAACAGCATATCTGGTGATCAGCCCTATTAAGTACTAATATAAGATCAAAAGGAGGATTTCATTACAAGTCCAAAGGTTCAAGAGAGCCTCTTGCATTCTGGGAGAATCCTCCACTCTCCTCATCCCCACTTCCCCTTGTAGTCTCCACTCTTCCCTCTGCTCCCATGGTCCACAGCTCTCCTAGGGATTAGTCAGCCCGGGACTCACTGACACCGTATGATCTGTAACTTTAATTCATTTCAACTAAGTAACATACTTGCAAATTACAAGGGTGTTTCTAAAAATTATAAATACTGCTAAAGCTCAGAGGCATGTAGATAATTAACAATACTTTCCCTTCACCTATCCAAAGTTGACTTCAAATTTATGCTACTTAATGTAAAATCTCTTAGCATTTTGAAACATCTGTATCAGGACTGAATTACTGTACTAAGTACTGCCTCCTGTTCACAGATGGAGACCTCATCACATACATGGAGTGATCTTTTACAGAGCTTTGGCAACTGGACGGTGAGATCCAAAAGAAATTGGATAAATGAAGTAGCCTCTCAGATGACCTATTGGATAAGATGTATGATACTTTGTATAAAGAGCTATCCTCACTGAATAGTGAAATGAAAGCCCCAAGTGTTTCCTTAGAGAAAAGTAAATATTTCCCAAACTGCTTTATTAAAGGTTTCCTTGGTATCATAGCCTGAGTCCCTCCCAGAGGAACCATCTGGAAGGAACTCATTCTGAGACAGGAAGCATGCCAGTGGTCAGTTTGAGAGGAAATCCCGGGAAGCCAGGTAGGGGAATAGGAAAATGAGTCATGAGAGAGAATACAGCCAGTGTGAGTCCATTAGTGAGAAAGATACCCTTGTGGGCAGCAGGAGGTTGGTCACACTGGTAACTGCAGGAACGTAGAGGTATTCCACCAAAGGTGAGACAGGCAGAGTATTTATACTCCAATCTCATTCATCATCAGTAAGGATTATCTCCACAGTAAGTAAGGTCTGTGTAGCACAAGGAGTGAACTGTGTGGCCATGAGGATTGCGCCTGGCAGACCTCTAACGACAGAGAGTATAACCAGCGAAGGGTCCCTGCTACTGCTGCTCCCAGAAATCGAAGACCAGGCTTGCACGGAGGCCACACTTCCCACAGGAGGCTTCCAGCCAATGACTAGACCCAGTGGAATACTAAGGCAGGACCAGTCCTGGAAAATGCAAGCCTTTCCTGACAACTGACTGTGGCTCCAAGACTCCCCAGGGGCCTTACCAAACCCTTCTTAGACTGCACTGCAGTCTAGGAAGCATCCAGCAGCCTGCTTCTGTGTCCCCCGCCCTGGGGTCAGCTGTGCATTGCAGTCAGGGGGCTCATCAGCCTCCTGCAGGCTCCCGCCCCATGTTCTCTAACACAGACATTTCCCCTCATAAAATCTTGGCAGGTTTAACTCTGGCCTGGTGTCTGCCTCTCAGAGGATCCAGACTATCACAAGCAAGTGCCATGGAGTAGCAGTACTTTGTAGATAGTATTGAACACAAATATGCTGGATGGATGGATGGATGGATGGATGGATGGATGGATGGATGGATGGCATGAAGGTGTGATGGCTGATTTTATGTGTCAATTCAACAGGCCCACAGAGCGCCCAGCTGTGTAATCAAACATTATGCTGGGGCCCTGGCCGGTTGGTTCAGCGGTAGAGCATCAGGATGGTGTGCGGGGGACCCGGGTTCGATTCTTGACCAGGACACATGGGAGAAGCGCCCATTTGCTTCTCCACCCTCCCTCCTTCCTCTCTGTCTCTCTCTTCCCCTCCCGCAGCCAAGGCTCCATTGGAGCAAAGATGGCCCGGGCGCTGGGGATGGCTCCTTGGCCTCTGCCCCAGGCGCTAGAGTGGCTCTGGTCGCGGCAGAGCGACGCCCCGGAGGGGCAGAGCATCGCCCCCTGGTGGGCAGAGCGTCACCTCTGGTGGGCGTGCAGGGTGGATCCCGGTCGGGCGCATGCGGGAGTCTGTCTGACTGTCTCTCCCTGTTTCATCTTCAGAAAAAAATACAAAAAAAACCAAAAACAAAAACATTATGCTGGGTGTGTCGGTGAAGGTGGTTTTGATGAAATTTCCATCTGAATCAGTAGATTGAGTAAATCAGATTGCCCTTCCTAATGCAGGAGGACCTCATTGAATCAGTTGAAGGCCTGACTAGAACAGAAAAGCTGACCCTCACCCTAGTAAGGGACAATTCTCCCTGCCTGCCTGCTGTCAAACCAGGACATTGACTTTTCTCCTGTCTTTGGACTCAAACTGAAATATCAGTTCTCCCTGAGTCTTGAGCATTGTTGTGAAGATGAAATAGGATCATTTACGTAAAGCGCAGGGCCTGATACCTGGTAAGCATTCAGTGAGTGGTGCGTATTGTTTGTCATTAAACCTCAAGAAGGGTTGGTGCCCTCATCTGCAGGGTGAAAGTTCCTCAGACCCATTCATCATCATAGAGGGTGGGAAGGAAGGTTTATCGTTTGAATCTGGCTTCTAGATCAATGATCCCTTGTACTTTTTGGTGAGAGCAATTGCCTTTATGTACCTCAAAAAAAATGTGAGACTCCCCCTCAAACATGATAACAATTATGTATTTTTAAATCCTACACTGAAAAAAAAAAAACATGAAACCAAGAAGCCTTATCTAAATTCAGTCGTGCTTTAAATGTATTTTATTGGCCTCAGCAAGATAGAGGTCCATCTTGAATAGTAGGGCAGGAGATGTGGGAGACAGGGCCTTTATTCAGTCCAGAGACAATGCTCGTAGACATCTGGGCTCAAGACCTCACAGTCTTCATTCCAGGGCTATCCAGGGGTCTGAGGTCCAGTGGGATGAAGACACTATCTTGTTAAGTTCAAGCAGGTGTGTGCTGACCCAGCACGCCCCTCCTTTAGAGGGGCTGCCCGTCCATGACACCAGTCATTCACTCAGGATTTTATATGCTCCAGTATGAATATGTGACCATAAATTATTATTTCATTCTTCAAACTATATTTCTGAATATATTTGCCAGAAAGATAAAAAAACCTAAGAAGACCACACACAAACATAAGTTGGAGAACTGGACATCTGGTCATTTCCACAGGAAATGAGACTGAGTGATCAGCACTGTGATTCTGGCCATGGTCCCAAAGCCCAGGGAGGCCCATCTGGAGAGAGACTGTGGTTCTCTGGGCCTGTGAGACTTGAATCCCACCTCTCCCAGGGACAACACCCCCCACTAGGAGAAAGGAAGACAAACCCGCAGCAAGTTCACAGTCCCACATGGGGCTTGTCAGTAGCTCTGGAGAGAGTTGCTTAAAAACCCTGATTTCTATAAAGGGAGGCTAATCATCTACCCAACGTCCTCCACCTGTAGCCATGTAAGTGGGAAAGACCACTGGTGTCCAAACATGTAAAAGGTGTGGATCCCAAAGTTGTAAATTACAGAGATCCTCATATGTATAACATGCATGAAAACCAGGAGGAAAAAACAGCTCTTTTGGGCCACTACTCATTCATTCATTCAACAAACTCTATCAGACCCATTCAACGTGTCACACCCTGTAAGCTAAGCACTTTCCTTCTGAACAAGTAAACCTGGCAAGGTCTGTCTGCATGGAGCTTATTTCCTATGAGGAGACAGATTATTAGTCAAAAAAGAAATCACACACACAAATGCAAAACTGCAAAAATGACACAAAGAAGAGGTGCGCAGTGCTCAGAAGGACAGAGTATCAGGGTTTCAATCCATGAGGGAGGGCAGGGAAGGCTTCCCGGGGGACCTATGCAGGAGTGAAGAGGAGGGAAAGGAGGTTTCCAGGCACGGGGAACAGCCTGTGCAGAGGCCGGTGGGGTAGGAGAAGATCTTATGAGCAGAAGATTTTGATCTTCTCTACCCTAAAATCAGAAAAATAGGCAACAGTATTTTCTTCTTGCTCTTTTGTGGCTTCATTTTTACCTTAACCTCTCAGGAAAGAACCGTGATGCATGATGGTGTGAACATCATTATGAACCTCTATTAGTTTCCCCAGTGATTTGAAATCCATTCTCCCCTTGAATACATTTCTAGCTTGCTTTTCAGTGTCGTTGATTTATTTGTGTGCAAAAACTGTATTCTTCTAATTATTAAGAATTCAAAATATCTTGGAATGCAGAGTCTACATAGTCCCCAGTCTTCTCTTTTGGGAAAAAGAAAATAAAAATAGAAAATTGAAAAGAAAAATTTAATACCACCTGCCACATATTGTTAATGTTTTAAAATAGTTGCTGCAGGCCTGTGTCTTAGGAAAAAGTATAAAATACCTCATTGATTTAAAGCCTCTGGCCAAGTCCTTTCCTCTCACCCGAGTGGTAACCACCAGCATGAATTTTGATATGGAATCTTCCTGTCTGTGTTTTAAAACTTTAACATCATAAATAAAATGCTATGTTGTTTTGTGAATGTTCACTTATTCATTCTTTCAGGTGAATTTTTAAATCATCTTGTCAAAATCCCTGTAGACTCCTTTTTTTGAATTTTTATTGTAGAGGCATTAAAGGGATATATTATTTTGGAGAGAATTGACATCTTCACATTATTAGTTTTTTCCTCTAGGGATAAAGTATGTTTTTCATTTAATCAAGTCTCCATATGTCCCTGTGTAACATATTGTTATTTTCTTCTTGTAGGTCCAGCACATTTCTTGAGATTTCCAAGTAATTTATAATTTATATTGATGTTGAGAATAAAAATTTCTTTTTGTATTATAATTGTGAATTCATTCTTATTAATATAAAAGAAAGAAGTTAATCTTTTAAATACTTATTTTGTAACTGGCCATGTCACTAAATTCTTACTACAACTAATACTATAGTTTTTCAGTAGATTCTGATGTATTTTCTTAGTGGACAATTTTACATTATATATAATACTAGAAATATGCAAATAACAATTTGGCATATTTCTTACTGACAATCTTTCTCCAGTTTTTTTTCTTATCTCACCAAATTAGCTTGGACCTCCAGAACAATGTTAAATTATAGTGGTGATAGCAGGCATCCTCATCTCTTTCCTAATCTTAACAGAAGTGCCTCCAATATTGCACTTTCTTTACAGAGTGTTGACGGTTGAGACAGCCCTTATCATACTTTTTTCCTTTAAAAATTAATTACAGGGTTTTTCCCAACCTGTATATATTTATAAAGCAAAGTGGTTTAAAAAATTGAAGCACACTACACTTTTTGGTAATATTTTGCAAAATTGAAGATTCAACCCTTATCAGCATTCTTTGGTTATTTGTATTGGACAGGTGTTGGGCTGGTTCTGGTTCAGGCTCTGAAACTAGTTACCAGTTCTATTTTGTGCAGGTCCTCTCACTTCCCTGGGCCTCAGTTTCCTCCCTGTAAAATGAGGTGGGATAGCATTTTTTTTTAAGTGAGAGGAAGGGAGACAGAGAGACAGACTTCGTATGCACCCTGAGTGGGATCCAGTCAGCAAGCCCCCTACTGGAAAATGCTCTGCCCACCTAGGGCCATTGCTCAGCAACTGAGCTATTTTTAGCACCTGGGGCAGAGACTCCACAGAGCCATCATCAGTGCCTGAGGCCAACTTGCTGGAACCAATTGAGCCATAGCTGTGGGAGAGAAAGAGAAAGAGAGAGGTAGGGGAGAGGAGGAGGAGCAGATGGTTGCTTCTCCTGTGTGCCCTCACCAGGAATGGAACCCAGGACATCCACATGCCAGGCCAATGCTCTACCATTGAGCCAACCAGCCAGGACCAAGATTATTTCTAAAATTTACTTTGATTTGCTAATAATTTCAGCCTCATATTCTATTTTAATAATTTTTTCAAACAATTTTACAAAGTTAGTCACACCTAATAAATTGACAGGCTGGAGAAGATTAAAAACAGATTGAGTACATAGCAAACCAAACTGAAAACAATTCAAGATAAACAGACTGAAACCTGCACAAAGTTCATAGCTAAAATTTAAAAAACAATAACTACTTACTGAGTATTCACTACATGCCAGGAATAGTGCTTTAGTTAACAAAATAGCCTAGTAACAACTAGGCTATTGTTTATAACAACTCTATGGAGCAGGTGAAATCATTATTCCTGTTTTGAAGATGAGGAAACTGAGGCATAGTGGAGTGGGAACTCTATAGATTAGCTCACTCAATGCCCATAGCAGTTTCCTTCTGGTATTCTGTAGCCTGAAAAATGAAAATGCACATTTCCCAGACTCCTTTACAGAAAAGATTCCAGACGAGCTTCAGGCCCCATCAGTCAGCGGCACTGGCCAGAGACCTAATTTTCAGGTGAAGGTGGGCAGGAAGAGGCAAGATGCCAGCTCTGTTTCACAGATCCTTGTAGGCATGTGAGGCTCTCATGCCTACAGTTCTGGGGGTGGCTTCCTGATCCTCAGGTACAGTTAAGGCACGGAGTCCCGGACCCAGTGGTTCAGACAGCACCTTCCTGTCCTGAAGAGTCAGAGAGAAGTGGAGAAGTCACTTCCCTCCACCGTCCAGTTCTGCGGTGCCCTCTGGAAGCCATTCTGAGAGGTCAGTCTCTTGCCAGCCCTCAAAGAGGTGTTGTAAGCACCTGGTTTCCTTATTAAATCGCTTTCTGCTTAAACAACTAAAGTGGTTTCCATTATCTGCACTTATGCTCACATCATTATAAGCAGTGTAATCTTCCTTTTTCTCACGTGCCCTCTTCAGCTAATAGAAGGATCCATATCGCATAAGGGACCAAGCGCTGGATTTGGAGCAGGTGACCTGGGTTCTAGTCCCACCCCTGTTATTTAACAGCTGCATGAGTCTGGACAATTTCCTTTAATCTTCTGGTCTCAGTTCTTTATTTTTCTTTTCTTTTTTAAAATCTTTGACATGAGGGAATATAGAGTCACTTCTGGCTCTAACATTCCATGATTCCCAGAAGAATATGAAACCCCATGATGCAGATTGTCTGCTCAGCAGTTCCCAATGAGCCACTTACAGACCTGAAACTCGCAAGGCGATGTCCCAAGCCTTGTCTTTCTTGCTTTAACTCTCCTGACAGAATGCTCTGTGGTGGGCCTGGGACCCAGACCCCTCCCAGAGAGGGCCTTGAACCATGGGCGCGCCCCGCGGGAGGTGGGGAAGGTGTCACACCCGCAGCCTTAGCTTCATTAGGAAGCTGCTGAGCAGGCAAGCTGAGGGTTACAAAGCCTATGGCTGCGAGAGATCAAGCCAAGCAAAAGGTCAGGAGACTGGAAAATCAGGACAGGACCATGGAGAATTCTGAGGGCAGAGGTCAGTCCAGCAAGGATGGAAGCCAGGAAGTCTAGCCTGAGGCCAAGGAGTCGACAGCTCCTAAAGCTGTGGTCCAAACAAGGAGACAGGGAGGAGGACAGGCCATCAAGCCTCACCAGGGAGGACAAAGAATTCAGAGTCCAGGCTGCGAGGTATGATGGGGGGTCTGCCTCCGCCCTCCACGTGCCTGTTAGATTCAACCACTCAGCGCCTTGCCCACAGTGGAAGTTCAGAAATGGTTGTTACATCAGATTGACTTGAATGAATGGAGACCTCAGGAGTCATACAGAGTAAACCAAGTCTTGGAACAGATGTTTCCAGCCCCTCTGATAAGCAGGAAGTGTTTTCATAAGTAAGCCAGGCAAGCTGCATTGGAGAAGGACAGTTCTGGCTGACAGAGGACAAAATATTGAAGTGCAGTTGAATTCTAGGCAATTGTTCAGAGGTTGGGAAGAGGGGAAGGAAGATGCATGGGCTGGACTTCTAGTGTCCCAGAATCTTTCAGGGACAGTGAAGACAAACTCTAACATCAGAGTGTGCCTTAATGGTTTGCTAGCTCCAAAAATTAGGGGATATTTATTGCTTCATATTCATTTTGAAATATCCCCTAATTTTTGTGAGTAGTGTAGTTCCTTTTCATCCCCTCTAACCCATACCAACTCTCTATATACATTCCTTTCGAAATCTGCTCTCAGCAAGGAAGCTGATAAATTCATAAGATACAGCTTAACCAGGTGGTGCAGTGGATAGAGCGTCGGACTGGAATGCAGAGGACCCAGGTTTGAAACCCCGAGGTCACCAGCTTGAGCCCAAGGTCGCTGGCTTGAGCAAGGGGTTACTTTGTCTGCTATAGCCCCACAGTCAAGGCACATATGAGAAAGCAATCAATGAACAACTAAAGTGCCGCAACAAAAAACTGATGATTGATGCTTCTCATCTCTCTCCCTTCCTGTCTGTCTGTCTCTATCTACCCCTCTCTTCTGACTCTCTCTCTGTCTCTGTCAAAAAAAAAAAAATCATAAGATACAAATGACCAAAATAATATAATGTGTATTCTTTCCCAGAGGTTGTTGCCTTTTTATAAGCAAACTAACAATGACAACCTTAGAATATCAGGAACATATTGTGGGACAGGAACCAGGTAAACAAAATCTTACCCTGAAGGATAACAGTCAGTCTTCATTATTCATGGATTCTGTATTTGTGGGTCCGCCTACACACACAAATTCATTTGTAACCCCCTAATCAATCAGTGGCGAGGATGTGGTCATTCACAGGCTTGCGCAGATTGGTGAGAAATTTGAGTCCCACACAGTCCAGCTGAGGTTGAACGGGTGACATTCTGCTTTCTTGTTTCAGCTGCTACTCTGTAAACAAGTGTCCTTTTCACACTTGTTCCATGTTCTTCTCGCTTGAGTTCTTTCTGTTGGTGATTTCGCTGTTTAATGTCCCCCAAACACGAGCTGAAGTGCTATCTAAGGCTCCCAAGCACACGGAAGCTGTGGCGTGCCTTCAGGAGAAGACACGTGTGTTACATAAGCTTCCTTCAGGTCCGAGTTATAGTGCCATTGACCATAAATCAACTATCTATATTAAAGAAGGTGGCTCTAAATGGAAATACACAGGAAACAAGGTTATGTGTTGACTGACTGATGAACATGTTGCGACCAGAGCCTCAAAGGAAGCTATCTCTTTATTTCCCCAGGAGCATTTTTTCAGTATTTGCTAATTCATTGTTCACAGTGACTTTATAGAATGTCACTACCATAAGTGACAAGAATGGACTATACTGGATCTGTCTCCAAACACTTCCTTCTGCTACCACTATGCCTAGGAAATGCTTACAGGGGCTTTCTGCATGATTGTTGCAAGCAATTACAATAAAAATATTTGGATACATTTTTCAAGACCTTTACCTATTAACCATTTTATTTTATTTCATTTTATTTTCTTGAGAGAGAGAGGGAGAGACAGGGAGAGAAATGAGAAGCTCCCACTCGAAGTTGCATCACTTTAGTTGTTCCATTGATTGCTTAACCTTTTTACAGGCCTGGCCTAAAATTCTTGTTGACAAGCCATCAATGTGCGGCCCATTTCAGACTGGATGAGCAAACTTAGAATATCCAGAAACTGAGATAAAAAGCAGCTCTGCAGTAATTCTGCCGGAATTTGTTTTTTTGTTGTTGTTGTTTGTTTGTTTTTTTGTTTTGGTTTTTTTTTTTTTGTATCTTTCTGAAGCTGGAAACGGGGAGAGACAGTCAGTCAGACTCCCGCTTGCGCCCAACCTGGATCCACCCGGCACGCCCACCAGGGGCGAGGCTCTGCCCACCAGGGGGCGATGCTCTGCCCCTCCGGGGCATCGCTCTGCCGCGACCAGAGCCACTCTAGCCCAGGCCATCTTTGCTCCAATGGAGCCTTGGCTGCGGGAGGGGAAGAGAGAGACAGAGAAGAAGGGGGGGGGGGTGGAGAAGCAAATGCACGCTTCTCCTATGTGCCCTGGCCAGGAATCGAACCCGGGACTTCTGCACGCCAGGCCAACGCTCTACCACTGAGCCAACCGGCCAGGGCCCTGAATTTGTTTTTTAAACTGTCCTACAGTTCCCCTTCTCCCCCAGTAGATTTGTAATGTGAATGTAAAAGTCTTGAGAAGGGCTCCGAAGGGATGAGTAATTTCACTGAAAAGTATTCACACAGAGTTCCTACATGGAGACTCTTCCTAAGCAGAAAGGGCAGAGACAGGTGGGCAGAGGTTCACAGGGGATTCCTTATATGCCTCACCCAGGAAGATGGTAGAGGATCTGATTTAGTCACCAACAGGGGGGACTTTGGCACTTAGTCTGAACTGTTTCTGGCCCTGCCAGAATTATCCTGACTGGAACTGGAGCCTAAAAACACTCCGGCAACAATGAATGCAATGACGCCAGGAGACCACTGCTGACACCAGGCCTGGCCACGGCGCTCCTTCATCCCTAGAGCAGATCGCCAAGACCAGGGTCCCGGGTTTGTTTCCAAGCGGCGGTATGAGGCAATTCTCTGCCCCAGAATTAAATATATTGTGAGGCTCTGAGGAGCTCAAATGTTAGCTGAAAGTTTTGCTTTCTAGGAAGGAAAGGCATTTCAAGGTGACATGGACCCTCCTTTCTCAAGGTTGTGGTGAATTTCTTTTCTTTGCATTTACCGTATTTCCCCATGTACAAGATGCTCCCATGTATAAGACGTACCTTAATTTGGGGCCCTGAAATTTGAAAAAAATGTGTGTATTACATAAAGTTATTGAACTCTAGTTTTATTCATCATAAAATTCATACAACTCCTCATCACTGTCAAAACTCCGATCCATTAGCTTGTCCTCATCTGTGTCTGATGACGAATCACTGTCTTCATATATTGCCTCGTCCTCAGTTCCATCTATGGCACATGAAACACCGCAACCGCTGTATAAGACACACCCAGGTTTTAGACCCCAAATTTTTTGAAACAGGGTGAGTCTTATACATGGGGACATACGGTACATTCATGGGATAAGGAGTAGGCTTTCTTCCCCAGTATTCGCTGCTCCCAGACTCTTAAAGGCCACATTTTCCGAGCTCCATGTCCCAGACACATTTGTCACAGAAAAGGGAACGGCCTCTTGGTGTGCCTGGCGGACCGCAGCGCGCTTGCCTGGCCTCCTTCAGGGCCTCACAGGCTGCCTGCCTCGGCCGAGCAGAGCTGTCTGTGTGGCGGAGTCCGGGGAGGAATTTGTAACTGGGGACTAGGGTCATATGCCTTCCGGTTTTCTACTTAGTGACACGCTTTCTCACACAGGGGTCAAGAGTTGGGGCCTCATAAATGCGTCCTTGGAGATGAGCTGCTAGGAATGTTTTCTTACTACAAGTCCCTTTCTTTTCCCTCGAGGCCCTCAGAGTTTGAACCTCAGACCTTTCAATCCCTCAACAGAAGCTATAAACCACAAATGTGCTACATGTTGAAAGGACGTGCAAGTGACCAGCACTTTGGTCTTTTCCCCAGCGGGCCGCTTGGGCGGTCTGCCCACACGGGTGGGGAAAGAAGAGGGGACGGCCCTCCGCCCCCAGGGAGCCATCAGGACCAAATCAGCTCCAGCTTGCGTCCCCAGCAGGCTTTCCTCGTGTTTGCGGATGGCCGGATGGCGGCTTGTTTAACAAATCCTCTAAGAAACCTGATGCTGGGAGACCAGCACACCCAGCTACTGCTCCATGGGGCGAAAGGAGAGCAGGGACAGCTCTGGGTGACTGGTGACCCCAGAGACAACCGGTAGAGATTCGAGAAAAATTATCCCGGCCACATTTCCTTCCTTCTTTCTTTCGTTTCAAATTGTTTTTGCAAATGTTTTAGTAAGTGTTAAAATGTAAGGGGCGGAGGGAGGGGTTGTTTGCGCATGCGCTCCAGTTTGGGTTTTCTTTATTTTGGAAAAGCAAAAAGCCTGACAACAACTCAGAAGTGGAGGTGCGAGTGAGGCCAGGTGCTCAGCTGAGCAGGTGAGGGCAGAACCTGCCCTCCAATACAGCCTACCCCTGATCAGCTCTGGCCACAAAGGGTTGGGTGACAAAGGGACAGATCAGAGTCTGAGCGTGCCTCACCAGCTCTGTCACTGAAGCACCATCTCAGGGGCCTCCCCACCCCCTCCCTGCACCTCAGTCTCTCCATGGGCTCTCCCCAACTTGCCCTTGCCCTCACAGCTGTCTGTCCCTTGTCCTTCCCAGGGCAAGGTGAAGGAGCCAGTGACCACTGGTTGTTCTGGATGGTCGAGGGGATTACCAGGTGTGGCTGGATGACAGAGAAGAGAGAAGGGAGCCATGTGGTGGGGTCCCTGGTGTGAGAAAAGGACCCTGGTTCTCTCTCAGGTCCTGCTTGGTTCCTGGCACCTGAAGTTCTCTCCTCACAGCTCCTGCCTTTGAACTTAAGAGTTTGTCTTTTTGCAAAACGCAACGCCCTTGGGATGAGATAGCACTTTCAAAATTGTGATTATGGCGATCATCTCATTCAAACATCACATCAGAATATTTCACAAAGCACTTTTTCTATTTTTTTTCATTCAACAAACTATTTTTTTAGAAGTGTTTCTATTATTGAAGCAAGTCATAAATATTGTAAAAAAAAAGGTTTTTTAATAAAATAAAACTGTAAAAAGAAATCTACCCCTACGCACACACCATTCCTTTCCCATCTACTCCGCAGGAAGTAGAACCACGTTCACCACACGCGGTGTGTCCTTCCAGGTCCCTGTGCTTCTCTATGGGGACACATGTATATGTCATGTGTGTACATATGTCTGTGTCTGAAAAAAAAATTGCATTCAACTTTACATACTTCAATTTGATTTTTTTTTTTTCACGCACTGCATTAGAAACATTTTTCCAGGCAGAAATATGTTTTTTAGCCTTTGAAAATTTTTCAAAAAATACATGAAAAATCTTCAAAAGTTACATTTCATGTGCTATACATTCCACAGATCCCCTTCATTTTTGCTAGTGTCTTTGGCCTTTAGGAGACAGAGAAATGTCAGGAAGTCGGGGATCTGGTAGGGCAGAGCCGCCCGGCATCACTCTCTCTGTTGGGCGGATAAAATGTATTATGCTCACTTTGTTAAAGATGCCGTCGCCCAGGTGATATTAATGTGTGTCTCTGTGGGCAGGCAGAATCCTTGTAGCCTGGGGCTTGGTTTTGGGAGTAAGCCTCTCCCACCCGTTTTGATGTGGGGTGGTACAATCCAATCATGCCTCAGAGAAGTGACTTTGTATTAGAGACTTCCCTATTTTGTATATTGGATTAAGGGTTTGGATTTCTACACTATAAAATGGGGACGGAGCGGGAGCTTGCCCTCTTGGTTCCTGGGATGACTAGCATGAGAGAGCAGAGGGAGCAGAGCAGAGAGCAGAAAGAGGCCATGTGGCCAGGAGAAGCAGCCAAGATGGCGGACTGCTGAGTGAGATGCCAGTTTGTGCAGTTTGACGCTGGAGAAGGAAGGAGATGGAGAACTGAGGTGAATAAGTCTGGTGAGCTAGAAACCTTTGATTCTAGGAAACTCGGATAAATCAGTAGCTTTGTGAGCACTGAATGTGATTGGGTTTTGGAGCCCAGTGTGTGTTTTTACTTGCCCCCTGGGTGCAAGCTAGGATTAAAGATGAAGGCCCATCAGTTCTTGGCTCCGTTGTTTCTTTACCGACTGTCCGAATCCAATGCGAACCTGCATGTGAACCTGCATGGGCCGGGCGGCTATGATGGTGGCCCTGGCCGTGGCTTCTGGCCTTACACTCTCCGACGATGGAAATGGTCTATGTCTGCACCACTAGCCGTGTGAGGCTATGGGGCTCTTGAAATGGGACTAGTGCTACTGAGAAAATGAATGTTTAAGTTCATTTAGGTGCCAGTTTAAATGGCTAGGTGTAGCTAGTGGCTACTGCATTGGACAACACATTTCTAGAAAACTTGGAATGAATCCATCACCTGTTCCTCAAAGAGTTATAAATAAGACACTTTGAAGCCAGACTTTCTGGATTTGGACCACCATTCCTTCCACTAACCAGTGACTTGGGAAAAGTCACTCAACCCTTCTGAGCCTGTTTGCTCATCTGTAAAATGAGAATAACAGCCACGCCTCACTGTGTTGTCGTGAGGACTCAGTGATTAATACCTGCAGTGCAGTTGAACCACTGCTTGAGCACATAGTGGTCGATAAATATTAGCTATATAATAATTTCCTAAAAATAGGAATGGAAGGTGGAAAATATCATGGGGAGGGGAGGAGACTAACAAGAGAAGCCATTAAGTGAAGGGTGCTTTATCCTCTCAGGAAAGGTGGGTCAACAGACCTAACAAATGTCAACAGCCTCTGGATCCTGCTTGGATGTGGGGGAGGGGGGAAAAGTGAACTCCTTCCTCCTTTGCTGAATTCTTCCTTTCCCCAGAGGGCACCTCTCCGGAGGGCGGCTCACAACCCTGGCCCCGGGTGAAACCTGCCTGGGGCCAGCCAGGAGAAACCCTGCTCAAGAACTGAGGGGCAGCCTCTGCCTGTGAGCCCAGGTGGCCGCTCTGGGCCAGAGGGCAAACTACAGGCACAGGTGCCCAGCCCCAGGACAGTCACCGACCTGTGGCTGTTTGAAGGCGGATTTCAGTAAAGAACAGGAAGGAAGAATCTAACTTTGTCACTGAAGTGGGATCCTTCTTCCACTGGAACAACCGTCTGCAGAGTTGGAATAATTTGCTGAAACGAAGCAAGCATTTTTCTCTCGGGCGGTTTAAAAGGAGTTTACAGATTCACTCAGTTACCCCTTCCCTCCTGCACACTCAACCCCGTGTCCAGAATGTTTGGAATGTGTTTCTCTGGTTATTGAAACACTTCTGCAGGCAGCAAGATCAGTGACCCATTCGTTTCTCTTATCCTCGCCTAGTGAGTGATTTACGAGTGAATGAAGGAATGAGTGATAATTTAGTGAGTCCCTGAAAACTCATACTATAAAATATGTTCTCTGCGCATTAACCTTCTTCTGCATTATGAACAGAATTGAAATCAGGACGATTCAAGGTTATTTACTGGTCTTGGATCAGCATGGATTGTAACAAATGCCAAAAAAATGCATCTTCATCTTAGCAAAAGGCATCACCCCCAGACTGGCAATAAGGACACCTGGGTTCAAGTTCCAACTGTCCCTGCTGGCCATAGAGCCTCAGCTTCCTTTTTGGTAAAATGTGGGACAGATACAGAGGACCTCCAGGGTCCCTCACAGGTCAGACAATGTACAGCCCTGGGCTCCTACCCCAGCCAGGAGGCCACGCAGTACCGCAGTACCACTGCTCTTGCTACAGCTTCTAAAAGGGCCAGTTACCCCAGAGGCACAACAGAAAGGTCCCGAGCAGTTAACTCCTAGGGGAGCCAGCCCCAGCCCCTTCAGACACTAGCTACAGCTCTGACCACCTCGCTGGCTTTTGAGGGGGGCTATCCATTCACAAACCCCATTCAGAGCCACTCTTCTGTCCTGGTGCAATGAAGCAGGCTGCCTCTTTTTCCACCAAATGTCCCAAAGGGAAATGACATTCACCAAGAATTGGGACAAACTTTCTAAAGAAAAAACTGTGGAAATTACACAGATCCTTGTTACGTAAAGCATCTGAGAGGAAAACTGCAGGAAGTGGTCGATTCAGGACATACAGAACATCATTTGCCTGCCTTATTATCTCATTTTTCAGCGCGGCTGACGGGACAGCTGCCTGTTATTACAGGGCACACCAGGAAATGGTTAGCTGCCAAACAGAAAAGAACGAGTGAGGGATTAAGCAGCTCTGTTCATGCCACACAAATAGAATTCTTGCACCTGGTAGTCACGCAGTTAGATTTATCATCTTTGTAGGGTGTGTTACTTAAATCCCATTTACAAAGAAACAAAACAACCCAAAAAGGTGCCTTAATGTCATTGTAATTATGATAAGTATTAGTAACCATTTTGCAGTTTTTAGATTAAATTAATTGGTGGTGTTTTTTCTTTAATCACACTAATCTTTCATTTATTTGGTTCCTGTTACGTTGGAAATTTACTATGCTATGTTGCAAATCGAAAGTGTTCTTAAAAATGAAAGATCGATAGCAGTGCACCCCTCCAGAAGGGCTGCTATCACTCACGATGTGTAGCCACAGTGATCTCTTTGCAAGATGGCAGATCACCTTCCGAGTGGCGTTTTAAAGAAAGTCAGCTATTTGCTTCTCAGCTTCATTTTCTAATGCCAGAGAGGTGGGGTCTGGGAGCCAGCTCCTGGAGCTGAGAGCATCGCCCGGACCCTGAACCCAGCCCGAGGGGCTGCGGAAGGACCCCAGGTGGCCCCAAATGGCTGCCTTGTTCCCACTGAGAGTGAGTTTACTTCCCTCATGCCAAGGCCCTGAGAAGAATCCAGTAAGAGGACAAAGTGAGTTTTAGATCTTGTGAAAACTAACCATTCGTACAAGTCTTTGAATTTATAAGAAAGCAAACTCCTCGTGAAGCCTTATTGCTTCAAGCATTAGAGTAGAAACTTAACTCTTCCCTTCTCTTTGGGCATCTCCAATGGTCTCTCTGTGCCAACCTTCAAATTAAAGGAGACTGAGACCAAGCCGGACACTCTAGGAGCTCCTCACCATCTGAGAGCCCCAGGCACCTGGAGGCCTTGGGCATGTTTAGGTTCTTAAGGGGGTGTTACTTCTCCACGGGGCAGGAGTCAGGGCATTCCAGATGGAGGGGATCACAAAAGGGCACACAACAGGCCAGAAGTCTGGCGAGACTAGGACTCGGTGTGGCTACTGAGTGAAAGGAGAGACGCTGGAGCCAGAGGGTAAAAGGCCTCGAATGCCCTCGCAGGGTTATGGTCTCTGTCCTCCACATGATGAAGAAGAGTGATACAGCATTGGTGACGTCTGGGAAATGACTCCTGCAGCATGGACTGCAGGCACAGAGGCTGTAGCGGGGAAGACTTGGTAGACTCTGAGGATGGTCCAGGCCGGAAATGCTGAGTCTGCGTAGCTGTGAGAGTGGAAAAGAAACTGGTCCCAGAGAGCTTCAGGGCATGGCTTTGACAAGACTCCAATCGGCCATAGCGAAGAGAAGCTAGAGTGCCTTCTAGGGCATGTGGGTGAAAGATGGTGCCATTAATAAAGATTAGAAATTTAGTAGAAGAAGAAAAAAAGAAAAGAAGGATGGATTAGGGAATGAGGGAAGAGTTGACTGGCACCATCTGGGCATGCCAAGTTCAAGGTACTGTGGGCTCTTCATGTGGAGATGTCTGTCAGTGGAGAGTATAAGCACCAGCGATCTGGTGCTCAAATGGGGTTCAGGAGGTATAGATGAAATAGTTATCTGTAGAGCTATTGTATATTTATGTGAATAGAGACAGTGGTTGAAACCACCGGTTTCAATAAAATCATACAGGGATGGTGTGTAATGAACTAAAATGCAGGCTAAAAACCAAAGTTGAAGAACCCCACTTATTACAGACTGTTTGTGTCCCCTCAAATTCACATGTTGAAATCTTAACCTCGAATGCAAAGGTATTAAGAAGTAAGATCTTTGGAAGGGGATTAGGTCACGAGGTTGGACCCATCATAAATGGGACTGGTACCCTTATAAAAGAGCACGCAATGAGAAGGGGGTGTCTGTGAGCCAGGAAGCAGGCTCTCACCAGACACCAAATCCAAAGAAGAAGCTGCATATTTCCTGCCTTCACTTAAGTGCCCCTTTCTCCAAAGTTCCCCTGAACCCTCCACTGCAAACAAGGTTTCCCATATCAGAACCTTGGCATTTCATCTGTTCTGTTCTCCCGGGCCAACGCATTCAACCTTGCATTGCTGTTATCTGGCACCGGGATGTCCCCGCTGTCAGCTAGTTAGCCCTTTCAGGGGAGGAGTCACATCCTGAACCACTTCTGTGCTTCCCACATCAACCTACAGGTCCGGAACAGTGTGTCACACGCACTAGGCATTCAATAATACTCTGTAAAAGAACAAATGCATCACCTGAAACTAATTTCAATCTCCTGTTGGCTTCACCTACTTCTGATCCACTTCTTACCATCATCAATGTCTATTTTCTAAAAATATAAGAGGACTCTCATTTTAGCTTGAAAAAAGTGCACTGGAAATATAAATCTACTGTGAGCAAAGTCAGATATAAAAATATTTGAATGACCTTTGTCACCAAGAACAAGTTATGTAATCTCTTTTTTCTTTTTCTTTTTTTTGTTTTGTTTTGTTTTGTTTACAGAGACAGAGAGTGAGTCAGAGAGAGGGATAGACAGGGACAGACAGACAGGAACAGAGAGATGAGAAGCATCAATCATTAGTTTTTCATTGCGCATTGCAACACCTTAGTTGTTCATTGATTGCTTTCTCATACATGCCTTGACTGCAGGCCTTCAGCAGACTTAGTAACCCCTTTCTGGAGCCAGCGACCTTGGGTTCAAGTTGGTGGGCTTTTGCTCAAACCAGATGAGTCTGCACTCAAGCTGGCGACCTCAGGGTCTCGAACCTGGGTCCTCTGCATCCCAGTCCAACGCTCTATCCACTGCGCCCCTGCCTGGTCAGGCTGGAGTACGTTTTCTTGATCATTACAGTGGGAATAATAATTATATCTACTTTTTTAGAGTTGTTTCGATCTTAAATGAGATAAAGTACATACAGTGCTTAGCAGAAAACTTGCATATAGTAAATGTTTAATAAGTAACATGTTAGTACTATCATCCAACTAGATTATCTTGGAGACCTATTCTGGTGAAGTTATGTGATTCTTCCTATACTAGTACAGGTAACTAGGAGTAGACCTACCTATAAAATATGCACACATTTAATAAAACACTATATCCATGAAACTAGAGTTAATCCTATACTTAACATTTAAAGTAGAAAAAAATGTCAGAATTTAAAGAAAACTGAGAAAATGACTCTCCCATATATCTTTCTGTAAAATTCTCTAATGTGATGTATTTAGCTTATTCATTTGTTCAGGACACAAATAGATTTTGAGTTCTTCAGATGTGCAGATTGCTGGGGACAGAGTCACAGGGAAATAAAGAATGAATAAAACACGAGCTTTGGTCTGAGGTTTTCTGGGGTGGAGGTAAAAAAATAAGTATACGGGAATTACAATATTATGTGATAAAAGCAAGTATTGAAGGAGAAACTTGGCAAGGCTTCAGGAAGAAGGAAGCAGAGAAGACAACATCAGTAACAAAGCATTCTGCAATGGGCATCCACTTAGAAGCAAAAGCACTAAGATCTTGCCTTTCACCATATTGGATTAAGAAAAACACACTGTTCCTATGAGCTTCCTTCTCTCCTTAGCTCAAAATCTTCTCAAAGGTGAGAGCCCCAAGACTTGTCAACATCAAGAACCCAGTGAGGGTCTGGTGGACTAGTTTCAAGATGGCTCCCATTATTAAGCCAGCAAGATTTAGCAGCCTTTGGTGGCAGAGTGATTTCTACAGAAAAGTTGATAGTAAATTCTTTTTATTTTTCTTTAAAGTCATCAGAAAAGCCAATAGAATCCAAATCTGAAAGAGAGGCATTTTGGGGCAATGTGTGGAAGCCCAAGTCTTCCTTAGATCCGGCGTCCTGCCGGCTCCTGGACGTCACCGCCAGCGGGGACAGAGCTGTGCCACAGAGCAAGGTCACCCCTCAGAATGCCAGGCATCATTTTAAGACAGAATTTTACAAACCATTTGCAGTTTGCAATACAGACTTGAGCTCTGAGCTTTTAAGTGAGCAAACTGTGTGGTCCTAATCAGTGGAACAGACCAGCAGACATCGTTAAAGAACGTCAGCCTTTTGGTTCATTGCGTGGCTTTCCTCCTCTGCCTGTCATGGGTTTCTGGGTGGGATGCAGAGGGGACTTTACAAATGCTCGGTGATGGCAATGGCTTGGAGAACCATCCTAGAGGCCACTTGTGTGGTCTGCTGGCCAGTTATCTACAGACGGTATACATGGAAGCATCTCAGCAGGGAGCCTGAAGGTTATGCCTTTGAACGTCTTAGTGCAAGAACAACAAAATATGTCCTTGGCTTTAAACTTAGCAGATACTGGAGATTATTTGAATTATTTATGTCAACATGAATTTTTGGCATCTTAATGAATGTTTTAGAGCATAGTGAAAGCTATTTGCGAATGTTTTTAAATTAATAGAAAATTTATTAGAGGAACAAGTTTTAACTAATTCTAAAACCTAATTTCCTTAAACCTTAAAGTTCAACATATAATTTTTATTATAATATAAATTATTCTATTTATAAATTGAGCAAATTTTTACCATCAGTTACAGAGATTAAAGTTTGTCAACTAAAGCTGCATGAACTAAATTCTCCCAAACAGCCTCATTTGCATACTCAATTAAATTCCATTAAAAATTCCAAGCTGCATTACATATTTAATCTTTGAATCTTTTTAGCATTTCAAATGCTTCTAACTAGCAAAAATTCTCAAGTACTTATATGACTAGCAAAATGTAACTATATTAAATCTCAAGTCCTCTTAAGCATTCCAAAAATGGTTTAGAACCTTAGTCAAAGGGTGTTTAAAGGTGTCTTTTATGTTTCAACCAAAACTTACAAATTACACTCTTTAAACTGAGATCACAATTCTCTAACAGGTCCAATCCTCCATTACAAATATTTGAAATACCACACAACATACATCATCCTCAAGATTATAAAAATCTCTTCCGGAACTTACACAGAAATGCTAACCCTGTGGATCTGAGTTACTCCACCACCGCTCTATTCAACTTTAAATCTTAACGGGATTAAAAATCAAGAGAACGGTTACATCATCCCAAACAAGTGGAGGTCACCACTGTAGTGTAATGAGCGTTCATATCAGTCAGAGGTTTCGGGGCAAGGCATTTTTATTCTCCTCTGACCATGACCAGCAACATCGTGACTTCTTTCAAGGGTGTTGTTCTCTCCCAGTTTTAAACTATGTCATTACCTGGGAGAGCTACAATCCGGGTCCCACCTGTTGGTTTAACACTTTAATGGCTAGAATCATTTACATACGCCTGGTTTTATCTGAATGGCTTTCCTATTCTTCCAGTCTGACTGGGCCACAGCCCTCATAAATATCTAAATGACATCCTATAAAATTCTGCATATCTCCCTTCCCTTTGTTGGGCTTTGCCTAACACTTGATCAGAGTGATGTCTCACATCAGACTGTTCCCCTTTGTTGGGCAGCTGTGTTAGGCTTGCTCACTGGTTTACCGGCTGCAATCCTTTTGCCTGCTTAGTGGGTAAGCACCTGGCAGAGGCACATGTGCATAGACTATGCAAAGCTGTGGGTGCTAGCGCTCAGGGGTATTATGAATGGCGGATTGAGGGTCGTCTGCCCTCCACTGTGAGGGGCCATTTTTGCTGCTTGTCTGCCAGAGAAGAGGTTTTTCCCCTGCTGTGTACTCGTCTGCCATTGTAAGACTTTATTACACAAATGGCCCAGTGCTTTCCGGCTCTGCAGTTTCTCTACCGTCCACCCGAATCCATTGTGGACCTGCCTGGCCTCGGCCCCCAGCATTACACCCTTCAAGTGGCCTACCTCATCTCTAAAGGTGAGGGAAGACTGACACGTGTTCCTCCCTTTTCCCGTCAGGTCCACTTCAAGTATAAAAAGTTTTGTTTGTCCCAGAAAGCTCCATCCGAGTTCAGACACAGTGACCCAAGTGCGTGGAGACTGCTCTCTTTAAGACAACATTGCCGCCTGACCAGGCGGTGGCGCAGTGGATAGAGCGTCAGACTGGGATGCGGAAGGACCCAGGTTCGAGACCCCAAGGTTGCCAGCTTGAGCGCGGGCTCATCTGGTTTGAGCAAAAAGCTCACCAGCTTGGACCCAAGGTCACTGGCTCAAGCGGGGGGGTGGGGGGAGTTACTCAGTCTGCTGAAGACCCGCGGTCATGGCACATATGAGAAAGCAATCAATGAACAACTATGGTGTCGCAATGAAAAACTGATGATTGATGCTTCTCATCTCTCTCCATTCCTGTCTGTCTGTCCCTGTCTATCCCTCTATCTGACTCTCTCTCTGTCCCTATAAAAAAATAAAAAATTAAAAAAAAAAAAAGACAACATTGCCTCTCAAACTCCAATGTGCATCTGAGTCTCCTGGGATTTCATTCTGGTGCCGATTCGGATGCAGTGGGTCTGGGCCGATTCGGATGCAGTGGGTCTGGGCCGATTCGGATGCAGTGGGTCTGGGCCAAGGACCACAACTCTTCATTACTAACAACTTCCGCTGATGCAGATGCTGTCACTCCTCGGACCATGTGAACAGAAAGTTTGACTAGTTGATGGAACTTGAGCTTTAGGGTCCATCTGACCCCTAATTTCTATAAATTATGAACAGCAAATGCTAGTTTTCCCTCACTAAAGTCCTTCTGTCTCATTTATACATCATGGTCCTCAGCTCTCTCTTCCCTTCCCTCACCCCCACACACCGTCTTTTTTTCTCTACCCGTTTTTGAGTCGTCAGTGAGACTCTAATGTTTTAGTCATTTTAAAGGCACTCTCTATGCAGAGTTGAAGGCTACGTAGAGAGAGGACACACATTTCAGCTGTAGCTATTAATAATAATTGTTACCATTGATTGTGAGCTAATTACATGCCACTCACAAGAGACTTATGTCTCATATAATATCCTATGGAAAGGCTATCATTATTTACATTTTAAAGGGAGGGAAAACTGAGGCTCAGAAAGGCTAAGTATCAGGAAGGCTCTAAGTAGGTCAAAGAACTAGCATGCGATAAAGTGGTAACTGGTCAGATATTCTTTGAAGTTCATCCCACCAAACTGGTCCGTGACTTTGATAGAATGTAGAATTGACTTTCAAGCTTTGATCTCAAAATGTTCTTCCAGCCTCTGCTTCAGTCTTTCTGGAACACTGCCAACTTGAGACTTCATGAGAGACCCAGTTAGCCCAGCTTTTCCAGCCAAACCAGACAAATGAGGCCAGGGAGGCCATCTGGGACCAGCCACCCCCAGCTGATCTGCATCAGCGAGCCCAGCCAACACCACGTAGGCAGAGCTGGGCCGTCCCAGCTGAACCCCGACTGTACCGCCAACACATAGAATCATGAGTAAATAAATAATTACTGTTTTAAACCACAAAACATGGGATGGTTTGTTATACAGCAATAAATATCTGAGCCAAGCAAGGATATCTGCTTGTAAACCTTTTCTGAGCCCAAAGCCAGGACCCACTAAACCCTAATTTGATATTCCATTACTGGTGTTGGTACTGCTCTGTGCCTGGTATAGCCCACATGTCTCTTCTGACTTTCCACTGCCCTGCTCTGACCCTTGGACTGACGGCCTTACCTGCTTCTTCTCTGGGTCCTGGTTCCCCTTTAAGACTGACTGTGGGGCAGCTGTGTTAGGCTTGCTCACGGGGTTACCAGCTGCAAGCACTTTGCCTGATTAGTGCGTGAGCAGGTGGCAGCACCACGTGTGTACGGTCTACGTAAGGCTATGGGTGTTTGCACTCAGGGGATTGCGGATTGCCTGCCCGCCACTGTGAGGAGCCATTTTGCAGTTTGTTTGCCTGAGGGGCAGTTTCCCCTGCCTGTGTGCTTGTTCACTGCTGTGAGACTTTATTAAACGGAATGAATGGCCCAACCCTTTTTGGCTCCACTGTTTTTCTACTGTCTGCCCAGAATCCAACATGGACCTGCCCGGCCTCGGCCACCGGCATCACACCGCCATTTCTGCTCTCCTTGGAGCTATCTCCCTAGTCATCTTTACGTCAGGTTCAAGTTCTGGTCCTCCTTTGACTTTCTAGGACAGTGTTTCCTAAAGTTTGATGTGCTTAAAACCGGAGGATTTTGTTAAAATGCAGAGTCTTCTCTAGGTGCTCTGGAGTAGCACCTGAAATTCTGCATTTCAAATAAACTCCCAGGCGCTGGTCCCGCCAGCGGCCAGGAATCCCGCTCTCAGTAGCCAGGAATCCCGCTTCTCTAGGCTCGCTGTGAAGCACCTACCCCTGCTCCCCATTCACATACATAACGATCATGGCTGAGGGGAGGTCACGGCTGGGCTCCTCAGCCGCATAGGGAGCCTCAGCGGTTGCTTATCAATGATTTCACTCCTACACAGAGAAATCTGAAGTCCCGTGCTGCTATGAACTCATCAAACTTAGCCTAAGAAACAATGTAAAAGAAAGGCCAGGATAAACGTTAAACCTTCCGTTTCCAAGACATTTATTCGCTAATACAACAAGTATTGCCTGAGCACTTATGCTGAACGGTCTGTGGTAGTCTTTAGGTGGGGAACCCTGGGACATCCTCTTTGGGCGGCCTGGACCCCCCTAACCAAATACATACCATAGGACAGTCCCCCTGAGTTAGTTGAAGCCTGTGAGCTTTAAATACAATGCTGTCTGATGTAATTTGATTGTAATACAGCAATTTGAGTTTAGGAGCCAATGCTATGTTGGAAATGTAAGGATGTGGTTATTTAGCGTTTATTATGTAAAGCAGGGGTCGGGAATCTATGGTTCATGAGCCAGATGTGGCTCTTTTGTTGGCTGCATCTGGCTCGCAGATAAATCTTTAATAAAAAAAAATAATGTTAAAAATATAAAGCATTCTTGTGTATTACAATCCATTCATTTCCTACCGCTCATGTTCATGGTTGCGGGTGGCTAGAGCCAATCACAGCTGTCCTCCGGGACAACACCAAATTTTTATTGGATAATGTGTAATGTACACAGGTCGTTGTATGGCTCTCATGGAATTACATTTTAAAATATGTGGCGTTCATGGCTCTCTCAGCCAAAAAGGTTCCCGACCTCTGATGTAGAGGAATGTCATGTCTTCAAAAGTGTGTGCCTGGCCGGACCAATCCCTACCTTAATAAGAATCAGGGATGCACAAAGGTGACCCCATAAACAAGGCCAGAGAGGTGTCTCATTTGATCCGAGCCTCTGTGTATTTATGTGGGGAGCCAAGGCCCCCAAAGGGCATGCCCTGGGGCTCCCTATATAGACATGCCCCATGCTGCTGCTTGGCATGGCACTTGGAAAGAATTTGTTGTGTTATAAAATAAATGCCTTGAAAATGGAATCTTTGTCTTTTAACCCTTTTCCTCTTTTACCTGCTGAGGCCTCCTAAGACAAGTGCCATCTCTCCCCTGACTAGATAAAGGACCTGGTTTCACTCGGGACAAAGCAGGTGCTTTAACACACTGATGTCAACATACGTGGCCGTGTCTGGAGAGGTGAGGGACTAGGATCCTCAGCTTTGCTCTGCAGCCAGGATCTACCCCTGTTCTTTCCTCTAGGCCTCGGGAAGAGCAGTGTGGGATGAGAGCTCGCTTTGTTTTATCCCTTCCCGAGTTTGCAGTGCCAAGGCCTTCCTCTGGAACTATAGCCTTCAGTTAGCCCAACCCAGGTGGGCCCTGAAGAAGCAATGGGGTGGAAGACAGACCACCCCTCTGCTCTTGATGGCCGAGTGAGAGAGAGATCGAGACAGGTACCAGGGCACTAAAGAGCTACACACGACAGTAGGGAATGTATAGCATTATCAAAAAAGCACTGAGGAAGGACACCCACCCTAGTCTTCAGAATGAGGATGGTGGTGGGGACCAAAGGCTTCTTTGAGAAGTTGTCACCAAAGCTGCATATTAAAGAAGGAGTAGCACTGAGCTAACCAAAAAGGAAGGGAGGATAGTAAGAGCATCCTGAAGCACAAAAGCCATTGTGTAAAAGAAGTTGGAACAAATTGTTGAATCAAAGTCAATCCCAGTGGTGGTGCAGTTGGGTCTGTGGAGTGACCTGGGCTGGAGGTGGGGTGAAGCAGAGTGACCTGGAGTGACCTGGGCTAGAGGTGGGTTTGAGCAGTGGTCCCCAACCCCCGGGCTGCGGACCAGTACCGGTCAGTGGGCCATTTGGTACCGGTCCGCAGAGAAAGAATAAATAACTTACATTATTTCCATTTTATTTATATTTAAGTCTGAACGATGTTTTATTTTTAAAAGATGACCAGATTCCTTCTGTTATATCTGTCTAAGACTCACTCTTGACGCTTGTCTCGGTCATGTGATACATTTATCTGTCCCACACTAAAGGCCAGTCCGTGAAAATATTTTCTGACATTAAACCGGTCCATGGCCCAAGAAAGGGTTGGGGACCACTGGGTCTGAGGACATCCCTAGGGCCTTTGTAGTTTAAATAGGTATATCTTATCATTACTGCTAGAAAAGAAGTAGAATGCAAAACATTCTCTTCCTGTGTATTGTTCTGCTCCATTCTTTACAACTGTGCTCAGTTCTAGAAAGTGAATTCCACATTGGAAAGCGTCCCTGAGGAATATGTGATAATTGGACAAAGCTAGGCTGACATTTATCTACAAAGAAAGGATTTGCTAAGATAATGAGTAGAGCAACCGAAACAGGGAATGTTCTTAATCTACTTCAAGGACACAATGTTTTTTTCACTGTTTTGAAAGTACATTATACGTAAATGATGTTATGCATTTTGCATTAAAAATCAGCCTCACGCAGTCATCAAAGTAAGTTGTGACTTAACATCTCCTGAGAAACAGCCATTATAATAATAAACTTGAATTTAATTACACAACACAGTGTTTCATAAGTACTTTCATCAAAACTTTGTATGAATTCAAGCTGACCTCCTTACTTATCTGACCTGAGAGGTTGCACCAAATTTGATAGATGCTCCACTGCCTGTAATTGACCTATATTTTTCTTAGCCTTGCATATGAAAAGTTTCTAAATTCTTCTGATATTATGTTTAAGCAGGACTATCACAATCAATCAAAATAAGCTCATTTATTAACACAAAATTTAGGCCCAGCCTCTTTACCTAATTGTCTTATGGAGAATTTATTAGAAAAACAAAATAAATGTTTTTAATGTCCAGGAAAGAGTATTGAGGAAGCCCAAAATGTTGAGCTTGAAAGTAGCTCAGAAATTTTTCTTATTCAACGCCCTCTTTTTATACTGAAAAAAATATATATACTGAAATAGAGAAATGAAGAGACTTCCCCTAAATTCACAACTCTTAGTCAAAATATCAGTTGAGGTTCACCTTCTTTTGTCTGCCAATCTGAAATCACAAAGGCTCTTAAAAACAAAGCTCTCAGTTTTGTTTTGTTTTAAGTTTAGTGCCAAACAAAACCTGGCCTAAGCCTACATGAAGCTATGTCTCCCACTTCACACGAATACTCATAGATTTTGCTGAAGAAATACCACTGTGTTTGATTATGGAATGTTTTCCAGGAACTTAGGAGATATAAATGCACCATATAGCCTCTACACTCTGAAGAATTCCGGATTATAAAACATGACTGGTCTCAAAGCTTTTGGAAAGGTATTATAAACCCCTAACAATAGCTACTAATTATTATTTACTTTCACCAGATACTGCCCTAAGATTTTAGATCTATTTTCATAATCTTAATTGGGCACATTCCACTCTGACCCCACCTCCTGTCTCTTCAGTGTAGTGCCCAACTCCTCCAAGCCATTGGTCCTTTCTCCTTCTTACCTCTAGTCCCATCTTCTCTCCTTACCAGGCTTAAATTATCATGTAATTACTCACTTCAGAACCCCTGAAATCCCTTGCCCCTTTGTTTTGCTCACATTTGCTTAGCAAAACCACAGCCTTGGCAAAAACCCTACCTACTCTTTGTACCAGAAAGTTGATATGTCTGGTGAAAAACAACTGTATTGACTGGCCTCGTTCTGAGTTCACGGTCGCTGACCCAGAAGTGGGCCTTTGTCGCTGCCTAGCATGTACAGTATAGGAAGTTCCTCCGGCGGCGCACTTACCCCCTCATTCTCCTGGGTCACAAGCTCATATCTCCTCCTCCCCCTTCCTCTTGGCTGAGCAATGGGCTTCCCACTTCTCTAAGAAATTTGAGAGAGCCAGATGAAAACATCCACAACCACACCTACCCACCTGTCTGCGACCCACCCGTACCCCGTGCCGTTCTGCGCTGCCACAGGACTCCCTGTGAGTCCTCCTGGAACCGACCCCCTCACCTGCTCAAGCACATCCCTCTAGCAACTTGTCCTCCTCTTTCTTGCATCATCAGAAGTTGCTCAGCTGCATCATTCACTCCACTGGATAATCAGCACACAAACCGGCTAGTGTTTCTCCCTTGGTCACCCCTGCTCCCCCACCGCCACCAGCGAGCTGGTCAGACAGGCTTCCCGGTTCAGTTTCACTCTGGTTCTGACAACAGCCTTAAGGTGCTACACAACCTGTTCCGCCATTGCTTCCCCCCCCCCCCCCCCAGACACACCACCTTCTTTGCTCAAACATGCGTGGCCTACTCCTGCTCTCTGGCCTTTGTACTGGCTATTCCCTTTGCCTAGAACATTCTGTCTTACTCCTTCACCAACTTCACATCTTGGCGCGGGCATCACCGTCTCGAGGCGGCCCGCACTCTCTACCCTCGTCTACCTTTGTCTACCCTGCGTGACACTGCATCCCCTCCCGCCCTCCCATCGCACCCGCTCTGCCTTCGGAACTCTCACCCCACACTACTTCTCTTAGCACAGGAAACTACGGACATCTGTTTATCTTATGATGTGTATGGTTTTCTGTTTGCCTCCCATCCCCTCACCCTCTCTAGACTACAAGGGTCATAGACGAGGATCTTCCTTCTGTTCACTGCTGTATCCCAAACAAGTACAGCAACACCTGGCACATAGTAGACATTTAGTTAATGCTGAAGGAACAATTTTATTCAAACTTCACAGTAACCTTGTGAGTCAGATTGTGTTATCCCTATTTTATACATGAAGAAATGAGGCAGAGAGTGGTTTAAAAATGTGCCCATGGTAGTATCACAAGAAACAGGAACGACTAGAAACCCTGTCTTTCTGACTCCATAGTCTTCTTGCTAAATAGCCATATCATGTGGCCTCTTCCATTGTGCCTGCCTCACAGGGTTTAGAATAAACAAGCTGAATTATATCCCCCATGAAACAACCACTATTCAATGCCATTGAGTCTTATGATGTCCCCTTGGGGCACATGACACAGGTAGTTCTGATCTAAGTTTGCAGGCTACTCAGTTTACACCCTTACTCCACAAGACAACAGGCCAAAAATCCAACCTAAAGGATTGGCTTTCATTTAGCTATCCACTCATGTATTCAATGCATATTTACTGAGCACCACAAGACTGAGGCTATCCGAGGACTGTTCATCTGGATGTAGTTGGTAAACCAAATTTCTTCCGTAAGTCACCAGGAAGGGGAAAATGCCCCCATCATTTTTGGGCCTAAATCAACAGATTAAAGATGATCTCTTTTCTGACGTCATCTGAAAGAATGGCACTCTCTGCAGCCATTCTAGGAAGAGCCTCCTGTCCAACCCATTCTGGGGCCTCGGATCCAAGAAGAGTAAACAGCAAGTCCTCGGGGCCAGGCCCAGTGCGCCTGCTGGGCCGCACGTCTGATGGCCTGCTAGTTCTGAATAGCCTTGTGCTGGAATTCAGAAGGAATGTGTGCAGTGCTCAATAGTAGCTCAGTTTGGCTTCGGGGACCATTTTAATTAAATTAATTATCTCTAGAAGAAACACTTAAGAGCTGTTTAAGCCTAAACAATAGGCACTTGTTCTAATTTCCAACAGGCGTCACATTGTGCAGAGTTCTCTTCGGGAGCGGAGGACAATGCCACCACCACGTATTTAAGCAGGCCCTCCCTCCGGGCCCCTGTCCTGCTCCGTTTGCTCTCTCCGCACACACAGGGCAGGGGCTTTACAGAGGAGAGGGGTGCAGAGCCTGGGAGATGAGAGGCAAACGTCCGGAATCGACATAAACGCTCCCTACTGCTTTGCGGACACCCAAACTCAGGCACATCTCGCATTTCACTTGCGGAGCCTGGGTCATTCTGCCTCGTCCTGCAAGTCCTGCACTCCCAGGAAAAAAGGTCCCATCCTCCGTGGCCCTGGTTGTTGCCCTACAGAAATAGGGGTCACCACCTTTCTATTATCTCTCAATGTTTCTTTGTTTTCAAGAACTTCAGGTTATTATTTTTTTTTAATAATTTGATCTGGCTCATTTGTTCCGTTCTGTCTGTCCTTTTCTAAACTGCAGTGCGCGGACTTCGGGTCCGCCCCGGTCCCCCTCCGCAGACTGGCGCCTGCTCCTCACTGCCGGCCTCGCACTGCAGCCTCGTCACGGGGAAGAGGAGGGCGGCAGCAGAAGAGTCCCTCTGTCCTCCATTCGCTCTTGAGAGCTGTGTGTTATCTTTCAGGGGGCATCGCTCCTTTTTGTGAAAGCCTTGAAACTGCAAATATTTTCATTATAAGTAAAGGAGAAAAGGTTTCAAGCCTTCCTGTGCCGTGCTCGGCTCTCTTCCCTGAGCAGTCCCTCTGAGTCGGATTTACCCTCAGCAGAGCCGTCAATGGCCTCTGTTCTTTGGTGGCTCTCCCAGTGCCCGTGGACGTGGCGCACAGCAGAGAGCCCTAAAGGCCGTCACTAGCGTAGACTGATTGTGACAGTATTAGGTAGCACAGGGGCTGGATTTGCTGGAATGAGACAAAAATAAGAGCTTCTAAAATTAGCTTCATAGAATAATAGTACACAACTGATATTGGAATAGATGGCTAAAGCCCTGGCCACAGGCCAATCAAATCTCATCCAGCTTGCCTGACCGGTGGTGGCGCAGTGGATAAACGTCAACCTGGAATGCCGAGGTCACAGGTTCAAAACCCTGGTGCTTGCTGGGTCAAGACACATACAGGAAGCGACTACTATGAGTTGATGCTTCCCGCTTCTTCTCCCCTGCTCCCTCTCTTTCTTTCTCTCTCTCTAAAAATCAATAAATAAAATCTAAAAACAAAGTCTCATCCAGCTCTATCCAGTTATTAGTTAGCAAGTAGGACTTGATTTTCAGCATAACGGGTAGCTTTACTATTCTTGAACTAAAATGATAGGCAGTAATAACACAGGATTATTTTACTTTTAGTATATCTAATTCATTAATAATAGGCAAGTAATAGAGAAAAGAAGGAAAGTGAGTTTATTTTATTTTCCACAGTACTTTTAAAATAGTTCAGTTGTAATTAAAATCTCGTGACTAATTCTTCATGTCTATTTCTTCTTCTTTTATTTTTTCTGGAATGACCTCATTCCCAACCTATTTGGCAAAAACTATTTCATTGTTTTGAACACACAGTAAAATTCCAAATCTTTTCAACATTATTTTATAGATATCAAGTGGGCAAATCAACTGCAAATGATAATTTTTAAAAGTTTTTTTAATCTTCCTCAGTATCACTTTGTTTTGTACCCTAGCAATATTGACGAGAACGCTATCCCATTTTACGGGCAAGGAAGAAGCAGAGATCCAGTAAAAATTAACAGCCAAGTGAGCATGGTAACAGATTAGATTGAGACAACCCTTAACTCAGGAACTGCTAAACTTTCATTTAGCCTGTGAGTGACCCGTTTCCTAAGATTAACTATCTTAGGATACAGATGAGTTTCCACATTTGAAAAGAAATTTTGAATAAAGGAAAAACAGTGAGGTCAATAAGAATAGTGAACATTCTCTACTTTTCACTTTTAAATGTGTAGTTAAGTGTACTCAGTGCACACACATATTCTTACATTAGGGGATAGATTTGGATTAAGCTTCATTGTTTCACTCACTTGAAAAAACCCCTTATACGATTTCAGAAACATTATTCTGTAGTTAGAAAAAAAGAGTATTGCTCTCCTCATATCTTTTAAACTCTATTTTGGACAAACACAAAAAGGGTAGAAGTGTTTATGTTGCTCTTCTTCCCTGTGGTTTTCTTCACAGGACAGTCTGTGTGTGGTCTGTGTGGTCTAAAATCATGACCTATCAGAGATTTACATATTTTCAAAGTCAACTCAAGCCTTTGTCTCACTTTTCTTCACATCACATAATACTGCATTACCTTCTGTAAGTTGCATCAGGGAGGTGCACTTTATAAATCAAGGGTCAACCCAAATACTCAAGCGTGCGGGAGGTTTTTATGAAAGTGTATTTTTGGTTTTGCCTGTATTGACAATTTACAGATGAGCTTCCTCACTGATGTTTATTCAAAGATGCTCTCATCTTTCTTTATATTCTGAGGGCGCTTTTGGAGACTATAAATTTTTAACAGTGGCTAGTGTAGGTGAAAGGAGTAGGAAACTCAAAGGAAGGACTGAGGTAACAAAGCCACGGACACACAGAGCCATGAGGAAAACAAGGCACATTTCCCGAGGGTCACAGTTGTGGGCTGAACCAGTATCATAGTAAAACAAGTATGGCTACAAAACTCATCAATTCAACAAACATTTATTGAACATTTATCATGTGGCAGGCAATGTCCTTGGTGTTGGGAATTAAAATGACTAGACAAGGTCCCCAATTTCATGGGGCTGACATTCCAATAGAAGATATGTCAAATGACAAAAGTAAGGATAAAGGCAAACAGCAAAAAGAATCAAGAAAATAAAGTAAGATACTGCCTGGACAGAGGGGTTCGGATTGGGTGGTTGGAAAAGGCTTCACTGATGAAGGGACATTTGTGCCGAGACCTGAATGACAAGAGGAGTTAGTCATTCTAGTAGAAGCAACAATGAATGGGAGACCCCATAGAACAGGGGTCTCAAACTCAACTCAGCATGTGGGCCGCAGAGCAAGATCACAGCCATTTGGTGGGCCGCACTAGGTCTACAAAAGGCAATTGTTATGCAACACTTTTCTCACTGCAGTTGAAAACAAAAAAAAATCAGTACAACAAGCACAATCGTACATGCAGTTTACTCAGTGTCACAAAATGACCAGAAACTGTAGTTCGCATCACAACTGCTGTTAACTAAGCTAATATCTAGCTAGGATGCTAGAGAAATGAAAAACACAAGTAGGCCCCTAGTCTTACTTAATTTTATCCAAAATATTTTGAACTTCGTGGATTAGTCTGCGGGCCGCACAAAATTGTTTGGCGGGCCACATGCAGCCTGCGGGCTGCAAGTTTGAGACCCCTGCCATAGAAGAATGAAACTTGACCCTTTTGAGTAACCAGGAAAGACCATGCAGCCAGACTGGAGTGGGTGACACTGGGTGCTGGGGGGTAGGAAATGATGTAAGAACTGACAGAAGATAATGCAAGTTTAGACAAAAGTGAAAGCAAGGATATGGAGAGAAATTAATGTACTGAGGATATATTTCTGAAGTAGAGTTCAGGGAAAAGGGAAAATGACGACTCCTGTTTCTTTTGTTTAGAATATGCTGAGATGAGAAAGGACAGTTGCCTGACCAGGAGGTGGCACAGCTGATAGAGCATGGGCCTGGGACGTGCAGAGGACCCAGGTTCAAAACCCCACAGTCAGCTTGAGCGCGGACTCACCAGTTTGAGTGCAAGGTTGCCGGCTTGAGTGTGGGATCATAGACATGACCCATGATATCTGGCTTGAGCCCAAGGTCACTGACTTGAAGGGGTCACTGGCTCAGCTGTAGCCCCTTGGTCAAAGCACGTATGAGAAAGCAATCAATGAACAACTAAGGTGCCACAATAAAGAACTGATGCTTCTCATCTTCTCCCTTCCTGTGTGTCTGTCCCTACCTCTCTCTCAAAATAAATAAATAAATAAATAAATAAATAAATAAATAAATAAATAAATAAATAAAAATAAAAAGACAGTTTTCACAGGGAGCAAACCAAGCAGCCTGCTTTGACCACTTTAAGTGTGAAATGCCTATTGGTTACTCAGGTAGAGAAGTGATCAATTGGCATCGAGATATCTAAACTTATTGCTCAATGGAAAGGTCCAAACTGACAATACAAATCTGCATATAGACAGTATCTGAACCACGGATTAGATGAAATTGGGTAGAAAAGGAGAAGAGCTGGAGCCCTAGACTTGAGCCCTGGAGAACTCTAACATCTCAGATTACGGGGAAGAAGGAGGAAGAAACTAGAGGAGCCTGCTGTTGGAGAAGCCAAGAAAAGAAATACGTGAAGACAAATGGTCATCTGAGTAAATGCTTTGGAGCAACACAGAAAGTGCCTACTGATCTGGCAAAGTGGAGGTGTCCAGTAACCTTGACGTGAGCAGTTTCAGGGAGGGGATAACCAAAGCTGAGGCGGGGTCAGTGGAGGCAAGCTGGAGCGTGAAGACGACTCTGAGCAGCTTTCTGTGAGGCGTAAGGTGTAGCAGATGGGGATGCGAGGATCAAGGAGGATTTTATTTTGTTTAAAGATGGGAGAAAAGAGAATGTTTGTATGCTAACAGAGAGATCCAGTAGTGAGAAAAGATGCTGGAAATGTTAAGAGAGAAGTGAAGGTACGACAAAGCAATTTTGGAGAGTAAAAGAACAAACATATTTGTGGAGTATATATGCATAGTTAAGGACTTTGGATAGGACCTATTTGACAACAGGTGGTAATGAACTAAAACTGAAATTAGCACTGGTTGTAGGTTCTTCTTTAACTCCACTCAGCTGTGAGGTGTAAGCACAGAGTAGGGGGCAGCTGTGTTTAAAACTTGCGGCTCCCAAGTGACTATGACAGAGGGAGAGTAGATGAAGGAGCTGATGAAATTACCAAGTATCAAGTGTTAATGACAGGCTTTGATAAGTTGAATTCCCACTGCTATACAAGCTGAGTGTTTATTAAATGTTGATGTACGACACAGACCTGGGAACAAGCTTTATCGTTTCCTAGAAGAGCAAATTACTTAACTAATGTCAAAGCTTCCCTTGCAGGAATAGACATACTACCCCTTCCATCCAGGATTTCGTTATAACCTTTGTAATGTGCCAGAGACAGTTCCTGGCATTGAGTGACCACTTGATATAATGTTAGTTTCAGTTCCACTTTCCAAGCACAATTTATTTTCTCTTCCTCCTTTAGTTATTCAACATCCATTCCTTTAATACTTAGTCTTTGCCAGGCTGTAAGTGCTAAGGATAAAACAGCAAGGCTATCAGGGACCTGACTTTCATGGTGTAGCAGGGAACAGACATGACATAAGTAACTACACACAATAAATATTTAAGTTCAGTCATATTATAAATGTTGAACAGTGTTACTCTGAACTCAAATGAAGATGTTGGAATAATTAGATTTTTTAAATCGCCTTTTAGTTATATTTTTGTAAAAATTTTCAAAGAATTTGTTAGAAGTATAACATTCCAATTTACCCCTTTTTGAGTATAAAAATACTCAAAGCAAAAGTCTAAACAATAAGAAAAATCTATACACATAGAAAAGGAGTGAGAAGATGCTGGCCAATAAGGTTAGAGCAGCACTGTTACATTAATCTAAAAAATATACCAAAGTGTCTGATATGCTAAGTTAGAATGCACTTGAGAATTGGGTTCCATATCACAATTCCTTAGGAAATATTTCTTAAGTTTTAACTTCGTGCCAGGCATTGTGTTAAGTGATGAGAAAAAGAAAAACAGCCCCAGGCATCCTTAAGCTGGCTCGTTACCATAATAAGCTAGACCACAGTGTTCTCCTGTTGAACAAAAACTTAAATCTCACAGAACACCATCCTCAGGCAAGGTCACTCTGTGGCCATTATGAAAGGAGACAAATAGACCAGTCCTCTTCATGACTGTGTCTAAGGACAGACAAAAACAAAGTCACAGCACAAAGCACAAAAAATCAAACATGCCCCTCTGCCACCTGACACTACATAGTCAGTAACTGCCGCCCGCTTTCCCAGACACATCGTCTTCCACTTTGCTTCGTTCTGCCCATCTTCTAGACAAGCTCCATTGAGATCATAAAATTACCCTACTTCCCGAGAGAATCTAAATCCAGAGCAAACTCTTGCTTCCTTGAATTCTTCCAAATCACCTAATGTGAGCCCAAATCCTATAGAAAGGCTTTTTTCTGATGTAAATACCCCTCACTCATTCCCCATTGTGTGCGCTCTAATTTCAACAAGCAATAAACCCAATTTTGTTCAACTCCTAATGTGTTCTTAGTGGTCTCTGCTTGTGTGGCCAGAATATATGCATTATGTCATTTAACCCACACAGCTACTTCTTGAAACAGCTGCTATTATAAATCTATTTTACAAATAACAAAACAGGCACAAAGCAGTTAAGTAACAATTCCAAGGTTACACAGTAGAAAATGGCAAAGCCAGAATTAGATAACAGGTTTGACTCCAGAAATTCCTCGTTAATGTCTCAGATACTTATTATCCAGGATTGTTAGAAGGCTAGTCTTTCAGTTCAGTTAAACAAAGGTCAGAACCATTTTTCTACACCTCCATCCCTTCCATCTTACTTATTATTTGGTCTTATTGCTAAAATCGTGGATTCTTTAAAAAGGAATTATGACTTGTAAATTTTACAGATTAAAACAGATTAACATGGGGGTTTATTGATTTCACTTTTTTCAGGTTTAGAATAAGCTTTATCAATGACAAAAGGCCACTCATCATCTAAAAATTCTTTAATAACTTCAGGTTAGAGCTAAAATGTCAGCACGATACACATGTCCCTTCCCCCTTTTCTGGCTTTGTATCTTTATGCTCTGTCATAATTCATTAATTTAACCGTTAATGACTAAGTACCAGACAATCTTGCCCTATTTTTCAGTCACGAAGAACCCATTTTTGAATGCAACATATTTATACTCTGCTTTTGCACACGTCCGTTGTGTCAACTGATCCTTCAACCCAATCACTGACCTTTCCATTCAATACAAAAGTTATTGCTCCTTTGCAGCCCCACTACACCAGGAAATTCCCTTGATTGTTAGCACTTATCAGACCATGTTACATGCTTATTCCTCCAGTCTCAGCTCTTCAGAAGAGAGATGTTATTTCCCTGATATCCTGTGCACTTGGCACAAGGCCTGGGAATGAGTCAAGTTTAACACACATTCTTTGAACTCTTCCTTCATGAAACCAATTTGAAGTATGACTATTAAGCAGAACAATTCAAACACCTCCAATTTCATTGGTAACATACTTCTAGCTCTGTTACCTGCACTCACATCTATATTAATCACTTAGTGAACGGCATTAGCCAGGATGGTGGACAACTGGTTTTCAGATGAATTTTCTAAAATTGTAGATTGGAAGATAATTTATTAACTGGATTTTTTTTTTTCACCCAGGAATAAAAGTTCAAAGAGTCTTTGGGTTACAGCAGTCATTTCTTGGAACTATTTTTTTTTTTTTTTTTTTTGAGAAAGTCTTCATCTGTTACTCCAAACAACTGTTTACCTGATTTGAAGGCACAGTGTAACAATAAATCTCCTTGGTAACTAGTAGAAAAATAAATACTAATAAATAAAGCAAAACACAATAGAATGATTACTCTGTAGATACATTTGGAAATTAGCAACTACTCCCTTTTGTGCCTTCTGAATTTTGAATAGATGCAAAAAAGAAATCAATGAAAGTATTCTTTAAAGCTAAAAATGTAGTTGTTAGAAATAACAGAAATAAAGCCATATAGCGTGAGATAATTAAGAGGCAACTTCTTTTATCTACTTAAATGTAATAGACAATCCTATGAATAAAAGTATATTATTAACAGGGCTGCTTTTAAAATTTTTTTAAATTGAACTGGATTCCTTTTTGTTTCAGGGAAAGGAATTAGCTAGTCACTTATTTTAAAACTGTTAAGAATAAAACAGATCAAAGAAAACACATGTTTACAATGGCATTAAAATGATAATTTTTTTTTAAATAATAAATTTTTCGAATGTTTTCCCTTTTTGTTTTTGAGAAAGAGCTATCTTTGAGAGGCAATTTTGTAATTAAACAGATTTGCTATAGCAAAGTCTATGTTGTTTAAATTATATTTGATGTTCTCTTTATTTCTATGGGATTTGTTTTTAAACCTTTAACAATTATATCTAGCAGATTCAAAAGTTTAAAGCCTTAAACCTTCTCTTGTTGAAGAAAGGAAAACAACCATTTTGTCAAAACAAACAAAAATAAACTCAAATTCTGAAACCTAAATGCTATTCCGTGGCAGGACTGCTACTAACTTTCTATCTCTTGTCAACACTTTGCATTTTTAATAACAAAAATAATTTTTCTTTTATTCTTGTTTTAAGCGATTTAACTATTATACAATTAATTTTAAACATCACCGAAAAGCACATTTTAAACAGATTTTAACACACTATTTAAGTATCTAGTTTTCAACATTGTGAGTTCCTATACAAGGGTTTTTATTTTTAACTTCATTGAGGTATAATTTTAAAAATATAAAATTCACTTATTTTTCATGTACAATTCAATAGTTTTTAGTAAATTTACAAAGTTGTTACAGCCATCACTACTACCTCATTCTGGAACGTTTCATTATCCCCAAAAGAAACCTTATACTGTACTAATTAGTCCTCATTCCCCACTTCCCAGTCCAACCCACCCCATCACCTGGCAACCACTAATCTACTTTCTGTCTCTATGGATTTACCTATTCTGGACATTTCACATAAGTGGAATCATACAATATGGGGTCCATTATTCAGTATAACATTTTGAAGCTCAGTCACATTGAAGCATGAAGAAATAATAATTCATTCCTTTTAATCACTCTATAGTACTCTATTGTATGGATATACCACTTTTGGCTTATCCATTCAACAGGTGATAAACATTTGGGTTGTTTCTCTGATAGCTAATGATATTTTTCATCATTTATTATTAAGATGAGTTTTCCATGTGCTCATTGGCCACTTGTAAAATTACTTTGGAGAACTATATATTCAGACCCATTGCTCATTTTTAAATTTGGACTTTTTAAAATTATTTTTATTATTGAGTTGCAAGAGTACTTTATTACTCTATTATAAAATTTATTTATTTAGATCCCTTTATTAGATATGTGATTTGGAAATATTCTCCCAGTCGATGCTTGTCTTTGGGTTTTTTTCTTCTCTTCCAAGTGAGAGGAGGGGAGATAGACTCCCACATGTGCCCCAACCAGAATCCACCTGGCAACCCCCACCTGGGGCCAAAGTTCTGCCCATCTGGGGCCATGCTTACATCTGAACTAGTTTTAGCACTTGAGGCAGAGGCTCTCCAGGGCCACCCTCAGCACCTGGGGCCAACGCGCTCAAAACAATCAAGCCCTGTCTGCAGGAGGAGGTGGGGGGGGAGGTGGAGAAGCAGATGGTCTCTTCTCCTGTGTGCCCTGACTGGGAATTGAACCCAGGACTTCCACATGCCAGGCTAATGCTCTATTACTGAGCCAACCAGCCAGAGCCTTGTCTTTCATTTTCCTAATGGTATCCTCTAAGTCTTTATTTTGAGAAAGTCCGATCCTAAGGTCATAAAAATTTACTTCTAAGTTTTAAGTTTTGTGTCTATAATTCATTTTTCATTGTTGTGTATGATATAAGGATCTAAATTCATTCTTTTGCATGTGGCTATCCAGTACTTCTTATATTAGCCTTTGACCTACATATATCCATACTTTCGCCAGTACCACACGTTCTTCATTACTGTAACTTTGTACTAAGTTTTGAGACCATGGAATATAAGTTCTCTAACTTTGTTCCTTCTCAAAGATATTTTTTGGCTATTCTGGGCTCCTTCCATTTTCATATGAATTTTAGGTTGGATTTTGTCAAACACTTTTTCTGCTTCTTACTGGGATATTTATAAGGTGCTGTAGGTTATTTTATGTGGTTCTAATTTCTTTTTAGTAAGGTGACCAATCATCCTCCTTTAGGGTGGATAGTCCTTTCTTTTGTAAGTTACATCCTCCTTCAAAAAGTGTCCTCTGCCTGACCGGGCGGTGGCGCAGTGGATAGAGCGTCGGACTGGGATGCGGAAGACCCAGGTTCAAGACCTCGAGGTCACCAGCTTGAGCGAGGGCTCATCTGGTTTGAGCAAAAGCTCACCAGCTTGAGCCCAATTGTTGCTGGCTCGAGCAAGGAGTTACTCGGTCTGCTGAAGGCCCGCGGTCAAGGCACATATGAGAAGGCAATCAATGAACAATTAAGGTGTTGCAATGCACAATGAAAAACTAATGACTGATGCTTCTCATCTCTCTGCTCCTGTCTGTCTGTCCTTGTCTATCCCTCTCTCTGACTCTGTCTCTTTAAAATTTTGGGGAAAAAAAGTGTCCTCTTACATATCCTCCTTTTTGATATTGGAAGACTAATCTGTAAATGTCTGTATTCAATCAATGCGGTTGATCCACTGCATGTAATGTGACGTATTTGTATCTAAATGAGTAATTTGTTTTACAATTATTATTAAAAATTAATAGGCATGTAAGCATAATTAAAATATAAAATATTACAATGTTTTTATCATGCATTTATATTATAGTGTATTATTGTTGCAATATATAAAATGTTTCTTTTATTTATATTGTTTTATTCCATTTATTTTTGTCCTCCTTTCCATTGTAAAAAAGTTGGTCACCTTATTTTTAGTCATTCTTAGTCATGTGACTTGCTATCAGGGTTCAAAACAATAAAAGCCTTTACTACCTTGGGCTCCAGTGTGGAGAGTCTGGGGTTTGTGGCTTTGGGAAAAGAGCTGAAGGGACAGCCCCCAGGACCCCTGTGCCGATCTAATACCTCAGATACCATCTTTCCTGGGTGGAGCATTCCCCTCTGTAAAGCATCAGCCTGAGGGAAAGCAGTAGCCCCACCCTCTGGGCTCCCTCTCATTTCACCCTGCAGAGCTTCCATCCTGCTGAGGAGTCAGCGGCTTTGGCTGGTTACAGAGGTCTGGGCAGCTTCACTCCAGGTGTCAGTGACTGAGCTGTGTGGCTTTGAGGCAGGGGCCATTCCCCCAAACTTCCCTGTGAACCTGACTGGCACTTCCCCTCCATAGGAGACACATTCCAAGTTCTTAAATAAGATATTCTGGTCAAAAGGCTTTCAGTCAGTAAAAACAATTTTGGACATAACTTTCTGCAACTAAATAGTTAACACACTTTAAATTTATAGGATACAGGATTTTATTCCCAGAAAACATATTCAATTATAGGCTAAAGTTATGTCATTATTACTGATGGCAGTAACCAAAACTAGGGCCATCTCTGTCATTTCTCAGGCACCTGCATGTCAGTTACCTTCAACTGGTAGCTGTTGGACAGCCAGCTCCCTTGAGCATAACTTCTTAGTTCCAACATTTCAGTTCTTTACATTAGTCAGCCACTATGTCCTCAACAACCCTTTCAAGTTTTGTAACTTCACAGAACTTCATGTTTGAAAGAATGGCTAGCTGGAATTGAATAGTTATATCTTAATCTCAGTTCAATGTTAATCACCAAATATTACATTTTTATGTTCTCACTCAGTATCAAGATGGTTAATTTCTATCCCTGTGGATAGAGAACTCAAATAGCAAGTCTGTGGAGAACTGGTTTACTACATAACTAAGCAATGGTGATCAGAGTACCCTTCATTATCCCAAAGAATTTATTATATAAGGGAACATTACATGAAGTGTATGTGCATGGATCTATAGATAAAGTAGAGCTTACTAAGATTAATGTTACTCTACATTTCAGATAGCTTATACTTAAAAAGAGAAATCATTGGTGAGGAAACAGAATATAGTTAGCATTACATTAAATGTTTGGAAAATGCAATGAGAACATACATGCACAAATCAGTGTTTGTAGATCTGCATTTGTAGTTTAAAACATTAATGAAATGTATTTTCAATACAAAACTCATGAATGTTCATCTTTAAGCTGAACTGTGTCTGACCTTGTGGGAGTCCTTTTTTTATTTTGAGTACCAAAAGCCCCTGGCCTTCTATTTCTCTTCCATCTCACCATTACCAAAAGAAATACATTTGACGATCACAATCAGATGATGTCAGTAAAACATAATTTAAATTTACAAAACAACACACCCCTTGAATTTTTTGGTAACAGGATCAAGTTTTTGGGTTCCAAGCTTTTCATCATGAAGAGAATGTGTTTAATCTGATGTGAAGTTGGCTACCCAGCAGTGTAGTTAGGCTGCAGAATGTTTAACTCCGGGGCTGTGGGCTGCTAGCCATTCTGTTTTAACACGGGCCCGCAATAAACATTTAAGATCTGTCACAGTTGTCAGGCTGGGCAGTACACAGAGCTAACATTTTATCAGTTGTGGAGACAATTTGTCTTTAGGTGTTCTAGGCCTATCAATTTTGATTAATACTTCCTGGATTTCAAATGATAACTTAGGATTTTTTTAAGTTGTTAAATTTGCAAAAGGGAAAATTCTATTTATACTACTTATTGCAGGAAAGAGCCCACATTTGTGGACTATGACATGCCTGGAGTTTTAGTCCTGGCACTGCCACCAATAACCTATGAGCTTAGACAAGTGACAAACTCACTAGGTCATTATAAGGTTAGAATGGAAAGGTAGGATGTCTTACTATAATTGGTAAATTTTTTCAAAATATACAAGCTCTCCTTCCCTCTCCAACTATAGTGGGGTGGGGGTTACAGCCATGCTTGTTTGATTCTAATACACATCCCCACTGACACCTGTGGAGTCGCTTCCAGCTCTGAGTTTCCACCTGTTTTTAAGTGGATATGGCCATGGCTAAAGAGCAATACCCAGTGCTGACAGAATTATAAAAGAAAATTGTGCTTCCTTACACACATACTTTCTTCAAAGCTCTTTCCTGGTGTAGCCTAAAAGTTGATGGTTTTGACAGTATTTGAAAACATGCCAAGCATTTATACGTTACCTAACGCATCTTTGCTCTATGCAATACACAGATTATTGGTCAATCAGGACAGAGTGGTTGATTTCTTACACTTCCATTCTTTTACAAAATCACCATCCAGCACACAGTATATTACAAAGAAAAGACTATCAACAATTGGTTTTTCAAAGCTCATAAATATTACCAAAAATCTCACCTATCTTTGGGAAATAATTTCATAAAAATGTCAGCTACATGTTTGATGCTCAGAATAAAACAACACTGCTTGTTTTATGTACATGAACAGGTTTGCCTTCCTCTTCAGAACAGTGTTTCCAAGTGTAAAATTTTTAAAGTTTAAAGTAACTTAAAAGTAAGTTTCACCCTGGCAGGAAAGCTGACGTGGTGCGAGCATCATCCCGAAGCGCACTGGTTGCCAGTTTGATTCCTCAGTCAGGGCACTTGAAGGAGATTGATGTTCCTGTCTCTCTCCCTCCCTTCCTCTCTCACTAAAATCAGTAAGAAATAAAAAATACATATATAGTATGTCAATATTTAATTTTCTAGTAAGTTTCAATAGGTATTTCTAATTTGGAGAAAAAAAAAAAGCTCTCAGTATATAGCCTAAAAATATTTTGTTTTTCACGGTTTCACCTATAATTAATTTTTAGCTGTTTTCCTCATTAACTTTACAATGATATGCTATCATTAATATAGAAACCACTAACAAATACAGTCAGAGTATCAGATTGAAAATAGAAATTCATCACTATATTTTTCAACTTTAGTCTTTAAGCTGGAGATTATTAACTGTAAAAGCTTTAAAGCTATTATATTTTAGGAAGCCCTGGCCAGTTGACTCCATGGTAGAGCATCAGCCTGGCCTATGGATGTCCCAGGTTTGATTCCCAGTCAGAGCACACAGGAGAAGCAACCATCTGCTTCTCCATCTGTCCTGTTCTCATTTCTCTCTCTCTCTCTCTCTCTCTTCCCCTCTGGCAGCCATGGCTCAATTAGAGAAAGCTGGCCCCAGGTGCTGATGGCTTCATGGCCGCCTTCTCAGGTGCTAAGAAGAGCCTGGTTGCTGAGCAATGGAGCAACACCCAGATGAACAAAATATTGCCCTCTAGTGGGTTTGCCCAAAGGATCCTGGTCAGGGCACATGTAGAGTCCATCTCTCTGCCTTCCCTTCTGTCACTGAATTAAAAAAAAAAAAGAAAAAATTATAGAAAAAAAAACCACTCAAAATTTGGGGACATAAGACAAAAATGAACACATTTAGTCTGAAACTTTGGATTTTATCCATAAAGCACAGTAGTTGACAAGCATCTCCTGGGAAAAAAATCTACTGAAAGAACACTGTAATTATAGCAAGGACTTCATTTTCAGATTTATTTATTTTTTTTACAGAGACAGAGAGTGAGTCAGAGAGAGGGATAGACAGGGACAGACAGGAACGGGGAGAGATGAGAAGCATCAATCATTAGTTTTTCATTGTGCGTTGCAACACCTTAGTTGTTCATTGATTGCTTTCTCATACGTGCCTTGACCATGGGCCTTCAGCAGACTGAGTAACCCCTTGCTGGAGCCAGCGACCTTGGGTTCAAGCTGGTGGGCTTTTGCTCAAACCAGATGAGCCCGCGCTCAAGCTGGTGACCTCGGGGTCTCGAACCTAGGTCTTCCACATCCCAGTCCGACGCTCTACCCACCGCACCACTGCCTGGTCAGGCCCTTTTCAGATTTTAAAAAATAAATTTCATATTTCCCACTGAAAGGAGAATGCCTCTGCAATTTATACTTCTTGCCCAGGTCATTCAATATTAAAGAACTAATGATTTAGACTTTTCTTTTGCTGAAGTAAATAACTTTTAACAGAAATATTCATTTTTCATCTCCATAATGCAGGGTTGTTCTTTTAACACTTGAGACTGCCTCCTTTGCAATCAATTTTTAATTTCCTTAGACTTCTACAGCAATTTTTCTCGTTTTATAGATTTTTGACATTTCTACCTAAAATTTCTTCATGTTTTTTCAGTTCACTATTTGTGCTCTGATTAAAGAACAAAACTAGACAAAACCATATGCTTTAATACCTGCATATTTAAACAATGTAAACTACTTTTTGGGTACTGGGCCACAAAGGTCTATCTTAGCAGATGCTACAACCTATGCAAATCACTTCACTGGGTCAAGACATGTCTGGTTGGTATTCTTCTTTCACTCACAGACAGATTATGAGTTTCATAGGAAGAAGAGAGCCTTTGGAGTCTAGAACATGATATAAAGTAGGAAGCACATAATGAAAACCTTCAGTTTACTCCAGTTAACAACCTTCTCACCTAGGATGACATATGAACAAAAATATTTAAATACACTAGTCCTCACAACCAAAGAACTGGTTGATCCATAGGTCTTCTTCAAAGGACAACTAAAGGTCATAAGGTATAGAACATCTAGTCTTAAGTCATGCTCTAGGAAGGGCTCAGAGAGAGATTCAGGGGTTAAAGAGAACCATCTCTTTGCCACCTCAAGAAGAGATTCTCACCTTTTAATGGCTCTATATTAGTCAACGAAGTCATCTAGGGTGTGCCAGCCTGGGCTCCAAAAAGTGGGTGGTCTTTGCAGAGGGAGGTGCTCACTCACTCTACCTCTGGCCAGAGCCAGTTCCTGCAGCTGGACCAAAGGCAGCCACAGTCCACACTCAGCACATTTCTTCATTTCTCACTTGAGTGCCCTTCTTTAGTTCCCTTTCAACTGCCCACTTTATATTGGCTTCATTACACCACCGCTCCATTTGTAATGTAAATTGGGAAACTCAGGGAAGTTTTTCTTTTGGCCTTGTCTACAGAAGAATACGGAGAGGTATTCAAAACGTATTAACACAAATCAATGGCACCAATAAAAGCAAAATCTCCTTAGCAACATAATCTTGATTGCAAAAGGAGAACTGAGAGCATTTAGCAGAACAGTGGCCCACATGGAATACGCATTTGTCTGGAAGAATCCAGTACAAAGCCTAAAAGAGAGATTTTGAAAAAATCCAAAATTAACTCACAGGGAACAGTTACTCTTTTTTTCAAAAGTACACAATTGGCTACATTAAATCTATCGTGTGCTTTTGGCTCAGCAACATTGTATCACACCGCTTTGCAAACTGAAATTACAACACTCTGCATGCTTCACATGAGTTACAGGGTGTTTTTTGTTTGTTTTGTTTTCTGAGTTTTTTTTCCTTCGTTGATTTCTTTAGTAAAGCAAACAAAAAAGTCTAAGAAATATTCATCTCACATACAATGCAAAGAAAATTGAATGGCTATCTAACAATATCTAAGACTGTAGGTACAAAAGGTTGGGCTTTTAGGCTTTCTAAGATAGTAACTACTGCAAGCAGCAATGGCATTTTTGCTTAGGTCTCCATTTGTGAAAAAGGAAATTTAATACACTGCTGAGAATTCGCACATTTTTCTTGGTAGGATGAAAAACAGTAAATAAAAAAATAGAAATTCAGAAAATAAAAAATGCTTTGAAAATTACAATATTGAGATAATGCAAAGAAACAAGAAATCCACAAACACAAAATTTCCCTCTCAGCTTTTAAATGTTTAAAATAAAATCAACTTCATTTTTTATTTTAACTAAAACATTTCAGGTGATGGAGGTAAAACATCTTTCTGTACTACCTACTGCAAAGAGATGCCTTAATGAACTGAGTTATAACTACTTTATCTTAGAATTATGTATGTGTGTGTATATATGCACATTTTATCATATATATATAGAACTATTTCTTAAAAGTCTGCACTAGATTCTGAGTCAATCAAGTAAAATGAAAAAATAAAAGTGTGTATGACAAATAGTCACTGTATACAATGCAACAGATAAACTACTTCAATACTGCTAAATATATATATTTACAGGGTGGTAATTAGAATTACTTCTGCTTCCCCTTGAAAGCTTAAAAACCAATGCTAAACCTAAATAGAATAATTGAGAACCCTATTTAAAAGCTGTACTGACTCTTAAAATTTAGGGATAACTTAAATAAGATCTTTGGGGGGAAAGTTGTTTTTTTCCTATTCTGTTTTCTAACTAAAATGCAAGTTTATGAACACATAATATAAAATTTTCTTTAAGCTTATTGCACATAGTTTCTAAACTCGTATTTCTAATGTCAATTATTTTATTCCCAGATATTTGTACAGGTCGTGTCTACAGAAGAAATATGCGTGTATTCATTCATATGGTCACTTCAGCTGAGGTTAGTTTGGTCAGTTTACTTTTAAGTGATTTGATCTCTAAGTTCCAGACTCTTTCTTCCAACTTCACCTAAATTGGCTTAAATTTTTATTTAATATATTATAGTGTTTATAGACCAAATGCTGTGAATTAGCCCATATTTTAGTTCTGATCATGAAATCATGTGCTAAAATCATGTTGCAACAGACTCACTTAAAAACAAAAACTCAACTAAAAGCATGTGAACAAATTTCACATTAGGTCTCCATTTGTTTAGTAGAAAAATTCCATCATTGAAGACTTAATTTTATAAGACTAAACACACAGCAATAAACATAGGGCCAAAACCCAAGCCACCCATCTACATATTTCTTCACCATTATGAAAGCCAACAAATTTTCATCTAACCAAAAATAATTTTTTTAGCAAAAAACACAGTATATGTTTGACAATGGTTTGAATTTCTTAGTAATAAAAGTGTAATACAAACCTATAAAATTCAAATGTATATTTTACCAAAGTTATTTTTACTTTTTAAAATGTTACTAGACTTAGCTGAATTTAACTAGAATTACCTGAAGGCATAATCAAGACCCTGGTCCTGGGTCAGCATAATTATTCACCAATCAGGAGTTCGTGATGAATTATATTGGAAAGCTATTCCATGCTCACTAAGGACATAGGAACAAATTCCTATCATCATTTATCTAGTATTTTTTAATTGTCACATGAATTTTAAAAGATACATTTTTATTCAAGGTAGCCTCATACTTTCTCTTCAAAAGACACAATAGCAGAGGAAAACTACTTAGAACATTTTCTTTTTAAAAAAAATAATTTCTGCCTAACCTGTGGTGGCTCAGATAGAGCAATGACCTGGAACACTGAGGTCCCTGGTTTGAAACCCTGGGCTTGCCCAGCTAAGGCACATACAACGAACAGCTAGAGTGAAGCAACTACTTCTTGACCCACCCGCCTCTTCTCTCTGTAAAATCAATAAATAAAATCTTTAAAAAATCCCATCTGTAATACATAAAGAATATAATAAAAGAAAGCATAAAGTTGTGTGCAATTCCTGAGCACTGCATAATTCTCCCACTTGAAAAGCAGAGCACGGGTGGGGTAACAATGCAGCCTTTCTCTCAGCCAGAGTTCAGCATGCGGCTTTCCAATCATGTCCACCTTGCTTCCACTGCCAGTTTCACAAGGCTAAATTCTTCTGAGAAGACAAAATGTCATTAGCCTCAACAAATGTAAAAATAAATGGAGATTTTAAGAGGGTTTTGATAACTTCAGTTAAAACAAACTCTTATTTATGAAGACTTCATAGCAATATAATGAGACTTGTAATTAAATAAGCTACTAAAAACAAAAGATCTTTTATTCAATATAAAAGCTTTCTTGAGGAAAAAGAATATGCTTTATTTCTATAATATTTTAAATCCTTATAGTATTTATGTCAAAAAGAATTGGAACCAGTTTTATAATTAAGAACCAGTAAGAGATAGGAGAGAAAAATCTGCATTTTGAGGGTACATTATAGTCCAGGGTTTGGGTATCTATGGCTCATGAGCCAGATGTGGCTCTTTTGATGGCTGTATCTGGCTCGCAGACAAATCTTTAATAAAAAAAATGTTAAAAATATAAAACATTCTCGCCTGACCAGGTGGTGGCACAGTGGATAGAGCGTCGGACTGGGATGCAGAGGACCCAGGTTCGAGACTCCAAGGTCGCCAGCTTGAGCGCGGGCTCATCTGATTTGAGCAAGACTCACCAGCTTGGACCCAAGGTCGCTGGCTTCAGCAATGGGTTACTCAGTTGGCTGTAGCCCCACAACAGTCAGGGCACATATGAGAAAGCAATCAATGAACAACTAAGGTGTCATAACAAAAAACTGATGATTGATGCTTCTCATCTCTTTCTGTTCCTGTCTGTCTCTATCTATCCCTCTCTCTGTCTCTGTAAAAAAAATAAAAAAGAAACTTCATTTCTTTCATATGAAAAAAATATATATATAAAACATTCTCATGTATTACAATCCATTCATTTCCTACCGCTCATATTCATGGTTGCAGGTGGCTAGAGCCAATGACAGTTGTCCTCCGGGACAACACCAAATTTTTATTGGATAATGCGTAACATACATGGCTCTCACGGAATTACATTTTAAAATATGTGGTGTTCATGGCTCTCTCAGCCAAAAAGGTTCCCGACCCCTGTTATAGTCCAATAAGAGAGTAACCAAAACAGAGACCCATTACTTATGTTCTCCTGAAAGCTGGTTTCTTGAATGAATGAACGAACAAACGAAGAAAAGGAAAAGGAAAAAGAAAAGGAACAAGAAGCTTATCTCACAAAATTAAGAATGCCTGGTGTGGTTAGTTCATTGAAATATTTCTGAGATAAAGAACCAGAAAAGTAATATACAATACTATCTGTTTTTCATTAAGAGAAAAAAGGAAACAACTCTCAAATTCAAACAGAGCTCCATATTTATAAAGTGAATGTATATTTTTAAAAGGGCATCATTTTGCTTAAGTATCTGAAATGAAACAATATTTTAAAAGATATTAGAAAATTTTTCTCAAATATTATATTTAATGTCTACATGATTTTCAAACATGTATTACTATAGCTACATATAGGGAATACTCATTCTAAGGTTTTAATTTTAAATGCAAAATATGAAAGTAACTCAAGTTTTTGCTCACACTGTAAGTAAGTCAAAAAAGCAACTCAATGATTAGTAGTAAAGATCTGGCTACTTAATTTTACTTTTATAAGATGTAATAACAGCAAAATAGATGATTAAACATAGGATGTAGTCATATCATCTTGCTTTTGTGGAAATGAAAATAAAAGCAAAGAGGCCAAGTAATTTGATATTCTTGCAGAGCAGAGAAATGAGTTAAAAATCAGAATCAGCATTCCGATTTCCTGTTTCCAGAATTGTCTATTTCGGCTATAAACAACCTGTTTCCATTTACCATGGCAGCGGCGGGGGTGGGGCACCCACTGCAGAAATAAGTACACCGAAACATGACTAATAACATAAACAACATATAGGCTTCTCTTAAATAACTACGTATCTAAAAATCTTTGTAAAAGTTTAGAGGATAACTCAAAATTTGAAGACAAATCTCCTTCAAATATCAACATATAAAAGGTACATTCCTCAAAATAACAAAGTTGGCTATCATATCTATGGAAAATTCGTCACTTTTTTAACACACAAACTATTATGAAAAAATTAATATATATGGTTTAGGACTGGCCTTCAGTTTATTCATTCAGCCCCAATACTAGGTATATATACATCAGCTTTCTTCAGAAATGATAGTTTGAGAAACCCCATATCAACTATCCTATTACTCTCTTCCTAGAATGTCGGGACAGAACTGTTAAAAAAGGAAAAGGAAAACATCAATTTCACTACTGTACCAAATTGGAAATTTAAGAAACTCCATTTTAAAAATGCAAATACCACCTTAGCAGAATTGAAAGTGTCAGCTCCTCATCATTTAATGTAACTGATTCATTTTAACTGGCCTTTCAAACATGCTAAAGAATTAACATTCTTACTGGGACCTTTGGGGAAGGAAGGCAGTTATGAACTTTGACCCTGACTAAGTGATGATGACTCTGGACATCAAGAGGGCAGCAAAAGGATCCACAGTGCTTCAGCAGGGTAGGTGCAGGAAAGAGCATCCAGGACCGCAATTCAGCTGAAGACAGTTTTAAACATATTGTACTTTGGATTGAGTACTATTAACCAACAGTTGAGCCAAAGCAAATATTTATAGTGAAAATCAGGCATATAGCTAAATGTTATAATTGTGAAGCAAAATACCACAAAAGTTGAAAGTCTCTATATAATGTTATATAAAACTAGTTTAGTGTGATCTCATGCAACCTGTGGGTCCAACTGTATGTTACTATTTAAAATGTTTTAAACCCAAGATTGATATGAAATGTCAAAAGTTTTATATAGTTGGCCTGTATCTACTAATATAAACAATCAATCAGAAGCTCTGTACCAATAATACAATCATAGGGAAAATTGTGGTTTTTCTTGATTTAAAATTATTCAATTACAAAACTAGTTTTATAGCAAGAAAATGAAATCATTGTTTACTATTATTCAAGGTTTGAACAATTTTTTGATTTTAGGCCTAAATTTCATATTTATATTTTAAATGAATGAAACCTAGCTATTAAAGTCTTAATAAAGAATCTGATGGCCATTTTATATAGGTAAGGTGACCCTTCTGTGAGAGTGGAGCAATATCCACCTCAAAAGCTAAATGTGTAGCTTAAGTTTTACTACAGTCATTAGGTTTTGGAGTATATATTTTAACCCAGATATATAAAAGCCATGTATTAAAATAGAACAGTTTAGAAAGTACATTATTTGATAAAAGACTGTCTGTCTACACAGGAATGGTGGAGTGATTGTAAAATGCCAGTAATGTATAAACAAAGATCCTAAATTATTCATTTAGCCTATGTAAAATCTATACATTAGACTTTCTGGCAATAATACCTTTTTTTGGTCAGTTTTTAATGTACCTATGGTTTATGTTTCACCAACTTTAAGTCAGAAAATTGGAATAGAAGAACAATCATCATTTTATATATTTCTAATTTCCAGTAACAAGGGCACTAGGATTCTTATTCAAGAAAGAATAGGCTCTTTCACTTCAACGAGGCGGCGTATCAGCCTCCCCAGCAGCCGCAGAGATGCAGATCTTTGTGAAGACCCTGACTGGCAAGACCATCACACTTGAGGTTGAGCCTAGTGACACCATTGAGAATGTCAAAGCTAAAATCCAAGATAAAGAGGGCATCCCATCTGACCAGCAACATTTTGATTTTTGCGGGCAAACAGCTGGAGGATGGCCGCACTCTCTCAGACTACAATATTGAGAAAGAGTCCACCCTTCACTTGGTGCTTCGTCTTAGGGGCGGAATTATTGAGCCCTCCCTCCGCCAGCTTGCCCAGAAGTACAACTGTGACAAGATGATCTGCCGCAAGTGTTATGCCCGCTTGCACCCCCGTGCTGTCAACTGCCAGAAGAAGAAGTGTGGCCACACCAACAATCTGCGCCCCAAAAAGAAGGTTAAATAAGGCCCCTCCACCACCTCCTTGGACCTGCAGGGCAGCCTTCTGCCTGAACCCCATGACCCTAGGTCCTCAATAAAGTTTCCCTTTCATTGACTGGAGCAGTAAAAAATTGTTAATTAAAAATTAAAAAAAAAAAGAAAGAAAGAATAGGCCAGAGAGGTTATATACTGGGGGCTACTAATGAAAACCCAAGCATAGAAATCTAACTGTTCACAGCATATCTGGCTTATGGTAATGCCACATATTAAGCATTCACCATTCTTTTCTACATATACATTAGAAATATAAGAGTGCACATTTCTAGGGAATCTTTAAGCAACTGACATACCTCTCAATAAAATTAGAAAAGCTTTTAAAAATCCTATTTTTAATACTATCGACTATGAAATTATCTTAGTGTTAAAATATGTATTAAGGGAATAAAATAATTAAAAATTATAATTTACAGATGAATAACAGAAAAAAATACCTAAAAAGATATAGTCCTTCCTACAAATTTATAAAATTTTGGATATAAAACACTATGTTGCACAGTCTACAGTCATATCTTTCTGCTCTTTCTGAATACTGAAGCAGATTGAGCATTCTCCATGCAATAATTTTCCACATTGAAACCAGAGAAATACTAGAGTTTTTGAACAGTATTACCTTTTAATTGCACCACTGTAAGGTAGCTGGCCACACCCTAGACAGAAGGTAAATAATGTGAGAAGTGTTGATTCTTTGTAGTCTGAGCTCTTCAGAGGAAAAGTGCTTTATAAATTCAAGTTGTTAAGTGTTTTGGGGGCAATGGAAACAAAAAACTCTCATACAAAAAAATCCTAGTTTTTAAGATAGTTCCTAATGACCAATATAGGATATAGGATATAAAATACTGGCATTTGACTATTCAAATTTATATAGAATTACAGTACTTTGGAGAAGTACAAAGAAAGAGTTTTTTAAAAAATACAGGTATATAAATTAATGAAACTGGTATTCAAAAGATTTAATACAAGGAAAAAGGTACTATATAGTGGTACCAATTCTTAATACAAATTATTTAGCATAGTTGATATAATTTCAAAAGTTATTCACATTATTGCTCGATACCACAGCTATACGGAACAAGTTCTTGACACACATTAAAATTTGTATAACTTCAGGTTTATAAAAACAAAAATTTACACATAGGCTATTCAGAAAGTTTTAAAATGCATGGACATATGTACAACCAAAAGGAGAAAAAAATATGTATGTTTGTATATATTTAAAAGAAACAAGTTGATCTGATTTAAACTTAAATGTCACACTCTCAATCAAAAAAGTATACATAACTGCCCTGATCGTATAAGTTCGTTGATTAGAGCGTGGTCCTGATATGCAAAAGTTGCCGGTTCAATCCCCAGTCAGGCACAAACAGAATCAGATTGATGTTTCTGTCTGTCTCTCCCTTCCTCTAAAAACCGATTAAAAAAAAAAGTACATATAATTGAATCAAAAGCAAACTAGTAGATAAAAACAATACTATATATATGCCTGCCTTTCTTAGTAATAATCTGTTCTAAATATCAATGGGGTCTTAAACACCAGCTTACTTTTAGTTCTAGAATTTTTGCTTTCTTTCAAAAACTTTTTAAAACATATATCCATTCTACAACTATGTTAGATTGGATGGGAGAAATATTTTCCTTAGAAATTTTAACCCAAGTAAGGCCATTATTATCATCTTGATAAAAAATATACACAGATTGTAATGACACTATATTTTATGATCCTGAGCTCTAGTAACCATTAAATGCATGCATACCATTCACTGATTTGTCTATTCTAATAAAAATAATTAAATCCTGTCTTGCTACGTTTGAAGACAGAAATCCTTTTAAAAAATTTTTTATAGGTCTTCATGTTACAGATATTTCTGTTGTAAACAGAGCATTAGGAATTGTACAAGAAAGAATATGTTAAATTCCAAAAAGCTATTAAAGTACTTTTTAAAAATAATAACTAAGTTAATTTAAAATTAATACAAAGAATGTGCTTGCTAGAATTGATAAGTTGAGCCTTACAAAGGTGTTTTTCTATATTAAGGAATTAATAAATAAAGAACTGTGTGTACCTTGGTGATAAAATAAAAAAGGCTGGCCACTTTTTATGCTAAGTTCAAATGTATTTTTTTGATAATACAAAAAGTAATCCTTGAAAATCAGAATACATAACAGAAAAGAGCACAATAACTTAAGTATTAAACATCTGTATGAAATAACTGTTGCAAAGTTTGACAAAAATGCACACTTAGAACATGCGGTTATTTAAAAAAAAAAAAAAAAACAAAAAAAAAAACAGAAAAAACACCACACGATTCTGTAGAACCAATGTTATGTCACCACCAGAAGAGCACCAAGCAAGGCACCATTGGAAAGACAACATACTTGGAAAGTCTCTATAAATAAAGTAAATGCTAATCTGGTCGAAAAATCGGTGTCTTTGGTAAAAATTCTATGAGGATGACCTGTAGAAGGAGAAAAAAAAGTTTTTAAAAGACTTAAATAGATTTTTATCTGAACAAAACTTCAGTTATATTGCTTCATTTAAATTAATTTTGATAATGCCTCTGACACACAAGAGAATACATGCATGAATGAATAGAAAACAGAACTAACATTAACTAATAACTACAAGTGTTTCATATTATATGGATCTATTTAACTCCAACAACTTTTCTATGAAACAAGTATTATCATCCTCAAACAAGTATTATTTTCTCATTTCACAGATAAGGAAACGGATGATCTGAGGAGGGTGACACAATGGACTGTGGACTCCTCGTCTGAACAAAAGTCTATCTGAACTGCAAAGCCTTGCCCTTTCTACTGTACTACGCGACTGCAGCTGACCCCATAAATATTTCTTCAGGCTTCTACCCATTTACCAAACCCATGGGTCTACAGGTTCTGGAATTGCTCTCATTTTACTGTACCAGGGTATGTGATTTCTAGATAAAGGGTACTGATGCTTTATCTCTTAATTAGAGGTTGAAATTTGTTCCAAAGGGCCTTCTACAAAAAACTAAAGGAAAACCAATAGAGACAAAACACAGTAACACAGAAAGACACAAACTGACCAGAGCTCATTTTATTACAAATTTGAACTGTCTTAACTCTAATCAATTCTTTCCCTTGTTCCAACTCTGTATAGAATAGGTGCTAAACAAAAAAGTATTTGATTTGAACATTTCCAAATTTAATGAACTTCCTTCCCCCCCCAGAAACTGTATCTAAAACTTGATGATTAAATGTTTAAACTACTTATGAGTCAACATTCAATGAATACTTTTATATTTCAAACATGTCCTCCATCAAGCGGTCTATATAGTTTCAGCCTGTATATAACTTTACAGTATATATAACTACATAATGGAAAATGAAGGCTATTTTGGTCATATTTGCATTATTGTTTTTTAAATAATATATCCTATGAACTCTTCTTCTTCATAAGAAATAAAAATTGGTCACCTGTCTCATTCCTTCTAATCATACTGCTCTATCATCTCTAAATAAAAGTCGGTATCAAGTTGCTATTTTTCCAGACTGTCTCTAATATTCAAAATAATCAAGGAGAATTATTTTCCTTTAACAAAGGAAATACCTGTAAGTATAAGACAGTTCAGGTCAAAGAAAAATATATGATCAAAATGCCCCAATTCATTAGATAAGGAAGCACTCTCATTAGATTATTTACTATCTTAAATATTTTAAATTACTTGTGAAAAGTTTTTAAAATTGTTATTCCCCCCATTTAACTATCACAAATATATATACTAAAAAAATTTAGAAAAGATACTTTTCTAGCAACTAAAAAATTTGTTTTACTACTCTTTATCTTCTATAATGGTATAGAAAATATAATGGCTTTAGTAGTCGAGTTTAATTATCTAAAAATTCATAGTAAATTAAAGGAAACTATTTTACAAACAAAGCACAGAGCTCACAATGCTTTGGAAGGTTAGTAAATTATTTTATTTTTAGTTAAAAATATAAAATAAATATGAATATATTTTATGAATGAATAAATGACATTCATATAGTTCTAGCTAGAAATAATAGCATTGGGAATAACTTTTATGTTTTTCTTTACAATGTAAATTTTAAAATATGCAAAATACAAATAAATAAAGCCACAGTTTGAAGTTTAGTGTTTGGGTTTATAAATAAAGCAAATTTTCAAAAAATGCTTTAAATCTCCTACATATTCATTCCTCCTGCCAAAATACAGAAACTCTCTTATCATGTATGATGAAAATACAAGACTAGCATTTTTATAGGTCAATCTCAAAACAAGTTATTTGAATGTGCTTTTTTATTAGTATTATAAAGTATCAAGTGTTTTATCATCACTTGATATAAAGTAACATGTTTGATATAAAAGATGATAAATTTTGCATTATTTGTATTCACTGAATATAGACGTATTTAATAAAAAAAGACATTTTTAAGATGTCTTTTATGTTCAAGGCTAGAAATGGGATTTAACTATGATAATGAACAAAGCTAAATGATTTTATGACAATTTCCAACTATTTAAGAACTGTTTTAATAAATGTTTTACACACACCACACACAAACTCTGATGGCTAAATTGTTCCAAATAACAGAATTTGTCAGAAATCATGTGCCAGGTACTTCACAAAGGCTATGATTTTAATTTCAACAATTAATTCTTCCTTAAATCTTTTTCATTTAATATAGTAATCTTTGCATATTTAAAAAAAAACACCCAAGCACAAGACAAAATAAATATTTAAAATTTTTATAGTATTTTGAATTTTCAAAAGAAAGAAAATTGTTCAAGTAAATTAAGAAATCAATAAATTAAATACTATACCGAATAAGTTCTAAAATTTACTGTATACATGTGCCAACTTAGATATCTTTTAAGAATAAACAAAGGATAGGCAAAATCTTATCTCCTACTTAAAGATAATTTTTATAAAACAGTATTCTAATAATACTTTAAAAGATTCTTTAAAGGCCTCTGAGGTATGGGTTGTTAAAATTTATAAAGGCTAGAGGTTTCTTAAGCTCCAATGGCTTAGCTGAAAGGTTTTCTTCCACACTTGGAAACTTGATTAGCATTATATAAAAAAGCCATATCTGACTTGCTGCGTAACCAAAGTTGTGGTTATTCTTTATATAGCATCTAAAATTTCACACTCCATCAACATATGTTCAGGCTATTTTATCTTGGCAATTAATTTATTATTTTTCAGAACACAGTGAAGCCTTGTTTTCAAGTCATTCATAACTTTATAAATCAGTCTTACACATGAAACCACGCATCTGTGAACCGTAGAAAATCCTTGCACTCAGGAGATTAAGCTCCTGACACCTTTGCTGATTAATAATCATGGAAAGAATAAGATCAGAAGCAAAATAAATGATCATTTAATAGAGAAACTCACAAAACAGCCCTTTAACTTACATATTCCATCATGTTATTCGTTTCACATTTCCTTTTGCTCAGTCTCCAGTGCAAGCACAGCTAGACAAGAAGGAGAGTAAAAGAAGAAAAATGAGCTCTATTTTATTGCGGCACATAGACTAACCCATTTGTCCACCTTTCATATTTTTAGTTCAACAAAAGCATCTGTTTCCATACTGTGCAATTCAGACCCCAACAGTACGAAGCTGCTCCCTGTGGTACTCACCTTGTGGTATAACCTATTGTTTTCCCATTCTAATAACTTCTCAATCGATCTTCGTGTCTGGAAGACAAATGAGAAAAAAGTTTACTCTTGACTGGTTTTAGAAAAACTCTGTTCTGCAGCTGCTTTTAGTGTGAAAAGGAGAGAGGTATAAGAGAATGAATATAGGGTGGCCTATAACACTATCAACAGTCTAGCACTAAACGGTAACCTGAATACAATTAGTACACTATTTTAACAAATAAATTATAATCATTTAGCATTGTATCCTCTTTTTTTTTTTGCTGTTTCAAACTTTCTAGCCTCTGAATTAAAACTATCAAAGTCTGAAAAGCTAGTGCTATCTACCAAATGATAAAAATTCAAATCTCCATTATTTCAAAATTTTTTATAATACTTAATAATATGTAAGAATTAAGTATTAAAACAGGGCAAAAATGTATTTAAACCAACAAGAATGATAGTAAAATCACTCTTAATTCACTATTACTGTTAAAGTAATCAACTGAAAATTTTATGTTTAAGATCACTTGATTTTTATAAGATAAGCTATGCAGCATGTAATCTTTCTTGCTTGGGAATATGAATGGAGGAGAGGATCTTTCATGGTGCCAGGTGTTGGGATCAGGCTGACACAGCTGCAGGTGCAAAAAGGACAGTGTTGCCACAAGAGTCTAATGCAACTGGGTGCAGCTGCAGCTTCCTCACAAGGGAAGGAACAAGCATCTAGCACTCAATATGGCCCAACTAAATAAGTGCTGATGATCAAATGTGAAAAACTGTATACCAAGCAAGGATGAGCTAGGTGAGAAACTGTTAGGATCAAGCTGGTTTTAGATAGTTTAATGTTACATAATAAAACAGTATCTAACTATTATCTTGTTGCCATATTACCTTTCAGCATGTTGAACATGCTAAAGACACACCACGGTCATGTAGGAGCCAACCATAATTCATAACTACCAGTGAATTGCCACTGCTGCCCTACATTTTCCAAGTTTATGTCATGAAAATCATAAAACCAAGTAACTCTCTGGATAATAATATGCCAATGACTAATTTATTACATTATTTCTTGAACAGTTTTTTGGACAAGAATTTTAAAGGGAAAAAAAGTGCCCTTGTTAACAATGATCAGCAGACCTCACTTGTTTCTTTGTAAAGATAGCCTTTTAGAGGCAGCTCTCCTTTTAAATGAAAATAGGGCAGCAGTTATGGTCACACTTTTTGTTAATTTAGTTGCCAGTCAGCTCCAAATCAAAAGAAAATAAGGCTGCAGAGTGTAATTAACATTCAGTTCAGTCGTTTTGTCCCTTGTCTAGCCCCCAAGCTTTGTTAAAATTGCCATCTGAATGCTGAAGGCTGTAGGGAAATCGATTTGATTCTAATCGCACCATGAAAAGAACATGATCTAACTGCTTTCAGCCCTCCGTAAATCTGTACTAGGTCTTTAGCACAATGCAACTTCCAATTTAAAAAGCACTGAATGTCTCGTCAATGACTTTGTGAAGAAAAAAGAACAAGGAGCAGACATAAAAATTCCAATAGTTGTTTAAGCATTAAAGTTCATTTGCATCACAGCGAACCTGAAAAGGGCTGACCTCTCAAACCGCCTCTCAGGTCTATGAAGTTGTAGCCTTGACAAGCTCACATTGACAGAGCTCATTGACTCTGAAAGGCTACTCTATCAATGGTGAAAAATGGCAATAGGTTCTACTCTAAGCAGGCATCTGCCTGCCCACCCGCTGCTAAACCAATGGCAAAACCGATTCAAAACCTGAATCTACCTTGTAATCTTCCTTTCTAGGACTCTTTAATAATAGATTAAGATTACTATACAATTTGAGATTTTACTTTTACTGATGGTTTAAGAGTTGGGGGGTGGGAGTGAAAGAAGACTGGAGAGAACAAGCTTTCCAACTCTTGTTTTATATTAAAGTATAAAGATTAAAAGCTTAACATTACATTCTGCAAAATTTAATTACTCAAAGAAAAAAGTGAAGTGACCATCATCATTTCATCAAAAATTTAAACCCATGTTATATTGAGAATGAAATATCATTACAAATGGGTCTTACGGTGTATCTCTCTCTCTCTCACACACACACACATACATGTTAAAAACTTAAAAATACTTAAGTAACTTAAATCAACTACCAGTATTTGAATAAAAGGTAATTATAAAATATGAACCCTAAATTCTGAAATACTTATGTAGAAATGTCTGAATTTATTCTTTTCCTCTAATTAAAAGTTTAATGATAAGGTTTGGTATAATAATTATATGTTACAATATTTAAGAATTCTAAACCAAACAACCTCTATATGCCATATTCTGAATAAGCATCTAAATATAAAATATTTCTACACACTTGACAGTCTAAAGTAAAAGCTGTAAATTAGCACCATCTAATCTTGCTATAAGACCTCTTTCCTGCTTGACAGGTGAAAAAAAAACACACTTGCACGTGCAGCTTAATTAATCATTACACTTGACATCTCAATGATTTACAGTGAGGAGCAGGTGAGAACATACAAAACCAGAGAGAAACCCTTGATCTAAGTGAAACATTTCTAGCACACTAAGGTGACAAGTATATAGATTCTAGAGGTCATTAAGGAAGAAAGAAAGAAAGAAACTGTGCCACAAATTATTTGTTAGTAATGACAAAAGCTCAAATTAAATGGAAAAAAAAACTTTTAACTACTGAAAATGTTTAATAGTCTGCAATTATTTTTAGTTAACAAAATCAAAATATAGTTTCAAGATTACATACAATACCATTTTGGCAGATACTGAAAAAATATGCACTTCAGCATTTATAAAAGCTATTTAAAAGCCTTTACACATGAAAAAAAGCACCTTGTAATTGCAGTATTCTAGAAATAAAAGTTAAGAGTTTATATCCACAGAGTTGTCAAATACTATTTTTAAAGAAATGTAAGATCCAACCCTGCCAAACTCTATAACTACTAACTGGGTAAGCAAACCTAAGCATATAAAAATCTGTCTTTGATTTTTAAAAGTTTATATCAACCATTAAACTTAACATAAATTAAAGCAAACTAATATTCATCAGAAAAAAGATAATATGAATACAGTCTGTCAACGTGACATACAAAAAATATCATCTCTCAGTATTCTAGGCCAGTGGGTTGCTAAAAATAAGTCATGTTAATTTTTTAAATAATTTGGTGCCTGTGAAAAGCACCAAATTGATAGTCATGGGAACTAAAACTCTTCTATTTAACAGAAAGAACAGAGGAAAGGGCAGTGCAGGCGTCAGTGCAAGCTTCCCTACAGTGGGCCTTAATCCTTTTCAGTGCGCACACCCTAGGGGTGAGAGGACAGGTTAGTGGTTCTTAATCAATGAATTCTCACTACTTCTGCATAAGATAATCAACAAGAAATCTAATTTTACATGAATTATTATCCTTAATTAAAAGGACCAAGACCACCAACTCACAGCATGCAAGCAAAGCAAGTTTTTTATGAGAATTACATCACATCACTAACCTGGTCTGGAAAAGGATAGCTCCCACCAATCTCCCTCATCACAGCTCACTTTAGTCTTTTTTCACATACTTCATTTCAACACATTGCTAATTATATTTTTCTCACTGGTGAACTAGCTCTAATATGGCCATTAAGCAATGTTAGAGTAAAAATTAACAGATTCAAAACATTTTACTACCAAAAATATTATTTAATAGATTTAACTTGAATAACTATTAGCAACAGAAGAATAGTAATTATGGCTTCAATTTCTATTGCCTTTAGTTCTTTTTAAAGTTTTGATAGAACTGTAGAAATTAAGTCAAAACATGAAAACCGCAGAAGTAAATGGCCTAAATAATTCACAAAATAGTTAATTAAATAATGCTTAATCAACAATTAAGTATAGCATACCCCTTATCAACTTCCACAGATGTATGTGAAGTAAGTTTACAATAGTAAAATATATATAAATCACTTAGAAATAGTAAGTTACAATTGAAAATAAGGGTTTCCAGGAAATGTAAATTTGACTTATTAAGAAGAAGCATTTTTGTTAATTTTTTCTAAATCTCTCAACTTTCTAAGAAATAATTATTCCTTATAAACAAATTATATGCAATTAGATATAAATAGGTCTTTTAGGGAATCAAGGAATCTTCTAGAAAATCTTGAATGTATTACTCCCCTACTTTATTACTATTAGTACATATAATATACTCATTATCAATAATATATTTACAATATATCATTTGAAAGTTTTTCAAAGATGTAGTTTTTTAAACTTCGCTAATAAAAAAAATAAGAATCTCATGGATTTTAAAGTACTTAAAGCCAAAGAAAAGTAAATGTTAAGAGCCGTTAACAAAATTTCTCTGAAATATCCTCCAAAAAAACAGCATCCTTCAGTATTAGAACATAAAGATGCTAAGACATGTTAACAAAATACATAAATAAAATATCTCACTAACAACTATAAAAGTTAAGCTATTTAAACTTAACATTTTAACAGGATTTATTGATAACATCACAGAAAGTCAAAGTGCAATTTCAAATGTTCAATTTTTAATTAAAACAAGTTTTAATTTTAAACTTCCAAATTATAATGCAGTAAGCTTTAACTATAATGCTTTGAATGTATTCATAACCTTATATTTTAACTTTTAAGTATTTTTCAAATAACTATACTTATCTCTTAACATCTGTACAAATTCATATTACTAACATAAGTAAAACAAAAATGTTCTTAGTTATAGTCATTAGAAGGAAACCATATAAAATTTAATTATTTTAACGTAAGAGAAAATTACTTGATTTACCATTTATTCTAGATTAATATAATTCTTATATTGCAGTGATGTGCATAAAAAATTAAATGGCATATCTCAGCATAATGATACATGGAAAATCTGAACTCATCAAAAAGATAAACTAGAATATGATCAGATTCCTCAAAAATGATAACTAAATACATTTCTTTGTACTTACAGGCTCCTTTTACTAGGAAAAACAAAGAAAAGAAAGCTTCTTCAATAAATGGTGCTGGGAAAATTGGAAAGCCACATACAAAAGAATGAAACTAGATTACAGTTGGTCCCCATGTACAAAAATTAATTCAAAATAGATCAAAGACCTAAGTAGAAGATCTGAAACAATAAGTTACATAGAAGAAAACATAGGTACCAAATTTATAGAGCTTGGTCTTAGAGAACATTTTATGAATTTGACCCCAAAAGCAAGGAAAGTAAAAGCAAAAATAAATGAATGAGAATATATCAAACTGAAAAGCTTCCACAAAGCAAAAGAAACCAACAACAAAACAAAAAGGCAACCAACTGAATGGGAGGTGTTATTTGCAAACCACAGCTCCAATAAGGGGTTACTATTCAAAATATATAAAGAACTCATATAAAGCAAAACCAACCAAACAAACAATCCAATTAAAAAATGGGCAGAGAAACTAAACAGACACTTTCCCCCAAGAAGACAGAAATGGCCAACAGATATATGAAAAGATGCTCAATTTCACCAGCTATTAGGGAAATGCAAATCAAAACTACAATGAGTATTCACACCTGTTAGAATGGCTATTATCAACAAGACAGGTAATATAAGTGTTGAAGAGACTGTGGAGAAAAAGGAAACTCTCATTCACTGCTGGTAGAAATGTAAACTGGTATAGACACTATGGAAAACAATATGGCAGTTCCTCAAAAAATTAAGAATAGAGTGTGACCATATGATTCAGCAATCCTTCTTCTGACATCTATCCGAAAAACTCGAAAACATTTATTCACAAACATACATACGCCCCTATGTTCATATTCATGGAGGCCAAGACATGGAGCCAACCAAAGTGTCCTTCAATAGAGGACTGGATAAAGATGTGGCACATATATACAATGGAATATTACTCAGCCATAAGAAAAGATTAAATACTGCAATTTGTAACATGAGTGGACCTTGAGAATATTATGCTTTGTGAAATAAGTAAGTCAGAAAAAGCTAAGAACCACATGATTTCACTCAAGATGTGGGATATAAAACTGGAACTCATAGACACAGACAACAAAGAGTATAGTGGTTCCCAGAAGAAAGGGGAAGTGGAGGTAATAATAAAGGGCAAAGGGGGCGAAATATATGGTGACAGAAGATGATTTGACTTTGGATGGTGGGCATATAACAATGCAATGCAATATACAGATCGCGTATCACAGAAATGTACATACACTTGAAACCAATATCATCTTATTAACCAATGTCATGCCAATAAATTTAATTAAAAAATAAAGCTATAGTAATAAAAGGGCTTCTTTTAAAACTTTTATGTGAACATTAACTTTTAAATAACCTAGACAAAAGAAAACATCTACCAAAAGTATCTTTAGAAAAATCCTTTTAGTACTGTTTGTTAAAAGTAATAGTTTTAGATAAACTAAATATCTGCAAACATTTTGTATTACAAAAAATCCTCTTAGTACTGAGCAGTGATTTACAGGTACTAATCTTAAATAAGGTAAGCTTAAATACAATTTCATAAAGAGTTTATGATCTAGGCTAGTGGTTTTCAACTTTTTTAGGTCATTCTCAGTACTTTATGAATGACAAAAATGGCACACAGCACAAATGTAAAATGTTGCACACAATTTTAAGGGAGTTACCCACTAACCTCTGATAAAATTTCTGAAAATATTTGTAACAGATCAAAAAACTAAAACTGAGTTTCAATTCATAGCAGAAAATTAGAAAAATTGTTCTTAAGACGAATGGTTTCAGCTAACACAATCAAAAGTATTACTACCAGAGACTTTGAAGAACAACGTAATTACACAAGGAAGAATCACCTACTGATCAATTATAATGGACAACTGGAGAAAGAAAAAGGGCTAAGGAATAGTAAATAGTATCTGCTGATCCTCACTTTTGGTCTGACCCCATGGAAGGTGGCTTTCTTTTGTTACCTTATTAAATCTTCACAACAAACCTGTAAGGTAGCTTGTATTACTTTCATTTTACATATGAAAACTACAGCTCAGAAGAGTTAAAAAACTTAAAGCTACACTAAGAAACAGTGAAGCTAGAATTTAATATCAGAATTGTATGGCCTTCAACATCATGCTCATTCGATTATACTACAGAGCTTGTCAAGAATTTGTAACATGTGCGTGACATGCAGGGTATCTTAAGCCAATAAGTTGTCATCCTTGAACAATCAAATTGACTCTAAAATTTGAAAAACAAAATGTATTCTAACACCAAATATTTTCCAGCTCTAATATTCTATGGTTCTAAGGTCCACACATACTTACTCTACTCTGTTCTGCAGTCTCAGTGAGATTTATCCAAAACGTATTTTATTTGTTTATACCTTGCCTTATGCAATGATACATGACTTGAGGTGTATTTCTATTTTATAAAGTACACAGGCTTCAAGAAGTTAAATGGTTTGCCCTATGTAATACTACCTGGGAGAGTAATGAAAGGATTCATACCCAGATCTCCCAACTTTAAATCCAATGCTCTTTCCACTTTCAATCAGCAAAATAAATTATTTTTATTTGCATCTTAATTAAGTGTCATCAACTTATAAATCCTTCCATTTGAGGCACATAAAATGAATATGGAATGTATTGACAATATAATTTTAAATGTGAAGTTTCAAATATTAAAAAAAATAAGATAAAAACAATCACATCATTCTTTCCTTTCCAAACGTAAAAAAATGCCATAATTCTTTACATAAAGTAAAGGTAATTTGAGATCTATACTTCTAGGTAGGCTAGTCTCAAGCCAACACTCCTACTACAAATAGAAATTAATAAAAGAGGAAGAAGTAAAACCACATTATTTTGAAAACATCAGAAGCCCTGGCCAGGTGGTTCAGTTGGTTTAGAACATCATCACGATACATCAAGGTTGCAGGTTTGATCCCTGGCCAAGGCATGTAAAGAATCAACCAATGAATGCATAAGTGGAACAAATTGATCTCTCTCTCTCTCTCTCTCACCCCCCCCCCCAAATCAATCAATAAAACAAAAAATTTTAAATAAAAACATCAGAAAATTCCAGAAGCAATAAGGATTAGATGAAATAAAATCCAGAGAAGGAAAGAGTCCTTCCTAAATCATTGAATGATTACTGGGCATTTTCTTTCTTTGTTGATTCTAAGGGTGGGAAGGAAAGGGAAATCAATAGTTTCTGCGGGATGTACAGGCTGGCTCAATGGATCAGTTTTCTCTAGAAACAAAACTGAGTTCTGAGGCAGTACAGAAGGATGCGGGGCCAATCCAGAAGGCAGAGAAAAATAAGTCATAGTCTACCACTGCTTATGAGACAAAATTCTGCCTGGAGGAGGAGGATCTGCATTAAACACATGATTGGTCTCCCCCTCAAGACACTTGAATCTGCATGGAATAGAAGGCTAAAAAAACCAAACTCAAAATATGTCAAGGATACAACTTTTAGGGTAGAGGAGACAAAGACCAGAGTTGAACTGAATCTTGTTAAACTTGCAAACCAGTTCAACTCAGCTCAATCTCTTACTACACCAAAGTGGCCATTCCCCTCTCACACAATCTTCCCAATAGAAAAAGAGGTGAGAACCTTGATTGTGGTAGATTTCATCTGGAGCTTCTACCTCATTTTGTGTGTAATATCTAGCATAAAAAATAATATAAAAAAATTTTAAAAGGCAGAAAAATATGACCAATAAAAGAACTATAGAAACAGACCCACAGATAATCCAGGTATTAGTGTAAACTGATAAAATGTTAACTATGATTAACATGGTCAATAAAAGAGAAGGAAAACAAAATGGGTGAAAAGAATTTCAAAAGAGAATTGGACTCTATAAATTACTATAAAATATAGAATATTAAGTGGATATTCTAGAACTGAAAAATGCAGTATCTGAAATTAAGAACTCACTGGATTAACAGCAGAGTGGACACTGAAGTAGGCAAATCTTTCTATAAACCACCACACCAACACTATCTTCTAAATATTCAGAGAACTGAATTATAACTAGCTCTTTGCAAAACACATTTTCAAAGGAGTCTAACATATCTTTAAAGTCCTAATGCCACCTCTGCACATGTAAGGCTCACAAAGTTTACACTCTTTCGTGCATCCTCTTTTATGATGAGAATTTAGTAACATTTTTTTCCAATTAAGAACAAATGGTCAGTGACATTCACACTGACTGTAATTTATTTTGTTTATATAAGAATCAGTTTTCTAAATTTCAAGTTTAAATATTCTTTTCTTAATTTATTTTTAGATTTTTATTTATTCATTTTTTCAGAGAGAGGGAAGAGAGAAAGAAAGAAAGAGAAGGGGAGAAGAACAGGAAGCATCAACTCCCATACGTGCCTTGATCAAGCAAGCCCAGGATTTCAAACCGGCAACCTCAGCGTTCCAGGTTGACACTTTATCCACTGAGCCACCACAGGTCAGGCAGTTTAAATATTCTTTAAAATGGAATAGCAATATATTCCTGGTTATGAGAAATCTTTTACACAAGATCTCTTCCACAAAGCAATTGAAATAAGATTTCAGAGATTAAACCTATTTATTTATCCTGCATTTTATAACATGGGAGACACTGAGGAAGGAGCAAGAAACCACAAACTGAATACCCAGAATCATAAATAGAATACCAAACTCTACCTTCAGTGAGAGTCCTAGCCCCTCCTACATTGCATTAACTCATTGTGTGGTGTTCTTAAGAGGAAATATATAAGTTTCAAGGAAGGATGTAAATATTAGGGAAAAAACCTCTACTCCTGACCTCTCCCATTTGGATTCTCACACTACACCCCAACCAAAGTAATTCACAATTATTGAATAACTAAACTGGAGATTGACAGGAAAGATAACCAGAAGAAAAATCTAAGCATACTACAATTTAAAGCAAAAGAAATGCAGTAAGACTGGATACAGACCCTTTTCATCAAAATTCAAAAGCTAAATAGCAATTACCTAAAAAAAATTCTCAGAGAAACTAAAAGAATAAAAATTAAAAATTATATAAAAATACATTACTAAAACGTTAGTTATTTAGGTTTGGAATTAAAATCAACAAGAACTTCTTAAAGTTTGGAAACAGAAATGTTTTGTAGACCTAAATATCTCAATTTTCAAAGGATTACAGATATTCAGATCTGGAAACTACCTGAAAGCTCAGTTAGCTTCTCTTCTTCTCAGATTAAAGAAAAAGAAAGGGTGCCTGACCAATGATGGCACAGTGGATGGAACATCCACTAGAATGAGGAGGTTGCCTGCTTGATTTGGGCTTGAGGGCTTGAAGTTCAAAGTCACCTTGAGGCCAAGGTCGCTGACTAAAGCAAGGGGTCTCCGGCTCGGCTTGAGCAACCCTCTCCCCACCCCCCCAATTGGAGCACACACAAGAAGCAATCAATGCACAACTAAGTGAAGCAATGATGAGCTAATGCTGTGCTCTCCCTCCTTCTCCCTCCAAATCTCTCTCTCCCTTCCTCTCTCTCTACAAAAGAAAAAGAAAAGGAAAGAAAGAGGTAAGGAAAGGAAAAAATCCCAGGCTCAAGAGGTCTGAGTGACTCTCTCAACACCACCCAGCTTTAAACAAGATGTACTATATTATCTTTTACTCTTTATCACCTTGCCCCTACAGAAAAAAAGGTTCCGATTTACTCCAAGACAGTGATTTTCAACCTTTTTCATCTCATGACACACATAAACTAATTACTAAAATTCTGCAGCACACCAAAAAATATATTGCCTATATGTGCCTATGTGAGTTTTGGCCTATGTGACAAAAACAAAACAAAAAAATAGGTATAATTTTGATTCATTCACACCAGAAGGCTATTGTGTTGGCTGTTGTCATTTTCTATTTGACAATCTAAGGGTCAGTGCCTCTTAGAAAAGAGTTCAGTGCCCCTGACTAGTTGGGTATTGAATGTTTTAAAAATTTCTTGTGAAACACCAGTTGAAAATTGCCACTCTGAAAGACAAGATGCTTTTATTTACTTATGAATCTTGCTTTGAATAGTAAGGGCCGTATCTTCTGAATACTATCTTACTACTCAAAGATTTCAAAAGCCAAAAAGTACATTCATTTAACAAATATTTAGTGAACACAGAATTGATGTGAGGCACTGTGAGAGGCACTGGGGATACAGTAGTTAGCAGGACATAGTGGGAAGAATACTACTAAAGTGATCATAGCAACTGCCATTCACTAAGCACCTACTATAGGCAAAATATAATACTATTCTAAGTACCCCACATGCACTTACTCAAATTCTTAAAACAACCCTGCAAGGAAGATATTAACTCTATGTTAGGTAAAACTGAGGTTTAGAGGGAGTAAACTGATCAACCACTGAGAATAAGTTCTATTTTTTTAAAGCAGTAATATTTGCTTATGCTCACTAGATTGTATAGTCCATATAAAATTAAATCTATCAAATAAACATTCCATATAGCCACATATATACCAAGACCTTAAATTAAATATTAAAATGTTAAATAAAATGTACTTTCTGAAACTACAAATGGGAAAAGCCTAAAAATATCAATCTACCTTATGTCTCAAATAAAGTTTAATAAAAACATTTGAAAAGTTATCTTAAGTTACTAAAAATGGGTAGAGAAGAATATGAAGTTTACTTTTGTTTTCTAAATCCTATACTGTGCACACATGGCAGTATCTTGTTTACTCATTAAAAAAAGAAAAAAGAAGATCTCAAATAAGTAGATAAAAAAGCTGTGATGCACTTGCACAATGTAACACCACGTGGCTGTAAAAAGGAAAGAACTCTTACCTTTTGAGACAGCACGGATGGAACTGGAGGACATTATGCTAAGTGAAATAAGTCAGTCAGAGAAAGACAAGTACCATACGATTTCACTTATATGTGGAACGTAACGAACAAAATAAACTAACAAAACAGAAACAGACTCATATATACAGAGAAAAGACTGACGGCTGTCAGAGGGAAGGGGGGTTGGGGTTGAGTGAAAAAGGTAAAGGCATTAAGCAAAGAAGAAAATAGTATAATAAAAAACCTCATAAATGCAGAGAGCAGTATGATGACTGCCGGAGGGAAAGGGGTTTGGGGAAAGGTAGAAGGTAAAGGGGGGGATAATGGAGATTGAAGGAGACTTGACTTTGGGTGGTGACACACAATACAATGTACAGATGATGTATTATAGAATTGTACACTTGAAAACTTCATAATTTTATTAACCAATGTCATCCCAATAAATTCAACAAAAATTTTTTTTATTGATTGCTTTTTTTTTATAACTCTGTTTTCTAGACCAACATTAGTTTGTTTTTTTTTACAGAGAGAGGGAGACAGGGACAGACAGACAGGAACGGAGAGATGAGAAGCATCAATCATTAGTTTTTCGTTGCGCGTTGCAACACCTTAGTTGTTCACTGATTGCTTTCTCATATGTGCCTTGACCACGGGCCTTCAGCAGATTGAATAACCCCTTGCTCGAGGCAGCAACCTTGGGCTCAAGCTGGTGAGCTTTTGCTCAAACCAGATGAGCCTTTGCTCAAGCTGGCGACCTTGGGGTCTCAAACCTGGGTCTTCCGCAACCCAGTCGGACGCTCTATCCACTGTGCCACCGCCTGGTTAGGCTATTGATTGCTTTTTGAGAGGCAGAGAATGGAACAGACGGTGAAGGAGAGAAAAAGAGAGCATTCATTTGTTGTACGCATTCACCAGTCACTTCCTGTCTGTGCCCGAACTGGGAATAAAACCTGCAACCTTGGTGTTTCAGGACAACGTTCTAACCCTCTGAGATAATCAGTCAAGGTTAACAAAAACTTTTCTAAAAAGTAAAATAACAAAGGATCTCAAATGATTCTTTGGGTTAAATGATAGAATATTATCCAACAAGTGAAATAAGCAGTTTATTAAAACGATGCAAACACCCAAAGAGTTGAAAGGAGTGAGGGGATCTAAAACTATGAAAGCTGCAAATTCAATTATGAATCCAATAACAACCAAAAATTTATAAAAGGAAAACTCTATGGTATGGAGATGACCTGATGAAAACTACAGGGTGCCATTGGCATTATCAACAGAGAAGTACTAATTTAAAAATATTTTTAGTAGAAATATAACTTATTTCACAATAAAAATTGAGGAACCAATATAGAGATCACTGTATTTTACACCACCAAACTATTTTATCCCACCATCAATATGTGTACAGAGAGAATGCTGTATTCTACACCACTCTCAAGTAATTTCCTACGACATAAAAATGGTAAATATAATTTTTAGATGGTTATTTAATATAAACAGCATGTGGACATACCATAATTTAATTTATCACTACTGGATCAGATTATTTTTGTACAGTATTCAGGATAGTGACTCATTCAATACAAAAAAACAAAAATAGATAAATGCAAGACTATTTGCTTGTCTATTTCTAAATTTAAATTAAAATATATAATTCAACTTACTCTTTTACTGAGACAAATAACTGGCCACATACTGCAACCTAATGTGCAGCAGCAACAAAGGCAGCCACAAAGTAGCCAACGTACATTAACAGGAAGGTTCTTCTTAAGACAACTGTTAACTCTGTTGATGCTGGCTTTAAATTCTTCAGGAGCTACCTAAAGAAAAAAATTTAAGAAATAACAACACTGCAACATTAATAATCAATAAACATATATCATTAGCATAAAATTTTTCCTAATTTGTTAAGAAAAGACTTTAGTTTTGAGGCATATAAATAGTATCTAAATAATTAAGAGATACTCACTTTTCCAGTTAATGAAGAAGGGAATTCTGATTCAAATTTGTTGCTCAGTCCAAATCTATTTAAAAGAGAGAGAAAAATATGTTATTCCATGTCCTTGCTGCACAAAATAGACTATGTGCTTTAATCAAAAGGTGAAGGAAATAGACTACAATTTCATATACTACAGAAAAACAACAGAAGTTTGAGACAAAAAAATATAATCAGCAATTTATGAAATGTAACTAGCAATTTTAGCAGCTGAATCAAAACTTTTATAATAAAAGGCTGAGTATGACTTTTGGGGGTTATCTTTGCTAGCCAAATATTAATGTAATGAAAAACAACACAGGACCTGGCCGGTTGGCTCAGCGGTAGAGCGTCGGCCTGGTGTGCAGGAGTCCCGGGTTGGATCCCTGGCCAGGGCACACAGGAGAAGCGCCCATCTGCTTCTCCACCCCTCCCCCTCTCCTTCCTCTCTGTCTCTCTCTTCCCCTCCCACAGCCAAGGCTCCATTGGAGCAAAGTTGGCCCAGGCGCTGAGGATGGCTCTGTGGCCTCTGCCTCAGGCGCTAGAGTGGCTCTGGTTGCAACAGAGTGACGCCCTGGATGGGCAGAGCATCGCCCCCTGGTGGGCATGCCTGGTGGATCCCAGTCGGGCGCATGCGGGAGTCTGTCTGACTGCCTCCCCATTTCCAACTTTGGAAAAATACAAAAACAACAACAACAACAACAACAAAAACCCACAATGTTCAATTTTGTCAAATTACTAAGGTTCTTCCAACTAAGTAACAGAAAACTAAAATTGCTATTAATTACACTTTAAGTCAAGAGCATTTCTTAACACTCAGTATAGCAGTAGCATGTCTAAAATGCAAACTGATTAGTTAGCACTTTCTGAGATCAGCACTGCTATTACAGCTAAAGAATGCTAAAAACACCTGGAACAATGTGGTAGTTGGCCTAGCTACTTATATTTTCAAATTTTAATAAATTTGCTATATATACCACCAAAGAAATGAAACCGAGGTAGTACGTTTTAATATCTCTCTAAGCATTTAAATGTCTGCCAAGATCATGAGAATTGACTGGGCACATGACTATTTCTTCACAGTATGTTATTATGAAAGAATAAAATACTCAAGACACACTGGCAATAACAGATCACCCTGGAACTAAAAATTGAGATTCTTAAATATGATTTTTGTTAGATCCTGGAGTCAAAATTTTTCCCAGTTTTATTAAGATATAATTGACATAATATTCTATTACTTTAAGGTGTACAACATAATGGTTTGACACATGTATATATATGAAATGACAGTCACAATGAATTTTGTTAACATCACCCCATATAGTTACAATAACATTTTTCTTTATCATGAGAACCCTCAAGATTCACTGTCTTTACAACTCTTAAATATAAAATACTGCACATTGGGAAGCTAGCACTGGTAAGAGGAATCCCCTAAAATATTCTGTATTAAACAACTGGCCAGGTTACAAATTTAAAAAAAAAGTTTTTGATTTTAGAGAGAGGAAAAAAAAGAAAAGGAAGGAGGGAGAGAGAGAAAAAATTATGTCATTCCACTTATTTATGCGTTCATTGGTTGCTTCTTTTATGTGCCCTGACCAGGGAGCAAACCCACAACCTTGGTGTATCAGGCAAATGCTCTAATCAACTGAGCTAATCCAGCTAGGGTAAGGATTTCTAATTCCACCACTGGAGCTGGACAGGGAAAATCCAATGAATGAGGTGGGCTGTTTGAAGGCAACAGGATTGGTAGAGTCTGGCCAGGTAGAGGGCATACAGAGAGAAAGAAAGAGACCAGGTCCAAGTGATTATTGTCAATTCAGAATGCAGAGCCACCTTTGACAGACTGCATGATTTTATTTTCCCAAGAGAAAGTGGAAAATTAGATTTCTATGCAGCATTTCCCTCCTTTAAAACACTGTGCAAGTCAATAAAAACACTTCTGTGAGTCATGTTGTGGTTTTTGTATAATTTCCTATATGTGGATGGTGGCATTTGAAAGCATTTCATCATCTTAAGTACGTACTTTCATATATTATGTAAAAATAGCACTGAAATAATATTAATCTATCTTTAAAAACAATGGATACTATTTATGAAAAAGATTACAATACAGCTACCTAGGTCCTAGCCCAAGTTCTTTTCACACCAAATATAAACTGACAACCATTACTACTTAATGTAATTCTGGAATTAATGCCATTCTGTTTCTAAAATTCAAAGACTGAGCTAAATCTAATTTTCTGTGAATGTGGGGGCCTTGGAGCAATATGGGTTCTACTTGAAAAGCACCTACAGATACTCACCTCCAACCTTAAAGGTCTTCCCATGAGGAAGGGGTGTAAAGTCCTTGCTGGTAGCACTGAGTGAGGTCTCTAGATAATGTACTCCTTTTCATCTATTTCCCTTAGAAAATATGTCATTTAACAAGTCTTTGAGTAATCAACCATCTCAATTATAAATATCCTTCTCTTATGTTATCTCCCTTGGTCTGTAGGTCTTCTCCTTCAATCAAGTTTCTATTTCAACCAGGTTTATTATTGCAATTAACCATCTCCTTCCAACTGGTCTTTGAATTTTTTTAGAAAAGCAACAACTAGATACATCCAAGTCTTCCAAAAAGAAACGTCTTCCTTATATTCCCTGCAATTAAATGTTTAAAACAAATTATTTTATCAAACTATAGTTTGCTAGGTAATATGTAAATTGGAGAGAGTAGTCCAGTAATGAGTTTAAACCCTAATCTTCTTCCTTTCCAGAATCCAGATACATCCTTATTGGCTGAGTGGCTGTGCTAACTGCCCTGCTGTTCCTGCAGGCAAAGCTTTTAAGTCAAGCTGGTAGTTCGTGATTTTTCCAAGAACTGGTAGTTGCAAGGATATTCTTTTGGCACTCAGTTCCTCTTCAGTCATACAGTTTGTTAAGTTGTACCTTAGGAACAGACAGTAATTGTCCTCTTCCTTCATCTCACCCCCAAAATAATGTCCCAGGAAAGATTACCAGAAACATGATTTACACTAGATGAGAGTGCTCAGCTTTTCTAGCAGCCATTAACTTGATTTGGTGCTTAAGACTTTTCTGGCCTGACCTGTGGTGGCGCAGTGAATAAAGCGTCGATCTGGAAATGCTGAGGTTGCTGGTTCAAAACCCTGGGCTTGCCTGGTCAAGGCACATACGGGAGTTGATGCTTCCAGCTCCTCCCCACTTCTTTCTGTCTCTCTCTCTTTCCCTCTCTGTATCTCCCTCTCCTCTCTAAAAAATGAATAAATAAATAAATTAAAACAAAAAAAAAACCAATAAAGTGCTTCTCACCTTGTTAAAAAAAAAAAAAAAAAAAAAAGACTTTTCTGTTCCCCCTTGCTTGTGTTTCACACCAGCTAAACAAGAATGCCTGGAAGATGCTGCTGTCGAAGCCTTGGAGTCTCCCCAGCCCACAGCAGTGAACTCCAACAGCAATTTGCTTTTGTTTTTAACAATCTCTAAATAAGACTTAATATTCAAATGAAGTACTACATGACTATGGGCAGAATGGGCAATGATAACCAGGCACCCTTTCCTCATCTCTATTTGGAATATAGTACTCTTGATACAGGGTTTGTTTAAACAGTTGGTGTCAGGGCCTCTTTACTCTTTTAAATTCTTTTTTTTTTTTTTTTTTACAGAGACAGAGAGAGAGTCAGAGAGAGGGATAGATAGGGACAGACAGACAGGAATGGAGAGAGATGAGAAGCATCAATTATCAGTTTTTCGTTGCAACACCTTAGTTGTTCATTGATTGCTTTCTCATATGTGCCTTGACCGTGGGGCTACAGCAGACTGAGTAACCCCTTGCTCGAGCCAGTGATCTTGAGTCCAAGCTGGTGAGCTATGCTCAAACCAGATGAGCTCACGCTCCAGCTGGCAACCTCGGGGTCTCGAACCTGGGTCCTCCGCATCCCAGTCCGATGCTCTATCCATTGCACCACCGCCTGGGTCAGGCTCTTTTAAATTCTTAAGGAATTCAATGATGGTTTCAGTTTAAGAGGTTACATTATTGATATTTTGGATTAGAACTAAGAAATCTAAAACATTTTAAAATTTATTCATAAATGAGCCCAGTATATATGCTAACAAAAATATTTTATGTGAATTATTTTTCAACACAAAATTCTTTAGTGAGGAAAGTATTATTTTACATTTTTGCATATCCACTTAATATCTGACAATGGGACAAAGCTGAATTCTCACATCTCCTGCATTCAATCTGTGATATGTTCTTTTGGTTGAAGTTTATGAAGAAAATTTGGCCTTACCAGATATGTAGTTGAAAAATTGTCTACATTTTTCTTTGATGCTATACCAAAACTTGGCAAGTGGTAGCTCTCAGATTTTTGCAAGGAGGAAACTGAAAGTCTATCAATAAACTTTTAATAGTCTGCTAAATTAAAATCCATTGGCATATCTTATATTTTGAATAATTTTTTTTACCCAGATCTAATCTTATAACTCATACATTTATTTATCAAATGCTGATAGGCTTCATTTTGGGATATTAGAATCATCACATTCATTAATATGGTCACTGATCTCATCAAAAAGGTCTTTAAGAATTGGGAAGCTACCACGCTCATAGTAGCAGATACATCTTTTCCAAAATTCATAATCTTCCTCTGAAAGCTGGAATTTTATTTTGACAACAAATGGTATAAGTTGTTTTCCTTGAAAAGTCTTGCTCTATTAAAAAAAAAATAATGAGTCTGAATGTTAACCAGTACTATATAAACAAAAGGAATTCCATTTCCCATGTTCCCATACTACTTGATTACATTTCTCTCTTGTACAGTCTTTACCACATCTTCTTATAATTATGTCAACAAGCCTAACTCCCTACCCTGATAAACAATGAGTTGTTTATGGGGAGGTATGGTATCATAATTATCTTTATACCTCAAATATCTGGCCCAATGCCAGACATAAATACTCAATAAATATTTGTTGAATAAATTAATCAATTTTCAAACCAGAAAAATGTCTCATTTCACTAATTCCTCATTGCAGTCTTCCATATCATTGTTCTCTCTTCCTCTGATGCCCATGAAGTCAGATTATACCACACTGTTCCATGTCCCAACTGTCATTTTCAGCTTTCCAGGTCCCTCCTTCTGTGTTAGGAGTCCACAAAACCAATCTCAGTTTCAATAATGAGACTTACAGGATTAGAGGACTCACAGGATTCAACATTTACTTGTAATCACCACTAGATTCATTATAGTAAAAGGAGACAAAACAAAAGCAACAAAAGAAAAAAACACATGGGACAAAGTCCAGAGGAAACCAGAAGCAAGCTTGCAAGGATCTCTTCTCAGTGAAGACATACAGGATGTGCTTAATTTCCCCAGCAATTAGTTTCAACAACACACATACAATGTTGTCTACCCAGAAAGCTCATTACTCAATGCCCAAGGCTTTGGTCACATAGACACCCTCTACTTATCATGTACCAAAATTCCAGACTCCCAGAAGGAAAGCAGGTATTCAGTATAAACCACATTGCACAGTTTAGGCACAATGAGCCATTCTTATCAATTCTGGGAATACTGAGAACCCTCCCAAATTCCAAGTTCCCACACACCAGCCAAAAGCCAACACCGCAAGCAACACTAAGAATAGCAGTCTCAAGACTGCTGTTAACTCTTTTCTGCACACCTTCACACTCTCTAAGGACACAGACACCCATGTTAGCTTTTCTCTCTGCCATGACTCTTGTCTTCATCCCAATTAGTTCAATATTCAGCACCAGAACCTAAGTGATCATCTGACCTCACCTATTCTGAGGAATTTCACCTCTATTTAATTCAGTAACCCATTCATTCTAAAATAGTCTGATTACTTCATCACTTAGGAAGGTATCACCTGCAAAATTCTGAACTGTACAATTCCCCTCTTACCACTACCATCAACCATTTCACTTCCCCCACCCTTACCAATTTTTTTTTTATCCTCCTGCTTTTTTTTTTGTTTTTGTATCCTCCTGCTTACCACTCCTCCTTGTCTTTCCATTGGATATCAGCTCCTTATGATTCCCTTCCTTCCTATCTGCCAGAACTACAGTCAATCGTTTTGACCATACTCCAACAAACACCCTTTATTTTCTGCATCTCTAGAGTGTCTCTTGTCAATCCAATTCAATTGAAGTGTTTTTTTCTTCATTTCCCATTGCCTGGAGTTATAAAAAAAACAACCACATAACTATTATAAAAACATTATCTAAGGTCAATTAGATTAACATTATAATTATCTTTATTCATTCCTAATTGGCTCCCTTTTCCATACTCCATAGTTGTTGTTCCTCTATGTCAGGGATCTCAAACTCGCAGCCCGCAGGCCGCATGCGAAGTTCAAGAAAAGTGTTGCGTAACAGTTGCCTTTTGTAGACCTAGTGCGGCCTGCCGAACAGCTGTGATCTTGCTCTGCGGCCCACATGCTGAGTTGAGTTTGAGACCCCTGCTCTATGTGTTCAACCTTACCTCATAACCCTTATTTTTCCAGATAACCACAGTCCTTAATTCTAATCAAAGAAAAAAGACCATTGAACATAAACTGCTTTGCCTTCTCTCCCTTTCATTTTTAGATTTACCTATGTCTTCAGTATCTTTACCATCTTTCTCAATAAAGGCAAGCTTCCCAAAGCTAGCCATTTATTCCTGGTTGCAACTCCTCCAGTCTCCTCTGAAATCCACTGTATTTCTCCTTCTCTTCTGGCTCCTTATGCATAACTTACAAACCCATAAATCCGCCAAGCCTGAGAATCTGCACACCTATTTTCTTCTCCCTCAAATATATGATGGCATTCATATCTTTTCCTTCCTTATCCATGTCTTCAGAGTCCTCTACTTTTATACTATCTTTATCTCACCTCCCATTTATTATTTGAACTACTATAATCCAGGTTTTAATCAGTATTTGTTCACTGATGATACTGCATTCAACAATAATTGAAAACAGTTCTTTTCAGCAAGTTCTCCTTCATACACTGCTTTCTCCTAGCAAAGAGCTTGAGTATCAACGTGGAGAATGTCTTACAGACAGAAAATAGCTCCTTTGCTATGTCTTTCATTTCTTCTAAAGCCCGTTATTTTCTTTCTTTCTTTTTTCTTTTTTCTTTTACTAGAGGTGGGGAGAGTGGGGGAGAGACAGACAGGAAAGGAGAGAGAAGAGAAGCATCAACTCATACCACTTTAACTGCTCACTGATTACTCTTCTTACATGCTTTAATGGGGGTGTGGGGTGCCTCAAGCCAAGTCAGTGACCCCTTTCTCAAGCCAACAACCTTGGGCTTCAAACCAGCAACCTTGGGCTTCAAGCTAGTGACCTTAGGCTCAGACCAGCAACTCTGGGCTTCAAGCCAACGACCATGAGATCAGGTTAATAGTCCCACGCTCAAGCCGGCAACTTAGCACTCAAGCTGGGGAGCCTGCACTCAAGTCAGATGAGCCCAAGCACAAGCAGGTAATCTCGGTATTTTGAACCTGAGACTTCAGTATTCCAGGTTGATACTCTATTCACTTCACCATTATGGGTCAGACACTTCTAAAGGCCCTTTTTTAAAAAAAATTCTAGGTTAACCAAAGCAATATTATCAGATAAAAGTTTTTTTTGTTTGTTTTTTTTTTTTTTTTATCATTTTTCTGAAGCTGGAAACAGGGAGAGACAGTCAGACAGACTCCCGCATGTGCCCGACCGGGATCCACCCGGCACGCCCACCAGGGGCGACGCTCTGCCCACCAGGGGGCGATGCTCTGCCCATCCTGGGCGTCGCCATATTGCGACCAGAGCCACTCTAGCGCCTGAGGCAGAGGCCACAGAGCCATCCCCAGCGCCCGGGCCATCTTTGCTCCAATGGAGCCTTGGTTGCGGGAGGGGAAGAGAGAGACAGAGAGGAAAGCGCGGCGGAGGGGTGGAGAAGCAAATGGGCGCTTCTCCCATGTGCCCTGGCTGGGAATCGAACCCGGGTCCCCCGCACGCCAGGCCGACGCTCTACCGCTGAGCCAACCGGCCAGGGCCAGATAAAAGTTTTATAAAATCATCTCATTCTATTAAAAGGACAAGAAAGGCCACACTTCATGTTTGTTAATATTAACTACAAAATGTTACCTTTAATGGTTTTAATGTGATGTAAGTTACTTAGTTTTAATACTACTTAGTTATGTTTTGGAGTGTTTGTTGGTTTGTTTAAGTTTGGCCAGAGGTGAGGTTTGTTAGCAATGAAATGATCTTGACAACATCACAAATTACTCCTTTTATCCATTATGCAGCTTTAAGGTTTTCAAATCTGGTAAAAGTAACTTACTTTTTTCTAAATCAAAGTATGATTAGCCCTGGACAATATTAGAAAGGCCAAGTTTCATCTCATAAAATGTTGATTTGATATCCTTGAAAGAGCAACAGAAGCCGAACTCTCTTCAAACCTAACAGTTTACCATTATTAACCCAAAAGGCTGGAAGTAGCACTTAATTTTAAAAGATGTGATTTGAGGTGGGTGGCATCTTAATTCAGTTAATGCAAAGACTAATATATAAAACAAAAAAACTTTTGTTGGTATGAAAATTTTAAGGTATTATGCATTCTCAATAAACCTATAAACTATTACAACCATTTCAAAAATCAATTTGGTTTTAACATTTATTCCTTTGTCACAGTAACTTCCCTTTTAGGAATCTAGCCTAAAAAATAATTTGGAATGTAAATAAAAATATATGCCTAGCCTGATTCATGGTGGCACAGTGGATTGTCAACCTGACACACTGAGGTCCCAGGTTTGAAATCCCAAGGTTGTCAACTTGAGTGCAGATCATTGACATGATCCCATGATTACTGTCTTGAGCCCAAAGGTCACTGCCTTGAGCAGGAGGAGGCACAGGCTCGGCTACAGCACCCTGGTCAAGGCACATATGAGAAGCAATCAATGAACTAAAATACTGCAACTGCAAGTTGATTTTTCTTATCTCTCTACTTTCTGTCTGTCTCTCTCTTTTACTTAAAAAAAAATGTATAAATTCCTCAAAATGATAAATACACAAAATCATAACATGAATGTTAAGTAAACTATAATATCTTCATATAACAGATTAGATAATTATTAAAAATGAAGTTTACAAATAACATAAAAAATACATATATCAAGTAAAAAGAAAATACGAAAGAGTACATATACCATTACCTCACTTGTAAAGAAGAAAAACTTACAAACTGATAGTCTTCAAAGATACAATCAATAATGTATAGTCTTTTTTTAAAAATTCACACTCTTTGACCCAGTAATTCTACTTGAAGAAACATATCAGAAGAAAATAATTTCAGTAGCACAGATAAATTTATGAAGAATCAGGCCCTGGCCGGTTGGCTCAGTGGTAGAGCGTCGGCCTGGCGTGCAGGGGACCCAGGTTCGATTCCTGGCCAGGGCACATAGGAGAAGCGCCCATTTGCTTCTCCACCCCCCCCTCCTTCCTCTCTGTCTCTCTCTTCCCCTCCCGCAGCCAAGGCTCCACTGGAGCAAAGATGGCCCGGGCGCTGGGGATGGCTCCTTGGCCTCTGCCCCAGGCGCTAGAGTGGCTCTGGTCTGGTTGTGGCAGAGCGACCCCCTGGAGGGGCAGAGCATCGCCCCCTGGTGGGCAGAGCATCGCCCCTGGTGGGCGTGCCGGGTGGATCCCGGTCAGGCACATGCGGGAGTCTGTCTGACTGTCTCTCCCCGTTTCCAGCTTCAGAAATATACAAAAAAAAAAAAAAAAATTTATGAAGAATCAAGTATTCCACAGTGTTATTTTGGTAAGGGAATATTAAAGACATTTCACTTCATTTGTTGTTTCTTAAAACAGAATCTTCTTTTCAGATGTATATAGTAAGTATACTGCTCACAAAAAATTAGGGGATATTTCAAAATGAATATGAAGCGATAAAGAAGCATTTGATTTTTTTTATTAAACAAGAACATCAGAAAAGCAAACAAGTCAAAGAAAGTTGTTCTATTATGCAAATGAGATGCAAAACCAACTTTTATTTCATTGGTGAAAATGCACTGTACAAAAAGCTGAAAGTACTGGAGTATCTGCACATTCCTCGATCCCTTAATTTTTGTAAGCAGTTAGAGGCTAAGTAAATACCCTAACTGTATTTTCATAATATACATCATCATAATCCTTTTCTATTTGAATCTTTTATTGTTATTAACTATTTTATAATAAGTAAACAGGGAATTTTAGGATCACCAATCAATAGTTTTCCTGAATGCATTTCAACCTTTTCTATACTTCAAGCCCAGACCTTTTCATTTCCATTTTTATTTCTTCTATGTTCCTTGTATGCTTCATTTTAATGTCTCTTATAATTCACTAATGCATTATTATTTTGAATTAAAATATATTTTGAATTCATGGTAAATTTTGACTTTTAAATGCAGACCTGCAAGAATCTGACAGTTTCAACCTGCTTTGTTCTGTAATTATTTTTCTTGCTTCCAAGTTTCAATGCTATTTATTTTAACAGTGAAAGTTTTAGAACAATGGAAATGTCCTACAGTTGTATAAAACTAATCATAATACATCAATCTGAAAAGATACTACACAGCTTAAAACAATGTGAAGTATAAAATAACCTGTGACTCTGAATGTCTAGCAGTTCCCCATGCTCTGGCAAATTAGAAGACAAATGGGCATCTGCTTTAGGAACAGCAGTATATAGGATGGCAGGGCTCAACAACCCTACCCAACTTGGACATTAAATAATTCAATCTCACACTCTTTCTTGAGGTATCTGAAAATAAGAAACAATAGATGGTAACATGAAGTTTAACTGAAGCCAAGGTATGGTAAAGCCATAAATAAGCAGCAATCAAGACTAAGCTGAAGCCAATAGTAAGCAGAAACTATAAGATAAAGGGGAAAAGTAGTCTGCCAATTCACACGGTAACAGTAGAAGCTGGAACTGAAAGTAGGTAAGTCACTCTGACAGACAACTAGACCAGGAGCAAAGGACATATACTGCTGAGAAAAATGACAGAATAATCACCAGAGCTGCACTATATCCAAAACAATAGTATTCTAGTGTCACTGAAGCCTGGCTGCACAATGGCAAAGATTCCCGTCTTCCTTAGTCTCCATGCATTCTTACAATAAACTTCCACTGCTTAAGGCACCCTTGGTAGTTCTGTTGTTTGAAATCTAATAGAGTCTAATATTTCATACTTTTTAAGAAACCATAATGATACTGGCATATATTCCCAATATGTTAAATGGAAAATGTAGAATACAAAGTATTTTATAAGTATGGTCTCAATTGTTTTAATAAAAATATTTATTATATATACACAGCCTGTCCAGGCAATGGTGCAGTGGATAGAGCATCGGACTGGGATGCCGAGGACTCAGGTTCAAGATCCCGAGGTCACCAGCTTGAGCGCAGGCTCATCTGGCTTGAGCAAAAAGCTCACCAGCTTGGGCCCAAGGTCGCTGGCTTGAGCAAGGGGTTACTCGGTCTGCTGAAGGCCTGCGGGCAAGGCACATATGAGAAAGCAATCAATGAAAACTAAGGTGTTGCAGCGAAAAACTGATGCTTGATGCTTCTCATCTCTCTCCGTTCCTGCCTGTCTGTCCCTATCTATCCCTCTCTCTGACTCTCTCTCTGTCCCTGTAAAAAAAAAAAAAAAAAAATTATATACAGAGAGAGAAAGAGAAAAAAGTTAATTCATCAAAATGTTAACACTGGTTAACCATAGGCAATATGATTATGGATACTTCATTTTTTGCATTTTCATGTTTCCCAAAATTTCTATAACAATATATATTACTATTTAAAATGAAACAAAGAATTTCTAGAAAAAAACTTTTAATAAGGACTAGGGATCCTGGCCGGTTGACTCAGCAGTAGAACGTCAATCCCAGCGTATGGAAATCCCAGGTTCGATTCCCATTCAGGGCACACAGGAGAAGCAACCATCTTGTTCTCCACCGCTCTCTATCTCTCTTCTCCTCCCACAGCCAGGGCTCAAATAGTTTAAGCAAGTTAGCCCTGGGTGCTAAGGAAGGCTCCATGGCCTTGCCTCAGGCACTGAAATAGCTTGGTTGCTGAGCAACGAAGCAACACCCCAGATGGGTAGAGCATTGTCCCAAGGGAGCTTGCCCGGTGAGTCCCATTTGGGGCACATGCAGGAGTCTCTCTGCCTCCCGCCTCCCACTTAATAAAAAAATAAAATTAAAAAATTAAGGACTAGAATAAATAAACCAAAATATTAAATGATTGATGCCTTTTGGTGATTACAGACGATTTATTTTCTGCTTCACTGGGAAATGCTACTTCCAAATTTTTTAAATAATCTTTGTTTTTCATTATAATTGGTAAACAGATTAAACCTGAAGAAAAAATAGATGATTAAAGGAGATTGTTTTTAAATCTTAATCTAATCATAAGGAAATATAAGTTCAATTGACATATCTAAGTTTCAAGTCTACTAGTTTTAAAGTATATTTTAGAGTATTTTTAAGGATTTTAAGTTTATTTAAATATATATTAAGGATACTATAAAGACTTTAAAAATTTTTTAAAAAAATCTAATTCCACAACAGTAGAATCTCAGAATCTGAGAGTTAGAAAGGGTCCCTACTCCAAACATTTTATTTTTCAGATGAAGAAATTAATGCATTAGCGGCAAGTAACTTGGGTCTCATAGCTATTTAATATGTAGGATTGAAGCCAGAGCCTTACTCTCTTGAACTCAAGCCCAGGGCAATTTCTACTACAGAACAATGCCTCTAATAACTTTTTCTGAAAGCACAGAAAGTGCTGCCTGACCAGGTGGTGGCGCAGTGGATACGGCATTGGACCGGGATGCGGAGAACCCAAGTTCAAAACCCTGAGGTCACCAGCTTGAGAGTGAGCTCATCCGGACTGAATGCAAGATCACCAGCTTGAGCACAGGGTCACTGGCTTGAGTGTGGGATCACAGACATGACCCCATGGTCACTGGCTGGAGCCCAAATGTTGCTGGCTTGAAGCCCAAAGTCGCTGGCTTGAGCCCAAGGTCACTGGCTTGAGCAACGGGTCACCTGCTCTGCTGTATCCCCTAGTCAAGGCACATATGAGAAAGCAATGAACTAAAATGCCGCAAGGAAGAACTAACTGATGCTTCTCATCTCTCTCCCTTCCTGTCTGTCTTTCCCTATCTGTCCCTTTCTCTGACTCTGTCAAAAATAAAAATAAAAATGTTTAACTCCTGACCTAGAAACTTCATAAATTGAGAAACTATTTGAGAATTGAAAGAAAAAAAACTTTTTTCATCAAACAGAAATTATAGCTCTGGATGGCTAGCTCTGTAGCATCATCCAAAGCACAGAAGTTGCTAGTTTGATCCCCAGTAAGGGCACATACAGGAACAGATCAATGTTCCTGTCTGTCTCTTGTTCTCCCCCCTCCTTCTCTTGCTAAAATCAGTACAAACCTTTTAAAAATTATAAAATTAAAACGAATACATAACAAATGTTAATATTCTCATATGGATCTAGAAAAAATTTTTTGAACTTTTCATATTTGTACATAAAATCCAACAACAGAATTTTGTTATGTTTATGTTTATGAATAACAGAGCACATAAGTTTGTTGCATTTGGTTCTTGTACTTTTAAAAGAAGCAATTAAGCAAACAGATTCTGAGAGAATCTGAAATCAACTGCCTGGAATGTAATCTTGACACTGCCATTTATTAGATGTGTCACTTTGAGCAAATTAGTTACCTTTTCTGAGCCTCAGTTTCCCCATTTATATACCAGAAATAATACTGGCCTAATTCATTAAATGAGTTCATATACATAAAGAAAGCATCAACAGTACATGGCATAAACCCTGTATGTTGTAACTGCTTTTAATATTATAAAACAATGTAAATGTCTCCTATGTTTCTATTATAGTTATTATCCTTCTAATAAAATGGGCAAATTTATCATTTAATTTCCACCATGGATTAACTTGACAAATTAAAGAATGTCTAGATCTCAATGACTTCATAAATATTATGTTCAAACAGCTTAGCAAACAGAATTGTCAATGATCAAATTTGCTGATAACTGTCAATGATTTTTACTTTTTGCCAACCTCTTCGAGGTCGGGGGATAGTGTAGAGGAAACAAGGTACAGAAAAAGGTGCTGGGTTCAGGAAAGCCAGGCAATATTAAAGTGCTTATAGCTAATATATGGGCAAGCAACTTGGGTAAGGAATCCAGGCAGGTGAGACAAAGGCTGAAAAGCACAAAGCAGTTTCTGTGCTGAGATGGAAACACAAGGGACAGAATGCCCGAATCCTAATCCTGGTTCATATACAAACTAGGTATATTATCTTAAGAGAGCAAATCTCCCTTCTGGTTTAATCTGCCTCAGGTAAGACAACTAACCCCTCAGGGTCATACAAAGATCAAATACTATCCCAAAGTTATTAAGAAAAAAAGTTATCAAGGATTTACTGGGTTCACATTTTATAGGTTGGACAGCTGCTGTAAAACAGAAAGAAAGTTTCAAAACTTTAACTCTCCTCAAAAAAGTTTTTCTTTTTGCAAGAGAAGGTTGTTAAAAGTTTGCGCCCTTTATCAATCAAGTCTGGCACATCTCACATCCCGATAGAAGCAGCACTATGAAAAAGACAGACAAAGGTAGCACAAAATAAAGAGTAGGTAGATGAGTTTTAATTTTAAGTAGAGAGCAGGACTCATTAAGAAGATAATTGTGGAAGATTTGGAGAAGGAGAAAGAGCTAGCCATTTGGATATCAGTGGAATATTCTAGAAAGTGTAATCAGCCAGGGCAAAATCCCGAAGCTCAGGGGATGCCTGGAGAGGAGGCTAGTGTGGTTAGATCTGGTAATCAAATGAAGGAATAGTAGAAAAGGAGTCAGAGAAGTAATGATGTACCCCATTAGTTTGGGTTTTACAGGCCACTAAAAGGGACTTTAACTTTGAAGATGGAAAGATTTGGGGAGGCTTGATACAGAATAGATATGATCTGATTTTTATTTTAAAAGGATCATTGTGGCAGATGAACTGTAAAGGCTGAGAAACAGTGGAAACAGGAAGAAGAAAAGAAGTATGGAGGTACAAAAGAGACAGCAATAGTAAAAAAAAGTGGTTGAATTTTGAATATACTTTGAAGATAGAGCCAATGGATTAATTTCTTAACAGACTGAATGTAGTAGAAGACAAAGAGGGACATCAAGGATGTGTTAAATACTTTTTAACCTAAGCAAGTAGGATGCCAGATCTGCCATCAAAGGAGAATAGCAACTGCAGTTGAAGCTGATTTGGGGGAAAGATCATGAATTCAGTTATGGATATTTTGGATTCTGAGACATTCAACCTCCACAGACTCAAAAAATTTTATATTCCTATAGACGTGACAAGACCTATGAACATATAAACTAGAAATTTCAGATTCAGTCTGACCAGGTGGTGGCACAGTGCGATAGTGTTGGACTGGGATACAGAAGATCCAGGTTAGAAACCCCAAGGTTGCCAGCTTGGGCGCAGGGTTGCTGGCTTGAGCGTGGGATCATAGACATGACCTCATGATCTCTGGCTTGAAGCCCAAGGTCACTGGCTTGAGCAAGGGGTCACTCACTCTGCTGCAGCCCCCCAGTCAAGGCACATATGAGAAAGCAATCAATGAACAACTAAGAAGCCGCAATGAAGAATTGATACTTCTCATCTCTCTCCCTTCCTGTTTGTCTGTCCCTATCTGTCCCTCTCTCTGTCTCTCTCTCTCTGTCTTGGTCACAAAAAAATAAAGAAAAAAGAAATTTCAGATTCACAGTGAACAGGGGTTTTACAGACAGCAACAGCACTTGTTTCTTAATGCTAAACTCTGAGCTCAACTGGATCAGCTTTTTAGCTATTTTGGAGAATTAAAAATATTAATGCATATTAATGCATAAAAATCATGCTTTAAATTAATCTGGCTGCTTAATATACATCTGAGTATCAATTTAACTCAAGAAGGAAGGGCTAGAACTGAAAGTATACTATGTTTAACCAGAACCCCTGCAGTTGGAAATATATATATTAGTTTTAGAATAAGTCTAAAAATTTTGTGTGACCAAATTCTCAGTGTTTGGGTTCCTCTGGCTCTGTGAAAGTACAATCTCATTCATAAACTAGTGATATCAAAGACTTAATTATTTAAATCATGTAGTATATTCACACCACCATAACTCTCATCACTATAAACTTCTATAATATACTAGCATTAATTTTACTAAAATTCAATTATTAAGATATTATTAATATCAAGGATTGTATTAACAGATAATTATACTTGCTAAACAGTAAACTTATATAAATGTATACTGATTAAACTTCATAGTATAACTTCTGAGGGTATAAGGCAGTGGTCAACAAACTCATTAGTCAACAGAGCCAAATATCAACAGTACAATGATTGAAATTTCTTTTGAGAACCAAATTTTTTAAACTTAAACTATATAGGTAGGTACATTCCTTATCGAGGTAGTGCCCGCATGTGGTATTTTGTGGAAGAGCCACACTCAAGGGACCAAAGAGCCGCATGTGGCTCACGAGCCGCAGTTTGCTGACCACTGGTATAAGGATTCAACTAATCCAGTGGTAGTCAACCTGGTCCCTACTGCCCACTAGTAGGCGTTCCAGCTTTCATGGTGGGCGGTAACGGAGCAACCAGAGTATAAATAAAAAGATAGATTTAACTATAGTAAGTTGTTTTATAAAGATTTATTCTGCCAAACTTAGCGAAAATCTGACATAAAGTACTTGGTAAGTAATTCTTATTATATGCTTTAACTTGCTGTAACTCTGCTTTATAAATTTTATAAAGTAAAGTTACTTCCCTACTTTATAAATCATCATTACTGTGGAACCAGTGGGTGGTTAGAAAATTTTACTACTAACAGAGATACAAAAGTGGGCGGTAGGTATAAAAAGGTTGACTATCCCTGAATTAATCCAACTCAACTACTTTATTTTTTTTTTTCAGTAACAGTTGACATTTAACATTATTTTATATTAATTTTAGGTATATAGCATAGTGGTTAGACAATTATATACTTTACAAAGTGATGCCTCTGATATTTCACATACCCACTTGGCACCACACAGTTGTTATAGTATTTTTACCATATTCCCTGTGCTGTATTTTACATCCCTGTGATGATTTTGTAACTACCAATCTGTACTCCTGAAACCCTTCACTATTTTATCCAGGCTCCCAAACACCCTTCCCTCCAACAACCATCAATTTGTTTTTTGCATTTATAAGTCTGTTTCTGTTTTGTTTGTTCCTTTATTTTTGTTCTTTCAATTCCGCAGATAAGTGAAATCACATAGTATTTGTCTTTCTCTGACTTCTTTCACTGAGCATAATACCCTGTAGGTCCATTCATGTTGTCACAAATGAAAAGGTTTCATCCTTTTTTAATGGCTTAGTAATATGCCTCTCTATATATGTACAACTTGCCTGACCTGTGGTGGTGGCGCAATAGATAAAGTGTCAACCTGAAATGCTGAAGTCGCTGGTTTGAAACCCCAGGCATACCCAGTCAAGGCACATGCGAGAAGTAACCATGAGTTGATGCTTCCCGCTCCTCCCTCTCCCACCCTCCACCTTTCTCTCTCTCCCTCTCTCTCTCCTCTCTCTAAAATCAGTAAATTTACCAAAAAGAAAAACTTACATAGGAGCAACTTTTTTATCCACTTATCTATCGATGGACACCTGGGTTAACTCAACTATTTTAAATTTTTTGTACCAGACTATAAAAAGACTTTGTATATCTAATTTATAGATATTTTAGAATATTCTTATATAAATATTATATAACTTATATAAATCTTATGAGCAATACAATGATGACAAATTATGTTCATTTAAAAAATACATGGTTGAACTGGTTTATAGTGTAGCCCTAAATTGCTAATACCTCCTAATCATCATTTAAGCACACTACAATTGGGGTCTCTGGCTTTTTGCCTTGTAAAACTGTACCAATTTCAAATAATATTTATCATTGAACAGTTTAGCAGGGGCAGAGAAAGAAGACTAGGTACATAGGAATTCCTTCACTGGACTAACCAAAGACTTCATTATAACTATAATACAAGATCAAAGAGAAAATAGGAAAGGAGCTCTCACAGGAAGCATGTATATATACATGCTTGTCAAATTAAATACACACACATCCACTTCTTAACCATCAAAAGCTACGACAGGTTACCCCAAAGTACAACCAACTCTACCTTAAGTAAACTTCATTTACTAATAGGATGGAAAAAAGCTTAAGAAAAATCATTTTTTCTAGGACTCTGAGAAAATTTTGGCCCTTGTATATACAATTCAGTTTTAAATGTAAAGATGTAACAAACAATCTTTTCCTCAAATCTATTAAACAGATCATCGTCAAACACCACACATCTTGTAGCTAAAGGATACCACTTTACAAAGTAAAGTCCTTACTCCAAAATCTATGATCTTGCGGGAAAGCCCTTCTCCATCCAGTACGTGCAGTTCTCCTGGCAAACTAGCTGCCCTGTGGTAGTAGAACAGGAAATGCAGGTATGCCATCAAGACAGTCTTTAGTCAACAGTAAGGGCAGCCAGACAGTTCCCTGACCTCACCCTTCATGAAGCCAAAACAAAACAACAAACAAGCAAAAAAATAAAAATACACACACACACACACACACACACAACTGAAGAATGGGATGGCAAAAGTGCCCCTAGTACATCTTCCACACCTCATAGTGAAGTTGTGAAATTAGATGGCTTACAGCCAGCACTGCAGTATTTCCTTTATGTAAAGACTATCGCCCTAAACCTGGTCACTATCATGTCTCATCTAGATTGTTCCAATAGCCCCCTGAACACTCCCCCTCAGTTTCAGTCTAATCCCTCTATAACTTTTTCTGGCCCCTAAATAAGCTTACCATCCTCATTTCAAGGTGCTATCCCCTTTGTTTACTATATTCTAGCCACAAAACAGAAGTAGCCTTTCAGTTTCTAAAGCAAGGCAAACTTATTTTACTGTCCTCCAGGGGTCTTTCATTCTTTCTAAATGTTTTCCACAGAGGGGTTCTCCCTAATCACATTCTTCTCAATCACAGCATTCTATCAGTCTCCTTCACAACAATTTTCTCAGACATAGTTTGTCTATTAGCTGTATGTCCATGATAAACTGTGTGTTTCATTCATAGCTATCTATCCAGAACCACACATTATACCTACCATAAAATGTAATGATTATTTCTTAAATTTACTTATCAGAAAATATCACAGCTGATAATGAAAGATTAAGAAAAAAATACTCTTAGGACACAAATATGTTAAAACCCAAGTATTAATATTCAAACATCTAAATCCAGCACTCAGAACTTCTCTTACTTTATAGTTCTAATAAAGTTAGTAGTCTCATCTTCAAACTAAAGCTGATGACTTAGACAGAAAGAAGGTAAACAGACAGCAAAAGCCCACACAAGTGAAATTCAAAAGAAAGTGACATTTAGAGAAGAACCTCAAACCCCAAAGTACCCTAGCCAGCCTCTAAGAATACCACTGTGTACCAAGCTGGTAATATCTGCTTTTGATTAAATGTTTCCTATGCTCAATCAGATAATTCTGATTTATATAGGCTCAGATAATTCTGAGCTCAAAATATTGTTTTAAAGGAAAGCATATGTCACCTTTTGGACTGATTTCCAAGAAAACAGTAAAGATTAACCAAAAAATATGCATGTAGGGATAAACATCAAAATAAGTGATAATAATTTGGTGAAAGACTACTTTGAGTCCAGATCATTATATATTATTTCTGCCTTTCACACCTAATCGCTGAGGTAGGTGTTATTATCCCTTATGCAGATGAGAAAACTGAACTTCAGTAAAGCTAATAGCTACAGTTAGGTTACAGTTAGAAAGTATCTGAGCACTGAAACCAATCTGCTTGATATTGAAGATCACACTCCTTCCTTAGGACTATCCATTGCTTTCCAAATGTAGCTGATATGAGAATCACCTAATACTAATTAATAATAAAAATTCCTGACTGACCAGGTGGTGGCGCAGTGGATGGAGCACTGGCCTGGGACACTGAAGACCCAGGTTCAAAGCCCCAAGGTCAATGGCTTGAGCATGGGATAGCAAGGCGTCACTGGCTCCGCTGGAGCCCCATAGGTCAGAACACATAAGAGAAAGCAATCAGTGAACAGCTAGAGTGCTGCAACTATGAGTTGAGCTTCTCATCTCTCTCCCTTCCTTTCTGTCTGTCCCGGTCTATCTCTCTCTCTGTGTCTCTCTCGCATGCACTAAATAATAATAACAATAATAATAATAATAGTAATAATAATAATAATAATTCCTAGGCTCTTCCCCTAAAGATTCTGACTGAGGATGTCTAGAATAAAAACCTAACATTTTTTTAAAATGCCCTAGTGATTATGATAATTGGTCAAGTTTAAGAAATCCTGCACTGGGATTAAAAACTAGACTATATGAACATGGAAACAGTGTTATAAGATCTGAATTTATAAATGGATTCTAAAACAATGAAAAGTCACTAAAATATCTTATACAGAAAAAACTAGAGTAGGATACCTAAAAGCATGTTGCTATGTGTTATAGTTAAAGCTTAATTTTATTGAGAATGAAATCTTAGTTTTATAGTTTAGAAAGCTAAAAGAAACAAATAGTAGATACCATAGAATTTTAAAAGATTTCTTTCTTTTACAGAATTGATTTAGTACCCTGGCCTTTAACCTTTTAGAAATACAAACTCAAGATGGACTTCAAAAGCAGCCCTCAAATTAATATTATTCTTTGGAATAATATTAGAGTACTGTTTTTTAGAATAATAGTAGTATTTGATTGTTTGCTATCATAATTGATTTCCTATAATTTACTTTTCACCATTTAGTCTCTGTATTCCACTTAACTAGGCACATAAAAGGTTAAGTACTAGTCAATTTCACATCTGTAGGCAGGCAGGAATCCAGCATTGAACAGTTTAGACTGAAACACCATGCAAATTCCAAATTCAAGTACAGCAAATTTGGAAACTTCAGTTCACCGCCATATTTCTCATTTCTTCAAGAAAGTTTATCCATTGAGAAGTTTTTGTAGTTGGTCTACATAAAATGTTTAGCATTTTGTTCTTCGTATTATCAAAGATATGTTCAATGTTATAAATCAAACTAATTTCCTTTCAAATTACAAAGAGTAAGAAAAATCACTGTTGGGCCCTGGCCAGTTGGCTGACTGAATACAGTGTTGGCCTGGTGTGTGGACATCCCATGTTCAATCACCAGTCAGGGTACACATGAGAAGCAACCATCTGCTTCTCTTCCCCTCCCTCTCCCCTTCTCTCCCTCTTTCCTTCTTGCATCCAGTGGCTCAATTGGTCTGAGTGTCAGCCTCAGGCACTGAGGATAGCTCAGTGATGCAAGCATCAGCCAGGACAAGGTTGCCAGATGGATTCTGGTTGGGCACATGCAGAAGTCTATCTCCTCTCCTCTCACTTAAAAAAAAAAAAATCTCTGAGAAAAAATGTCTATCTTAATTTGACAATTTCTTCATATTACCGATTTTTATTTTGCATTTTAAAGAGGAGCCATTTATTTTTTGAATATGATTTTATAAGAACTCTATCATAAGCCTGACTGGTGGTGGCACAGTGAATAGAGTGCAAACCTGGAACACTGTGGTCCCAGGTTCCAATTGCTGGTTTGAGTGTAGGATCATCTACATCAGGCGTCCCCAAACTACGGCCCGCGGGCCGCAATACAGCCCCCTGAGGCCATTTATCCGGCCCCCACTGCACTTCTGGAAGGGGCACCTCTTTCATTGGTGGTCAGTGAGAGGACCACTGTACCAGGCGGTGGCGCAGTGGATGGAGTGTGAGACTGGGATGTGGAGGACCCAGGTTCAAGACCCCGAGGTCGCCAGCTTAAGTGCGGGCTCATATGGTTTGAGCAAAGCTCACCAGCTTGGACCCAAGATCGCTGGATCGAGCAAGGGGTTACTCGGTCTGCTGTAGCCCCACAGTCAAGGCACACATGAGAAAGCAATCAATGAACAGCTAAGGTGTCGCAACGAAAAACTAACAATTGATGTTTCTCATATCTTTCTGTTCCTGTCTGTCTGACCCTATCTATCCCTCTCTCTGATTCTCACTCTGTCTCTGTAAAAGAAAAAGAGAGAGAAGGAAAGAAAGAGAGAAATAATTTATTTTAAAAAATACATGTACATAAATATTACACAATAACAGGAACTTATCATTTCCCTTTCTTCCTTCAAATATGACTTTTTTGTCAAAATATGCTTCTGCCCAAGATTTCTCCCAGCTGGAGTTGTCATCTTGTTCCATTTGCTACATGTAAATCTAACAGTGAAGAGAATTATTATACTCATCCAGAATAGTAGCAAGAAAGAATACTGATCATGATGAAATTACAAAGTATAAGTCTAATTTGGGGTCTATATAAAAATATTTGTATTAAAAACCACATTAAAGTAAACTTTGTTTAGGCAAATTATACTTTTTACATCCCTAAAATTTGATTATATCCCAAAATTAACCAAGATCTGAGTGCATAGTAGAGAATGGAAAGTAACTGAGTTTTTCATATCACTATAATAACATACCAAATCATGTCATATAAGAATACAGTGATTTCTGATGTATTGTAGAATTGTACTCCTGAAATCTGCATAATTTTATTAACCAATGTCACTCCAATAAAGTAAATCAAAAAGTTTTAAAAAGAGAATACAGTGATTTATAAAATAAAAGTAATACTATAGTTAATGGGGTAAAGAAAAGAAATATTCAATTATAAAGGTCTACTCAAAAGTGAAATCTGGCCTGACCAGGCGGTGGCGCAGTGGATAGAGCATCGGACTGGGATGCAGAGGACCCAGGTTCGAGACCCCGAGGTCGCCAGCTTGAGTGCAGGTTCATATGGTTTGAGCAAAAAGCTCACCAGCTTGGACCCAAGGTCGCTGGCTGGAGCAAGGGGTTACTCCGTCTGCTGAAGGCCTGTGGTCAAGGCACATATGAGAAAGCAATCAATGAACAACTAAGGTCTCGCAATGAAAAACTGATGATTGATGCTTCTCATCTCTCTCTGTCCCTGTCTATCCCTCTCTCTGACTCTCTCTCTCTCTCTGTAAAAAAAAAAAAAAAAAAAAAGTGAAATCTGTGAAAAACATGTGAATAGACCTATAGCCTCACTGACTAATCTGGATTACAGATGATGATTCAGTAAACACTATCATTTACTTTCAAATTGGTAAGACTGCCCAGTTTAAAAAAGAAAACTGTGGCAGTAGCAGTGGTAAGTTTAACCAGTCTTACTTTACCTGTTTTAATAGCGCTTTCCATTTATATTGAATGACAAGAAAAACTGAATGTTCTAGTAACCTATAAGCAATAATTTCAAAAACCTTTATAGGTACTGTAGGTACTAACTGGGATACCCACTGGCATCGAGTGCTTGTAAATTATGCATGAGTCATGCAAAAAAAAAGTTTTGTATTACTATGATTATACTTATCTATGTCACCACATAACAGGCTTAGGTTTTCAATTCAGAAAGATTCTTATCAAAATATTTAATGTAATTTAACCTCATGCAGATTTTTTAGAAATGAAAAAATAAGACCAAAGTGAAATACCGTTAGGTTTGAAAATGGCAGTTCAGATTTCTTAATACTGTGCTTTATACCTATGGATCACTGTATGTGTGGAGGATACTTAATAAAGGCTAATATTTACTGAGCACAGCGCCACTCAATGGGATGAACTCTTTGCATTTAATGCTTGATAATCTTTAAGGTTAGGGCCTAAAACTGCCCCATCTTAATTGAAAATGCATAGATAATTTGACAAAGTAGTGGCAGACTAGATTTCAACCCAGAGTAATAGAGGTTTCAAACCAAGGTAACAGGGAAGAGAAGGAAGTGGCTGAGGGAAATCAGAAATATTAACTCCCAACGTAGAAAGAAAACTCTTTACTGGTGGCATATAGTTCCTCCTTACGCTTCTCTGAAACAGTGGTTTGCAATCCTAGCTACACGTAAAAATCACCAATGGGACTTGAAAAAGAAACAACTATCCATGCCTGGGACCCTCCCTCTGAAACTTGGCCTTCAATTGGCATGGCCTGGGGCAAAGGCAGGGGTGTTTTAAGCTCCAGGGTTGATTATAATGGGCAGCAAGATTGAGAACCACTAGTAATTTTCTCACCCTACTAACCTCTCTAAGTAGCCAACTACAATCAAAGTAACTGTTCACCTATTTGGTTTTGAACACTTTGCCTATTGTATTTTTCATTTACCCAACAAAGTGCTTAGCTTTTCCTTAAAAAGAGGAAACATTACAACTATAGCTGTACCTTTCAAGTAACAAAATATTGCCAACTCTTCTTTGACATGAAGACTGTAGGAAGAAGGGTGGGCAGATAGCATGAAGAAGTTTGAAAAATCCCTTCTTTAGGCACCCACATACTCCTTAGGTGTAAAACAATGGAAAAAGGTCCTAAGAGTCAAGCTAAAAATTAAATGGCTGGTTATGAGACTTAAAAAGTTCTGTGAAATATGTAAAAGAAAGATTTAATATCCATGCTATTTGGTTATAACTGTTAATTCTGCTGGTGATGACAGTTTAAACACTCAGTAACTGTTATTGTGGTGATAAATTCCATTGTCTTTTCATGGCACTGTGACAGCGATAATGCAGTGTTTCTACCCTATTAAGTCACCTGAATATAAACTAACAGAGGCTAAAGAAATGAAGGCACTGTGTAAGCATACCCAAACGGAAATACATATGGTTAGTCATATCACATACTGACAAATGCAAGGATTTTGCTGACAATCTTATAAGAGAAGTCTTACTGTTACACTAAAAGTTATTCATTGTACATCCCAGTCACCCTAGACCAAAATATAATGAAAACTGTTGGTCTCAGATTTACTGGTCCTTTTATTTTACTAAAAAGCAAAAGTGTAGAGAGATTATCTAACAAGCATGGAAGTTTGATCTATGATTTGAACAAGAGGCCTTCAACAAACAAAAAAGTCTAAATAGTTCAAGTTGTACAAAACTCTGGACTTCACAGAGAAACATTACAAAACTTCCTGCTTCCGGAGAGCTCATTATTTGGTTCAAGTCTTCACATTCCTTTATTAGTCATGACCATTCCCAAAACTCTCATTCCTTACTTTCTGAATAGCATCCGACTTTTAAATGTGGCTAATCAGACTTCCAAGAAACCCTTATCAAATAAAGAAGCTATCCCAGAGTTTGTGCCCAAAAGAGGGACTTATATTACAGTAACTTGAGCAGTATGTCCATCACAGGGATTTTTAAAATTACTTGTACACATAATCGTTCTGCATGTCTTAAATATATGTTCATCTGCACATTTTCGCACATACAGTTACGGGAACTTGCATTGGTTCTGCAGAAATCGACTGCAGGGAACTGGGAAGACCTGTGGGCGTGTGAAATACACAAACACAACAGGGAACCGCATTACCCACTGCCACTGGGGTCTCCCACGGCCCAGACCTAGCCTCTGAGCCATATGTCACCAGGCTCAAAGGCCCAGATGAGACGAGAGAACCACTGGGTAACTGGATGAGAAAACAAGGGGGAGGGACCTCACAAAGACGTGTACTTCCTCCCGAAGCTGAAGGGGTGTCCCGGGGGACTGACCCTAAAGAAAAACCTTCCCTGATGGGGTCCGTCACATCGCCCCAGGCCCGTAGGGCATGCTAAAGGGGGTGTCGAGGACGAAGGTCCCCACTTTGGAGACCGAAACAAATGAAAATCAAGCAAGTTCTCACTTCCTGGTCGCCTACTTTCCCAAAGGCCCCGGGCACACAGGACGGACACGGGGAGAAGGTGGCTCCCGAGGAGTAAACGCCGCCACCACCCCCCAGCCCCGCACCTCCCGTCCTCGCCCTCGCCCTCGCCCTCCTCCGGGCCTTACACGGTGACGTGACCCGAGCCGCGGACCACCACCGGGTCCGGCGAGTACTTGAGTAGCTGTTCCTCCAGGGCCCGCTCCTCGTCCTCCTCCTCCTCATAGATCTCGTCGAAATCCGCCATCCTGAGCCTCGAAGATCCCTGCCCAAAGGGGCCGCACTCCAGGGACTGAGGCCGGGATACGAGCTGCGAGGCGGCGGAGGCTGAGGGGAGTCGCTGCCGCGGGCTCAGAGGCCGCCCAGTCGGCTCTGCTGGCTCTCTCAACTCAGGCTACAGAGGAGATGGGGTCCTGGCCGTCGCCGTCGCCGCCATTACCGTCAGCAATAACAACAACACAATGTCAACATCCGCCCAAGGGCCGACACCTCCACCAGCAGGGCCGCCGCTACCACCGCCGCCGCCGCAGCAGCAGCAACTCAGGCAACCACAGCAACGGCCTGAGCCACCCGCAGCGGGAACACCCGGCTACGACATCGCGAGATTTCCCGGGAGTGAGGGCGGGTGCGTGGGTTCCTGAGCGCGCGTACGTGAGGCTTCGCGCGCGCCCCGGCCGCCTGATCCGCCCGGCAACACCACCTCGAGAGCGCGCTCACGCGTCGGGGCCGCTCCCCAGTAAATGGGTCGCTGACCTGCAAGTGAATGCCTCTCTCGGGCAGATGCGATAACCCCGACTCAGCGAGCAGACCTCGGAGTGTCCAGTGGGGCTCATAATTCACCAAAGGAAATTCTAACCAAAACCACTAAAAAATGAAAACCCTGCTTGGAAGACAGAACGTATTGTGCATCTGATTGGCAGTTGAACAATTGAATCTCGCCCTTTCTCAGTTTTTTCGTATGGGAGAAGAACCAGAGTCTGATTTCCCAAATTCGAGAAGCCCACAGACATTCTGCAAATGTTTTTGTCCACTATAATACAGAATTTTTAAAAACATGTCCAAATTCAAGCATCTTGTCCCATCATCCAATAAGTGAGGCCAAGAGTGTTGATACTTTTTCTTTCTTACAAGAAAACTCGTGTAGAAAAGTGAAGGACTAAGGAGAAAACAAAACAACAAAAACCCTCATAGACACAACAATGTGGTGATTACAAGAGGAAAAGTGGGTGGCGGGAGGTAAAAGCATAAAGTGGGGATAAATAGTGATGGAAGGGAAGTTGACTTCCGGTGGTGAACACACAATACAGTATACAGTTGATGTGTTACAGAATTGTACCCTGAAACCTATATAATTTTATTAACCAGTGTCACCCCACTAAATTCAATCCAATTTAAAAAAAGAAAGAAAAGAAAACTCACCGTAGTCAGGCCATGAAACAAGATTGACTTTTCTCTGGAGTACAGACAGATTGGAAGATCCAGTTTCCTACACCAACTTCCTCATCAACTATAACCTGTTTTTTTCAGTTAAGGCCTTAGGTAATCCCTTTCCTCTTCCCACAAAAGAAGGGAAGAAAAGAAAGATAACTTTTTACACAGGGGGCCAGTTCACTGTCCCTCAGACCATTGGAGGGCTGCCAAATGCAGTGGTCCTCTCACTGACCACCAATGAAAGAGGTGCCCCTTCCAGAAGTGCAGTGGGGGCTGGATAAATGGCCTCAGGGGGCCGCATTGCGGCCTGCGGGCCCGTAGTTTGGGGACGCCTGGTTTAATGGATGCCTGTTACCTGCCTAGACCACTAGTAAAGGCCTAAGGATCATGGTGGGCACTTGGTTTCATAGTCAAGAAGTTGTCTAGGCCTTAAAAAAAAAAAAAAAAAGTTCAAGGGCAGGAGGGGGCTACTGAAAGACTCCTGGAAAAGATAGTCATACTGGACCCAACACTGGTCAGACTATTCTCCAAGTTCACACCCTAGCAATTCACTTTAGATGGGTTGAAGTTGAGGAAGTGCAAAGGAGGGCAATGAGGATAGTGAGAAATGCCAAATAATGTCCAATTGGAAGTGGTTGAAGGAAATGAGCACAATTAGCCAAGAAAAGATGAAGGAAAAACCCAGATGTGTCAGACTTGCTGTATATCTCCTCAGAGTACATTTATTCATTTATTCATTCAACAAATGTTTACTGGCCCTGGCCGGTTGGCTCAGCGGTAGAGCGTCGGCCTGGCGTGCGGGGAACCCGGGTTCGATTCCTGGCCAGGGCACATAGGAGAAGCGCCCATTTGCTTCTCCACCCCCCCTCCTTCCTCTCTGTCTCTCTCTTCCCCTCCCGCAGCCAAGGCTCCATTGGAGCAAAGATGGCCCGGGCGCTGGGGATGGCTCCTTGGCCTCTGCCCCAGGCGCTAGAGTGGCTCTGGTCGCAGAGCGACGCCCCGGAGGGGCAGAGCATCGCCCCCTGGTGGGCAGAGCATCGCCCCTGGTGGGCGTGCCGGGTGGATCCCAGTCGGGCGCATGCGAGAGTCTGTCTGACTGTCTCTCCCCTTTTCCAGCTTATAAAAAAAGAAAAAAAGTAAAAAAAAAGAAAAGAAAAAAAAATGTTTACTGAGTTCCAATGATGTGGCAGGCACCATGCAAGTGTGTGTATGTGTGTGTGCATGTACGTGTATGTGTGAATAAAATACAGTCCCTGCCTTCCAGTAGCTTATTTATAAGGTGACCAACTTTTTTACAATGAAAAGGACAAAAATAAATTGAAGAAAACAATATCGTAAATAAAAGAAATATTTTATTCATTGCAACAATAATACACTAAAATATGATAAATGCATAATAAAAACATTTGTAATATTTTATATTGTAACTATGCTTACATGCTTATTAATTTTTAATAATACTTGTAAGAAAAAAGTACTCGCTTAGTAAAACTAAATATCAAACTAAACCACTAATTTGGAGTGATATTCAGGTGTATTTATCATTTTCTAATTTAAAAACGTCTGTTTTATGCAACTATTTAATCAAAATGCATTATTAATAGATATAGCTTGAGGTTAGATTTCCACTTTAAAACTCAAATTTTGGGAAAATACTTGTAAATAAAATTATATGTATTTGGAAATTATTAAATAGATAATGAATTAATAAAACATGAATTGTGCTTACCTGTCTATGATTAAACATTACTGAGAAAGAAATAATCGTAAGTCTACAATGTTGTATGTGCCGTGTCTTGTTTCAGTAAAGAAGTACACAAATCCCTTAGCATGCTCAGTATATTGCACGCTCTCTCAAGGTCGCCCGTGAGGAGCGCATGCGTCTCATAATCGTGTCTCTCCACACTGTACTGATCCTTGATGAGTCGTCATGTCAAATACAGATACTTTACATCACACTCAATGGATCGACTCTGCACCAATCGAATACGGACATTTACAGATTAGTCTTCCAATATCAAAAAGGAGGACATGGAGGAGGACACTTTTCGTGGGAGGACAGAACTTACAAAAGAAGGGCTGTCCTCCCTAAAGGACAACTGGTCACCTTATTATTTATCACAAAGGATAGCAATTGTAATTCCGTTTAGTGCTCCCAGAAGAGTATACAGAGGGTGCTAAGGAAGCACACAGAAAGCAGGTTGGCTTGGTGGTTAACAAAGGTCTCTGAAGCCTGGACTGCCTGCCTTTATTGTCAGCTCTGCCACTTTCTGTGTGACTCTGAACAAGTCACATAACATTGTGCCTCGTATGCAGAATGAGGATATAATATTACCTAACCTACTGGACTGCTAAAAAGAGGGCAGGGCACACAGTAAATATGGAGTGGTAACAGGGGATCTCTAAGGCCCCATCCAGCCAATCAACTCTATGAGGATCAGTAAAGTTTGTTTACATTATGTAATGCTTTGCTGTTTATTAAGTGCGTACATATCATTTATATACCCCAAGAACTCTGTGAGGTAACTAAGGAGGATGTACTTTATTCCTTAGTTTCAGGGATGCTATGTGAGTTTACCATGGCCAAATGGCTATTTAAAAATCAAACTCAGGGCTTCAACTACAGTGCACTAGATAAGCCAAAGAAAGTCTGTGAATTTTCTTCTTGGCAGGAAGCGAGAGGCCAGTGGCTGCACTTCACTGAAGGAGCAGCTGCAAATGGGAGAGTGAAAAAAAGGGAAGAGGAGGAAGGAAAGTTGGTCTTTTGCAGACACGGTTACACACGTTTCCGTGGTAATAGTGGCCAAGATAAGGGGCTGGTGCCCCAAAATATCTAATCATCACATAGCTGACAATTTCCCAGGGCCAGAGGAACTCATAACTCCTTAAACCTCCAACACCGTCCACAGTTCCTGCTCCAGAGAAGGAGCTCAAAAAACTTAACTGACTTGAGATATTATGCGACTAGTGCCATTTCCAGAACATCTCAAGTTAATTTGGCTTCTGAGGCCTGCAAGAACCTTACCCTTATCTTAACACAGGTTCTATATGAGAAAAATGATCTATTCTAAGATCTATGCAAAGACAGATCCTTGCATCTCCCACCGCCTCAGTGTAAGGTGGGGGCTGCCTTATTTTTGTCCTTCCTATTTTGCTCTTTTTCCTGCTCTAAAAAAACTTGTCAGAGCCAGCAAGAGGGTGTGGGACCTGGGAACAAAGCCCAGCAAATGAGGGAAGATGTTGACATCAGAATTCCAAACTCCACCCCCAATCCTCCAGGTTCCAGTTTTTTGTCAAACCCCTTCCCCCAGTCTCTTCCTGGGGATGAACCCCGCTCCCAGTGTCTTTTCCCTCAGTGTTCAGGGAGCTCTCCTGCCTTCTGAGGATGGACTCCTCTCCAGTGAGTTCCCCGTCACATCCCCGCTTCACACATTTTCACATTAACCTTCAGCCCAAACGGCTCCCAACAGAAAAGGATAAAATGCCTCAGGGGCCTCATGAGGCAACTAATCTTTGGTTGTTTTTAAGACATGTATTCCTGGGTTTGAAAACTTCCAAGTTCTGTCACTGCTTAGCCTTGAGCAGATTTAATTTCCTAAACTTCTTTTCTTCATTCTTAATTGAAACCTATGTCATAGAGTTTTCAAGGATCAAATGAGGTAATGCGTTGCTATGGACTAAACTATGTCTTCCCCAAATTCATGTGAAAACCCTAATCCACAATGGGATGGTATCATAGGACTTTTGAGAGGTAATTAGGTTCAGAAGAGATTATGAGGGTAGGGTCTTCAGATTGGAGTTAGTGCCTTTAGAAGAAGAGACCAGAGAGTTTGCTCTCCCTACCATCCTCCCCGTGATGTGAAGACAAAGGAAGAAGACTGCCACCTGCAAGCCAGAAAGCTGGCTCTCACCAGGAACCAAATGAGACAGCACTTCGATCTCAGACTTCCAGTCTCCAGAACTGTGAGAAATAACTTGCTGTTGTTTAAGCCGCCCAGTCTACAGTACTTTGTTATGGCAGTACCAGCTAACTAAGACAGCATGTAAACCCTCATTTTCCCACTCATTCATTCATTCAACAGGTACGCATTGAATTATTTCCAGGTGCCGTATTCTGTGCCAGGAGCTAGGGTTTAGAGATAAAGCAGGAAACAAAACACATTCCTTGCCTCCATATAGCATAATGTCCATTAGTGAGGGCTAACTGATAAGTGTAAACATTAACTGTTTGGGCCTGACCTGTGGTGGCATAGTGGATAAAGCGTTGACCTGGAAATGCTGAGGTTGCCGGTTCGAAACCCTGGGCTTCCCTAGTCAAGGCACATATGGGAGTTGATGCTTCCAGCTCATCCCCCTTCTCTTTCTCTCTCTCTCTCTCTCTCTCTCTCTCTCTCTCTCCTCTCTAAAAATGAATCAATAAATAAAATAAGTAAATAAACAAGTTTGTGAAAATTATTAAAAAAACAAACATTAATTGTTTGATCAGTCCTGTGGAGAAGTACAGGGGACTATGACAGCAGTTACTATAACTCACTCAGAAAAATCAGGAGTTCTTTTCTGGAAAAATAACATTTAAATTGATGAACTAAGCATAAGTATGAGGGTGAGGGAATAGAAGAGATGAGAAAGTTTCAGGCACTGGGAATTGCATGTTTGTCTTAGCTGGTTTGGACTGCTATGACAGAATACTGTAGAATGGGTGGCTTATAAACAACAGAAATTTATTTCTCCACCTTCATGACTTAATCATCTACCAAAGCCCCTATCTCCTAATACCATCACATTGGAGTTAAGATTTCAACATACGAGTTTTGGAGGAATGTAAACATTCGGTCTATAGCAATGTTTAAAGACCCTGAGGGAGACAAGAACATGGCCCAAATCAGGTCACACCAAAGCCAGTGTGCTTGAACTCTATTAACGAAGGCAGAGCCAAGTTGAGAAGGGGTCAAAGACGTTGGTAAGGGGTCTGGGAAATGCTAAAAATAAGAGAAATACATCGAGCATATGAGCCAGGCAGTGACATTATTAGATATGCATTTTAAAACCCCAAATGGGAGATCAATAGTGCAAACTGCCCAGCATGCATCCCCCACTTCTGAAAGCAGCACACATGCACTCTTCTCAGATTGTTTATGGTAAATCACACACACCCTATTCTGAGTACATGTGATTGGGTTAAGCCATCCTCATCCCCAACTCCAAGAGTGGACAAAAGACCAAGGGTTGGAAATCAGAGAGCATGGAATTCTCCAGGACACAGTGATTGGTTTGAATAGATACATGGTCCAGGCAGAACCAATGAAATTTAGTACCAGGATTTATAATAGGGCTATTGGGAAGAAGGAGAAAATCTGGTATTCTCTGAATCAATTGGGAGACATGCTTTGTAATGGTAGAAACTGCCTGATAATGATGCCAACACTGAGGAAGGCAGGGCCAAGGGATGAAGCAAATACGACTTTGTCCTGGTGACCATATTTGAATCTTCTGAGTTAAGCCCAGGTTTGTATGAGAGATGATGGATTCAGTTTGTAGAATATGAGGCACTCACTGGAGATGTCCAATAGAACATAATAGAGAGAGATATTAGATAGATAGAAGGAGAGATGTGAGGGTGAATGGATAGATAGAGTAAGCAGAGATGAAGAAAGGGGGCAGGTTCCAAAGAGTAGTCGTGGCAGAAAATAAATACATTTGGATCCATCAATTTGTAGATGGTGAAAGTAACCATGGAAGTGACCAAGAAGGCTTAGAAGCCAAGAAAATGAGATAGCCTAGGGAGAGAGTGAGAAGATAAAAGTACTTAGGATGAAGGCATTTCGTTGATTAGAGATGAGGAGAGGATGAGGGAATGAAATGAAACTGAAAGGGAGTTGCAAAATGATGAGAGGCAAACTAAGAAAGTGTGTTACATGTAAAAGGAGGAGGTAATAATCATCTATGTGAGATCCTGCAAAGATAAGATAAGAGAGGAACCAAACAGTGCCCACTCTATTTAAGAGAAGAGCAAACCTGGGGAAGGACTCAATTTCTACAATCAGCAATTTGGCAGACAGAGCCAACAGAACCTGTTGACTCTAGAAACTCAGAGAAATCCTGGGTCAAATATAATATAACCATTTAAAAAAGACAGAAATAAAGGCGAACATAACTCCCTACTCCTTAACTGGGACCTATACATAGAGATTCCTTCCAAGAGTACAGTACAGGAAAATGGGAAGACTGACCTTACAGTAGCAATACCTGACAAACACATTCTGCAGCCAGGTAATCAAGGTCAACATCAATAGCCATAAATCATGTTACTAATGTGGACCTTGGTATGATATGGTAAAAATGGCCCTTAACCTTTCTGATCTTCCTCCCCAAAACCCATAGTCCCATTCTGACCATGAGAAAAACATTAGTCAAATTCCAGTTGTGAGCCATTCCACAAAATACCTGAATAGTGCTTCTGAAGACTCTCAAGATCATCAAAAAACAAGGAAAGTCTGAAAAACTATCAAACCAAGAGGAACCTAAGGAGACATAACAACTAAATATAATGTGGTGTCCTGGATGGGATTCTGGAACAACAACAACAAAAATTCAGTAAAAAATGAAGGAACTCTGAATAAACTATGTGCTCTGTTAATAATAATATATCACCTGGCCTGTGGTGGCACAGTGGATAAAGTGTCAACCTGGAATGCTGAGTTTGCTGGTTCAAAACCCTGGGCTTGCCTGGTCAAGCACATATGGGAGTTGATGCTTCCTGCTCCTCCTCCCTTCTCTCTCCGCTCTCTCTCTCTCCTTTCTAAAATGAATAAAATAATAATAATAATAATAAATATATCAATATTAGTTCATTAGTTTTAAAAATCATACTGTAGGATGTTAATAATGAAAACTGCGGGCAGGAGTATAGGGAATTCCCTTTACAATCTCAATTTTTATTAGAGTCTGAAACTTTTCTAAAAAAATAAAGTCTATTTTAAAAAGTAATGCAGCAAATACTAAAATCAAAAGAAAGAAGACACTTTTTTAGTGCCAGAAGCAAAGCTAAAGCTTAAAGTGTAGACAGACTCATAGACTACACCACGGGGCTGGGAGGGTGGGAGGACTGCTCCACCAGAAGGAGGTCCGTCAGCTAAAGACAGCAGTTTTAACGCTCAGGCTGTGACAGCAGACTTGACCGTGGCTAGGTTCAAGGCCGGAACAGCATCTAACCCAGAAGGGCTCTGCCCGCGGGCCCAAGGAAACAATGTGGAAATTATTTTCCTCCGGAATTCTGGGTTGGAGAAATTAAGGTTTCTGGTAAAAAATCAAAGCTACGGCCATGCACCTCCTGAGCTGCCATGTCTAAATGTACACCTAACGTGTAATACAGGAATGGTCCATCTAAGAAATTAGAGGGATCCTAATTAGCATATAATTTCTGAAAAAAGGCAAATGTGATGGGATCTAGAACACAGTGCCTGAAATCTGGTAATCACAGGATACATTAGCTATTTATCTTCACATTTCATTCTATTAATATCTAATAAAATGATAGGAATACTAATAATAATAATAAATTACATTTTATGTTCTTAAACCTAATTTATTTGGATGGAGTAGATGTGGTTTTAGGAAACGTGGCCTCAGGAGTAGACTATTCAGTGCCAGCCATGACTACCATCTTCCTAGGTATGCAGAAGAATTTAAATTGCATCAGGAGAGCTTTAAAATGCCTTGAGAAATACATATTTCTTAGTCCTCTGGGAAAACAAAATGTCCTAACTTGGTCTTTAATCCTAGGTATAATTACAAAAAAAAATTAATCATTCAATGCACAGTGATCATTTTGAAAATCCTTTAAACCTAACATTTGCACTATGTGTCCCAACCTAAGAGTCTGTGGCGCTCAGCATCCAACTGTGTAGCAAAAGTTGGTTTACAGTTGTGAGTATGCAAAACACAGAGTTTATACTTGCATTTTTTTATTTATTTTTTATTTATTTATTTATTTTTTTTACAGAGACAGGGAGTGAGTCAGAGAGAGGGATAGACAGGTACAGACAGACAGGAACAGAGAGAGATGAGAAGCATCAAGCATTAGTTTTTCATTGTGCGTTGCAACGCCTTAGTTGTTCATTGATTGCTTTCTCATATGTGCCTTGACCGCGGGCCTTCAGCAGACCGAGTAACCCCTTGCTGGAGCCAGCAACCTTGGGTTCAAGCTGGTGGGCTTTTGCTCAAACCAGATGAGCCCGCGCTCAATCTGGCGACCTCGGGGTCTCGAACCTGGGTCCTCTGCATCCCAGTCCGATGCTCTATCCACTGCGCCACTGCCTGGTCAGGCTATACTTGCATTTTTATTTATTAATTATTGTATTATTTTCCATACAAACAACTGGAAACCTACTTTTGCCCCACCTTGTATAAGTAATGGAGAATAACACTGCTGTTCCAGTGCCCTAGGATTGAGGAAAGGTTGTGTGCAATACAATACATGAATGGTTTTGGGGGAGCCACAGAGATCCTCTTCTGCTTTCATAGTCACCTCAACAATGGTGGGACTGAAAGAGTGGGCAAGAAGGTGATCCACTAGACTGGGAGCTTCCTGAGAGCAGAATGTATTTTTTTTGGGAAAAGAAACAAATGCTTCTGTGGCAAATATAGTATTCCAGGTACTGTTCTAAGTAAGCACTTTGTACATATCAACTCATTTAGCCTCACCAACATCCCTACAAGGTAGGTATCATTTTTATTTTTATAGAGACACAGAGAGAGAGAGGGATGAGAAGCATCAACTTGTAGTTGCATCACTTGTAGTTGTCCATTGATTTCTTTTCATATATGCCTTGAAGGGGGGCTCCAGCCAAGCCAGTGACCCTTTGCTTAAGCTAGCAACCTTTGGGCTCAAGCCAGTGACTATGGGATAATGTCGATAACCCCACGCTAAAGCCAGCAACCATGAGATCATGTTGATGATCTACCCTCAAGCCAGCAACCTTGGGGTTACAAAGCTGGGACCTCAGTGTCTCAGGTCAATGCTCTATTCATTGCGTCACCACCAGTCAGGCCTCAGGTACCATTTTGATCTCTATTTTACGTGTATGCAAACAGAGGCAAGAGGAAAGTAGGTAACTCGGCCCAAAGCCACACAACTAGGAAATGGTAGAACCAGGATTTGAGCCTAAACAATATGTTTCATCACCCATGATCTTACCACTATGCTCTACAGTCTTACCAGCAGTGTAATAGATTACTTCTCTCTGTCTTCCCATACCTGCTACAGTGCCTGGCATATAGTTAGTGCTTTATTAATTTTAAATATATGGCTACATGTATAAAATATATTTAAATTTTTTTATTTATTAATTTGAGAGAGAGAAGAAGGGAGAGAAAGAGGAAGGGAGAGAGAGAAAAACATTGATCTGTTCCTGTATATGTCCTGATCAGGGATCAAGCCAGCAGCCTCTGAGCTTCAGGACAACACACTTATCAACTTTCTGGCCAGGGCTGACAATCTTGTTTTCATTTTTTCCTTGTTCATTTCATATTATATATACATATTTAGTTCAATATCTGTCTCAAAATATTTTTTTTATAATAAATTTGTAAAATCCATGTGGAATCAGTCCTGGCCAGTTTGCTCAATGGATAGAGCATTGGCCTAGCATGCAGATGTCCTGGGTTCAATACCTGTTCAGGACACACATGAAAAGCAACCATCTGCTTCTCTTCTCCTCCCACTCCCCCTTCTCTTTCTCTTCCCTTCTTCCAGCCAGTGTCTCAATTAGTTTGAGCGTCAGCCCCAGGCATTGAGAATAGCTCTGTTGATTCAAGCATTGGCCCCAGATGGGGGTTGCCAGATGAATCTCAGTTGGGGCACAGGTGGGAGTCTGTCTCTCTATCTCCCCTTCTCTCACATTAAAAAAAAAATCCATGTAGTGTCTCTTAGATTACCCTAGAATAATATCTATGGCCGCTCACCTAATTTAAACTAATGCTGTAACTACGACATATAAGTTAGACTCAGTTTTCCTCACTGCTATCTTTAAATTCACAAATGTCTGGAGACTATTCCTAAAATCGTGGACTCATAAGACCAGAGTAGAGCCCAAAATCATCTCATCCACACTGGCTTTCAAAACCAGTCTAAATCACTTGCTAAGAATTAGATTCTTTAAAGTCTAGGGCTGTGCCTTGGTTATTTTTTATTTTTTATTCCTAGCCCTTAAATATTATCAAAAATGCAAGAATCATTCATTACATCTTCATCAGTTAATTCTTGTTTCAATCTCTGGGGAAACACAAAACAAGTTTACTCTTTCTTCTATGTAAAAGTTCTTCAAATAAATGAAGATATCCCTACCCAAAATTATTTTTGTTTGAGCTAAACATGACCATTTACATCAATTTTCCTCCAAGAAGGTAGTTTCAAGTTTCTGACTTTACAGAGATTATATCTGACTCCTAAATAGTTTTGTTTGTTCAATAGCCTTTTTAAAAAATGTTTTATTGATTTTTTTTTAGAGAGAGGATGGGAGAGAGTGGGAGATATGAGAACATTGATCTGTTCCTCTATGTACCCTGACTGGGGATTGAACCAGCAACCTCTGTGCTTCAGAATGATGCTTTAACCAACCAAGCTATCCGGCCAGGGCCAATAACCTTTTTATTATTAGAGACTCAGAACTAGACATAGTGTGATTTGACCAGTGTGATAGCCAGCCTCCAAGATGACTCCCAATAAGCCTCCTCACATGGTACTCACACCCTTCTGTCGTCTCCTTCCACACTGAAGAGAACTGACCTGTGTGACCGATAAGATTTGTAAAAGTAGCAGTATGTGACTTCTGAAGCTAGGTTATAAAGGACATGGTAGCATCCACCTTATTCTCTAAATCACTCATGAGTGGAATCCAGCTGTCATGCCATAAAGATGTTCAAATGGCCCTATAGGCAGGTTTAATGGGGAGGAACTGAGGCATCCTGCCACTCATGTGAGTCATTCTAAAAGCAGCTTCTCCAGCCCTGGTCAATCCTTCAGATGACTGCAGCCCACCTAACATCTTGACAGCAACGTTCTGAGAGACCCTGTGTCAGGCCACCCAGCTAAGTCCTTCACCAATTTCTAACCCACAGGAACTGTGAGAAATAACAAATATTTATTGTTGTTTTAAGCCACTAAGTGTGGGGGTAATTGGTTATGTAGTTATAGATGATTATAACAGCCAGGTCAGAAGAAAAAGAGACTAGCACTGCTTTCCTGACCCTGGCTTTCATTAAAATCAGACTGATCAAACTATTAATTTTTAAAATTGTATGTGTATCTATATGTAAAAGTTCCTTTGGTATCTTTTTTAGTTTTGTTTTATTTCATGACTCCATATCACTACTATAGTGTCATACTTACCTAGACACTCAAGAAATTTGAAACATGGGACTTCACCTTTAAGTCTTGAAAGGCACAACCAATTTTTGCTCCTGAATGTGTGTAATGAAAATCTATTCTTTCCTCTTTTTGAACTCTCACTGGGAGCCAGTGGCTTTCTTACTCATCAATGTTAAGATTTTCCCAAACTTCTTTAAACATGGGACAGAGAAGCGTTGAATGTGATAGTTATAATCATGCTGGATTTCTCATATGATTGAGTTGAGGGGGTGCCCAGCTTCCATAGGACTTAGAAGAGTACTTGTCCTGGGCTCTCTCTCTTACTGCCTACCCCCACACTGAGCACACACACTGGCCTTGCTATATCGTATTTCTTCTCGTATCTATTTTTTTCTTATACTATTTTCTTTCTGAATGTCTGCTTTATATATTCATATTTTTAAAATTTCTTTGCTACTTTCATTGGCTAATATGTTTCAACCTCTTCTTAAAACCTAAATTACTTTTATGTAGAACTAAAATTTTAAAGAACAAACTGTCTTAAGTTCACTTTAAGGCTTCAACATCCTGCATATCATGTTGCTCCTAGTGACATTAAGCACTTAAGGAGATGCGTGAATAATTTTAGGTTTAGAAGATCATCTAATAACTCTGCCCTTGATATACCTTAAAAATACCAATGTGTTCTTTTCAGATATAATGCACCATGAGGTGACCTGGAGGTTCAGGGTTAAATGCACCTTATTTACCATGAAAATAACTTAGACCTGGAGGAACAAAATATATATCATAGTTCTAAGTAAACATCTTCAGAAATCTTGCTATTATTTTTTGCTGTAGTTAATTATACCATTTGGAAGACATTTGGATATGATAAACATGTAGAAGAATGCAGTATCTTTATTCAGAAAAATAAGTGAGAAATGAGGCCAAGAAAAAGACCATTTTTAAGTAGAAATGGTATTTATATCAGTGTTTCATAATACTTAATATTTTACAAAATATTTTCATGTATGTCTAAATATATAATTCTTATCTGACCCTCACAACATTTCAGGGAAAAAAACAGAGGGATATGATTCGCATTCTCTAAACTTCAGAGGAAACTGAAATAAAATGAGTCCTTACTCAAGTTTAAATGGCTCCTCAAAGGCTGAGATACAACAAAAATCTAATACTTCTTTTGTTTCTTGGATAAGTTTCCACTATGAAAAGGGGGAGATAAATAAGAATGGAAACAACACAAACCTAATGAGAAAATGAGGCTAACAGTTTTTACAAAGTATAATGAGGAATTGCTGAGTGGCTATAAAAAGAGCTCATCTACTCTTTCAAACACTTAATCCCAGGATGATAGTTAAACGGGAAACAGGTTTATCCAATACTTGTTATCCTCATCTGTGCAGTGGAGCTAATTATAGTACTCATTGCATAGAGCTATTGGGAGGATTAAATGAGATAATATATGTAAAGAATGGTAAGTACTCAGGAAGTATTATTAATAGTTGTTATTATTGATGATGATGATGTTATTTCCATCACGGTGGACTAGAATACTATTGTAGAATAAAGAGTAGTAGATATGCATTTTCACTCTGCATTGTAAACAGTGTGCTCTAGTATCTTCCTTCAATTCTCCTATCTAAAGAATGAAAACAGTATTTCTTTCTAGCTGCCTTCTTCACAAAACAATTCATCATATTTATACTAGATCAGGGGTCGAGAACCTATGGCTCGCAAGCCAGATGTGGCTCTTTTGATGTCTGCATCTGGCTCACAGACAAATCTTTAATAAAAATAAATAAATAACGTTAAAAATATAAAACATTCTCATGTATTACAATCCATTCATTTCCTACCGCTCATGTTCATGGTTGCAGGTGGCTGGAGTCAATCACAGCTGTCCTCCGGGACAACACCAAATTTTTATTGGATAATGCGTAACGTACACAGGTCGTTGTATGGCTCTCATGAAATTATATTTTAAAATATGTGGCGTTCATGGCTCTCTCAGCCAAAAAGCTTCCCGACTCCTGTACTAGATCATGTTCTGAGCGCTACAAAGTCCTGTAGAAATACAAGAAAATACTGAGACCATTTCTCTCTTCCAGTTTTTTTTTCTCCTTGCCATCCTGAGCAAAGCCATACTTTGGGGCAGCGGGAAGGTTTGATGGGCAAGCATCCATTCAGGCCTACGCAGTTGCCCAGCAATTTAAGAATTCAGTGACTGAACAGTCAACTTGATTTTACTGTGTTCCAAGATTCAAAGAAACAGCTCACATTATCTACAAGCGGCTAATTGAGGTGGCAATGCATGTCTCATCTAAGGAATAGACAGATTATTTTACTGTGGACTAGCGTGATAATTAGCCTGTGAGAGGTTTGTCCACAGGAGATGCTTCCTCCAATGTCCTTGCAAAGCTGTTGTGGCTGCTGCTCACCTTAGAAGTGATCCTAACTTGAACCAAAGATGACACTCTACCCACAGTCTGCTAGGTCCCTGTAACTCCATTCCCACAGCAGCCCTCCTGCCACCCCACTGCCAACCGTGAGGACCTGCTCTTTAAGGGTATGTCATATGAGCAGGTGATCATTCTTGTTAGTATCACAGAACAGCTGATCATTCATGATTAGAGCATGACTATTGACAAAATCAGGGCCAATCTGGACACGTCTACACCCTCTGACATCAGCATTTGGTTCTATCCTGTTCTGCCTGATTTAAGACGCCTTAGGAATGATGTAACTTGGCAAATAAATCCAAAATCGAAACCTCTTTAGATGATAATCTCAGATTATCTACTAGTGATGCCAATCAACTCATGAGTGTAATGTTTCTCACATGTTTATTCTATAAGTAGTGCCTATGAATAGAGTTTTTTTTTCCAGGTTAGTGTAATGAATGTACCAACTTTAAGTAGCGCAGGACCCTACCATCATATACTTACCAAATATCATTTTTAGAAATGCCATTGCCAAAGAGTCAGATGTTACTTTCTATTTTCATTCCTAAAATGATCAAAACAACATTTTGATGGTCATATTGAACAGAGTAGTTCAGTCAGGTTTAATTAAGTCAGATTAGGCTCAGACCATTAGGGAATAGTTCTACAATCCTTTTTAATCCCATTTTTGTTCCTAAATCATAATTAAAATAACATAGAAACATCCTATTAATATATGTGGAATTATATTAGTCTGTTTTGAGCCAGTCTTTCATTTTTCAGTTCATTTGATCATAAGAGAGCTTTTTTACTATTATCTTTACAGTTTCCTACATGACATTGCATTATACGGTTATGGAAATTTTACAGTATACTTTCTCTTTAGGTTAGTGTTAAAATTACCCCTTTCAGAAAATTTACTTTTATCCTTACCTTTTATTTTCTTCCATCTTTCTTGTATTTTCTTTCTCCTAAGGTATATTTCATTATTTTGATCATAACCATAGTGACTCTTTTGTCTTCTTTTCCCTAATTAACATCTCAAAGATGTTTTAATTACTCACTAAAAATCCATGTTAAAAATTTAAACCATATGTCATATGTCATTTTTTAAAGATTAATATTTAATATTCCTTAGCTCTGAGACTACCTAACAACAGATATAAAAATCTGTCTTAAAAATAGAAAAGATGGCCCTGGCTTGTTGGCTCAGTGGTAGAGTGTCAAGCCGGCATGTGGAAGTCCCGGTTTCTATTCCTGGTCAGGGCACACAGGAGAAGCAACCATCTGCTTCTCTCCCCTTACCCCCCATCTCTTTCTCTCTTCCCCTCCTGCAGCCATGGCTCAAATGGTTCAAGGAAAGTTGGCCCTGAGCATTGAGGATGGCTCCATGGCCTCACCTTAAGCAGTAAAATAGCTTGGTTGCTGAGCAATGGAGCTGCAGCCCAGCTGGGCAGAGCATCACCTGGTAGCAGCTTACTGGGTGGATCCTGGCCGGTGTGCATGTGGAAGTCTGTCTCTGCCTCCTCACCTCTTAATAATTTTTTTAAAAAAAATAGAAAGATCATACTCAAAGAATGCATATTTTATCTTTTCTGGGGCATTGGCTAACAGCCATCAACTGTCAAAAATCAGCAATTTCAAAATGTGAATTTATTCTGAGAAATCTAGTCCTTCAAAACACTTCTAGAAAAAAATAAATTTAAAAAAACATATAGTCCTGGCTGGTGGCACAGTGGATAGAGTGTCATCCTGGAGCACAGAGGTTGCCTGTTCAATCCCAGGTTTGCTGGCTCCATCCTGAGGGAGTTGGCTGGATTCTGAGGGCACCAGCTCGACCCTGAGGTCGCCAATTGGAGACCCAGTCAGGGAATATACGAGGAATAGTCAATACAGTCAATAAGTGTACAACTAAGTTGAGCAACAAGTTGATGCTTTTCTCTCTATCTATCTATATCTATATATCTATATCTATATATATATATCTATATAGCTATAATTTAAGTTATAATCAACAAAACTGAATTCAAACTGTCTCAATAAAGATATTTATTGTCTTCATGATGGTTAAGTGGGGGGGCAGATAAGGAGCAATTTGATCAAGCCTCTAGCTTCATTTCTGGACTCTGTTTATATCTGTGTATTAGATTGTTTCTTCTTCTCTGCAAAATGACTGCAGCAGATCCAGCTCTCACATTTATACAGAGAGGACTGCATGCTTAAAATTCCCCCCAAATTTCTTAGATTTGCTCTTATTGGACTTTCTGAGGTCACATGCCACTTACCAAGCCAGTCATTGTAGAAGGGATAACATATACTGACTGGTTTGCATGTTCCTCTTTGGAGCCAGAGATAGTTTAATGTCCCCAGAATTCCAAGGCTGAAACCAATCAATATAAATGCTGTAGAAGCAACTAATAGGTATTAGCTACAATTAAATTTGGTAAATATTGGCTTGTACCCACTTTTTAAGCATAATCTTGAAAATGGGAAAGACTCCACACCAGGAGAATAACCAATAAAAAGAGACTAGACTTGTGAGACTTATTATCACTAAATCTTAATATAAGGAACTATTAGAACATAAGCCCCATTAGGAGAAAACTTCTGTTGTGTTCATACTTTTTCCTAGAGCTTTGACATATAGCAAGCACTCAATAAATATTTGCTGAATTGATGAAAGAACTGCTTTCTAATGAGGGCTCTTTTATTTGAACATTAGCAAGCTTTGTTCTCCAAGGGGGAGAGAATCCATAAAACCAGCCCCTTCTGAAGAAATAGGTATGAGGAGGAGCAATTTTTTCTGATTCTCTATGGGATCTGATTTTGCACTTCCCTGTCTATTTTTACCAAAACACACACACACAAAAGAAAGAAAGAAAGAGAAAAGAAATGCTTAGTACAATGTCTCCCATAGCAGACACTCAATGAATGATAGTTGTTATTATTCTTACCATCTAAGACATTTCAAATTCACTGAGTCAAATAGTGCATTCAACTCAACTATCTGTCTAGGTGATGCTGAGGGATAGTCTGCAAAATATTGTTCTGGAAAGATTAAGAGGCATGCATAAATAAATCCTGAGAATTATACCCCAAGATATATGTATTATGTTGAGATAAGACTGATAGTTACCACAAATGTAAACAGAAAAGAATTTGGAATGATTTGAGCTTTCACTATTAGGAAGAAAAAAGTTCTGTGGCCCTGGCCGGTTGGCTCAGTGGTAGAGCGTCGGCCTGGCGTGCAAGGGGTCCGGGACACACAGGAGAGGCGCCCATCTGCTTCTCCACCCCTCCCCCTCTCCTTCCTCTCTGTCTCTCTCTTCCCCTCCCGCAGCCAGGGCTCCATTGGAGCAGGGATGGCCCGGGCGCTGGGGATGGCTCCTTGGCCTCTGCCCCAGGCGCTGGAGTGGCTCTGGTCGAAGCGACGCCCCGGAGGGGCAGAGCGTCGCCCCCTGGTGGGCAGAGCGTTGCCCCTGGTGGGCGTGCCGGGTGGATCCCGGTCGGGCGCATGCGGGAGTCTGTCTGACTGTCTCTCCTCGTTTCCAGCTTCGGAAAAATACAAAAAGAAAAGAAAAGAAAAAAGTTCTGTGAAGAAGCTAGTTTTGAGGAACATTTTAAAGACTATAAAATGGACGGTTGATAAAAGTGTAGAAGCACTTTAAGTAGGGCAGATGTCAGAAGGAAGCCCCAGCTGTAGGGCTGTGTGTGCTGTGGGCCCCGAACAGGCCTGCCTGGTTTAGGCAGAATGTAGTAGGATGAGACCAGTTAGACAGGTAATGGGGTGACTAATGGAAAATAGGCAAGCTGATACTGTATATGATGTTGTGCATCACCTTACCATTTTCTCTCTATATGAAATCTCAAAGATGAGCAATCTTCTTTCTGGAGGTGGATATTTTGCAAGTGTTTAAGTCCTTCAGGAAAACACAAACGTCTTGTGACCTGGAGCAGTCACTTAGGATTCTGACTGAGGCCGGGAATCTGAGCAATGCTGCGGTAATAAGCTAGGACCAGGCCATAAAACCTGGCTGCCCTACTCAGTGGGTCCTTGGCATGTTAAATTGTCAACAGGCCCTGTGGAAATAAGGTGAGTTGATCAGAAAATGTCTAAGATATACATGAAAAAAAAAAAAAGTCTTGTGGAAAGAAAACAAGGCCGGGTATATAAATTCCACCTCAGGATTTCCCTGTTTCCCTCTGCTTCTCCATGGAACCGGATGAGGGAAGAGTACTAGGCCAACTTTCCAAGGCACCTGGATGGCTAAAGGAGGCTATTTTTTAAAAATTTTAATCCCATATTCATACCAAGCCACCTTATAACCTTGATTTGGTTTCCAAAGCCACTGCACAATATTCCAATCTTACTATCAAGTGATAAGTTCTTGATTATCCCTACATAGACTGACCAAGGGATTATACTGTTCCTGAGAGGAGGGACATGAGACTCTGAAACAGTCAGCATTCAACAAATATGTTAAATATCACGTTCCTATCACTCTGATAGGTCCTGTGCCACAACAACGACCTTGAGGCCTTTCCTGACCATTACCCCAACCCCTGGTCATTTCATCTTATCTTAATGCTGCAACTATATATATATATAGGTTAAATACTATAGACCAGGAGTCTCAAACTCAACTCAGCATGTGGGCCGCAGAGCAAGATCACAGCCGTTTGGCGGGCCGCACTAGGTCTACAAAAGGCAACTGTTACGCAACACTTTTCTCACTGCAGTTGAAAACAAAAAAAAATCAGTACAACAAGCACAATCGTACATGCAGTTTACTCAGTGTCACAAAACGACCAGAAACTGTAGTTCGCATCACAACTGCTGTTAACTAAGCTAATATCTAGCTAGGATGCTAGAGAAATGAAAAATACAAGTAGGCCCCTAAGCTTACTTAATTTTATCCAAAATATTTTGAACTTTGTGGATTAGTCTGCGGGCCGCACAAAATTGTTCGGCGGGCCGCAAGTTTGAGACCCCTGCTATAGACTGATACCATTTTTATTTCTAATTTCTCTAAGTTCAGAACCATATTTCCAACTGTTCCTATATATCAAAAATGTCCTCATGGTTGTTCTGACAGTACTTACAACTCAAAGTGTTTAAGACCAAATACTTTCTCTTCTTCCATCTGCTCTATCCACAAGTCGATCTGAAACAACAACATAAGCTGCTTATCTTCCATTTGTAATGGCTATATTTGTAAACACTATCATCAGTAATGCAGACACACCTGAACTAGAAATCAAACTCTTCACTGACTTATTTCTCTTTCTATACCCCATCCTATCTTATTAGTAACCAAGGACTGTTAGTGCTCCCAGTCTTCCAAATGACTCTTGAATTTGTCCTCTCCCCTCCATTCCCACCAACTCTGATAAATGTGACTTTTAGCCTCTTGAAACTGGACTTAAATAATTTAATTGCATCTCGTTTCTCTCTCTTCCAACATATCCTTTGCAATGACTACACTATATGAACATTTCAGTTTTCTCCTTAGCAACCTTCAAGGACTGTCCATCTAATATAGAGATCATATCCTCACCTGCCACTCAGACCCTTTGCTTCCTGCTGCTTACTGGTAAATACTTAGCAGCCCTCGCTGCTGCTCCCTCCTGCACCCAGCCATTCCACCTCCACATGATGTACCTCCACCTTCCAGACCTGTGCTTACTCATGGACCTTTGGCCTAGAAGTCTCTTCTCCCACTATTATTGTTGTGTTGTTTTTTTTTATCTGAGCATATCCTGTAAATAGTTGAAGACCTAATTCCAGAGTCCCTGTTGCCGGCTCTCTCCTCCATGGTTCCATAGATTGTTGCATTCCACTCTATATCACACACCTATTAGAATCCACTGAGGACTGAGGTTAGATTCTAGTCATCTTTGTAGCCTCAACAAGTAATACATGTAAACACTCAGTAAGTTAAACTAAAATGAATTTCAATAGCAACTGTAGCTCTTTTTCCAGAATATGACCTCCAGCAATATGACCCAGGCCTTATATTTAAAAGTAGTCATTATTCTGATATGAGTTGTCTTTTGTTGACAAGTAATACATTAAGAGTCCTGTCTGGGTAGAAGTCATTCTCAATCTAATAGAAATGTATTGTGATAAAAAAATAAAAATAAATGCATTGTGATCATTTTTTTTTTCTTTCTTTTTTTTTTTTTTTTTTTTTGTATTTTTCCGAAGCTAGAAACGGGGAGAGACAGGGGGCGACGCTCTGCCCACCGGGGGGGGGGGGTGCTCTGCCCCTCCGGGGGCTCATTGTGATTTTTTTTTTTTTTAACAGAGGCAGAGATAGACAGACAGGAATGGAGAGAGATGAGAAGCATCAATCATCAGTTTCTCGTTGTGCGTTGCGACTTCTTAGTTGTTCATTGATTGCTTTCTCACATGTGCCTTGACCACGGGCCTTCAGCAGACCGAGTAACCCCTTGCTCGAGCCAGCGACCTTGGGTCTAAGCTGGTGAGCTCTTTGCTCAAGCCAGATGAGCCCGTGCTCAAGTTGGCGACCTTGGGGTCTCGAACCTGGGTCCTTCAGCATCCCAGTTCGACGCTCTATCCACTGCGCCACCACCTGGTCAGGCCATTGTGATCATTTTTTAACTCGATAGTTGAAACTCCATTAACTTGCCTGATCTAAAGAAAGAAAGAAAAGTACAGGTAAAAAGCTCTCTCCCAAACAACTATGATGCTATTAACTTTGGCTCCCATTGTTCCCTTCTCAACTATGTCTTCTGCATCTATAATTAATACCTCTGTTCCTTTAGAGCACCTGGAACATAAAAAATACCTTATAATACTGAGCCATGTATTAAGTTCTAAATGAAGATGGCATGAAAATAATCTGTGAATAACCAAACACTGAATTCAAATTTCAGTAAACAATAAACTGTTCTTTTTCTTTTCTTCTCAAAAAGATTAAAATTTCCCCATTCACATAAAAAAGTAACAATTTATGCTATTAGAGGGATAACAAAGAAGTGACTGTCATTATTTTACTACATGAGAACATCCTTGAGGAAAAAGTATTATCTTTAAAAATTTGTTCAGAATTGGTAATTTTATTTTACAACTATTTTCTGAATATTACTTTTTCCCCACTACTTTTGTAGTTCAACATGATGAATTCCAACAAGAGTTGTTAATCACTATTGAGATACCAACACTCTGGGAAAGCAATGTCAATTATTGCTAGTATATGTACAAGACAATGGTACTGTGTATGCCAGAAGAATTAGGAACATTGTCTTGCTCAATCAGCTTGCAGTCAATAAGCCCATCAGCTAAATCTGATGGACTGACAGAGTATCCAAACATGAGGAAGGGACGGCAATACACTGACTAAGACAGTATGTTGGTTTGACCAAAACACAGTCAAATGAGAGAAGGCATTCAGCCAAGTTCAGAGATTCAGGCCAGACTCCAAATGAGCTCAAGCTAACAAGACAATATCTCTTGTTTTCAACTCTGTGCACATTATAAAACAAGAGGATGTGGCCATTGTGGTATGTTTCCCCAAGCACCACTCACTTAGCTGGGGCTTGAGCAGCTACACAATATCAAAGGCAGACAGTAAAGCAGGACCTCAGCCCTCACCCCTGGGCCAGGATTTAGAGGATCCATAATAAATCCGGCAACCTATTAGTTTTCCTCATTCAGTCAAGAGTTCTAGCAGGGAGAATTTGTCTCCTACCCAAAATGACATTCTGATTTAGAACCTAGTTCTAGATCAGATTTGGGCAAGTCCTTTAACCTCTGAATACCTCATTGTGGAAATAACAGTTAAAGAGAGAGAGAGAGAGAGAGAGAGAGTCCTATCTTGCTTATATAACTATGCAGAATCAATGACATCACATATGTAAGAGTTTCTATAAACTTCAAAGTGCTATGTAGAGATAAGATAGAGTTGTGGTTAGGCATCTACCAAGAACATTGGCTTTCTTTCGATTCCTCATCAAATACTGATGGACACCTACTGTGCCAGGCACTATTCTCAGTGACCCCAGTGGACATAAATATTCTCAAGGAGCTTTCATTCTCACAGGGAGATGCATAAAATAAATACATAAATTCAGTGTATTATATAGTATATTGGAAAGTGCTAAGTGCCATGGGAGAACAAAATAGATCATGATAATGGGGTTTGGAGAAAAGACCAGAGGTGAGGAATTGGGCTTGCAGGAACGAGCTCTTGGCAGAGGGGAAGTCCACCACAGGGAGACCCAGACAAGCAAGGAAAGCAGAACAGGCAAGTAGGCAATTAAGAGGAGAGGATGTCAGATAAAGACCCAAGCTAAACCAGGAAGGGCCTTTAGGCCATTATAAGAGCCTTAATTCTTCCTCTGATCTGATCTGACTTTTTTTTTTTTATTGAGTCAACATTGGTTTATAACACTATAAAAGTTCAAGGTGTAAACCATTAAATTTGATATCTGTATACACTATAGCAGGGGTCCCCAAACTACGGCCCGTGGGCCGCATGCGGCCCCCTGAGGCCATTTATCTGGCCCCCGCCGCACTTCTGGAAGAAGCAGCTCTTTCATTGGTGGTCATTGAGAGGAGCACATTGACCATCTCATTAGCCAAAAGCAAACCCATAGTTCCCATTGAAATACTGGTCAGTTTGTTGATTTAAATTTACTTGTTCTTTATTTTAAATATTGTATTTGTTCCCGTTTTGTTTTTTTACTTTAAAATAAGATATGTGCAGTGTGCATAGGGATTTGTTCATAGTTTTTTTTATAGTCCAGCCCTCCAATGGTCTGAGGGACAGTGAACTGGCCCCCTGTGTAAAAAGTTTGGGGACCCCTGCACTATAGCATGCTTACCACGAAAAGTCTAATTTCCATCCATCACCACACATTGAACCCCTTAACCCCCCCCCCTTTCCTCTCTGGTAACCACCAGGCTGTTGTCCATATCTATGAGTTTCTTTTTATTTGTTCATTCTTTCCTTCTTTTTTGTTTTATATTCCACATATGAGTGAAATCATGATTTTGTCCTTTTCCATCTGACTTATTTCACTTAGCACAATACTCTAAAGTCCATCTAGTTGTTACAAATGTAATATTTCATCATCGTTGTTTTTTTTATAGTGAAGTAGTATTTCATTGTATAGGATTTCTATTTTTAGAGGATCCTTCTGGCTGCTGGATTGAGAACAGGCTGTAGAGGCAAGTATAGGAGGAAGGAGCCCAATCAGGAGGCTAGCATGTGATATAAGCCAATGTGATAGTGGGGGGAGTGTGGAGACAGTCATTTTCTGAGTATGTTCAAAGGTACATCCATCAGTACTAACCAAAGGATTAAATGTACGTAGAGAAAGTGATCAGCCAAGGAAGATTCCAAGGGTTTCGGTCTGAGCCACGGGAAGATAGTTCCCAATAACAGAGATGTGCCCATACAGAAGGAGATAAAAATCCTCCCAATTTTTCCCTCCCACTTGCCAGGGCATCTTCCAGCAAATGTAAAACTGTGGATAGAGGAACAAAATTGAGATGTTTCTATTTGGCAACTGCTAGAGGGACCGGCCACTTACACTATTACATCTCTCTGGACCTCGCTTTCTCTTGTTGGAACATGAGATGGGTCAGCTGGAAAGTGACAAAATTCCAGCTGCTAGATTCAAAAAACTGATTTGCAATTAAATCTCACACTTTCAAGAATTCTTTTTGATATCTTTTTCCTTTAAAAAAGTTTCAGTAAGTAAATTCAACCTCTAAACATGTATTTTTGGCCTGGCCTGTGGTGGCGCAGTGGATAAACCTTCAGCCTGGAATGCCAAGGTTCCCAGTTCGAAACCCTGGGCTTCCCTGGTCAAGGCACATACAACAAGCAAGCAATGAACAACTAACATGAAGCAACTATGATTTGATACTTCTCATTCCATGCTCCCCTTTCTCTTCTGTCTCTGTAAAATCAATGAATAAAGTATTTTAAACATGTATTTTTGGTTTAAAATAAAATTATTGCCTGACCTGTGGTGGCGCAGTGGATAAAGCGTCAACCTGGAAATGCTGAGGTCGCCGGTTCAAAACCCTGGGCTTGCCTGGTCAAGGCACATATGGGAGTTGATGCTTCCTGCTCCTCCCCCCTTCTCTATCTCTCTCCTCTCTCTCCCTCTCCCTCTCTCTCTCCTTTCTAAAATGAATAAATAAAATAAAAATAAAATTAAAAAAATTATTTTATGGCCCTAGTTAGAACATCAAAAAAATTAAAAAGAATTTTAATTCTCTGTCTGTCGCTCTCTCATTTAAAAAAAAAAAAAATCTTGCCTGACCAGGCAGTGACACAGTGGATAGAGTGTCTGACTGGGATGCAGAGACCTCGAGGTTGCCAGCTTGAGCGTGGGCTCATCTGGTTTGAGCAAAAGCTCACCAGCTTGGACAGAAGGCCGCTGGCTCAAGCAAGGGGTTACTCGGTCTGCTGAAGGCCCACAGTCAAGGCACATATGAGAAAGCAATCAATGAACAACTAAGGTGTCACAACAAAAAACTGATGATTGATGCTTCTCATCTCTCTTCATTCCTGTCTGTCTGTCCCTATCTATCCCTCTCTCTGACTCTCTCTGACTCTCTCTGTCTCTGTAAAAAAAAAAAAAAAAAAAAAAAAAAAAAAAATCTTAGGATGATAGCCTTCTTTTAAAAAAAGTACATACTGCAATTGTTTATATAGTACAGTACCTTGTTCTCGGAAATTTCATGGTTAATCAGGAAATATATTTTCTATGTCATATTTCATTGGAAGCTTTGCTCACAAGATTAAATTATAGCATGCACTTTGTGTCACTGTGAAAACATTCCCTTTCACTTTAATGGTACATTGAAGGACATGAAAGACTTCTAAGGCTGCTTGAAAGAACATTCTGCCCCTGTGAGTTCTTGCTGTCTTCTCCCAGTACTTTTTTAGTTTCCCTTGACAACGGCACTATTGATATCATTGGCCCAGGAAGTGTGATTTAAATTCAATAGCCCACAAACACAGTAGTAGTTCCTCTTCTCTGAAGCATTACATAAGGCCTGGAGAATATCATCTCACTATCATCATCGCTTATATATATTGAGTGCTTACTATGTGCCAGGCATTGTGCCAAGGGTTTTCATGACTTTATCCATTTAATGCTCACAGACACTCTATGAAAAGGGTTGCTACTATTTCCATTGTCAAAGGAGGGGAGATACACCTAGAACTTCCTAGCCCTAAGCCCAAGTTCAGTGAAACAGCTGAGGTTGGAATGGAGACAGAAGGCATAGGCACCTATTTCAATGCTATCATTGAAGCCCTCCATGCCCCTCTGCTAGAGGGCAGAAGCCAACATTTATGTTTGTATCACCAGCACTTTGCAAAGCAATTACACATGAACAGAAAAAAGCTCTGTGGAAGCTCCACAGTGAGAGAAACCTAAGCTATCTTGTTCTCCTGGTTTCTCCTGCTGTTAAAACAGAGCCTGGCAAACTGTAGGCCAGGGGTCCCCAAACTACGGCCCCCTAAGGCCGTTTATCTGGCCCCCACCGCACTTCCTGAAGGGGTACCTCTTTCATTGGTGGTCAGCGAGAGGAGCATAGTTCCCATTGAAATACTGGTCAGTTTGTTGATTTAAATTTACTTGTTCTTTATTTTAAATATTGTATTTGTTCCCGTTTTGTTTTTTTTACTTTAAAATAAGATATGTGCAGTGTGCATAGGGATTTGTTCAGGTTTTTTTTATAGTCCGGCCCTCCAACGGTCTGAGGGACAGTGAACTGGCCCCCTGTGTAAAAAGTTTGGGACCCCTGCTGTAGGCACTTCATAAATGCTCACTGATTAAGTGGATAAAAAGATGTTCCAGAGGGAGAGTCAAGAAAAGTGAGGGCAGGTTAAAAAAATGGGGGGAGGGGTGGTTAACCCCCAGCTCTGCTCCCAGAGCCCTTTCTGCTACTGCATCTGTTTCCAGATGAGGGCCCCCCATCCTTCTGCCCCAGCCCCCACGAGAGAGTCTCCAAGGCCCCAGGCTCCTTGAGGCGCCCCAGAGATGCACCCATCTCAGGCACACTCCCTCACATGCAAACTTTACACAGGCTCTCGCACATCCACACTCATACACGCTTACACTTCACTCATACTTCTCGCCTAGCCTGGGGCACACCCGTTTTTACATACACGCGCGCACCCTGGCAAGTACTCACAGGAGCGCATTCACACGCCCACTCGCACACCCTCCCCAGAACATACATCCTCACACAGTCCCTCTTATAGTCATATAGTCACATACGCCTCTACTCACACACATTTATGCTACAGCTCACCACTCAAACGCTCAAACACCTATACTCTTCATTTTTACACTTACACACACACACACACACACACCCGCTTCTACTCATATGCATGCTTCACTTCTTCACACACTTTCACCTCCCACATTCATGTACACACACCGTGTCACACTCATATATATATACTCATTTGCACGCTCACCCTGACACACCCTCTCCCGCTTCACGCGCACTTGCGCATACACAGACTCACGCTCCATTCTCCCACCTTGCAAACATGCTCGCGCATGCGCACCTGTTGTGGCTGGGACACAGTGCGGGGAGTGGATACAGGTGTGTTTTGAGTTTGGAGGCCGTTGCTGATGGAGGTGTTTCCAGGCTGTGGGTTCAATGCTATCGCTTAGAGTCGCTTCGTTTTCCTGTAAGAAATAAGTTATGCAGGAAGGGGGAAGCCCGGGACCCAGACACACACACACACACACACACACACACACACACACACACACACACACACACAGAAACGTGCACACCAAGAAGGCACGGTCTGCGGTTCTCACCCGGTGGGAACTACATCCCCAGAAGGAGCGGATGCGCGCCAGCAGCGCTTCCAAGTCTCAGAGCTTATTTACCCTCATCTAGCGTGCGGTCTCTAGGACCTCTGACAACTTGTACCTTCCTCTACTTCACCCAGACAGGGGCTAGGGGGCGGGGGGGGGGAGCAGGCGGGCGGAAGGGAGTGAGGTCGGACTTCGGAGTGACCCCGATCCTGCGCTAAGTCCCTGTGGCCCAGGGGCGGAGGCACAGGGAGCTGTGGGCTATGGTGGAAGGGGAGAATGATTCGAACAACAGTGTGATGGTTACCAGAGGGAAGGAAGATCTGGGAACAGTAAAGGTTAAAGGGGTCAAATATATGGTGACAGAAGAAGATCTGACTTTGGGTGGTAACCACCCCATGATGTATCTATCATAGAACTGTACTCTTGAAACCTATATAATCTTATTTACCAATGCCACCCTAATAAATGTTATAAAAAAACACTTGACTACTAGTAAAGGGGGGGGGGGCAGGATCTTAGCATTAGTCAGTCCTCAGTTTGAATCCTCCCTCTGCCATTTCCAAGCTTTGTGGTCTTGGATGAGTTGCATAGCCTCTCTGAGCCTGTTTTCCTATCTGTAAAATAAGGAATGAGACATTCAACAAATATTTACTTCACTCCCAATATATGCAAGCAGTAGGCTGGCTGTTTGATATACATTAGTGAATAAACGAAACAGACTCAGTCTCTGCTCAGGTGCAGCTTGCAGTCAACTGAGGGAGGTACCAGCCAGCTATGAAATAAACCAGCAGACATATGTATTGATTATGGTAAAGGCTTTTTGTAATAAAAGAAAAAGATGTTGCTTTCATCTGCTCCAAATGTCTTTCAGCACTTACTATGTTCTGAGCACAAGTGAATACAACTCCCATTCCCCATTCTCATCCCAATTTCAGTCTGTGCCCCTTCTGTCATAGGGGCACATCTGACTCTACTTTGTAATCTTTAATATGTAGGAAAACCACACTAACCAGGGAGCTGTGCAAACTAAACAAGTGAGAAATATAAAAGGACACAAAGGGAGTGTGCATTTTTCCTAATTCACAGGTGCAGAAACTGAGATTCTTCTACCAACCTCCATATTTCCTTTCAGTTCCTCATAGGGTCATTATAAGAAATAAATGATACATTAAAGGCTTAACACAGAGTTGGCACATAGTAAGTACACATTAAATGCTAGGTTTTATTATGAGATAGTATTGCCTAGTGCTTAAGATTCCAGACCCCCTAGCCTGGCCTGTGGTGGTGCAGTGGATAAGGCATCAACCTGGAATGCTGAGGTCGCCGGTTCGAAACCCTGAGCTTGCCTGGTCAAGGCACATATGAGAAGCAACTACTATGAGTTGATGCTTCCTGCTTCTCCTCTCTCTCCTTCTGTCTCTCCCTCTCTTTCCTCTCTCTAAAAATCAATAAAGTTAAAAAAAATAAAAAGACTCCAGACCCCTACATTCTGCAGACAGTCTGAATCCTGGCTTTGCCACCTCCAGCTGTGTGACCTTGGAAACAGCCGTAATAATTGTGCTATATCTGGCAGGGCAGTTGTGCAGATTAAATGAGGTCATGAAGGCAAGGCTACTGATTTAGGGCATATAGTGAGAGATCCACAAAAGGTGGTTTGGAAGGTTGTCATATGTTCAAAAGCTACCTGTTTCCTCCTCTCAAAGCAGGTTAGCAAAGCTGGAAAGTTTCTCTGTGCCAAAGGAATCTTGAAATTTAGGGTGCAGTCCCAGGTGGGGATTAACAAGAGGTGAAGCCTTTAAAGAGATAGAGAGTGGGAGGTGGGGAAGTTTGCTTGGCACACCCAGGTTGATGGGGCTGCTGAACAGAGACAGATACGCCCAGAAACCGACGGTTTGGGAAAAAAAAAAAAAAACAGTGATAGGTACCCTTAGGGTGCGGGAGCTGGGCTGTGGAGGAACCTTGGAGGGCGACTCCACCACATGCCCGGACAGAAAGATGATTGCGCAGGTGCTCCAGCTTCCTGGTTATTCTCTACGAAACCCAGGGCTCCGAAACCCAGGGCTCCGATACCGATACCTCCTTTCTAAGCCTCAGGGCCCGGGGAGCTGCCGATCCCTGATAATAAAAGCAAGAAGAGCCACCGGCTCTTACCAGGCACCAGGGACAGCAGGCCTTAATTCCACGTAAGGACTCAAAGATGGTGTGCATTTTTCCTATTTCGCAGATGCAGAAACTGAGATTCTTCTACCAACATCCCTGGCCCCCTTTAAGTTCTTGCAATTAGCCAAAAGAAATTCTTCCCGGCTTTCATGCTCACTTTTTGGTGACCCAGCATGTCTCAATCTCACTGTCCCAGGCCAAAACCCACTCATCCTAGCAGGTCACTTCAGGCTTTGGTTTTATTCATTCCCCTATCTAGCAAGTGGAGATAGATAGATGATAGATAGATGATAGATAGATAGAGCTATCTGTCTATATCTACATATTTACAAGACCTATTGCAATTCACCAGCTCTGGTTTGATTTGTTGATTTGTTTATCATTCGAGAAACCCACAGGGGATGGGACTTGGCAAGGAAATTTCCTGGCACAGAACCGTCATTTAGCAGGCACTTCTCATACACTTTTCAAATATCAACTGCTGAATGAGGTTAAGAGAAGTTATTCTTTTGAGGTTCCAGGATAAGTGGGGGTAGGATTTATTTGTTATTTCTCAACCCTCACTTGCATCAGAACCACCTGAAGAGTTTGTTATTGTTGGTTTAAAAAAACATTTTTAAGACTTTATTCATTTTATAGAGAAGAGAGAGAGAGATCAGGTGAGATGAGCAGAAAGCATCAACTCCTATATGTGCTTTGATCCGGAAAGCCCAGGGTTTCGAACCAGCAACCTCAGCATTCCAGGTCAACGCTTTATCCACTGAGCCACCACAGGCCAAGCCATTGTTTTTATTCCAATAATCTAGTCCCACACTATTAAATAAAAAAATCTCTAGGGCATCTGTACTTCTATACACTCTTCAGGAGACTTTTGTAGATGTCCAAGGTTAAGCACCAGAAAAATCAGATTCCTAAAAATTATAAAGCTTCATTCTCTTTTCGATAATACAAAAAAAAGAAAGAGAGAAAAGAAAGGAATAAAGGGAGGGAGGGAGAAAGAAGAAAAAAGAAAGAAAGAAAGAAAGAAAGATAGAAAGAAAGAAAGAAAGGGAGAGAGAGAGGGAGGGAGGGAGGGAGAGAAAGAAGGAAAGAAAGAAAGAAAGAAAGAAAGGGAGAGAGAGAGAGGGAGGGAGAGAGAGAGAGAGAGAAAGAAGGAAAGAAAGAAAGAAAGAAAGACAGGGAGAGAGAGAGAGGGAGGGAGAGAGAGAGAGAGAAAGAAGGAAAGAAAGAAAGAAAGAAAGAAAGAAAGAAAGAAAGAAAGAAAGAAAGAAAGAAAGAAAGAAAGGGAGAGAGGGGGGGAGGGAGGGAGGGAGAGAGAGAGAGAAAGAAGGAAAGAAAGAAAGAAAGAAAGAAAGAAAGAAAGAAAGAAAGAAAGAAAGAAAGAAAGAAAGAAAGGGAGAGAGGGGGAGGGAGGGAGGGAGAGAGAGAGAGAAAGAAGGAAAGAAGGAAAGAAAGAAAGAAAGAAAGAAAGAAAGAAAGAAAGAAAGAAAGGAAGGAAGAAAGGAAGGAAGGAAGAAAGAAAGAAGGAAAAGTCTTGATTCTCATTGCTAAGTAGCTATGTCGGCCCAGTGCTCTCAGCAAACATGCCAAAGGAAGAGGGAAATTGGTATTCGTCTGAGTACTAATCAGCCTTACCCCTCCACTCTCAGATTCCCTCCCTTCTTCCAACTAGACAAAACCTACCAACTCTGAAAAAGATAGTGTAAAAAAAAAGAAAAAGAAACGTGGCTAGTGCCGAAGGAACTGTTGAGGAAGGACGGGAGGTGGAGCATTTGCTTCAATTATCTGGATAATTGTTCCTCACCTCAGGCCATTGTTACTGAAATGAAACAATATTCCATTGGATACAGTCTGGGCCTTTTCAGGGGAGCCCCCCGCGGCGCTTAGCACACGCTGGGCACTGAGTAGGCGCTCAATAAATTTTATTTTGTTGACTGAGGAGAGCTTTAAGGGTGGGGGAGGGTTGCCTTGTTAGGCTTAAGGATTTGGTAGCACGAATATTAATTAAGGTTAAGTGGGGGGCAGGACGGTGCGGCGGGAATTCGGTGCCACCCAAACCTTGCTCGAGGCGCACCGAGACTGTTCTGAAATACTGAGCGAAACTCCTCACCCCTTTTCTAGAAGCCTCCCCCCATTCCCTTTTTCGAAAGCCGAATTGAACTCTTGCGCCCGTGCAGAGTCCAAAGGCGGGTTCAAGTTTCTCCAAGGCCCAGCGGCTCTGAATAAAAACTAGAGCGAAGCAAGATCATTTTGGGGTGATGGGTGAGCACAAGGCCCGCAGCCTGCCGTTGGCCCAGAACGGCCTCCCCGGGCTCTGCCTTAAAAGTAACAATATTCTCACTCAGCCAGCGGAGGAATGTGGGGACTAGCTTACAACTGCTCCTTTTCCATCCCTACTCAAGAAAGGCTGGCGTTCTCTCTGAGTGTGTGTTTTGCTAATTGCAGCCTCAGTTTTAATGAGATTCTTTAACTCCCCCAAGCCCGTTTGCAGGTGACACCCTTATCTGGGGACCCTCGTTTTCCACCCTGGCTACACACCCTGTGAACAATCGCCTCTCGGGCGCATAAAAGGAGAGCGAGCGCCCCATTTCTGCTGAATGCACGTCTCAGTTCATCCGAGGCTGGCGCGCTTTTGATGGCCACAATACAAGTTACGCCCCAAGAGTGTCTCTTTGGTCAGATCGACAACGCTTGGCTTCACGTTTGCAAGTTAAACCGGCAGAAACCCGGCCGAAACTCCCACGCCAGACGCCGGGGACACTTCCCTCCGCCCTGCTCGGAGCGGAACGGGGGAATGGGTCTGGGGAATGGGTCTGGGCGGTGGGAGAAGAGAAGGGAGGCGGAGTTAGGCGGGGGTGCTGGAAAAGCTCCCTGATCTCAGCCGCCCGCTAGAAGGGAGGGGGCACCGTTTTCTTTGGTATTTATTTCTCCCTCTTTCTCTCTCTTTTTTTCTTCCATTTTGCTTTGTTGGCAGCTTTACCAAGATTTAAAATAAAAATAAAAAAGAGTGTTTTCTCCTTCACCTAGGTAGCTGCTTCACCCAGCCCCTCCAAATGGGACTCCTTCATAAAATCAAAATTTATGATTATTCAAATGTTGGGGACTGTGAAAAGAGAGGAAGAAAGAGAGAAAATTAATATTGCAGCTGTTCTTCTGATTAATGAGAGATAATTGCTCATGAAAAGTCACCCCTGTGGCATTTTGTTGTCTCCTGGATCTTTGTTCTTTTCCACTATTATTGAGGACTTTCTTGAAGACTAAGCGGTTCTTTTCAATTTTGGGGTATTCAGAAAGGGTTGCCTGGTTACAGAGAATGGGGAAATCTCGGGCTATATCGGGTAAGATGTGCCACAGACAGCAATATCACAATGCCACTCGGAGAAAAGGATGGATACAAGTTAACGATGCGCTTTCAATAAAACATTCATAGACTTGTTCACGCTTTGATAATGACCTCATTAAAGGGAGCTGGGGGCAAGTAAGTCCTGTCTCCTGTTTGTGTTCCGCTAACAAAACCCAGCTTTGAGATCATTCATCGCTTTGGAAACTAATATGAAATCAATGTAAGAGGAGCAAATAAATCCGAGGCGGCCCCGTCAACTCCTGGCTGTCCCGCTCTGCTCGCGGCCTCGGTTTGGGGCAGGAGAACCTGTAGGCAAACGCTGAAACTGAGAAAGAGAGAGAGAGAGAGAGAGAGACTATGGAGGGGGCGCAACAGGAGGGGCAAAGTGGGAGTTAGAGCCGTAAAAACCTATGAGCTCAACTATGGGTCTAAACTCTTAAGCGCCTGTTGAATAAAACAACTGCTAAGTCCTCACCCTTTATTTTCTCTAACTTTGCCCAAGAAAGGAAGAAGGAAGAGAGAGAAGAAGAGAATGTGGGGTTCAAGTCAGGCGCGATCAGGGATTGGAGTAAAGTACTGGAAGACTTTTTGAAAGCTACAACCAAGAATTCAAATCTCAAATTTGAGCGGGGAGGAAACTGTTCATCTAGGCTCAAGTTGGAGAGTTTGGGGGCGGAAGCCAGTGCCTCTGAACTCTCTTTCTCTCTCTCTCTCTCTCTCTCTCTCTCTCTCTCTCGGTGGAGGGTAAGAGGGGGTGTCCAGACTGGGCACGCGGGGGGTGGGGGACCAATTTTGTTACTACCTTTGCATTTGTGACATTGTCTTGCACTCAAGGAAGACAAAGCCATTTTCTGCCATCCGGAGCAAGAGGAAATCAAAGGATTCCACACAACCTCCCTTAAAAGAACTAATTTTCTCCTTGAATTATGAAAGTAATGGCTTAGGTAACAGCCTGTACTCTGTACCCGACTGCTTAATACCGAATAAATCCTTCCACGTGGCTCCCCGAGTCGTGGCAATTAGAGCTCATTATAGGCTCATAAGGGCTCTCATTTCAGGGATTACTTAATGGACGATGAAATTTTATCGGACAGAATCACGGAGAAATAAAATTGTGCCGCAGTGGGGGCACAGCAACGTCTTCCCGGGATGCCCTTCTGCTCTGAGCTGACTCGAGGTGCTGCTATCCTGGGAAAGGTTCTAGCTGGACAGAGCTTGCTGCAAATCCGCCTGGGGGGCCACGGAGGGTGGGCTTCCTTGCGTGGATGGGGGGTGGTGAGGCACTGTGGGGCCTGCTTCTGAAGCTTGGGCTGGAGGAAAGGAAAAAAGAGAAAGTGACAGACGGGTGGAGAGACACTGAGAGATCTAAGGAGAACTAAAGAGAAGTCTAAGAAGAGAAAGGCTCTAATGAGGAACATGACCCCCGAATATTTGCTCTTATTGGGCTCAACAAGCAAATAACCAAGTACATAATAGGCAAGCCTCCCAGACATAGCCTGCTTCTGGCCTCAGTCTGGCCCCAAGCCCCTGCTCTTCTTGCAGCCTGAAGCAACCCCGTGAGCCTCTCACTTTTCTCAAAATTCCTTAGCACTCCAACCATGTGTTTCCGTAGCCAGGTATAATTTGAATTAGATGCTCAAGCTTCAAAATTAGGATTCTCCAAAATAAAATAGTCCTCACATAAGCACAACTTTCAGCTCATGAACATAGATAGGACTTCTTTTCAGCACACCCAAAACCATATATTGTGTCCCAAACCTTCAGCACCGAATAGATCTTGGATAACTTCTGCCTAGCCCAGAGGAGGAAAATGGAGAGGTAAACATGTATGCAAAGTGAACAAATTATATATATATATGAGAGAGAGAGAGAGAGAGAGAGAGAGAGAGAGAACTTGCAAAGTAAATGGACATATCATGCCATCTATTTGGACAATTTAGGCCTGTAAAAAACCACCCTGTCCTTAGCCTCTCTTGATGGTGGAGCTCCCAGTCTTCTTTTTAGGGCTGGAATGATCCCAGGAACTGCCTGGATCTCCGATTCCAGTAAGGTCAGGCTGGAGGGCTGGATCAGGCAGGTGGGGTTCAGGCTGAGTGCCGGCAATGGCTGCACCAGCAAACCTTGTGGTACAAAAGTAGTTACAGCTGAGCTGCCCTGAGTTAAGCCCTGAGACTCCTTAATTGTTGTCACAAGATGTTGGATTAGCACATTTCTGGAATAGCTGTCTGTTTACACTCTGGAGACCCACCGTCCACTAACCACTTTCTAATTGAATTCTAATCACATTCAAATAGCTCAATAACCAGCCTCAGCTGCAATTCATAAAACTTTAATTGCCATCCATAAATCCTGGGCTCCCCAGAGCGGGGGCGTCCCTACAACCCAATTACACTTCTCTAGCAGGCCAGAGAGCTGTCACAGAGATGGAAAGGAAAAAGGAGAGACAGAAAGAGGACAGAGAGACAGCCATGTCTCCAGCTGAGAAGGTGGTCCTCCCTTCCGATTTGGGCACTCCGTTCGTTCTCACAAGTGGTGGCAGTCCTGTCCCCAAGTTGGTTAGCACCAGTGTGAATTCAGGCCTGAAGTTAGCTGTTTTCAGGAAAGGATTGGATTTGTAGATGTTGCTCACCATCCCTACTCCAGATAGATTTTCTACAGGGGAAAAAAAGAAAAGCTGTCACCTTGCCTTCCCCAAAGATCAATAGCCCCTATCCCGGCAGCCACCTGCGGTGCGCGTCTTCCACTGGGCCCTGTGCCGCTAAGATTTCCTCTTCCAAACCACTTCGCCCATCTGAGGCAGGATTCCTTGAATGGTTCAATTCCCTTCTATATTTTTTGGGCTTTTATTTTAATTAATTTTTTTAAATTCATTGATTTGAGAGAGAGAGAGAGACAGAGAGAGACAGAGAGAGAGAGAGAGACATTGGCCTGTTCCTGTATGTGCCGCGACCCGGGATCCAACAGGCAACTTCTGCACTTTTGGAAGATGCTCTAATCTAACCAACCAAGCTATCCTGGCTAGGGCTGTTGGGCTTTTAAATTAGAGCAGAGTGGACAGTGCTTCCAGGTTAGACTGTCAGCTGCCTAAGATCTGTAAAATGCAAAGGGGCGGGACGTGGGGAAGAAGGGGCCCAGAGCAAGTACGTCCCCAACTGCTGCCCAGTCTCCATCGGGCTAGGGCTTGAGTCCTCTCTCCAAAGTCCTCGGATGGGGTTTCTAAGGTTGGCCTGGACATGTAGTGGGGAACCATCTGGAGAAAGAAAAGAGTGATTCTTCAACATCTCCTCCTGCCAAAGGGGGAGCTGCCCATTAGAAAGGGACCGAGAAAGGGTCATTGATCTGAGTAGCCCCAAGTGCAAAGGCATTTTACAGCTTCTCAAGAATCAGAATGAAAAGCTCATCTGCTTCTTAGCTGGGAGGCCTCATTGTTAATGCCCCAAGACCCCTCACGAACTAGCCACCTGAATGACCCTGGCCAAGTCCAAAAGCTGGGGGACTCTGAATATGTGTGTGTGTGTGTATGTGTGTGTGTGTGTGTGTGTGTCAGTGGCCTAAGACGAGCTCCAGGACTGCATTGTTGCCAGTCTGCTGCCCGCACTATCTCGCTCCAAACTGCAAGCCTCACACTTGACCGCTCCTTAGCCACCGCCGGCACAGTGGAGCAGGAGGGACTGGGCATCCCTATTAAAAACACCTCCAAGTCCCCACCTGGTGCGCTTTGCAGCCGTGCGGGGCAAGAGTTGGGCTGGGGCCCAGACTAGAGAAGGGATGGGATGGAGGATGCAGCTCTGATTTTTCGGGAAAGCGTGGAGAAAGAGGGGGAGAAGGCCGGCTTCCCCGCGAAATTAACAAAACCTACAGTTTGCAAAGTCTGTCCCATCCCCCTCCTCCGAGTTATTCCCTGCCGCGCGCCCGCCCCTCCTCGCGCTTCTGTTGTGACTCGGGCAGCCTATCCCGGGGGTGGGGAGCTGCCGAGGAGCCCGAGCGGAGCAGGACTCGGCAGCATCACGTGCCGGGGTGGGGGCTATAAAATCCCGGAGCCGGGGCTCCAGGCGGGGGACGTGAGGACCAGACCTCTCCAGGGACCCCTTTGTTCGCATCCCAGACGCAGACACCTCCACGTCCCCAGGGGCTTGACCGCCAGCACCGCGCCGCGCCCGGGGCAGAGACCTGAACGGCAGAGGGGAGGAGGCGCCGCAGCAGCCTAGCCCTCCAGCCGCCCACCCCTCCCGACATGTCGCGCTCCTTCTATGTCGACTCGCTCATCATCAAGGACTCCTCGCGGCCCGCTCCCTCGCTGCCTGAGCCGCACCCCGGGCCGGATTTCTTCATCCCGCTGGGCATGCCGTCCCCGTTGGTGATGTCCATGTCCGGGCCCAGCTGTCCGTCCCGCAAGAGCGGCGCGTTCTGCGTGTGCCCGCTCTGCGTCACTTCGCACCTGCACTCCTCCCGGGGGCCGGCGGGCTCCGGCGGCGGCGGGGGCGCAGGGACAGGGAGTCCAGGGGCCGGGGGTGGCGGGGCGGCCGGCGGGGCCGGGGCTTTGCCCCTGCTCAAGAGTCAATTTTCTTCGGGTCCCGGGGACTCGCAGTTTTGCTCGCGCGTGAGCCACGCGCACCATCACCACCACCCGCCGCAGCACCACCATCACCACCACCAGCCCCAACAACCTGGCTCGGCCGCGGCAGCAGCGGCCGCGGCAGCAGCGGCGGCGGCCGCGGCGGCCTTGGGGCACCCGCAGCACCACGCACCTGTCTGCGCCGCCACCACCTACAACGTGGCGGACCCGCGGAGATTCCACTGCCTCACTATGGGTAGGGCTGGGTCTTTGGGCACCTGCGCGCCGCGCCTTCTGGGCTCTCGGAAACAAACTTTTCGCCTACAGTGGAGGAAATGGGAGCCCGGGGGGGGGGGGCGCAGGGGGGGGAGGAAGGAGGGGCTTTTAGTGTAACTGTGAAGCGGTCCCAAGAAATTCCACAAAGGTGGAACTTAGTTTGCCCACCTCTACAAGGCCTGGTGCGCTTCATTGCTAGTACGTGGCGCCTAAGTGTTCCGTATTATGGTGGCCTTAGGAACCTCGAACTTGAGGGTTGAGAAGAGGGCTGTTAACTGCCTGAGGTCCGCCCTGGGTGTGTGTAAACTTCAGTGTGGAATTTGGCGTTGGGTCTAGCTACAGCGTCCGATGCTTTGGCTAAGTTTGACCGCCTCTCGGTTGTTGCCTCTGCCTCACTGCTAGGCCTGAAAGGAGCAGATCTGACTATGAAAGTCCCCAACCCCCTTTAATCTTCTGACTTTAAGTTGCAAGGTGTTTACTTGCTATGGGCGTCCGTGTCCTTCTCGGCTAAGGAACGACAAGCGGGGATATGGGGAACGGTGAGGGATGGGTATAGGTGTTTGGTTGCGCCCTCCAGGTGGGTCCTTGAGAGGCGCTCTTTCCAAGGGATGGCATCTAGGGCGAGAGCGCGTTTCTCGAGAATGACCTCTCTGACCTCTCTTGGCCCGCGTGCAGGGGCCTCGGACGCCAGCCAGGTACCCAATGGTAAAAGGATGAGGACGGCGTTCACCAGCACGCAGCTCCTGGAGCTGGAGCGGGAATTCTCTTCCAACATGTACCTGTCTCGGCTCCGAAGGATCGAGATCGCCACATACCTGAACCTGTCGGAGAAGCAGGTGAAAATCTGGTTTCAGAATCGCCGGGTGAAGCACAAGAAGGAAGGGAAGGGCACGCAGAGGAACAGTCACGCGGGCTGCAAGTGCGTCGGCAGCCAAGCGCACTACGCGCGCTCTGAGGATGAGGACTCCTTGTCGCCGGCCTCGGCCAACGAGGACAAGGAGATTTCCCCCTTATGAGGGAGGGTCGTCTCCGTCTCAGCACGTGCTCCCGGGAGCCCCGTGCAACGCCAGCGCGGCAGGCACCCAGGGGTCAAAAATCCTCTCCAATTCCAAGGTTCCATCTGGAGAACAGAGCGGAGCGTTCCCAGGGCCTGCCCCCAAGTTCCCTCCTTGACCTATTTGTTTAGAGCTACACTGTCAGTAATAGAGTTTTTAAAAATGTAAATAACCTAGATTCAACTTAGTCTTGTCATATAACAGAAAAAAAAACAACAGCATTGGTTTAAATTTAGCCCTACGTGGAGTTTTTTGAAAGCGCATGTCATTTCCTCTGCCCTGCTGCTTTTCAGAACCTGATAAGAACACCGGGTTTCTTGATTAGTTCCTATTGTTTTTAAAATAAAAATATAGATTTGCAAATAATTTAGAAAAGTAAATCCTGTAGTAAGTTCAAAAAGTAAATCTTGCTTTCTAAAAATTTGCCTGAGCAGAGTTTAAAATCCCAATGCTGGAAGTCCCTTCCTATGTGAATAATTTTATATAAAATTTATATTTATATTTATTTAAATAAATGTAACAAAACCAAGATTCTGAGTTCGCGGTGTTTGCTCTCACCATCTTCCTGTCCATCTCCCGCTCCCCCATGGACAGGAAAAAAAAAGTGTCTGTAAATTTAGACGGAAGTGTTGATTAAAACTTGGTAATATGAATCTCTTGGTTGAGGGAGTTTGGGACTCTATAGGTTTTCTGTGTCACAGAAACTTCTGCCAAGAAGATACCTACAGCCATGAGGCCACTTACCAAGTAGTAATTCTCCATCCTCAAAATAGCTCACTTCCTCACAGTTGGGAGGACAGATCACTCCAGTTAGAGTGATGCTGGCAATGAGAGGCAAACCTTTTATTTAGTTAGAAAAGGTGAAAGTCTCTAATATTTCTTTTCTGTGGTATCCCCCCCTTTTTTTTCTTCCTCCCCATCCTTCTTATTACTAAAAACTGAATTATGCAGAGGAATTTCAAAAGTTGGACTAGTTTTAGGAAGAGCAACAATCCGTCCATCAAAGCAGGTTGGAAGCAAACATGGAAACTTACAAACAATGCTGTAAGTGACTAGAAACATTACCATCTCTGGTTGTTCCTCTAGCTAAGAAATTAGCTGGTTTTCATCAAGGCTAAGAAAGCAAAATGTCAGGGACAGGGAATCTCTCTAATGATTTACAATCTCACTTTTCCGAAATAGCTGTTTCCTTTGGATTCTTGGGTTTTTCCTCCTGGTCTCCCTAACTTTGACCTGAATTCTCCCCCTATTAGCCCCTGTCTTCCCCTCACCTTGCAGAGGTCATTTCTGCGAGCCTGTCCGGGAGTTCGCTGAGGCTGCGCTCCCAGCAGGGCCACGGGCGCTGTCCTCTCCTCAGCGCGGCCAGACCCTGTCATCTAACAGCAAGGGGAAGCTGGAACAGGGGAGCTAGACGTCATTTTCTGAAAGCTCAATCTCACTAACACCCACTGGTGTGATTTCTGGATATTTTTTGTAACGGTGCAGCCCAAGAGGCCAAACCATAGAAACTTTTTACAACACACATGTGCAGACTTCCAGGTCTGACTTACTTCGGGCCTGTGATCACTGAAACTTCACCAGGTGGGCCTGGGGCTCTAAAACTGAAGCCAGGAAGCTAATTGGGAAGAAGGAGAAAGGAGGAAGGAAGGGACTGCGATTTTCTTTTCCCAGAGTCTCTCTTTCTCATTCCCTCTCTCTCTCCCCCTCTCCTCCTCTCCTTCTCCCCCTCTCCTTCTCTCCTCTCCTCCTCTCCCCCTGCCCCTCTCTTTCTCCCCCTCTCCTCCTCCTGCTCCTCACTCCCTCCCTTCTTCCCACCCCACTCGGGAGAAGGAAATCCCCCCTTCAGATACTCCAGGTTTGTCCTCAGTTTCAATTCAGACGCCGGCCGGGACAGGCAGTAGGATGAGAGCGCGCTGTGTGGAATTGAATACCGAGCGGGCGCCGCTTTGTGCGGCGACTTGGGCATGGTTCCGCACAGTGGCGCCTGGAATCCGGCTCGCTCCTCCTGGGTCCGGGAGGCCCAGCTTCTGGGTCTCTCTCGCAGGCAGAGCATCGCGCCCCTCGCCCTGCCCGACGCGAGGAGAGGAGCCGGCCCTGCCTTCTCTGAAGATCGCGTCTCCCTCCTTCCCAACCCACGGGCCTCTCCGGGCACAAGTGCGGGGGCACGAGGAAGTGAGAGCGGCAGGGCAAAGAACTCTCGTTTAAGAATTCCTTCTCAGGAAATAGCGAGATGGATAAAGAGCCTCTGCTGCCGCTTTCGCTTTCCCGGCCCAAACTAAGCCTCGACACCTTCCCCTCCCGTCCGCACTCGGCCAGCCCTCTGTCCCCGCGCGCGGGCCCGGCCCTCGCCAAGTCCCTGCCTGGCTGGGACCGACCTTCTGCGCCAGGAGCGCACGGGCACCCACTGGCTGCGCCCTGTGCTGCGCGGCGGGCCCCGCGCACTACCCGCCAGGGAGACGCGGCAGCGGCCCTCCTTGACTGGTTTCCGGCTGCTTGCATGGTCTACTCTAAGGCTTAGACTCTAAGCCCCTCTCTCCCCTGTCTTCGGGGAAATTACTCAGGAAAGAAAGAATAAACAATGGACTCCCCACCAGAAGCAAAAAAGATCCAGGCAAAGATACCTATCTAGACATTGGACATTCTCCAAAGAAAGGTTCTTCAGGTTTTGCCAGGGATGGGGAGGTGGGGGGTAGGAGGGGTGGAGGCAGAGGGTGGGGGGGTGGGGACAGGAAGGGTGTCCTCCTTGTTCTAGGATATTTGGTCCCCAGTGGACTGTCTTGTCACTTTCAGAGTGAATCATGAGGTCTCTTTATATACTAGAGTGAATTTTTCACCTGCCCCCACCAGCTGATGTTTTGATGTTTGAAAATCAGAATAAGGCTGTGGAAATCTGTCTGCTTTTAAAGGCCTACAGTTTCACCTTAGGTTAAGAACACCTATATCAGCACTCGGACATACAGACTCAGACACACAGATACTCTGCTAGCCAATCTTCTTAGTGGCTCCAGGTTTATTAAAGAGCAATGTGTAAGATGGATGGAGTCACCCTTGACAATTTTCACACCTGCAAAGCATCAGGTCTAGCTTTTCTTTCCTTTAAATGTTTATTTTATTGATTATAGTGAGAAAAAGGAGAGAGACAGAGAGAGGAACATCGATCTGTTCCTTATGTGTCCCGGCCAGGAATCAAACGGGCAACCTTTGCGCTTCCAGACCATGCTCTAACGAAGCTGTCTGGTCAGGGCCCAATGCTAGCTTTTCAATATGCCCCCTCTTGAAAAACAGAACACTCTTAGGGGCCTATAGACACATAATGAAAAGAGAGAAAGAGGATGAAAATGAGAATTAGAAATCAGGACCTTGTTCCACTAAAGCCAAAAGAAGTGAGCAGCAGGAGCCCCTGGTGTAGTTGAGTCCAGCTCTCTGAAAACAAGCTCTCTGGTAGCTTTAAACATGAGAAGAGTTGGGGGTGAAGGACAGAGAGCAGGAAGATTGACTTTCTGGCCCTGTATCCTGACCCCGGCTAGACATTTAGAGAAAGGAAGAGGAACAAGACCTTTCCCCTTTCCCCTCCCACTCAGTGACCAACGCATACCCAAGGCCAAAGATTCAGCATTGACAGTGGCACTCAGCAAGGCATCTTGGTTGCACTTCATGCCCAAGGCAGAAGTGACCCAGCAGCCCAACCCTAGGGTGTCCCTGGGCCCAGGTGATAGAGACACTGGCGATGCTAACCCCTCCCACTTATTCTGAAGTGAGCATCACAGCTTAGTTCCCACCCACTTCATCCCTCCAAGCACATCCAAGAACATTTTAGGAGAAAGAAAATTTGGGGATGTAAAGTCTTTGATTTCCTCCTCTCTTCCTTTACCCCACTCCCCACCAATTCTGCCTTTTTATATCTCATCAGGAATAGGAAACAGTTTGTTTGGCCTACCCAGACTGTGGTCATGGAATTACCAGAAAGGCGATTGCTCTAACTAAAAGAGGTCAAAGAGGGCAATATGGTCTGTTTGTGTATGTGTATGTACATGTGTGTGTGTGTGTGTGTGTGTGTGAGTGTGTGTGTGTGAGCGTATGGTGTGCAGGTGTATATATGTGTGTAATAGAGAACAATAACTCCATTGCTGGTGGTCATGTTGTGAAAAAAGTTCTTTTCACCAGATTCTTTTGTTTTTTGTTTTTCCTATTTCTACCTTTCCTGCAGGTTCCAGTCATTTTTCATGGTACTTCTTGGGAGATTTCCTTGTGGAAGGTGGAAAGGTATTCAGAGTTGGTTGGGGGACGGAGCTAAAAGCTGAACATTGAAAGGAGACTACAGAGAGCTTTGGGTTGGATCTCAGATCAAGTCTTAAGGATGTGAGAGGGGAGGAGAATGACACTTCCAATAGAAGTAATTTGTTAGAGGAAACTGGGTTTAAAGGAGCAATCGCTACTTTAAAGGGAGCTCCTCCTACCCTCTCCAAACACAGCCTACCACTCTCCCAGACATGAATGCAGCTCAGTGCATCAAAGTGATTGTTCCTTTTTTCATTATTCCAGGGAATCTTTGTATGTACCTGTTAAGGTGACAGATATCTTAAAAGGGAACATTCTTTTTCCATGCAATTAAATGGGGCATTTACTAGGTTTCTATTAACATAATTTAATATAAATCTATTTTATAAATCTTTAGGCTCACATTACTGAAAATTGAACCTCTCTGGGGTGGGGGGAGGAAGCCTACATCTCTTCCCCAAATTAGTTAGAATAGAATCCAAAAACTTGCTATTCTAAGTGAACTAGAAATATTAAAAGCAGACAAATCTTTTGTATTTTCTTTTGTTAATAGTGGAGGTATGAAGAAAAGAGGCAGCTTATCTCACAGAAGATGAGAAATTCCACAAGGATGCATACAGGGGCTCTACACCCAACGCCCTGGCACTTGGAGCGGGTAACACAGGCTGGAACTGGAGAGGGGCCAACAAGAACAGTAATTTAGAGACATCTCTTAGGAAGCAGAGCTCAGATAAAACAAACAAACAAACAAAAACTCCAAAACATTAAAGCCAACCTTGACTCATATTTGGAAGCAAGTTTCTTCGGTTTGGGGAAAGAAAATCTGAAGCATGAGAACTCCCAATCCGAAAGCTATTCCATGTGGATATCCCTGTATGTTCTCATAGTTGGACTCCTTGTTCTTAAGTGCACGCTCCAAAATTCTGGGCATCCCCTTGTCTCTGAATATAGTGGTTTGTGTGTTCTTCTCTTGATGTCAGTGCCTGTCTTTCTACCCTGGGCATTGCTTTTCTCCAGCCTGACCCTATGTTTTCCTGAACCTTTGTCATACCTTTGTTGAGTCTTTCAAGTCCCAAACCCAGGGAGGCCCCAGGGACTCCTCTGAGTGAATCCCGACAAATCGGAAGTGCGTACTGTGTGCTTAGGAAAGTAACTAGTTTCAGATTAATGAAGCAGTGACAATTTCAATCTGCTTAAAGGCGGAGGTTGGCACTGCCCAGGCATGAGTGTGGGGAGCTCGCCAGGCTGGGCTTTATATTGTCCGCTTTTCTGAAGAGCAGACAAAGATGGATAAGGAGACATTGAAAAGCAGGGGGCGTATTTCAAACCACCCTATAAAGAGGGCTGTCACTTGAAGACAAGAACCATAGTGCTTTGATGACTTTGTATTAGCTGCACCATTTAAAATAAGGAACTCAAGTCTCTAGCGAGAGGGAGGGAAAGGAGACAGAGAGAGGGAGAGGGAGAGAGAAGGAGGCAGAGAAAACAGAGAATGTAGCAATATTTAGCTGGTGTGGGCACTGCAGTGGGACTAATTCTTAGGCAACTGCTACTGGATGTCTAAAGTTCATGGCGAAACAACCGACAGCAGGTGCAGAGAAGAAAAGCAGGTGGGAGCCGCTCCTGATGGGAACAAGCTCCCTGCCCTTGGGCAGCAGCCGGCTCCCAGGAGCTGCAGCCAGCTCTGCCTCAGTTTGCTGGGAAGGACTGAAGCTGAACGCTCACTGCCGGCCCCAGACTGCTGAGGATTATAATGGAAATTTTTGAGAGCGTGAAAGAAAAAGAATAGGAAGGAGAGGGAGGGCAGGCTTTTGGAGGCCACCTTCACAAAGCCTAATTTAAATTGTTTGGGGTCAAGCAGCAGCAAGCCACCTCCCCCTTTCCTCTGTAATTAATTAATGACCACAATTAATTATTAGCGTCTTGCATCTCAAGACTTCAAAATGCCTTCAATGAAGGGTTGATGAGTTGCTTGAGCCAGACACGTGGTTTTTAACTTGGGAGAAGGGAGCTGAGAGCTGAAGGTGTCTTCTCTGTTCCTCTCTCCTTTCTATCTCTGTATTTGCTTCCCTCTAGTTCTCTCGCTGCCTGCTTTGCTCTGTTTTTTTAACTTTGTCATTTTCTGCCTTGGTTTCTCTCTCTCTCTCTCTCTCTCTCATTCTCTCTCCCTCCCATTCTTTCTCCCTCCCTCCCTCCCTCACTCCTTTGTTCTTTGGGACCAATTCCCCACCCTCCTCCAATCTCTTCTGGCCTTGGCTCAACCCTCCGAATTTCAGGACGCTGGCTGTCCGACCGGAGGGGACCACGTCCAAGCTTCCACCCCCATTCAGGGCACAGGGCACCCGCATCTTGGAATCCCACCGCGTGGTGGTGGCAGGAAGTAAGTGGGCAGCAGGGTAATTTCACCTGCTGCATAAAGAGTTAGTGACAGCTTTAGATTTTTTTTTTTTCCTGCCAAAGAAAGTTTTTTTTTAAGGGAAAGAGAACTGGGACTAGTATACTGATCGGCCGCCTTTGAAGGCAGACGAAAGGGCTCCCCCAACAGCGGCTCTGGAGGGAGAGGCGTTTAGTCACTGTTTCATTAGGCACTATTTGAACCTTGCAACATGTGGTAATTTCTGGGACAAGCTGAAAAGGGGGGATTATGTAGGAGGGACACAAGGAAATTAGCGAACGGTTAATTTAACTCGTTCTCTGCTAGACTTTTCGATACATTCCTAATTGACTGAGGGGCAGGTGAAGCTCCCGCCTGCGGGCTCATTCACGGTGGGAATAAACGGTCCTTTCTCAACTCACACTGTTCACAATATATCATCAGGGAAAAGACATGCAATGAATATATTGATTTTTATTATTATTATTAATGGAATTACACCCTGCCACGCAGGTGTGAGGGTAAAAACCTATACTGCAATGAAGTAAGATTAACAATGAAATTAGAATTTTATTAGCTTTATATGTCACATAGACCTGGATTTGAACTGTCAAAACAAGCAACAAGAAAAGATATTCTGAAGGCAGCCCTGCCAATCAACCAGGAGAAACGGAACAGCGTGGTATCCAAATCGTTGCAGCTTCCAGGTTCTTAGGCGCCTCACTTAGTCCTTACGCGGTAGGCAAGGGCGCGGGAGGCCCCGGGGGTCGCTGCCTGGTCTCCGCAGGTAGGAGCTGAAGACTTGGACTCGGGAGGCCTGGCCTAGCGCAGGCCCCGCCGAGGATCAGGATCGACGGGCCGGGATGGCCCGAGGCCGCCCAGAGGTCAGCCGGAGGGGCCGGGCCGCCGCCGCCTGTAGGCCCCGAGCTTCGCGTCTTCTAAATCAGCTGCCCGGAGGAATGAGAGGAAAGTCGGGGTCCGGGGCTGGAGGCGGGGTCGGCGCCCCTGGAAAAGCTCACTGAGTCTTGTTCCCGGGGGTCCCGGGAGCTCCGGCGCGGCTACCTGGGTCTGGCAGGCGCAGAGGTGCCCTATGCAAATGCTGCACTATTAGGCGAGAAAGAAATACTTCAAATGGGCCTTTGTAACCTTCTATAGAAAAGTGAGGTACTCTGCATGACAAAGCACAATTAAGCTTGCTATTGAGGAGTTCTGCAGCTGGTAGCCCATTGGGAAAGTGGGAGGAAACGCGAATATATTAGTAGTGTGGCGAAAGTTTTTTGTGTGCATGTCCTTTTCTGGGTCGGGGAGGGAGAGGGGCGCTGGGTGGACCCGGAGGGACAGAGGGCTCCGCCTTGGATCCTCGCCACCTGAACGACGTCGCCTGTGCCCACGTGGACACCCGCTCGCCTGGCAGCCAGGGCACCCTGAATGATCGCGGCGACCCCCGCGGGCGCCAGCGCCAGGGCGGGGCGGGACACGTGCCCCAGACTAGCCTCCTCATCCGGGGAGAGTTGGGCCGAGCCCGGCGCCCGGCTGTTCTCGGTCCCCCGCGCGGCAGGCAGGCAGGCTTCGCCCCCACGCCGCGGCAGGTAGTGCGCCCAGGAGCGCAGCAGGGGATGCGGCGATGGGAAAGACGTGGGAAGGACGGAGCCAGATTTTCAGTGCCACTCCAGTTTCCTCCATACTCCTCTCCCATAGTGGAGGCTCACCTCCTAATCATTCATTTTTACACTCCCCGGAATTTCCTTTCCTTCTTAGCCAACTGTGCTGACGATTCTCCATTTGCTCCTCTAGATCCCTGTCCACCCACCCCCCTCTATCCTGCTTGGTGCCTGCAGACGCTGACCTTTGAGGATCGCATTACTTCCTCTATGAGCTGCACCCCTTGCAGCTTTTTGCCTCCGGCTTCCCTTTGCGTTTGGTCAATGAGTGGTACTGCACACAACAGCGCCAGGGCGAGAGAAGCGGGGGGTATGTTACCTGTTTCTGGGGGTGTCCCCTAGAAATTCCCTTTCTCTCTGGAAGCCTCTTTTCCAGGGCTCGGGCTCTTAATCAGGCTCCCCTTGTGACTTCCTGGAAAAAGGAGGATACGCCTTCAAGTTCTAATAGTCCCTGAATGCATCAAAGTTCTTGTTAGTTTCCTCAGCCTTACACACTTCTCTGCAAAACAGTCACTTTGTTGGAAACTTTCTTCAAGAATTTCGGTCCAGAGTACTTGCCTGGTGGCTGACCAGCCATGTTATGCTTGAGTCAGTCCCTTCCATAACAGCAAATCAGTTGTCTTCACACTTTTTCTGGGACAACTCCTTTCAAAGGAACTTCACACTCTAGTCTGTTCCATTTCTGACAACTTTGGCCATTAGGAATACTTCCTTGTGTTGAATCAGAATCTTCCTTCCTGATTTCTGTCATGGGTGCTGCCTAGGTCTTTCCGCAGGGGGCATCTAGATGTTTGTTTTCTTCCCTATACCCAACTGAGGTTCCTGATGACAATAGCTGCACCTGTCATTTCTACATCCTCGGCACCTCTCGCAATGCCCAACACAAAGAGATGCTCAATGAGTGCTAGCTGAGTCAATGCATCATTGCGCTTCCAGGTCTCACCAGTTCCTGCAACCATGAAGGCTAGAAATAGCTACATTTCATCACTGTTGGGAAAATAAGTTGTAAAATTTGTGTTATTTGGTTTTGTTCATTTTGATTGTTAAAAATGGCGCTGTCCATGTGGGGCAGCTGATTACCTTCATGTTTGGGAAGGAGCTTGGTTACGCTAACGTGTGCTAGAGGGGGGGGTTGTCCCAGGGAAAAGTTTTAAAAGGAGCAGCTAGGAGGCCATTTTGGGAGAGGAGAGACCACGTTGTTGGAGGAGGGGAGAGACCACATGGTGGCAGAATAGACAGGCAGCCAAGATGGAGGCCTGCAGAGAGAAGGAGATGGGGAACAAAGGTGAATAAGGCTGGTGGGGCCTTTGACTCTAAGAAAAAAACAGAAAGAATGGGTTTCTGGTTGGCTGGCACAACTCTAGAATAAAGAAAAATGGCCCACCATTTCTTGGCTCCATTGATTTATTATAATCTGCCCAAATTAAATGGGAACCTGCATGGGCCAGGCAGCTGTGATGGTGGCCACAGCTACTGGCCTTACAATCATAGCTGGAGATACATATATGTGATATAGTCACACAAATATCTAGATGTAGGATAAATAAAGATAGGATATAGAGAAGGTTCTGGAATCAGTCCACATATCTACCATTTACTATCATTATGACCTTAGGCAATTCACTTCTCTTTCATTTTCCTCATTTGCAAAATGGGGATAATTGATAGTACCTTCCTTATATGAATGTTGAGGATTAAATAATGAACTATGTGTATAGATAGTTACATAAGTTAGAGAAGTTCTAACTGGAAAAGTAACTGTAAAGCCAGTAGCCACAGCCGCCTTGCCCATGCAGGTTCGCATTAGATTTGGATAGTTAGTAAAGAAACAACAGAGCCAAGAACTGGTGAGCCATTAGCTTTAATCCTAGCTTGCAACCGGTGGGCAAGAAATACACACATGCCTGACCTGTGGTGGCACAGTGGATAGGGCATCGACCTGGAAACACAGAGGTCGCTGGTTCGAATCCCTGGGCTTGGCCTGGTCAAGGCACATGTGGGAGTTGATGCTTCCTGCTCCTCCCCCCTCCTCCCTCCCTCTCTCTCTCTCTCTCTCTCTCTCTCTCTCCTCTCTAAAATGAATAAATAAAAAAAATATTAAAAAAAAGAAAGAAAAGAAATACACACAGCCTGACTGGGCGGTGGCGCAGTGGATAGAGTGTCGGACTGGGATGTGGAGGACCCAGGTTAGAGACCCCGAGTTTGCCAGCTTGAGTGCCGGCTCATCTGGCTTGAGCAAAAAGCTCACCAGCTTGGACCCAAGGTCGTTGGCTTGAGCAAGAGTTTACTTGGTCTGCTGAAGGCTCACTGTCAAGGCACATATGAGAAAGCTATCAATGAACAACTAAGGTTTCTCAATGGCAATGAAAAACTGATGATTGATGCTTCTCATCTCTCCGTTCCTGTCTATCCCTCTCTCTGACTCTCTCTCTGTTCCTGTAAAAAAACAAACAAACAAAAAAACACACAGTGGGAAAACACTTCCCTTTCCATTCAGGGCTCCCAAAGCCACTGACTTATCCGAGTTTCCTAGAATCAAAGGTTTCTACCTCACCAGCCTTATTCACCTCTGTTCCCCATCTCCTTCTCTCTGCACAAACTCTGCACTAACTGGCTTCTCCTTCAGCACTGCACCACTTTGACTGCCTCTCCTCTCCTCCACGTGTCCTTTATCTGCTCTCCTACAGCATGGGCTTCTCCTAGAATGTAATCACTCTTCCCCCGGAACAACGTTGTAAAGCCAGAAGCCAAGGCCAGGGCCACTATCACAGCAGCCTGGCCAGTGCAGGTTCGCATTGGATTCAGACAGTCAGTAAAGAAACAAAGGAGCCAAAAGCAGATGGGCTGTCATCTTTAATTCTAGCTTGCACCCGGCGGGCAAGTAAAAATACACACTGGGCTCCGAAACCCACTCACATTCAGTGCTCACAAAGCCACTGAATTATCCGAGTTTCCTAGAATCAAAGGTTTCTAGCTCACCAGCCTTATTCTCCTCAGTTCCCCATCTCCTTCCTTATCCCAGATACAAACTCTACACAAACTGGCATCTCACTCAGCACTCCGCCATCTTGGCTGCTTCTCCTCGCCTCCACGTGGCCTTTCCCTGCTCTCCTCTGCTCTCTCTTCTAATGATAATCTCAGGAACCAAGCGCCCAAACTCCCGTTTTGCCCCCACTTTATACTGTAGCTTCACAACCTCTAATCCAATATACAAAGTAGGGAAGTCTCTAATACAAAGTCACCTCTGAGGCATGATTGGATTGTACCACCCTACATCAAAAAGGGTAGGAAAGGCTTAATCCCAAAACCAATCCCCAGGCTACAAGGATTCTCAACACACATTAATATCACCTGGGCGACGGCATCTTTAACAAAGTGAGCATAATACATTTTATCTGCCCAAGAAACGTGATCTCTCTTCCTTTTTAAACCTTTTGGTGTGAAAGCCCTCCTCCAACACACATTAACATAATCACGCCCATCCCAAGCAAGAAGGGCAACTAATATAATCACCTGGGCGATGGGCTTCCACGTGGGCAGTGCCATCTTTAACAAAGTGAGCATACTATATTTTATCTGCCCAACAGTAACTTTTGGATAAAGACCTGAAGGGAGTGTGGAGAACTGACCATGTGGCTTGCTGAGGCAAGAGGATTCCAAATAGAGGTAGTAGCAAGTGCAAAGGCCTCGATGGGAACATGCCTGAAATAGTTGAGAAACAATAAAAGGGCAGAGTGACTAGAGTAGAGTGACTGTCTATGAATGGGGAAAGGGAAGGTCACAATGGTGATGGTGTGGGTCCTGTTCATAGTAAGAACTTAGGCTTTGATTCTGAGTTAACTGGAAAACCTTTGGAGACTTTTGAGCAGAGGAGTAATATGCTTTAACTTATGGCTAATCAGGATGAATTTGGCTGCTATGTTGAAAGAAACAGGGATATTAAGATGCTGTTAAATTAAGCAAGCTCAAGAGATCATGGTGGCTTGGACCAGGCAGGGGTGATGGCAGTGAGTTTTAGTATTTTACTTGGGAGAGTGGCCAGGATTTGCTGACAAACTGAATCTGAGTAGTAAGAGAAAGAAAAGAGTCAAGGATGATCCCAAAAACTTTACCCCAAGCATTTAGAAAAAGACAGGTTGCCTGACCATGCAGTGGCGCAGTGGATAGAGCGTTGGGCTGGAATGCGGAGGACCCAGGTTCGAGACCCCGAGGTCGCCAGCTTGAGCGCAGGCTCATCTGGTTTGAGCAAAAAGCTCACCAGCTTGGACCCAAGGTCGCTGGCTCCAGCAAGGGGTTACTTGGTCTGCTGAAGGCCCGCTGTCAAGGCACATATGAGAAAGCAATCAATGAACAACTAAGGTGTTGCACCGCGCAATGAAAAACTAATGATTGATACTTCTCATCTCTCTTCGTTTCTGTCTGTCTGTCCCTGTCTATCCCTCTCTCTGACTCACTCTCTGTCTCTGTAAAAAATAAATAAATAAATAAATAAAAAAGAAAAAGACAGGTTGCCAATATAGGAGAAGTAAATGTTAGACTCTTAAGTTTGAGATGACAATTAGACATCAAAGTGAGAACATCATGAAGGCAATTAGAAAAATAAGCCTGACGTTCTGAAGTGAGATCCAGACTGGAGAAGTGAATTAGGAGATAAGAACAGAACAATGGTCTTAAAGCCATGTGACAAGGTGAGTTCATAGGGGAGTGAGCATAGAGCAAAAAGAGAAGTCCAAGGACTAGCCCTGGAGAATTCTAAGATGTAAAAGCATGAAAACAAATAAACAAACAAAAAAAGGTCAAGAAGATAATAAAGAACTGGGGAAAAGGGAAACAATGAGATGAGTTATATAATTGGCTCAGCATACTGCCTAGAGGGAATTTCCAGGACACAGTGCAGGGAGGGAACCAAACTAAGGCCAGCAATCTCCCTGAGGTAAGGAGAAAAGATTCAGTAGAGGAGACCAAGGTAGCTAGAATTCATAGGACATAGCACTTATGCGGTAGCAAACTGCTCAGAATAAAAGCTCTAGAAATCTTCAGAAGTTTGTCTTCATTCCTTTAGCTGATTACTCATCAGTATATGAAGAACCTATCTGAGACCAAGGAATAACCACCACAAAGAAGCAGGCTGAACAATGGACTCTCACACACGCCTAGAAATAGTTTTGTTTCCTCTGGCCTAAATGAAAAGACCTCCTAACATACTTTTTATTCAAATAGATTTTCATTCAAATAGATTACTCAAAAATTCAAAAAGAAATATTCAGCCTGACCAGTTGGTGGCGCAGTTTGTAGAGCATCAGCCTGGGATGCTGAGAACCCAGGTTTGAAACCCGGAGGCCCCCGGTGTGAGCGTGGGCTCATAGGGCTCACCAGCTTGAGTGTGAGGTCACCAGCTTGAGTGTGGGGTCATAGACGTGACCCCATGGTCACTGGCTTGAGCCCAAGGCTGCTGGCTTGAGCAAGGGGTCACTGGCTTGGCTGGAGCCTACCAGTCAAGGCACATATGAGAAAGCAATCAATGAACAACTAAGGTGCCACAACTATGCATTGATGCTTCTCATCTCTCTCCCTTCCTATCTCTCTCTCTCTCTCTCTCTCTCTTTCTCTCTCAAAAAAAAAAAAAAAAGAAAGAAAGAAAGAAAGAAAAAGAAAAGAAATATTTAAATAGATTACTCACAAAGGTATTACCTCAGTAGTACACCTAGTTATCACCTCTCCTCAACTGTTTTTTTCTCATTATAGCATTCCCTTAATCTAAAAGCAAGAAAGGCTTATGTCTTTAGATAGGTACTTGGCTGACTTCTCTGTGCTTATAGAATCCTTTCAAAGACAGAAGAAGGGTAGGTGACATTTGGATGTAGTCTTAAAACAAAGGTCAATATGAGCCCTGGCCAATTAACTCAATTGATTAGAACACGGTTCTTTTTTTTTTAACAATTTTTTTATTTATTCATTTTAGAGATGAGAGGAAGAGAGAGAGAGAGAGAGAGAGAGAGAGAGAGGAGACAGAGAGAGAGAAGGGGGGGAGGAGCTGGAAGCATCAACTCCCATATGTGCCTTGACCAGGCAAGCCCAGGGTTTTGAACTGGCGACCTCAGCATTTCCAGGTTGACGTTTTATCCACTGTGCCACCACGGGTCAGGCTAGAACATGGTTCTGAAGCACAGAGGTTGGTCATGAAGCACAGAGGTTGCGGGTTCCATTCTGGTCAGGGCACATACAGGAACAGATTAATGTTCTTGTCTTTTCCTCTCTGTCCCTTCCTCTCTCTCTCTAAAGTCAATAAAATAAACATTTAAGAAAAGTCAACCACATATCTTTGGGGAAATCTAAAGAAAATAGAAATGGAACAGACAAAAGTTTAACCTTTGAACTTATGAGACAGAGTTCTCGGAAGAGGGTGGCTCATGACAAAAGGAGTGGGGAGCCAGTGCCTCCCAGAAAACTGCTCAGGAATGCACCAATTAAGGTTGGTGTTTGGAATTCTAATTTATATACTTTCTATTGTTTCTCTTTCCTCATAATATTGAGTCTATCTTTCCACCTCTTTTGATTTAATCAAGCAAGACATAATGAGTTTTGATTTCCCCAGTCAGGAAGACCTGTCAATATTTCACAGGCAAGCAGAAAGAGGCACTAAAAGAGCCCTATTAAAATATTTTAGTCACTTTTGAAAATCCAAAGACACGACAGGTTCTTTTCTGCAGTGCTTTATTCTCTTGTTATGAATTCCTCTTTGCTGAATTGTCTTTTGTGCTTACTCAAAGATCAAGCAGAATCATGCAATGTACACAAGTCAGTTGTATGGATCCAGCAGGGTAGCCTGTTGCCTTGCCTTTGTAGCTGCCAAGCTGCAATTAAGTTGTCAAAAATTTTCAGCTGGCTGCCTATTTTCAATCTAAACAATTTGTTGCTGCTATCAAACTTTTTTTTTAATTTTTTGTATTTTTCCAAAGGGACAAGCTGGGGAAGGCAGACAGACAGACTCCCGCATGCGCCCGACCAGAATCCATCTGGCATGACCAGCAGATGCTATGCCCATCTGGGGTGTCGCTCCACTGCAACCAGAGCCATTCTAGCACCTGAAGCAGAGGCCATGGAGCTGTCCTCAGTGACCGGGCCAACTTTGCTCCAATGGAGCCTTGACTGTGGGAGGGGAAGAGAGGGAGACAGAGAGGAAGGAGAGGGGGAGGGGTGGAGAAGCAGATGGGTGCTTCTCCTGTGTGCCCTGGCTATAAATCGAATCCAGGACATCCACACACCAGGCTGACACTCTACCAATGAGCCAACCAGCCAGGGCTTCAAACTATTTTTTTGAATAGAAGATTTCTGCACATTCCTTTGGCTAAAACAGCATCCTTAAAAAAGGATAAAAATAGTTGAGATTTTTATTAGAGACATGAAGATTTAATTTGAGTTGTGACTTTTGGCATAGTAAAGAGTAAAGCAAAGTTTTGGAGAGACCTAAGCTACTTCACTGTGTTAATCAATAGGTACATGCATGATTATAATAACATCACTATCTCCATGGATGTGGTTTAACAAGGGTAAAATAATACATTCACTTTGTATAAATAGAAGTTTGCTTTTCTGAGTTCTCTATTTAAAAAAAATTTTTTTTTCCAGCTTTATGGAAGAATAATTGACAAACAAAATTGTGTATATTTAAAGACCATAAGAGACATTAAATACATAAGCATGTTTCCTGACCAACTGACATAAACAAACAGAAAAATTGTCAACCAAACCATATTAGTGGCATCCTGTGGTTGCCTTCTCAACATCTATTGGGATTCCTCCCTCATCCTGATAGCAACTAGACTTTGGAGAACCCAGTCTTTCCTGTTGGAGTAGTCAGGTGCTTTCAGTAATGTGGACTCTCCTTCTATAATAGCTTTAAAAGTAGGCTTCAGTTGTATAAATCCATTCATGAATTGTTTTGAGACTTCAGAGAGATTCCCTAGTAAATGGTACCTCTTCCTCACTTGGGTTCTGAACAACTTGAAAGATAAAACAAAGAGTAAATATGAAGGTTCCAAATAGCACTTTTATTGCCACTGAAGCCAGGATAGGGATGTGGCTCAGTTATGTTAATCACTTACTAATACTCAACATCAAATTATGTATATTTAGGTACCCATCACAGGCCATGCAGAAAAGAGCTTCCAAAGGAAAGGGCAGAGCTGAACAGAGCATTCTGTTTATCTTCACAAAATTATATCAGACAAGAGGCTGGAGTTACATTAACAAACACATCAGGGGTGGGAAAGACGCAAATGTCATAACAAACATCATCTCACTCCTCTTGCCACAGTGATTGGTTCAGGGATGGCTAGTAACCCAGGCCAAGGCCAATCAGTCACTGGAAAATTTCCTAGCCTCAGAGACTGGTCAGGATGGCACCAATCTGAGTGAAGTGCAAGTGTGTGATACTGGGAACTGTTTGAGAGGAGACCTCTTGTAATAATCTCTTCGGTTCCATGAGGGAAATCAGCCTAAGAATGAAGCTAATGTGAAGAGACCAGACCTGTGAAAATCAGGAAAATACAGAGCTGGAGCCGGATCAAAATTAGCCTTAAATGCCTGACCAGCGATGACACAGTGGATAGAGCATTGACCTGGGATGCTGAAGACCAGCTTTGAAACCCCAAGGCCACCAGCTTGAGCACAGGCTCACCAGCTTGAATGAGGGATGTTGGCTTGAGTGTGGGATCATAGACATGGGTTTGAGCCCAAAGGTTGCTGGCTTGAGCCCCCCACTCACCTGTCAAGGCATGACTAAAAATGACACAACTATGAGTTGATGCATTTCTTTCCCTCTCTGTCTGCTGTTTCTCTCTCTTTCTCTCTTGCTTAAAAAAAAATTGTCTGAAATATTGCCCAGGCTTTTTCACTAAATGAGTCAATAAAGTCTCTTTATCTTTTAAGCCAGTTTGAATTCGACTTTCTGTTATTATTACCAGAATTATCCCAATCAATACATGTATATCTTATTTCTTTTCAAACTAAACACAAATCTCATTATCTCTAAGCTTTTTATAATTGACCCTCTGTATATTTATATTAGTTATCTGCTGACAGTTTTGCATATTGTAGACTCTAATTTTTATACTATATTTTATATAATTTTATCTAAACTATAATTTTGGCATTTAGTTATAACAGTATATAAAATAGTATATTTTTCATTCATTTTTCTTTCAATCCACTGTGCCTTTATCTTTACAATGTGTTTTTTATAAGCAGCATATAATTAAACCTTGTTTATCTTAAAATCTAGTGCAGCCTGGCCAGGCACTGGTGCAGTGAATAGAGTGCTGGACTGGGACACAGAGGACCCAGGTTCGAAACCCTGAGGTCGCTGGTTTGAGCACAGGCTCACCAGCTTGAGTGTGGGTTCACTGGCTTGAACATGGGATCAGAGTTTTGACCCCATGGTTGCTGGCTTGAGCCCAAAAGTCACTGGCTTGCAGCCCAAGGTCACTAGCTTGAGTCCAAAGTCATTGGATTGAGCAAGGGGTCATTCGCTCTGCTGTAGCCCCTCAATCAAGGCACAAATGAGAAAGCAATATGAACAACTAAGGAGCTGCTATGAAGAATTGATGCTTCTCATCTTTCTCCCTTCCTGTCTGTCTGTCCCTATCTTTCCCTCTTTCTGTCTCTCTCTGTGTGTCTATCACCAAAACAAAACAAAAATCTAGTGCAGGCCCTGGCCGGTTGGCTCAGCGGTAGAGCGTCGGCCTGGCATGCGGGGGACCCGGGTTCGATTCCCGGCCAGGGTACATAGGAGAAGCGCCCATTTGCTTTTCCGCCCCCCCTTCCTCTCTGTCTCTCTCTTCCCCTCCCGCAGCGAGGCTCCATTGGAGCAAGGATGACCCGGGCTCTGGGGATGGCTCCTTGGCCTCTGCCCCAGGCGCTAGAGTGGCTCTGGTCGCGGCAGAGCGACGCCCCGGAGGAGCAGAGCATCGCCCCCTGGTGGGCAGAGCGTCGCCCCTGGTGGGCGTGCTGGGTGGATCCCGGTCGGGCACATGCGGGAGTCTGTCTGACTATCTCTCCCCGTTTCCAGCTTCAGAAAAAAAAAAAAAAAAAATCAAAAAAACAAAACAAAAAATCTAGTGCAATAATTTCTATTGGAGTGTTTTGTCATTATATTACATTAGCTGCTGGTATGGTTGGTTCAATGGTTGCCATTTAAAAAATCTCATCTGTTCATTGTTTCTGTGTTCTTTTTTTTCTAAGTTTTTAATAAAATTATCCAAGAATTATTTAATATTCCATTTTATTTTTCCTATTGGCTTTCTAGTTATACCTTTCGGGATTCTTTTGAGTGGCTACTAGTCTAAAGGTTGCAATATGTGCTCTTAACTTATCCTTATTATACCATTTCATAAACAATGCAATAAACTTACTACAGTATAGTTCCATTTATTACCATTTTGCCATTGTGCTATTATTGTCATATATTTTTTTCTCATCTATTATAACACACTGCCATTGTATTTGTTAGTCAATAATCTTCTAAAGAAAGTGTTTAAAAGGAGTATTTTACATTTGTTCCCATCTCTGCCCTTTCAAGGATTCCTGCAGATCCAGGCTTCCATTTGGAGCCATTTCCCTTCAGCCTGAGTATCTTCCATTAGTGTTTCTCCAAATTACAGATCTTCAAGGCACATGTTCTGTTTCTATTTTTATTTTGCTTTTATTTTTTTAAAGGATATTTTCATAGGATATAGAACTCTAGCCTGACAGATTTTTTTTCCCCCAGATGTCATTCTATTGTTTTCTGGCTTCCTTTTTTTTTTTTTTTCTGATGAGAAATCAACCAACATTCTTATTTTTGTATTCCTAAATATAATGGTGACTTTCCCCCAATCTGATTACTTTTAAGATGTCTCTAAGTATAGTTTTTTATTTTATTTTATTTATTTATTTTTTACAGGGACAGAGAGAGAGTCAGAGAAAGGGATAGACAGGGACAGACAGACAGGAACAGAAAGATGAGAAGCATCAATAATCAGTTTTTCGTTGCGACACCTTAGTTGTTCATTGATTGCTTTCTCATATGTGTCTTGACTGTGGGCCTTCAGCAGACCGAGTAACCCCTTGCTCGAACCAGCGACCTTCTGTCCAAGCTGGTGAGCTTTTGCTCAAACCAGATGAGCCTGCGCTCAAGCTGGCGACCTCGGGGTCTCGAACCTGGGTTCTCTGCATCCCAGTCCAATGCTTTATCCACTGCGCCATCACCTGGTCAGGCCCTACTGGTACCATGTGAAGAGTTGAGTGCAGGTTGTTGGATCCTTGTTGGGTGGATAAAATGTATTATGCTCACTTTGTTAAAGATGCCGTCGCCCAGGTGATATTAATGTGTGTTGGGGGCAGGCAGGATCATTGTAGCCTGGGGCTTGGTTTTGGGATTAAGCCTTTCCCACCCTTTTTGCTGTGGGGTGGTACAATCCAATCATGCCTCAGAGAAGTGACTTTGTATTAGAGACTTCCCAATTTTGTATATTGGATTAGAGGTTGTGAAGCTACACTATAAAATAGGGGTAGAACAGGAACTTGCGCTCTTGGTTCCTGGGATGATTAGCATGAGAGAGTTGCAGTTTACCCTGGAAGCTGAATGTCTTCACCGGCAGTTGTTGGAGAAACAACTGCGGATTCAAGAGCTCGAGTCTCAGCTTCCGGCCAAAAGCCAGCAGCCACAGGAGCCTAAATGGTCACCAAAGGAGCAGCAGCATCCGTGCCGGTGGATTGGCTTTGAGTCAGCGGGAGCAGGCGCTTGCGACTCCTCTTCTGAGGATGAGAAGGCTCAGGCTGAAGCTGCCATATGCACACTGAGAGCCTGACCAGTTGTCACCAAGAAGGTAAAAACCCAGCAACAAAGAGTCCCTCAGGGGCAGCCACAGCCTCCTGCCCAGGTAATGGAACACTCTGTGGTCCGGCCCTATACCCAGGCAGAGCTGATGGAGTTGGGGGCACAATTTAGGCAGAAACCTACTGAATCCCTGGTAGCCTGGTTACTACGATTATGGAATATAGGGGTGGATGGCATCATGCTCTCCGGAACAGAGATGGAGAAATTGGCCGCCATTACCACACTCAGTTCCTGCTATCACAATTGCAGGGGCTCCCCTGATCCCTTGCCCTTCATGGGAAGAGCTGGTTTTCTGCTTTTCCCTTGTCTTCTTTTGTGGTTTGCCTGTCTTGGTGAGACACCAATAAATAGGATGGCCCCCCATCCTCTGACTCCGCCATTTCTTTATCGTCTGTCCGAATCCAATGCGAACCTGCACTGGCCAGGCGGTTGCTGTGATGGTGGCCCTGGCTGTGGCTTCTGGCTTTACATTTGGCGTAGTCTGTGGCAGGATTCGATACAGATCGGCAAGGAGCCTTTGAGTGGTGGAGTAGAGGACTGGCTAGTGTTAGGGTTCCCCATGGCTGTCCTTTTGGGGATCGTAGGCTGGCTGACTTTTACAGCCATGTGTGAGAAAACCGAGAGCTCTGTGGAAGACGCCACCTGGGACCTGCAAACCGAGCAGCGGAAGGAGATGGAGCAAACACAGGAGAAACAGATGCTGACCCTGGAGCTGGAGGAAATGCTGGAGGAGGAGGCCGATCAGGTGTTTGAGATTCGCCTGGAAATGGAGCAAACGCTGGAGGAGGATTCAGAGGTTCGTGAGTTGCAGCTTGCCCTGGATGTTGCGGAGAGCCAGCAGCGGCAGGAGGCCGGGGCTGAGGCTGAGGCTGAGGCTGAAGCTGCAAGGTCTGCGGAGCAGAAGGCGGCGGCAGCCCGGGGCTTGAGCCCAGCAGTGCGAGCTGGTGTTTTCAGTTCCTCTTTGGAGGATGAGGAGAATTGGGCTGGAGTTGTGATCTGCAGTCTCCAGAAGATGGAAGCTGTAAAGCCAGCAGGCAAGGCCAGGGCCACCATCACAGCCGCCCGGCCCATGCAGGTTCGCATAGGATTCGGACAGTCGGTAAAGAAACAGCGGAGCCAAAAGCTGATGGGCCATAGCCTTTAATCCTACCTTGCACCCGGCGGGCAAGTAAAAACACACACTGGGCTCCAAAACCCAGTCACACTCAGTGCTCACAAAGCCACTGACTTATCCGAGTTTCCTAGAATCAAAGGTTTCTAGCTCACCAACCTTATTCTCCTCAGTTCCCCATTTTCTTCCTTATCCCAGATACAAACTCTACACAGACTGGCATCTCACTCAGTACTCCGCCATCTTGGCTGCTTCTCCTGGCCTACTCCACGTGGCCTTTCTCTGCTCTCCTCTGCTCTCTCTTCTGATGATAATCTCAGGAACCAAGAGCCAAACTCCCGCTCCATTCCCATTTTATAGTATAGAAATCCAAACCCTTAATCCAATATACAAAATAGGGAAGTCTCTTAATACAAAGTCACTTCTCTGAGGCATGATAGGATTGTACCACCTTACACCAAAAAGGGTAGGAAAGGCTTAATCCCAAAACCAAGCCCCAGGCTACAAGGATTCTGCCTGCCTTTAGCCCACCCCAACACACATTAATATCACCTGGGCAACGGCCTCTTTAACAAAGTGAGCATAATACATTTTATCTGCCCAACAGAAGCCCAGCTGGAAGGAGCATCTACTGCGGCCCCAGTAGGTCTGCGATTTGGGGAAATAGGGCTGGACATGCTCGCTAGAGCCAAGATGGAAATGCTGACTGCCATTGCCACGTGCCCCTCTTTGGGACAGTGTAAGACCTGCCAGGATGGCAGGAATGAGGGGGGTGGCTGATGCCCCATGTGTGTGGACTGATTTCCTGGACTACGACGACCGGAGTGGGCACTGACTCCTTTGTTGGATGGATTTACGGATTACGGATTTTGGACAATGTGAAATATCCTGATGGGGGTGGGGGGCGGCTTTGTTGGAAGCACTCCCCTACCCCAGGAAGCTTTTCCCATGGCTAGGAAGAAGGCCGAGGACATTTTGCGCTTTGGGCAAAGTGCTCAGAGACTGGTGAAGTGTACCTTTGTAATTGTTGAAACTATTATTTTTGCTGTTGTAATTTGTGTAATGTTCTAATTTCCTTACACAGGGATGCCGGTGGTATAGATTGTGGGTAGTAAAGTGAGCATAGGGGTGGATTGTTGGGCGGATAAAATGTATTATGCTCACTTTGTTAAAGATGCCGTCGCCCAGGTGATATTAATGTGTGTTGGGGGCAGGCCAGGATCATTGTAGCCTGGGGCTTGGTTTTGGGATTAAGCCTTTCCCACCCTTTTTGCTGTGGGGTGGTACAATCCAATCATGCCTCAGAGAAGTGACTTTGTATTAGAGACTTCCCAATTTTGTATATTGGATTAGAGGTTGTGAAGCTACACTATAAAATAGGGGTAGAACAGGAACTTGCGCTCTTGGTTCCTGGGATGATTAGCATGAGAGAGTAGAGCCAGCAGCGGAAGGAGGCCACGTGGAGGAGGCCAGGAGAAGCAGCTAAAATGGCGGAGTGCTGAGTGAGATGCCAGTTTGTGTAGAGTTTGTATCTGGGATAAGGAAGGAGATGGGGAACAGAGGAGAATAAGTCTGGTGAGCTAGAAACCTTTGATTCTAGGAAACTCGGATAAGTCAGTAGCTTTGTGAGCACTGAATGTGACTGGGTTTTGGAGCCCAGTGTGTGTTTTTACTTGCCCGCCGGGTGCAAGCTAGAATTAAAGACTATGGCCCATCAGTTTGTGGCTCCGTTGTTTCTTTACCGACTGTCCGAATCCAATGCGAACCTGCACTGGCCAGGCGGTTGCTGTGATGGTGGCCCTGGCTGTGGCTTCTGGCTTTACAATCCTCTTCTTTTTTTTTTTTTTTTTCCTAAAAGGATCCTGAAATTCAGATCCTTCTATAAAATTTCCCAATAGTTCATGTTGGCAAACAATTCAAAAATTTTTCAAAGAATAGTAAAGCCCTAATAAAATGTGTCTGTTAGTTTACTTCAGTCCGTGGACCACCAGTTCTTAGTCCAACTTCCTCATATTAGGTAAGAAAGCTAACGTTCCAAAGTACTTAATCTTGCTTCAGCAAAGAGGACTTTCTGAAGTTAAAAAATAAGTTGTATTAGTTTTTAGAAATTAAAAAAGTTTGTAATTTGCTTGCCAGTTTATTATAAGGCCTTTGCATCAGAGATTTTGCAAAGTGAGAAAATATAGAAACTGCTCATCCAACCGCACGTGACACAATCAACTTGAAGGGTAGTTATGTTTAAATATAGATTTTCCCACTATAAAGACAAGTATATTAGTGGTAGTTTTAGATAATTAAGAAAATAAACAAATTTTAAAAATAACTCTCCATCATACCAGTTTTTATTCTATAGCTGTATACCAATTTTGTCATGTATTTCCTGAGAGACATGGGATCTACCAGATAATAAAACAATGGGTATGTATTTCTGGCAAGTTTTGCTGTATTTCAAATTGACTTTTGTTTTTTCATCTCTTCATACCAAAACCGTAGTTGCTATTTCTAGACCTATTTGTTTTAGCTGAATTCTTATTTGGAATGACAAAGAAAGGACCATCAGTATTTCTCCTGGCAAACTCTCTTTAATATTTCTATTTCTCTAGATGAACTTGTGCTAAATAAACATGATTATAGGTGCTGGGCTCCTACATTTTATCATTAAAGCCTAAAAATCATTTCTCATCTTGTATCCCTCTTCACATTCACACATATATTCATCCTTCCCACCTCCCACATGCACAGAACCACAATTCTGTAACCGACTGAAATGAATATATTTTATCATGTATTTATTTTTCTTTCCAGGCTCTGAGAGGAAAACTGGCTAGAAGCCAATGGCCATTAAGAACTCATTCCTTGCCAAGCAGCTACTGTTATTTGTTCAAAACATATTCATAGACTTGCCTCTGCAACAACTTGGAAAGTAATTTAAAACCCTTACCATCCTTTTCCATCCCCCAGCAACTTTACATTTCAATGCCTTGCTGAACATTCCAGGAATAATCAACAGGACTCAGATTTTTCTCTTTGAACGTGCAGACTAGAAGTTTGAATGGTGGAGCTATAATGTCTTGGGAGGTTTGACTGAACTCCTTCTCCTCCTGTGCCGAGTTGTAGGCATTTTCTAACATTCCCTTCTTTTCTTGTTTTTTACTCTCCTCAGAGCTCTCACTTCTCCATCGGATCAATGATCCTTTTTATATGGACAATTTGTACATCTACCATCTTTTTCTGTGTGTGGTAAAATACACACAACATCAAATTTACCTTGTTAATCATTTTGAAGTCTGTAGTTCAGTGGCATTAAGTACATTCACATTGTTGTGCAACCATCACCACCATTCATCTCCACAATTTTTCTACCTTTCCCATCTGAAAATTTTACCCATTGAACAATTTCTGCATTCCTCCTTTCAGACAGCCCTTTTAACCACCGTTCTACACTCTTGTCTCTTACAAATTTGATTCCTTTAGGGATCTTATGTAGTATTTGTCTTTTTGTGACTGACTTATTTAACTTAGCATAATGTCATCAGGGTTAATCCATGTAGAATATGTCAGCATTCCATTCCTTTTAATGGCTAAATAATATTCCATTGTGTGTATATACTACTGTTTGTTTATCTGTTCATTGTTGATGGACATTTGGGTTGTTTCTACCTTTTGGCTATTGTGAATAATAATGCTGCTATGAACGTGGGTATAAACGATCTATTCAGATGTCTCTTGTAGCAACCTGTGTCCTCAGCACAGTCTCCACATCTCCAACAGTTGATGGAACCTTTCACTTAGCTGTGCTATGGCTGACCACTCCTTCGGAAGAAAACTCCATGCCCCCAGCAACTCAGGCTTAAGATAGATATCGTTTTTTTCATTCATTTTTAGCATCACTACCTAAACTTAAGCCCTTAATATATATATATTTTTTTCTGTATTTTTCTGAAGCTGGAAACGGGGAGAGACAGTCAGACAGACTCCCGCATGCGCCCGACTGGGATCCACCCGGCACGCCCACCAGGGGGCGATGCTCTGCCCCTCCAGGGCATCGCTCTGTTGCGACCAGAGCCACTCTAGCGCCTGGGGCAGAGGCCGAGGAGCCATCCCCAGCGCCCGGGCCATCTTTGCTCCAGTGGAGCCTCGGCTGCGGGAGGGGAAGAGAGAGACAGAGAGGAAGGAGAGGGGGAGGGGTGGAGAAGCAGATGGGTGCTTCTCCTGTGTGCCCTGGCCGGGAATCGAACCCGGGTCCCCTGCACGCCAGGCCGACGCTCTACCACTGAGCCAACCGCCCAGGGCCAAGCCCTTAATATTTTTATCTCTTAATATCCTTAGTTAATTAGTTAATTAATGAACTCCATTGAACAGTCTGTGTGTTTTTCTGGCCCACCATCTCAGTTTGCTGTTGCTATATGTGGAGAGCTCCTCACCTCTGCCCCTTGCCCCAATGCCCCAGATGCCTTCTTGCGCACTCCAGCACACACTAACTTCTCCCTTTCCTGGATCTCTTTAGCACAATCTCTCTGTTAGTCCTAAGCAAATAATTGTCTTGGAATTATATGTCTACTTTCCTATGTCTTAGTTCCATCATTAGATTGTACACCTCGAAGGGGAAGGACTGTGTTATTTACAGACCCTTTCTACTATGTTAGTCAATACATAGTATTTACTATTTTTGGCCTTAAGCTAGAGCTACAAACTGGCTTGAGGCATGCTTCCTGCTTTTTTTTTTTTTTTTTTTTACTTTTATTAATTTTTTTTAGAGAGGAGAGAGAGAGTGAGAGAGAGAGAGAGAGAGAGAGAGAGAGAGAAGGGGGAGGGAGGAGCAGGAAGCATCAACTCCCATATGTGCCTTGACCAGGCAAGCCCAGGGTTTTGAACCGGCAACCTCAGCATTCGAGGTCAACGCTTTATCCACTGTACCACCACAGGTCAGGCCTGCTTCCTGCTTTTAAAATACTACCATTTTAGCCTGACCTCTGGTGGCACAGTGGATAATGCGTCAACCTGGGAACACTGAGGTCGCCAGTTCAAAACCCTGCACTTGTCTGGTCAAGGCATATATGGGAGTTGATGCTTCCTGCTCCTCCCCCCTTTCTCTCTCCCTCTCTCCCTCCCTCCCTCTCTCTCTCTCTCTCTCTCTCCCTCCCTCCTCTCTAAAAATGAATAAATAAAAATTTAAAAATAAAATAAAATACTACCATTTTAGCCTGACCAGGCAGTGGCGCAGTGAATGGAGCGTTGGACTGGGATGCGGAGGACCCAGGTTCGAGACCCCAAGGTCGCCAGCTTGAGCGCGGTCTCATCTGGTTTGAGCAAAGCTCACCAGCTTGGACCCAAGGTCACTGGCTCGAGCAAGCGGTTACTCAGACTGCTGAAGGCCCGTAGTCAAGGCACATATGAGAAAGCAATCAATGAACAACTAAAGTGTCACAATGAAAAACTGATGATTGATGCTTCTCATCTCTCTTCGTTTCTGTCTGTCTGTCTCTATCTATTCCTCTCTCTGACTCTCTCTCTGTCTCTGTAAAAAAACAAACAAATAACAACAACAAAAAAACCCCAAAATACTACCATTTTAATGGAGAAGTAGCACAAGAGCAAATTATTATAATTCAGCATGAAAATGACTTTAGAAGAGCCATGAAGAAGGATAACTTTATCCAGGGAACTGAAGAGGGCTTATGTATATTTCTTTTTTTTTTTTTAATTTATTCATTTTAGAAAGGAGAGAGAGAGAGAGAGAGAGGAGAGAGAGACAGAGAGAGAGAAGGGGGAGGAGCAGGAAGCATCAACTCCCATATATGCCTTGACCAGGCAAGCCCAGGGTTTTGAACCTGCGACCTCAGCATTTTCAGGTCGACGCTTTATCCACTGCGCCACCACAGGTCAGGCCTTATGTATATTTCTTGACCTTCCTTCCTTCCTTCCTTCCTTCCTTCCTTCCTTCCTTCCTTCCTTCCTTTCTTTCTTTCTTTCTTTCTTTCTTTCTTTCTTTCTTTCTTTCTTTCTTTCTTTCTTTCTTTCTTTCTTCTTTTTTAGAGGAGACCTCAGCATTTTAGGTCGACGCTTTATCCACTGCACCACCACAGGTCAAGCCTCTTGACATTTCCACAATGACAAATGGCCCACTGAAAATCACATAAGTTCATTGTAAGGTGATAATTTGTATTTCTACAATTGACTTTTCTGTGTCTGTGAGAAACTATTAGCCTTTTTATACATTCGTCTGCAGGATCTACATGTATGTTTTAAATTACTAACTATTGGGAAAAACAGTGTGAGCCCAAGGAATTGGAATGATAATCGTCACTCACAATTCCACTTTAGGATGGATTCCTATAGCTGTTCCTCCCTCAGAGACAGTGCCCCAGGGGTAGGAAAGTGTCAGGAGACATGGTTACACCCCAGAAGCCTGGATGATTGATTTGGAGAGTAGGGGTGGCAGCATTGAGGTGGCATTTGTTCTCAAGAGAAAGCATGGTGAAAATTTGAGAGATATCATTTTTGATGGGGAGGTGAAAATGATAAAGATATCTTTACTCCTCTTGTTATGAGGCCCCTACTCAAAAGCCTCATAATAAGTCTGTATGTGTTCAATACAGCTGATTTCATGGGGTCAAGAACAAAATCATATTCTCTCTGAGGAATAATCTGCCCCTGCTGGGAAGCCATCCTAGCTCATTAAAGCTGGCCTACGGATGTTCCTCACCTGTAAATTCAATAAAATGTGAAGATGCTCATTTCTTCATTTATCTATCCACTCAATAATTTATTCATTTAATAATCAGTATGTGAGGGGGTGAGGACAAATCACACAATGGTGTTTTCTTTAATGAAGCTGATAATCTTGTGGAGGACACTGACAAAATAAAGTGATAAACAGGAGTGAATTAGAAACTGCGATAAATCCTATGAAGGAAGCACAGATCCCAGTGACAGAGAAAGATGGAAAAGGACCTTCTGAGTTGGAGGAGGAGTCAGGCAACCTTAGAGTAGAGGGAACCTTGTCCAGGGAAGACAGGATCCTGGGGTGGAGGGGCAGGTAGAGAGGGGAGCAAGAGAGCGCACACCTCATCTAAAGGGGACCAATGTGACGTGATAGATAGAGGACAGACAAGGCTACCAGATTGCCTGGTTCAAGTCCCAATTCTGCCTCTCACTATGCAGCACATGTTCATATGTGACTTGTAAGTTCCATGACTCAGTTTCCTTATCTATAAAGTGGGGATTAAAAATAATAATACCGGAGATGACGTCAGAGTAATGGCGGGGTAGGAAGCGATACCGATAAATCTCCCCCAAAACTCAACAAGATCTTCAACCAGAAACAGAAAAACCTATCCTTGGAGCCTCCAGATGTTTCGCAATACACCCGAAGGCAAGAGAAGTGAAGGCAAAAATTAATGAATGGGACTACATCAGACTAAGAAGTTTTTGCTCAGCAAGAGAAATTGATAACAAAATAAACAGAAAGCCAATTAAATGGGAAATGATATTTTCAAACAACAGCTCAGATAAGGGCCTAATATCCAAAATATACAAAGAACTCATAAAACTCAACAACAAACAAACAAACAATCCAATAAAAAAATGGGAAGAGGATATGAACAGACACTTCTCCCAGGAAGAAATACAAATGGCCAACAGATATATGAAAAGATGCTCATCTTCTTTAGCTATTAGAGAAATGCAAATCAAAACTGCAATGAGATACCACCTCACACCTGTTCGATTAGCTATTATTAGCAAGACAGGTAATAGCAAATGTTGGAGAGGCTGTGGAGAAAAAGGATCCCTCATCCACTGTTGGTGGGAATAAAGTATACTACTTTATACTATAAAGTAGTATAACCATTATGGAAGAAAGTATGGTGGTTCCTCAAAAAACTGAAAATAGAACTACCTTATGACCCAGCAATCCCTCTACTGGGTATATACCCCAAAAACTCAGAATCATTGATACGTAAAGACACATGCAGCCCCATGTTTATTGCAGCATTGTTCACAGTGGCCAGGACATGGAAACAACCAAAAAGCCCGTCAATAGATGACTGGATAAAGAAGATGTGGCACATATACACTATGGAATACTACTCAGCCATAAGAAATGATGACATCGGATCATTTACAGCAAAATGGCGGGATCTTGATAACATGATATGAAGTGAAATAAGTAAATCAGAAAAAACCAGGAACTGCATTATTCCATACGTAGGTGGGACATAAAAGTGAAACTAAGAGACATTGATAAGAGTGTGGTGGTTATGGGGGGGGGGGAGAGGGAAAGGGGGAGGGGGAGGGGCACAAAGAAAACTAGATAGAAGGTGACAGAGGACAATCTGACTTTGGGTGATGGGTATGCAACATAATTGAACGACAAGATAACCTGGACTTGTTATCTTTGAATATATGTATACTGATTTATTGATGTCGCCCCATTAAAAAAATAAAATTATAAAAACAAACAAACAAAAAAAACTATATGCACAGAATGCTCCCAAACTAGTTAATATACTATATATATGCTTAGAAGAAAAAAAAAACACTGAAAAAAAGATACAAAACTGTCAAGGTTATTTCTGGGTTTGGGGATTATGGGTGATTTGTGTGTTTTTTAAAACTCTTTTCTGATTTAAGAAAATTTAAATAATGGTCATATATGTCTTTCATCATTACAAAAAAATTGACAGTTCTTAAAGTAATTAAAAAAAAAATAATAATACCTATCTTGCTGAGTTCCAAAAGACACCATAAACCTAAATTTTTATATAAAATTTTCCAATTTTTAAAATTTGACCACCAATTTAAGGATTTTCACCCATGTACTGAGCAAGGTAAGCCCATCTGTAGGCTTGAGGGGCACCAGTGTGCATCCTTCCGTTCGGGAACTCATGTGCCGTGCGACAGTTAAGGTTTTTCTCTAAGTGTTGTGGGAGTTTATTAGGGTGACATGATCTGATCTATGTTTTAAAGATGATGTGACTGCCTACTAGAAAATGGATTAGAGAAGGCAACAGTCAAGCCGTAAGTCTTAGTAGGACTTCAGTGCAGTTTCTCAATGGACCCCAGAACACTTTAATGGCCCAGGTCACCTGATCAGTTACTTCCTTTTCATCCCACCCAACCAAAGTCCCATCAGTCCAGAGTCATTTTGGATTGTCCTAGGTCTTCATTCATTTACTTAAAAACACACACACAAACAAAAACATAACTTTATTTAGTTTTTAAAAGATTTTTATTTATTTATTTTAGAGAGAGAAAAGAGAGAGAGAGAGAGGTAGGGGGAGAGAGGGAAACATCAACTCATAGTAGTTGTTTCTCTTATGGGCCTTGACCAAGCAAGCCTGGGGTTTCAAACTGGTGAACTCAGCATTCCAGGTCGATGCTTTTTACCCAGGGCCAACACAGGTCAGGCGACTTTATTTTTTAAAGCGGTTTTAGGTGTACAATACAACTGAGCAGCAGGTACAGAGATTTCTGCAATACTCCCTGCCCCCACATGTGCACAGCCTCCCCTATTATCAGTACCGCCACTAGAGTGATGCATTTTTTACAATTGATGAATGTACTTTTTTTTTTAATTTTTTTTATTTTTATTTATTTATTCATTTTAGAGGAGAGAGAGAGAGAGAGAGAAGGGGGGAGGAGCAGGAAGCTTCAACTCCCATATGTGCCTTGACCAGGCAAGCCCAGGGTTTTGAACCAACAACCTCAGCATTCCAGGTCAACGCTTTATCCACTGCGCCACCACAGGTCAGGCGATGAATGTACTTTGACACATTATTATCATCCAAAATCCCTAGTTTACATTAGGGCTCACTCTTGGTGCTTTCCATTCTGTGGGTTTGGAAAAATGTATAATGATGTATATCCACCACTGTTATTGTACAGAATAGTTTTGCTCCTCTGAAAACCCTGTGCTCCACCTTTCATCCCTCCCTCTCCCTTAGTCCCAGCAACCACTGATCTTTTTACTGTCTCCTTAGTTTGCTTTTTCCACAATATGACATTGTTGGAATCATACAGTATGCAGCCTTTTCATACTGGCTTCGTTCAGTTAATTTTATATGTATTTACTTCTATGTTTTTTTTAATTTTCTCTCTTTTTTTTTAGATTTTATCTATTCATTTTTATAGAGAGGAGAGAGAAAGAAAGAGAGAAAGTGGAGGGGTAGGAGCAGGAAGCATCAACTCACATATGTGCCTTGACCAGGCAAGCCAAGTGTTTTGAACTGGTGACCTCAGCGTTCCAGGTCAACGCTTTAAGAGCTCTTAGTATATTTTGGATCCATTTACTTTCGGAAGTTTCTTCCCACATTATCTATTCATTCATTATCTATTTATTTGTTAAACATTCATTAATTTCAAAGACACTTATTTGGTATGTTTGTCTATGCTAGACACTGTTATAAGCATGTTACATTTATTATTTATTTATTTATTTATTTTTTACAGAGACAGAGAGAGTCAGAGAGAGGGACAGATAGGGACAGACAGGAACAGAGAGAGATGAGAAGCATCAATCATCAATTTTTTGTTGCAACACCTTAGTTGTTCATTGATTGCTTTCTCATATGTGCCTTGACCGTGGGCCTTCAGCAGACTGATAAACCCCTTGCTCGAGCCAGTGATCTTGGGTCCAAGTTGGTGAGCTTTGCTCAAACCAGATGAGCCTGCGCTCAAGCTGGCGACCTCGGGGTCTCCTCTGCATCCCAGTCTGACGCTCTATTCACTGTGCCACCGCCTGGTCAGGTGCACGTTACATTTAGTTCTCACAGCTTTCTAGAGGTAGGTACTATTATTGTCTTGTTCTACAGATATGTTATCCAAGGTCACAGTCTAGGAGCAGTGAAGAGTTTTTATCTGGCAGATTCACTCCAGAAGGTGCTCAGTATATATTTATTAGATAAACAAATGATACTGAGATGCTTTTTCTATTTATCCTTTCTGCCTTGTTCTCTTTGTCTCTTCCCTTTTCTATTATATCCTGGTTCCTCTTCTTTCTTATCTTCCTCAACTTTGTAACCTTTTTATTTGATGAGAGATATTTTCCTTTCCTTGTTAATGAGTTTTGAAGCAAAGGGTTGCTATTTTTCCCCTCCAAATTTTCATCTTTATTTTCAAATGTGTGGTCATATAATACTGTTCCCCCCAAATATATGGCAGCTTCAACAAATGAAATCATGAGTTAGATGTATAATACTGTCAAACGCAATAGCATTGACATGAAGTAGAGGAGAAAGAGAAGAACTACACTTTGTACTGGAAAACAGACAGTAGGTTCATTTTTTCAAATATCTTAACATGCTAAGTCTCTCAGTAACAGATAAATAGGCTTTCCTTTGGAAACTGCTTTCCTGTGAAATATTTTCACACTTAAATTCGTTTTGGTTATTAAACTTATGTAACTTACTGAAGCAGAATTTAAGTTAGAAATTTTTCTTAGGGTTGAAAGTGGCAATACTCACTAATCTAGACCTCTTTGAAATGAGACTGCTGATTGCAATACATGTTTTTAATTCCTAAAATGCTTATCATCTAGACCCTCCAATTACCAGCAAATGCAAATGCTCTTACTTTCTTGTGGACAAATGCATTTGGTAATATTTTGTGTTGTAGGTGGTGTTTCTTTTGGGAACTCTAGCCAAGCTCACTGTTATCCCTGTGAGGCAGGGAGGGAAGAATGCACTTGGACCAAGAGACTTCCTATTCTGCAAGGGAAGAAATGGACACTGAGAGCTCAAATGACCCAACAACATTTCCTAGAGGAACAAAGCTATGGAGAATTCTTAGGAAAGCCCAGATTTCCCTTCTGGGGATTGTCAGTCCTGAGGAATTAAAGGAAAGGTGAAAGCTTGGTTTGTCCTATGCTGACAAGTTTTTTAATCTTTTGATATACATAGAATACTGACATATTCCCAATTAAAAAAATTTTTGTTTAGTTTATTGATTTCAGAGAGAGAGAGGAGGGAAGAGAGAGAGAGAGAGGAGAGAGAGAGGAGAGAAATATTGATTTGTTGCTTCACCTTCTGTTGGTCAAATAAGTTTTTAAATATGATGTTTATGTTTGCTTGCTTATAAGTTTGTATTGGATGTGGGGGACAGGCTGTAAGCAGGCGAATTCTTATAGCCTAAGGCTTAGTTTTAAATCTAAGCCTTTCCCACCCTTTTTGATGTAGGGCGGTGCACTTTCATGAGGAATCCCATTATGCCTCAGATAAGTGACTCTGTATCAGAGACTTCCTTGTTTGTATATTGGATTAAAGGTTTTGATTTCTACACTATGAAGTGGGGCAGACCAGAAGCTTGCTCTCTCTAGGTTCCTGAGATTAGCATTAGAGAGGAGAGCAGAGAAAGCCACGTGGAGGAGGCCAGGAGAAGCAGCCAAGATGGCAGAATGCTAAAGGAGAAGCCAGTTTGTGCAGAGAAAAGGAGATAGGGAACAGAGGTGAATAAGGCTGGTGAGGTAGAAACCTTTGATTCCAGGAAACTCGGATAAGTCAGTAGTTTTGTGAGCACTGAATGTGAGTGGGTTTTGGAGCCCAGTGTGTGTTTTTATTTGCCTGCTGGGTGCAAGCTAGGATTAAAGGTAATGGCCCACCAGTTCTTGGCTCCGATGTTTCATTACCATCTGTCCGAATCTAATGCAAATGTACACGGGCTAGGCGGCTGTGATGGTGGCCATGGATACTGGCTTTACAACCTATATATGCATTGATTGGTTGATTCTTGTATGTACCCTGATTGGGGATGAACCCACAACCTCTGTGTATCAGAATGATGCTGTAAAGCCAGTAGTCATGGTCACCATCACAGCTGCCTGGCCTATGCAGGTTTGCACTTTTTTTTTTTTTTTTTTTTTTTTTCCTGAAGCTGGAAACGGGGAGAGACAGTCAGACAGACTCCCGCATGCGCCTGACGGGGATCCACCCGGCACGCCCACCAGGGGCGACACTCTGCCCACCAGGGGTCGTCGAGGGGGGGGGGGGTGGAGAAGCAAATGGGCGCTTCTTCTATGTGCCCTGGCCGGGAATCGAACCCGGGTCCCCCGCACGCCAGGCTGACGCTCTACCGCTGAGCCAACCGGCCAGGGCCTAGGTTTGCATTTGATTTGGATAGTCGGTAATGAAACAATGGAGCCAATAACCAGTGGGCCATTAGCTTTAATCCTAGCTTGCACCCGGCGGGCAAGCAATACACACAGTGGGAAACACATCCCTTTCTTTCTTTCTTTCTTTCTTTCTTTCTTTCTTTCTTTCTTTCTTTCTTTCTTTCTTTCTTTCTTTCTTTCTTCCTTCTTTCTTTCTTTCTTTAAATTATTATTATAGAGTCAGAGAGAGAGTCAGAGAGAGGGATAGACAGACAGGAACGGAGAGAGATGAGAAGCATCAATCATCAGTTTTTCATTGTGACACCTTAGTTGTTCATTGATTGCTTTCTCATATGTGCCTTGACTGTGGGCCTTCAGCAGATCAAGTAACCCCTTGTTTGAGCCAGCGACCTTCTGTCCAAGCTGGTGAGCTTTTGCTCAAACCAGATGAGCCCGTGCTCAAGCTGGCGACCTTGGGGTCTCGAACCTGGGTCCTCTGCATCCCAGTCCAACGCTCTATATCCACTGTGCCACTGCCTGGTCAGGCGGCACTTCCCTTTCCATTCAGGGCTCCCAAAGCCACTGACTTATCTGAGTTCCCTAGAATCAAAGGTTTCTAGCTCACCAGCCTTATTCACCTCTGTTCCCCATCTCCTTCTCTCTATACAAATTCTGCACAAACTGGCTTCTCCCTCAGCACTTCACCATCTTGGCTGCTTCTCCTGGTCTCCTCCAGCGTGGGCTCCTCCTAGAAGTAATCACTCTTCTCCTGGAACAACATGATCTCTCTTCCTTTTAAAACTTTTTGGCGCCTGACCGGACGGTGGCGCAGTGGATAGAGTGTTGGACTACGATTCCAAGGACCCAGGTTCGAGACATCAAGGTCGCCGGCTTGAGCGCAGGCTCATCTAGTTTGAGTAAAAAGCTCACCAGCTTGGACCCAAGGTCCCTTGCTTGAGCAAGGGGTTACTCGGTCTGCTGAAGGCCCGCGGTCAAGGCACATATGAGAAAGCAATCAATGAACAACTAAAGTGTCGCAATGTGCATCGAAAAACTAATGATTGATGCTTCTTATCTCTCCATTCCTGTCTGTCTATCCCTCTCTCTGTCTCTGTAATAAAAAATAAATAAATTAAAAAAAATAAAAATTAAATAAAATCTTTTGGCGTGAAAGCCCTCCCCCAACACACATTAATACAATCACACCCATCCCAAGCAGGAAGGGCAACTAATATCATCACCTGGGAGCCGGGCTTCCATGTGGGCAGCGCCATCTTTAACTAAGTGAGCATAATATATTTTATCTGCCCAACAGATGCTCTAACCCCCTGAGCAACCCAGCCAGTGTAATTCCCCATTCTTTTATACTATTAGGGCATACATTTAGGATGGCTTTTTGGGGGGTATTTTTGTACCTGTCAAAACATGGAGAAAGCTGAATGTAGCAGGAACAATAGACAGCTGAGTCCCCTGGAGGTCCTGGCCCTACCAACTATACCCATTCACTGCTCCAGCTTCTGTTCCTCAGCCAGTGAGAAGAGAGGACGAAATGACCAAGAAGCTTTCTTTCAACTGTAATAGGCACCAGCATGATTCTTCTTCTTTGTTTTCCTTTTAATTTTGTTCTTTAAAATAAGTTCACCAGAGACATCTTGCACAAGAAAGTGTGAAATCACAATTGATGTACGTGACTTACTCTCTTCTGGTTTTGGTTGGGCATCTAATGATTCCTTGGTTTTAAAAAATTCTTTGCCTTGTGTTTCCTCACACTAAAATTGCCGATAACCAGCCTGGGTCATAAGAGAGCGCCGATCCTGCTCAGTGGAGGAACCCTTCTGTGTAGTAGGGGCACAATTGCTGGCTGACAGGTCAAGATGTTGTAGGGAGTGCCTGGGCATAGCTTTGCCTGATTTTTTTCTTGCACCTTGTCCTTATTAATCAACTACCTAGACCTTTACTGCATATCACATGGACAGCGAATGGTTGTCTTTCATTCTGCTTTGCTGTTAACTCATATCACTGTATGTGTACCAAATTTTTAGAAGATAATGAGTTAAGTATGGGAGCTATACTGATGTCAAAGGCACTCTATTGGGTGTCCCTACCTTAGAGAGATTTGAGTTGGCAAGGAGAAAGGTGCTCTTGCCCTCCTCTTTCTTTCCCTTTGTTTGGATCCTTACAATTGCAAAGATCAGAAAACTCTAAAATTGCCTTTAGCAAAATGGGGAACTCCTTTGGCTTTTTTTTTTTTTTTTGTATTTTTCCGAAGCTGGAAACAGGGAGAGGCAGTCAGACAGACTCCCGCATGCACCCGACCAGGATCCACCCGGCACGCCCACCAGGGGGCGATGCTCTGTCCCTCCGGGGCGTCGCTCTGTTGCGACCAGAGCCACTCTAGCGCCTGGGGCAGAGGCCAAGGAGCCATCCCCAGCGCCCAGGCCATCTTTTGCTCCAATGGAGCCTTGGCTGCGGGAGGGGAAGAGAGAGACAGAGAGGAAGGAGGGGGGGTGGAGAAGCAGATGGGCGCTTCTCCTGTGTGCCCTGGCTGGGAATCGAACCCGGGACCCCTTGCACGCCAGGCCGACGCTCTACCACTGAGCCAACCGGCCAGGGCCGCTTTTTTTTTTTTTTTAAAGATTTTATTTATTCAATTTTCAGAGAGGAGAGAGAGAGAGAGAAAGGGGAGGAGCAGGAAGCATCAACTCCCATATGTGCCTTGACCAGGCAAGCCCAGGGTTTCGAACCGGCAACCTCAGCATTCCAGGTCGACGCTCTATCCACTGCGCCACCACAGGTCAGGCTCCATTGGCTTTTAACACCGAACAGTTCAGACATAGTTCGATTTCTGTCTCAAATGATTTAACCAGAGTCAGGTCCATCTCTTGGCTAGACTTTCCTTCATGTTGGCCTTGCATCAGACAAGCTCTTGTTGGAATGGTGAAATCCAGCAGAAGAGTCAACCTAATCTTCACAGTTTGCCTTCAGCAACACAGGGAGTACCCATTGCCTGGTTCTTTTAGCAAAAGGTGTGGGACTGGCTCAGAGTCTGATTCGGCGGAATGCCATCTCCACACTAGTCACAGTGGCTGTTAAGGGGAGATGGAATAGAAGAATGAAGAACCCTCCAACAGGCCAGCCTTGGTTAAAGGTCAACATAAGGAGCTGAGAATATAGTCTTCACTACAATCTCAGCTGCAAGGACTGAGGACAATGGGAGAGGGGGTAATACTTCCAAAGATAAAGGAGGGACACCATCCCTCCACAAAGGGTGAATAAATGCTGGGCAGGCTTAAAGAACCAACATTTGCTTGACCAGGCGGTGGAGCAGTGGATGGAGCATCGAACTGGGATGCGGAGGACCCAGATTCGAGACCCTGAGGTCACTAGCTTGAGCGCGGGCTCATCTGCTTTGAGCAAAAGCTCACCAGCTTGGACCCAAGGTCACTGACTCGAGCAAGGGGTTACTCAGTCTGCTGCAGCCCTACAGTCAAGGCACATATGAGAAAGCAATCAGTGAACAACTAAGGTGTCGCAACGAGAAACTGATGATTGATGCTTCTCATCTCTCTCTGTTCCTGTCTGTTTGTCCCTATCTATCCCTCTCTCTGTTCCTGTAAAAAAAAAAAAAAAAAAAAAAAAAGAACCAACATTTGCATTATCTCACGACTTAACACCTTTCATTCAGAATAATAAGTGAAGGGGGACTGGGTAGGTAGACAAGACCAGGTACAGGCTGTACACTTGACCAACCTAGCATTGTCTGAAGGATTGATTGGACCTGGTACTAAATTTACTTACTGCCCACTTCTCTGGTTATCTTCATCATATCACAAGTTAGGATTCTTACAGATCCTTAGCAAAGCTGCTCCTTAAAATGAGTACACAGAGTTTTAGTACACTATTGTTTAAATGTTGAAAAGGGTTTCTTTTATTTTCTCTCATTGCATGTTGGCTTTTCATAGTGTGCAATTTTGTTGCATTTATAATCATTACGTATTTTGTTTTGGGAGAATGCATTTTGTCATAAAAGCCTTTCCCACAATTAGGGGAATGATCAGCTTCGCTGTCCATATCCCAGTACAACCTGCTTCCCCGCCCCCCCCCCCCTCCGGTTGAGAATCTTTTAAATAGGTTACAAAACTCAGACGTATAGCAATTGAAAGAGAAAACTAAAACCAATTTGATTGACTTAATCGAGAAAGAATTAATTTGTACATGACAGTATTGAAGCACTATTAAAAAGACCCCATGTATTCCTTTCACTCTCCCTCTCACAAAGTTACCATTTAAAATCTAGCTTTGTTTGTGGCATAATAATGTGGAGCTTGTGCACAAAGTGAGAGTAAACTGATGCAAAGACTTCCTGATGAAAAGGAAAAATGAATGTTGTGTTGTTTTTTTTTTACTTCCAAGGAAACTGTATTTAAAATGCAATTTTTGGAAAATATAATAAAGTCAAGTATAAATATTGTGAACAGATGTTCCTAAGAAGTTTCTGAATTGAATAGTCACCATCTGGAACCATTTACAATGAGAAGAAGGTAAGCATGCAACACCTGTTTCTTTCTTTAAAAAGATTTAATTTCTGTATCAAATTATAAACAAGTATGGCAGTTTCCATAAAAATGCAATTTTATGTTTGCCAAATTGTTTAGAAAAATATTGATAAGAATGTAGGTGGTTTAGAAAATTGTGCTTCTAAAAGGCTTAGTCTGTTTTCAGCATTCTTTGCTTACTCATAATGTCTTAAAGATTAAACTCCTCAAAGTGGGTGCATGTTCTACATTTTTACAGACATGCACAAAATCTGAAGGGACACTAGCACTGTCACTGCCCCACCATCATCCAAGGTGTCTATTTGCTCATTACCACATTTTAGGAGCTCCACAATGTGAGTTGAACCTATAAAGCCTGGCGGCTTTGATAAATTGATTGCATTAGTGGCCCCAGTGAATGGTCTTCTATATCCACACCCTTTGAAATATGCTATTACAGCAACTTGAATCAAAAGGTGGAATCTTGCCTGACCAGGTGGTGGCGCAGTGGACAGAGCGTCGGAATGGGATGCAAAGGACCCAGGTTCGAGACCCCGAGGTTGCCAACTTGAGTGCGGGCTCATCTGGCTTGAGCAAAAAGCCCACCAGCTTGAACCCAAGGTCGCTAGCTCCAGCAAGGGGTTACTCGGTCTGCTGAAGGCCCGCAGTCAAGGCACATATGAGAAAGTAATCAATGAACAACTAAGGTGTTGCAAGGTGCAATGAAAAACTGATGATTGATGCTTCTCATCTCTCTCCGTTCCTGTCTGTCTGTCCCTGTCTATCCCTCTCTCTGACTCACTCTCTGTCTCTGTAAAAAAAAGAAAAAAAAAAAAAAAAAAAAAGGTGGAGTCTTGCCCTGGCCTGATGGCTCAGTTGGTTAGAGCATTGTCTGGAAGCACAAAGGTTGCCAGTTTGATTCCCGGTCAGGAAACATACAGAAACAGATCTATATTTCTGTCTTTCTCTCTCTCTCCTTCCGCTCTCACTGAAATCAGTTAAGAAGAAAAGGTGGAGTCTTTTACTTCATCCTCTGAATCAGGGCTGAACTAGTGACTTGATTTGGCCAACAGAATGCAGAATAAAGAAGGGGTAGCATACCAGTTCCAAGCTGGACCTCCTGAGGTTTTGCATATATTTTTTTTAATTTTTTTATTCATTTTAGAGAGGAGAGGGAGAGAGAGAGAGAGGAGAGACAGAGAGAGAGAAGGGAGGAGGAGCTGGAAGCAGCAACTCCCATATGTGCCTTGACCAGGCAAGCCCAGGGTTTTGAACCGGCGACCTCAGCATTTGCAGGTCGACGCTTTATCCACTGTGCCACCACAGGTCAGGCGAGGTTTTGCATATTTCATTCTCTCTCCTGGAATCCTGCCACAGTCTTGTAAATAAGTGTATGAGTGCTGGAGGATGAGAGACCCCCTGAAGGAAAGCCCAGTTATGCTTGGGAAGGCCTCCTAGAGCAGCTTGCAGCCAATCAACTCCCCACCACATAAGAGACCCAGCCAAGATCAGGTTCTCAGTCTTTTGCCTGTAGCAGGAGAATTTTGATTTCTCAATGACTCATGGTTGACATTGGGTAGTGCAAGTTGTTAAGATCTGGCTGCTTTTAATTTTTTAAATTATTTTTTTAAATTTATTTATTTCTTTATTCAGTTTAGAGAAGAGAGACAGAGAGAAGAGGGGCAAGAAGCAGGAAGCATCAACTCCCACACATGCTTTGACCAGGCAAGCCCAGGGTTTTGAACCAGTGACTGCAGCATTCCAGGTTGACACTTGATCCACTGCGCCACCACAGGCCAGGCTAAATTATTTTTAAAATTATTTTTAAATTTAATTTTGAGAGAGAGAGAGAGAGAGAGAAACATTGATTTGTTTTTCCACCTATTTATGCATTCATTGATTGATTTTGTATGTGCCCTGCTGGCTGCTATCTTTTTATCTCCTTGGACTATAGGGATTAGATATAGTTGCAGGGATATAGTTCAAAAGAGAAGGTTCTGAGACTTATAGGCAGGTCTCTACATGCAGGTTGAAGGCTCTAAATCAGGGGTAGTCAACCTTTTTATACCTACCGCCCACTTTTGTATCTGTTAGTAGTAAAATTTTCTAACCACCCATTGGTTCCACAGTAATGGTGATTTTTTCTTTCTTTTTTTTTTTTTTTTAGTAATGGTGATTTATAAAGTAGGGAAGTAACTTTACTTTATAAAATTTATAAAGCAGAGTTACAGCAAGTTAAAGCATATAAATAATAATTACTTACCAAGTACTTTATGTTGGATTTTCACCAAGTTTGCCAGAATAAATCTTTATAAAACAACTTACTATAGTTAAATCTATCTTTTTATTTATACTTTGGTTGCTCTGCTACTGCCCACCATGAAAGCTGGAATGCCCACTAGTGGGTGGTAGGGACCAGGTTGACTACCACTGCTCTAAATAAATGAAACAGGAACAATATATTGAGTGAGTATATGTAAAGCCAGTAGCCAGGGCAACCATCACAGCAGCCGCCTGGCCCATGCAGGTTCGCATTGGATTCAGACAGTCGGTAAAAAAACAATGGAGCCAAAAACTGGTGGGTCATTATCTTTAATCCTAGCTTGCACCCGGCAGGCAAGTAAAAACACACACTGGGCTCCAAAACTCACTCACATTCAGTGCTCACAAAGCTACCGACTTATGCGAGTTTCCTAGAATCAAAGGTTTCTAGCTCACCAGACTTATTCACCTCTGTTCCCCATCTCCTTCCTTCTCCCTGCACAAACTCTGCACAAACTGGCTTCTCACTCAGCATTCCACCATCTTGGCTGCTTCTCCTGGCCTCCTCCACATGGCCTTTCTCTGCTCTCTCCTCTCTACTCTCCTCTCTAATGCTAATCTCAGGAACTAAGAGAGCAAGCTCCCATTCTGCCCCATTTTATAGTGTAGAAATCAAAACTTTTAATCCAATATACAAAATTGGGAAGTCTCTAATACAAAGTCACTTATCTGAGGCATGATGGGATTGTACCACCCCACATCAAAAAGGATGGGAAAGGCTTAGTCCAGGGGTCCCCAAACTTTTCACACAGGGGGCCAGTTCACTGTCCCTCAGACCATTGGAGGGCCAGACTATAAAAAAAACTATGAACAAATCCCTATGCACACTCCACATATCTTATTTTAAAGTAAAAAAACAAAACAGGAACAAATACAATATTTAAAGTAAAGAACAATTTAAATCAATAAACTGACCAGTATTTCAATGGGAACTACGGGCCTGCTTTTGGCTAATGAGATGGTCAATGTCCGGTTCCATATTTGTCACTGCTAGATGTAACAAGTGATGTGACGTGCTTCCCGAGCCGTGAGGCGTGCATCCCACGTCACTGGAAGTAGTACTGTATGTGAGTGATACCATACTTTGCGTCTCTCACTGACCACCAATGAAAGTGGTACCCCTTCCGGACGTGCGGAGGGGACTGGATAAATGGCCTCAGGGGGCCGCATGTGGCCCACGGGCCATAGTTTGGGGACCCCTGGCTTAGTCCTAAAACCAAGCCCCAGGCTACAAGGATCCTGCCTGCCCAGAGCCCCCCCCAACACACATTAATATCACCTGGGCAATGAGCTTCTACATGGGCAGCGCCATCTTTAACAAAGTGAGCATAATATAAGATATACCGAAAAGTTCTGTCTGTTTTTGGAATAAAACAAAATACAAATTTTTCTTACCATCAATAAACTTTATTAAATAATATAATTGCCATTATTATTAATGATTTCTTGCAAGCGTGAGGGCAATTTGTATATCCCATTTTTGAAAAATGTTTTATCTTTTAATGCGAAAAATTGAACCCGTACTTGTTTGATATCATTTTTGAATTTTTTGCCCTTCAAAAAATTTTGTAAGGACAAAAACAAGTGATAGTCAGAGGGTGCTAAGTCCGGGGAATATGGTGGATGCGACAGACATGCTTCTGTAGCATTTCTTCCTTGTTGAAATTTGTAAAAATTACAGTGGCGTAAATGAACTTTATCAGTAGCCATGGGTACACTATCGCTTCACACATAAGACTAACATGAATCAACTTTGTTTTAGTTAATTTGCTACGTCAGTATGTATACATTAAGTGATAAAAATAGAGAGGCACATATACACCAAATAAACATGTGCTTACGTGTCAAAACTTGTGATAGAAACGGACAGAACTTTCCGGTAGACTGTCAAGCCAGGAGCCAAGGCCACCATCACAGCAGCCTGGCCCATGCAGGTTCGCATTGGATTCGGACAGTCGGTAAAGAAACAACGGAGCCAAGAACTGGTGGGCCATTAGCTTTAATTCTAGCTTGCACCCGGTGGGCAAGCAAAAAACACACACTGGGCTCCAAAACCCACTCACATTCAGTGCTCACAAAGCTACTGACTTATCCGAGTTTCCTAGAATCAAAGGTTTCTAGCTCACCAGACTTATTCACCTCTGTTCCCCATCTCCTTCCTTCTCCCTGCATAAACTCTGCACTGACTGGCCCCTCACTCAACACTCCGCCATCTTGGCTAATTCTCCTGGCCTCCTCCACGTGGCCTCTCTCTGCTCTGCTCTCTCCTCTAATGATAATCTCAGGAACCAAGAGAGCAAGCTCCTGTACTGCCCTCATTTTATAGTGTAGAAATCCAAACCTTTAATCCAATATACAAAACAGGGAAGTCTCTAATACAAAGTCACTTATCTGGGGCATGATGGGATTGTATCACCCTACATCAAAAAGGGTAGGAAAGGCTTAATCCCAAAACCAAGCCCCAGGTTACAAGGATTCTGCCTGCACACAGAGACACACATTAATATCACCTGGGCGACGGCCTCACATGGGCAGCGCCATCTTTAACAAAGTGAGCATAATATATTTTATCTGCCCAACATAGACCTTATATACTTTATCTGCCCAACAGTATAGGACTATAGTTATCTTCCTGAAGTACATAATGGGGCCCTGGCCGGTTGGCTCAGTGATAGAGCATCGGCCTGGCGTGCAGAGGTCCCGGGTTCGATTCCCGGCCAGGGCACACAGGAGAAGCGCCCATCTGCTTCTCCACCCCTTCCCCTCTCCTTCCTCTCTGTCTCTCTCTTCCCCTCCCTCAGCCGAGGCTCCATTGGAGCAAAGATGGCCCGGGTGCTGGGGATGGCTCCTTGGCCTCTGCCCCAGGCGCTGGAGTGGCTCTGGTCGCAACAGAGCGACGCCCTGGAGGGGCAGAGCATCACCCCCTGGTGGGCGTGCCAGGTGGATTCCGGTCGGGCGCATGCGGGAGTCTGTCTGACTGTCTCTCCCCGTTTCCAGCTTCAGAAAAATACAAAAAACAAACAAACAAAAAAACAACATAATGGGTTTTTAAAATAAATAATTTCAGCACTTTTAAAGTATAATTACAAATTAGGCTAATCTCTTTGTTGAAACCTATTCTTATAAGTGAATTCTTATTACAACAGTTGGTTCCACATACTATATATTCCTTTAAAATATTCAATTAATTCATTTATAAATTAATTCTACTTGTTTCTTGGCTAATTAGTCTTAATTAGAGTAGTTTTACTATAACCGAATTAATTGGACTATAGTAACTTCAGTAGCAGATTGACCCAATAACTTATGACACTGGATTTCAAAAGGACAAAATGACCATTTTTTGGTAACCTCCCTGGCATCTCTCTTCTACTTTTCTCTTTATGCATACTCCAAGATTTCTTCCCTTTAATCATGTGATTTGGGTGGGAATAGCCATACTCCAAATTCTAGTGATGGGCCCTGATTGACTTATGTCCCATGGCCACTTGTATTAGATCTGGAGTGAAGCACACACAAAGCCAAAAAGATGCAAGGAGTTGTTTGCTGGACTTCTGATGGGGAGAAGGTTGACTGTTTCCCTGAATGATGTGAGTTACGGAATTATGGCAGCCATTTTCTGTAAGGAGAGGAGAGTCTAGACCGGTGTTTCCCAACGTGGGGTCCACGCCCCACAGGGGGGCAATTCGATAGTTAAGGGGGGCAATTTGAAAATGGACTCGACACGACTTGAACTCTTTCGCCCCGGGCCATTTAAATGCAGTGCTAGATATCGGTGCCAAATTTAACAAAAAATGCAATTCTTAAATAATTGCGGTAAATAATTATTAAGTATAACTTCGTTTGACGAGACCAAAATATCAACTGGGTGATTGGCGTCGTCAAGTAAACTTCGTCCTGGGTTCACCGCGGAGCGTGCAGTCTGCCGCGGGGAACCCCGGACGTTTTAAAAACTCGCTAAACAACGCAGTTATTCTCACCTAATTGGCCCATCGCAACTTCTGTAGTGTTTCACATCATTCAGTTGGTGTTAATTTGAAATAAGTGTCAGTCAAAACTGTTGTAAAAGCTCGTTGATTTAATAAATATACATATATATATTGTATAGATATAATTGGTAAGTATTTGATTTTATTTTTATCAATATTAAACTCTTTATTAAGTACTTCTTGCATCAGGGCTAGAAAGCACTAATATTTTATAAATATTATTGGGGCTATAATAGTGCATGCACGACAATTTTAATTTTAGAAGCATAACTTTCCAGAAAATTTTGTCAAGTGGAAAAAATATAGATACCTTTTGATTTGCAGTGGTAGTGTAGTAAATGTGTTATATACATTTAAATAAATATGAATTTTTAGTATACGTTTACTCTATGTCACATTGAATATATTTTAACACATATTTTAATATTAGTTTTTAATTGATCTTATTTTTATTATAGCCCATAGTAAAATGAGTGGTGCAAGCAAGAAAAAAACTCATCAATATTCGGAGGAATATTTAAAATTTGGGTTCATACCCACTGTTCACGATGAGCGGATTCCTTTTTGTCTTTTATGCCTGCAATGCTTGACCAACGAATCAATGAAACGAGGTCGTCTTGAGGTGCATTTGAAGGCGAAACATAGTGCTCATATTAATTCAGATTTGAGTTACTTTAAAACTTTAAAGAAAAATTTTGAAAAAAGAACAACATTAAAGTCTCTATTTACTGCTCGTACTTCAACTAATAATCGTGTTCTTGAGGCTAGTTATCAAATTTCTTTATTCATCACTAAAACTGGAGAAAATCACACTATAGGAGAGAATTTAATAAAGCCATCACTATCAGCATTTCTTAAAATGGTTCTTTTTTTTTTTTAATGAAACTGTAACATGTTTCTTTCTTTTTTTTTTTTTATTCATTTTTTAGAGAGGAGAGGGAGAGACAGAGAGAGAGAGAGAGAGGAGAGACAGAGAGAGAGAGAAGGGAGGGAGGAGCTGGAAGCATCAACTCCCATATGTGCCCTGACCAGGCAAGCCCAAGGTTTCAAACTGGTGACCTCAGCATTTCCAGGTCGATGCTTTATCCACTGCACCACCACAGGTCAGGCTTAAAACGGTTCTTGAAAAAGATGACAAAAATGTAAAAGCTATGCCACTCAGTGACAACACTGTTAGCAGAAGAATAGACGAAATGAGTGAGGATATTGAAAAACAACTTATTGAAAAGCTGAAAACAAGAAAATTCTCCTTGCAAATGGATGAATCAACTTTGAGAGACAGTGAGGCAGTATTGATAACTTACGTAAGATATATTGATAAAGGACATTTTGCTGAAGAAATGTTGTTCTGTAAAAGATTAGAAAGCACCACTACCTCCAAAGATATATATATAATAAGCTAAAAAACTACTTAGATGTCAATGATATACCAATGAAAAATATAACATCTTGTGCTGCAGATGGTGCTCCCAATATGATGGGAAAGAAAAATGGCTGCTTAAAATTGATGAAAGATGCAAATCCAGAAATGATTCTTGTGCATTGTGTTATTCATAGGGAAAACTTGGTAGCTAAAAACATCTCGCCTGTTCTGAATGAAGTATTACATACAGTAATAAAGTGTGTTAATGCTATTAAAGCTAGTGCCAAATGTGAGCGTCTTTTCAAGCTATTTTGTGAAGAACAAAATGAAGACCATGTGAGACTTTTACTTCATACTGAAGTAAGATGGCTATCTAAAGGAAACTGTTTGAAAAGATTTATGGAACTGTTTGGTACTCTTAGTGATTTTTTAAGCGACAAACCTGAAATGAAGTATCTGTTAACAATAGATGGTAAAGCATTTGTGAGTTATTTAGCCGATATCTTTGAAAAACTAAATATATTAAATAAGCAACTTCAAGGAACAAATAAAACTCTTGTCAAAGCAAAAGCAAAGATATTTGGTTTCATTACCAATATTGAGTTATGTCAGAAACATATTAACAACAAAAACTTTAAACAGTTTCATTGGCTCCAAAAATGTGAAGTAACTGATACCACTTTACTTGTTATTGTCAATCATTTGAATATTCTATCGGCTGATTTAAAAGAAAGATTTTCTGATTTAAAACAAATTGATTTCCCAACATGGATGATGCAGCCAATGTTAGTGGATTTGTCTGATATATCAAATATGCAGTATCAAGAAGAACTCACAGAATTGCAAAATGATGAGTCAGTTAAAGCTTTATTTAATATCAAAGGAGCGATGGCATGGCTTTGTGAGGAAACAGAAATCAAATACCCAAATTCAACCAAATGTGCAAGAAAACTATTGCTACGGTTTCCATCTTCATTTTTAGCTGAATGTGGATTTAGTACTGTAAATGATTTACTGGTAAAAAAAATAAATCGGCTTGGATATAACACAACGTGGAGACTTGAGACTAAAGCTAACCAAATTGGAACCTAATATAAAATCTCTGTGCAGCAAGCATCAAGCGCAAGGATCACACTAAATTAAAATAATAAATTAATATAGAAAAATCTGTATTAAAATTATTTGGAATTTAAATTTCTGTTTTTCATTATATGTTTTGAAATTTTACTTACTGTGTTTTGTTAACAATTTCATAGTGATTTCTTCCTAGAACCTATCATTTATGTTTATTAAGTGAACAAATCAATTTTTTAATGTTAAAAATTATGTATGTTACATAGGGGGGGACATAAAACTTTTAGAAAGGTTAAGGTGGGGCATGGCACAAAAAAGGTTGGGAAACACTGGTAGACTTACCAGAAGTCCACAAAACAGAGCTTAAGGGGAAGTCAAGCCATAGGAAGCAGATAAGAGAGATACAGAGAAAATAAAAGGGTCTTGGAAACATTGTTTCACCTGCTGGAAATAACCTTATCTGAAGTTGACTTTGCCTGGGGAGTTTTCACTGATGTGACTAATCATTCTATTATTATTTAAGCCAATTCAGTTGTCTTCTTCATTTGCAACTGAAAGACACTGACTAATATAACCTCTGTCATTTCAGAGCTTTGCTTCAAGCACCCTAGTTCAGGCCCTCCTTCCTCTTGTCTGGATGACTGCAGTAGCCTCTTAACCACCTTCTTTTCTGCCAGTCCATGCTACTCTGATCTAGACTTTGTTATGGGGTTGATATCTCTTAGTTATAGCTATGATCATAGCCCCTGGCTCAAAAAACCTTCAGTGGTTTCAAAACTACTGCATTATAAACAAATGTCTCCTTTTGACATGCCAGGCTCACCTAAGAGTGCCCTGATTGTTCTCCTTAAAGCTTCCTGTAACCTCCATTCCATGTTGGGAGGTACAGAAGATCCTTTATAATCTTTTTCTTATTTGACAGCTACAGGGGAAAGCAGCTGTGCTAGGCTTGCTCGCAGGCTTACCGGCTGCAAGCTCTTTGTGCAATTGGTGTGTGAGCTCGTGCAGCGCTATTGTAAGGATGTGAGTGCTTCCCCTCTCTTCCTCAGCACTGCCTATGGAGGTGGCAGCCACCTTCTCCTCGGCACCACCATGGCTGCCCTCAGACTCCTCTTGAAACCCAAGATTTTCAAAAAGAGGACCAAGAAGTTCATCCGGCACCAACCAAATTTGTCAAAATTAATCGAAACGGGCAGAAACCCAGAGGTATTGACAGCAGGATGAGCAGGAGATTCAAGGGACAGATCTTGATGCCCAACATTTGTTATGGGAGCAACAAGTAAACAAAGCACATGCTGCCCAGTGGCTTTTGGAAGTTCCTGGTCCACAACGTCAAGGAGCTTGAAGTGCTGCTAATGTACAATGGGTGTTGGCCTTGGTGGATACCGGGACAGAACGTCCCCTCCTCTAGGGAAACCCAGAGCGGTTTGCTGGGACCCCAGTGGCCACTGATGGTATGGGGGCAAACTATTCAAGCGAAGCCAATAACTATTCCATTGGGGATAGAAGACTGCCTCCTAAGCCACGTAAGATGAATGTATCTCTTATTCCTGAATATATTCTGGGGGTAGATGTCTTACCAGGACTGTGGTTGGAAACCACAGCGGGGAATCCCGGCTGCGGACCCAGGTCACGAAGGCAGTGTGGCGGGGACACCCAGCACACCCCCCCCCCCCCCCTTGCCCTCCACTGCGAAAAGCAGGTTTTCCTTTCCCTTCGCTTTTTCTTTTCTTTTTTCTTTTCTTTCTTCTTTCGGCTTGCATGTCTTTGGGAGCCTCCAAAAAATTGGTATGGCTCACTATTTTCCAGCTCTACAGTTATTTTACTGTCTGCTCAAATTCAATGCGAATCTGCACGGCACGGCCACTGGCCTTACAACAGGTCAACAGTGTTCAATATTACTGATTGCTCTCTTGAGACATTCTCTTTCCTGGTTTGTGTGATACACAGTCTCCCTTTTAGGGCAGATCCTTCTTTACCCAGTCATCAAACATTGCAGTTTTACCAGGTTCTATTCTGGGGTTGTTGCTATTTTCAGTTTATACACATGTGCTGGACTTAAAGCTCCTTTTAAATGCCAGCACATTCAAAACCTAAGCCGCCACCTAAGATTGCTCCTCTAAGATTCAAACCCCAATATCCACTTGCCCATTGGGCATCATCACCTCAGATTTGTCATTTTATGCTCAAACCCTTTCCTCCAGAGCTCCCACCACCATGAATAGTTAGCACCACCTCTCTAGGTGCTCAAACCAGAAATTTGTAAGTTATATTAGGCTCTTCCATCTCCCTAATCCTTCAAATCTAATCAAACACCAAGTCCTGTTCATTTTACCTGGTACACGTCTCTTGACGTTGTGACTTCTCTTCATTCCCTCCTGTCATCCTCTAGTATCAGCCTGTCCCCAATCCAGGACGACAGTCTCTTAATTGGTTTCCCTGCTTCCACTTTGATTCTTTCTTTTCTCTCTCCATCTGAATGTTATCTTTTTAAAATACAAAATGTGATCACTCTTTTGCATACAACCTCTCTCATTGACTTCCCAATGTCCTGAGAATAAAGTCCAAATTCTTTTTTTTCCCAGCGACAGAGAGAGAGAGAGACACACACACACATACACACACAGATAGGGACAGGAAGGGAGAGAGATGAGAAGCATCAACTTGAAGTTGTGGCATTTTAGTTCTTCCTTGATTGCTTTCTCATATGTGCCTTAACTGGGGGGCTCCAGCTGAGCCAGGGTCCCCTTGCTCAAGCCAGTGACCTTGGGCTCAAGCCAGTGACCCTGTGCTCAAACTGGTGAGCCCACACTCAAGCCAGATGAGTCCAAGCTCAATTTGGTGACCTTGGGTTTCAAACTTGGGTCCTCAGCGTCCCAGGTTGATGCTCTCTCCACTGCACCCCCACCTGGTCAGGCAAGTCCAAATTCTTATAATGGCCTCTGATCAGCCAGTCTCCCGCTTACCTAGCCAGCCTCATCTCGGGGCCACTCTCCCCTTTGCTGCTCACCATGCTCTCCTGTGTCCCTCGGCTGCACCTAGACTGTTTTCTGTACCAGCAATATTCTCATTCTCCTTTCTGCTGCCCAAACCCAAGGACCCTAGTTCACATACCCTTCCCCATTGTTTCCAGAATGTCAGCAAACCTCTCCCACCCTGTGCCCCTCCCTTTTTCTAATGCTCATCACAATTGTGAGACCCATTCAATGTTTGTTTGCTTGTCTGGATCTTAAGCTGCTTGAGGGTGGGGACTGTGTCTGCTTTGTAACTTTTGATACTAAATGTTATTATTTTCCCTTGGAAAAAAATACTTTGGAGAAAGAGAATGAAATCCAAAAAGCACCTTTTTGGGTGCTTCCTTAAAAATAAATATAAATTATTCCTTTTTAATATTTATGTTTGCATAATATCAAGAATTAGAAATAAATATAAAAGGAAGGTAAATGTTTTGCATAAAATAATGATCTTAAAATATATTTTTAGCTTATAAAATAAGTGTATACAGATGTCTTTTTAAAAGAATATTTAGCCCTGGCTGGATAGCTTGATTGGCTACAGCTTTCATCCCAAAATGCAGAGGTTGCAGATTTGATCAGTCAGGGCACATACAGAAATATGTAGATCAATGTTTCTCTCTCTCTCCCTCCATTCTTCTTCCTGAAGTCAATAAATAAAATTTTAAAAAAGAATATTTAAAACCCATTATTTAAATAAGTCTCTTATCAGGCAATAAATGTAGAAAAGCAAAGAAGTAAAAATTCTTAAACCTCTCAAACATATTCCTATATTTGTACCTATTTATTACAATGGAGGCAATTGCTGGTAAAAAAACCCCACAAAAAACAACTTCGGTAGGTGAAGCACATAGAGAGGTAATTACCAACTACAATGTTGCAGGTTAAAAATTTGAATTATAAACGTTGATTAATTGTCATTACAGGGTGTTTCTTTTGATATGATCCTTTTAAACGTAGTCTAAATTTTAGTTTAATGCACTTAAAAATAAAATTTATGCCACTTATCAAAAGAAAATGTGGGCTGATTGTTAGTTCAGCCTTTGTATTTGAGTAAATGAGTCAGAACCTTCTTGTACCTAAACTTTTCTTAGGTGGTAGACTAAGATTCTTTTTTTTTTTTTTTTTGACAGAGACAGAGAGAGGGGCAGATAGAGACAGACAGACAGAAAGGGAGAGAGATGAGAAACATCAATTTTTTTTTCATTGTGGCACTTTAGTTGTTCATTGATTGCTTTCTCATATGTGCCTTGACCACGGGCCTTCAGCAGACCGAGTAACTCCTTGCTCAAGCCAGCGACCTTGGGTCCAAGCTGGTGAGCTTTGCTCAAACCAGATGAGCCCGTGCTCAAGCTGGCTACCTTGGGGTCTCAAACCTGGGTCCTCCGCATCCCAGTCGGACGCTCTATCCACTACACCACCGCCTGGTCAGGCAGACTAAGATTCTTAAAAATATATATATTTTTGGTACTTTTCTGAAGCAAGAAACCAGGAAGCAGAGAGACAGACTCCCGCATGCACCCCACCGGGATCCACCTGGCATGCCCAGTAGGGGGCGATGCTGTGCCCATATAGTGCATTGTTCCTTTGCATCCGGAGCCATTCTAGCATGTGAGGTGGAGGCCATGGAGCCATCCTCAGCGCCAGGGTCAAGTTTGCTCCAATGGAGCCTTGGCTGTGGAAGGGAAAAAAAGAGATAGAGAGAAAAGAGAGGGGGAAGGGTGGAAAAGCAGATGAGCGCTTCTTCTATGTGCCCTAGCTGGGAATAAAACCCTGAATTGAACCTGGGACTTCCACACGCCAGGCCGATGGTCTACCACTGAGCCAACTGCCCAGGGCCTTAGAATTTTTTTTTTTTTTTTTTTTTTTACGGAGACAGAGAGAGAGTCAGAGTGAGAGATAGACAGGGACAGACAGACAGGAATGGAGAGATAAGAAGCATCAATCATTAGTTTTTCGTTGCACATTGTGACACCTTAGTTGTTCATTGATTGCTTTCTCATATGTGCCTTGACCATGGGCCTTCAGCAGACCGAGTAACCCCTTACTTGAGCCAGCGAGCTTGGGTCCAAGCTGGTGAATTTTTGCTCAAACCAGATGAGCTCACGCTCAAGCTGGCGACCTCCGAGTCTCGAACCTGGGTCCTCTGCATCCCAGTCCGACGTTCTATCCACTGCGCCACCACCTGCCTGGTCAGGCTTTTTTTTGGGGGGGGGGCAGAAACAGAGAGAGAGAGAGAGAGGAGAGAGAGAGAGAGGGACAGATAGGGACAGACAGGAAGGGAGAGAGATGAGAAACATTAATTCTTCCTTGTGGTTCCTTAGTTGTTCTGTTCATTGATTGATTTCTCATATGTGCCTTGACCATCGGACTACAGCAGACCGAGTAACCCCTTGCTTTGGCCAGCAACCTTGGGCTCAAGCTCGTGAGCCTTGCTCAAACCATATGAGCCCATGCTCAAGCTGGAGACCTCGGGGTCTCGAATCTGGGTCCTCCACATCCCAGTCCGACGCTCTATCCACTGCACCACCACCTGGTCAGGTTGGCCTTAGAAATCTTTACTAACTCTTTTTTTTTTTTAATTCATTTTTTTAGAGTACTAACTCTTTCTAACCACATGAGCACTCTACAAAAAGCTTTCATTTGAAAGTTGTAGAGAAAGTGAGAGAGGGCAGAATACAAACTGGTTTTATTCTCTTCATTCACCCAGCAAACAGTTCCCCATGCCCATCAGTTATCAGGGTTTTAGGATCCTATGTGATAGGTACCTTGGTACCGTTTATACAGTGGAGGCAAATGAGGCTCAGAGAAGTTAAGTAACTCACCCACAGTCACACAGCTAGGGGGAGCTAGAACTACACAACATGTTTGCTGACTCCAAAGCCAGCAGATTTAGCCACAGTGGTGTGTTACCAGTCATCAGACTATGAATTTGAATGTCACTGTTCTGGTAAGGCAGGTGGCAATGATAATACCAATTTCTGAACTATGCAACAATGAGAAGTTTAATTTGATACCATATTTAATTTTTCTAATTTCCCACAGGAAATATTTTTTTCTTGCAGAGTTCTAGCAATCAAAAACCTTTCTTTCTTCTAGGAAATGAAGGGACTTCTCTTATCTCAGGATAATTTATGGCTTATCAGCATTGGTTTGATTTCCAAACGCTTCTATTTTAAAATAATTTAAAATTCTATTTATGTAGGCAAGCCCTGCCTATCTCCCTATCAGCCCAGAGGTAGGATATCCTGGAAGTCGGAGATCAGTGTGCTGGGAAGAGCTGCCCAGAGCCCAGCATGAGGGTGAGGAAGGGGAACTAGGCACTCACTTTAAATATGGGGAAGTTTTCCACAAATTAAATGTAGCTTAAGCACAGATTTGGAAAGGCTCAAGTCCAACTCACTGAAACAAATACGCGCCAGGAGCCGTGCTCCCTACTCTCATCTGGTCTTCCATCTTCTCGTGCCCCCCACCCCCACCCCTACCCCGAGCCTGAGCTGGTTGCAGTCCACAGTTCTACGGAAACATACGGGAATCTTATGTTCTCCCTGCCTAGACCCAAAGATGCTCCCTTCGGCTCCTCCTGGCAGTGGAGGCGGAAGCGGAAGCGGACAGACCAGGCCCTGTCTGCAGCAGGACTGTCAAATGGGTATACGTCTCCCCAGGCCACCCTATGCCTGGTCCCTGGCCTGTTATCACCAGGATTATGCTTCAGGGCAGAAGGAGTTGGGGTGAGTGAGGGAAGAAGCCCAGCAAGAAATTCCTAAACAGCAGATAGGAGAAACAATAAAAGCAGTGTGCCTGGAATTTATGAACTGCCAGTATCCCACCTGGCAGTTCACCGCCTTTATGACTACCCACCCAAGCTGACAATATTGCATTTCGCAGACAAAGAAACTGAAACTGAGAGAGGTGATGATGTCCATGATCATAAAGGTAGTGCAGACTGGGCATTTAAAGCCTAGAATGGCACATATGGCAAGCAACCCATGAATGCACAACTAAGTGGAACAGCAAATGAATGCTTCTCTCACTCTCACCGTCGCTCACTCTCTAAAAATCAAACAATAAAAACAACTGTCATCTAAACTGTTTTTAAGTGTACAGTTCAGTGGAATAACACTCATAATGTGCTACCATCACCACCCTTCATCTCTCTAACCCTTTCTTCCTGTAAAAACGGACACTCCCATTCAATAGCTCCCGCACTCCTCCCTCCCTGCTGTGTGCTAGCAGCTGAGCAGCAAAGAACAGAAAGATAAGGTGAGTGCTTGAAGGTGTAGCAAGGTCAAGGAAAGGTCTTTGATTTTTTTTTCTCAAGATAAAATAAATTTAAACCTGTTAAGCCAGGAGAAGAGATTGAAAAAAGGAACCAAGAGCAGGGATAATTGCTGGACTCCAGCCCCAGAGGAAGTGAGACTATATTCTCCGGAAAGGCAGAGGGCCACGTCCCATTCTTGTCACGTGCTGGCTTGGAGCTGACTAATCCTGGGCTCCAGCAGGCAGTGAGCTTCTGGGTTCCAGTCTTCACACATACCTTCATAGTCCGGGCATTATTATTTTTTTCAAAAGGACCTAAGCCACGGCACCATCATAGCCCCCTGGCCCATGCAGGTTCACATTTGATTTGGACAGACGGTATTAAAACAATGGAGCCAAGAATGGGTGGGCCATTAGCTTTAATCCTAGATCGTACCCGGGAGGCAAGAAATACACACAAGCCTGACCAGACGGTGGCGCAGTGGATAGAGCATCAGACTGGGATGTGGAAAACCCAGGTTCGAGACCCCTAGGTCACCAGCTTGAGTGTGGACTCATCTGGTTTGAGCAAAAGCCCACCAGCTTGAACCCAAGGTTGTTGGCTCCAGCAAGGGGTTACTCGGTCTGCTGAAGGCCCACGGTCAAGGCACATATGAGAAAGCAATCAATGAACAACTAAGGTGTCTGTAGAGCCAGAAACCAGAGCCAGGGCTACTATTACAGCCGCCTCCTGGCCCATGCAGGTCCGCATTGGATTCGGACAGTTGGTAAAGAAACAACGGAGCCACAATCTGGTGGGTCATAGTTTTTAATTCTAGCTTGCACCCGGCGGGCAAGTAAAAACATACACACTGGGCTCCAAAACCCACTCACATTCAGTGTTCACAAAGCTACTGACTTATCCGAGTTTCCTAGAATCAAAGGTTTCTAGCTCACCAGCCTTATTCTCCTCAGTTCCCCATCTCCTTCCTTATCCCAGATACAAACTCTGCACAGACTGGCATCTCACTCAGCACTCCGCCATCTTGGCTGCTGGGATGATTAGCATGAGAGAGCAGAGGGAGCAGAGCAGAGAGCAGAAAGAGGCCATGTGGCCAGGAGAAGCAGCCAAGATGGCGGAGTGTTGAGTGAGAGGCCAGTTTGTGCAGTTTGCAAGGGAGAAGGAAGGAGATGGGGAACAGAGGTGAATAAAGTCTGGTGAGCTAGAAACCTTTGTTTCTAGGAAACTCGGATAAGTCAATAGCTTTGTGAACACTGAATGTGAGTGGGTTTTGGAGCCCAGTGTGTGTTTTACTTGCCCGCCGGGTGCAAGCTAGGATTAAAGATGACAGCCCATCAGTTTGTGGCTCCGTTGTTTCTTTACCGACCGTCCGAATCCAATGCAAACCTGCATGGCCAGGAGGCTGCTGTGATAGTGGCCGTGGCTTCTGGCTTTACACTTCTCTCCTCCACATGGATTTTCTCTGCTTTCCTCCAGCATGGGCTCCTCTGTCCCATTTTATAGTGTAGAAATCAAAATCTTTAATCCAATATACAAACAAGGAAGTCTCTGCTTATCTGAGGCATAATGGGATTCTTCATGAGAGAGCACCACCCCACATCATGCAACAGTCAAGGGTATGGGAAAAAGCTTAGTCTTAAAACTAAGCTTTAGGCTATAACGGCCCTGCCTGCTTACAGCCTGTCCCCTACACCCAATGCAAACTATAAGCGAGCAAACATATATATAATATTTACAAATTTATTTGACCAACAACCTGGTTCTTTTTGTTTACTTTATAGAGAGAAAGGAAGAGAGAGAGACATTGATTCGTTGCTCCACTCATTTATGCATTCATTGGTTGATTCGTGTATGTGACCTGGTGTTGGGCAGATAAAATATATTATGCTCACTTTGTTAAAGATGATGCTGCCCACATGGAAGCCCATCGTTGAGGTGATTGGGATGAGCGTGATTGTATTAATGTGTGTTGGGGGCAGGCAGTGGGCAGGCAGGATCCTTGTAGCCTAGGGCTAGGTTTTAGAAGTAGGCCTTTCCCACCCTTTTTTTTTTTTTTTTTTTTTGTATTTTTCTGAAGTTGAAAACGGGGAGAGACAGACAGACTCCCACATGCGCCCGACCGGGATCCACCCGGCACGCCCACCGGGGGCGAGGCTCTGCCCACCAGGGGGCGACGCTCTGCCCCTCCGGGGCGTCGCTCTGCCGCGACCAGAGCCACTCTATCGCCTGGGGCAGAGGCCAAGGAGCCATCCCCCAGCGCCCGGGCCATTTCTGCTCCAATGGAGCCTTGGCTGCGGGAGGGGAAGAGAGAGACAGAGAAGAACGAGGGGGGGGGGGGGTGGAGAAGCAAATGGGCGCTTCTCCTATGTGCCCTGGCCGGGAATCGAACCCGGGTCCCCCCGCACGCCAGGCCGACGCTCTACCGCTGAGCCAACCGGCCAGGGCCCCCACCCTTTTTGCTGTAGGGTGGTGCACTCTCATGAGCAATCCCATTATGCCTCAGATAAGTGACTTTGTATCAGAGACTTCCTTGTTTGTATATTGAATTAAAGGTTTTGAATCTACTCTATAAAGTGGGGCTGACTGGGAGCTTGCTCTCTCGGTTCCTGAGATTAGCATTAGAGGAAAGACAGAGAGGACAGCAGAGAGAGGCCATGTGGAGGAGGCCAGGAGAAGCAGCCAAGATGGAGGAGTGTTGAAGGAGAAGCCAGTTTGTGCAGAGAGAAGATGAGGAACAGAGGTGAATGAGATTCTAGGAAACTCGGATAAGTCAATAGCTTTGTGAGCACTGAATGAATGGGTTTTGGGGCCCAGTGTGTGTTTTTACTTGCCCGCTAGGTGCAAGCTAGGATTAAAGGTAATGGCCCACCAGTTCTTGGCTCTGTTGTTTCATTACCGTCTGTCCAAATCAAATGCGAACCTGCATGGGCCAGGCGGCTGTGATGGTGGCCCTGGCTACTGGCTTTACACCTGGCAAGGGATCAAACCTGCAACTTTGGTGTATCAGGACAACACTAACAACTAAACTACCTGGCCAAGGCTTTTTATCCCCTGAGCATGAAAAGTTATTTAATCTCCCTGAATCTGTAATATAGAGTTAATGATACCTATGTACAGTGTACCATGAGGATTGGGAAAGGAATATTGAGAATGTTGAAGGTGGTTCTTTGCAGAAAGTAAGTCCTCAGTAAAAGGAAGTTATTGTTATCACTTCACGGTCCTTTAGAGCTCCCACTTTCATTTCTATGCAGCCTCAAGTGTTGGGCAGATAAAATATATTATGCTCACTTTGTTAAAGATGGCGCTGCCCACTAGGAGGCGGTTGCCCAGGTGATATTAATGTGTGTTGGGGGTGGGATAAAGGCAGGCAGAATCCTTGTAGCCTGGGGCTTGGTTTTGGGATTAAGCTTTTCCCACCCTTTTTGATGTGGGGTGGTACAATCCCATCATGCCCCAGATAAGTGACTTTGTATTAGAGACTTCTCTATTTTGTATATTGGATTAAAGGTTTGGATTTCTACACTATAAAATAGGGGCAGAATGGGAGCTTGCTCTCTTGGTTCCTGAGATTAGTATTAGAGAGCAGAGAGCAGAGAAAGGCCAGGTGTGGAAGAGGCCAGGAGAGGCAGCCAAGATGGCAGAGTGTTGAGTGAGAAGCCAGTTTGTGCAGAGTTTGTGCAGGGAGAAGGAAGGAGATGGGAAACAGAGGTGAATAAGTCTGGTGAGCTAGAAACCTTTGATTCTAGGAAACTTGGATAAGTCAGTAGCTTTGTGAGCACTGAATGTGAGTGGGTTTTGGAGCCCAGTGTGTGTTTTTATTTGCCCGCTGGGTGCAAGCTAGGATTAAAGAAGATGGCTCATCAGTTTTTGGCTCTGTTGTTTCTTTACCGACTGTCCGACTCCAATGCGAACCTGCATGTGAATGGCCATGATGGCGGCTCCTGGCTTTACACTCAAGTTCCCTTTCTAGGTCTGTGACCATTTTCCAAATGCTACCTATAACAGACTGTCTTCCAGGTCTATCTATTCAAAATATTTAAGACAAAAGCCATCATCTTCCCCTCAAACCAGCTCTCAGTGTCTCTTCCTGTTTCTAGAATTCCCATGCATCTGGGTTCAAACACTCCAGGCCAGCTTTGACTACTCTTCTTTCTCCTCACCCACATCTAGTCAGCTACAAGCCTGCCAGATTCTATCTGAGGCATATGCCTCGAGTCTCCCTCCTCTCCTTTTAATCCCTGGGCACAGCTGGGACTGCTGCCTCTCATTTCATCTTTGCATTTAATTGTCATGTCTCTTTTTTTTTTTGTATTTTTCTGAAGTTGGAAACGGGGAGGCAGTAAGACAGACTCCTGCATGCACCCGACTGGGATCCACCCTGCACGCCCACCAGGGGGCGATGCTCTGCCCATCTGGGGCGTTGCTCTGTTGCAACCAGAGCCATTTTAGTGCCTGAGGCAGAGGCCACAGAGCCATCCTCAGCGCCCGGGCCAACTTTGCTCCAATGGAGCCTTGGCTGCAGGAGGGGAAGAGAGAGACAGAGAGGAAGGAGAGGGGGAGGGGTGGAGAAGCAGATGGACACTTCTCCTGTGTGCCCTGTCCGGGAATTGAACCTAGGGCTCTTGCACGCCAGGCCAACGCTCTACCACTAAGCCAACCGGCCAGGGCTAATTGTCATGTCTCTTTAATCTACTCCTTTATGAAACAGTTCCTCAGTCTTTTGTTGACTTTTATGACCCTGTGGCTTTTTATAATTTTTTTTTAAAGACTTTATTCAATTTTCAGAGAGGAGAGAGGGAGAGGGAGAGAGAAAGGGAAGGAGGAGGAGCAGGAAGTATCAACTCCCATATGTGCCTTGACCAGGTAAGCCTGGGGTTTTGAACCGGTGACCTCAGTGTTCCAAATCTATGTTTTATCCCACTGCGCCACCACAGGTCAGGCATGACCCTGTGGTTTTTGAAGATTTCAGGTCAGTTATTTTGTAGAATGTGCTTCAATTATTTTTTGTTTGTTTATTTATTTTTTTTGTGTGACAGAGACAGAGAGTCAGAGAGAGGGACAGACAGACAGGAAGGGAGAGAGATGAAAAACATCAATTCTTTGTTGTGGTTCCTTAGCTGTTCACTGGTTGCTTTCTCATATGTGCCTTGATGGGGGTGGGGGCCACAGCAGATCGAGTTACCCCTTGCTCGAGCCAGTGACCTTGGGGTCAAGCTGGCGACCTCAGGGTCTCGAACCTGGATCCTCCGTGTTCAAGTCAGGCGCTCTATCCACTGCGCAACTGCCTGGTCAGGCAGTTTGTTTGTTTGTTTGTTTTTTTGATATGTTCTTGTGATTAGATTCACGCTGTACATCTTTGGCAGAAATATCACAAAAGCAATATGTTCTCATTGTATATCAGATGGTGACAATTTCAATTTGTCCCATTATTAATATTTTTGATTATGTGATTTCCTCTTTAAACTCTTAACTCATTCATTTATTTATTCATTTACACCTGTATGGGCTCATGCTTACTATTTTATTAAATAGGTGTAATTTGCTACCATTGTTATTCGATTTTTTTTTCTTTTTCTTTTTTTTTCTTTATTCATTTTTAGAGAGGAGAGAGAAAGGGAGAGAGAGAGACAGAGAGAGAGAAGGGGGAGGAGCTGGAAGCATCAACTCCCATATGTGCCTTGACCAGGCAAGCCCAGGGTTTCGAACCGGCGACCTCAGCATTTCCAGGTTGACGTGTTATCCACTGCGCCACCACAGGTCAGGCCCACTGTTATTCGATTTTATGATCACACCCTGTCTGTACTGGCCTGCCTGTATTTACGACCTGCCAGTGCCTCACCACCTAGGTACAGAGCCTTCACGCTGACTCCGCTTTCCTTTGACAGGTCCTCATGGTGGTTCGGGCACTTTCTTGGTTTCTGGCATAAGATGTTCCAGGCTCCTCTTGTACTTTCTTAGTCCTAGCTCTAGAATATGCCAGTTGTTCAAGGAGCCCTCATTTCTTTTAGTGGAGAATAGTATTTAGAAGTCAAGATCTGAGAACTAGGTACTATCACCATTCCCTGTGGACACAGCTAGGGAATATGCATATACATGTATATACATACATTTACATCTGTATCTATTTGCTTGTTGACCTATATATATATGGAAAACCATACATTTTCACCAACACATCTAATTCCAGTCCAACATCACAGAATTTATTCTAGTTTTCTCCTTTTCCATCAAAATGTAGTTCTTATTATCCTTATTATATGTTTATAATTTGATTAATTCCCTGGAATAAAGATACTGTATTTTTTGCTCCATAAGATGCACCTGTCCATAAGACAAACCTAGGGTTTTAAGGAGGAAAATAAAAAAAAATAATTCTGAAATGGTGTGTTAAAATATTTAATAAAATACTGTGTTTTTTACTCCATAAGACGCATGGGCATTTTCCCCTCCACTTTGGGGGGGGGGGGGGAAGTGTGTCTTATGGAGCGAAAAATACGGTAATCTCATTTCTTCCATCACCTTTTTCCCTACAAAGAAGTCTTCCTCTCCTGTTTGGGTTTGGACCCTGACATCCTCCTCAGCCCTCCTGGGCCCTGACACTCCACACCCTCCCCTTCGCATGGGTCTCCCATGTACCTGCTGTGCTCCAGCCTTGCCTCCCCATGCTGGGCCACCATGGCCCCTGTCTTCCTCGTCATGGAGGCTGACCATGCTGCATCCATCTAAACGGAGAGGGGAGGGGAGGAGAGCAAAGAAAAGGAGAGAAAAGGTGAAAGAAGGAGCAATATGTAATGTTTTCTTAAAAAAAAAAGATAAAGGCAGCCTGACCTGTGGTGGCGCAGTGGATAAAGCATTGACCTAGAATGCTGTGGTTACTGGTTTGAAACCCTGGGCTTGCCTGGTCAAGGCACATATGGGAGTTGATGCTTCCTACTTCTCCCCCCTTCTCTCTCTCTCTTTCTCTTCTCTTTAAAATACATAAATAAAGTCTTAAAATATTAAAAAAAAAAAAAAAAGACAAAGGCAACTATGATGAAATGTTCAGACTTGATGAAGCTTGGGTAATTAACATGTATATGAGTGGTTTTTATCATATCCTCTGTGGTTTGCTCTTTAAACTCTTATGAGGTAAAGCGTCTTTTTAAGTTTCCAATCTATTAAATCTATTACATCTGACTATCTTTGTAAATACAGTAAAAATGAATATCTAGAAAAAAAGCAAAGACCTATAAAACATAGGCCCCCTAATATTTATAATTAGATTCAACAAACCTAGGCGCCCCGGTGAAACTGCTACAAAAGTTTCTAAACACCCCCTCTCAGTTTCTGCTCCCGTCTCACTGTTGACCAGAACAACATTGTTATGAACCAGCAGCTGCCCCCGCCCATGTTTGAGTAGCACTGCATTCTAGACTATTTGTGTGTGACATGTGACATTTAAAAACAAAATAAAACCAAGGGCCTGGCTTCTGTTGTGAAAAGTCACAGTGTGCTCTTGAGAAGGTAGGTGTCCAGGCCTCCAGACTGCCTTTTGCAGGCCTTCATTCCACTGTCAAAACATCTTGCCAAAATAGTGATGTCTGGAGACTAGTAAGGCCACCCTGAACCTGACTTCCAGGAAGCTGGAGAGGAAGAGAAGGGGAAAGAAGTGCAGAGAATGAAATGGCAGAAGGGCGCAGCCAGCCATTGGAAAGCCGCTCACAGCAAGGACTTCCGTGTGGGGAGGAAGTGGGCAAGCACTTGTAAAGGATGCCACTCGAGAAACTGCATCTGTGTTTCTGGGGCTTCCCGAGGCCGGGCCGTGCTCTTTCCAGCCTCCTTCTCAGCTCCTGAGCCTGAGCCACTTGGAGAGTCCTGGCGGCCACTCTGACAACTCCGCCTTTGGCTCCGAGATTTGCAGACAGGCCAAATCTTTGGGCGTCTTGTTTTTTGTCATTTCTGTGGAGATTTGACAGACCCTGTTGTCTCTGGGACCCTTGTAAACAAAATTGTTGTGGAAGAAGAAAGATAAGGAACAGATGGGATCACCACAATCTGAAAATCAAAACAAAGCAAAACAGAAAGCCAAGGTTACTACACATTTAATCTACTGGCCAATACGGACAGTGCTGAAACCAGCTTTCTATCGTGTTTGACTTCTCGATGACACCGACACTCAGAGTGGTCAGTGAGTGTCTTAGCACAGAAAGAACTGGGCTCTATTCTGTGTTTCCTATGAAGGTTATGTTTTTAGGGCAGTCATTTTGATTTGAACAATGAAGCCTTAAAGACCTTTTTTTTAAATTATTTTTTTTATTTTACAGGGACACAGAGAGAGAGTCAGAGAGAGGGGTAGATAGAAACAGACAGACAGGAATGGAGAGAGATGAGAAGCATCAATCATCAATTTTTCCTTGCGACACCTTAGTTGTTCATTGATTGCTCTCTCATATGTGCCCTGACCATGGGCCTTCAGCAGACCAAGTAACCCCTTGCTCAAGCCAGCGACCTTGGGTCCAAGCTGGTGAGCTTTCTGCTCAAGCCAGATGAGCCCGCGCTCAAGCTGGCGACCTCAGGGTCTTGAACCTGGGTCCTCCGCATCCCAGTCTGACGCTCTATCCACTGCACCACCACCTGGTCAGGCAGACCAATTTTTTTATTGTAAGTTGCCCAGCAAAATATTGACCAGATTTTTAAAAATGTCTATTTTATTGATTTTACAGAGAGGAAGAGGCAGAGAGAGAAAGAGCAAACAAGAGAGAGACAGAGACGGGAACATCAAGCTCTTTCTGTATGTGCCCTGACTGGGGATCAAACTGGCAACATTCACACTTCGGGATGATGCTCTAACCCAGTGAACTATCCCGCCAGGACTGACTAGATTTTTTTTTTTTTAAGTACATTTAACTTAGCATTTTCCATATTAGTTGCAAGTTTTTTGTTTTATTTAAGTGAACACTTTACTGTAGCCATGTGGAAAATATTGTTCTTCAAATTTCCTCTGTGAGAAGGCTTCAGTTTGCATTATACTTCAAGCTAATGGTGTGGCTATCCATGGCTGACACCTCGAGAGGTGGCCCTGAGGGTTTTCTAGAGGCCAGAGTGAGACCTGGACACCACTCCCAGGTGGTCTGAGAACGGGCTGTTCGGAAGCCAACCCTTAGCATTCTGTGTCTGGAGTCATTTTTCAACTTGCTCCTCAGAGTATTGCTGTTGGTGAGACTGTTTTCCTTCCAATATATAAACTGGGGTTTTTGGCTGCATTTGCTCATTAAGAAAACCCATGTCACAAGTATAAAAAGAATGTTCCAAATGTTCTTGGAAAACTTTCAGCTGGTTCACGTCCATGCCTAGGTTCTCCCTACAATTTTCCCTGCTCCCCCCTCCCCTCAAAGATATCAAGTGGAGTTACCTCTGATGCAGAGTGATTGCAGTGTTTGGGCCAGGCAGACCGACCAGCCGGGTGTTGGTAATGGTGAAGTCATTGACGTGGATGACTAACTGACACTGTCAAGTTCTTTAGGGATGCAGTGAGGAGGGTTCCTGAGCTGGGTTTCTATGAGTGTGGCCAAGAAATAAGATTTATAACACACATCAAGGATTTAAATGTCCTTTTGTGGACATGCTCCATGTGGAGTTCATTAAATCCAGAGGCTTAATCTAAAACAAAGGAACTAGCTGGGTATAAAAGTTGAGGCGGGGAGGGGAGGAGCCTAACCTTTATTTCCAAATACTTATTTAGGACAGGATTTTTCCTAATAAATCTCCATTTATGTGTAATTTAAAATTTTATTTATTTATTTATTTACTTACTTACTTATTTATTTATTTATTTTACAGAGACAGAAAGTGAGTCAGAGAGAGGGATAAACAGGGACAGACAGACAGGAACGGAGAGAGATGAGAAGCATCAATCATTAGTTTTTCATTGTGTGTTGCGACACCTTAGCTGTTCATTGATTGCTCTCTCATATGTGCCTTGACCATGGGCCTCCAGCAGACCGAGCAACCCCTTGCTGGAGCCAGCGACATTGGGTTCAAGCTGGTGGGCTCTTGCTCAAACCAGATGAGCCAACGCTCAAGCTGGCGACCTCGGGGTCTCGAACCTGGATCCTCTGCATCCCAGTCCGACGCTCTATCCACTGCGCCACTGCCTGGTCAGGCTTAAAATTTTTTTGATGCTCTCTGAGCCTATTTGTTCTTCTTCTTCTTTATTTTATTTTATTTTATTATTTTTTTGACACACAGAGAGAGAGACAGGAAGGGAGAGAGATGAGAAGCATCAACTAGTAGTTATGATGCTTTAGTTGTTCATTGATTGCTTCTCATACATGCCTTGACTGGGAGACTCCAGCCAAGCCAGTGACCCCTGCTTAAGCCAGTGACCTCAGAGCTCAACCCATGGACCTTGAGATCATGTTGATGATCCCACGCTCAAGCCGATTGAACCCACACTCAAGCTGGAGACCTTGGGATTTTGAATCTGAGACCTTAGTGTCCCAGATTGACACTCTAGCCACTGTACCACCACTAGTCAGGCTGAGCCTATTTATTCTAATCTCTAATTATAACAGAAATGTCTAATGAGATCCAATGTAGCGATAAATTTCCCCCAATGGGGGACTTGAAATTGTTCCATGGTCCTTAAGATGTTTTTATCTGTTTTTGTCTCTTCCTTCTACATTTATTTTGTGAAAGAAGCTAACACTGGTACTAATGCAATGTCACAGTGGAAAACTAACTCTCATGAATCAAGGAGTATTAACTGGCATTCAAAATAATATGGTTCTTAAGAGAATGAAAAGACAAGCCACAGACTGGGAGAAATGCTTTGCCAAACACATATTTGATAAGGGACCTGTATCCAAAATATACAAGTAAGACATCCTAAAACTCTACATTAAAAAAACAAACAATCCAATTTAAAAATGGGCAAAATATCTGAACAGAATACCCATCTAAGACGACAAGCAGATAAAATAAACATATGAAAAGGCAATCAGCAACTGTGCCATCAGGGAATGCAAATGAAAACAATGAGATACAACTACACACTGGGAATGGTGAAAACCCCAAACACGGACAACACCAATACTGGCAAAGATGTGGAGTAAGAGGAGCTCTCAGTCATTGCTGCTGGGAGTGCAAAATGGGTCAGCTACTTTGGAAAACAGTTTGGCTTCTTACAGTGCTAGCCACAGTCATACCATATGATCCAGAAATCATACTACTGGGTGTTTACCAAAATAGAAACTTATGTCTACCCAATACCTGCACGTAAGTATTTATAGCAGTTTTATTTATAATTGTCCCAAATTGGAAACAGCTAAGAGGTCTTTTGATAAGTGGATGTGATAAACTGTGATACATCAGGCAATAGATAAAAGGAAATGAGCTATCAATTCATAAAAAGACATGGAGAAAATTTAAATGTGTATTTCTAAGTTCAAGTCAGTCTATAAATTAGGTACATACTTTATGATTTCAACTACATGACATACTAGAAAAAATAAAAGTATAGAGCTAGTAAAAAGATCAGTGGTTGCCATGGGTTAGGGGAAGGGAAGGGAGGGAAGACTCGGCGGAGCACAGAGGATTTGTAGGGTGGCCAAACTCTCTGACGTGGTACTGTGACGGTGGGCACCTGACAGTGTGCATTTGTCAAAACCCAGAGCGCTATGCAACAGAAAGAGTGAATCCTAGAAGAAACGATAACCTTTATTAATGATAATATATCAAAATTGGTTCATCAATTATAACAAATGTACCACACTAATGCAAGATGTTAATGATACTAGAAATTTTGTGTGTGTGTATAAGAGAGAGACAGAGTGAGAGAGAGAGGTGGAGGATATATAGGAACTCTCTGTACTATTTGCTCAGTTTTTCTATAAACATAAAACTTTTAAAAAGTAAAGTCTATTAATTAAAAAAGAACCCTGTGTGCCCTGGCCGGTTTGCTCAGTGGTAGAGCGTCGGCCTGGTGTGCATAAGTCCCGGGTTCGATTCCCAGCCAGGGCACACAGGAGAGGTGCCCATCTGCTTCTCCACCCCTCCCCCTCTCGTTCCTCTCTGTCTCTCTCTTCCCCTCCTGCAGCCAAGGCTCCATTGGAGCAAAGATGGCCCAGGCGCTGGGGATGGCTCTGTGGCCTCTGCCTCAGGTGCTAGAGTGGCTCTGGTCGCAACAGAGCAACGCCCCGGATGGGCAGAGCATCGCCCCCTGGTGGGCGTGCCGGGTGGATCCCAGTCGGGCGCATGCGGGAGTCTGTCTGACTGCCTCCCCGTTTCCAGCTTCAGAAAAAATACAAAGAAAAAAAGAACACTATGACTGCAAGTGATCAGTTTTCATCATAAAACTCTGCCATCTAATGCATCTTGTTTCTCTGTTGGACCCTCCTTTGAGAGCCCTTGTCTATCTTGTTCCCTGTATACCCATCACACATAGTAGGTGCTCAATAAAGACTACTGAATGAATATGCTCACAAAGGCTTAGCCATTAAAACTCTGCTCTTATGTTTTTATACCTTATTTAAACAGATGAACCTTGACCAAATGCAAACCATTGTAATAGCAGTTAATACATATGGACTATTTAATGTATGTCAGGCATTTTTCTAGACCCTTGACATGTAGTAATTAATTTACTCCTCATAATCACCCTATGCAATACGTACTTGTGTACACATGAGGGAACTGGGATATGGAAAGTTTAAGTTATTTGTCCAAGGCTATAAGACCAACAAGTGTTGCAGTCAGGATTTGAACTCAGTACATCTAGCTCCAGAGGACACACTCTTTGGACAACTCCACTTAATTAGGAGCTGTTAGAATGAAGAGATCTGTCAACAAGTAAGCTCCTCCCTTAAGGAGATTTGGCCTTAGGACAGCTAGGCAAGAAGACCACAAACAATAACAGAGGGCTGAGCTCTTGCCTTTGGAATGCTCACTCAGGCCCAGCCCTAACTGACAGGTCAGGTTTGTGGTTTGTTCATCTACGTCCTGGGCTCAGTTTTCCCATTACACACCATCACAGACAGCATTCAAGAGCTATTAACATTACTTACTGATTGTTTCTCTGTTAGTTTCCCCACAATTAGACTCACAGTGCTTGAGGTCAAGGATACCCTCCTGTTCTTCACTCTCTACCAGCACGGTAGATGGTTAATACGTACTTTTGCATTGACTAACTGTTGGAAGACTGACTGCTCAGTCAGAGAACACATTTAAGCCCAAATTTCAATACAAAATAGCATAAAAGTTATGTGTGTGTTTGCTTGGTTATTTCCACTTTAATTAGATTTGATTAACTGTGATAGTCATAGTATCTGATATTAGCCATATCTTTGATGGCCTATTAGAAGTCAAAGTGCTTTGGCAAACCATTAACATAGTAGAAAAGAGCTAACCTTTGAATCCCAGAGTTCAGAGGTCAAGGATTAGAATTCACCAGACCTAGAGAGAGTGGTCAATCTTTGAGAAATTGAAGATCTGCATTTAGCCTGATATTGTCACAGACTATGTGTGTGACAGGGACAGATCATTGAACTTCTCTGAACCTTAGTTTTCCATTCATTAAATGAAGCTTATTCTACCTGCCCTGCCTACTTCACAGGGTTTTTGTAGCAACTGAGACTGTGGTGAGTGAAAGATCAGGATATCATATAACCTAAAAGAGAGAAGATGGTGGGAAAGAAAAGTGATGAAATACTTCATGATTCCTTTTATTATACTCTGCATCAAAGGCTTATGGTTTGAAATACAGCAGCATAAAAATGCTTTTGTTTGCTGTTTTAGGATATGTAAGGGCTACTAGAAGGGGCTTTTGTCATCTGGGTTAAGGACTTCAGAAGGGTACCAAGTGAATGTCTTTAATACATTCCTAAATAACTTTCCCTTTAATGGGCTTGAAATATTCATAATCATCCCACTGCTGTGAAATTGTACCATCACAGTGAAAACCAGTGCCTGCTTGCTGCTAATGGCAGTAAATTTTTTTTTCTGATTTACTTAGTTCACTCCGTATAATGTTATCAAGATCCCACCATTTTGTTGTAAATGATCCGATGCCATCATTTCTTATGGCTGAGTAGCATACCCTAGTGTATATGTGCCACATCTTTTTTATCCAGTCTTCTATTTTTTTTTTTTTTACAGGGTTTAAAGCCTTTAAGCAAATTCTTGGCCAATACAGCAACAATCCATAAAAGAGTAGTGTCTTTAACATGTTCACCAAGTCCAAGTTGGCACCAACACCATTCCAAATCCCTGCAAATGCAACCCAACCCCAGTTCAGTCTGTTAGGAGCTGTCACAAGGATCAGGAGTCCAGGAAAAGTCCACATCCAGGAAAAGTCCGCATGGCACTGGAATTGTTGTCACAATTCTATACTTTGCAGCTCACGTCCAAGTCCCAATGACCGCTGCTTCTAGCTGGTAATGATTCAGGTAGACTGGAAAAGCCATCTGCAGCATGTGTGGATATGGAGCTTCTGTTCTCCTCTGCCTGGAGAGATGAGACCAGGGTGCTTTTCCCTGGAGCTCTGCAACTGTGGCATGGTAAAGAGAACCTTGGGATACACTAAGCTGGGTGGCAAAAGTAGATTCATAATAGAAGTTGGCAAAAGGGGGAAAGAGAGCTCTAAATTAGGAGTAGGTCCTAGCCTGAGATATGTGTGGGGCATTGAGGTAGGAGGAATAAAGGAAACACTATATATTAAACAAAGCAGCAGAAAATAGGACTATCAACCCACAACAGAGATCTTCGAGGGAAGAATAAAAAACCTGACTATTCAGGCAAGACATAGTTAAGTGACCCTTGTGCAAATGAGATCAGTTTACCTGCTTCTTGGAAGAAATACCCTAGGCTCATCCACAGTGTCGTAGATGGAGCCGACGGCCCTGGGCTAATGGCAGTAATTTTAATAGTATATTTCCTACTGGGGCAAGATGTTTAAACAAAGACTGAATCGTTCTTTTACAACTTTCCTACCAGTTGTATCAAATAAAGACCAATAGCAAGTAAGTGCTAAACTATCCATATTCTATTTCATATTTGTTGAGAGCACTTTACAGTCCTTACCAGGTAGCAGAAACAATCACCAGGTTGCCCAAAAAGAGGATTGCCAAGGAAGCTCAAAGTATCTCTTACAGAATTTTCAAGGTATACCATCATGGCATCCTGACTGCGCTTACCTTTGGAGCTGAAAACTGTTGGGCTCAGGGGAGACGTGACCAGCCACTTTGCCCACCGCCTCCTCAGCAAAGAAGGGTGGCACTAAAGGTCACCGGAGATTAAGATTGAGCGCACGCGCACGTGTGTGTGTTTCTGGTCTAAAGAAAGAGGCTTCAGAAAACAACTTTGCAGTTTGGGGAGACACTTTGGCCCCTGGAAATCAGTCTGCTAGAGACAATTTAATGATTTGAGAGTGTGGGCTTTATGATATAGGAGGTAAGATAGTAAGAAGTGGGAAGAAAATGTTTTTGGGGAAGGGGTATGTTTCCTCACAGCTGCAACTGCCCGAATGCACAGCAACACCCAGCTCCGGGATCATGCCACAGCCAGCACCGAGACAGAGGGAGCCCCTGGAACGGGGAGACGGCCAGCGCGGTGGCTGGGACACAACCAAGTTTGGGGGCCCCTCCTGCCCAGGGAAGATGCCATTCTAGATTGGGTTCCCATCCCTTTTTGAGCCTTCGGTTAGTTTATCAAGGCCCAGATGCACCCCTGGACTTTTATAGCCTCGGGAGACACTTAATGGCAGGGTGGAGGCTGTTTGAGACTAGGTTACCTAATCTTTCCAGGCCTCATTGCAATCATGTATAAAATGGGATAATAATAATAATAAAAATAATTTCTACTTAATAATCTGTTGGAGGAAATGGTTAAATAAAATAACATGTATACTGAATCAAGCACAGTGTCTCACATGTAGTAAGAGTTCCATAAATGCCAGCTATTATGGTTTCACATGATACCTATACTAGAATTGTTTGCGCATATGCAAACCACTCCCATTTAATTACAGGTAGCTTGGGAGCAGACCCTGAGTGCATTCATCTTTGTCTTGTTTTAGGAACTGAACGCTCCTTGAAGGTAGGAACTTTCCTTATTCTCCTGGATATTGTTCCTAGCAAAGGGCCTGACACATGGTAAACAATGTAGATGGTTACTAAGATAAATGGTAAGCTATGTTTGTTGACTGAATGAGTGAGTAAATGAATGAATGAATCAAAGAATGAAAAGCACATTAAAGTGAAATGAATGGAAATCTGAGAATGATGAGTGATGCCATTTACCTGATTTTTTTTTTTTTTTTTTTGCTGCTTGAAATTAATTTTCAGATCTTTTCTGCTGGGATCTTGGCTGACATACATTTGCTAGGGTTGACTGGATTATTTAATTGCTGTTTTCTGTCTCTAACTACTGTGATTATGACTCAAGTGGTGGATACATTTACTGTGCTATGTAAATAACAATTATTTTAATTACAGTTTGACCTGTACAGCATATTCTAACGACATAGCTGACTATGCATTTGTCTATGTGTACTCGCGAGAGTGGTGGGGAAATCTATTATGAAGGTACACAGGAATCTCCCCTCTATGCACATGGTAATTTCAGAATTATAACATGGAGAAGTACAATGCCACTGTAATTACAGCAAGTTTGTGGAAAGAAATGTTTTGGAAATAGTATATAATCTAAGTGTATTGTAATTAGATTATATAAAATCTAATTTTATTGACAATATATTGTTTTTGATACTGGGAAAAAGAGTAATGGCAAATTTCCAGGTTTCCTATGAGTATAAAAGTGCCTTGGAGATTTAAGTGTGATTGAAGCAATAATTAGTATAAACATGCAGAGCCAAGTGCTTGGAATGTAGTAAATGCTCAGTAAGTATATATACATATTATGTATCAGCATTTGGCAATAGTATATATTCAAGTAAGCATTCAATGTCAAAGATGCACTATGTGATTTTTTTTTTTTTTTAGTGTAAGAGAGAGAGGGACAGACAGACAGGAAAGAATAGAGATGAGAAGCATCAACTCATACTTGTGGCACCTTAGTTGTTCATTGATTGCTTCCTCATATGTGCCTTGATGGGGTGGGGGTGGGGGGACTCCAGCTGAACCAGTGACCCCTTGCTTAAGCCAGCGACCTTGGGCTCAAGCCAGCGACTACGGGGTCATGTTTATAATCCCACACTCAAGCTGGTGACCTTGAGATTTCGAACGTGGGTCCTCAACACCTCAGGCCGACACTCTATTCACCGCACTACCACCTGGTCAAGCACTGTGTGCATTTTTAAATTGACCTTCACAAGGAACTCAAATTTAAGATCCTTATGAAACACAGAAAATGTTATTTTTTGCACTTGAAATGCACAAGGACCATTTTAAACACTGGAGGAAGTAGAGAATGATTAAGGCCTATAAGTGGGACACAAAGATGAATACGATAGTACCCGTTTCTATGGAACTTACAATGAAATTAAAGAGACAAGACAGTCATGGAAGAATAAGAGAACTCTTACTGAGACTTACTCCATGCCAGGCACTGTTATAAGTGCTTGTTCATATTAATTCAATTAATCTTCACACAGAGAAGGAAACTGAGGCACAGGAAAGTTAGGTAAGATGTCATATCTAGCAAGCAGCAGACAAGATTCCAATCTAGGCTTTCTGATCCCAGGGCCCACCTCTTGATCCCAACATTAAATTGCTTCCTAAAGTGTGTACAAAGAGCAGTAATAAAAGTATAATCTCCAGAGGGGTAAGAAAGCCACCATGGGTACATTCTAGCCAAGAGAATGGGAAGGCTTCTTGGAAGACTGACATTTGATATGAATTTGGAAACACGAGAGCAAAAAAATGTCAAACAAGAAAGAACAGATTCCTGGAGACTCTGACAGCCTCTCCCCTGCCTCAATTCTGGGTTAAACTTTCCCTCCGGACTCTTACATCAACTCTAGTCCCCTATTGTACTCTTAGGACCTTTCCTGCAATTGTCTGTGTTTTTTGTTGTTTGTTTTTGTCTCTTTCCCGATAAATACAAGCTGTTTGAGAACAGGGACCTGTCTGAACATCTCTGTATCCTGAGCAAATAGGAGGCCCTCAAGGCTTTACTGATATGATCTACCACCATTATTTTTTTCTGAAATTTTATCTTTTACATCAGTGGTCCCCAACCCTCGGGCCATGGACCAGTACTGGTCCATGGGCCATTTGGTACCGGTCCGCAGAGAAAGAATAAATAACTTACATTATTTCCATTTTATTTATATTTAAGTCTGAATGATGTTTTATTTTTAAAAAATGACCAGATTCCCTCTGTTACACTCGTCTAAGACTCACTCTTGACGCTTGTCTCAGTCATGTGATACATTTATCCGTCCCACCCTAAAGGGCGGTCCGTGAAAATATTTTCTGACATTAAATATTTTTTAATTCGCGGCCCAGAAAAGGTTGGGGACCACTGTTTTACACAACAAAACGACTACATTTAATTTATTTTTTTGTTTTTTTATTTTTATTTTTTTTATTAATTCATTTTAGAGAAGAGAGAGATGGAGAGAGAGAGGGAGAGAGAAGGGGGAAGCAGGAAGCATCAACTCCCATATGTGCCCTGACCAGGCAAGCCCAGGGTTTTGAACCAGGAACCTCAGCATTCCAGGTTGATGCTTGATCCACTGCGCCACCACAGGCCAGGCGACTACATTTAATTTAAAAAACCATATGCCCTACAGACATACACATTTATATAGCGCTAAGATATGTTGAACACACAGCTCATCACTTGAAACATACTTTTGTGGCTAAATCAAGTAGGATTATTGGAGCCAAAGTAAACTTTTTTTTTAAATTTTTTTTATTTTTATTTATTCATTTTAGAGAGGAGAGAGAGGGAGAGAGAGAGTCAGAGAGAGAGAGGAGAGAGAAACAGGGGAGAGGAGCTGGAAGCATCAACTCCCATATGTGCCTTGACCAGGCAAGCCCAGGGTTTTGAACCGGCGACCTCAGCATTCCAGGTCGACGCTTTATCCACTGCGCCACCACAGGTCAGGCCCAAAGTAAACTTTTTAAATGCATATGCTGTGTAGGATGAATGCCTTCCAATTACCTGGAAAGTGAATCTGGCATTTTAAGTGAAAATGACAGTAAGTCCTGCTCCTACTCTCATTTGAATATGCTGTGCTCCCGTACTCACATGCTGAGGATGCTCAGCTCCTCTAGTTGGCAGGAAATCTATAGCCATGGTTGTCAGATGGGTGCTATTTGAGGGCATAGACAATAGAAGGAAATCAGGTTACCCAAGAGAGGTTGAACAAACTGAAAAAAGTCACAAAATTACTAACTTAAATAAATATATTCCCAAAATTCTTGCCAGGAACACTGTTTTTCATGTTATCAAATTCTACCCCAATTGTTATTAAAATGTTAGAATATTTGAAGCATGTTTTTTCTTACACAAATGTTACTGGCTGATTCTTAATGTCTATACCACTCCCTAGGAATAACTTAAGCCCTTGGAAAAGGCTGTTCCTTTTTGGAAGTCTAATGTGCTTCCTGGAGATACGGAGGGCTATTGGACATTTTTATTTTTCAGAGACAGCGAGAGAGTCAGAGAGAGGGATAGACAGGGACAGACAGACAGGAATGGAGAGATGAGAAGCATCTATCATTAGTTTTTTGTTGCGCATTGTGACACCTTAGTTGTTCATATGCCTTGATGGTGGGCAGGCTCCAGCAGAGTGAATGACCTCTTGTTCAAGCCAGTGACCTTGGTCTCAAGCCAGCGACCTTTGGGCTGAAGCCAGAGATTCCACTCTCAAGCTGGTGAGCCCACACTCAAGCCAGATGAGCCTGTGCTCAAGCTGGTGATCTCGGGGTTTTGAACCTGGGTTCTCAGCATCCCAGGCCAACGCTTATCTACTGCCCCATGCCTGGTCCTGGATGGATTTTTTAAAAAGATTCATTTCCTGAAGCACCCAAATCTTCCTCTAGAAAATAAGTCATTTTCCCCTTCTTTAGAATTAGCCCCAACTCTCTGTGTTTTTAGGGCCCACTCACTCATGAACAAGCTCTGGGCTGCTTGTCTAAGTGATGCTGGTTCATCCCTCAGGCCCTCTTCATATGCATATTTTGCCAGGTTTTTTTATGCACCCAGGCAAAGACTCCTTCCTTCAGTGGCTGTCAAAACTCAACATTCAAATATTATATTAAACATTATTTTACTCATAATCTGAGATAGACTGGATTCATTCATTTGTTCTTTTTTGACTTTAAAAGATTTTACTTATTGATTTTACAGAGTGGGGAAAGCAAGAAGTATCAACTCATAGTTGCTCCATTTTAGTTGTTTACTGGTTACTTGTTGTATGTGGCTTGACTGGATAAGCCCAGGGTTTTGAACCGGTGACCTCAGTGTTCCAGGTTGATGTTTTATCTACTGCACCACCACAGGCCAGGGCACTTGTTCTTTCAATAAACATTTGATGTGCACGGAGTATATGCCAAGAACTGTCTGTCAGGCACTGGACATAGAATAGTTATGAAGCCAGACAGGCTCCCAGTCTTTGAGGACTTAACAGTCTAATGGGAGAGACAAAAAGAGGATAGAGCCTGACCAGGCAGTGGTGCAGTGGATAGAGTGTTTGTTGGACTGGGATGCAGAGGACCCAGGTTCGAGACCCCGAGGTCGCCAGCTTGAGCGCGGGCTCAACTGGTTTGAGCAAAAGCCCACCAGCTTGAACCCAAGGTCGCTGGCTCCAGCAAGAGGTTACTCAGTCTGCTGAAGGCCCGCAGTCAAGGCACATATGAGAAAGCAATCAATGAACAACTAAGGTGTTGCAACGCGCAATGAAAAACTGATGATTGGTGCTTCTCATCTCTCTCCGTTCCTGCCTGTCTGTCCCTGTCTATCCCTCTCTCTGTCTCTGTAAAAAAAATAAAAAAATAAAAAATAAATAAGAGGATAAATAAAAAAAAGAGGATAGAATAAGGGAGGATGGGAGGAAAGGTAACTTATCATAGCACTATGTGATTAGTTCTGTGAAAAGAAGAATAGGAGGGAGTGCTCACAAAGAACAAACTTTAAATCTGGAATATGAAGAGTAGAAAGGAAGGCTAGTGAAGAGGGCGGAGAGAGGGTGGGATGGAGTGGAGGGTTCTAGGTGAGGGAGAGCTCTGTCCAGAGATGGGAAAGAACTTGGTAGATTGTAAGACAGAAAAGACCAGTGCAGAAAGAAAGTAGGAAAAGAGAGTAATATGGGTAATATTGGAGGGGTATGCATATAGAAGTTTGGGTTTTGTTTTAAATTCAGTGAGAAGCCATCGAAAGCCATTAAGTAGGAAATGACATTAGTAAGATTTACAAACAGGCATACTGCCCATGAGAATGGCAGATAAACATCAAGGTTTGGCAAGGGCACAAAACAAATGAACTCTTTATACACTGCTAGTGCAGACATAAATGGGTTCAACTATTTGGGAAGCTGGCATATCTACTAGAGTTATAGGTATATTTCCAACAGAAATGCATACATAGACCTATCAAAAGTCAGGCATAAAAATGTTCACAGCAGTCCAACTTGTAGTTGTTCTCATATGTGCCTTGACCCTGCAAGCCTGCAGCCTCAAATTAAAGATGACAGAATTCCAGGTCGATGCTTTATCCACTATACCACCACAGGTCAGGCTCTTCTTATTTATTTATTTATTTATTTATCTATCTATTTATTTATTTATTTATTTGTATTTTTCTGAAGTGAGAAGCAGGGAGGCAGAGAGACAGACTCCTGCATGCACCAACCAGGATCCACCAGGGGGTGTTGCTTTGCCCATCTGGCATGTGCTCATTTGCAACCGGAGTCATTCTAGCACCTGAGGTGAAAGCCATGCAGCCATCCTCAGCATCTGAGCCAACTTTGCTCCAATGGAGCCTTGGTTGTGGGAGGGGAAGAGAGAGACAGAGAGAAAGGAGAGGGGGTGTGGGGGAAAAGCAGGTGATGCTTCTCCTGTGTGCCCTGGCCAGGAATCAAACCCAGGAATTTCACACACTGGACGGATGCTCTACCACTGAGCCAACCAGCCAGGGCTCCTTCTCCTTTATTTTATTATCATTATTATTACTATTTTAGTTTTGAAAAGATCTTAGTATTAAAAGGGTGAGAAAGGCTTAGTCTTAAAATTAAGCCTTAGGCTAGAATGACTTTGCCAACTTACAGCCTGTCTCCCACACCCAATCTCCTTTATTTTTAATGTTCAATGATCTCTGAACTTTTTATTGGCCTCTTCCCCACTATCATGCCTATAATGTCTCAGAACTTTGGTGTTGTTGACCTTGGACAACACTTTGCCATCCACAGCCCTGCGAGTGGTGGCCTTTTGGATGGAGATTGTATGAAGCTGCTGTTGCCAGGGCATCACTAAGACGGAAGTCCTCCCGTTCTTCCAGCAGGTGACGGCAGGTGGCAATCTCAGCCTCCAACTTGACCTTGATGTTTAGCAGGGCCCCGTACTCCTGGGCCTGGCGCTGCCCCTCTGCCTGGGTCTGGGCCAGGTCTGACTCCAGGCACAGCAGAATCCCATTGAGCAGTTTCATCTGCATGGCATAGTGCATCTTCACCTCCCTCAGGCTGTTCTCTCAGCCTGCCTTCGGATTTCTCATTGAATCCAGGTTGATCTCCAAGGGCTGGACTGTACGTCTCAGCTCTGTGAGTGTCATCTCAGCAGCTCCTATCTCAGTGGTCTATGAGGTAACCACTATGGTAGTTTCCTCAATCTGTTGGGACCAGTACTAGTCTAGATCCTCTCATTTCTTCTGAGCCAGCTCATCATACTGGGGCTGGATGTCCACCATGATCTTGCCGAGGTCCTGAGATTTGGAGGCATTCAACTCCATGGTCAATTTAGAGTTAGCAATTTGGTTCTGTGGACCATTAACTTCCTCCTTGTGATTCTTCTTCATGAAGAGCAGCTCTTCCCTGAGAGTCTCGATCTCTGTCTCCAGTTGCGACTGAGTGATGCTGCTGTCATCAGTGACCCATCACCCATTAATGTCACTCTCAACACACTGGCACACGGTCAGCTCTATCTCATACTTGACTCTGCAGTCAGCAGCAGCAAGATGAGCACTGTCAGTCTGCAGAATGATGCAGGCATTGTCCACAGAACTTGCAAAGATCTGAGCCCTCAGGTCCTTGATGGTCTTGAAATAATGCCCTCATTCTCTGACCTGGGCTTCCTTCTTCTCCAGGTGTTCTAGGATTTTGCTCTCTAGTCTCCGATTACCAGCCTCCAGGCTTCTCACCCTCTCCAGGTAGAAGGCCAGGTGGTCATTCAGGCATTGCATAGTCTCCTTGCTCTAGATGCCCCCTATGCCCACCAGATCTCTGGCCACTTCCACAGTCAGGCCCCCAGACATCCAGCTGCCCCACATGCTGGTAGAGTGGGGCACAGAGATCCAGGACCCTGAGCCCCCAGTGCCTGCATAAATGTTGGTCGTGCAGCTGGCCTGCAGGTCTACTGGCTGGGTGACTGCGTGGAGTCTGGGGACTGTAGTTTGTGGGATAGCTGGAGCAGGTGCTGAAGCTCTCATATTTTTCATAGAGAAAGGTAAGAAGCCAAGGGTCAGGCTCAAGCAGCCAGTATTATTTTCAATAGCTAAAAATTGAATACTCAGTAGCCAGCAACAGCACAGTGGGTATGTATGGGTGCATAAATTGTGGGGAATTCATATAATACAATACTTCCCAGAAACCAGAATAAGCACACTGCAATTTACATGCAAGAACATGAATAATTTTAGTAACAAAATGTTGAGTGAAAAGAGCCAGATACAGAAGAGTACACATGGTGTGATTCTATTTACAGAAAGTTTTAAAGCAGGTAAAACCAGTCCATTGTGTTAGAATGGTATGGAAATTAAAATAGTGTGTATCTGGCCCTGGCCGGTTGGCTCAGTGGTAGAGCGTCGGCCTGGCGTGCTGAGGTCCCGGGTTCGATTCCCGGCCAGGGCACACAGGAGAGGCGTCCATCTGCTTCTCCACCCCTCCCCCTCTCCTTCCTCTCTGTCTCTCTCTTCCCCTCCCGCAGCCGAGGCTCCATTGGAGCAAAAGATGGCCCGGGCGCTGGGGATGGCTCCTTGGCTTCTGCCTCAGGCGCTAGAGTGGCTCTGGTCGCAACAGAGCGACGCCCTGGATGGGCAGAGCATCGCCCCCTGGTGGGCATGCTGGGTGGATCCCGGTTGGGCGCATGCGGGAGTCTGTCTGACTGCCTCCCCATTTCCAGCTTCAGAAAAATACAAAAACAAAAACAAAAACAAAAAAAATAGTGTGTATCTGTGGAAGAGGGTAGTATGGGAGGGGCATGAGGAGATTTCTGAGATAGTGGTCATGAGTGTGTTCATTTTATGTAAAATCACTGAGTTATATACACTATGATTTGTGTTCTTTTTGTATATATGTAATATTTCAACATTATATACATATTTAAATTACATAAAAGATAAGACTTTGTATTTAAAAAGAGCACCATATTTTATGGAGAATGGATTGACTATTGGCCCGAGATGTAGAAAAGCAATTAAAAAGTGATTCTTGGTGTTAGTCAAATAAGTTTGTAAATATGATATATATGTTTGCTCGCTTATAGTTTACATTGGGTGTGGGAGAGAGGCTAGTAAAGTCCTTATAGCCTAAGGCTTGGTTTTAAGACTAAGCCTTTCCCACCCTTTTATTTTATTTTTTTTAATTTATTTTATTTTTAATTTATTTTTTAGAGAGGAGAGGAGAGAGAGAGAGAGAGAGGAGAGACGTGGGGGAGGAGCTGGAAGCATCAACTCCCATATGTGCCTTGACCAGGCAAGCCCAGGGTTTCGAACCGGCGACCTCAGCATTTCCAGGTCGACGCTTTATCCACTGCGCCACCACAGGTCAGGCCTTTCCCACCCTTTTAATACTAAGATCTTCTCATAACTGGGCTTTTCCCCACACCCTTGACTGTTGCATGATGTGGGGTCATACATTCTTATAAGGAATCCCCTTTATGCCTCAGATGAGTGACCTTGTATCAGAGACTTCCTTATTTGTATATTGGCTTAAAGGCTTTAATTTCTACACTATAAAATGAGGCAAACCAGGGGCACTCTCGCTCAGATCCTGTCATCAGCATTGCAGAGGAGAGGCAGTCAAGATGGCAGAGTGCTGAAGGAGAAGCCAGTTTGTACAGAGAGAAGGAGATGAGGAATAGAAGTGAATAAGGCTGGTGAGCTAGAAACCTTTGATTCTAGGAAACTCAGATAAGTCAGTGGCTTTGGGAGCCCTGAATAGAAAGAAAAGTGTTTTCCCACTGTGTGTATTTCTCGCCCACTGGGCAGGAGCCAGGATTAAAGGTAATGGCCCACCAGTTCTTGGCTCCATTGTTTCATTACCGTCTGTTCGAATCAAATGCAAACCTGCACGGTGGTTCACATTTGCAGGTGGCTGTGATGGTGGCCGTGGTTACTGGCCATACACCTGGTAACAGGAGTCTCTTGGGACTAGGTGGATGCACTGAAGATAGAGAGAAAGGGACAGATCTGAGATACTGTTGGAAGATAAAATCCATAAAACTCACTAGTGGCCTGAATAACGGGTGGTAAGGGAGAAAGAAGAACAAAGTGAACTCCTAGATTTGGAACTTAGGCAACTGAGAGGATGATGGTGAGGTCATTACCTGAGATGGGAAACATTAGGGAAAAATAAAGTTTGGGGGGAAATCTATACCTTGTGAATCAAGACTTCCCACCACCTCTGTTGGTGTGAAGTGATTCCAGGGGAAGTTGAGAAGGTCAGAATTACTCAGAACACCTATAACCTTGTCAGTCCTGAAATAGACAGAAAAAGGGGGAACAGTCCCATTCAAAATGAGATAGTCTCTTCCTAGAATTTCACAGTCTGTCCTCCAAATCCTCCCCACTTCCTTAGCCCTGGATCTGACGAGCAAACTCCTAGAAGGATGCCAAGGGTATCCTTACATTCATCTCTCTTGGCCAGAAAGTAGAAAATTCTTATCTTCTTCCCTTAGATCATAGATGGAAGCAAACAAACAAAAAGTTTTACTAGGAAAAAAAGAAAGGAACCCAAATACCACCAGAGACACAAGAAGAAGGGAAAGTTGAGTGTTTTCTGAATTGTCTAGGTTCTGACCCAAACAACAGGATGTTGACAGAACTGTGATACTGGAGCTGCTGGGTGCAGGTAGAGGTGTCCAGGGCCAGGCAGGAGAGGTAGTTAGGGACCCCTTATGGTGGGTTTTGGAGCTGGGCCAAGAATTCTGCAACGGGATCATATAGTTATTGGGGGACCACTGTAGAGCCTTGGGTAGCACAGTCAGATTTGTGTTTTAGATGTATTCCTCTGGCAGTTATGAAGGTTAGAGCTGGGGAAAGCATTTAGGAGGCTGTGATCAGTCTGAAGGGGAGATGCTGAGAACTTGAAATAGGACCCTGGAGGTAAGAGGGAAGGAAAGGAAAATATGATGCAAAAAAAGACTTCAGGGATTGGACAGTTACAGATGGGGAGGGCAAAGGGCTAGTCAAAGGTAATGCCCAGCTTAGAGGGACCCTTGGAATTGTGATATCAACAATGTAAAGCCAGTAGTCACGGCCACCACCACAGCAGCCTGGCCCATGCAGGTTTGTATTGGATTCGGACAGTCGGTAAAGAAACAATGGAGCCAAGAACTGGTGGGCCATTATCTTTAATCCTAGCTTGCACCCGGCGGGCAAGTAAAAACACACACTGGGCTCCAAAACCCACTCATTCAGTGCTCACAAAGCTACTGACTTATCCAAGTTTCCTAGAATCAAAGCTTTCTAGCTCACCAGACTTATTCACCTCTGTTCCCCATCTCCTTCCTTCTCCCTGCACAAACTCTGTACAAACTGGCTTCTCACTCAGCACTCCGCCATCTTGGCTGCTTCTCCTGGCCTCCTCCATGTGGCCTTTTTCTGCTCTCCTCTCTGCTCTCTCCTCTCTAATGCTAATAATACCAGGAACCGAGAGAGCAAGCTCCCGTTCTACCCCCATTTCATAGTGCAGAAATCAAAACCTTTAATCCAATATACAAAATTGGGAAGTCTCTAATACAAAGTCACTTATTTGAGGCATGATGGGATTGTACCACCCCACATCAAAAAGGGTGGGAAAGGCTTAATCCCAAAACCAAGCCCCAGACTACAAGGATCCTGCCTGCCCACAGCCCGCCCCAACACACATTAATATCACCTGGTCAATGGGCCTCCATGTGGGAAGCGCCATCTTTAACAAAGTGAGCATAATATATTTTATCTGCCCAACAAACAAGTAAGAAAATAGACTGACCAGGAGGTGGTGCAATGGATAGAGTATCAGCCTGGGACACAGAGGACCCAGGTTCACCCCCCCCCCCCCAATCAAGGCTCATATGAGAAAGCAATCAATGAACACCTAAGGTACTGCAACGAAGAATTGATGCTTCTCATCTCTCCCTTCCTGCCTGTCTGTCCTTATCCCCTCCCGTGATCCCCTCTCCCACCCTCCCCCCCATGAATCCTGACCTGGTGAAGAACCTAATTTCTGCTTCCAGAAAAATGCTCATTGTTCCAGCCTATCCCCAGGCACCAAATCACTGTCTGATTTTGTTTATATGCTAATGGTTTGTTTCCTAATGACTAGATTTTAATCTTTTGGGACATAGCTTTCTATTTCTTGTAACTTCTATGGTGTCACTTCCCGGTAACCTAGCAAGCATCCAGCCTTGCTCAGAGAAGGTATTCAGTAACCCTTTTGACTTTTGTGGCCTTTATATGGTGTGACTCATAATTCTAGAAAAAAAGTGCACAGGAACATGAGACCTTCCCTGCTCCAGTTAGAGGAAGAAATCCGCATTTACTGGTGAGTCTCTTGACTAACAACTCTATCCCCATTCTGTTTACACGGATTATTTCTAACTGTGAACAGCATGATGAGGGCCCTGGGGAGACACTGCTGGCTGCCAGGCGGGCCCCAGCTCAAGTAAGTCGTCAACCTCTCCCTTTCAGGTTGTTTGGTCCAGTGGTGATGAACTGCTGCCCTTTCAGCCCACGAATCAAGGGCGTCAGATAAGCCAGCACGTTCAGTAACACTGGGAAAATGGCGTGGGAGTATGGGCTCATCCAAAATGGAATAGAGAATCTGAAAGGAAGGAAACGTGACCTGTACTTTCGGTAGTCTGTCTGGATTTGAAAGTATCAGGATAATTGAAATATTAATTTTTCACCCACTATTTACATAGATGTAGCTGGCATTTATCCACTGAGGGTATGTGTGATTGTGACTTAAGGATGAGGTATTTGTCAAATGGCTTTAGAATGAAACTTGTAACACTCATGGAGAGGGCTGTGCATTGTAACCAGTCATTGTGGCAAGCCATTGTATTAAGCAGCACTCACCAGACAAGCTCCTCCTCTGTCTTCCAGATGAGGTGAGGGCAGGGAACTCTGGAGTGCCCAATTCCACTTTCTCAGGTTTTATTTATTGGTGGCTTGAGGGAAAGCAAACAGCACTCAGACAGGCTGATAAGATAACCACTATCTGAAGTGTGAGCCTGCAGTCTTAAATTGCTTAAAAAAAAAATACATTCAATCTCATTCAAATGTCAGGCTAAAACTTAAGTATTCAGGCACAAAGCTATAGATATTTCATTTATTAAGTATGTAGAATAGATATGTAATGTAAATTTCTACCTGCAATAATAGACTAGTATAGTAAGCTAGTATTAGGTTAAACCTTATGAATTGCTGATGTCCAACTGGTTTTGGACTACAGAAACAGCAGTTACATATGCCACAGCTGTCAAATATAATTCAGAATCTGTCACTGGGAAATTTAGGTGACCCACAGAAATCTTTGACAGAATTTATATTAGTCATTCCTTACTTTTTTTTTTTTTTTTACAGGGACAGAGAGAGAGAGTGATAGATAGGGACAGACAGACAGGAACGGAGAGAGATGAGAAGCATAAATCATCAGTTTTTTGTTGCGACACCTTAGTTGTTCATTGATTGCTTTCTCATATGTGCCTTGACTGTGGGCCTTCAGCAGACCCAGTAACCCCTTGCTCAAGCCAGCGACCTTGGGTCCAAGCTGGTGAGCTTTGCTCAAACCAGATGAGCCCGCACTTAAGCTGGCGACCTCAGGGTCTCAAACGTGGGTCCTGCGCATCCCAGTCCAACGCTACACTGCGCCACTGCCTGGTCAGGCTATTCCTTACTTTTTGCATATATGATAGTCTAGTATGTTCCTAATTATCTCAAGGAATATTTAAGTGTATCTTAAATTAAGTTTATGTTCATGTATGTGTTTTTATAAATAAAATCATGCCATTGCACCCTTATTTGGTAGGAGATGGGTTAGTGGTAGAGAATTAAATGCAAAGATTGGAAGTCATCACTATTATTCCTAAAACCAACTAGAATGGATGTAGGTATTAGATCTGAACTACCAAGATTCTTCTTAAAGATGTATGCGTGGCCTGACCAGGTGGTGGCGCAGTGGATAGAGTGTCAGACTGGGATGCAGAGTACCCAGGTTTGAAACCCCAAGGTCGCTGGCTTGAGTGTGGGATCATAGACATGACCCCATGGTCACTGGCTTGAAGCCCAAGGTCTCTGGCTTGAGCCCAAGGTTGCTGGCTTGAGCAAGGGGTCATTCGCTCTGCTGTAGCCCCCCGGTCAAGGAACATATGATAAAGCAGTCAATGAACAACTAAGGAGCTGCAATAAACAATTGATGCTTCTCATCTCTCTTCCTATCTGTCTGTCCCTATCTGTCCCTCTTTCTGTCTCTGTCACACACACAAAAAAAGATGTATGCATGTATCTGCCAAGTGTTACTGGTTTCTGTAGTAACATGACTTAACCATATAAAAACATGTCTTTTAGTTGGATAAATCACTTTGGTTCAATTGGCCTTAATGTTCCCAGAAAGACATAATGGAGCTAACCCACAGTAATTATATCAGGTTTTTCACAGGGCTTCCATGGAAAATGATTTAGTAAGACATATTTGCAATAGTGCCTGCTGATTTAAGACTGCTATTTCCATGGGGGAACCTCAGAAAGCTACTCCTTTAGCTCCACAAGGCAGGACAGTCTGTCAAAATACTGCTTTTTCTGCGTGTGTAATAAATGCAAAACTTACTAGGACATTCTTTATCAGCAGCTAAGATTTTTGTTTTAATGTTTTAGAATTCTAGCAATCAATGCAGATTGAACATTTTGAGGGCTGATATTTGTTACAGGAGCCAATTTTGGACATTTTCATTTGAGTTGAACTTAAGTTCAGGTCCTGAGTTATCTCTCTGAAGTCCCCCAGGGCCTGTTGGATTTCAAATCTGCTCTAGAGTTGCGTATGGGCCGCCAGTCCCTGCCTCCGGTGGGGTGCACGGGCCCTCCTCTCCCCAGTCCGGCCCTGCGCCTTGCTCAAGCTGTTTCCCTGGTTATTTCTACTTATTCTTCAAGCCTTCATTCAGACACTGCCCCAGGAAGCCTTCCCCAATCTCTGAAGTTTGGTAAACCACCCCGATTCTGTTGTTCATGGCTTTCTGTTTATATCTTTATGTTATCGTCAACCTTTTTATGTTGAAATCACCTGCTGACCTAGCACAGAGCCTGCCACTTGGTAGGGGATAGAAACGGGCTTTAGTTTTCATTGTATCACACGCCTTCCTTCCCTCCCCCTTGCACTGACATATACACCTTAGTGTTCTGAGGTGCCTCCCGACAGTCAGATCTCCAAGTGGAATTTCAGGCTTGTCGAGGGCTGGCCTGGACCTGAATCGGTTCCTAGGAGTGACTGGGTAGTCTAAGGGAAGGGAGATTTCCTGTCCTGGTTCCTCCCCAGAACATTTGGGAACACTTGGCTTCCTCTCAGGCCCTAATTGTGGACTCCACCAGAATGGACCTAGCTAGAGCCTGAGCTGGCCTCGTGTGCCCTCTAGTGGTTTAAAATCACACCTGGGCAGAGCCAAAACTCAACAGTTGGTTTTTCTCCAAGGAGGAATCCACATGAACTATTGAGACATATACCACACAGTGAATAAATACACTGAGGGAGCAATACAATAATTAACTAAGTGCACATAAAACAAGAAACTTGGACTATCTTGTGGGCTCCTCGAAGGGCCTTGGGATCTTTACTGTGTAGTGCATACTCTCATAGGCTGTATGTAGCCAGTGGATAATTGAAAATGTGCTTAATCACAGGCAATCACTCAGTTATTGTCAGCCTGTGAAACATTAGCTCAGGGAGCTGGACAACAGCACATGTTTCTCTTATCTCCCCTCTGAGGTAAATCAACTTCACCTCAGGATGACAAAGGAACAAAATTTGGGGACGTCAAGAGTCTCGGTTGCATTCAAATTTCAATCCTAGAGGAATAAAATTGTCTCTTTGGAACAAGAACAGTTTCTTAGTTCAGTGTGTTCAATCATTTTCTGATTCAATAATCATTCAATTACAGTTCCTTTGGGACACAGAAACTCTCCTTTCAAAGGCAGGAGCAGACTCTCTGTAAATGCCCCAAACATGCACTCTCTATGGAGTTTAAGTTTCTGAATCACTTAAAAGCAATAGCAGACTATAATTACTTTCCTCAGAATTGCTTACAGTTTTAAATATCACCTCCTCAGGGAAGATTCCTTGAGGTACGGGACCAGCTCTGGCTTCCCACAATAGCGTCCCATAGCACCAGATGACATCAGAGCATTTGTCACGCCTGCCATTTAATCAGGGCCTGGTTTGTTTTCCATTTCTCCTCCCCACCAGATGTTAAGCCCCACAGTCTTATTTGTTTCTCTACCACAGCACCCCTGAGTCTAGCACAATGCCTGGCACAGGAGATATGGACTAAACATCTGTCAGCGGCCTGATAAGATCCAGCCGTCCAGTGGGTCACAGGCTGAAGAGACATGTAACACGAGGTCACAGAGGAAAGCCGCTTTTGATTCTTACTTTAGAGGTATGAGGGACCCCTTCACTCAACATGAGCAGAGAGAATATATGATGAAAGACTCAATGGTAGTTGAAGAGGAAGGTTGAGATAACACTCAGAGGACTGTGCACATTGGTAGCCATGTTAATGCAAGGAAAGAAGAAACTTGGAGCTCTCTGCTTGAATTCCAAATCCAACAGAAATCATCATCTCAGTGCATCGTGGGGCTCCGTTTCTCTGCCAAGGGCCTGGTGGAAGTTGGGGCTTATAGAGCCAGTAGTCACGGCCAGGGCCACTATCACAGCAGCCTTCTGGCCTATGCAGGTTCACACTGGATTCGGACAGTCGGTAAAGAAACAACGGAGCCACAAACTGGTGGGCCATAGTCTTTAATCCTAGCTTGCACCCGGCAGGCAAGTAAAAACACACACTGGGCTCCAAAACCCAGTCACATTCAGTGCTCACAAAGCCACTGACTTATCCGAGTTTCCTAGAATCAAAGGTTTCTAGCTCACCAGCCTTATTCTCCTCAGTTCCCCATCTCCTTCCTTATCCCAGATACAAACTCTGTACAAACTGGCATCTCACTCAGCACTCCACCATCTTGGCTGCTTCTCCTGGCCTCCTCCACGTGGCCTCCTCCCGCTGCTGGCTCTACTCTCTCTTCTAATGATAATCTCAGGAGTCAAGAGCGCAAGCTCCCGCTCCGTCCCTATTTTATAGTGTAGAAATCCAAACCCTTAATCCAATATATAAAATAGGGAGGTCTCTAATACAAAGTCACTTCTCTGAGGCATGATTAGATTGTACCACCCCACATCAAAACGGGTGGGAGAGGCTTAATTCCAAAACCAAGCCCCAGGCTACAATGATCCTGCCTGCCCCCAACACACATTAATATCACCTGGGCGACGGCATCTTTAACAAAGTGAGCATAATACATTTTATCTGCCCAACAGGGCTAAACTCTGTGAACGGTTACCTATAGATCATTTTATTACTTCAAAATGTGGGCATATGTTTTACCTTTCTGAAGGCACATTTTATTTATTTATTTATTTATTTATTTATTTATTTATTTATTTATTTATTTATTTTACAGGAATAGAGAGAGAGAGAGAGAGTCAGGGAGAGGGACAGACAGACAGGAATGAAGAGAGGTGAGAAGCATCAATCACCAGTTTCTTGTTAGGACATCTTAGTTGTTTATTTATTGCTTTCTCATATGTGCCTTGACTGCGGACCTTCAGAAGACTGAGTAACCCTTTGCTCAAGCCAGCAACCTTGGGTCCAAGCTGGTGAGCTTTTTTTTTCTTGCTCAAGCCAGATGAGCCCGCGCTCAAGCTGGCGACCTCGGGGTCTCGAACCCGGGTCCTTCCACATCCCAGTTCGACGCTCTTTCCACTGCGCCACCAGCTGGTCAGGCTGAAGGCACATTTTTAAAGCACTAAAAATCAAGTGAGAATGTAAATACATTTGTCTCCTTCAGATTTCTGTTTGGATCACTGACTATCCAAAGACAAACGGAGCTGCACGTGCAGCACGTCTGAATCGAGCGTTGTATACACACACACGCACATACACACACTAAGAATTCCACAGGAACGCTGTAAGGATGAGTACGTCAGCAGGGAGATGTCCAAGGTTTGGGAGGCTTAATGGGATGTCACGCAGCTGTGTGTTCTCAGCCCTTCTATCTCCAAACACTTTTCATTTCTGAGTGAGGGCGGTTGGGTTTGTAGCTAGAATGAGCAAACCCATCCCAGCTTTATTAGTTAGAATTATGGACAACAGAATGTCTAACCCAAGAAAAAGTCTTATAAAAGTTTATTTGAACCAAAATGACAACAATGGCCTGACCTGTGGTGGCGCAGTGGTTAAAGCGTCAACCTGGAAACGCTGAAGTTGCCTGTTCAAAACCCTGGGCTTGCCTGGTCAAGGCACATATGGGAGTTGATGCTTCCTGCTCCTCCCCCTTCTCTCTCTCTCTCTCTCTCTCTCTCTCTCTCTCTCTCCTCTCTATAATAAATAAATAAAATCTTAAAAACAAACAAACAAAAAAACCAAAACAAAATGAGAACAATTGCCAGGGATCAAATTCTCAACAGACTGAGAAGATGCTCTGGAGAGTGGCAGTGTTGCTGCTTATTTTATGCATTAGGGTCAAAGGGGGAGATACAAGGAGGGTTACCTGCAAAACATTAAGGTGGATTAAGAGGGCGGGAGAAAGCAAAGTGGGAACATCTCTGGGACTGGATAAAAAGTAAAACGGATAGACACATACTTCTTGACGTAGGTGGGCACAGGACAGTGAACAATTAACAATACAGCACATGGAGATGGTATGCGGGAGAACAAGATAGCAATGAGGGCTCTGTGGTCTCCTGCTCCATTGCAGTGGTTGTGCCCTGAGAGGTCTGGAAAAAGAGATTACTCTGACATTTCAGATATGTTATCTTAGATGCAAAAAGATAATAGACAGGCTCAATTAAGGTAAAGGTTGTCCTTTGTCAAGGAAGCTACAGGCCTAGGACATGACTCGCTTTTAGTTAGGAATTTTTATGTTCAGAGCATGCTGTGTGGTTTCTTCAGGTCTCTGAGTTTGTAGGGCTCCCCATGCAGGCCTCCCCTGAGTTTGTCAGGTATACAGTGGTCCCTCGTCTATCAGGGGGGCTAGGTTCCAGAACCCTCTGCGATAGGCAAAAATCCGCAAAGTAGCGACCTTATATTTATTTTATTATTTATATATATTTTAAAGCTTTATTAACCCTCCCCAAACTCTTATTAACCTTTCCCACACTCTTATAAACACTTCTTATGCTCTTAAACACTTTCTACACTCTTAAACCTACGGAATTTTAACAACATATAAAGCCAAGGTCGAATTTTCTTTTCAAAATGGAAAGGCAGGCCCTGACTGGTTGGCTCAGTGGTAGAGCGTCGGCCTGGCATGCAGGAGTCCCAGGTTCGATTCCTGGCCAGGGCACACAGAAGAAGCACCCATCTGCTTCTCCACCCCTCCCCCTCTCCTTCCTCTCTGTCTCTCTCTTCCCCTCCTGCAGCCAAGGCTCCATTAGAGCAAAGTTGGCCCCGGGCGCTGAGGGTGGCTCCATGGCCTCTGCCTCAGGCACTAGAATGGCTCTAGTTGCAACAGAGCAATGCCCCAGATGGGCAGAGCATCGCCCCCTGGTGGGCGTGCCGGGTGGATCCCGGTCGGGCGCATGTGGGAGTCTGACTGCCTCCTCGTTTCCAGCTTCAGAAAAATACAAAAAAAAAAAAAAAATTAAAAAAGAAACAAAATGGAAAGGCAGATAAATGGGAGGCAGTCAGGTCTTGAGGGCCTTCAGTAAGAGAAAAAACCTGCTCTGGATCATTTCTAACCTGCGAGTTACCATGACCCACGTTTTGCTACCGGTTTCACTGTTCTGTATTTTGCATCTGGTATAATATTTACTTACAGTTTGAGGGCATACCATACACCTCTTTGGTTTTCATAATATGATCATGAGGTGGGTTTCCATTTATTGATGTCGCTATTGTTATTATTACTTTTTAAATATAACCCATCTACTTTCCATTGGAAGCACTCAAATGTCATTCATTTTTAACCCAATTCCTGCTAGTTGTGCAATTGGAAACTCTAACTTGAAGGTTTTTGTTTTTTTTATTTTTTTTACAGGGACAGAGAGAGAGTCAGAGAGAGGGATAGATAGGGACAGACAGACAGGAACAAAGAGAGATGAGAAGCATCAATCATTAGTTTTTTGTTGCGACACCTTAGTTGTTTATTGATTGCTTTCTCATATGTGCCTTGATCATGGGCCTTCAGCAGACCAAGTAACACCTTGCTCAAGCCAGGGACCTTGGGCCCAAGCTGGTGAGCTTTTTGCTCAAGTCAGATGAGCCCGTGCTCAAGCTGGTGACCTCAGGGTCTTTTTTTTTTTTTGTATTTCTCTGAAGCTAGAAACAGGGAGAGACAGTCAGACAGACTCCCACATGCGCCCCACCAGGATCCACCTGGCACGCCCACCAGGGGGCAACGCTCTGCCCACCAGGGGGCAATGCTCTGCCCCTTCGGGGCGTGCTCTGGGGCGTCGCTCTGTCGTGACCAGAGCCACTCTAGAGCCTCTAGGCAGAGGCCAAGGAGCCATCCCCAGCGCCCGGGCCATCTTTGTTCCCATGGAGCCTCGGCTGCGGGAGGGGAAGAGAGAGACAGAGAGGAAGGAGAGGGGGAGGGGTGGAGAAGCAGATGGACACTTCTTCTGTGTGCCCTGGCCGGGAATCGAACCTGGGACTTCTGCACGCCAGGCTGACACTCTACCACTGAGCCAACCGGCCAGGGCCGACCTCAGGGTCTTGAACCTGGGTCCTTTCGCATCCCAGTCCGATGCTCTATCCACTCTGCCACCGCCTGGTCAGGCTCGAACTTGAAAGTTTAATAGGGGCTAAGGCTGTAAGAACACAATGATATGTTACAAGTGTCACTTAAAAATTTCCGGAGGTCAGGGCTGGCCTGTGGTGGCACAGTGGATATAGCATCGACCTGGAACGCTGCAATCACCGGTTTGAAACCTTGCCTGGTCAAGGCACATAGGACAAGCAGTCAGTGAATGACTGAAGTGGAGCAACTATGAGCTGATACTTGTCCCCCCTTCTCTCGCCTCTGTCTGTAAAGTCAATAAATAAAATCTTAAAAAAAAATTTTCAGAGGTCAGTAAGTTTCATAAAAAAATGTCCTATGTCGCCTGACCTGGTGGTGGCGCAGTAGATAGAGCATCGGACTGGGATGCGGAAGGACCCAGGTTTGAGACTCTGAGGTCGCCAGCTTGAGTGCGGGCTCATCTGTTTTGAGTGAGGCTCACCAGCTTGGACCCAAGGTCGCTGGCTCCAGCAAGGGGTTGCTCGGTCTGCTGAAGGCCTGCGGTCAAGGCACATGTGAGAAAGCAATCAATGAACAACTAAGGTGTTGCAACGCGCAATGAAAAACTAATGATTGATGCTTCTCATCTCTCTCCATCCCTGTCTATCCCTCTCTCTGACTCACTCTCTGTCTCAGTAAAAAATAAATAAATAAAATTAAAAAAAAATATTCCTATGTCTCAGCAGCAGTTAATAGAGGGCCATTTTAAATAGCCACTTCAGCTTCCATCTGAATTTACATAGTTAGTAGTCCTTGTTGGGTTAGGGGGGGAAGCATGGTCCCATAATTGGGTTCTAGCATTTATACACAAAATTCCTTTCCCATAAACCTTCTATAATTTTCCTTGTCCTTCTTAGTTTGTCTGTTTTTACTCTTTCAGAAATAACCAACTTATTAGGATAAACTACTTCCTTTTAACTGCTCTAAAAAAACACCCATCTCTCTTTTCTTTCTTTTATAATAACATGCCTTCTAAATTTTAAAAGAGAACCATAAATAGTGTTATTGATAATATGAGTCATTTTACATATCTTCAGCAATTATTATTAACAGTTGGGCTACCTAAGAACAAGTTTTGAGAAAAGCCCAAAGAACAAGTAAAACTATTATGACTAATATAGTTAGCATACCGGTAAAGACAATTAAAGTTCAATATCAATTTGTAGGTATACAGGTCTTCGTGATGTCTGAGATAGCCATCTGCTTCTGAGCTTGGTGGTTTCTCATTCCCAAGGAGTCTTTGGTGTCCCCACTGCAGGTGGAAGTGAGTGTCAGAGACTGGGGGCAATGTCCCCAGTTTGTAGTTAGGCACACTTTTTTTTGATGAGATATGTGAATCCTTGAATTAACACACCTTTATATTTAGCTGCACATGGATTAATTAGTAATACCTGATAAGGTCCCTTCCAACAAGGTTAGAAAGAGTCTTTAATTGATGTCTTTTCCAGTGGACAAAATCTCCTGGTTTTAACTCAGGATCTTTAAAGTCTTCATCTCCTAGGAGGGTGCTGTGAAATGAATTAGTTACTAATTTATAAATTTCTGTAGGCTGGTTAATAAGTCCTCAATAATAATGCAGAATGACTCCTTTTATTAAAGTTGACTCATATGCCCCCTTTTCCAGATGCATAGGGCGACCAGTGACTACTTAATGAGAGAAAGACTTTACCACAAGGAGATCTCAGGTTTAGGAGCACTACAGGGAGAACTTTGGGCCAAAGAAGATTCAAAGTTTAAAAAATTTTACCTAGTTGAGATTTAATTGTACCATCTGCACGTTCCACCGATCCAGAGGACTGGGGCAACGAGCCTGGGAATGCTGCAGCCTAGGCTAAGTGTTACTGCTGGACTGCATTATCAGTCCCATGAAACGAGTCTCAGTCCCTATGCAACTCAGAGGGAGTTCCTCAATTAGGATCCCCTCCCCCCAAGTAATAATTACCTACTGTTAAGGCTGTTGCTCTTCTGCAATGTAATGTCTTAACCTAGTAAGAAAACATACAGGTCATAACTAACACATACGTGTATCCTTGAGATGGTGGCATTTGGATAAAATCCAATTAGCATATTTCAAATAAACCAAAAGCATCTACAGCCATACCACCCTGAACATGCCCGATCTTGTCAAATAAACCTAAAGGAAGTGGGAAATGTCCTTGGGCCCCGTGGAGTGATTGTCCAGGGTTATATTTTGGACACATAGAACACCTGCTATACACTTTATGAATTAATGTAGGAGAAGGTTTCCAGCAATACAGCGATGGGCAAAAGTAGGCTTACAGTTGTGAGTATGCAAAACACAGAGTTTATTTTTGTATTACTATTTACTAATTATTGTAGTATTTTCCTATGAACAACAGTAAATCTACCTCAGCCCTACTCCGTATTGCTTCCTCCAGGAAGTCCTCCTCTCAGGACCTCCATGTGTTAGCTCATGAACACGGTGAAGTATAGGTTATTGAGCCCCTGCTGGTAAGATGGGTGTCTGATTGGGTCCAAACCATATCTGCCTGTCTGGGTCAAAGTTTTCCCCTTTTGTTGCCATCCACTCATTTCCTCTCCTGTAGCTACCCGTTGGAACTGTAAAAGACAATCTGTTACTGAATTAACAGGAAGCAAGGAGTATTCCCAGGCTTGGGTGATTTGGCTGGTTAATGCTGCCTGTCTAGCTATAGCGTCAGTTATATACTATTTCCTTTTGCTTCCATGATGGTGGTGTTAGAATGTCCTGAAATTAAAATATATATATAATTGACTGATTTGAGAGAGAGAAACATTGGTTTCTTCTACGTATTATGCATCCATTGGTTGATTCTTTTTTATTTTTTATTTTGAGATAGAGAAAGAGAGACAGAAATGGAGAGAGAGGGTGAGAAGCATCAACCTGCAGTTGCTTTCACTTTAGTTGTGCATTGATTGCTTCTCACATGTGCCTTGACTGAGGCCATGCCAGTGTTCCCTTGCTGAAGCCAGTGACCTTGGGCTTTTCATGCTTTGCAACCTTTGGGCTCAAGCTGGTGGGCATTGGGATTGTGTGGATGACAGTGAACTCATGCTGATGAGCCAGTGACCTCAGGGTTTTGAACCAGTGACCTCAGTATTCTGGGTCAGTGGTTTGTCCACTGTGCCACCATCAGTCAGGCTTCATTGGTTGATTCTTCTATGCACCCCAACCAGGAATCAAACTTGCAACCTTGGTATATCAGGATGACACTATAACCAATTGAGCTACCTGGCCAGGCTAAATGTCCCAGAATTTTAATAATTGCCAATTGTCTCGGTTACTGTGTGGCATCTAACAATTCCATAACCTGTTTTTCTTTTTTAATTTTTTTTAATTTTATTTATTCATTTTAGAGAGGAGAGAGAGAGGGAGAGAGAGAGAGACACAAAGAGAGAGAGAGAGAGAGAGAGGAGAGAGACAGGGGGGAGGAGCTGGAAGCATCAACTCCCATATGTGCCTTGACCAGGCAAGCCCAGGGTTTCGAACCGGCAACCTCAGCATTTCCAGGTCGACGCTTTATCCACTGCGCCACCACACATAACCTGTTTTTCATTCTTTTTTTTTTTTTTTTGTATTTTTTCTGAAGCTGGAAACGGGGAGAGACAATCAGACAGACTCCCGCATGCGCCCGACCGGGATCCAACCAGCACGCCCACCAGGGGGTGACGCTCTGCCCACCAGGGGGCGATGCTCTGCCCCTCCGGGGCGTCGCTCTGTTGCGACCAGAGCCACTCTAGCGCCTGGGGCAGAGGTCAAGGAGCCATCCCCAGTGCCCGGGCCATCTTTGCTCCAATGGAGCCTCGGCTGCGGGAGGGGAAGAGAGAGACAGGAAGGAGAGGGGGAGGGGTGGAGAAGCAGATGGGCGCTTCTCCTGTGTGCCCTGGCCGGGAATCGAACCCGGGACTTCTGCACGCCAGGCCGACACTCTACCACTGAGCCAACCGGCCGGGGCCTGTTTTTCATTCTTTATGGGCTGCCCCAAGGAAGTTAAGAAGCCTCACTGCTTCCATAACATTCCAAAGTTGTGAGATACACCAAAAGGCCTAGCACCTATCAGTGTAAATATTGGCTATTTTATTTTTGGCTGATTGACAAGTTGAAGTTAGAGTTAGAGCAATTAATTCAGCCTATTGGGCAGATCTTATTCAGGTAAATAAGAACCTTCACTTATGTCCATCATGGAAGTTATTGCATATCCAGCTCGGTGATGTCCCTTTTCATCTTTTAGATATGATCCATCTGTAGTCCAAATTAAGTCAGCTTTATCAATAAGAGTTTCCTGTAAATCATTCCTAGGAACAAGAATGTTACCAGTAAGCAAAACACACTTGTAACATGTCTTCATCCTGCAAAGAAGGTAGCAAAGTAGCTGGGTTAAGATTGTTACATCCTTCTTGCAGAAAACACCAAATAGTGGATAATGGTGCAGCGGGAAGGCCTGGAGTCCCCAGGGGCCTCGGAATGAGAGGCCAGGGCAGCTTTGTTGGAGGATTTGGTAGTGACATCCAGGGAAAGGTCATGGCTGGGGGCAGACTGGGGCCAAGGCTGTGAAGTTCACAGGCAAGGCTGAATCCAAGGAATGGACCCCTGTCATCAAGCTGGGCTGCCTGACCAAGGACATGAAGATTAAGTCCCTGAAGGAGCTCTATATCTCTTTTCCCTGCCCATCAAGGAATTGGAGATCATTGACTTTTTCCTGGAGGCATCCTTCAGGGATAAGTTTTTAAAGATTACGCAGGTGCAAAAGCAGACCTGTGCTGGCCAGAGGACCAGGTTCAAGGCATTTATTGTCATTGGAGGTGGCAATGGACATCTTGGTGTTAAGTGCTCCAAGGAGGTAACCCCTGCCACCCTGCCATCCATGAAGCCATGATCCTGACCAAGCTGTCTATTGTCTCTGCGTAGAGGCTACTAGGGAAAAAGATCCACAAGCTTCACACTATGCCTTACAAGGTGGCCAGCCCCTATGGCTCTGTGCTGGTGCACCTCATCCCCACCCCAGGGCCACTGACGGAGTCTCAGCTCCTGTGTCCATGAGGCCGCTGCTGATGACTGGTATCAACAACTGCTACACCTTGGCCAGGGGCTGTACTGCCACCCTGGGCAGTTTCTCCAAGGCTGCCTTTGATGCCAACTCCAAGACCTACAATTACTTCACTCTGGCCTCTAGATGAAACTGTGTTCAGCAAGCCTTCCCAGCAGGAATTCACTGACCACCTGTAAAGACCCACACCAGAGTTTCTGTGCAGAGGATCCAGGCTCCAGCTGTGCCCACAACATAATTTTATATAAGAAAAATAAAGTGAATTAAGCCTGTTAAAAAAAAAAACAAAACAAAACTGTTACATCAAAGTAAAATAATATTAGGTGCAGAATGCAAGAATAGTTCATTAGAAACTACTTGACTGACAGAAGTGTTGAGTGTATTGAAAGTTCAGTGTAGATTCAACAGAATGAGGAGCATAAATGGTTAAAGGAGAGCTCCTAACTATTTCATTGGTTTGTTTGCATAACATGGCTATAGGCTATAGCAGAGATGGCTGTTGTACAGGATGGGGGCCCTTTAGCTGCTGAGTCTAATTGTTGACTATAATATTCTATAGGTCTATGATGAGTTCCATAACTGATAACACTGGAGAACAATTTTTTTTTTCATTTTCTGTTGCATGAGGTTTTAGAACTGTTTCTATATATTTCTGCATCGCTGATTCCAAATCTGAAATCCATTTTTTTGGTGCATGCTATAGTTTTTATGCAACTTTAATTTCTTTTTGCTACAGTTAATGGCATGCATTGTTTTTTAAAAAAATATTTTATTTATTGATTTTTAGAGAGAGGGGAGAGAGAGAGAGAGAGAGAGAAGGGAGAGGAGCAGGAAGCATCAACTCCCATATGTGCCTTGACCAGGCAAGCCCAAGGTTTTGAACCAGCAACCTCAGTGTTCCAGGTTGATGCTTTATCCCACTGCTCCACCACAGGTCAGGCATGCATTGGTTTTTAAATTAGAGTTAAAGGGCAATGACTCTTGGATTGAACATAACCACAAGGCAATTAATGTTTTACAAACATCACTTTTACATAATTGTAGTTGTTTTTAAATATTAAAAAAAAACTATTATCTGATAAAAACACCCTCTTAAGATTGAATCATGGCTTCTTCGAGTAGGCATAAATGTAAGAATAGTCCTGACACCTTCTGTTATATATGTGGCTGTTACACACTTCAACGTCAAAGGTGCAATATTTCATCATTTGTGACACGTACATATATTGCCTATTTTCAAGTTCCCCTTGGTGATCAAGACAAGAATTGGGCTCCTCATATTGTGTGTCATAATTGTGAGGAAATGCTTCGTGACTGGACAAAAGGAACATGCAAAGGAATGCCTTTTGGTATTCCCGTGGTTTGGCGTGAACCTAAGGACCGCAGCAGTGACTGATATTTCTGTCGGATCCATACAAAGGGCATCGGCAAGAAAAAATGGCATATGATTTCATATCCTAATATTCCTTCAGCAATACGACCTATCCCACACTCTGAGACACTCCCGGTTCCAGTTTTCAATGGGTTTATTTCTTCTAAGGACGAAGAAAGTGAACATGGTGATCAAGTGTATTTCGATAAGATGCATGAGGAAATGGTTGTAGAATCTGAAGGGTCTTCTTCTGATGCCAAGCGGTCCTTAACCCCTCAGCAGTTTAGCCAACCTGAATTGAATGACTTAGTAAGAATGACATAAAAATTTTCCTTGACTTTCTGAAGTATGAGGAGCATAACTGGATCATTTGTGTGGATCTTAAAATAGTAAATTTTCGCTAGGACAACAGAGAGGTTTCACAAAGTATCCTTGTTTTCTGTGTTTGTGGGACAGCCGAGCTCAGGAGAAACACTGGACACAGAAGGAGTGGCTGAAACGTGAAGCTCTGAAAGTAGGGATGCAAAATATTGTGAATGAACCTGTAGTTAATTGAGACAGGATCATTTTCCCCCGACTTCACATCAAATGGCTTAATGAAGCAGTTTTTTTAGGCTTTGAATAGAGAAAGTGAATGCTTTCAACATATTATTTCTGCTTTTCCTGCCTTGTCTTTTGAGAAGATAAAAGCAGGTGTATTAGATGGACCTCAAATTCAAACCCTCATATGTGACAAATAATTTGCCAGGAAGATGAATAAGGAGGAGAAAGCAGCATGGCAGTCTTTTGTGGCAGTTACAAAGAACTTCCTTGGCAACAAAAAAGCAGAAAACTATGAACTTCTGGTTCAAAGGATGCTGTTGGCTTTCCGAGACATTGGATGTAACATGAGCATTAAGATTCACTTCCTGAACAGTTACCCTGATAAGTTTCCTGAAAATCTTGGAGCTGTTAGTGATGAGCAGACTACTGCTGCAGCATCAAACGAGATAGTCCTCAACAAGTACACAAACGCAAGAGCTACAAACGCAAATTTTTGCCTGAATAGAATTTAAATAAGTTTTGTGCAAATTTTATGATTAAAATAAGTGTTTTAATATGTTCTATTTTGAAATTGTAGACAAATTCTGATGCAATCATATCTTTTGGTGTATTAGTATATTTACTGCATTATATAAATTATTGTATTTTCACAAAGATGATGCCCAACAAGACATTCTACTTCATTATGTTAAACTAAATGTTGAAAATTTTACAATAAGATGAAAACCTAAAATCTTGAATTGCAAAAAAACTGTAGTTTACAGCAAAAAACTAATGTCAGATGTGAGATCAGCACACTAGAATTAGGTAAGAACAAGTGTTTTTGTGGATGCAACAAAAATTTTGTTCCCCAGTGAGTATGTAGACTGGAATCACAGGATGTCTGAGAATAACTGTTTTATATATAGCTCTGAGATTCTGTACAAATCTTTATCCTTTTCTATTTTTTTTCAGGGACCAAGAGAGAGTCAGAGAGAGGGATAGATAGGGACAGATAGACAGGAACGAAGAGAGATGAGAAGCATTAATTATCAGTTTCTTGTTGCGACACCTTAGTTGTTCATTGATTACTTTCTCATATGTGCCTTGACCGTGGGCCTTCAGCAGACTGAGCAACCCCTTGCTCAGGCCAGCGACCTTGGGTCTAAGCTGGTGAGCTTTTTTTTTTTTTGCTCAAGCCAGATGAGCCCACACTCAAGCTGGCGACCTCTGGGTCTCGAACCTGGGTCTTTCGCATCCCAGTCCAATGCTCTATCCACTGCACCACCGCCTGGTCAGGCTTTATCCTTTTCCATTAAGTTTTTATACAGAAAATATAGAAGCCTGACCAAGCAGTGGCGCAGTGGATAGAGCGTCAGACTGGGATGTGGAAGACCCAGGTTCGAGACCCTGAGGTCACCAGCTTGAGCTCGGGCTCATCTGGTTTGAGCAAAAGCCCACCAGCATGAACCCAAGGTCACTGGCTCCAGCAAGGGGTTACTCAGTCTGCTGAAGGCCCGTGGTCAAGGCACATATGAGAAAGCAATCAATGAACAACTAAGGTGTCGCAATGAAAAACTAATGATTGATGCTTCTCATCTCTCTCCGTTCCTGTCTGTCTGTCCCTTTCTATCCCTCTCTCTGACTCACTCTCTGTTTCTGTAAAAAATAAATAAATAAATAAATAAAAAGAAAGAAAATATAGGAGAATTACAGGGGCTCTTGCATGGACTTATAAACTCCTTTTAAAGTAACCTTGCAAAATGGGCTTAATTCCAGGTAGTGCATCAGGTCTTAAAGGATATTGGCAAATATTAGGTAGAGGCAAAGTATTGTCAGTAGTTATTTTAATAGGAGTGACTGACTTAGACTTACCAATATCTGTACTGGATAAGGCCCAAAGTTGCATTGGAACATCTTAGAACAAACGTTTAGTCAGTCTCAAGATTAGTTTCTTTTTGTGGAGTTTCCTTTAAAATTATTTTTTTCCATTGGTTCAGTATCTGATTTATTTAGTTCTAAATACATTTCACCCTTCTGGGAAAATAATATGTGGGCATCATTGGTTTTAAGAGAGTCTTATCCTATCAGGTAAGTTGGGGAAGATTTAACTAGCAAAAATGTTGCCCCATAAATTTCCTAGTTAAAAGGTAACAGGTTGATTAGACATTGGCTGTTCAAATATTCATACCATTTGCACAGATGCTTTACTCCAAGGGAGAGAGCAACTTAGTTGAATAGGGTTGAGACTAGATAAGTAGTCCCAGTATCTATAAGAGCCTTAGTAATTTCCCCTTCTATGATACTTTCAATTTCTCCTAAAACTCGTACTAGTAAGAAGAAGGGGAAGTGCCCTCTCGTAGACCTCGAAACAGGTCTATGTTGCTTCTGTTTCGTTTCTTTATCTAAATCCCATTCATTTTCTACAATCCTTAAGGTGACTTGACTTTGTTTTTGTTTTTTAAGGTGACTTGACTTAGTCCTTCTAAAAATCCTGAATTTAGTAGGGGATCATTTTGATGACCTTCACAACAGTCTGGAGGCAGATCTGAGTATTATTTGAAAGTTTTTTTGAAACTTTCAAGGAAGTCAAGTACTGGTTCATCAGGTTCTCTTGCATTGCTGGGTCTTGGTTCAATCCATTTTCCAGGGGAAAAATGTCAGGTATGGTTCGGTATAGTTGGCAGGCTAATTCCCTGCATTTTTTCTGGTCTGGTTCTGTGTGTTTCAAAAAGTGCTTGGCAGGGGTTTCCCAGCAGACCTTTCATTGATTCTGATGCTTTCCTCTCAGAAGCCAGTAGCTATATTAATAGGAACAGATCAGAACAGCCAGGATCATATGTTTTAAGGGTTAAGTCAAATTCCTTTGTGAACCCATCAGGGTCCTGGAGAGGGCCAGGGGAATCTTGAGTATATTTCTTAATCCTGTTCTAATCCATGGAATGAGTACAAGAGCTGGTTCCCTCTGCCTGACTGACACCCGCTTTTCTCCAAGGGAGCTGCCGGCGTTTCTACTCTGAGTTTCCCCTAGGACAGTAGGGAGCTGCAGTGGAGGAAGTGCAGAATAGATTCGAGAAAGGAGGAAAAAGAATAAGCCAGACAACAAGATGAAAGATACAGTGGGACAGATGGAAAGAGGGAAAAATGGGGTGTTGGCAGTGAGCAGCTTCAGAAAACCTCTTTAGCCCAGAGACAGCCTCTAAAGTTTTCTTAATAACATCCTGGAGAGAAAGTCTCTGTGTTAACATTTCAGAGCTTCTGTTTGCCAATTGAAGTAAGCCTCTCTTTCATTCAATTTGATTTTAGAGCTGGCTTTTCTCCCTTATGATGTGCATGCAAAAAGTAAATTAATGTAGGTGTTAAAAGAACTTCATTTCAGCCATCTTAAGTTGATACCACTTTTCAGTTAAATCTTCCATTTTTGTACATACTTAACAAAAAAGGCTTTTAATGAATTGTGTATCTGCAGGAGTACTAGTGGGGGCAAGGGTCTGGATGTTTGTTGCCCTTGAAGGCACAATCTTCCATGTTAATTTTAGTTTTCTTTTGAGGTCTGCAGAGTGTCAACAAGTTCCTAGGGATATTGTGTAGTGGGTTGAAGTGTGCTGTGTATGCTGTGAGATCCAAGGGTCTGTCGTTTCCCAGATTCAGCCCTCTTATATGTCTCAGTTTCACTCCTCGGCTGTCTAATACAACCATGAGGACTTAGAGTGTTAGGTAATCAGCCCTTATGTGTGTGTCCCCATAGAAGTCAATTATTTAATTACAGTTGTATTGGAATACCCTATGAGGCCCTGCTCATTTTGAGGGGTACCCTCAAACACCTCCACATAGATTCCCAGTCACTTGAGAATACATGAAATTCAAGCTGGAGGGAGTAAATGCCCCTTATCTTCACAACTGAACAAGTTTAGATTCTCATTTATCTAGCACAAGGTTTTGTTCAGACTCACAGTAAGTTGTTCCAATTGAAAAGTCAAAATTAAAAAACAGCCACCTTCTTTTTATTTTTTACAGAGACAGAGTCAGAGAGGGATAGACAGACAGGAACAGAGAGACGAGAAGCATCAATCATTAGTTTTTCGTTGTGCATTGTGACACCTTAGTTGTTCATTGATTGCTTTCTCATATGTGCCTTGACCGTGGGCCTTCAGCAGACCAAGTAACCCCTTGCTTGAGCCAGCGACCTTGGGTCCAAGCTGGTGAGTTTTTGCTCAAATCAGATGAGCCCGCGCTCAAATTGGCGACCTCGGGGTCTCGAACCTGGGTCCTCGGCGTCCCAGTCCGACGCTCTATCCACTGCGCCACCGCCTGGTCAGGCCAGCCACCATTTTTTAATTCCCACCCCTGAGTTATCTCAACCCTTATCTTTAGCCTGGGATATCTCTACCCTTAACCTTTAGTGCCACCCTTCCAAATTTTTTTTTTTAAGAGCAGCTCAAATAATGCCAGGGTCTCTTACCTTAAAACAGGGAGGTCTGGAATTCCAAGAATAACTCGCCCAAGTTCACCAGGACAAAGCGGGGAGCTGGGCACAGTGAGCCTGTGCTGTATCTCGTGCTGGGGCCAGGTCTGCAGGTGGTCCTCAGTGGGCTTCTCTGAAATCCTGCCAGCTATGCCAAGTGAATGTCCATGAAAGAACATACAACCTAAGAAGTCTTAAAAGAGTTTATCTGACCCAAAATGATGACAGTTGCTAGGAAGCAAAATGTCAATGGATTGAGAAAATGCTCTGGAGAGTGGCAGTCTAGCAGCTTATTTTATACATTAGAACCAAAGGAGGAGACGTAAGGAGGGTTACATGACATTGTAGGGGAGGGACAAACTTTCCTCCACCCTCCAGATCCTTCTGGTTGGTCTAATAATCAAATAAACATCAGACAGACTAAGAGAAAACAACCACACTTAATACATACATATGTATGGGAACCCTGCATACATGAGAGTCCGAGACCCCAACGGAAAAGGCCAGTGGGAGAAAGGGAGATCAGGTATCTAAGACATCTGTAAAGCCAGTAGGCGTGGCCACCATCACAGCCGCCTGGCCCATGCAGGTTCGCATTGGATTCGGACAGTCTGGTAAAGAAACAACAGAGCCAAAAACTGGTGGGCCATCCTCTTTAATCCTAGCTTGTACCCGGCGGGCAAGTAAAAACACACACTGGGCTCCAAAACCCACTCATTCAGTGCTCACAAAGCTACTGACTTATCCGAGTTTCCTAGAATCAAAGGTTTCTAGCTCACCAGACTTATTCACCTCTGTTCCCCACCTCCTTCCTTATCCCTGCACAAACTCTGCACAAACTGGCTTCTCAGTCAGCACTCCACCATCTTGGCTGCTTCTCCTGGCCTCCTCCACATGGCCTCTCTCTGCTCTCCTTTTTCTGCTCTCTCCTCTAATGCTATTCTCAGGAACAGAGAGAGAGAGAGAGAGCGCTCCTGGTCTGCTCCACTTTATAGTGTAGAAATCCAAACCTTTAATCCAATATACAAATAGGGAAGTCTCTAATACAAAGTCACTTATCTGAGGCATGATGGGATTCCTCATGAGAGTGCACCACCCCACATCAAAAAGGGTGGGAAAGGCTTAGTCCTAAAACCAAGCCCCAGGCTACAAGGATCCTGCCTGCCCATAGCCCACCCCCAGCACACATTAATATCACCTGGGCGACGGGCTTCCATGTGGGCAGTGCCATCTTTAACAAAGTGAGCATAATATATTTTATCTGCCCAACAACATCCCTAGCTAGTGATGAGGTAAGGAGCATTGGCAGCTTCAAAGAGGCATTGCAGGATGATAAGAAGAGCAGATGTGCGTCACCTGTGGTGGCACAGTGAATAAAGTGTGGGCCTGAAATGCTGAGGTCACTGGTTCAAAATCCTGGGCTTACCAGATGTTGGGCAGATAAAATATATTATGCTCACTTTGTTAAAGATGACGCTGCCCATGTGGAGGGCATTGCCCAGGTGATATTAATGTGTATTGGGGGTGGGCTAAAGGCAGGCAGAATCCTTGTAGCCTGGGACTTGGTTTTGGGATTAAGCCTTTCCCACCTTTTTTGATGTGGGGTGGTACAATCCAATCATGCCTCAGAGAAGTGACTTTGTATTAGAGACTTCCCTATTTTGTATATTGGATTAGAGGTTGTGAAGCTACAATATAAAGTGGGGGCAGAACGGGAGCTTGCTCTCTTGGTTCCTGAGATTAGCATGAGAGAGCAGAGCAGTGAGAGGCCACGTGGAGGAGGCCAGGAGAAGCAGCCAAGATGGTGGAGTGCTGAGTGAGAAGCCAGTTTGTGCAGTTTGCGCAGGGAGAAGGAAGGAGATGGGGAACAGAGGTGAATAAGGCTGGTGAGCTAGAAACCTTTGATTCTAGGAAACTCGGGTAAGTCAGTAGCTTTGTGAGCACTGATAGGAGTGGGTTTTGGAGCCCAGTGTGTTTTTTGCTTGCCCACCGGGTGCAAGCTAGGATTAAAGACTATGGCCCACCAGTTTTTGGCTCCGTTGTTTCTTTACCGACTGTCCGAATCTAATGCGAACCTGCATGGGCCTGGCTGCTTTGATAGTGGTGGCCGTGGCTCCTGGCTTTACACTAGATCAAGGCACATATGAGAAGCAACTAGTGTGAGTTGATGCTTTCTGCTCCTCCACCCCTCCTCTCTCTCTCTCTCCTCTCTCTAAAATCAATAAAATAAAATCTAAAAAAAAAAAAGGACAGATGTTTAGTAAATAGAAGGTTTCTCTGCCCTATAGATAGATAAAAAGAGGTTATCTCTGATAATCTCCCATTATGGGCAAGTCCTCTAATTCGATTTCTTTCAGGTAGTCGAGGGAGGGGATGTTTCTCTTGAGCTGGCTGCTAGTTGCCTTCAGTACAAAGCAATCTGCACATCATAGAACAGCGGTTCTCAACCTGTGGGTCGCGACCCCGGTGGGGGTCGAATGACCAAAACACAGGGGTCGCCTAAAGCCATTGGAAATACATATTTTGCAACCCCTGTGTTTTGGTCATTCGACCCCTGCCAGGGTCGCGACCCACAGGTTGAGAACCGCTGCCATAGAGGAACATCCTGCGGTAAACACCCCACAAAATCCATTGGTGGTAAGGGGGTGAGAGAAAGCAATGTGGGGAAATCTCTGAGCTTGGATAAAAAGTAAAATGGAGCCTGATGGGTGGAGGCGCAGTGGATAAAGTGTCAACCTGGAATGCTGAGGTCCCAGGTTTGAAACTCATGAGGTTGCTGTCTTGACTGTGAGATCATTCATATGATCCCATGGTCATTGGCTTGAGCCCAAGGTCACTGGATTGAGCAAGGGGCCACTGGTTTGGCTGGAGACCCCGTCAAGGCACATATGAGAAGCAATCAGTGAACAACTAAACTGTTGCAACTAGTGTGAGTTGACGCTTCCTGCTCCCCCACCTCTCCTCTCTCTTTCTCTCTCCTCTCTCTCTCAAATCAATAAAATAAAATCTCAAAAAAAAGAAAAAAAAAAGAGGAAGAAGAGCAGATGTTTAGTAAATGGAAGTTTTCCCTGCCCTATAGATAGATAAAAAGAGGTTATCTTTGATAATCTCCTATTATGGAGACTCATTAACAATGAGTTGATGCTTCTCATCTCTCTCCCTTCCTCTCTCTCTCTCTTTCACTAAGAAAAAAGTAAAATGGAGAGACATATAATTCCTTTATATTGCTAGGTATAGTTTAGTTAAAAAGTTAACATTTACAGCACGCAGAGATGGTATTCTGGGAACAAGATGACAATGAGGGGTTCCCTGGTCTCTGGCAGGTTAGGTATGACCTGAGGGGTCTGGAGAAGGAGATGACTCTGACATTTCAAGGGTATGTTATCTGAGATGCAAAAAGACAACAGACAGGCTCACTTAGGGTCAAGATTGACCTTTGTCAAGAAAGCTACAGGCCTAGGACGTGACTTCTATCATAACCCATTTTTAGTTAGGAATTTTCATGTTCAGACTGTCCTATGTGGTGATTTTCAGCCTCTGAGTTTGTGAGGCCCACCATTCAGGCTCCCCTGAGCTTTTCAGGTGTGTAGTATATGGCTCCTTTTCCAACCACAGAATCAAACTTGGCTGCATGTAACAGGTACATCCAATATAAAAGCCTTTACAAAATAGAATTTTATTTCTCCTTTATCTCAAGAAGATAGTAGGCTATCAGGGTCTGTTTGGAGGTTCACAGTCAGGGACTTTCCATTTATTACAACATTGTGCACAATTCTCATTTTTAAAGTTGCCTCATATTATAAGGTGGCTGTTGAAGCACCAGTTATACATCTGCTTTCCATCTGGCAGGAAGACTGGACTGAGAAGGGTGTGCCCTTTACGGTTAAGGATGCTTCCTGGCAGTGTATCCACAACTTCTGCTTCCATCCCAGAGGCCAGGAGTTATCTTCATTACCACCTCTAATTGCAAGAGAGAAGTGAAAGATTTTGTCTCAGGAAAAAACAAAAAAGCAGAACAAAACAAAACAGAGGCTCAGTTACTGAGAATGGAGAATGATTACTGGAGAATAATATGTAACCTTTGTCACTGCAATCATACATACATCTATATATCTATATAGATAGATACAATATGTCCCTGAAAGTGAGCTCTGCCTCAGTTTCTCCAGCTCAAGGTGACAGTTGGGAGTAGGGATGATGACCTTGTAAAGTATCTTCAGGATAAGGAGCTGGCTTCAATCCCACCTAGGTCTTTGGGTGATCTGAAATCCAAATGTGGATACAAATGTATGTATTATATTTAAGAGTAAAAATGAGGGGGAAAAGATCTAGTATTGCCCGTCATATATATAATAATTAAAGCTCTCATGTTTTCATAGAATGTTGTAATCACTCATACACACAAAATCTCCAGGTATGTCTGGCCAAGATTTATAATGTTGAACTTAGATGTTAAGAATAGACAGAGCTGTAAAATTAAACTAATGCACATTGTATGAACTTAGAGACAACAGCTGAGTTTTCAGGAGATAAAGATTCTTGGTTGTTTCTTCTGAGCATCTATTCTGCCCACCAGAAAATGCTGGAGTTACTTAATTTTTGTTCTGGATTGTCTTCTCATTGTATTCCTTCCTTCCTGAGCTCTTCCAAGTGGATTGTGTTTAAGAGCAGACTTGTCCTTTGCCTTCCCAAATTTGTGTTTCTTTTGTCTACCAACTGAGTAAACAGCACCAGCTTTGGCCTAAGCCAGGGACTCTCCCTCACAGCTCACAGTCAGTCAAGAAGGCCATGTATCCACTTCCTTCTCTCGGATTCATTTTCTCCAAAGCCCCTGCCACCAGCCCCAGGGTCAGAGAATCATATTACCGTGCTAGATAGATGACAGCAGGAACCTCCGTGCCTCCTGGCATCACCCATGCTGATCTTGCCTAAAATTCAACTCTACCCCTGTCCTGCCCTTCCTTAATTAACTCTGATAGTTTCAAAGAATTAAATCTGGACTCTTAACATGGCCTTAACAGTGGTTTTCAACATATTTACACTTGGGGACCGATGAAAATAGGAGTATGATTTCAGGGTCCACTAAGGCAGAAATCATCCTGAGCATAAGCGAATTTTACTAAGATCACTAGGTCTATAATCTTCAGACAACATCAGGATGGTTAACTCTTGTGGACGTGCAGGAAATTTCTGGCGGATGGGTCTGCAGACCAGCGGTTGAAAAACACTAGCCTGGAAGGCTTCACAATCTGGCCTCTCTTGCCTCATAGGGACCTTTACAAATTCCAAATTCCAGCCATTCCAAACTTCTTTTATACCCTATGACCTTATGCTCTCTTTCCCCTTTAAGCCCATGCACATTAGATTCTTCCCCAACTAGATTCTAATTCCTCTTAGGTTCACAGGGATGTGGCTTCCCTCTAAGACAGTGGTTCTCAACCTTTCTAATGCCATGACCCTGCAATACAGTTCCTCATGTTGCGGTGACCCCAAACCAAAAAATAATTTTGGTGGCTACTTCATAACTGTAATTTTGCTACAGTTATGATTTGGAATGTAAATACCTGATATGCATTATGTATTTTCCGATGGCTTTAGGCGACCCTATTGGGGTCGCGACCCACAGGTTGAGAACCGCTGCTCTAAGAGGTCCTCTCTGCCACACAAGTTGGAGTTAGGCTCCTCTTCTGTGTTCCAACATCACTGTGCACCTCCAACACTTGCTCACAGCATGATGTTGTAATGATGTTTAAACAATTGTTTGCTCAACTAGTATATAAATCTATGCAAGCAGGGCTGTATCCTTAGCATTTGGTGCAGAGTCTTGGGTATCTTAGGATAAGTAAATGTTTATTGTATTCAGTTGGCTTAAGACAAGCCTCTCAGGCAACTCAGGAGAACCCAGTTGTACACATTCTAGAGAATGTGGGGAGGTTCTGTGGCCCATGATTCAAGACTTTGCCTGGTCTGCCTTCTCCGGCCGTTTTCTTCATAACAGTCTCACAAAGAAATGCATGTTGTTCCAATGGATGCTCTCTCAATTCTCAGCAGTGAGACTACAAGGGGGAGACCCAGTGGCTAGATGAGAGTGTCCCAGCAAATTCCTTGAAGGCAAGGACCATAGCCATTCTACTTACTCCTATATCCCTGATACCTACCAAAGGCAGATGCTCAATGAATGTTTCTTGCTTCAATGAAGCAACTTTCTAAAGCAGACAAGAAATTCTGATTAGCACATGTCATATGTTTTTGATGAATTAAAAAGTAGAAAAAGAAACTCTTCCAAAACTGAGATTAGGAGAGAGTCTGGTAGGGGAAGGTGGCTGCATGTGGGGTGCATGCATGGGACACCTTGCCCTACCATGTGAATTCTTTTTTTTTTTTGTATTTTTCTGAAGCTGTAACCGGGGAGAGACAGTCAGACAGACTCCTGCATGCGCCCGACCAGGATCCACCCGGCACGCCCACCAGGGGGCGATGCTCTGCCCATCCGGGGCTTCACTCTGTCCCCACAAGAGCCACTCTAGCGCCTGGGGCAGAGGCCAAGGAGCCATCCCCAGTGCTCGGGCCATCTTTTGCTCCAATGGAGCCTTGGCTGTGGGAGGGGAAGAGAGAGACAGAGAGGCAGGAGGGGGGGGGGAGGGGTGGAGAAGCAGATGGGCGCTTCTCCTGTGTGCCCTGGCCGGGAATCGAACCCGGGACTTCCGCATGCCAGGCCGATGCTCTACCACCGAGCCAGCCGGCCAGGGCTCCCATGTGAATTCTTTAAAAGTCAGGGTGTCTGGCGCTCAACCCTGCAAGACACACAAGGGTTCCCTCACTTATCTTCACCTCAAGTTCCCCAAGGCCAAGGCTTCAGCTTTCCTTCTTCCTTGCTTTGTTCTAGAGCCTCTGGTTTATAAGGCCAGGCCTGTCTTCTCATTTTCATTTGCTTTTTCTGATCTTCCCTGGTTTCACCACCTTCGTTTTGCCTTTCTGCCTGGGGCTCAGTTTTTGAATGAGCCTGAGACATTAGGCAGTAATAATTGGGAACTAAGTTGCCCCCTGCCCCACCCTTATGAAATAGAAAACTAGACAGACCTTCAGCCAGCTCTTGAGGCCAATTCAAGAGGACCGGAGATGAATGTGACAGTGACTCTGTCTGTGGAAATGCCTGAAGAAGAAAAAGAAAATGTATTAGCTTCTTATACATCATCTCATTTAATCTTCACAACAATCCAGACATTATGCCCATTGATACCAATGAGGAAAATGAGGCTCAGAGAAATGAGCTGCCTTGACCAGATCACAGTCACTGGGACCAGGATATGGTTAGGCAAACCCTGACACTGCTTTGTGCAAATTGCTTAGCCCCCTGATTTTGTTTGCTCTTCTCATAAATGGAGACATTCATGCACAACCCAGAGGCTTGTTTTGGGAATTAAATAAAATAATACTCCGATTAAATAATGTGGCTCATATTCAAATTTATGTACCATAATTAATGTAATTGTGGGACCCTGGTTCCAATGGCTTACTGACTTTTCACTTCACAGTGCCTCTCTGGGGGAAGCTTTTTTTCCTTCTCTTTCTTTCTTTCTTTTTATTTTCTATCTCATGGCCTGCTGTACTTGCTCTCCTGGGACTTCTAGAGGACAAGGCCCTTTCTTCAGTCAGGCTGACCTAAACAGAGCCAGCCCCTCCTTCCCCTCCCAGGCCACAGCTGTGAGTTGGAAAGCTGGATGGCTGAGGCCCCTAATAGAGAGCAGACCTCCCAATCTCCTCAGTCTCTCCTCCTCCCCTCACAGTGATTTTCAAATTAAAAGTAACTCAGAGCTAAGGCCTAAAGAGAGGCAGGAGGAGTAGGGGACACAAAAATATTAAGGAAGTGGGGCTCTCTCCCTAGGAAAAGGGTATCGAAAGTCCAGATCCAAATCCAGACCTTTGCCACCTCTAACGATGGCCGGCCCAGCCCAGGTGGGCTGGTCACCAGTAGCCTACCATCTCTAGCCCTTCCCGAGGTCTGGAAGGAGGCTGTGGTGTCAGGAACCCCAGGAGAAGGTGCAGCTGCTCACCTGCTCCAGGAAGCTGTTTCCTACTTCTCTCTGGAGACAAATCTCTAGAGAGAGAGCCCCAAGGGACCCAGAACAGACTCCGCACCCCTAGGTCCAGCCAGCTCCCGGAAGAAGAAATGTGCGAAGGGGTCTGGAGAGAGAATTGTCACCGCAAGTTACACACGCCAGTGAAGACCCTTTCAGGGAATTCCTCCGCCTTTTCCAAGACTTGTACGTCTCTGAATTCTGAGTGTGTAAGGAGGCTCGTAGCAAACTTCCAAGAGGCCTCTGGCCTGGTGAGACTAGAGGCAAGGGCTGATGCTCACCAGACTCCCCGCGGGGACCCCACGTCTGTGCGCCACACCCATAAGCCTCCTCCCACTTATGGGAAGACCCATACGTCTTCCCCAAGAAGGGTCCTTCGCTGGGCCTAAGGAGGCGGCTTGCAAGTCAACAATAGTCTGGGGTGGGGGATGGGGCAGCTAGCGCAGGTTTCTTTGGCAAACCACCGAACGGCCCTTTATTTTCAAATTGGGAAGCTAGAGCTGTGCCCCCCGCCCCATCAGAAATCGCAACTTTGTTTACATGTGATTTTCACAACTAACGGCTTTGATAACTGCTATAACCCTAGGTCTTCTAAGGCAAAGGGACCTTCAAAATTCTCCGAGGAAAGGAGAATTGGGGGGTGGAGCTGACAGCTGAGGAGGAGCAGAGTAGAAACAAAAAGCCAACTCAGTGGGAACGCCCACGAAAGCCGAAGGTGTGCCGCCCGAGCAGCAGCGGGGGACGGGGCACAGGGGGGAGGAAGAGCGAGTCTGGGAGGCAGGGCAGGGGAGATTCTGTTCTGCAGTGACCACTTTGACTTGGTTGTAAAAGTTTGCGGGGGCACTCTTTTTGATGGCTGGCTCCACTGCGTGTCTTTCTTTATACCCTCGCATTCAATTCCCTGTCGCCGCGGGCCTGGACGTGCGAGGCCGCGCCAGCACCGCAGCTGTCCCCAAACTTCCCCGCCCAGCTCAGCGCCGGAGTTGGGCCTCTTTCCCGGAGGGTCACCGCCCAGACTCCTGGTTTGGGGAGAAAACCCTCGTTCTTAACCCACGATGGTTTCTCAAGGAAAAAACACAAAGGGTTGAAAACCAAAATCCGGGTGCGGGCTGGGACTCGCACAGCTGCACAGGCCGGGGCGAAGGTCACTCCCCGGGGCGCGCGGGGCGGCCCGGTCTCCCGCGAGGCCTGGGAAGAAGCCGACATAGAGGAGACAAGACCCCGCACTTCACGTGGACCCGACGCCGCTCCTTCCCGGCTGCGGCACCAGGACCGCCCAGGACCGCCAGCGTCGGGGGAGCAATCTGGAAGGATCTTAGAACAACACCGGCAGAGAGCGGCCAGGCCGGCCTCGCCCCCGCCCCGCCCGCCCGCGCGCCGGCTGCGCCGCGCAGACCCGACCTCTCCAGAAGTCCCGGAGCGTCTCCGAGGGCGGACGGCAGGATTCAAACCCGCCTATGAGCGGTGGGAGGGGCGGGCGAGTGGGGGCTGCGGGCAGGACTCGGATTAAGGAACGAACCGCCTCTCGCCGTGGGCCTCCAGCCCGGAGGTTGCTCCCGACCAGTGGGTTTATTTTGATTTTGCTGGGAAGGCAGATGTTGACCTCTCTCCATCTTCGCTCGGCCCAGACTGGGCGACATCTTCCCCCAACCATTTGTTTCCCTGCGCCACCCCCCACCGGTGCGCCAGCTCAGGAGTCAGCTCCCCGGACCCTTAAACCTTCTGGAATGTCACACATGGAAATCTTTAGCAAATGTTTGTTAATGATCATAACAAAGGCATCATTCAAATTAGGCAGGTAATTACTACCAGAAGGACAACTGGGTGCTCACTTGCTCATCCGTTCGCTCTGCTTTAAACTTGCAGGAGTTAGGGCCCGAAGACACCCGCCCGGCTCCCTTTCACAGGCCCCTTAAGCGTCTCCGAAATGAACTGTGAAGTTACTTTTTGTGGGCGGGAGCGCCGGGGTCCTGCCTTCAGGAGACTCTGGTGCCACAGTGCTGGCACTTTCCCGGTCGCAGAGCAGGCCTTCCTGGGTTGCTCCCTGCCTCGCCCTCTACCCTCTTGGGTCCTTGATATAAAAACCTAGATCTCAACGTGTTTTTATTAATAGCATGAAAGTCAGCACCCGTTTTCCCCCTATTATTCCGCACTCTAATTTTTATGGGGGTCGTTAGTCGCCGTTCGTTGTCTACAAACATTACGGTATCCTGTTAGCATTCCGAACAAGGGGCTGTTCATATATTTGCCTTCAATGATTTCCTGAAGGAACATGTGGAAGTAATAGTGAGTAGTGCAGTCACCCGAACTGAAGATGCACGAAAGGCGGGTGCGCAGAAGGGCTAGGGAACGGGGCCTTTGGCCCAGCCCCAGGCGTATTCCCGAGCCGGACACCACGGGAGCCCGTCCCAGCTAAGAACTGCACCCCTCGGTGTATTCTTTGTGACCCTCCTCTGCCCGCTGTCACGGGCCCACCCTCCTGATGAGGGAGAAGGAGATGGCTGGCCAACGTTCCGTTCTCAGCTGGCCCAGGGAATTCTGAATGTGGTGGACTGGGGGTAAAGGATACCCCCCCACACCCAACAAGAGAATTCAAAACTGTAGTAGGAGGGGAGGTTAGTACGCGCCCCTCCCCCGGCCTCGCTTGGAAGCGCCACTCCGCCCAGGTCTGGTTCCTGGAGCGTCAGCGCCCCCTTTCCTTCGCGAGCAGGATCGTTCTCTTGCTTCGCGATTTGGGAATAGGGTTCGGGGCTCCGCTCTTAACCCCATGACCTTGGAAGGGTTGGACCCAGGCGGTGGGAGGCAGCTCACGGAGGATTCAAATGCACCGTCCCCCCTGAACGCGGAAGAGGCGGGCATGAAGTGGAGGATTCCCCCAAAGCCCAAGCCGTGAGCCTTTTTATGTACCTGATAGAAACCAGGGCAACCTCGCCCAGATAACCCCGAAAACAAAGGCGCGACAAGATAAGTGGCTCCAAGGGGGTAAAGGTCATTCTGTCGAGAACGTTCCAAACCTACGTAGACTCTTGATTCTTTGTACCCGTTTTCAAAAAAAAAAAAAAAACACCCAAAAACGAATACCCCTCCCCCCCTCCATCCTCACCATCTTCATATTGGACTCAACAGTTTGTCTAATCTCATTAAAGGATTAACAAGTACACGACACTTTCCCTAAAAGACCTCAGGTTCGAAACGACGCAGTCGCTTGGAGACTCTTATGGAAGGCCCTATTTCCAGATGGGCTGGGAATTTCTACAGAAGGGACACTTTTCGATTCCAGATTTATATTTTTTCTGATATGTGAGATTTTACGTGTCATTTTTCTTCCTTTCGAAGAGAATGCGAGGCAATGGAGCAGCGTAGGGAAATACCACCCATATCAGGAGGCAAACTCATTCTGAAAATGATGGGCAGTTTGTATTTTCACGGACATCTTTCCCGTTAGAGAATCAACACCTCCCCCTTCCACAACCACCACCCCATCTGGTCTGCTTCTCCCCGCCCCCCAGTTGTTGTCGAAGTCTGGGGGTTGGGGCTGGACCCCCTGATTGCGTAAGAGCCCACGCGAAGGCACAGATTGGAAGATTCAGAACGCGCAGTTCGAGGCGCTTTTATTTTGAAGAGGCGGAGGGGGGTGGGGCTTCATTTCCTGACAGCTATTTACTTAGAGCAAATGATTACTTTTAGAAGGATGGACTATAACATTGAATCAATTACAAAACGCGGTTTCTGAGCCCATTACAGTTGGAACTAGAGGGAGAGAAACAGAGGAGGAAACCAGAGGGGAGAACTGGAGGCCGTGGACACACTTTTTACTGCATATGTAGGATTTTCATTGCGAATTGACATAAGAGGAGAAGGTAAGGGAGAAGAAAAAACTGATTTTTGTTTCTAAGAGAAGTCCCTGTCAGGCCCTTTGGGCTAGAAGTGGAGTAACTTCACTCAAACTTTGGGCAATGAGAGAAAAAAAAAAACACAATTGGAGTTGAATTCTAGTGGAGTGTCCAGAGTAATTTATTTTGAATAAACTTCACTTGGAGAGAAGATAACCATGGAGTTGGAAAGTCTAGGGATTAAAAAAAAAACAACACCAAAAAACACTTTCCAGACCTATTTTTAAAAGCAGTGTTTTTCTAACAACTCGTACGGCCTCCCAAAGAAATTGTTTAGGCTTACATTTTTGAGGTTTCTTTGGGACGGGGTGGAACTCGTGTATCCTGGGACGAGCCCCAAGCAATGCTGGCAGTGGGGGCAGAGGTGTTTGCCCTTTTCTTGGCAGTAGGTCCTGGAAGGCGACAGGTTTTTAATGAGTATTTTCATTCCTCGCTCGCGGTTTGGCGGGACGACTACGGTGGCGTGGAGCGCGGCTGAAACACCGGGGGAGGTGGGGAGGGAAGAGTGCCGAGTGGGGCGCGGGCGGGATTGCGGGGCGGGTAGGAGTGAAGGGCTCGGCTGGAGGAGGCCGGACCTCGGGTGCCCGCCGGGTGCCATCGGCGCCGGCTCGGGACGCGTAATTACTGGACGGTACAGTAGCGGCTGTGAGCTGGGGCTCGACTCGGCGCAGCCGTGGCGGCTGCAGGACAAGCAGCGGGGGCGCAGACTTGCGCGAGGGTTCGGGGAGCTCCCCAGCGGTTTGTGGGATCCGTGAAGTGCGAGGCAGAGAGGACGCCAGCCCCGCAGAGCGCTCGCGTTGCGCGCCCTAGCGCCGGGGCGTCGGCGGCGCGGGCGGGCGGGCGGTCTGGAGTAATGACAAACACATTTGGCCCCGAGTGAAGAAGTCGTCGTCGCCTCGCATTCCAGCAACTGGGATTTGAGGAATTTCGAACTGCGCTCCAAGGGGCCCTCATTTACGCTGTGCTCCCCACCACTACCCGCCTCTGCGGGGGCCCCGTCCTCGGTGGAACCGTTTTTGCAAAACTCAGAGCTTTGCTGCTACCCAGTTCACACTACAGAAAGGACAGAAGGAAGGTCGCCAGAAAAGCGCCCAACTTCTTGTGGGGAAGTTAGGGATGACTCGGAATGAAGAAATTCGGTTCCAGGTAAGACAGAGGGAAGCCAACCATCTTCCCCGCGCCGCTTCGGGCACCGAAGCCCTGAACCTCCCTTCATTCCCCTTTCCGCGCGGGGATGCGTGGCACTCGCCTCCGGCACTTAGCGCTGCGCCGCTTTATCCTCTCCAGCGTCCCCCGTCTCTATTCCGGTCTCTGCTCAGGCCTCCGTTCTCCCTGCTCTGTGGAGAGGTCTCCTTGCGCCTCTCCTTCCGCTGCCGTCTGTCCCCATGGAAATCGGCTTTTATACGTTAGGTTAACTTTTCCCCACAGCGCATGGGGAGCAAGCGACTTCCACTTGGCTCGGAAACCACTGGGAACAGCGGTTCTGTTCGGAGAGGGTGGTTGCAGCCAGCTCAAAGCGAGAGGGAGTGTGGCCCGTCCCGAGGACGACGGCTCGAGGGGGCCAGGAGTCCCGGCCGTCCGGCCAGGTGTGCGGGGCTGCCAATCGCCCGGCTAAGCGTCTCGGCTGGGAAGGAAGTTCTGTGCTGTCTGTCGGCCGGCGGTCTCTCCCGCAGCCAAAACGCCGCCCCGCTTCTTGCTCCCCCGTCCCCACTAAGACATTAGGATGTACAGAAAGACTGTCTGGAACGACTTGCCACCCATCGCCGAGTGAGCGGCAAAGCCGGGCTGGAAAGGGAGCGCGAATGGCCCTTATCAGGTCCGGGCTGCCCCGCGCCTGGCCAGGCTGGTCGGTGTGGGAAATGGCTTTTTGGCTCCACAGCCTAATTGCTCAACGTTTTGGACCGCCTCGCTTCGCCGCGGTCGCTCCCGACCAGAGCTAGGCAGCTTTTTAGAACAGGAAGAGGCATTCAGGGTAAATGGGCGCGACAGTCGTCCGCAGAGCTCTCGGGACAAACACTCAGGAGTCCGGCGAGCCCCGGGGCCGCTGGAGGGGAGTGAGAGGCGCCCCGGGCGTGCGCACCTAGCCCACCCCCGCGCTGGCTCCGGTTTTTACCCCCCAACCCCCATCTGACCCGCTCGGCCTCTGATGCTGCTGCTCTGCATCCTTTCCCTCTTTCCCGCCCCCTAAACCCCCTTTCCACAATTCTCACGGTAAGGGGGCTCCCCGCTCGGCGAGGGCCCGATCAGCCTCACTTTGCCGCCCTGCCTAGTCCTTGCTTCGGGGTCTCACAGTCTTGCTTTTGGTTTGACCCTAGAGTAGCTGTTCTCCAGGACTGGAATCCTGAGTGCGAGGGGGCAGGCAGAGGAAGGGGGTGGGGTGGGGGAGGAGACGCCGGCGGGGAACCCGCAGCTGACCCTCTGCCCTCGCACCGGCCTTACAGAGACTGAGAAGGACCCTAAGGAGAGCCCCAGCTCCCAGCTCGGCCCCAGGTCCGCTTTCCTCTCCGGGCGCGGGCTGGGGAGGGGTGGAAGGGGAGGGGCATCGGGCTGGGCTTTCCAGCTGCAAACGCGTCTGGCGCCGCGGCGGGCGGGTTTTGTGCCTCCTGGGGACCGGCCGTGGGCGGCGCGCAGCGGTGGGACGCGTCCTGGGGACGTGGTGGTCAGCGCCTTGCCTCAAACTCCAGCGGTGAGGGACTCCTCTGGCCTCTGTGGAACTGCGAGACAGTTACATGTTGCTGATGGAAAAGTAGCAATTGCGGAGAAAGAGCTGAAAGCCTGCTCCGTGACTGAAAGGTGCGGCTCTCAGCGTCTCTGGCGTCTGGTTTCGCGGGGGTCCTCTAGCAGCATCAGCTGTCGGGGGCCACGCGGGACGGTCTCCCCGGTGCGCTCCTCTCGGGGTTGCAGGGTGGGGGTGCAAACTGCTTTTGCCCATTGCGTTCTAGTCTGGGCTCAGCCTGTGCTAGTCTTTTGCTGAATTTGCTCAGCGGCATTTCCTTTTGTTTAAAACTGAACAGTGAGCCAGGGGTCGGAATAAGTGTAATGGAGGGGATAAAAACGACTACGGCCTTGGGGCGCTTTTTTCTCGTCTTACTTCAGTTTCCCTTCCTCTCGAAAGCGGAGCAAGAGGCGCAGGCGGGTGCAAGTGTGTGCCGGGTAGCCGCGGCGAAGGCGAGCGTCGGGCAAGGGGGTTACCGGAGGAGGCTGGATTCTTAAAAGCCGAGGGGGGCGCAGTGTCGGACTGATCGCCGGGGCCTTCTCAGCCAGCAGCTGCCCGCGGCCGTGGCGCTTTCGGGCCCATAGGAGGCGCTGGCGCGCGGCTGTAACCCTAAACCCCCGGGTTTTCTCCTTCCACCCCTCCCGGCCCCACTCCCTCCACCCGGCCCGGCCCCCTCCCAGGTCTCAATCGAAAACAATGCAAACTCTAAGCGTCTTGCTTGGAGCGTAGCGGCCGCTGCAGCTCTGAGGCCAGGAGCGCGACGCGCCAGGGCACAGAGCGGGCGATAATCGCCACCATCCGCCGGGTGACCGAGCCGCGGCTGGCGTGGAGGTGTCGGGAGGGGGAGCGGCCGGCGCCCTGTACGTGTGGGTGTGACGGGGCAGAGCGCTGGACGGTGTTAGCGCGGAACCTCCCGGGCGAAGGTGGACGAGCGGCAGTCGGGGCTGCGCTGTCGGGCACTTGGAGCTTGAGCCGCCGACGGGAGAGCTGGCGAGCCAGCGGGTAAGATTTGCGGGGCTGCAGCGCCCTCTAGCGGGCCCCCGGAGCGGCACCGCTTTCCGCCAGCCTCCGGCGGTCGGCGCTGCTGGAGTCCGAGCGCCCAGCTGAAACCAAGGGGTCCCCACAAAGACTAACCCGGGTCACCTTTTCTCCTTCTGGAGACCTCGCACAGATGCCTCGCAGGCACTGGGTGCGCCCGGGAGGCGCGGAGTGGGCGGTAGGGAGCGCAGGTTCTCAGGTTTGGGGATGCGGATGGGGAGTCATAATAATTAAATGTGGGGGGAGCGGAGGACCGCGAGAATTAGAGGGTTTCGGGAGCTTGTGGGGGGAAGAGGAGGGTAATAGCCGACATTTGTTTTCCAACCCCTCGCAAGTCCCCCTGCTGTGTGGGCGGCTTGTTGCTGTTTGTTTTACGACCCCGCGTCATTGTGTAACGGGAACAGTCGTTTCCAGTCAGCCGGCGATTCCCGGGCTGCGCGGCTGTCGCGGCCCCCGCAGCGCTGGCTTACGAGGGGTGACAGTGGCGTGCGAACATATCCGCACAGCGGCTGGGGCGGCGTTGCGGACCCCACCCCGGGCTGCCCACGTGACTCCCCTCCTCGAGTGGGCTGAAACTTGGATGGGGAGAGCGTTGGCTAAACAAGATCCTGAACTACTCAGCCTCTGGCTTTTCCTGCTGAACTTTTGCGGCCTGGGGTGGCAGCATCGTCTCCTGGCTCCCTGGCTGCCTCTGCTCGCAGAGATGATGGTGATGGTGCCTGTCCCCTGAATTCTCCTGGGCCCCCGTGGAAAGTTTCAGAAACAGTTTTCCCATTCCTGCTTCCATTCTGTGGACTTTGAACCGAGGCCATCACGAAATCCAAAAGTACAATCTAAGAAAGGAAGAGATTGGAAGTTAAGATTTGGGACATTTTAGGCTAAAATGTCCCACAGAATTTGCAGGGGCAGCTAAATCCTCAGGAACCCGGGACACACGTCCTTGGACCAACACTGCCATCTGCTGATCACACTTGAGAACTGCGGTGACCCTCTGGGGGAATGAGCTTCGCGGAGAGTCAAAGCAAGTACTGACATTAGGAAGGTGCTTTTTTTCTTCTTCTATTGAATATTTTTTACCCGGGAAAAAGGGAAAGATGATCGATGACCTTTTTCTACAAAGCTGCAAGAATTATTGAAAGATCAGCATTTATTTTGTGGATCTTTGTGTAGTTTTTTATTTTAGTTGTTAATTCTCAGCATATCAGAGAATTTGCATTTCCCTTTATCAGTGAAGCCCTATTGTCAGAGAATTGGTGATCTGCAGCTCAAGGGTACTACAAGCTGCTACATTTAAGGTCGTCCCATTAAGAGCAACACCAGTTTGGTGACAATCGAAAGGAAGTGTCATGCTAGTTAAGTGTCTGGTGCAGGGGGAGCAAAAAGGATTATGAACTCACATTGCCCCACAAAATGCTTCCATGTAAAAATATTCAAGCACCCACCCACCACTGGAATGTCTAATGGCGCTCAGGGAAATCAAAACAACAAAACATGGTTTGCTAGGGTATAGATCCTGGTCAACACACCCTCCCTGAAGTTACCACCGGGGTAGCCAGGCACTCGGATTGCCTGGGCTGAAGTTATGAGACTGAGTACAACATTTGTCAGAGGAAAACAACAGGATATATAATTTTCACAGTTAGAATTAACTCAGGAGAGCTGAAATTAACTAAACCTCGGAAATCTGAATCTTGAAGTGGCCAGTGGCTTTTGGGACTGTGAGAACGTCTCCCGTGGCCTTTAATCATGCCAGGGTGGGGTGAAATTCAAAATTCACTGGCTCTGCAGCGGGCGCATTGTGCAGTTGGTGACCGGGAATAACGCTGAACTCTGACTTCTGGAACCAGGACCCTCGCGTTGCCTGCTGCCTGTTTGCTCTCTAGCTCAGCACGTTGTCTTTGCTTATGGAGTCAGGCTCACTGGCTCTTTACTTCTCCTTCTGGGGCAAGATGGCAACCTGTTAAAGAGACAGAATCGTGGCTGCAAACGGATTTGTTTCTCTGCTTATGTGGCTGTACATTGGCTCAGCTTAAATTAGTCTGGAGAGCTACACTGAGCCTGGCAGAGTGTGGGCTCATATCAGCTTCTCCGCTCGGTAGATGATGCAGGACAATCAGTGCTCGTGGCCTCTGGGGCCCGACTCTCTCAGGAAGGGGACACTGATGTCGCTGCCCTTGACATCCCTCTCATCTAAAACATCTGAAGAGTCTGCAGAAAAGGGAGTCAATATGAAAACCAATAGCTGTAGTTTCCAAAGCAATTAAACTATATCATTTAATCTTCACAATAATGTAGCTAGCAAGTCAGGTGTTGACAAGAAGAAGAGACTGAGGTTCAGAGAGATGAACTAAGTGTCAGATATGGGATCAGAGACTAGTCCAATGCTATTTCCATCATATCGTCTGAGAGAAGGAATGGGACAGACAAGAGAATGGTGTGTGTGGAAGGCAGGTTTTGTGGGGAGGGTCACAAGTCCTTGCTTGAAATTGAGCGTGGCAAAATGTTTTTGAGTTGTATTTATAGAAATTTGAGGTCAGAAGTCTAACATATAGTTGGCATGAGAGAGAAATGATCATGATTTTTAAAAGAAGCTTTGAATGAATTTTTTTTCTTTCTTTTACAGAGACAGAGTCAGAGAGAGGGATAGATAGGGACAGACAGACAGGAATGGAGAGAGATGAGAAGCATCAATCATCAGGTTTTCCTTGCGACACCTTAGTTGTTCATTGATTGCTTTCTCAGATGTTTTGACCGTGGTGCTACAGCAGATCGAGTAACCCCTGGTAACCCCTTGCTTGAGCCAGCGACCTTGGGTCCAAGCTGATGAGTTTTGCTCAAACCAGTTGAGCCCACGTTCAAGCTGGCGACCTCGGGGTCTCGAACCTGGGTCCTCCGCATCCCAGTCCGATGCTCTATCCACTGCGCCACCGCCCGGTCAGGCTGGATGAAATTTAGATGACATTTATTGTACCTCCTTGTAGAGTGGTTTGTTCTTGCTGATTCATCACGTGCCGTGTTTCTCTGAATTTGTAATGTCAGTGACTTAAATTTGCACATCTGACTTTTGGATGAGGTCTGGAGAGGGAGCACTCATTGAGGATGAGCTTTTACTCCCAGACTAGAGAAACATGGGGTAAAACAAGGCTCGTAGACGTTGTCACTACAGGGTCACCAGGCAGGGAAGCCTCCATTCTCTGGCTGTTTTACATTACCTCCCAGTAGGGCAAACACTGCTATTACTCACAAGTAAATGATGAGTAACAATACGAAACTTCACAAACCCGCTCGGATTTCTAGCCAGGCAACCACTCTTATCAGAGAAAGGAGTTTGAAATCTAAGCAAACACATGTTGACTCTCAGTATTGGCATCATTATCGCTCGCTCCCAGGCCCTGTTTTCATTGCCCACTTTGTATGTCAGTAAGTATCCTACCTGGCAGCGGGTCCACTGTATCTGGACGCACAGAAGGAAATCTGGTGGGGCCTGGCCGGGGCAGAACGATGCTCAGAGCCTGCCTTGTAAAAGCGGCAAGCCCTGCTCTTAAGCTGGGGAATGCTTTAAAGATGCGTTGTTGGCAAGCCCTGCTAAAGAAATACAGGATATAAATGTGATAAAACCCAAGACAGCAAGCTGGCGCTGGAGGACTCCTTTGAAGTTTGCTAAGTGGATTATCAGTGGGAGGCTGATATATATATGTACAAACACACAAGCCCTCACTGCTAATTGAGGTAAATCAGGCTGGCCATCCTGCCTCTGGGGCCCGCTGTGCCCATCACAGCCGCAGTGTGGACCCTGCTCCCCAGGCACACGCCAGGCTTGTCAGAAGCCCCCAGCTGGCCAGCCCTGTGCGAACTGTATTCGGATTCACAGCATTGCAATTGTGCTGCTCTCACTGTGGCGAGCAGAGAGGAAAAGCAGGGCCCCACTTTGCGTTAGGAAATAGTTGGAAGTGGGGGAGGGGATCACACAGGCTGAATCACTGACCTTCCCTTGAGAGAGACCATATGGTAGATTGGAGCAAGCATGGCTTTTGTATCACACTGCATTTGTGTTAGAATCCTGGCTTTGTCACCAGCTGTGTGACTTCTGGTCATTTGCTAAACCTCTCTGGGATTCAGCTGACACTTCTTAAAATCAAATAGGTCACAGGGTTGTTATTATTAACAAAACACAGCATACCCTTGAAAACTTTGGCTCAGTAAATACTGGTTTCTCATTCCTGCCTTGGAAAAAACAGTGATCATTTTTTTTTTCTGTCCCACTGACTTCTTTCCCTGTTACCTGTATTTCATCTTTCTTTCTCTTTCATTTGCCTGTGAATTCAGTGAAACAGAAAACTGATTCCTGCAAGTAGATCACCTTGCCACTTTAAAGCAAAAATTTGTGATCAGACACCACCAAAAGCTACCAGGCTATTACCTACTGGAGCCTATCCAACCAAATACACGCACATACACTCATACCAAAACAACTAGGATAAACAGGCATACACTGTATTTTTATTTTTAATTTTTTTAGTTTATCTCAGAAATTGTGTATACACATCTGAGTTTCCAAAGTCAGTGATAAAACAGATTAGGTCCTGTGATGCCATTCCAAGTCATGGGTTGGGTTTGGAGCCACTCAGGGACCCAGCACATCTCAGGCTGCTTCACTTAAAATGAGGATGCTCAGCAGCCCCAACATCAGCAAGCCCTTTGCTGCTCCCCGCCTTCAGTGAGAGACCCCTTTATCAATGCCTGCGTGTGGGCTGTGCAGGGGGAGGTAAAGTGCGTGGGGTGTGCGTGAAAAGACCAACATCAAGAGAAGGGGCCTTTTCGGGCAGTTGACCACACCAGTGCTTTTTTTTTTTCCAGAGACAGAAAGAGAGTCAGAGAGAGGGATAGACAGGGACAGACAGATAGGAAAGAAGAGATGAGAAGCATCAATCAGTTTTTCGTTGCGACACCATCGTTGTTCATTGATTGTTTCTCGTATGTGCCTTGACCGTGGGTCTTCAGCAGACCACATAACCCCTTGCTCGAGCCAGTGACCTTGGGTCCAAGCTGGTGAGCTTTTGCTCAAACCAGATGAGCCTGCGCTCAAGCTGGCAACCTCAGGGTCTTGAACCTGTGTCCTCAGCATCCCAGTCCGATGCTCTATCCATTGCGCCATCACCTGGTCAGGCCACACCAGTGCTTTTTTTTTTTTTTTTTTTTTACAGAGTCAGAGAGGGGGATAGATAGGGACGGACAGACAGGAGCAGAGAGAGATGAGAAGCATCAATCATCAGTTTTCGTTGTGGCACTTCAGTTGTTCATTGATTGCTTTCTCATATGTGCCTTGACCGTGGGTCTTTAGCAGACCGAGTAACCCCTTGCTCGAGCCAGCGACCTGGGGTCCAAGCTGGTGAGCTTTGCTCAAACCAGATGAGCCTGCTCTCAAGCTGGCGACCTCGGGGTCTCGAACCTGGGTCCTCCGCATCGCTGTCTGATGCTCTATCCACTGCGCCACCGCCTGGTCAGGCCACACCAGTGCTTTTATCGCAGCGCACCATAGGCCCTTCTTTAATTTTTCTGTTCCTTAATTTTCTTGATCCTGCTTTCCTTCCTTTCTCCTTGCCCACTGCTTTCCCAGCTTCTGTCTGATGGACATTCAGTTTCAACCTCTCTCTCCATTTCTCTTCCATTCCCCAGATTTTGAGGCAGGAAGGCCAAGTCCAGAACTTGGTGTCTGTAGGTGCTATTGTAATCATCACATGGGAATGAACCATCAGCCACCGTTACATTTTATCCTGTGCTCTACTGCATCCTGTGAGTCACAGCAATTGAGTCACTTTCCTCTCCCATTCCCTCTCCCTTCTTTACTTTCTTTACTGTTCCTCCTTCCACGCCTGTGTCCTGGGCTTTTCTGCGCCTTGTTCAGCCCAACCGTGAGTGCAGCAGGTCCCAGGAGAACTCAGACCGGAAGCCCAGGTCTGAGCCTGGTTTGGGCCTCTGTGTCACAAAGTGACATTATCTGCTAAGTGACATTGGTTAGTGGGGCTTTCAAAAACTCTTGGTCTGAGTGGCTCTTTGAGAACGAGTTATTTGTTCCAACCAAGCCTCTTTCCCAAGGGTTGTAGAAGCTGTGACCTTCGTGGACTTTCTGTAGCGAAACATAGCACGTGACAACCCATTTTGAGTGAAAACAGCTCAAGTTTGGAAAGCTGAGTAAATACATATGTTTACTTCTTTGTTATTCACATTCTTAATTGAAACTGTGTTAAAGAACTGTTCTCCTGCACTCCTTGGACACATTCCAAGACCATAAAGTGAGACGTTTCAGAATTTGCAGGCACTTAGAAAGGGTTGCAGCTTCAGATGGCTCCTGTCATGATCTTGGGCCCCGTCAGGATATTTGAGACTTTCTCCTGAGGCATCCTATTGTTTTAACTGTGAACCTTACAGTGGGATGTTGTTTACTAAAACGATGCTGTTGGCATTTTCCGTAGCTCAGAGCACAAAGAGAACCGGGCTCCTGGGTTGTTTCCATTGGCTAACACTGTTTCTGTCTGACTTTTGCCTTTTTCAGTTTTCCAGAGCTATGGGGACTTCCCACCTGGCACTCCTGGTCTTAGGATGTCTCCTCGCAGGTATGGACCCCCCGCCTTCTCCCAGTTTGTTATCCTGGAGGAAGCCTTGTTTACTAAGTTCTGTGCTCTGGGACGTATTACCTGTACTCTGCATAAACAGTCCAAAAGAGTGAAGAAAAGTAGAAAATTGTAGGACATTATCCAGAGTGACCACAAATCTTCCGTTCCTCATTTTAAAGAGAATGTTCTCCAGGAGACATTTTAGTAACTGTCGATCCTAGCATTGAAATGTCGTTAGGGACTAGTAGTCTAAATTCACCCACTGCCATCTTCCTTTTCCAGGGACATGGGTTTCCAGTGCAGGTGGATCAGAGAAATCTAAGAATGTTAAAAAATAAATAATAGAAAATTCTTGTCCAGAAAATTATACCTGTCTTAAGTGGAAGATGCTTAAATTGCTGAAAAGTCTTAGAGCTACCTTTTCCAGCCATTCTTTTTTTTTTTTTTAAGTGAGAGAGAGAGAGAGAGAAAGAGACAGACAGAGAGAGACAGATAGGAAGGGAGGGAGATGAGAAGCATCAACTTGTAGTTGTGTCACTTTAGTTCTTAGTTAAATGCTTCCCATATGTGCCTTGACTGGAGGGCTCCAGCCAAGCCAATGAGCTCTTGCTTAAGCCAGTGAGTGACCTTTTGTCTCAAGCCAGCAACCATGGGGTCATGTCTACGATCCCATGCTCAAGCTGGCAACCCCACGCTCAATTTGGTGAGGCTGTGCTCAAGATGGATGAGTCCATGCTCAAGATGGTGATCCCAGGGTTTTGAACCTGGGACTTCAGTGTCCCAGGTTGACGCTCTATCCACTGCACCACCACTGGCCAGGCTTCTACAGAATAGAATAGAATATTTGACTCTTGAGAACCTTACCAACTCTATTTCACCAGGAGGATGCCATTGGAGCCATTTGTTGAAATATTTATTGGACTTCTCTTAGTTATTATCCAGATATTTATGCATTGCAGATGCTCACCATGAATCCAATATTTTTAAGTTAACTTAAGCCTATTAGTGTCTTTAGGTCTTATCTATACAGATAATGATTTAGTAATTCTATACTGCACAAGTTATATGCCATCTACAGGGTGGCAGGTGACTCAGATGTGCTTACAACTTCCGTCTTAACAAGCTGCAGGGCACATATTAAAGAAGGGTTGGGTCCCCACATTGGGCTCCAAGGGAGATTAGGGAACATTAATTAATACTTAAGTGATAATATTTCTTCTATCAGTTTTATAGACTGTGGAAGATACACTGAAATTTTAGGTTCTATGGTAAACTTAGACGTTTCATTCTTGGGCTTTACTTATTCTTATTTTTGAATGAAAATCCACATTGTCCTGTTTTGGTTTCTGGAAGTCATTAGAGAGACGGCACGTCCAAGTGTTGTAAGAAATGGAAGCTGTGTAATCCTCGAGCACAGATCTGCTTTGTGCTTGGTTCAGGCTCCCTGCCCTTGTTCTCACCCCCGTCCTTCCTAAGGGAAAACCTCTGGAGGGAATGTGGGCAATAAAGAACCCATATGTGCCGGAGCCTATGCCATCTTGGGATATTTTATGGTCACACATAAGGGTCTGAAATATGGAATTGGAATCAGACGTCCTCTACTGTCTGAGTGTTTGGGGCAAATCTGGGGGGCTTGGGGTGGCTATTGAAGCCTTTGGAGGGATTGCTGCTCTCAGCAGATGCAGCGGCTGTGATAATGGGGGGCCTTTCATGAGCACCCAGGCTGACGGATTTTTGTGTAGAAATGGCCATTGTTCATATAAGCGGCTACTGTTGCTTCTCTGGGTTCTCTGGGTGAGACCGTCCCTCCTGGCTGCATCCTATTCAGAGCCTGTTTCCTTTTACAGGGCCGAGCCTAATCCTCTGCCAGCTTTCATTGCCTTCTATCCTCCCCAACGAGAATGAGAAGGTTGTGCAGCTGAATTCATCCTTTTCTCTGAGATGCTTTGGGGAGAGTGAAGTGACCTGGCAGTACCCCATGTCTGACGAGAAGCCCAATGTCAAAATCAGAAATGAGGAGAACAACAGTGGCCTTTTTGTGACGGTGCTGGAAGTGGCCAATGCCTCGGCCACTCACACGGGACTGTACACTTGCTATTACAACCACACGCAGACGGAAGAGAACGAGATCGAAGGCAGTCACATTTACATCTACGTGCCAGGTGAGCGGGACGGCCCCTGGACCCGCAGGGCAACCACTCTTGTCGTCCTCTCTCTCCTGTGTTGTGTAGTCGATATTTTAAAAAATATAAAAGTAATAAATGTTTTTTTGTAGAAAATTAGAAAAATACAGGTGAATGCACAAAATTAAATTGATCACTTGTAATATCCTTATCAAGAAATAATTCAACATGAACATTTTGGAACTATATTAAGTTTTGAAAATCATTTTTATTGTGGCATTGTTAATTGGTATTATACAAAAAAAAAATTCTGAACTATATTCATTTCTATTCAGTTCAGTCAAGTTCCACAAATAGTTACTATGCGTTTCCTGTGTGTCAGGCATCGTGCTAAGTTCTGGGGACACAAATTAATTAGGTAGGCCCTATCTTGGAGTTGATTAGAGTTCATTATAATAGTTTAAAAATTAAACAAGCTTTTTCTCAAATTCTCTAACGCATGTATCTACTATTGATGAATGGGAAGGGATATTTTCCTTTGTAATGAAATCTTAGGGGCACATCTCACAGTAATGGTGTTCTCTCCTATCCTTGGAGAGGAAGATGCCGAGAAGGAGTAAGACGGTAGTAAGCAGGCGGGGGTTTTGTTGCGGTCAGCCTATGGGCGAGAATGGGGAGGGACCCCCAGAGGCTGGGAGAGTTGTGGGGCTGCCTGGTATATGTGACCCCAATGAAGAAGAGAGGGAAGGAAGGTGGGGTGGATGAGTCCCAGACCTAAGTAAGGCCCGGGAGTCTTCCTGCCTAAGGAACCCAGTTCCACACGGTGGTTGGCTGAAAGCAGCCCTGGAGGAGGGGCTATAACGGAGGCTGAGCTGCCTCGCCCCCGTCCCTGCAGTGGGAGAGAGAGAGAGAGAGAGAGAGAGAGAGAGAGAGAGAGAGTGTGTGTGTGTGTGTGTGTGTGTGTGTGTGTGTTGCTTTCAACCACAGCTCCTTGGACTGTAGTTTTGAATGGAGTTGATTATTTTATAGTCCATTTTTTGTTTTTTAGTAGTTTAAATTTTGATTTCAATTCTTGGCCAATATATGTGTCACCAGTATTTTTATTAGGGTACAGGCAATTTGACATTGTTTATACTTTAAAATCATCTTCTAGCTATTATGATGCCTAATGTTAGTGTGTGAAGGGAAATTCATACCTAATAAGATGCCAATAGGATTTTTTTTCTCCTGCATATATGGTAAAAAGTGAAATTAACACCTAAAGTGCTTTCTTTCTTTTTCAAACTGCAGATCCAGATGTGGCCTTCGTACCCCTGGGAATGACAGATTATTTAGTCATCGTGGAGAACGATGACTCTGCCATCATACCCTGTCGCACCACAGACCCTCAGACCCCGGTGACGTTGCTCAGCAGTGACGGGGTGGTACTCGCCGCCTACGACAGCCGGCATGGCTTCAACGGAACCTTCACCGGCGGGCCCTATATCTGCGAGGCCGTCGTCAGAGGAAAGAAGTTCCAGACCATTCCATTTAACATTTACGCCGTGAAAGGTAATTGTGTCCCTCCCTTCTGAGAGTTGCAGGCCTGTATTGTACAACTGACCCTAATATAATACTGTACATCAATTGTAATTGAAAAATATTTAAAATGAAAAAAAAAAAAAAAAGGGTTATGGTGAAAATAATCACATGTATTTAGTATTTAAAAAAAAATTATACTCCCTGTTGATGGAGGGCCTGAATTCTGATCTGGGGATTTAGGACCCCACCTTTCCTGTACAATGTTGGGCTGACCTCTGTGGCTATAGTAATACAAAGCTTATACTTACTGAAGGTAAAGCCTTCTTACTTCTGTAAGATTTCATGTTTCATCAGCTGACTTCAAAATACTATCAGGAATTCTTTTATTGTATAAGCCTCTTACTGTTCTATTTACATTCCTGACTACAGAGGCCCTAAACACAAACACACACTTGAGGGGAGGAGGGAATTGGATGCCTAGATTAATTTTAGTAACCAAAGAAAAGTAATTTTGATTGAGAAAAGCTTGTAGACTTCATCCCTTTGATGTGTTTAATGAGAATGGGAGAGTATAATACATGTTCGTGTCAGGGTTTGACTGAACTCTTACATGTGGTGCAGCAGCAATGAGAGGACGCCATTTAACTCTTTTTAAGGGCTTGTTTTGTGCCAGGCACTATGCTAGGCTCTGGAAAAGTGCTGAGAATAACTGGGGAGCAAAGTAGGGGAGAAGAGGAGAATGAGGGATGGGATAGGAGCTAAGAGCCTAGGGGTGTGCTGGTCAGTGAAGGTTGGTTGATTAAATCCGCCAATTAAAGGGATTGCAGAAGAATACAGCCACAATGAACCCAATTGCTCAGAATGTGGTATTCTGTTTAAGTGGAATTTATTTTTACTATTGTTTTTATTTATGTGTGTGTTTGTGTTATTTTGTATTATAACTCCATGCCAAATTATGTATGCCAATGCAAAATCAAGGCTCCTGAGATTTTTAAAATCTTGTTTTGATCAAAGTGGTTTGGCAAATTATTTTTCATGGTTTTCTTAAAACAATACAACAAAGAGCCCAAACTTTCTAAGATCCTAACCATGCTATGGATATTTAGGTCCTTTTGTTTGTTCTTTTTTTAAATAGCAACATTAGAACTTGACCTAGAATTGGAAGCTCCTAAAACTGTATACAAGTCAGGGGAAACAATTGTGCTCACCTGTATCGTCCTTAACAACGAAGTGGTTGACCTTCAGTGGACTTACCCTGGAGAAGTGGTAGGTACCCTCGGGGCTCCTGGTGGTATGGCACGAAGCAGGGCTCAAAAGACCTGCCCCTGACAGGGCACAATACTGAGCTTCTCTAGCCCTGAGCTTCCCATCACTATAGTGGGCACAGTTGGCTCAATGACTTAATGGCTCTTTGAGCAGTGGGAGAGAGTTTGAGATGACAATAACTAGACCAGGACATGCAGCATGTATCAGAGTTGTACACTGAGCCTTCCTGTTCATAGATCAGAAAGAAATAGGAAGGTCCAATGCCTACAAGAGAACCAAAATATTAGAAAATCAAAAAATGAATGTATTTTAAAATTTGCTAATTGTTGAGACAGTCATTACTTCTTACGTTCTTGGCTCCCATGCCTTTGGGTTGTGAGGCATTAGCAATGTTGATTCCTTCCGTTCTGCTTCGTTGCCTGACACCCAGAATACCGTTCTGCCTCCTACCTGCCTGGTCTTTCTCTGCATGGCTCCTCATTAGTGAACAGGCATCACTTGAATCACTCAGGAAAGATGTGGGGATGTTTGTTAAATCCCAAGCAGTCTGTTAGGAGCCAGCCCATGCACAGAAGGAGGAAGCAGGGAGGAGTGGAGATGGAAGTGGGGAACGGGGACCACTCTGTCATTTCTGGTCACTGGATTTACACACAGGGTCTCACTCATTCTAGTGCATTGTGGTATATGTATTAGAAAAGTGAGTATAAAAAACAGTGATGGTCCAATGCAGAAATAATTAACAGTGCTTAAGACAGCACCCTTAGAGAACAAAAACCAAATATATATGTGTGTATATATATATTTCTTCCCCCCTTTATACTCCTGATATGCAAATTTCTGCTCCTATATATCTTCCTTGCAATGTGAGACTATTTGATTTTTCTGTTCATACTTGATTGCCTTTAATCATTAAAATGTAACATTTCTTTTCTACTTATTACAGAGAGACATTCTTTCCCTCCAAACCAAAATACATGCTATTTGGCCCCCAAATATACAAGTATATATCAATTCTTTTGTTTGATAGTAAGAGTAATGCACGTTTATTGTTGAAACTTTATAGAGAAACAGGAAAAGCCACTTCCCAGTACATCACTGTTAATATTTTAGGGAGATAAATCCTTTAAATACTTTGTATATGTGATAAATGTTTAATAATTAATAGGTATTATACTTTAAATACTACTTTGTAATATCCATTTTTCTTTGACGATATAGCACAAACACCTTACTGTCTCATTAAATAGCCTTTTAAAATGTAGTTTTCCAAGGAGCTGGCTTAAAAACAGTTATTTTACTCGAATTTTCTTAGAGCAGTCTACTTTCATGGCACAATCAAGAGGAAGCCACAGAGATTCCCACAGACCTGACACGTGCACAGCCTCCCCTATTGTCACCATCCTCACGAGGTGGCACATCTGTGAGAACCTACCTGGTCACAGCATTGCCACCCACCCCACAGTCCATGTTTTACCCGAGGGTTCACTCCTAGGAGCTAGCTTTTTAAAGTCGGTTTTCCTTCTTCTGCGGTAGAAAAACAAAGGTGTCGTAAGGCTGGAGGAAATCAAGGATCCAAACATCAAACTGGTGTACACGCTGATGGTCCCCAAGGCCACGGTGAAAGACAGCGGAGATTACGAATGTGTTGCCCGCCAGGCGACGAGGGAGGTCAAAGAAATGAAGAAAGTCACCATTTCTGTCCATGGTACATTCTGCTTTCTAACATGTCAGCGACCGTGCTGCTCGGGACTCACTGTGCAGTAATCGTTGTTTAATGGCAACTCTTCCCTGTACAGAGAGAGGGTTCATTGAGATCAAACCCAACTTCACCCCGTCGGAAGCTGTCAACCTGCATGAAGTCAAACATTTCGTGGTGGACGTGCAGGCCTACCCCCCTCCCAGGATATCCTGGCTGAAAGACAACCTGACCCTGATCGAAAACCTCACTGAGATCACCACCGACGTGGAAAAGATTCAGGAAATCAGGTAAAGGAACACCTTCCCCACACACGCCCTCTCCTTTCATTGTGCGTCCCTAGATAGACAAAGGTCCGTGTGTGACCTACAACCCAGACCAGGAGTCAGTGTGGAAAACCCAGCCATCTGAGTCAGGAGACACTGGAAATCAAGTACCTTTAGTGATAACATTGCGATGTGGGAATAATATTTTGGTAAGGATTTAATGATTGAATAAGAAAGAAGACATGAAGATCTCTGTCCCCCCAATGAAGAACGGGTTCTTGGATCCCGTGAGGGGTGAAGGGAAGAAAGCAGAACTGACCCACTTGGATGGAATATATTTTTTGATGTGTATCATCTACACTGCCAGTACAGTAGTCATGTATGGTGGTTACAGTCGCAAGGCAACTTATCATATAAACTGACATAAAACAAGTCATCATTGACTTAGTTTGAGACACATCTGCCCCAGTGAGACCCTCACAGGAAATACGAGTAGAGTCTGGTTAAATCTGGTTAGGAGAAAAGATACAACGAAGGGTTTGGATCCCCGCCCACTGATGAGATAGGTACGCTGCTCTCCTCTCCTCACTGATGGTGGAGTTCTGGGTAAGTCACGCTTCAGCCTCAATTTCCTCATCTATAAGGTAGGGTGAATAATATTGTATGCCCTTCAAGGCAAGGTATTGGATCAGATAATATTTGGGGTCTCTTGGAATTCTGAGCTCTGATTGCAGTCCAGGGGCAGAAAGTATACCTTGAAGGATCCAGCTAATCCAGTCCCGGGTCCTTGTCAGAAACCATCCGTAGAGACAAAGGTCAGTCCTCTACTTCCAGCTGCTAGGAGAGAAGAGACAAAATCTCTCTCATCAGTTTACTTAACCTCACGAACACGACACACATCTGTCCGAGCACTGTCTATAAGCGAGTCAGTAGTAATGGCACCTGAGTGGTCAGGGAAGCTGCCTGTTAAAATTTGCGGAGTTCCCTCATATTCTTCTAGTTCCATTATGGGCCAGAGATGAACATGACAAGTAGGGTATCTGGCTTCCCAGAGCTCAGGACTAGTGGACCCACCAGCTTTCCTGGCTGAACAGTATAGAAAACAAAGGAGAGAAGGTCATTTGGTCATGTGCAGCCAAATGTGCTTAGGGGTTCTAAGGAAATCCGGTCTGGGGGCAGAGGGTGCCGCTGAAGAAGCAGTCCTGCCCGCTCTCATCACAGGCCGAGTGCCTGGCATGTTGGCCTAGAAGAGTCTTAATTTTCAGGGTACTTTTGAGTCTACCAAATGCTTCTATGCATATAATTTAATTTAATTTAATTAATTCTTTAAATGACACTATGCTATGCATACAATATTTTTTATGTTACACGTAAGAAAACTGAGGCATTTCAATAATGAGAATGTCAATAATGCCCACGGTCTGCTCATCATGAGGATGTCAAGAAAGGCCAAGGTCTGCTCACCTTGAACAGCGAGTGCTCGTCTCCGCTCTAGCTGCTCTTCCAACCTGTGATGTTCTGTAAAGAAGGACAAATGGACAAATAACTATATTGATGCACACACACACACACACACGTGTGTGTGCACACACATGGGCACAGCCAAATGTCATTTATGATACACATGTGTGAGAATCTTTAGGGGAAACCTCGCTTTAATAAAGTATGAAGAAATATATTTTTCTAGTTGATTTTTGAATAGATGGAATCATGTGCTTTAAAACCATTCGCACATACAGACGGTGCACGGTATAAGAAGCTGCATTCTGCTCCTGCCCCCTCTGCCCACTGCGCTCCCCTCCCACCCACAGAGATGCACTTCTATTAGTTTTGTTAGGTTCTTATGAAACTTTCCAGAGTTCTGTTTGTTTTTAAAGCAAATACAAGCAAGAAGGAATGTTATATCCGGGAAACCTCTTTATATCAATATGCAGACAGCCTCCTCATTCTTCTTTTCCATTGTTTTTTCATTGTTTGGCTGAACTACCCAAGTGATTGATACTTAGGGGAAGCCAGTGTTTTTTAAAAAAGATAAAGAAAAATCAAGGGTTTTTTTTCTTTTTTTTTTTTTTTTTTTTTTTTTTTTGCTTTGTTTTCTTTTTTTTTTTTTTTTTTATAATTTTATTTTTTTAATGGGGTGACATCAATAAATCAGGATACATATATTCAAAGATAACAAGTCCAGGTTATCTTGTCGTTCAATTATGTTGCATACCCACCACCCAAAGTCAGATTGCCCTCTGTCACCTTCTATCTTGTTTTCTTTGTGCCCCTCCCCACCCCCTATCCCTCTCCCATTCCCCCCTCCCCCCCGTAACCACCACACTCTTATAAATGTCTCTTAGTTTCACTATTATGTCCCACCTACGTATGGAATAATACAGTTCCTGTTTTTTTCTGATTTACTTATTTCGCTTCGTATCATGTTATCAAGATCCCACCATTTTGCTGTAAATGTTCCGATGTCATCATTTCTTATGGCTGAGTAGTATTCCATAGTGTATATGTGCCACATCTTCTTTATCCAGTCATCTATTGATGGGCTTTTTGGTTGTTTCCATGTCCTGGCCACTGTGAACAATGCTGCAATAAACATGGGGCTGCATGTGTCTTTACGTATCAATGTTTCTGAGTTTTTGGGATATATATCCAGTAGAGGGATTGCTGGGTCATAAGGTAGTTCTATTTTCAGTTTTTTGAGGAACCACCATACTTTCTTCCATAATGGTTGTACTACTTTACATTCCCACCAACAGTGTATGAGGGTTCCTTTTTCTCCACAGCCTCTCCAACATTTGCTGTTACCTGACTTGCTAATAACAGCTAATCGAACAGGTGTGAGGTGGTATCTCATTGCCGTTTTGATTTGCATTTCTCTAATAGCTAAAGAAGATGAGCATCTTTTCATATATCTGTTGGCCATTTGTATTTCTTCCTGGGAGAAGTGTCTATTCATATCCTCTTCCCATTTTTTTATTGGATTGTTTGTTTGTTTGTTGTTGAGTTTTATGAGTTCTTTGTATATTTTGGATATTAGGCCCTTATCTGAGCTGTTGTTTGAAAATATCATTTCCCATTTAGTTGGCTTTCTGTTTATTTTGTTATCAGTTTCTCTTGCTGAGCAAAAACTTCTTAGTCTGATGTAGTCCCATTCATTAATTTTTGCCTTCACTTCTCTTGCCTGTGGAGTCAAATTCATAAAATGCTCTTTAAAACCCAGGTCCATGAGTTGAGTACCTATGTCTTCTTCTATGTACTTAATTGTTTCAGGTCTTATGTTTAGATCTTTGATCCATTTTGAGTTAATTTTTGTACAGGGGGAGAGACTGTAGTCCAGTTTCATTCTTTTGCATGTGGCTTTCCAGTTTTCCCAGCACCATTTATTGAAGAGGCTTTCTTTTCTCCATTGTGTGTTGTTGGCCCCTTTATCAAAAATTATTTGACTATATATATGTGGTTTTATTTCTGGACTTTCTATTCTGTTCCATTGGTCTGAGTGTCTATTTTTCTGCCAATACCATGCTGTTTTGATTGTCGTGGCCCTATAATAGAGTTTGAAGTCAGGTATTGAAATGCCCCCAGCTTCATTCTTTTTCTTTAGGATTGCTTTGGCTATTCGGGGTTTTTTATAGTTCCATATAAATCTGATGATTTTTTGCTCTATTTCTTTAAAAAATGTCATTGGAAGTTTGATGGGAATTGCATTAAATTTGTATATTGCTTTGGGTAATATAGCCATCTTGATTATATTTATTCTTCCTAGCCAAGAACAAGGTATATTCTTCCATCTCATTATATCTTTTTCGATTTCCCTTAACAATGGTTTATAGTTTTCATTATATAAGTCCTTTACATTCTTTGTTATGTTTATTCCTAAGTATTTTATTTTTTTTGTTGCAATCGTGAAGGGGATTATTCTTTTGAGTTCCTTCTCAGTTGTTTCATTGTTGGCATATAGAAAGGCTATTGACTTCTGTATGTTAATTTTGTATCCTGCGACCTTACTGTATTGGCTTATTGTTTCTAGTAGTCTTTTTGTGGATTCTTTGGGGTTTTCGATGTATAGTATCATATCATCTGCAAAAAGTGATACCTTTACTTCTTCTTTTCCGATATGGATGCCTTTTATTTCTTTGTCTTGTCTGATTGCTCTGGCTAGAACCTCTAGTACCACATTAAATAAGAGTGGAGAGAGTGGACAACCCTGTCTTGTTCCTGATTTAAGGGGGAAAGCCTTCAGTTTAGTGCCGTTTAATATGATGTTAGCTGATGGTTTATCATATATGGCCTTTATCATGTTGAGATATTTTCCTTCTATACCCATTTTGTTGAGAGTCTTAAACATAAAATTGTGTTGTATTTTATCGAAAGCCTTTTCTGCGTCTATTGATAAGATCATGTGGTTTTTGTTCTTTGTTTTGTTGATATGGTGTATTACGTTAACCGTTTTACGTATGTTGAACCATCCTTGAGATTCTGGGATGAATCCCACTTGATCATGATGTATTATTTTTTTAATATGTTGTTGTATTCGATTTGCTAGTATTTTGTTTAGTATTTTAGCATCTGTATTCATTAGAGATATTGGTCTGTAGTTTTCTTTTTTTGTGCCATCCTTGCCTGGTTTTGGTATGAGGGTTATGTTGGCTTCGTAAAATGTGTTTGGAAGTATTGCTTCTTCTTCAATTTTTTGGAAGACTTTGAGTAGAATAGGAACCAAGTCTTCTTTGAATGTTTGATAAAATTCGCTGGTATAGCCGTCAGGGCCTGGACTTTTATTTTTGGGGAGGTTTTTAATGGTTTTTTCTATTTCTTCTCTACTGATAGGTCTGTTTAGGCTTTCTGCTTCTTCTTGACTCAGTCTAGGAAGGTTGTATTTTTCTAGGAATTTATCCATTTCTTCTAGGTTGTTGAATTTAGTAGCATAAAGTCTTTCATAGTATTCTACAATAATTCTTTGTATATCTACGGTGTCCGTGGTGATTTCTCCTCTTTCATTTTGGATTTTGTTTATATGAGTTCTTTCTCTTTTTTCCTTGGTAAGTCTTGCCAAGGGTTTGTCAATTTTGTTGATCTTTTCAAAGAACCAGCTCCTTGTTCTATTAATTTTTTCTATAGTTTTTCTGTTCTCTAATTCATTTATTTCTGCTCTGATTTTTATTATCTCCTTTCTTCGGCTGGTTTTGGGTTGTCTTTGTTCTTCTTTTTCTAGTTCCTTAAGGTGTGAAGTTAAGTGGTTCACTTGGGCTCTCTCTTGTTTGTTCATATATGCCTGAAGTGATATGAACTTCCCTCTTATCACTGCTTTTGCTGCATCCCATAGATTCTGATATGTCGTATTGTCATTTTCATTAGTCTGTATATATCTTTTGATCTCTGCACTTATTTCTTCTTTGACCCATTCATTTTTTAAAAGTATGTTGTTTAGTTTCCACATTTTTGTGGGATTTTTTTCCTCTTTTTTGCAGTTGAATTCTAGTTTCAAGGCTTTATGATCAGAAAATATGCTTGGTACAACTTCCATTTTTCTGAATTTGCTGATGTTGTTTTTGTGGCCCAACATATGGTCAATTCTTGAGAATGATCCATGTACACTGGAGAAAAATGTATACTCAGTCACTTTGGGATGAAATGTCCTGTAGATTTCTATCATATCCAGGTGCTCTAGTGTTTTGTTTAAGGCCACTATGTCTTTGTTGATTCTCTGTTTGGATGACCGATCTAGAGCCGTCAGCGGTGTATTGAGGTCTCCAAGTATGATTGTATTTTTGTCAGTTTTTGTTTTAAGATCAATAAGTAGCTGTCTTATATATTTTGGTGCTCCTTGGTTTGGTGCATATATATTAAGAATTGTTATGTCTTCTTGATTCAGTGTCCCCTTAGCCATTATGAAATGGCCATTTTTGTCTCTGAGTACTTTTCCTGTCTTGTAGTCAGCATTATCCGATATGAGTATTGCTACACCTGCTTTTTTTTGGATGTTATTTGCTTGGAGTATTGTTTTCCAGCCTTTCACTTTGAATTTGTTTTTATCCTTGTTACTTAGATGAGTTTCCTGTAGGCAGCATACAGTTGGATTTTCTTTTTTAATCCATTCTGCTACTCTGTGCCTTTTTATTGGTGAGTTTAATTCGTTTACATTTAGTGTAATTATTGATACTTGTGAGTTCCCTATTGCCATTTTATATCTTGCTTTCTGTTAGTTTTGTGTCTTGTTTGATCCTTCTCTTTTGTTTTTCTATCTTTTGTTTTTATTTGGTTGTATTCCATACATCTTTCCACTGTTGCTATCTTTTTTATCTCATGTGCTTCTGTGGTGGTTTTTTCAATGGTGGTTACCTTTGAATAATGAAAAGGGTCCCTACCCTGTTCATTGTAGCGAATTATTTTGTGAGTACTTTTGCACTCCATCGTCCTTTGCTACTGTTAATCTCCATCTTCTCCCCCTCTTTCTTTTTGTTGTTGTCACAGTTTAAATTTGGTTTTATTGTGTTCTTCTTGGAGCTTTTACTTGTGGGTCTGTTTTTTTTTTGTTCTTTGTATCTGATTGGAGAACCCCCTTTAGTAATTCCTGGAGTGGGGGTTTTCTGATGATAAATTCCCTCATCTTTTCTGTATCTGTGAATGTTTTTATTTCTCCTTCATATTTGAAGGATAGCTTTGATGGGTATAGTATTCTTGGCTGAAAGTTCCTCTCTTTCAGGACTTTAAATATTGGGGTCCACTCTCTTCTAGCTTGTAGAGTTTCTGCTGAGAAATCTGATGATAATCTAATGGGCCTTCCTTTATATGTTGTATTCTTCTTTTCCCTGGCTGCCTTGAGAATTTTTTCTTTGCTGTTGGTTTGTGTCAATTTCATTATGATATGCCTTGGAGTAGGTTTGTTGGGGTTAAGAAAACTTGGAGTTCTGTTTGCTTCTTGAACTTGAGGCTTTAGTTCTTTCCACAGGCTTGGGAAGTTCTCATCTATTATTTGTTTGAGTATGTTCTCCATTCCATTTTCTCTCTCTTCTCCCTCTGATATACCTATTATTCTTATGTTATTCTTTTTGATGGAGTCAGATAATTCTTGTAGGGCTATCTCATTTTTTTTTAATTTTTGAGTCTCTTTCTTCTTCTCTCTGTTGTGCCTCAAGTTGCTTGTCTTCTATTTCACTAATCTTCTCTTCTATCTGACCTGTTCTATTAGCTAAGCTTGTTACTTCGTTTTTCAGCTCGTGAATTGAGTTTTTCATCTCTGTTTGATTTGTTTTTATAGTTTCAATTTCCTTGGACATATATTCTTTGTGTTCATTGAGTTGTTTTCTGAGCTCCCTAAATTGCCTTTCTGTGTTTTCTTGTATATCTCGGAGGATTTTTAGGATTTCTATCTTGAATTCTCTGTCATTTAGCTCCAAGGTTTCCAATATATTAAATTTTTTCTCCATAGATTTTTCCTCATCTAGCTGTGTTACCTCTCTTTCTTTTGTATCCATGATATTCGATTTTCTCTTCCTTAATGGCATCTGAGGGTGGTTTTGTTGATAGTATTAATGAGATTTAATAAAGAATAAAAAGTTTAAAAAAATAATAAAAAAAATCAAAAAGAGTTGTTTTTTTTTAAAAAAAATTAATAATGAAATAAAGAAAAATAAAATAAAATAAAAATTTAAAAAAAAAAAAAAGGAAATTATTCCCCCCCTCCTTTTTTCCTCTCCTCTCCTCTCCCCTCTTTCTTGATAAAATCTTGTGGTGGACTGTGAATTATAACAAACAATGCCTGTGATGGAGGGCCTGAATTGGGGAAAAGTAATAAAGGGGCAAAAAAAAAAAAAAAAAAAGAAAGAAAAAAGAAAAAAAAGAGCGTATGGACCCACAAAAAGCAAATAAGGAAAAAATTTGGGTCAAGAATAAAATGATTTGCTTTTAGGTGTTGGTTGTCTAAGAGTTATGATGAGAGGATTAAGAGGAAAACGGAAAAATGGGGGGACAAATTAAAAAATTACTATTGTATTTAGTGGAACAAGAACTAGATAATATGGAGAGCCAGGGATGGGAGCACTGCTAGTGAGTTAAAAAGGTGAAGTAAAAACCCCCCAAAATGCCACAAACATAAGTTTGAGTCCCAGATAAGATAATTTGTTTGTTATTGAGGTTTGAATGAGAGGAGATGTAAAGGAAAAAGGAAGAAACTAATATAGAGGGAGAAAAGAAAGAGAGAGAGAGAGAGAGAAAAAAAAAGAGGGAACCACTAAAGGAAGAAAAAAGAAAGGAGAGAGAGAGAGAGAGAGTTAAGGGTTTTGGAGTGCAACCCTCATAGAGTGAAAGGAAGAGAAGAGAAAAGATAATGGGAGATGTAACACTTATGGGTAGTGTAGTTCAAGGAGAGGAGAGAGTAAGACCGGTAGAGAGTTAATCGGCCAAATTGGAGGAGGAAAAAAAAAAGTATCAAAAATGAAGATAAGAGAAACAAACGAACAAATATAATAAAATGGGATAGGTTATAAAGTCTGCAGATTATTCTTGATTTTGAGAGGTTATCTTCTTGCTTTTTCTTTTCTCTCCCTCTTCTTGGTCGGTGACTCTGTACCCCGGGTTTTGCCCCTTTGCCACGCTCAGGTGGAGGTTTGCAGTTGATAAGTCTCCATGGCAATGTCATGTATTGTGCTTTAGTCTCGTTGGCAGTCGAGGCTATTAGCATTTATAGGCTCCGACAGTGAGAGAGTCCGTGTTCCTGGAGCCTTTCTCCTAGTCTTTCCTTCCTCAATTAGTAGCCTGATAATCCAGCTATGGGGTTGCTGCTGCCTCTGCCTGGATAGTAAGAGGCTCAAAGAGCTGGCAACTCCCCACTCTATTTCCACTCAGCACAGGGCTCTGGGTAAGGCTCAGTCAGTCAGAGCTGCTAGCATAATCAGGCGGGCTTTCCACCCACTCACAGACCTCTGGCTCTGCCACTCTGTCCGGTAACACAAGCGGGTGCCCACTTCCGGGGCGCTTGGAGAAAACTCTCACTCACTGGCTGCGCGCGCAGACCAGGATATCCGGCCAGCAGTCTCACGCTCTGAGTGAAACCCCCAACCGCAGGGAAAAGTTGCAGCGTTGGAATTGAGTCTCGCTCCGTCCCCGTGAGCGGCTTTTGCAAGGCGCTGGGGCGGCCCGAGATTCCGCTTTGGCCCACACAAAGGCCCCTGACTCTGCCCCTCTGTGCGATGACACGGGCGCGCACTGCCGAGGCACTCGGAGGAATCGCTCACTCCTTATCTGCGCGCGCAAACCAGGATATGAGGCCGGCCGCTTTCCCTCTGAGTGAAACACCCTCCAGTACGGAAAATCTCCACCATTGGAATTAGTTCTCACTCCCTCCCGTGCGTGGCTTTCCCAGGGCGCTGGGGCTGCCCAGAGACTCTGCCCTCGGCCCACAGAAAGGCCTCTGACCCTGCCTCTTCGTGGGGCAACACAGGCACTGACTCCCAGGGCCTAGGAAGAAATCTCTCGCCCACTAACTGCGCACCAACCAGGAGACCGGGTAAAATGGCCGCGCCGCTTGTCTTTCTTTGTTTGGGTTTGGCGCGAGTGTTAGCTTGTATTGCCCGGGTTGCCACAGGATCAGATCTTCCTCGGCTTGGATCTCCGTGCCACGGCCTGGTTCGGCCGTTTGTATTCACCCCCTTTGCCCGCCTCAGTTTCTATATTCACAGTTACCAGAGAAAGCCGCCCTGTTTAGGTTAGTGAGGAAGGCGGAGCATTTCTTACTCCCTATTTCCTTCGGGGTTTGGTTATATATTTAGCCAATTTTTCACTCAATCATACCTTTGGGTTTATTGCGAAGCATCTGGAAGCTCCAAGTATAGGTTTTTCTGTTTCTGGTTGAAGATCTTGTTGAGTTTTGGGGGAGATTTATCGGTATCGCTTCCTACCCCGCCATTACTCTGACGTCATCTCCAAGGGTTTTTTTCTTTTTAAAGAAAAGTTGGTGTGATATGTTTATCCCCATTCAGAAATCAGGCCTCTCCAGAGCTCACTGCTGTGGGAGCCACAATGGTCACAGGGTCCCGTCTTCCGCTGAAGAATTAAGTGTCTACAAGACTTTCAATTGGTACAAAGTGAATCGGAAATCCCGATGAGTCAGACAAGGAGAGAAGATGTTTTTACTTTTTACAAAAAATAAAAGTTAAAGCAAACATGGTAACTGCTGATTTGATTGGAATTTATTTGGCTGCCACTTGCTGAAACAAAGTCCTTTTCCTTTAAGGTATCGGAGCAAGTTAAAGCTGATCCGTGCCAAGGAAGAAGACAGTGGCCACTATACTATTGTGGTTCAAAATGAAGATGACATGAAGAGCTACACTTTTGAACTCTTAACTCAAGGTATGCTTGGGGCAGACTGAAGATGATGCCTGCTCAGCGAATGAGTGCGTGCGTGTCCCCTGAGGGGAGCCCGGTACTTTTCTCCCCTGTCGTGGAGGGACAGCAGTGCATTTAGGGCAGAAGCAGAGACTGCAGATGTCATGTGGTGGGGATAGCCTTGTTGGACTTAAGAATTCAAGTAATTCTAGAAGGTTCCAGGTGGCTCTGGAACATTCCGATTGGAAACTCCGAAGCTCCAACAGCTTCCTTATCACCTGCTTCTCAATCTAGCACCTACAGTTTGGGGAAGAGAGAAATGATGCTTTTGGTCCAAATGACTGTCAGTAGTTCCAGAGAGCTTGGGCCTTTTTGCTTAGCTTCCTGTCGACATGGTACAGTGGCCCTACCAGAATGGAGTGCCCACGTCATTTTATGTTCAGGTTCAGCACCTGTCCACCTATCCATTGAGAACCTACCGTGTGCCAGATACTGTCTTAGGTGGGCTCATTTGACCCTCATAGCAAATCTATGATTCAAGCAGTAGCATATTTCTAAATTGTTTGATCACAGATTTTTAAAAAAATCTTTAAAACCTAATAATATCCCACAGGTGCACTTTGGCAAATGCTTCTATAGATTCCACCTGAGCTGAATCCATTCATTAGTTGAATCCTAAGCTATATTAATTTTAAGAGCCTTTTTTCCTTTCAAGCCAAAATAACCACAGGGGCCTCTTGCTTTTCTCACCTCAGATTTAAAACACCATGGGGCACAAATCCCACAACACTGAAACCGAAATGCTCTGCACCAAGTGGGTCTGTGCAAACTGGAATGCGATTGCGCACTCAGCCTCTCTTGGGCGGTTACGCGAATGCCCGGTGGGCCAGTTCTGAACTCATATTCCGTGTTGTAGTTCCCAGAAGTTTGGGGTCAGGAATCATTCAGTTCTGATGTCTTTCCACCTCTTGCAGTTCCCTCATCTATTCTGGACTTGGTCGATGACCACCATGGCTCTACAGGGGGACAGACCGTGAGGTGCACGGCTGCAGGGACACCTCTTCCTGATATTGAGTGGATGATTTGCAAGGATATTAAGAAGTATGGAAACCAAGATCTTCCTTATTCATTTGTGGTCAGAATGTTTCTTCCCTGATGCAAAGGACCTCAAATGTATTTTATTTCTTTTGTATTTGATATTTCTATTTGGCTTACGTCTCATAAACTACTAGAGTTCTGCATGTGGTCCTTGTGTATGCGTGTGTGTCTGTGTGTGTGTGTGTGTGTGTGTGTGTGTACCTGTGTGTTCAGAAATATGTGACAGGGTCCATGGCTTTCATCAGATTCCCCAAGGGTCTCTCATTTAAAAAGAAAATGAATTTAAAGAGCTGCTGTTATAAGAGGATTTTTGCTACCCTGGCCCAAATTTGTACCTCACATTTCTTACATGGGAAACTTTGTTTTGGTGGCTAGACTGGCGTGTGAACATAAATAAAAATATTGCCCATGTGACTGCTTACTGCTTCATCTGCCTACCTGCAAACTGGTGGTTTAACTCACCAGTTGCTTCTTCATTCCTTATTCCTCAACCTCCTCTAATGGGCACATGAGCAGCATGTTCCCACTTCTGTCGTTGGCCACTGGCTGTGTTCAGAAGCTTCTCTCCTAACGGCTGAGACCTACCCCCTCAGAAGGGTAAAGGCCCAGATTTGGATCTTGACTAGAGCTACAATCTAGGTCGCAAAACTGAGCCGGGTGATCACTCTAACTTTATTACACCTTGGGGGCTCTTCACAGTGTAGATAAAGAGAAGGGCTCCAGGCCTTTTTGGAGGGTTAGGAATATTCTTGAAGTCAAAACACTATTCAGTTGACTCCTGGGTTCAAGGCTTGGGATTGGTAGTTATATTTCACTGGACTTGTTCATCTCTGCCTTGCCTTCGTAATCAGTTAACTTTCAATTAACCTATCTAATGTAGGTTATTCAATCTTTGGCGTGTAACAATCAAGTTTTAATATTAATATGCATGTAAAATAAGAAAATCACCCCCCTGTATCCCCTAATATAGGCCATGTCAGAATGGCTTGCTGTTTTAGATAATTCTCATTGCTTCACTCACCTCCATTACTCTAGATAACTGGCCCTGTATTTGTGCCCTTTTCTTTCCAGATGTAATAATGAGACTTCATGGACGATTCTGGCCAACAACATCTCAAACATCATCACAGAGGTCTACCCCCTAGACAGGAGTAGGGTGGAGGGCCGGGTGACCTTCGCCAAAGTGGAGGAGACCATCGCGGTTCGCTGTCTGGCTAAGAATCTCCTTGGGGTTGAGAACCGAGAGCTGAAGCTGGTGGCTCCCAGTGAGTTGCTCATCAGTCGTCAGCCAAGCCCTTCCTCCCTGAGGTGGAACTTTGAATCCCAGGGGGGTCTTAGAGGAACAAAGGTCCCAAGGAAGATATTCAGCTCTGATTGATCTTACAGGGCCTTCTCTTGGCACCTGTGTGGGAGGACTTTCTTTCAGGTTCAGATACAAAACTACAACTTGTAGAGGCCTCTTGCATTTTGCTTGTCTAACTACCTAGTCTCTCTAGTCTGAGTGTGGGAATGGAGGGAAAGATCTTCTGCCTGTTGCTCCTTACAACAGTGAGACATCTTGAATTCCTTAAGACAAAAAATTAATGAAGCCAAAAGCAATGTAAACAAAATGCAACCTTTCAACATAAACTGAGCTTAAGTTTCTGAACTTAGAGTAGCTCTCAATCTCCTCTATCAGTCTTTTGTGTGTGTGTGTGTGTGTGTGTGTGTGTGTGTATGTGTGTGTGTGTGTGTGTGACAGAGTCAGAGAGGGACAGACAGACAGGAAGGGAGAGAGATGAGAAGCATCAATTCTTTGTTGCGGCTCCTTAGTTCTTCATTGACTGCTTTCTCATATGTGTCCTAACTGGGGGCTACGGCAGAGTGAGTGATCCCTTGCTCGAGCCAGCAACCTTGTGCTCAAGCTGGCGACCTCGGGGTCTCGAATCTGGATCCTCCACATCCTTGTCCAACGCTCTATCCACTGTGCCACCACCTGGTCAGGCTCCTCTATCAGTCTTGATATTCCAATGTACATTCTGTCCAGAAGGTTAACATTGGAGCACCTTTAGTGAAAGTATTGCACTCCCCTCATTGAAGTCTGTCCCTTCCTTTTCTAAGGGAAGAGTTGGAGTCGTCTCGTTCTCATGGGTATAGATAATGGAGAGATGCTATTGCCCATCCCTAAAATGAGCCAGGCAGCCCTCATGCTTCTCCCGCAGGGTCAGGGATTTCTGCCCAGTCACAGCCGCACCACCCTTCTGCCCTCCTGTGTGTTCGTGCAGATTTTCCACCACGCCTCTCTCTTCTTTCTGCAGCCCTACGTTCAGAACTCACGGTGGCAGCTGCAGTTCTGGTGCTGTTGGTGATTGTGATCATCTCACTGATTGTCCTCGTCGTCATTTGGAAACAGGTAGATATTTTTCTCAAAGAACCAAAAATCTTTGAAGCCAATAAGAGCAAGAAGAATAAAAACCTAGTCCAGCCTGACCGCGTGGTGGTGCAGTGGATAGAGCGTTGGACTGGGATGCGGAAGACCCAGGTTCAAGACCCCGAGGTCGCCAGCTTGAGCGCGGGCTCATCTGGTTTGAGCAAAAGCTCACCAGCTTGAGCCCAAGATCACTGGCTCGAGAAAGGGGTTACTCGGTTTGCTGAAGGCCCACGGTCAAGGCACGTATGAGAAGGCAATCAATGAACAATTAAGGTGTTGCAATGCGCAACGAAAAACTAATGATTGATGCTTCCCATCTCTCGGTTCCTGTCTGTCTGTCCCTGTCTATCCCTCTCTCTGACTCTCTCTCTGTCTCTGTAAAAAAAATAAAAATAAAAAAAAGAAAACAAAACAAAACCTAGTCCAGGGCTTGGCACAGAGAAGGTGCTCAGAAATGATGTGTTGAGTTACTGTGTCTGGCCACTTTGTGGCTGCAGTTAAGCTTTAGCGCATTCAGACTTGGGTAATTACCTGTCCTGGTCATTTATAGAAACCGAGGTATGAAATTCGCTGGAGGGTCATCGAGTCAATCAGCCCTGATGGACATGAATATATTTATGTGGACCCGATGCAGCTGCCTTATGACTCGAGATGGGAGTTTCCAAGAGATGGACTAGTGCTGGGTAAGCTCCTCCTGGTGTGTCCTAAGATTCCCTTTCAGTGTGTACATGACTCTGCTCTTTACAGGGCCTTGGAGAAATGGGGGGTCTGAGCTTGTGCTTAATAACAGCTAGGCAATAAGAATTGGCTTTCAGAAATATTTTTTGTCTTGAAAATGAGTTAATTGGATCATTGCAGTGGTTTTTTTTTTTTTAATCTCACTTTATAGCGAGTTATGGTTACATAAAATTTTACAAAAGAAGAGACTATGAAAACACCTGCAGCAGACACTAATCAAAATGGCTTTGCTTCAGAAATGACACAGATTGAAAAGGAGATGAATTTCTGTGACTAAAAAGGAACTGATAAGAAACGAATGAAGACAATCACAAAATGTTTTTTTGGTCCAGTACATTCTGGAAACGGGGAGAGACAGTCAGACAGACTCCCGCTTGTACCCGACCAGGATCCACCCGTCACACCCACCAGGGGGCGATGCTCTGCCCCTCCAAGGCATCGCTCTGTCGCGACCAGAGCCACTCTAGCGCCTGGGGCAGAGGCCAAGGGGCCATCCCCAGTGCCCAGGCCATCTTTTTGCTCCAGTGGAGCCTTGGCTGCGGGAGGGGAAGAGAGAGACAGAGAGGAAGGAGAGGGGGAGGGGTGGAGAAGCAGATGGGCACCTCTCCTGTGTGCTCTGGCCGGGAATCGAACCCGGGACTTCTGCACGCCAGGCAGACGCTCTACCACTGAGCCAACCGGCCAGGGCCAGTCCAGTACATTCTAAGGATGTATTAGATATTTCTTTAGAATATACATTTAGAATATAAAACTGTAAGTACATTTTTAAAGGAAAACACATAAGAATAATCAAGGCAATTTATCATAGACTTTTCAAATATTTTAATCTTGGCTGAGACCAAATATATAAAGCTTGAGTCCAGGGGATTTTTTAAAAAAAAAAAAAATCACATTCTTTGCAAGTAAAAGAATAGAATAATCTTTGTTTAAAATCAAAAGGGGGCTTTCCACATTAACAAAACAGTTTATAAAAATCAGTTAACAATCCTACCTTCAAATTTGTATTATAAAGTCTTAACCCAAAGCCATTTTGTTAGCTAAAAGTAGAAATGTTTGCTTCTGGATGAGTTATTAGGAAGTCTAAAACATTACCAACACAGAGTTGAAATTTAAAGCTATTTAAAGTTAATAAAGCTGATTATTAAACTAAAAAACAAAATCATTCTGAATGAGTGAAAACATGACAAAGAAATGCGAGTTAGACCTGGTGCTGTGTCAGTCACCATGAAAGTTCCAACGGTATGTACTCTGGATGGTGCCAAAGGTAGTTTTTAATTGTCCACCTGTCTGATCCCAAAATGCAGCAACGTTAGGTCTTCTTGGAGAGTTACTTAACCTGAAATCATTCAAGACATCCTAGCTACTCTCAATCCAAACACTTATACCTGGGAACTAAGCTTTGTTTAAAAAATTGTATTTCCCTTGTTTTACAAAGAGGGACAAGGAGCTGAGGGAATTGAAAAAGTAATAAAATATGAGGGTAAAGGGCAACATCCCTAATATGCCGAGAGGCCCTGGTGTGTCTCTCTGCTGCTGTGCATTCCCGCGTTGCCGGGAGACCAGCGGTCCTCCAGACGTTTCCAGCAGTGCCGGCTGCAGTCAGGGGCAGTGCTGGCTGTCAGTGCCCTTTAGGGGCTGAGTCTTTCCCTGGTGGCTCTGTGTGGTGAGGCCACCCACTCTGGGAAATGTCCCTTTTAGACTGTGAGCTCTTGAAGAGAGTGGGGACGACAGCTTGCATTGCTCTGTGTCTCCTGACATGCCGACACGCAACACGCCGTGTTGGGCTTGCAGGGTTAGGTTTACCTGGGTGGTTCCTGGTCCTCCTGACAAACAGGGAGCAAGGGGCCAGCCTGCTGTTTACTTCACCACTCACTGGAGTCAGGGACATCTTGAACACTGAAGTATTTCCCGTGGACAGGACTTACTGATCCAGAAGATGCCTCTGTCTGCCTATGGAACAGAAGGACAGAGAACCAGGGGGTCTGGGTGAGAGCCAAGGCAAGCGAGTGCCGTGGAGCCCAGGGTCTGGCCCAGCGCGGGCGCTGAGGGCTCCCACCGGGGAGGGCCCTACCCTCCTCTCTCCTGTCTGTGTTTTCCTTTTCCTTGCAAATGTTCTTTGACAAAAGCAATTACACTAATTTCCTTCCCTGTGGGCTCAATGCTGGCTTTGACAGGATGACTGGGAGGAATCATTATGCTTACTCCTTACAGGAAAAACAGCACCCAGCTGTGCACCCAGGATTGTGGGCGGTGGTAAATACAGCTGATGAGATGCCCGAGGTTTGCGTGAGTTAATGGTTCTGGTTGCCCACAGGTCGTATACTGGGATCTGGTGCATTTGGGAAAGTGGTCGAAGGAACTGCCTATGGATTGAGCCGCTCCCAACCTGTCATGAAAGTAGCAGTGAAGATGCTGAAGCGTAAGTGTCTCTTCCTGGGGATTCTTTTTTGAATGTGGAGCTATTAAGTGGATTGTTCAAAATCACAGAGCCAGTAAATACCAAATTTAGGACTAGATCTTGGGTCTTTTGCCTCTAGGTTTTATGCATATTTAGATTTGTCAATTAGGTTTACTTAGATTGTTTTTGTTGCCTGTATGTTGGAAGATCAAGAGTATTTTTTGCTTGTTTTTCTTTTAGCAAGAGAGAGGGACAGATAGATAGAAAGGGAGATGAGAAGTATTAGCTCATAGTTGTGGCATCTTAGTTGTTCATTGATTGCTTTCTCATATGTGCCTTGACCGGGGGCTCCAGCTTAGTCAGTGACCCCTTGCTCAAGCCAGCGACCTTGGACTTCAAGCCAGCAACCATGGGGTTATGTCTATGATCCTGTGCTTAAGTCAGTGACCTTGGGATTTTGAACCTGGGTCTTCAGCGTCCGAGGTTGATGCTCTATCCACTGTGCCACCGCCTGGCCAGGCAAGAGTTGTTATTTTTAATGACTTCTTTTTACCGTAAAAACTAAGGATCAGTTATTAGAGTCTAGACCAGGGGTCTCAAACTTGTGGCCCGCGGGCCGCATGCGGCCCGCCGAACAATTTTGTGCAGCCCGCAGACTAATCCCCTAGGTTTACTTAATTTTACCCAAAATATTTTGAACTTCGTGGATTAGTCTGCGGGCCGCACAAAATTGTTCGGCGGGCTGCATGCGGCCCGCGGGCCGCGAGTTTGAGACCCCTGGTCTAGACTGAGTAACTATCTCTCGTTTTCTTTTAGACTCTTGATAAATAAAATAGTATCCAATAACAGGAGGAGCCATGTTTTTGGCTTTTTTAGGGAAGTAGATTGCTCAGAACTAATATGTGATTTATTTCTTTAACAGCCACAGCCAGATCCAGTGAAAAACAAGCTCTCATGTCCGAACTGAAGATAATGACCCACCTGGGGCCACATTTAAACATTGTGAACTTGCTGGGGGCCTGTACCAAGTCAGGTAGGCTTACTAACCTGGTAGGGAGGGTTTTCATAGAACATCTGTGGTTGTAAAAACTGTAGAACCCAGCTTTTTAAACTCCCACTCTATACTTTCAAATGTGCCAGTGAATGTAAGTCCATTGAATGGAGTTGACTGGGATTCCACTGAATTGACGAAAGCTCATTGTTTTTGAGCAACATCTCTTGCCAGTGCAAACATAGCAATTCATGGCTTACCTGTTCTTCATTTCATACCCACAGGCCCCATTTACATCATCACTGAGTACTGCTTCTATGGGGATTTGGTCAACTATTTGCATAAGAATAGGGACAGCTTCCTGAGCCGCCACCCAGAGAAGCCAAAGAAAGAGCTGGACATCTTTGGATTGAACCCCGCTGATGAAAGCACACGGAGGTGGGTTCAGAGAGAGATGCTGCTGGGAATTGTTTTATGAGCCTTACCAGTGGAGAGAGCCCATGTCCTGATAGACTCCATGTCTGCAGATTCTGTGCCAGGAGGGTGGCCGGACTGGAAGTCGTCCCATGACACAGATATCCCACGGTATCTGCAGGTGTTTGGGACCCGGAGACCGTGTAGGGGGCCCTGCTGATGAGTTTGAATGAAAGCAAGAGTTGGAATTGTTCAGGGAGCCGTTTTCCAGTTTATATGTAGCCCACTAGCAGCACTGGCCACGGATGCCTCAGTGCTCTTGGTTTTTATATTTTGGGTTTTTTTGTTTGTTTGTTTTTCCTGAAGCTGGAAACGGGGAGAGACAGTCAGACAGACTCCCACATGTGCCCTACCGGGATCCACCCGGCACGCCCACCAGGGGCAACGCTCTGCCCACCAGGGGGCGATGCTCTGCCCCTCCGGGGCGTCGCTCTGCCGCGACCAGAGCCACTCTAGAGTCTGGGGCAGAGGCCACAGAGCCATCCCCAGCGCCCGGGCCATCTCTGCTCCAATGGAGCGGAGCCTTGGCTGCGGGAGGGGAAGAGAGAGACAGAGAGGAAGGAGGGGAGGGGTGGAGAAGCAAATGGGCGCTTCTCCTATGTGCCCTGGCCGGGAATCGAACCCGGGTCCCCCGCACGCCAGGCTGACGCTCTACCGCTGAGTCAACCAGCCAGGGCCTTGGGGGGTTTTTTGTTTTGTTTTGTTTTTGTGGCAGAGCCTGAGAGAGGCAGAGAGAGGGACAGACAGACAGGAAGGGAGAGAGATGAGAAACATCAATTCTTTGTTGCAGCACCTTAGTTGTTTATTGGTTGCTTTTCTCACATGCGCCTTGACCAGGGGGCTACAGCAGAGTGAGTGACCCCTTGCTCAAGCCAGTGACCTTGGGCTCAAGCTGGTGAGCCTTGCTCAAACCAGATGAGCCCGTGCTCAAACTGGTGACCTCGGGGTTTTGAGCCTGGGTCTTCTGCATCCCAGTCCAGTGCTCTCTCCACTGTGCCACTACCTGGTCAGGCTCAGTGCTCATGTTTTGATAGAAACTGAGGATCTCAAAACTTGAAATACTGGCCCTTGCTGAACCTGGACCTATAAATCCAAGCAATGACAGTGATCCCTACTGCGGAAATCCACAAAAGTCTATAAAGATCTCTGTAGATACGAAGTTCTGTGACATCAGGAAGCACCGGGAAAGTTCACTTCGTATTGAATCACTTGATGAACACCAAATTGGTGCTAAATTGATTAAGTGGCAGGATGTGGCAAAAGTCTGTGACCTGTGAATTGAAAAACAGAGTAAGCCTGACCTGTGGTGGCACAGTGGATCAAGTGTCGACCTGGAATGCTGAGATCACTAGTTTGAAACCCTGGGCTTGCCTGGTTAAGGCACATATGGGAGTTGATGCTTCCTGCTCCTCCCCCCTTCTCTCTCTGTTTCTCTCTCTTCCCCTCCTCTCTCTAAAATGAATAAATAAAATTAAAAAAGAAAAAGAAAAGCAGTGTAGGACAGGCACACCTAAGTTGAGATGATTTGTGTATTTGTGTGATTACTGATTAATGTTCATCTCCCCAACCAGACCACCCACGTGAAGGGGGCAGCTGGTTTTTGCTTTAACGCACCCCTGCCACCCCCATGCCCCCCCCCCCCCCACTGCCTTGCAGACTGTATGTACCTGCTCATCGTTTACTGAATGTTGAATGATAACTCTCACGGGGCACCTGGATAAGGTTTTTTTTTCTATTTTTACAGTTATGTTGTTTTGTCTTTTGAAAACAATGGTGACTACATGGACATGAAGCAAGCTGATACCACGCAGTATGTCCCCATGCTGGAGAGGAAAGAGGTTTCTAAATATTCGGATATCCAGAGATCACTGTATGACCGCCCGGCCTCATATAAGAAGAAAGCTATGTTAGGTAAGTGTCTATGTTGACTCTTTGGGTGTTGTGTTCTTCCAGTGGTTTAATGGGGTACTGAACATCCTCAGAAGAAGGTGAGCAGGCATGGTAAAGAGAACCGCCAGGCCACACGGTCCCTAAATGCAGATCACTACAACCCAGCCTGTGACACTAAGAAGAAAAAGAATGAAGACAGCATTAGTGTCTTTTTTTGAAAAATGAAAGTATGTCAATATTGATTTACCTTTTTCCAATGCTCTTACTAGACAAAATTAAAAGTTAGCATTCTTATATTGGTTCCTGATTGTTATTTTAAATTTTTAATTTTTTATGTCTCTGATCTCTATGGGTTCAATAGCCCTTGCTTTTAGCTTTCTAATATCCAATTTGTGACAGAAAGTGGAAAGTGGACAATTTGAGGTTATATTTTTTGACAGGGGGGTTGAGTGTCCCGACTGAAGGTTGTTTGAAGGAAGATCTGCCCGTTTCAAAGCAGATGGGCATGTGGCGGGGTTGAACTGATTTATAAACTCCAGGGAGCCGAGCCGATGCCCATACCAGATGGACCACCCCACATCTGCCAGGGGGTGGCCCCTCCGGGGTTCGAGTCTAATCACCGGCTTGCAGTGTGGAGAAGGCTACCGGGATGGGTCTTAGATTGACTTGTCCTGTGACCTTGTATTATTGAGTCTGAGCCCTCCCATTGGTCAATGCAAAACAACATGAAGCTGCTATGTTTGGAAATTGTTTCAAAAATCACTAATGTGCTCTGAATGCTTTCCGGGTTCTTAAGTGAAAGGTACAATCCATTACAAAAAAGAATGTGCTCATTTTGCAAAGCTCACTCAGTACACAATAATATTTTCCATTGCTGCCGTTCCAAGTTCCATTCATTCCCCACTGCCAAATGGGGAAGCGTCCAAGCCCTTTTCAAAGATGAGCCAGTGAGGGCTGTCGGAATCTGCGCTTCCTTTCCACTCCTGTATTGTTAAAAATAGTTTACATTGCTTCCCAAGCTGGACCTGGCTCCAGATGTCAGGGGAACCTGATTCATGCTCAGCCCAGGCCCTGCTGGCAGGCCGACTGCTGCTTCCTGGCCTGCCCCTCGCTGGCTGCAAAGCTGTGAATGGCTGTAGCTACTCTCCACTTGCCTGAAAATGTTCAAAGAGAACTGAGAACTGTTGGCCTAGATTGCCTCCTTCCTAGAAAACCCTGGGATCCTTCCAGATAGGACTAACCAGGGAAGGTGGGCAGGTTACAAAGGGAACCAGTTTAAATGCAAAATTGTTGGCATTGATCTTAAAGATTGTTACCTCTAGTCTGACTGGGGGTTGGTTTTACTCACCAAATAAGACAAGTGCTAGGGAGGTGATTTTGAAAAGAAAAAAAGAAAACAATTTCTAGAAGGTATGTTTTTAAAAGGCCCTCATGTAAATTCATCGTAGAAGATTGTAGTGTGTGTGTGTGTGTTTATGGTGCTGAGATGATTTGCTAAGGTTAAAAAAAGAAATTTGGGAGGCAAACAACAAAACCTGTGAGAACCCACTTAGATTGGTTCTTACGGAATGTATCAGATACGTATGTTTTTAAGCAGATATGTGTTTCTGTTGCTATATATGTTTTTAAAGATAGAGTCTTTGCATAGTATGTATTTTTTAACATTTAATTTTTATTTATTTATTGTTTTACAATTTGTAGCTAAATCGTTTTAGTCATTAGCCTAAATTTGTAACATATATTTTCAAACAAGCTGCTGTATTCATATCTTTAGTCCTAAATAAGACAACTTACTAACAGATGTTCACTTCCATCTGAAAAGCTCATTCCTAATTTCCAAGGGGGTTTGTCTAGAATATGCATAGTTTAGATATGCACCTGTGAGATCTAGCAACTCTGTAAGAAAATCATTTTATGGGGATGTAAAGTGCAATGAGGAAATACAGTAATAACATTGTAGTAATGATTGTCTGGTGTCAGGTGGGTACCAGAAATATCAGGGGAACACTATGTAAAGTACATGACTGTCTAACCACTATGTTGTACATGTGAAACTAGTACAAAGTAGCATTGAATGGGAACTATAAATGAAAAATTAAAGAAATTAAAAAACCCCAGAAAAAAAAGCCTTTGGGCTGTAGTTTGGCGGAGCCCGCCCAGCCCTGCGGGCCTCAGCAGGTGCAGGCTCACCCAACCGCAGGCACCCACACTCCATTCCTTTCCCGCAGACTCGGAAGTCAAAAACCTCCTTTCGGATGATAACTCGGAAGGCCTTACCTTGCTGGATTTGTTGAGCTTCACCTATCAAGTTGCCCGAGGAATGGAGTTTTTGGCTTCAAAAAATGTAAGTGTGCTCTTCAGACCCAGGCGGCAGGTCGAGGGCGGTGCGCGCGCAGACAGACCGCGGAGAGGCCGGTGGCGCCGCCGCGTCTCTGTTTCTCTGCCCCAGAGCAGAGTGGGCAGTCCAGTATCGCCAGGTGTCCGCGCTTCTCTGGAGCCTTCTTGCTCGTGGGAGCAGTTGACAGAAGAGTCTGGAAGGTGAGCTCTTGCTGCCAGACCAGCCTCTCGGAGCTGTGCCAGGCAGCTCCACACGCCACCGGGAAGTGGCCGGGCTGCAGAGGCGATGCGGCGGCGGCGGACGGATCGCCACTGACACGGCGGACCGATCGCCACTGACACCATTTCTTCTCTTTCTGCGCAGTGTGTCCACCGAGACCTGGCCGCTCGCAATGTCCTTCTCGCACAAGGGAAAATCGTGAAGATCTGTGACTTTGGCCTGGCCAGAGACATCATGCATGATTCAAACTACGTATCTAAAGGCAGCGTAAGTGCTCTACCCACTCCGTTTGGTATGCTTGCCCTCCCTTACTTGAATCTCTGATACCAGGTGTTGCTTCCAGCCATCTGGGTGGCCATAATTTCAACATGGGGTCCATAAGTCCGTAACTGGGCTCCTGGGGTCCATCTGGAAAGCGCAGGTTCGCAGCACACAGCCTGGGTGTGAGCACCAGCTCCAGCACTTGCCGGCATTGCATTTGGGGCAAGTCACTTGACCATTCTGTACCTCGGTTTCCACATCTGCAGCAGGGAAGTGACAATAATACCTATCTCCTGAGTCACTATGGGGGATTAAACTAGTGAATTCATGTAAAATGCTTAGGACACTGCCTGGCATATACAAGCACCCAGTAAGTATTAGCTATTAATGTGAAAATTGTGCACAAGTGTGTACATGTATGCATATCTGAGGACAGCATCTCTAACTGTTATAAAATTTTCAAATGGCTTCTATTACCCCTAAAATATTAAAACCATTTGAGTTCATATATCTTACAGGCACAATTTCCTTAAAGATAGTCTTTCTGTCTTTCACTTGAACCCTTCTTCCCACCCCTTTCACCTCTAAGCAGATGGAGTAGTTGGGGGATACATCTGCCACCTGTAGGTAGAAATCCAGATCACCCCACTGCACTGGCTGTGAGACAGCCCCTGGGGCTGTGCATCCGCCTGGAGAAGGACACTGGGCTGTGTCCATGCTCTGTGTTTCACGTGCTCTGACTGTGACCTGTAGCTTTTGGCCCCATGGAAAAAAAGAGTGGACTTTGATGGAGCCAAGTTCTGTTCAAAAAGGTTGTGATTGGCTGTTATCTCCCCAGCAATTTTAGAGGGCTGAAGGATGCTGACGTGGTTACTTGATGTATCTGTCCAGTTTAGTATTGCCACGGAAGGTTGAACAGCCTCACAAAACAGCCTGCAAAATTATCATTATATCAGACTCTTTGTAGTATTTCTTAAAGTTCAAAAATCTAATTGGCTCGTAGATCCCTGGATCTGTTCTTTTTGTGTGTGTGTGACAGAGACAGAGAGAGGGACAGATAGGGACAGACAGACAGGAAGGGAGAAAGATGAGAAGCATCAATTCTTCATCGAGGCTCCTTAGTTGTTCATTGATTGCTTTCTCATATGTGCCTTGACTGGGGGGCTATAGCAGAGTGAGTGACCCCTTGCTCAAGCCAGCAGCCCTTGGGCTTCAAGCCAGAGACCATGGGGTCATGTTGATGATCCCATGCTCAAGCTAGTGACCCTACTCTCAAGCTGGTAAGCCCGTGCTCAAGCCAGATGAGCCGTGCTCAAGCCGGTGACCTCAGGGTTTTGAACCTGAGTCATTTGTATCCTAGTCTGATGCTCTATCCACTGCGCCACTGCCTGGTCAAGATGGATTTATTCTTAATTTTGTTCGCAGGAACACTTGAAAATAAGGGACAGGTCCATTCAGGGCTCACACTTTTGGGGTATAAATTTAAGATGAAATATTTTGGGATGTTATTCCTTGGAAGGACATAAGAGGCAACACTGACCATCCGTCATTTGTCAAATACTTAGTGAGCACCCACTAGGTGCCAGGCACTTTTCCGAGTGCAGAGAAGTACAGCAGTGAATGACACAGAGAAAACTCTCATGTGGACCAAGGTTATTAGTGCAAGTTATTCTTAGCCCAGTGAAAGAGAACCTCTTTCTATTTCTGCCGCTGTCGCTCATTGGTGCATACGCGGGGTTTAATTTCCTTCCTCTTCCCCTGCAGACCTTCCTCCCTGTGAAGTGGATGGCTCCCGAGAGCATCTTCGACAACCTCTACACCACGCTGAGCGATGTCTGGTCTTATGGCATTCTGCTGTGGGAGATCTTTTCCCTTGGTATGTGCCTGCCATCTCTGTGTGTCTGAGTGGTTTTGGAACGACTCCAGAAGGGAAATGCTGTGTTTTTATATGCTCCAGGATGTAATCAGTGTTAACATACCTGGTGGGAGTCAAGTGCACTGCAGCTGATGCATAGTACACACCGTGCGCGTCTGATGTCTGATGGATGCCCGTGCAGAATGGGACGGGGTCTTGGGGAGCTGTGCCCTCACCTCTGACCTTTGTCCTCACTTCTGGCCTTTGCCCCTCCTCTTCTTTGGCTACACCAAAGTGACTTTCTCCCAGCGGGACTCCATTCACCAGCTGCTGTTTCACTTTGGACTTCAGGGTTCAGTGGGCTCACGAGTGGAGAGTTGCTACTCCCTCAATTCATGTGATAGATGCTCAGGTGAAAGGTAGAGCGGCAGGGAAAGTGTGTGGCTCCCCTTCCTGGTCAGCATTCTGGTAGAGAGAAACCTCCCAGTTGTTCAATCCGTCAGTCGTGAGCTGTCAGACAGCACAGGTGTCCCACGCTGTCAGGTGAGGGCCCTGAGAGGGCATGTTCACGAGCCTCACCTCCAGACGCATCGTCCAGGGAGGTAAGACTCACACACTTAGTCACACACTGTTTGGTCCTGATTTAAAATCCTGAAAATCTGGAGAAAAGAGAAAGGAGCCCTAGAGTGATTTTGGAAGGCGTTAGAGAGGGAACTAAACTGGACCTGGCCTTGGCCATAAACGTGAGACATGTTTCGCGAGTTCACTGTTACTCGGATATGATAATGAATGGAATTTTCTCTGCCTGGCCTTCTTTTCCTTAGTTTCCCTCCTTGGATGTCTCTATGGGTCATCTTAGTGTGTGTTGTCTGGTAAAAGCAGAGAATCATCTCAACATTTCAAGCCCCAGCTTTGACTTTTGCTTTATTTGAACATTTCTAGTGAAAATGACTTTTTGTCCCCTCAATGATTCAGAATCTCTTTTGTGTTTCTGTTGTGCTTTGTATATAGAGAGCCAGTAGTCAGAAACACTAAAAAGCGCTTTTGAGCTTTTTCAGGAGATGTAGATTTTTCCCTAGGGGGTCTGGATTTGACCAACCTAGAAGTCCTACTAAAAGGTAAGATCTGAGCAGGGTGATAACACTTCATTTCCTTGAAAGAGCCAGCACTAAGAGTGCTGCCTCACCCACGTGTTTCAGAACTGTGCCACGCACTTGTTAATCCTGGGTGCTTCCTTTCCCGGATTTCAGGTGGCACACCCTACCCTGGCATGATGGTGGACTCTACTTTCTACAATAAGATCAAGAGTGGGTATCGCATGGCCAAGCCTGACCACGCCACCAGTGAAATGTAAGCCAGTCTCCACCCCATGGGCCTTGTGTTCATGCCCAGTGGGTCTGGGTGAGCGTGGGGGGGGGGGGTTCCCCGCCGTTGCCACGCCCCCTCTGCTCACTCTGAGTCCTGTGCTCCTCCAGCTATGAGATCATGGGGAAGTGCTGGAACAGTGAGCCGGAGAAGAGACCCTCCTTCCACCACCTGAGAGAGATTGTGGAGAGCCTGCTGCCCGGACAGTACAAAAAGGTTTGTCTGTGCGACACCTGGGGTGGACCTACAAGGTATTCATGTTCAGTGAAATAAGTCAGACAAAGAAGGACAAATACTATGTGATTTCACTTAGATGCGGAATCTAAAATGAACAGACAAACAAACAAACAAAACAAAATCAGACTCACAGATACAGAGACCATTTGGATGGTAGCCAGATGGGAGGGGGACTGGGGGACTGGGTACAGAAGGGGAAGGGATTAAGATGTGCCGATTGCCAGTTTTAAAAACGGTCACAGGGGTGTGAAGTACAGGGAATACAGTTGACAATATTGCAATGACTATGTGTGGTGTCAAATGGGGACCAGACTTACCAGATAATCACTAGAAGTTATATAAATACCTATCTAATCACTATGTTGTACACCTGAAGCTAATATAATGTATGTTAATTATAATTGAAAAATAAAAAAATTATTTTAAAAATGAAAGGTTTGTCTGGGCCTCTTAAGATGGGGGAAGGAATGAGCAAAGGAGGAAGGCAGTCGCTGAGAGCTGTGTGAACGAACAGCACTGTGCACCACGGTTTGAAAGAAACAGTTTCAAAGGAGGAAAAAGGTTGGGTGATCCAGTGGCCAGGGTTTCGTGGGGTGCTCCCCAGGGCCCTGGTAGCAATGGTGAATGAAAACCCTCCTCTTCCCTCAGGGCTCCTCTTTCATCTTAAGGGTGCAACACCTGTAAGCACTTTATTCTCCAGATGTTTATCTGAAGCGACTGTGCAGTTAGAAGTCTGGGGGCATCCACAGCCATTACGTCGCTCATTTGAATGCACTTAAATCCATGCAGAATTGGCATTCGCCAGCTGACTGGAAGGAACAGCCTCAGCTGTTATCTATGGCTCCAGCTGGTTTTTTGTAGAATAGGAAACATTGTTCAGAGGAACAAATGTAATTTCATGGAACCAAGCAGGATATGTTAATGCATGAAACAACTTTCTGCTGAGATGCTGAGAAGGAAACCCAGACACACTTGTATAATGAACTCAACTTCTTAGATTCAGATTAGTCACCATGGAGACTTTTCATACTCACTGCTTCCCTTCCTTCTTCTCAAGGAGGAGCGGTGTTAGGAGGTTGCATGCTGAACTGGAAGTGAAATACTTTTGTCTGTTGATTATTTCACTGCCCATGACAACTCCCATAAGTGAGGCAGGGCGGAGGCAGAAGGAAATTCACTGTAGGTCAGTCAAAGACACTCTGGGTGGTGAAGATGTGTTGGTGGAAAGAGACTGGAGTTAGTGTTGACAATAGGGTCTCTTTAGATCAAAGGTCTTAAGTTTTGAGTTAGATTTTATAGTGTTTAGGGACCAGGAAGGTTTCAGATATGGTGTTCTTTGTGAAAGTCCTTGTCACCTCTTTTTGGGACTTATTCAAGCCTTAGGGAGACTATGTGATGAGGCCAGAGGGTCCATGCTGGTCTCAGAGAGTGGGTACATGTGGGAAGAGACAACAGTCATAGCTCCCTCAGAGAAGGGGCTCTTAAGACCTGCCAGCAGAAGATTTCTTCAGTTGGTGGTCCTTTTCTCTTCCTTTAAAAAATTTTTTTTCAATCACAGTTGATAATATAATTTTAAATTAGTTTCAGGTGTATAGCATAGTGGTTAAACATTTTAAACATTTATATAATTTATGAAATGATCCCCCTGTAAATCTAGTACCTTCCTGGCACCATACATATTTATTACAATATTATTGGCCATTTTCCCTATGCTGTAATTTACATTCCTGTGACTGTACTGTAACTACCAATTTGTATTTCTTTACTCACCTTTTTCATTCAGCCTCCTAACCTCACTGCCAAATGGTACCCATCAGTTTGTTCACTGTGAGTCTGTTTTGTTTGTTCATTTATTGTGTTATTTAGATTCCACGTATATGTGAAATCTTATATTGTTTCACTTAGCATAATGCCTTCTAGGTCCAACCATGCTGGCACACCAACTGAAATATTTCATATTTTTGTGGCAGAGTAATATTCCATTGACAATATGTACAGTACCACATGTTTATCCAGCTGTCTTTTGATGGGCACTTAGGTTGCTTTTGTATTTTGGCTATTGAAAATAATAATGATTTCATGTGCACTTGAAAAGAATGTATATTCTGTTGCTTTGGAGTGAAATGCTCTAAAAATATCAATTAAATCTAGCCGGTCTAATATATTATTTAAGGCTGCTGTTTCCTTGTTGATTTTCTGTCTAGAAAAATCTATTCATTGATGACAATGGGTGTTAAAATCGCCTCCTGTGACTCTTACTGTTGATCTCTTTCTTTATGTTTGTCAATATTTCCTTTATATAGTTAGGTGTTTCTATGTTGGGTAAATAAATGTTTACGAAGGTTTATTTCTCTTGTTGGATTGGTCCGTGTATTATTACTTTTTTTTTCTTCTTTTTTTCATTTTTTTTTTTCTGAAGCTGGAAACAGGGAGAGACAGTCAGACAGACTCCCGCATGTGCCCGACCAGGATCCACCCGGCACGCCCACCATGGGGCGATGCTCTGCCCACCAGGGGGCGATGATCTGCCCATCCTGGGTGTCGCCATGTTGCGACCAGAGCCACTCTAGCGCCTGAGGCAGAGGCAGAGGCCACAGAGCCATCCCCAGCACCTGGGCCATCTTTTGCTCCAATGGAGCCTTGGCTGCGGGAGGGGAAGAGAGAGACAGAGAGGAAGGCGCGGCGGAGGGGTGGAGAAGCAAATGGGCGCTTCTCCTGTGTGCCCTGGCCGGGAATCGAACCCGGGTCCTCCGCACGCTAGGCCGACGCTCTACCGCTGAGCCAACCGGCCAGGGCCTGGTCCGTGTATTATTGATGCCCTCCTTTGTCTCTTATTATAATCTTTGTTTTAAAGTCCATTTTGTCTGATACAAGTAATGCTACCCCAGCTGTTTTTGTTTGTTTCCATTTGCATGATGTATCTATTCCCATTCCTTTTAGTCTGTGTGTGTCCTTCTATCTGAAGTGGATCTCTTATAGACAGCATATGCGTGGATCTTGTTGACTTATCTATTCAGCTATCCTATATATTTTTTTTTGTATTTTTTGTATTTTTCTTTTTTTTTCCCCCCCTGAAGCTGGAAATGGGGAGAGACAGTCAGACAGACTCCCGCATGCGCCCGACCGGGATCCACTCGGCACGCCCACCAGGGGCGATGCTCTGCCCACCAGGGGGTGATGTTCTGCCCCTCCGGGGCGTCGCTCTGCTGTGACCAGAGCCACTCTAGCGCCTGGGGCAGAGGCCAAGGAGCCATCCCCAGCGCCTGGGCCATCTTTGCTCCAATGGAGCCTCGCTGCGGGAGGGGAAGAGAGAGACAGAGAGGAAGGAAGGGGGGGTGGAGAAGCAAATGGGCGCCTCTCCTATGTGCCCTGGCCGGGAATCAAACCTGGGTACCCCGCATGCCAGGCCGACGCTCTACCGCTGAGCCAACCGGCCAGGGTATCCTATATTTTTTGATTAAAGCATTTAGTTCATTTACATTTAAAGTGATTATTGATAGGTATGTAGGTATTACCATTTTATTATTTATATTTATGTTTTTTCCTCCTTCTTAAAGACATCTCTTTAACTTGTGATACTGGTTTGGTGGTAATGAACTTCTTTAACTTTTTCTGTCTGGGAAGCTCTTCATCTTGCCTTTAATTTTAAATGCTAGCCTTTTTGAGTAGAGTAGACTTGGTTGTATATTCCTGTTTTTCATTACTTTGGACATTTGGTGCAATCCCTTTTGGTCTGCAAAGTTTCTGTTGAGAAATTAGCTGACAGCCTTATGGGAGCTCCCTTGTAAATAACTAACTGGTTTTCTCTTACTGTTTTTACAATTTTCTGTTTGTCTTTAACCTTTGTTGTTTTAATTATGATATGTCTTGGTGTGGACCTCTTTGGGATTATCTTGTTTGGGGCTCTTTGCTTCCTGGACATGTATGTTTAGTTTCTTCACCAGGTTAGGGAAGTTTTAGTAATTATTTCTTTGAGTAGGTTCTTAATCTCTTACTTGCTTTCTTCTCCTTCTGGTACCTTTATGATACAAATGTTGTTATGCTTGATGTTATCCCAGAGTCCTTTAAGCCAGTGGTCCCCAACCCCCGGGCCATGGACCGGTACCAGTCCATGGGCCATTTGGTACCGGTCCACAGAGAAAGAGTAAATAACTTACATGATTTCTGTTTTATTTATATTTAAGTCTGAATGATGTTTTATTTTAAAAAAATGACCAGATTCCCTCTGTTACATCCATCTAAGACTCACTCTTGATGTTTGTCTCGTAAGTTCGACAATTATATTTAAAAATACCACAGTTTTTACACCGGTCACATAATTTTATTTTGTGCATTTATCCGTCCCACCCTAAAGACTGGTCTGTGAAAATATTTTCTGACATTAAACCAGTCCGTGGCCCAAAAATGGTTGGGGACCACTGCTTTAAGCTATCCTCTTTTTATTTTTTGGCAGTTTCAATTGGGTGTTTTCTGCTCCCTTGTCTTCCAAATCACTGATTCAGTCCTCTGCTTCATCTAATGTACTATTGATTTCTTTTAGTGTATTCTTTATTCCTGACTGGTTCTTTTTTTTTTTTTTTAAATATAATTTCTGTGCCCTTTTTATGCTTACTGTTTCTTTGTTGAAGTTCTCACTGAGTTCCTTGAGCATCCCTATAACCAGTGTTTTGAATTCTGCATCTGGTATATTGCTTGTCTCCATTTCATTTAGTTCTTTCTCTGGAGTTTTATTCTATATTCTTTCATTTTAGACATACTTCTTTGTCTCCTCATCTTGGCTGCCAGTCTGTTTGTTTCTGTGTATTAGGTAGATTGGCTACATTTTCCAGTCTTGGCTGAGTGGCCTTATGTAGTAGGTGTCCTGTGGGGCCCAGGGGTGCAGTTTCCTTGATCACTTGAGCCAGGTGTCCCACAGTGTCCCTTGTGTGGGATATGTGTGCCTCCTGTTGTATTCGAGCCTTGATTGCTGTTGGAACATCAATGGGTGGAGTTCACCCTCAGGCTGACTTGCTGTGAGTGTTGGCCATGACCACAGTGTGCTGCCATGAGGGGGCCGACCCTACAGAGCTGGATTTACCCCAGTGTGTGTGCCACTTATGAAGCTGTATATATATATTTGCAGTTTGCTCAGTAACACTTGATTAACTGTATGGAATGGATGTTTGCAGAGTTATGAAAAGATTCACCTGGATTTCCTGAAAAGCGACCATCCTGCTGTGGCACGTATGCGAGTGGATGCTGACAATGCCTACATTGGTGTCACCTACAAAAACGAGGAAGACAAGCTGAAGGACTGGGAGGGTGGCCTGGATGAGCAGAGGCTGAGTGCTGACAGCGGCTACATCATCCCTCTGCCAGACATCGACCCTGTTCCTGAGGAGGAAGACCTGGGCAAGAGGAACAGACACAGGTAGATGTGGGCGTGACCTCAGCCTCCAGCAGTGCTCCCTGCCCCTGCTCCCGGGCACCTGAGGAGGAGGGGCCGTTACCCAGATGGTCAGGCTCTCAGGGAGCTGGGGAAGAATCCAGGAGGGGTCTGTTTCGTTTTGAAAATGCTTCCCAAGTGATCCTAATATGCGCTCCCTGGGGTGGGGAAGAGGTGTGGAGCAGGGAAGGGTGCGCTTCCTTTGTGGAGAATCTTTGACCTAAGTCCTTAGGGAATGTGATCAAACTGCCACAGGGAAGGGTGCGCTTCCTTTGTGGAGAATCTTTGACCGAAGTCCTTAGGGAATGTGATCAAACTGCCACAGCAACCGAAATTATTTAGATACTATAAACCTCTTTTGCTGTTTTCTCAACTAGTCATCCAGAACGGGGAGAGAGAGGCTAGACTAGGCTATTGGATGCTACAACAGTGGTTTGTAACCCTAGCTGCAAGTCAGAATCACCTGGGGAGATTTTTTAAAATACTGATCAATACAAGCCTCACCCAGACCGAAAACTTAGAATCTCTGAGAGAGGGACTGAGGCGTGTCCTAGCTGATCTGTTTTTGTTTTTTTTTATTTTAAACTTAGTACTATGGAAGAGTTCTACCATGCACAATTCAAATGGTATAGTGAACTGTCAGGTGTCCGTCACTCACCTTTAATGTGGATAATGTCATGGCCAGCCCGCATGCACAGCCATAGCTCTTCCTCCTCCTCTGCCCCCTTTGGATTATTTTGAGGCACATCATAGATAGACATCATATCACTTCATCCATAAAAATTCTAGTATGCATTTCAAAATGATAAAGGCTCTATTTTAAAATATAGTTATTAGAAATAGCTATAATGCTATTATCTCACCCTTCAAATTGACAATAAATTAATATCTAGTTAGTGTTCCAGTTTCTTTGATTCTCTCTCCAAAATTATTTTACATTTTGTTTGTTCTATTCAAGACCCAAATAAGAATCACACATTGCATTTACTTGATATGTCACTATGAGTTACTCCTGCCTCTTTTTGCATATTATTTGTGAAGAAACCAGAACATTTGCCTGTAGCATTCTCACATTCAAAATTTTGCTGATTGCATCCTCTAGTGTATTTTCCCATGTGCTTCTGTCTCATATTTTTGTTGTAAACTGGTAGTTTGTCTTGAGACTTTATCTAACTCAGGTTAGATTTTGAAGCAAGCATGCTTCAAAAATGGTGCTGTGTACTTCCTTTTTTTAATTTTTAAATTTATTTATTGATTTGAGAGAGAGAGAGAAAGTGAGAAAGAGAAACATCAGTTTGTTGTTCTACCTAGTCATGCATTCATTGGTTGCTTCTTGTATGTGCCCTGTCTGGGGATTGAACCTGCAACCATAGTTCATTGGGTTGATACTCTAACCAACTGAGTTACCTGGCCAGGACCTGTGCTGTATATACTTCTGTCAGGAAGTAGCTACTGTCAAGCTGTCTCTCTTTCTGTGACACTAGGAGCTGTTGGTGATCATTACCTAGATCTGTTACTTTATTACCAAGATGATGTGAATACAGAGCCAGGACTAGAACCATTGTTTTTCAGAATCCAGACGGAATGCCCCAATTCCTTGCGTGGCCCTTGAACAGAGAGGCAGGAGCAGGTGATCGTGTCCCCTAGGTTCAAAGTCCAAGTTGCTATGAGTCCCCTTTGTACCCTCTTCATTCACAACAGTGTTGTCCTTTCTTCCTCATTCAGTTGGCTATATACAATTATTTAGGCAGAAACACAGGCATTATTATTTTAGAGGCTTGTGATTGTGACCGCTCAGCCAGCTGAAGTGTGAAGTTCAGACAGCCTTGTGTGCCTACGCGGCACCAGCTAATTTGAAAAGAATGGTTTTCATTTTCATTTCGGAATGCGTGGTTTACATGTGATTTAGAGATGGGGCAAAGTGATCTGTCTGGCTTAACCTTCCTAATCATTCTTCACTCAGGACGATTTTTAAAATGTGTCTATATTCCGTTAGCAAATAGTGTTCACGCCAGTTTTGGGGTCTGTGGTGGAACTTCCCGGAGGCGGGAGGAGGCTGTACAGTGGAGTGGGTCTCAGCCTGCTCCACAGGCCTGTCATCTATTTGGTCACTTTGTGTTTAAGGGCTCTGAATTATATTTTAATTGTAAAAAGGATTTTGCATCTAAATAATGTTAGAAAGTCACATTGGGATAAATAACATAAGAAAGGTGTCCCCAGAATTTTTCTAGGGTTACAGGAGGCTAGACTGAGGAATTTGACACATATTTGACAAAGAGAACAATTCTAGTTGATAGGTAGTTGTTGCATTGGGTAATTAGAACTTCTGCTGGGATAATACATCTGACCTTTGAATCACACAAATTGAGTCTTAAATGGCTCCACAAGGTCAGATGAGACTATGGCCCTGACAGTTGGGCTGAGCATGGTACGTATCTTAGCTCAGGTTGCCATAACACAATACCACAGACTGGGGCTTAATTAACAAACTGATTTTTTTTTTTGTTTGAGAGAGAGAGAAAAAGGACAGGAAGGGAGTGAGATGAGAAGCATCAGCTCATAGTTGTGTCACTTTAATTTTTCATTGATTGCTTCTCATATGCGCCTTGACTAGGGGGCTCAAGCCAAGCCAGTGAGTGATCTTGGACTCAAGCTAGTGACCTTGGGCTTAAGCCAGAGAACTTGAGCTTCAAGCAACCTTTGGGCTCAAGCCAGCGACCTCAGAGTTTCAAAGCTGAGACCTCAACATCTCAGGTCAATGTTCTATCCACTGTACCACCGCCGGTCAGGCAATAGAAACTGGTTTTCTTGCAGTTCTGGAGGTTGGAAATTTAAAATCAAAGTGTTGACAGGTCTATTGCTGTCTCTCTCCCTCTCTCTAAAATCAATAAGTTTAAAAAATTAATTTAAAAAATGGGTGAAGGACCTAAATAGACACTTTTCTAAAGAGGGTATACAGATAGCCAATGGACATATAAGATGCTCAAATGCAAACTAAAACTACAGTGAGATATTATCTCAAACCTGTCAGAATGACTGTCATTGCCTGACCCGTGGTGACACAGTAGATAAAGCATTGACCTGGAATGCTAAGGTCACTGATTTTAAACCCTGCGCTTGCCCAGTAAAGGCACGTACAACAAGCAACCAATGAACAACTAAAGTAAAGCAACTATGAGTTGATACTTTTCGCTGTCCCCCTGCTCTCTCTGTAAAATCAATAAATAAAATCTTCAAAAAAATAAAAAAATGCCTATCATAGTAAATTACCAAACAACAAGTGTGGTGAGAGTGTGGAGAAAAGGGAACCCTCTTCCACAGCTCGTGGGAATGCAGATTGGTACAGCCACTGTGGAAAGTGGTATGGTGTTATCTCAAAATATTAAAAATGGAACTGCCTTTTGACCCAGTGATCCCACTTCTGAGAATATATCCTAAGAATCCTGAAACACTAACACAAAAGAATATATGCAAGACTATATTCACTGCCGCATTATTTACAATAGCCAAGGTCTGAAAACAGCCCAAGTGCCCATCAGTAGATGAGTGGGTAAAGATGCTGTGATACATTTACATAATAAACTACTACGCGGCCATAGAAAAGAAGTAAATCTTACCTTTTGCAACAGCATGAATGGACCTGGAGAGCATTATGCTAAGTGAAAGAAGCCAGTCAGAGAAAGACAAGTACCATATGATTTCACTCACATGTGGAATCTAAAGAACAAAATCAACTAAGAAGCAAAATAGAGATAGACTGATACATAGACAGCAGGCTGATATCTGTCTGGCAGGGGTGTGGTGGTTGGGTAAGGGCAGTGGAGGGATAAAGCAAAAAAGGAGAGAAGAAGAAAGCTCATGGACACAACAACAGCGTGGAGATTGCCTGGGTGGGAGGGGAGGCGGAGGAGGGTTTGGGGTGATACATGGTGCTGGAGGAAGACTTGACTTGGTGGTGGAGGGTGCTGAACACACAAGGCGGTGTACAGAGATGTGCTGTAGAATTGGGAGCATGACACCTGTTAATTATGTTAACTAGTGTCGCCCTGATCAAATTTTTTAAAAATTGAAAAAAATTTCTAAAAATATAAAAAGGACAAGGAATTGTGATAGGCTAGCGACTTTAGGGAAGATTATTTTCCAAATATTTTTGTGAAAAAATTTAAATGTCCAGAAAAATGGAGAGCATACATCTCCCACTTAGATTTAGCATTGTTAACATTTTGCCACATTTTCTTAATTTAGCTATATATATGATATAAAATAGATATTGTATGCTTCACATGCACACATACTCATACTTTTTTTTTCCGTGCAAAATGTTTGAAACTAAATAATTTGAAACTCCGTCACACATCCCTTAAGAAGATACTCTCCTATGTAACCACAATAGCACGATCACACATAAGAAAACTAGCAACTATTTCCCAATATACAGGCCCTATTCAAATTCAGGTAAGAGTTTGCATACTAACAATAATAATTACAGCTAACATTTATTGATTACCTATTATGTCTTAGGCACTAGGCTTTATGGTTATTACCTCATTTAATCACCCTAACAAACGGGAACATTGTCAGGCACAATTGTCACCTCATTTTATAGGCACGGGAACAAGTTCAGTGGGCTAAGTGATGAGTGCGAAGTTCCACAGCTACTAAGTGGTAAGCCATTCCAGACTTACACCTTTCTGACTCTAGAACATTCTCTCTCAACCACTTCGCTAGTAAGTAAAGAGCTTCACACAGGCCTTCTAGACTTATGGAGACTGGATATAATGAGGAGGTGAAGGAGGGCAGTCAGAGAAAGTAGAGTGACATTCTGAGAGCAAAGTTTGGACAATTAGGACATTTCAGGGAGAGCAAGAGACTGGCTGGGCTCCAGTATGCCCCTGATTTCATCCCTCTGTTTTCTTTCCCCCATGCCCTTTGGTCAGGCATTTCTCATTTCCTCTTCCACTAGGATTGAATCTGGAAAGTAGAAATTGTCACAGCTTGTTAGCAACTTTGATGAAAGATGTAGCAGAAGCGAAGGAAAGCGGAAGTGTCGAGATGACCTGGGGACCTTGATTTTCCATGTGTTCCATGCAGTGTAGTGGGTGATGAGCAGTTCTCTGGCTTGATGGTAGAATCTTGCCCAACTGGTTAGCCCAAGTTTGAATGTAAAGGATCTTGCAGGAAGAACTCTTTGCATTTGGCGGGCCACCCTAGAAAGGCCACCATGGTCAGGTTGGTTGGTACATGGCTGTAACCTTTCCTTTTCTTTTCCTCTCCAGCTCGCAGACCTCTGAAGAAAGTGCCATTGAGACAGGTTCCAGCAGCTCCACCTTCATCAAGAGAGAGGACGAGACCATTGAGGACATCGACATGATGGATGACATTGGCATAGACTCCTCAGACCTGGTGGAGGACAGCTTCCTTTAACTGACAGATTTAAGGGGTACCTTCCACCCCTGGAGCCACTGTGGATCCTTTTAAGAAAACCACTTTATTGCAATGCAAAGTTTGAGAGGAGGACTTGGATGATATGTAAAGAGAAGTTCCCAGCCAAGGGCCTCAGGGAGTCTTCTACATGTGAGTGAACGGGATATTTTGAAATGAACTTTCTCAGCGTTGCCTCTTGCAATGCTTCAGTAGCATCTCAGTGTGTGAAGTTTGGAGGTAGATGGACTAGGAAATAATGGACCACGGAAGATGAACTTTGTGTTTCGAGGCATTGGTGAGATTCCAACATACACAATTTTTTTGTTGTTGTTGCAACACAACTACAGCATTGTACTTATGTAAATAACTCTAACTAAGGATGTGTTTAGATTTGTATTAACTATCTTCTCTGGACCTCTGAAGAGACCGACCACTCAGCCCATCCATGTACTTCCCGCCTGAAACCTGGTAGCAGCTGCTGTTGAACTTTCTTGTGAAGTACATGCAAAACCACTTTTGAACCTTAAAAGGTACTGGTACTATATATAGCAACTTACTTTTTTTTTAATGTTAAAGAGATCAAGGCTAATGATTAACCAACCCTGTTTAATAGATTTGGGTCATTTAGAAGCCCAGCAATTCATTTTTATATTGTAATCTATGTTTATAATACTACTGTTATCAGTAATACTAAATGTGTAATATGTAACACGTTTTCCCTACAGTGAAAGCACAATTTTAAAGAAATCCTTACTAAGTAGGTGACAAGTTTGACAGTTGTTGACATTTATATTAAATAGCATATGTTTCTCTATAAAAATATGGTAATAGCTTTAGTGGATTAAATTTAGTTGAACATAGAGAACAAAGTAAAAGTAGTGTCTTCCAGAAAGTCGGAGTTTTTAACTGTATACTGTACTGAATAGGTTCCCTAATCCATGTACTAAAAACAATTAACTGCCCACAAAAGTAATGGGATTTGAAACAAACAAGCAAAACCCCTAAATCCTAAACGTTCTCAATATAAAGGCATAAACTTATGGCTAACATGACTTCTCATGTTATTACCCAGTGGAAAATATAATCATCTGCAAAGAAGATGGCATTTGAAGATGTTTAATTCATGCCTGGTGGTAACTTTGGTGGATCCCCAACATATATATATATATTTTTAAAATTCTGAGAACCCTAAAAGAATCAGAGGAATGTCCTGAACATGAGCCTTCTTTCTTCATCTCTTACCCCAATGGGAAATAGTTTGAAACTCTGAGTCAATAAAGGCATTGCTTAGTGAAGGCTGTGTGTGCCTTCATTTGGATCTGCGGTTCCCAAATAGAATTGGCAATCATAATCCACAGATTCTAAGTCCCCATTGCAGAGATTAGGCATGATTAAGTCTGGGGGGCGCAGAAACCTGTATTTTTATAAACACCCTGGCTGTTCCGGTCAGTCAGGTTTGGGAAATACCAGCTCAGGTTATCGGAAACTGCGATGGGATTAATAACAACTTGAAATTAGGAACTGGGCTAGAAATCAACCATGCAGGAAGCCTACTATTTCAGTCTTTGCCTTCGGGTTAGTGCCATTTAATGTCACCCATCTAGCGATTGCTACCCTAAATTTAGTGTTTGCTGAGGCCTCGGAGCGTGCTAAGTGTTGGTTGACAGGTCTTCTAAAAGTAAAGGCGCTGCTTCCCAGTGTATGGGGGAACTGATTTTCTTCTTCCCCTTGACCCCCAAAATGCATGTATGAAAATGGTGCAGTTCAGTGTGCCAAGTCATTAGAACCAGGTCAATATTTTGGTGAAGAAAAAAAATCAAAAAGTTTTACTGATATTTGGGGGTTAGATGGGAGGACAAATTGATACATCCACCCAAACTGTCAAACTGGTTGGTGTGGGTTCATTGGCATTCTTTGCAATACTGTTTAATCGCTGATGCCATATGAATGAAACATGGGCTGTGATTACTGCAATCACTGTACGTACTTCCAGCAGGTGATGCTCTGGAAGATGTAAGCAATAACAAGGTACTTGACTACCTACTGGTGTAATCTCAATGCAAACAACTTTCTTATCCACCTTATTCATAGTATGAAGACTGAGCCAGATTGGCCAATTGAAGGAAAACCTGAGTAGGTTCTGTAGAGCCAATTAGACTTGAAATACGTTTGTATTTCTAGAATCACAGCTCAAGCATTCTGTTTATCACTTGCTCTCCCTTGTACAACCTTCTTTTGTTGGTACTTTGCATTTTGATGTCCCTTTGAGTCTTACGTGACATCATCAGGCTAGATGGAAATTCTCAGACCAGCAGGTTCCAGTCCTAATGAACGCTCCCACCTGAGTTTGTGTGTAACTGCATTTTTTAAAAACAGTGTGTCAATGTATCCCAGACTTGTTTCCTTTGTGGCCTCGTGCAAGACCCCAGATGAAAATTTCCTAATCCTCCCTGCTTTCTATTTTAATGAAGACAATCAAAGCTGGCCTGAGAAACACAATTTGTGACTTTTAAAATGATCAATAATAACCTTAAAATGTGGTCTGCCAATCGGTAACAAAATGGTCCTATTTTTGTGAAGAGGGACATAAGATAAAATGATGTTATACATCAATGTGTATATATATATTTCTATATAGACTTAGAGAATACTGCCAAAACATTTATGACAAGCTGTATCACTGCCTTTGTTTATATTTTTTTAACTGTGATATTCCCCACAGGCACATTAACTGTTGCACTTTTGAATGTCCAAAATTTATATTTTAGAAATAATAAAGAGAAAAATACGTAAGTGTTCCCAAAATGGTGGTGTGGTGAATGTGTGAGAAGAACGAACTCAATAGGAAGGGCCTACCGATGCAAAATGTATTACAAATCCCCGTTCATGTTTTTGTTTTTAAACGTGTAAATGAAGATCTTTATATTTCAATAAATGAGATATATATGTAATTTAAAGTTATGCTAAGGTTCCAGCATTTTTGTCTTTAGTTTAATCCTATAAATTAAAGCAATCCTGTTCAGTTTATTTTCCTAGCAACATACCAGTAGGACTCTGTATTAGAATTTCGATGAAACCAATAGGAAATTTCAGACTTAAACATTATTTGAGCTTGTCAGTTTTCAGACCCAGCGTTTGACTTAAAGATGACTGGCATTTGGCCCATCTTTGCTCCCATGTTTCTTTCTTTGTTACAATACTTTATTATTATTATTATTATTATTATTTTTTACAGAGACAGAGAGAGAGTCAGAGAGAGGGATAGAGATAGGGACAGAAAGACAGGAATGGAGAGAGATGAGAAATATCAATCACTAGTTTTTTGTTGCGACACTTTAGTTGTTCATTGATTGCTTTCTCATATGTGCCTTGACCTTGGGCCTTCAGGAGACCGAGTAACCCTTGTTCAAGCCAGTGACCTTGGGACAAAGCTGGTGAGCTTTGCTCAAACCAGATGAGCCCGTGCTCAAGCTGGTGACCTCAGGGTCTCAAACCTGGGTCCTCCACATCCCAGTCCGACGCTCTATCCACTGCACCACTGCCTGATCAGGCACCGTATTATTTTTTAAATTTAAATTTTAAATTTTAAATTATAGTTTACTTTCAATATTATTTCGTATTTGTTTCAGGTGTATAGCATAGTGGTTAGACAGTCATATACTCTATAAAGTGTTCCCCCTGAGATTTCCAGCATTCACCTGGTACCATACATAGTCATTGCAATATTATTGACTATATTCCCGATGCTGTATTTTATAGCCCATGACTGTGTTGTAACTACCAATTTGTAGTTCTCAGTCCCTTCACCTTTCACTCAGTCCCCCATTCACCTCCCCCCCGGCCACCATCAGTCTGTTCTCTGTGTGTATAATAGCATATACTTGTGTGGTATTTTTCTATGTTAGGTGAAGAGTATAGTACTACATTTACTCTGGACAGCACTCAAACATTTAAAAAATGCATAAAGGACAAAGTTAAAGTCTTTTCCCACCATATCTTCTCCCCTGTCTCTGTCCCGGTTCCCAGAGGCGGCACTGCATCATTTGGTGTGTATTCTTTTCAACCCCCTTCCTGTGCACCTGCATATGTACATACACAGGCACACCTTGGAGATCCTGCGGGTTCCGGTTCAGAGCACCACAGTAATGTGGGTATCGTGATAAAGCAAGAACTAATCTTGTTAGTGGAGGGTCTTTGCCTTCGATTTGTAAAACATGCAAAGGTGTAATAAAGCTATTTTTACTTTATTTATTTATTTATTTATTTATTTATTTATTTTTACAGAGACAGAGAGAGTCAGAGAGAGGGATAGACGGGGACAGACAGGAATGGAGAGAGATGAGAAGCATCAATCATTAGTTTTTCGTTGTGCATTGCAACACCTTAGTTGTTCATTGATTGCTTTCTCATATGTGCATTGACCACAGGCCTTCAGCAGACCAAGTAACCCCTTGCTCAAGCCAGAAACCTTGGGCTCAAGCTGGTGAGCTTTTGCTCAAACCAGATGAGCCCTAGCTCAAGCTGGCGACCTCGGGGTCTCGAACCTGGGTCCTCCACATCCCAGTCCAACGCTCTATCCACTACGCCACCGCCCGTTCGGGCAAGCTATTTTTGCTTTATATTTTATCTAGATGGGATTGTATTTTAGGTAATATTTTATAATATGCTTTCTCTCTTTTTCTTTTCTTTTTGAAGATAGATTGTATTCTTAGAGCAGTTTTAGGTTCTCAGCACAATTGAGAGGACGATACAGAGATCCCCTCCCCCCCGTATATGCACAGCTTCCCACCTTATCACTGTCTCACATCTGTTACAATGGATGACGCGACATTATCACCAGAGTCCGCAGTGCTTGTTATTTTGAGTGCTGTATTTTAGAGATCTCTGTGAGAAGTATATATAGATAGACCTCCCTCACTTTTTATCAGCTGCATAGTATCCCACTATGTAAAGGTACCACAGTTTATGTTCTTGTGTTCCTGTAGATGCACTTATAGTTTCCAATTCTTTGCTATTAAAATGACTTCATGATCATCCTGGCACTCAGAGCAGGATAGATCCCTACAAGTAAAAATCACCCGGCCCAGGGTGTGCAGAAATAAATTGCTGTTGAGCCCAAGTCTTCAGCTATGATTGCTGCAGTAAATTCTTGAATGTCTGCACGTGGATCACCTGCTTGGCAGAATCTCTGCTGCTCTAGGCTCTCCTCTGCTCGCTCCGCTCACTGTGATGTGGTGTGGTAGTGTGGCAGGAGGTGTGGTTTTGTATTCTGAAGCATGGTGAATCAAATGACTTCAGAAATTTTTTTAAAATAATACATTTCACCCTCTTCTTTTTTTTTTTCTTTTAAAAATATTTCTGAAGCTGGAAACGGGGAGAGACAGTCAGACAGACTCCCACATGCGCCCGACCAGGATTCACCCGGCACGCCCACCAGGGGCGACGCTCTGCCCACCAGGGGGCGATGCTCTGCCCCTCTGGGGCGTCGCTCTACGGCAACCAGAGCCACTCTAGCGCCTGGGGCAGAGGCCAAGGAGCCATCCCCAGCGCCCGGGCCATCTTTGCTCCAATGGAGCCTTGGCTGCGGGAGGGGAAGAGAGAGACAGAGAGGAAGGAGGGGTTGGGGGTGGAGAAGCAAATGGGCGCTTCTCCTATGTGCCCTGGCCGGGAATCAAACCCAGGTCCCCCGCACGCCAGGCCAACGCTCTACCGCTGAGCCAACCGGCCAGGGCCCATTTCACCCTCTTCTTAACACCTGGATAATGGGAATTGGTTATGTTGATAATAATTGGAAGATAGTGTCCTATTCCAACCTAACTCCTGCTACTCAAGTTCAAGTAACCTGTGGATTCAAGCACACCTCCTTGGAGTTAGAGCTGGAAGGAGGTGCTGAAGGTCAGGTTTGAGCTCAGCCTCTGTTCCAGCCCCAGGAAGGACACCGATCATCCTGGTGATTAAACAACGCAGCTTAATCTAGCATCCAATCTGTGCTCCACGCCAATGGAGAGAGCTTTTCATTCTCCTTTTTAATGCATAATTTTACCTCAATGTAATGCTGACAATTCTACCTCCTTTATTCTGTCATGATAATAAAAAGTGACTTTTGCCACTGGAGAGTTTCAAAACTTTTTTGAAGATACTTTTCCCATTGACTTATTAATAGCGCTTTGAAGCGGGGAAGATGTTTTACAGATGAGGAGACCAAGTGACTTCTGAAAAGCGTATGACCGACTAACAAGAGCAGTGGGACCAGAAATTTCAAATGTACCAATTCCACTGCTGTTTGTGTGCGATGATAACCACGGAAAAGCCAGAGCGACTGGGAAATGCCAGTGCTTGGAAGTAATTGCTTTGCTTTTTGAAATATTTCAAAAGACAAATGATGGACTTGGTTGGCCTGTAGAACTATTTCATGCATTTGTAATAAGAACAATTTCTTTTCAGGCTATGCCACAACACTTCTAATAATAGGCATTATAATTTTAATAGTTGTGTGCTTCATAAAATGCAATTCAGGAAAATGGTTTAGAATACCTAAATCCATCATAAACGAGGAGTATTTCCCTGGGATAACAGAGCGACAGAAATGCTTCATTATCTCTGACTCCAAATGCATATGATTAAACTGAACCACATTGTTCCAGTGAAATTAATATACTGTGTTGATTACAATGTTTTCACCCTCGCAATTAAAATACATAGGAAAATACATATGTGGCCTTAATTAGCAGATTCTAACATTTTGTTCCGCCCGGTTACAGAACTAGCACCCGTGTCCTAAGGAATAATGAGTGCATCCTCCAAAATATATGCAGACATGGATAATGTTTCCATCACTCACATTTTAGTCTACATATAAAATGATGGAGACATCAAGGACACATTGTCTCACATGGCAGGGGTAGCATATTTGCTCGCTGTTTCTGGTTTATAGGCTAATTGGAATTTTAAAAAGATTTGCCACATTATCCTGGCAGATGGTATTTTGCTTTATCATTATTCATGGGTATTAATGACTTCCCTCTGGAGCAAGTGTATCCTGTCTATTTTGAATTGCATTACATTTCATGCTGACGGCTCCACACAGAATCGGATCCAGTCTTTTCCATGTGGTGCTGAAGCTGCACATCATTGGGTCGGTCGAAGTTGGAGACTTGGTTAGGAATTAAGTAACTCTTAGAAATGAAGAAAACCGTGTTCTTCTCTGTCCTGAATACCCCATTACGTTTCTCATTTTCTTCAGCTTGCTATCCCACAGGGTGACATGTCATATCTGGTGCCCGAAGACAATTGCAGAGCGGATGCATCTTTCATGAGCTTGAGATTATTAGCTGTCCTTTCATTCTCCCTTGGAAGGTTGGGCTTTAGTTTCCTAAATGGAGAAAATGTATGAAAACACGGCGCAATCAATGATTATGCCGCAGAGAATCATTTTTTAATTAATTCCTTCAACAAATATTTATTAGAGAATAGCCTCTTCTTTGTCTACTTGATGTCTAATATGCTTAAGCCAAAATGAGGCAGTTGGCAGAGTCGATTCCAACCAGCTAATTACATGAGGGGGATATCACATCACAAAGTGGAGCCGCAGAGCGGAAAATTATGGGAGGTGAGGCCACCGTCCTTACTTGGGAGTAACAAAAAGTCAAAAGAGTGGGATATAGAGTATAGATTACTGGAACCTTCTGATAAAACTAAAGCTTTTCTACAACCAGAGGATACAAAGTGAAGTTGGAACATTTGAGAATGAGGAACTAAGGAAGAGGTAGCCAAACTGGTGGTTGGTTCTCTTTCCTGTGATCTCTGTCCTTGCTTGATTCTAGACACTTCCACGGCCACCTTCATATACATTCTCCCCAACTTTTATCCCTCTCTTTTTCAATGTTATTTAGCGAGGTTCTGGGATTCAGAAATTAATACAACAGGCAAGATCTCTACATCATAGAGGAAAGAGGAGACAGAGTCTCTCTAGAGCAGTGGTCCCCAACCTTTTTTGGGCCACGGACCAGTTTAATGTCAGAAAATATTTTCACGGACCGGCCTTTAGGGTGGTACGGATAAATGTATCACATGACCGAGACAAGCATCAAGAGTGAGTCTTAGATGGATGTAACAGAGGGAATCTGGTCATTTTTAAAAAATAAAACATCATTCAGACTTAAATATAAATAAAATGGAAATAATGTAAGTTATTTATTCTTTCTCTGCGGACCCGTACCAAATGGCCCACGGACCGGTACCGGTCCGCGGCCCGGGGGTTGGAGACCACTGCTCTAGAGCAGATGGCATAGTTGGTAGATGGCCGGTATAGTAAAGATAATGTCTCTTTCTGGGATGAAGGTTGGTCAGATTTGTTTGTAGCCTATTATGAAAAATTGGGGCTCCTGACTTAGGTTTCTTCAGCTGTGACACAGAGACACTACATTTATAGCATCTACCCAGGCCACCTTGCTTTGCCCCCATGGAGCTTGAGAGACAAGAAACACTGACATAAATGTGAAGTTCCTGCTTTTACTGTACCATGAGTAGTTAAGTCCTTTCTTTCTGATCCAAGAATCTTGTGTCTTGAACTTGTGGCAGGCTAATTCCTTACCGTGCAAGTAGGAAAAATCACCTCGGATCCTTCACAGTTCTTGACCTTGTCAAGATAGTACCAGTCAAGATCTCTTTTGTCTTATTTCTTCCCCAAATGACACTGTTTTTAAACCTGGAGGACCTGTGGCAACAAAGTAGAAAAGTACTGGAATAAAAAAGTCCTAATTGGGGAGAGTAGAGAAGAAATTGACCGTATTTATCTCTTTACTGCTGCAACCTTTTCTTCTTCGATAGATCAAAGGTGGAGGAATAGAAATTAAAACTTCACATGAAGTTCAGAGTTTATGGTTACTATACTGGAGTAAATAATGAACATTTTATTTTTGAAGCAAAGCAAGAAATGTCAATGGGTGTATTCTAAATTTCATGCAAAGGGACAAGAAGAATGAACTCTACAGAATAGGTATGTAGGGGAAGGTATTAGACAATAATTTATTGAGGTTATTTTCTCTTGTTTACATGTTCAACCTACCATTATATCTCAACTCTACAAACAATAGGAAGAAAATAATGGTAATTTCCCTAGCAAGAATGATGTGAGTATTGGGGTGGCTATTAAACTCCTGTCATAACTCCTTTTGTTCCCAGCATGAGACTGTAATGGTGGTAGAGTCTCAGGGATGTGGATGGTGAGGTAACATAATCATCACAGGGTAAGATTGTGACACTCCAGTTATGATTTTTGAAACAAAAATCCTTCCAAATTTAAACACGAAGTGATATTTTGATATACTTTTCTAAGAGACATTAATTTTGTCATCATTCAACAACCATTTGCACGTATTATGTTAACTTCTAGGGATACTAATATAACTAATGTTCAGTGAACATTGTAGGAAATTTGAATTATATTTCAGAAATATATTTCTTTCCCTCATTTTCAGATGAGAAAATGGATATTATCACATCATTGATGTTGGACTTGGCCACATGACTCACTTTGAATAATAGATCTTAATAAGGCATAATATAGTAGATACTTGAAATTTGTTTGTGTTGAAGTACTTATGCTCTGAACACCTTAGCAATATTGAATCTTTCAATATATGGACATAGTATGTCTCTTCATTCACTTAGGTATTTTTTATTTTTTTTAATTTTTAAATTTTTTTAGTGAGAGAGAGAAAGAGACAGACAGGGAAAGATAGACAGAAAGGGAGAAGGTTGAGAAGCATCAACTCATAGTTGTGGCATCTTAGTTGTCCATTGGTTGCTTTCTCAAATGTGCTTTGACCGGGGGCTCCAGCTGAGCCAGCAACCTTGAGCTCAAGCCAGTGATCTTGGGCTTCAAGCCAGTGACCTTTGGGCTCAAGCTAGCAACCATGCTGTCATGTCTATGATCCCACGCTCAAGCCAGAGACCCCGCACTCAAGCTAGTGAACCCATGCTCAAGCCAGATGAGCCTGTGCTCAAGCCAGCATCTTCAGAGTTTTGAGCTTGGATCAGCGTCCCAGGCTGATGCTCTATCCACTGTGCCACCACCTGGCTGGGGCAGGTCTTCTTTATTTTATCTCAGTAATATTTTGTAGATCTTACTGTACTTAAATTTTCTTTATTTTATATTAATTTTATATTAATTTTTATAAATATAAAAATTATATTTACTTCTTTATTTATTTTACTTTTGGATGCTATGGTGTCATTTTTTTTTATAGTTGTTGTTAGTACATGGAAATGCAATTGACCTTATATTCTACAACCCTGTAGATTCCTTAAGATTTTTTTTTTCTACATAGACAATGATGTTGTCTGTACATAAAGACAATTCTACTTTTTTATTCCCAATTTGGATGCCTTTTATTTCTTCTAGTTACCTTAGTTCATTGACTAGGAATTCCAGCACAGAACTAAATTGAAATGGTGAAAGTCACATCCTTGTTTTGTTGCTAATCTTAGGGAAAGTGTTCAATCTTTCATCATTAAGTATGATGTTAGCTGTAGGTTTTTTATGGATACTCTTTATCAGGTTAAGGAAGTTTCTTTCTAGTCCTAGTTTGGTGAGAGTTTTTATATTGAATAGATGTTGGGTTTTGTAAAAAGCTTTTTCTGCATCTATTGAAATTATCAAACATTTTGTTGTTGTTGTTGTTAGTGTGGTGAATTATATTTATTTATTTTTTTTTTATTTTTTTTAAATTTTTTTACTTTTTTTTCTGAAGCTGGAAATGGGGAGAGACAGTCAGACAGACTCCCGCATGCGCCCGACCGGGATCCACCCGGCACGCCCACCAGGGGCGACGCTCTGCCCACCAGGGGGCGATGCTCTGTCCCTCCGGGGCGTCGCTCTGCCGCGACCAGAGCCACTCTAGCGCCTGGGGCAGAGGCCAAGGAGCCATCCCCAGCGCCCGGGCCATCTTTGCTCCAATGGAGCCTTGGCTGCGGGAGGGGAAGAGAGAGACAGAGAGGAAGGAGGGGGGGTGGAGAAGCAAATGGGCGCTTCTCCTATGTGCCCTGGCCGGGAATCGAACCCGGGTCCCCCGCACGCCAGGCCGACACTCTACCGCTGAGCCACCGGCCAGGGCCATATACTGATTTATTTCTAAAATCTAAGTAATCCTGCATTCCTGGACTAAAGTCCTCTTAGTTATGTTTTATTATCCTTTTTTATATGTTGGTGGATTCAATTAGCAAATTTTTGTTAAAGACTTTGAAATTTATTTTTATGATGAATGTTGACCTACACAGTTTTTTTATTCTTGTCATGTCTTTGCGTTGGTTTCGTATCAGGGTAATAATGACCTCATGGAACTAGTTGGGACATGTTTCCTCCTCTTTTGTATTCTGTAGAAGTTTGTGTAGAATTGGTATTATTTATTCCTTTTACGATTAATATAATTCACCTGTTTGAAGCCAGCTGGACATGGGAATTTCTTAGTTGGAAGATTATAATTAGGAATGCTATTTCCTTAATAGATATAGGGCTATTCAGGTTATCTATTTATTCTTGAGTAAGTTGGGCAATTTGTGTTTTTCTAGGAATTTGTCCATATGAGTTATGAATTTATTAGCTAAAATTATTGACTTTATTAACATAAAGTTGTTGATAACATTCCTTATTTTTTAATATTGTAAGATCTATACTGTTGTCTTCTTATTCATTCATGATATTGATAACTTGTGTATTCTCTCTTTTTTTGTTGATGATTTGAACTACAGGTCTATTAATTTTAGTGATAGTTTCAAAGGATCAGCTCTTAGTTTTATTGTTTGTCTATTTTCTATTGATTGCCCCATTTCTACTTCATTGATTTCTACTCTTGCCTATATTACTTTTTTTCCTGCTTACTTTAGGTTTAATTTTTTCCTTAGTTTCTTTCTTTTTTATTTTATATTTTTTTAAATGTATGCATTTTTAGAGAAAGAGGAGAGAGGGAGAGTAAGAGAGAGAGAGAGAGAAGGGGGGAGGAGCAGGAGGCATCAACTCCCATATGTGCCTTGACTAGGCAAACCCAGGGTTTTGAACTGGTGAACTCAGCATTCCAGGTCGACACTTTGTCCACTGTGCCACCACAGGTCAGGGTCCTTAGTTTCTTTTTTTTTTCTCCTTAGTTTCTTAAGGTAAAAGTGTAGATAATTTATTTGAGACCTTATCACTTAATACTAATATAAGAATTTAATGTTGTAACTTTTCCTCTAAGTATTATTGTAGCTGCATCTTACAAATGTATAATATATAATTCAAAGTATTATCAGAATGCAAGAAAAGAGCCTTTAATCAAGCTAGGAGGTCTGGAGAGAAGCATTTGAGCTGGGCTTTGAAGGATTGTTTTTCCAGGCAGTGAAGAAGGTAAGAACAGAAGAACAGTAAGCCAGAAGAACATTAAGCCAGGATTTACGAACTGACCTTTCCCTTATAAAGTGTGCTCATGAATATTTAGTAACTATAGTTTACAGATAGAACATCTCTTTGAAAGGCAGGGAGAGAGCCAGTCACTCCCATAAACCAAAAGTGATGATGGAGCAGAAGTGTTGTTTGGCTCTTGAAATCTACCTTTTAGCTGATACCATTTTAAAGAAAAATGGTATTGGTTCAATAGAGAGTCAAAAAAGGACTGTCAGGTGTGAAATTCTTGGCTATTGATCAGAATAAAGGCAAAATGAAGTTCAAATGGAAGCAATAGGGCAGTGATTTGGTTATCACTCTTAGATAACTGTGCAAAGTCATTAAGATACATTCATTTATCAAAGAGATACCACCTTGGAAGCTCCAACTTCTCATCAACTTCTATAGCCATGAGATCTCTCTCTCTCTCTGCATAACTTCTAACCCTCTGGAGCAGGCATTATAGATTGGCTCACTCAACATCCTTTCTCAGTATCATTTTATTGCTTTTTTCCAATACAAGTGTTGGAAAGCTAAACACTCAAATTCTCTTGCAGCTAGAATTTGGCCATGTGACATGATTCTGGCTGATGAGATGTGGGTTCAATTTCTGGGGAGGGCTTCCCTATTGTGAAGATTTGAGGAAAAGTTTTTCTTCCTTACTTTGTCCATTTCATTTCTTCCTACCTGGAACTTGAAGACACTGTCTGGAGTTGCAGTAGCCATCTTTTGATCAGACATTAAAAACCACTCGCTAAAAATGGCAGTCCAAGAGACAAAGTCAGGATCCTTAATGACATCTTGCCTGGGTGCATTAGCCCTTACCTACTTACCTCTAGAATATTTTTTTTTTTCATGAAAAAAACCTTATCTAAGTAACTATTTTCATGTTTGTTTGTTTGTTTGTTTTTGTCACTATAACAAATGCTTTCATAAGTGATGCAACTTTTTTGTAACAAACTAAAATGTTGCATAGAGATGTCTGTAATTCTAACTTTTAATATTGTTTCTTCACTGAGATTCTTTTAAAAAAATTTTTATTTATGATTTTAGAGAGAGTGGAAGGGAGAGAAAGAGAAACATTGATCTGTTCCTGAATGAGCCATGGCTGGGGATCAAAAAAGCAACCTTTGTACATCGGTGCGACACTAACCAACCAAGCTATCTGGCCAGGGAATTCACTGAGCTTCTAAGACATCAAGCTTTCTTGGTTTTCCTCCTTCACTACTGGTTACTTTTTCTCTGTCTCTTTGCTGATCCTTCTCTTCTCTTGGCTTCTATGTATGTTGGAGGAGTACCTTAGGGTTAAATTTTTGAACCTCGTTTTTTGTTGTTCTTGTTGTTCTCATCTAACCTCATGGCTTCAAATACCATCTATATGCTGGCGACTCCTAAATGTATACAGTGGTACCTTGAGATACGAACAGACCAACATACATTTTTTTTTTTTTTTTTAAAGATACGAGCTGTGACTGGATCGGTATTTTTGTTTGAGATCCGAGCAAAATTCTGAGATAACGAGTCGTGATTTGGGAAACTGCCGCTAGTTGGCGTTTTGGCGCACGGGTCCAGTATTGGCAGTTTGATATATGAGTTAATTGACTTTTGAGCTTGCTTACAGAACAAATTAAATTCGTATCTCCAGGTACCACTGTATTTCTAAACCAAGTCTTCTCTCCGGAACTAGAGATTCATGTGTCCAACTGCCTACTCAACATCTTCAGTCAGATGTTAAATACTTAACCTCAAAACTAGACTCCTGCTTTTCCCCTGGAGCTTGATCCACCTTTAGTCTCCCTCATCTCAGCTGGTGGCGACTCTAATCTTCCAACTGCTTATGCCCCGACTCTTGGAGTCATTCTTGACAATTCGTTTTCTGCAGCTAATGGGCCAAGACTTTGATTCCACCTTAAGCATATCAAAAATGTATTCAGAATCTGACAACTTCTCTGTACCTCCCTTGCTCCCACCCTCGGCTGAACCACCATCAGCTTTCACCTGGATTCTGCAGTAGCTTCCTACAAAATCCACCCTGCTTTGCTCTTTCCCTTCCCCCCAGCAGACTATTTTCAATACAGCCGCTAGGGTGATCCTTTTAAAATAGAATCATATCGTGCATGGTCACTCCTTTGCTCAAAACCCTGCAATGGCTCTCCATTTTACTTAGAGTCAAACATAAAGTGTTTACAATAGCTTTCAAGGAACTTCAAGCTCCAGATGGACAGAAGATCCAGCCTCTGTCACACCTTCTTCTTCTTTCATTCTTCCCTTTGCTTCCTTCTTTCCTACTTCACAAGCCTCATTGCCACTTCTGCACAATGATCTCTCCCTAGCGCCTAAAATAGTGCCGGGTCCAGGGTAAGTGTTCAGTAAATATTTGTTGCAGGATTGTGTGAATCACCCAGACGCAGGGGGTACTGGGGGCTTTAGAGCAGGAGAGCCATTGAGAAAGCAACACTGAAGCTTCTGACAAATCCTGAGGCCAGACTGAATGTTGACACCAAGTTTCTGCCCACGTGTGTTAATCCAAAATGTCTATGACATGATAGTTGTGCTCTTCTCTAGTGAAAACAGGGACAACTATCATAATAGTGAATTTACAGGAGGTTTCGAGCAGGGGACATGTCTGAAAAGTGTTTAAATAGAGCTTCTCATAAATCTAGAAAAATCAAACACTTTGCTGAATGCACTCATTTGCCCTCATAACATCTCTTTTAGACTTGTGGGAAGAATTACACTCCTTATTTTAAATAAGACCCAGAGTTTTGCTAGCAAACTGTCCAAGCCTAGAGCGAGGCAAAAGGAAGGCATGCCAGAGGAAGAGGAATTCTGATCCTGAGCACTCCTGGAATTAAGTCCATGGGTGGTCTTGGGTGGTGGCTGTTTTTGTATGAAATACACATGAATATTTGTCGAACTTGAGGTGAACTTCTCAGAAACACTGACTTTTACCTCACTAAGAGTGAGCATTTGTTCCACTTCTGGAATGAATAAGCAAACATCGTTTAGTCTCAATTCCTCTTCAAATTCGGGACGCTGGTTAGGTTTTGATGGGGGCTACTTGGCAGAGAACCCGGCCCATCCACAGAGGCATGCTTCAGCGTGGAGTACAACTCACAATGGCCTGCATTATGGTTACGCTGCAGCTGAGGGCTAGCCAGCCACGTGAGAGAGCTTCTCTCTGTCAATGATGCTAGAATGAAATTCTTTTTTTTTAAATTTATAATTACCATGATATTTTTTTTAAATTTATTTTTCAATTACAGTTTACATTTAAAATTATTCTGTACTAGTTTCAGATGTACAGCATAGAGGTTAGACAACAGTGTACTTTACAAAGTGGTCTCCTTAATATTTTAAGTACCCACCCGGCCCCATAATAGTTATTACCACATTACTGACTATATTCCCTGTGCTGTAATTTACACCTCTATGATTATTCTGTAACTATCAATCCTTCATTCCTATAACTGCACTGTAGGGTGCGAACCAGGGGGTATGCACAGAGTCAGAAATCCTGAATGCATACTTAAATTTTATACCCTGGACACCTCATTGCCTCATCCTGATCATGGTCCTGGTGTAATCGGTTCTCATTCTGAACCAACTGAAGTTAGCATTAAGTGCCCCAGGAAATCTAGTTGGTTTTTTTTTGTATTTTTCTGAAGCTGGAAACGGGGAGAGACAGTCAGACGGACTCCCGCATGCGCCCGACTGGGATCCACCCGGCACGCCCACCAGGGGCGATGCTCTGCCCACCAGGGGGCGATGCTCTGCCCCTCTGGGGCGTCGCTCTGCGGCGACCAGAGCCACTCTAGCGCCTGGGGCAGAGGCCAAGGAGCCATCCCCAGCGCCCGGGGCCATCTTTGCTCCAATGGAGCCTTGGCTGCAGGAGGGGAAGAGTGAGACAGAGAGGAAGGGGGGGTGGGGTGGAGAAGCAAATGGGCGCTTCTCTTATGTGCCCTGGCCGGGAATCGAACCCGGGTCCCCCGCACGCCAGGCCGGCGCTCTACCGCTGAGCCAACCGGCCAGGGCCTAGTTGTTTTTTTTTTTAATGTGACATTACATTAGGTAAGACCAACCAACCCAATTCCTTGTAGCTCTGTATCTGTTGTTTTGGTCAGATCACATAAATTTACCTGGGTTCTGATAAGAACTCCACACCTGGGCAAGGACGATGCTCAATTAATACAATTTATTGACTATATTGTCAGAAAAAAAGGTCAGAAGTTGACTTTGTTGGCAAAAGGCACAAGCAGATTAGATTCTTTAGGGTTAACATGCTTATAATGTTCAAAGACTGTTCTTACATACCTTAAATCATCCTCATTGAATCACAGAAGTAACTTATTATTCTTATATTTTAATGAGAAAAAATAAGAGTAAGAACATGTTCAGAAGTATAAAAGAGGAGGTGTAATGTGTGCCCAGGTCTTAATTTATAAAGGGGACCGAGTGACAACATGAAGAAGTTAATGACATTGAAAGAAGATTTTTATTACTTATATTTCCTGGGCCTGGGTGCACACCATGGTGCTCAGGGCTATATGGGGAGTTTGTAATAGTATAATTTTGGTGCACCCAAGAAAGCTGATTGCAGAGGAGATATAAACAACTTTGGATGTTGGTTTGGCCCTGTGATTTTTTTTAATTTATTTTTTATTTTTTAATTTTTTTTATTTTTCTGAAGCTGGAAACGGGGAGACAGTCAGACAGACTTCTGCATGCGCCCGACCGGGATCCACCCGGCATGCCCACCAGGGGGCGATGCTCTGCCCATCCGGGGTGTCGCTCTATCGCGACCAGAGCCACTCCAGCGCCTGGGGCAGAGGCCAAGGAGCCATCCCCAGCGCCCGTGGCCCCGTGATTAATGAATACAAATAGACAAATGAAGCCTAAGAAAACTCTTAGAACAAAGTGGCATCAGGAGAGAAGCCTGACTCCAGATGAGAAGCTCTTTCCATGAAACCATTTAAATCCTCATCAAATCCTCCCTCTTCCAGGCCCCACACCCTGTAGCCTACGCCAAGCCCTCTATGTTCGCCATGTCAGCATCGACACTGCCAGCCACTTGGCTGCTTCTGTTAGAAATCTGACCCATTTACTAGGTTTTTCATTTCTACTCCCAAATATCTCTTCAGTTTGTCCTTTTTTTTCTTGATGCCTCTGACCCTTGCCTTGGGTCAGACTGTCTTGATTTGACTTCTCAGTCTCTTAATCCATCATTCTGCCCTATACCTACACACAGCCCAGCTTCACCCTGTTTTCAGAATGAACCTTTGTAAACGACAGATTTGATTACATCAGTTCCTTGCTGACGTTTCACGCCTCCCTATCTCTTTCAAATTTTTCAATAAAATGTAAAGGTTTTTTTGTGATTGGACCTTTGCCTATCTCTTAGTTGGCTGTCCTACAGGGCTACAGTACTATGTCCATCTTTACTGCTCACTAAAATTAGGGGATATATAAAGCGATAAAATATCTCTTAATTTTTGTGAGAAGTATATATACCTGAACCACAGTTATAGGACTGGTACATAGCAGGATCTTATTAAATGTTTGAAGAATAAAGACAGAGATTTTTTTTTTTTTTTTTTTTTACAGAGACAGAGAGTGAGTCAGAGAGAGGGATAGACAGACAGGAACGGAGAGAGATGAGAAGCATCAATCATTAGTTTTTCATTGAAACACCTTAGTTGTTCATTGATTGCTTTCTCATATGTGCCTTGACCATGGACCTTCAGCAGACCCAGTAACCCCTTGCTGAAGCCAGCGATCTTGGGTTCAAGCTGGTGGGCTTTTTGCTCAAACCAGATGAGCCCGCCCTCAAGCTGGTGACCTCGGGGTCTCGAACCCTGGTCCTCTGCATCCCAGTCTGATGCTCTATGCACTGCGCCACCGCCTGGTCAGGCCAGAGATATTTTATTTTATTTTTTATTTTTTTAATTTTTTTATTTTTTTGCATTTTTCTGAAGCTGGAAACAGGGAGAGACAGTCAGACAGACTCCCGCATGTGCCCGACCGGGATCCACCCGGCACGCCCACCAGGGGCAATGCTCTGCCCACCAGGGGGCGATGCTCTGCCCATCCTGGGCGTCGCCATGTTGCGACCAGAGCCACTCTAGCACCTGAGGCAGAGGCCACAGAGCCATCCCCAGCGCCTGGGCCATCTTTGCTCCAATGGAGCCTTGGCTGCAGGAGGGGAAGAGAGAGACAGAGAGGAAGGCGCGGTGGAGGGGTGGAGAAGCAAATGGGCGCTTCTCCTGTGTGCCCTGGCCGGGAATCGAACCCGGGTCCTCCGCACGCTAGGCCGACGCTCTACTGCTGAGCCAACCGGCCAGGGAAGAGATATTTTAAATCAAGTTGGTTGTTTTAGAGAATTGAATTTCACTGGTGTGCAGGAAATGAACTTACTGCTAGTTTTATTTTGATTACTGTTAACTTCTTCTTGCAAGATCTCTAAGATTCTTGGGCTTAGCACAAGGATTCTAATGCTTTCAAAGTTATCAGTTTTCTCTAGTTCAAATCTCTTGCAGCTAAGAGCGGGCCTGGAGTAACAGCACTAGACTGCAGATTGTTTCATGTACCACCAGGGGTTGCTGGAGAGCAACAGAAGCACTAAGGAAACTTCTTAAGATTGATTTTTTTGACCATATCATTTTCTTAGTTTTGGTAGGAAGTAAGCTATTTTCTTTCATTTGGGGTTATATTTACTTAGATATGGCTCTGCTGTGGGTTTTCCCATATTTGTCTTTTAATAATAATTTTCTTCATAACCAGTCTCTCAAAGTGCTTCATCAGCATTCTCTGTTGTTTGGAGGGACTCTTAATATGCTTTCTTATTCCCCAATTCTTGATTGCAATCTAAATCAATGTGGTTTTCAAAGGGAAGGAAGAAGGTGGACCCATGTATTCACCAGGGAACCAGCTAGCACATCAAACATCTTTGTGTCAGTGCTCAAGGATGCCTCTGATAGATAAACAAATTGTAAAACATAACACTGCTTCCAAGCCGACCCCGCTAATCCCAGGGCACTGTCTGGGAGCTGAACTGAGGCTGGATATCAGCCCTCATTCACACCCTTGGTCAGCCAGTCTGGAAACAGAATTCTAGAGTTAGTAGACTAAAGGCAGCTGAGAATAACTTGAGGTTCATATACATATATATTTCATTATTTTCTGGACACTTAGTGAGGGAACTTGGTATAGAATGTGTGTGCATCCTATGTAGCTGAGACACTTGTGCTTTCTAAATTGTTTGAACTATTTTCAACCGCAATTATTCGATTATAGTTGTTAGATCTTAATCACAATGAGCACTATTTTTGTATTTCTTTTTAGTGCATGGAATTAACATTCCCTTGAAATTCAGAGATGCTCAATGCCTAATAAACTCCCAAGGGGATGTATTTGAGATGATGTACTTTGGCTGTTGCACTGCTAGTTGAAAACTTTGCAAGAAACATGGAAATGTCCCCTGGTGATATACAATGTGTCTGTAAAGTCATGGTGCACTTTTGACCGGTCACAGGAAAGCAACAAAAGATGATAGAAATGTGAAGTGTGCACCAAATAAAAGGAAAACCCTCCTAGTTTCTGTAGGATGATGTGGCAGCATGTGCGCATGCGCAGATGATGACATAACACCGTGTGTACAGCGGAGCAGCCCACGGCCATGCCAGTCGAGATGTGGACGGTACAGAGGAAAGTTCAGTGTGTTCTGTGGTTCGCTAACACAGACCAAATCCGTGTGGTTCGAATCCGTGACCAAAGTGCAATATGAATATCGGTGCATTTATAATCAAGTGCCACCACATAGGAATAACATTACTCGGTGGGATAAGCAGTTGAAGGAAACCAGCAGTTTGGTGGAGAAACCCCATTCTGGTAGGCCATCAGTCGGTGACGAGTCTGTAGAGGCTATACGGGATAGCTACCTAAGGAGCCCTAAAAATCTGTGCGCAAGCCCACATCGAACTGCACTGAATAGGTATGAAACTGGGAGGGTTTTCCTTTTATTTGGTGTAGATTTCACATTTCTATCGTCTTTTGTTGCTTTCCTGTGACCGGTCAAAAGTGCACCATGACTTTACGGACACACTGTATATGAAAGAGTATTTTGCTCCTTCACACATCAGCCTAACCTGTTTTATTAATTCTGTGCATTCTTACAGTCCCTTTCTTGAATTCACTGTCACGACTGATTACCACAGGAATGATCTATCATTTAGGTTATGTTTGACTGCATAAATCACAAAATCCAAATGTCAGTAGCTTATACAATATAGAGATTCATTTTTATTTCACTTCAAAGAAATTACAAGTCACCTAGGCTGCTATGGTAGCTCCACAATCATCAGAGACCCAGAAACTATCTTTCTGTTCATCCCCCTACCCTTTGTGTATGGTGTCTATGATCAGGATTATCTTGTGGTCTAGGATGACCACTGGATGTCTAGCCATCCAGCCCTAGTTCCAGGGAGAAAATAAAGAGAGAACAGTAAATAATACATGACTTCTTGCTGAGTCAACTCCCTTAAAAGGGTTTTTTTTTTGACATCTCAGTCAACTTCTACTTGTATCCTGTTAGCAATCTTTATCTGCAAAGAATGCTGGGAAATGTAGTTTTTTAGCTGGACACACAGAGATGCTTAACAATACAGGAGTCTGAGGTAGACAACTAGCAGACTCTACCACAATGAGAATTCAATTATCTGATGTCCAGAATAACACAGAGATTAGAAAATAAAATGCAAGTGAAGCTACCACATAGAGTTGCTGCATTGTCTTCATACAGTCATTGAATGCCTAGCAACTCAGTGGCTACAAGGTGGAGTCCTCTCTTACTTTGAATGCATCTAGCTTTATTTACCATCTATCTGCTCTCTACTTCTAATGTTGACCTCGCTCTTGGGCTCCAGACTCACATAGCTAATTACTGAATTGATAGCTCTTCTTGGAAAACACATAAGACCCCCATATTCAAGAGGTCTCCCAATAAGCCCAGAGACCTGCTTTTGCTCTAGCTGCTTAATCTCCAGACATGGAAATAATCCCTGACTCCTTCTGACAGCTCTTTATACTCGCTAAATTCTGCTTCCTGAGTTACCACCTTCGTCTCCATGACCACCATCAAAGTCAACTCTGAATCCTCTCTCAGCTGGACAGCCACCACAGCCTTTTGACTGGTCTAGCCTTACCCATTTTCCCCTCCTTCCAACCTATGCTTCACACAGCAGACAGATAAGTTATTATATTAAAAAAATGCAAATGTGATTATGGCACTCTATAGCTTTCTGCTAACCAATAGTACTGCCCTTAGGGAAAAGTTCAACTCCATAAGAAGGCCTAAAAGCCCTGAGTGATCATTCTCCCCTACACTCTGGTCCAGCCACAATGGTCTCACTGATGAGCTAAGTTCTTTTCCATCTCAGGCCCTGGCACATGCTGTTCTCACTGCCAGGAGTGCTCTTTCCTCGGATCCCCACCTCTTAGTTTAGTGACTTGCCATGCATTCTTCAAGGTGGCAGATCCATGCACCCCAAACTACTGTATTTGTCCTTTAAAGTGTTCATCAGGCTTTGAGTTATTTGCTCAATTGTTAGTTTCTTGAGGGCAAGCCCCCTCTGTCTTGTTCCTTTCTGTACACTCTGTTCCTGGCACAAAGCTCAGCACATGCTCAAATACACAATCCTTCAGTCATTTGCTCATTAACTTAAAACACTTACAGCCTTATCTTTGTTTATGGTTCAGAGGTGGGGAAACAGTGAAATAAGTATCTAAAAAGTTTCTACACAAGAGTTCTGATAAAGGCTCTAGTAAAAGATAGGGTGTTTTTGATGTATGACATTGTCTTGGAGGGACGAGGAGGAGAATAAAAAGTGAGTTTGGTTTTTTTTTATCAAGGACACATATGAGAATGTTTTTACCAACTCAACTCTAACCCTCCCCTGCTCCCCCATCCCTATCCTTACACTGGACCAACAAATACAGACCCACTGTGAGACAAGTTCAGTTGAAACATGTTTTAACCCGTTAGTTAACGTGGTGTTACCTTCTTGGAGCTTCTGATTTCGGAAATAGAATCCAGGAATTTGTCTGCTGCCAATTGCTCTGCCTCTCCTTCCAGCATTTTTTCCCCCTGTCCATTTTTTCTACCCTCAGGCTCTCTCTGCCACTTTAGGCTGGTTCTGCTCTTGTTGGAGCCTGTGTAGAACATATACCAAGCTAAACCGGCCCCCATTCACTATCCCCAGGGCTCCTAACTTGTGTCAACACGGTCCTTAGCAGCGTGCAGTCTGGAGTGGCCCCAGGAGAATGAACAAGAGCAGCTTAGAGATGGCGAGGGGGTTAGAAGAGCTTTACTCTTTGCTTGCCAAGATAAATAAAAAAGCAATTTCTAGAAGTGCTTTGATTCAAATGTAAAGAAAATGGAAGAACTGAAAGACTAAGAGCACCAAGGAGGGCTGGAGAAGAGCTCTGATGAAGATCATGGGGTGGTTTAGCACCACCTAACCCTCCTCCCCACTAGCTGTCCTTTGACACCAGCTATTGCTTACCACCTCCTGACATCCTCACGATGCCCTGAGCACCTGTTGGCAGCCAGGCACTGCCGTATCTTAGAGTCTATGAGCAACGATAACGTTCCCAGCTGCAATTCGGAAGGCAGAGACTTCATTTTGTCGGCCTTAATTTTTAGACATCCAGATTTCTCAAGGGCAAGCTTGCACCTCCCTTTCCGCAAGGTGAGGACTTCCTGTGAAATCTTTGCTCAGGGGTTGGGGGTAAGGGGAGAAGAAGGTTCATTCAGATGCAGGCCCAGGCTTTTTACCTGAGTAGGTGGGGAATCCCTAAAGGAGGAAGATGGTTGAGAATTCTTTACTTCCTGTCCAAAGCGGCAAGTTGGCCACAAGGGGGAAGCATCACACCGAGCTAGTGCTCTGGCCGAACCTGCTCTTTGTTAGGGGCTTTTCTATTGTCATCCACAAAAGGAAGGTGTGTGGGACCCAGTGCGGGCAGCTGTTGTTCAGCGGTGACAATGGCCGACTATGGTCAGCCAAGGGACACTCAATGAGTAGTAATTGACATTGACGAATATTTAGGGTTTAATTTGCTAATGAAATGAAACAAGTCACTGGAAAAGATAAGTATAGGTGGCAACTTCTTAGATTCAGAAGAGTCATCATATACTGAAAAGCAGGACTTGGAAAATCTGGTTCCGATGCTGGGCTTGCATCGCACGCACTAGGCATGTACGTGCTTTGTGGCAAGTCTGTCAGCCTCATCTTTCATGTGGTCCCCGTAGTCTCTTCTGTCAACATGACCAGGCTGGTTGGATCATGAAGACATAGGATATGGGCAAAAGTGCTTAGAAAAATGGAGAAGCAGGATCGGAGATTTACTAGCACTGCAACTGAGGCGAGCGAAAGAAACGCAGCTAGCTAGTTATTTCTTTATGCTGATGCGATCTCTCTGAGGTGGGCATAGAGAGAGTGTGTGTGTGCGTGTGTGCGTGTGCATGTGCGCGCGTGCTACTTAGTTTAAATCTTAGCTCAATTTAATGAGTTAAACCATCATCTCTCAGCCTAGGCTGCCAACTGTCTTGGTTAGTCAGGACTTTCCCAGTTTTAAAATGGAAAGTCACGTGCCCAGAATGCCCCCGGGGGGTCTATGGGATCATTGCTCAGGCTTTCCAGCCCCCTGCTCCCGTCCCTATCTACAAAGACCCTGGTGAATGAAGAAAGGTGTGGCTCCCTGACTCAGCAGCGAAGAGGAGCCCAGTCTTTGGATCCCTGGGGAATTTTTTGGATCTTAACTGCCTCTTTTAACTGCATTGGAGACCAAGCAAGGACTGGCCAGCTTCTAGGCTGCTGGGGCTTGTCCCGAGGGCCTATTGCAGGAGCCTCTAGCTCTCGTTTAAGCTTTGATCTTAGAGGCTCTACCTTTTCCATCTCCTTAGCTTTGCCCTCAGGCCAGGTCAGCAGCCCTTGCCGCCCCTGCAGGACCTCCTTCTAGGCCTGGGCACTTCTGAGTCACCTGCTCCCCATGAGAAGGAATTGCAGAACTGACAGTGCTCCTCGGACTCATTGGATTATCCACCTCTCCCACAATGGCCAGCACTGCTCTTGTCATATTAAAGGCGGCAGCATCAGGTGTGTGATCTCCCCCACCTCCGGCCAGAATGCCAGGTGTGTGCTAGCCCAGGTGTTTTCAGTCCTCTTCATTTCTACCTGGTCCTATGACCTTCTGTGGTATTGCAGAACTCTATGACAGCCCTAGGACTCCTGGCCTTGGGTATACGCACACCTTGTCCCGGTATTAAATAAAACATGAGTCCAGGTGCTACTTACTGTAGAGGGGTTTTGCAGATCAGTTGACCTTAAGAGAGGGAGAATACCTATTGTAGTAACTATGCATGGTCTTTGATGGGTACTAGACTTATGGGGATGACCACTTCATAAGTTATATACACATCTAATCACTATGTTATGCAACTGAAACTAATATATGTCAACTGTAACTAAATTTTTTAAAAATTATTTAAAAAGAGAGAGAGAGAGAGGGAGATTGTTTAAGTGAGCCAGACTTAATCACATGAGCCTTTGAATTAGGTCTGGAGGTTGGAGTCAGAGAAGTCAGAGACTGGAGTGGGAACCTGTGGAGAAGGGCACGTGAAAAGAAGCTGAGGGCAGCCCTTCGTTGCTGAGAGTCATCTCTGGGTGACAGCTAGCAAGACAGGGGGACGCCAATTCTATAACTGCAGAGAAAAAAATTCTGCAAACAATTGGAATGAGTTTTGAAACAGACATTTCCTTGGTTGATCCTCCAGATAGGAATAGAGCCAGCCTTGACTTCTGCCTCATGAGAGGCAGGAGTGAGGACCCAGCTAAAACATGCTGGACTCCTGACCCATGGAAACCGTAAGGTAATAAACTTGTGTTGTCTTAAGTCACTAAGTTTGTGGTAACTTATTACACAGCATAGAAAACAACTACAATGTCTTTCCTTAGAGTGAGGGCCTTAAGACCAGGAGGAAAAGCACCTTTAACCTTCCTTTCTCTGAAATTCTTCCATTGGAGGGGGCAGGCTTTTCCGCCCCTAGGGCCAGCCCTGTGGCCTTACTCTATGTGGAGAGGACTATCTTTTTTACGGTTCTGAGGAAATCTCTGCTCCGAAACCTCCAGACATGAAATGACTTCTGCTCTGGATGTTCTAGAACAATTTGGAACTGAAGGCAAACAAGGGTTAACATGGTGGTTTACCATTCCCCAAATATTATCCCCATTTTATGCTGCAAATATGCAAATAGAATACGTGACTACAGTAAATGCTGAAATGCTGGTGGTTTTTCTGAAAAATGAGAAAAACAATTTTGACTCTTTAACATTTTCTGAGTAGGTCTTCCAGTGGCTCAAAGTGGCTAGTTCATTCTTTTTCTTCCAAATTAATTTATTTCACAAATATTGTCTCAATGTCCTGTTATGGTCAGTGCTATTGTGGCTCAAACTACCTGGTGACAGCACAGATTTAGAATCAGCAAATCATCTACCTAGATTTCTTAAATTTGTACCCATCACTAGGAGCACTTATTAATGTCTTAAGGTTTATTAGCCGTCACAGGATTAAAGTAGTATTTTATACCAGAGGGTCAGTTTTATTCATTCAGAGGTTAAGAGAATAAGCTAAGTGCTTCTAATATATAATTTAAATTTATTTGTAATATTTAAAAGAAGCAGTGATCAGCATTGGAGGAGAATGGAACGTGTGCATAAATCTTCAAGACAAAAACAAATGATTTCAAAGAATCTATAGGCCCTGGCCGGTTGGCTCAGTGGTAGAGCGTCGGCCTGGCGTGCAGAAGTCCCGGGTTCCATTCCTGGCCAGGGCACACAGGAGAAGCGCCCATCTGCTTCTCCACTCCTCCCCCTCTCCTTCCTCTCTGTCTCTCTCTTCCCCTCCCGCAGCCAAGGCTCCATTGGAGCAAAGATGGCCCGGGCGCTGGGGATGGCTCCTTGGCCTCTGCCCCAGGCGCTAGAGTGGTTCTGGTCGCAACAGAGCGACGCCCCGGAGGGGCAGAGCATCCCCCCCTGGTGGGCAGAGTGTCGCCCCCTGGTGGGCGTGCCGGGTGGATCCCGGTCGGGCGCATGCGGGAGTCTGTCTGACTGTCTCTCCCCGTTTCCAGCTTCAGAAAAATACAAAAAAAAAAAAAAAAATCTATAGGCTTGTTTTAGAAGCCTATGAGGAGTTGCTTAGGGGCCAGGTAACCATTTTCTTCTACCTTTGGCCACCCACTGGGAGATGGTTCTAAAAGGTCATCTCCCAACCACATGGAGCAAATAGAGAGTGGAGGGAGATAGGAGGAGGAAGCGCTACCTAGGACTTTACGGGAAGAATGATCGATGACAGTCAGTCCATTGGCATGAAAGAAGCACTGAAGACCCAGGGCTCCTTGGGTTAAAGCCATAGAGTCCTAGAGTGTTTGAATAGAAAGCTTTTAGTTATTGGCTAACTTTTAGATGTGTAAATGGTACTATGCTTTTTTTGTGGTGGGGGTTACATTATTTCAAATATCCAACCAGATACACAGTTCCCTCTGGGAGGACTGGGAATTTTAGAGTTGGAATGCAAAGAGAAGTAAGGAGTCAAAGTTGGTGTTCTGATGGCCAAAATGGACTCTCAATGCTTGTTTCAGAAATAGCAATTGAGAAAACCACACATTGAGCTGAGCTGCAAGAGCCAGGTGCTTGGGAGAAACAGAACATTTTCTAAATTCCAAATGCTTTTCTTTAAATATTCAGTACCAGAGCTTGGAGGACCAAGCATTCCCCCCCCCCCCCCCCCTATAAACTAAAGAGTTAGAAGATTTAAGATATAACAAATTCAATTTCCTGCCACACAGGCAGGCAATTGCAAACTATCTAAACTAGGTGGAGGAATTTGGGAAAAAGGAGAGAAGACAGCCAAACAAAGCAAAGGACCCTGGGGGAAGGTGAGCAATGGACACTCTGGGCAGGTTTAGGATGAGAAGACAAAGAAAGCTTATACTCCATAACCCGAGGGAAGGAAACTCATCAAGTATTTATTGCTTATACACTAAAAGGATTAAATTAAAAATTTTTAAATTTTGTGAGATATTTCAGGTCTGAAATTCTATAATTCTCAATCTTCATATGTACATTGGATGAATAATTTAAAAATACAGATAATCAACTTTGCTGGGATTTTCTGACTTTCTTCTGATTGTAACATTTTTGTCATTTGGGGTTATAGGAACTACAGAGAGGTGTGAGGTAAGGATCAGGATTCCTCTGCTCACAACTCCCTTCTTTATCGTGAATTGAGGTATGGGTTGTCAGCTTCAGCAGATGACTTCTGTGGGCCTCTATGAGAACTCTGAGTCTCATGAACCTTTGGGTTTTCTTTTTTGCACTTAGAGAGTAATTAAAGAAAGCAAAGCAGTGACCACTGGTGGGGGTGGGGGTTGAGGATCTCAGTGAGGAGACTTATAGGCACTGTCAAACTCCTCATAGTGTATATACATTCATTTTTTTTTAAAAAGAGCTGAGGTATTGTTTATATACCATATAATTCACCCATTTAAAGTGTACAATTTATTGGCTGTTAGTATATTCACAGTTATGTTGCAGTCATCACCACAATTTTAGAACATTTTTATCACCCAAAAAAGCAACCCCATATGCCTTAGCTATCATGTCAGTTCCTCTCCAGAACCTTTCTTCCTCAGCCCTGGCAACCACTGATCTGCTTTTCTGTTTTTATTGATTCTCCCAATCTAGACATTTTATATTTATAGAATCATATAATATAAGGTCTACCGGAAAGTTCTGTTCATTTCTATCACAACAAGTTTCGACACATAAGCACATGTTTATTTGGCGCATGTGTGCCTCTCTATTTTTATCACTTAATGTATACATACTGACGTAGCAAATTAACTAAAACAAAGTTGATTCACGTTAGTCTTATGTGTGAAGCGATAGTGTACCCATGGCTACTAATAAAGTTCATTTACGCCACTGTATTGTATACGAATTTCAACAAGGAAGAAATGCTACAGAAGCATGTAGAAATTTATTGAAAGTGTTTGGTGAAGGTACAGTTTCTGATAGGACATGCAGAAGATGGTTCGAAAAATTCGAAACAGGTGATTTTGACCTTTCTGATAAGCCACATTCTGGACAACCATCTTTGATCAATGACGATGTTGTTAAGACCATATTGGAGCAAGATCCTTTTCTGACAACATCGGAGATTGCAGAAAGGCTTAATTCAGCTCAGCAAACCATTTTGGACCATATTCAGAAGATAAAATTGGTGTGGAAATATTCAAGATGGGTGCCACATGAATTTCCTGTTCTTATGCCACATGAATTTGTATTTTGTTTTATTCCAAAGTCAGAAGAATTTGTATTTTGTTTTATTCCAAAGACGAACAGAACTTTCTGGTAGACCTTATATGTGGCCTTTTGTGACTGGCTTTTTTCACTTGTCATACTGTTGTTAAGGTTCTCCCAGAGGTGATCGGCCTCAGGACCTGACTCACATTTACCCAACTTATTAGAAATTCTAACCCAGACAACTTGATACATCAGAAAGCTAATTTATGAATTTATAGTGTCTTTAAACACATCTAGAGTCAGGAGTTGGCTGATTTATATGTGATCTCCATGTAGGAGAGTCTACATGAGAAGTCAGATTATTATCAGAAGGTTGCCTTGTGAGGACTAGTAAAGGTATAAAAGACTGAATACGTTTAGGAAATTTTGTGGTGATTGACAGGGGTGGGGAGGAGGGTATTGAGGGGGTGAATGATGATGGAGACTTGACTTTGGGTGGTAAACACCCACAGTGTACAGATGATGTACTGTAGAATTGTGCACATGAAAACTGTATAATTTTATTAATTGGTATCACCCCCATAAATTCAATTTAAAAAGAAAAAGAAGGCCCTGGCTGGTTGGCTCAGTGGTAGAGCATCGGCCTGGCGTGTGGGAGTCCCGGGTTCGATTCCCAGCCAGGGCGCACAGGAGAAGCGCCCATCTGCTTCTCCACTCCTCCCCCCCTCCTTCCTCTCTGTCTCTCTCTTCCCCTCCCACAGCCAAGGCTCCATTGGAGCAAAGTTGGCCCGGGTGCTGAGGATGACTCTGTGGCCTCTGCCTCAGGCACTAGAATGGCTTTGGTTGCTGCAGAGCAACGCCCCAGATGGGCAGAGCATCGCCCCCTGGTGGGCATGCCAGGTGGATCCCGGTCGGCTGCAAGTGGGAGTCTGTCTGACTGCTTCCCCGTTTCCAACTTCAGAAAAATACAAAAAAAGAAAAATTTTTTTTAAATTAAAAAATAAATAAATAAAAGAAAAAGAAAACAGAAATTAATGTTCAATATCTCCAAACATAAACCCATCACATAAAATAAATAAAAAAATAAGTCTCTTGCAAAATAAGTAAATAAATAAAGGCCCTTAACTCACACACAGAAATTGCCATTTAAGCCATAACAGCTGAACATGTTTTGATATGTATTGGATAAGCATTCATCTGATCAGGATACTCTGTTACTTAGTCGGTAGTTCCAGATTAACACTGACCACCAGCTCTTGCCATTTTCACCATTTCCCCCTCATTTCAAGTTGACCACAGGTTTTCTATGTACACTGAGATTTTATAACTCACAGGGTCGGGCAAAAGTAGGTTCACAATTGTTCATAGAAAAATAATACAATTAATAAATAATAAAAGAGCCCTGGCCGGTTGGCTCAGTGGTAGAGCGTCGGCCTGGCGTGCGGGGGACCCGAGTTTGATTCCCGGCCAGGGCACACAGGAGAAGCGCCCATTTGCTTCTTCATCCCCCCTCCTCCTTCCTCTCTGTCTCTCTCTTCCCCTCCCGCAGCCAAGGCTCCATTGGAGCAAAGATGGCCCGGGCGCTGGGGATGGCTCCTTGGCCTCTGCCCCAGGCGCTAGAGTGGCTCTGGTCGTGGCAGAGCGACGCCCCGGAGGGGCAGAGCATCGCCCCCTGGTGGGCAGAGCGTCGCCCCTGGTGGGCGTGCCGGGTGGATCCCGGTCAGGCGCATGCGGGAGTCTGTCTGACTGTCTCTCTTGGTTTCCAGCTTCGGAAAAATACAAAAAAATGAATAAAATAAATAAATAAATAAATAAATAAATAAATAATAAAAGAATAAGCTCTGTGTTATGAGTACTTACAACTGTAACCTATTTATGCCCCACCCAGTAATTACTTAGAACAGTACTACCGAAGCTTTTCTTAATCCTGCACCCTATGATTAAAACTTTTGAGTGTTAACTCCATCTATATTTATTTATAAATTATGTGTACCACTATCAATTTGTATATTAAAGTTAAGATTTATTTATTGTATTTCTCTAAATTAAATTGAATCTAAATTGAAAGGTTAATATTTTTCATTATACTTCAAATTGTCTTATCCTCCCCATTTAAAGAATATTGTTTTAAAATTTTTTTTTTTTTTTTGCGTTAATTCTATCCCCGTTCTAAAATTTTACTTTAATCATCAGATTTTAGTTGTGCTTACTCTTGTTTGGGTTTACCAGCCTTACAAACCCATCTTTTAATGTCGGTTATTTGGATGAGATCAGAAGGGCTACTTCAGCTGTTTTATATTGATCCTATTACTTTCCATTTTAGTTAAGGTGACATCTTCTGTTCATTTCCCAAGATTCCAAGGGGCAGCCTACTGCAGCCTTCTAAGCACAAACTAAAATCTTGCAGGGGAGCTAATGTTCTGTACTTACACTTCTCTGAGAAGAGAAACGGTGGAAGATGAGTGTCTAGGGGAGTCACTCCTAGCAGGAATGTGGATTAATGGCTCCAAGATGGAGAAATTGGGGTTGGTAATAGAACTTGGGAATTGGCAAGAATCATTGAGAGGCAATGATTAGCCTCTTGGAAGCGGGCACTGTGTTCTGCCTGCCTAACTGTGCTCCCTGATGTATTATTGACTGGATTATAGAGATGCTCAGACAAACTGAAGTGAAGCTCGATCCCCAGAGCAGGGACCATGATGGTTCCAGAAAATTCTTTGGTCCTAATTAAGAGACACCAGGAAATTAGGATTTTAGTACCCTAGAGAGAACACTTTGGGCTTTAAATAATGGATAGGCTGGACTTCAGATGAAAAGGAACCTGCTTTCTGAGAGACCAGGCTTGCTAAAAAAAAAAAGGATTCTGTCCTCAGACTATATCAGTGGTTCTTAATGTTGGGTGCAAATTGTAATCAACTGAGGAGCTGTGGAAATGACTGATGGCTGAGTCTCATCTCCCACAGATTCCGATTTCATTTGTCTAGGCTGAGGATTAGCCCTTGATCTATATATATGATATATATCATATCTCAAAATATATATCTCAATATAAACCTCAGATGATTCTAATGTGCAGCTAAATTTAGGAACTACTGGACTAGAGGGAAGAAGAAGGGAGTGACTGAAGGAGTTACAGGAGGAACATTAGAGGAAAGAGGAGGGACCTGGAATAGCCTAAGTAATTCTAGAAGGTTGAACTGCAGGACCTCCCATGACCTCATTCATCAGGTTATCAAAGATTCTATGAAGAGAATATTCAGAAAGAAGGAAATGGGAAAGGCTGAGATTTCTCTAGCACCCAGGAAGGTGGCCAGAGATCTGGGTCATGGAGCCATCTGTTTGGGGTTGCCATCAGTCTTGGTTACAACAGTAGCTGTGACTCTGTAACTCTTTTACAAGTATAGTGCAGGAAGCAGAGAAGGTGCTCTGTAAATGACATCTCTGTATCCTTTTCCTTCTCACTGGCCTCTAGCCTTTCTGCACAGGGTTTATCCATTAGTACTTCAGTCCACCATCTTACTTCCCTTCCATTCTGCCATTCTCCAGGCATGGGAAAGTAGGCAAGGAGGTGGCTTTCTCTGATCCTGAGATATATGGGAGGATCTCATATATGGTCTCAAGGTAGGCGTGAGACTGAACATTCTGAAGCTGCATTTTCCAAAATGTGCTTCTTAGATGCCGATTCCTCAAGACGATCTTCTCTCTGTCCATGCTAGTTTGGGAAATGCGGCGAGCTCAGTGCCCTTGTTGAATTCCAGACGGCCCCTTACAGAAAGTGCTCTGAGATCTCCCACAGAAACCTGTTTGTTTTTCTGTAACCTTCACGTCCCAACTCATCTGGCCATGGAATTGTTTTTTTCTGCTTAGCATATTAACATCTTGCCTCTTTCTCATGACACACTTTTGGGAAACTGCCCCAGAAACTATAATCAGTGGCTTCATTCACAAAGGACAAAGAAGGCAGCTGCATCCTGCACACACGAAACGGGGCAAGAACCCCAGTTGGGCCCCGGCTTCTCACTGTAATCGTGCCCTTTTTCCACCCCCATGTCACCCTCCCTCCCGTTGCCATGGTAATGCCCCTGGGAAGTTAAGACCAGGCCTTCTATTTCTTTTCTACACCCCTCTTTTTCACTCCCCCCTTGTGTCTAGAAGAGCATCTAACACGCAGTAGGTGATACTTTGAAACACTGATTGATTGAGAGTTTTGGGGGGTTTCATTTGGGCCATCTGCAGGTGGGCTGGGTGGAGGACAAGGCATCCCATGGTTTGCTTCTATATATCTGGGTGGAAGAGCCGTGCAAGAGGGTGGGAGAGTGCAGGTCTGGGAGCTCACACAGTCTTGGCATTGCTTAGGGTTTTTTGTTGTCTTTTTAAATGCTATGATCACAAATATTCCACAAATTAGGGATGGCAAAGGGCATATCAAAAAAAAGAAAACATTTTGATTTCCTGGTATGTTTGGTTCAGGGGTGAATTTTTCTTTCAGTAGAATTTCTGGTCATGTTTCTTACTATGATGTTGTTTTTGTTATAAATAATTTTCTTTTAAGTTTGAGAAGATAAGGATGCCCTACTTTCTTCTCTGTCTCTAACTGGTAAGCATAATTTCAAAGCCCCAAACCAGAATACATCGGCTGCTACATGGCCTGACAGGCTATTTGACATAGGGAGTCTGACGGGATGGAGTATTTGAAGCATCAACTCCCATATATGCCTTGACCAGGCAAGCCCAGGGTTTCGAACTGGCGACCTCAGTGTTTCCAGGTCGACACTTTACCCACTGTGCCACCACTGGTCAGCAGGATGGAGTATTTGAAATGGAGGTGCTGGTCCTAGAAAATCTGGCCTCCTAAGTGCTGTGCCCAGACGCCTTGTAAGTAGTATCATTTGTAAATTACACAGGCCAATTTTGGTATCCATTGTTAAAACCTGCGTACCTATATATTTTTCTAAATTGATAACCACCTTTTAAAATTTTATTTATTGCTGCAAAATCAAAAGCAACCTTCCCAGAGGGAAGGTAAACAGAAATTCTATTCAGTGTCTAAGTGCATGAAAGACCTGGTTATTTCCAGTTTGCTCCGCTACCCAGCCCAGGGCTCAGGCTCTTAATGAATGAAAGGTTTGTGGGGATCCGCTTGATGTAAACCAAGTGCCCGGGAAAGCCACACATTGCTGGTTCTGTCCCCAACTGGCTGAGAGGCTTCCCAGGCTCTGAAAGTACCCATTTTAAGTCTCGAGCATGGTTATAACTTAAGTCAGCCGTTTCTTATTTTCTTAAGTGTGAAAAAGGTGGATGATTAGGCATAATTTTATATATCACATGTGTGTGTGATAGCCTGACATTTGTGGAGAATCTGCAGCTTAGTGAGAACTTCCCATCTGTAATATATAAAAATTAATATATATCTATATTTAGAGATGTATCTAAAATAGATATATGGTTATATCTGGTATTTATATGTTTAGTATATATAAAATGGATATATATAAATTAATATATATTGATATATAAATGAATATATAAATATTGATATTGTATATATAGACAAAATATATCTATCTATAGATTTATACCAATTTAATGTTAATATAAATATATCTACATAAAGATGTATATTAATTTTTATATATCCATTTAAGATATACCAGATATATATAAATATTTGATATATAGCTATGTACCTATTTCAAATATAATCTGAATATATACCAACATGCATCAGTATATATCATATATTGTCTGTCCATATATATAAAACTTTGTTTTGTTTTTACAGCTTTGTTTTGATATTGATAGGGAGAGCGGAAGTGGAGGCCGAAGTGGGTAAGTGAAAAGCTCGTTTGGGGCACACAGCGGTGAGCACGGGGGCCCTATTCCCGGCCAGGGCGGTCTGACTCTGAACTGTCCTTCTCATTCCCCCATACTTTCTACCATATCCACCTTGAGCATCACCAGAAGCTTGTGGGTTACGGCTGGAATGAGGCTGCAAACATGGGCCAATGGATATTGTTGTGATTCCTCTCCCTTCCTGAAAATCTCCATTCACCTCCCACTTTCAGGCAACCCCCCTCCTTCTGCTGACTTCTTAGGCCCCGTGCCTCCTGCACCGAAGCTGTTCTTTGACCCCAGCTGCTCCCTCCAATCCATCAACCCCCTCCCATCCCATCTGACTTCCCGTCTTGCACTTGATCCATTTTCCTACCTCTACTCTTGCAAATATGGCCAACTCCTTCTGCCAACCCTGTCCTGCCTATCTCCCAGTTCTGGAAAAACCCAGCCCCAACCACCTGCCTTCTCTGTGCCAGCTGCTTACAAACCGTTGAGGGATTCAGGAGAAAATCTCATAGATTGGTATCATTAAAATATGTTCACTTTGATAATGTTCAATAATCTCACCACTGCCCAGTAATCTTATTGTGTCTTTCTAATCAGCTTACTGTCCCTCGCTCCACAAATGCCTGACCTCCCCATTCCTTCAACCCCTCGACCCCCATCTTCGGGCTAATAACCCAGCTTTACACGTCTGAGCGCAAACAGATACTGTCCAAGAGGAACGCCAGCCTCTTCCCCCACCGGGTCCACACCCTCCCTGCAGCCCCGCCTCCCACCCTCCCTGCACCCCGCCTCCCACCCTCCCTGCACCCCGCCTCCCTCGCTCCCTGCACCCCGCCTCCCACCCTCCCTGCACCCCGCCTCCCTCGCTCCCTGCACCCCGCCTCCCACCCTCCCTGCACCCCGCCTCCCACCCTCCCTGCAGCCCCGCCTCCCTCACTCGCTGGCAAGCTGCTGCTGTCGCTGAGCCTGGGCTGCGCGCTGCAGGCCTCAGTTCTCTACAGGGGGCTTCTCCATGGGTCTGTGTGCCAAGGGCAGATCCCACGAGAGAAGGGCAACTGGGGCTGCGTTGCCTTTTCCGACTTACCTCGAAGGTCGCACAGCCTCGTTTCTAACGTGCTCAGTTGGTTAAGGCAGTCACAGAGCCCTGCCCAGGGCAAAGGGTGGGGATAGGAACTCCACTGCTTGATGGAGAAGCGGCAGGTTCTGGAAGAGCATTGGGGGCAGATAGACCATCTTGACCATTTTAGGAGCATAAAATCTACCGCCATTCACTACTACTCTTTTTCTTACTAGTCATCGTTTAGGGTCCGGTTTAACTTTCTCCCACCTCCCTAAATTAGGTGTCCCCATTAGCAGTCAGGGTACTGCCTCTCCTCCTTAGTGGCTCTAATCATAATTTTACATTGTACAGTCATTTCTGTGGCATTTTTCTTTAGCATACATTCTTCATTGCCTGCCTGTGGCATAGACTGTTAGTCTCTTGAGGACAGGACTCTATTTTTCTTATTCACCACTGAGACCTGCAGCAGCTGTTTTAGAACCTGACACACAGTGAGTGCTAAATGAACACTGGTCAAATGGATAATCCAATACTGAATAAAATCTGCCTCCTCCATACCCGCCCCCAACACTACGAATTCAAATGGTGTTTGGTTTTGAGTTCATCTTGAACTCACATTAAATGACTGCGAATGGGAAGGTATAGGACACCCTGCAGGATGACTTTGTGAATGGCTTCACACGTACTGGCATCGAGCCCACCATTTTTGGGAGACATTCGGCACAGAAAACCACAGAGTCAGGTAGGCACTTTTCCAAAGGAGGCCTTTTTCAGAGGGAAGTTTTATTTGGGAGGCTGTTGGCTCAAACAGCCTGGTTATCACTCAGAGGGCTGATGTAGCCACTGGCAGCCAGAGAGGACCTGGCAATACCACAGGAAGAAGAACTCTTCTTTCTGATTTTTGAAAACTGCTCACCTTCAACCAGAGATGTGAGACAGCAAATCAAAGAAAAGAAGCAAGTAATTCATTTAAACTCTGAATCCTAAACTGTTAGAGAACCCATCGGTGCAGTTTTTGAGGGGATGAAACGATGGCGGTGGTGGGTGGGGAACCTGGAGAAGGGAGTGTGGTGGGGTGGTGAGTGGTGGACTAGTGTTGATTAAGGACAAACTTTTGTTAGGTGCTTTCCACATGTTATTTCAGCTCAGCCCTGCTGCAGTCCTGTGAGATAGGTGGCGGCCTCCTCCCATGGAAGATGAGGAGACCAGGAAGCTCAATACCTTGACCAGGGTGACACAGCTCACAAGTGGAAGTGCTAGGATTCCGTCCCCACTCGCAGTGCTCCCCCAGCCTGCTCCGTTTGTCCTGCACCAGGCATGCAGGCTCAGTCCCGAGAGCTCAGCGGGCTTTCACTGTGGGGTCTCCTGTACGCCAAGCACTGAGCAAGTGATGGCCCAACAGGGACCACGCATTCTTCCTCCACTTGTTGAGATGGATGTAACATGGGCCCAATCCTTTCAACTCTTGAAATTACAGAAAGCTAGGGAAGCCAGTGGCAGAATAAATAGGTATTTCTGGATGTCAATTTTCTGAAATGGAGCAAAAGCTTTAATAATCTTCTTATTCTATGGCTCTGCAATTTTCCAAGGAAAGAGAGATGATCAGAATTATGCATAAGGAGGATCACCGTAGTGTTATCTGCAAGAAAGGAAAGGGAGAAGGGAGGGAGGAAGGGAAGGAGAGAGGGAGAGAGTAGGGAAGGAAAGAGGAAGGGAGAAATTGTTAAGTTATATATAACATGATTAATTTGACCACTCATTTATTTAATTTACATCTCCTGCCAGGAGACAGAAAGCCTATTGCATATAAAACATAATCCTGGGCCCTGGGTATAAAAAGTACTGAACCAAAATTTAGACTATGTCCCTGCCTGCCTGAGGGTTAATTTTTAGTGGAAACTAAACAGAAACAAATGAAGTGGCCATTGAGGTGGGGGTAAAACCAACTGAGGGAGTGTCCTAGAAACCAAAGGAAGAAGTGTTTCAAGGAGTGATTGATGGTGTCAAGTGCTGCAGGGTTAGGAAAAGCCCCAAGGACCGATCTCTGGATTGGAAATGTAAAGGGCACTGACCTCGACAAGAAGAGTTTTAATTGAGTGACAGGGATACAAGCCTTCTTGAAATGTGTTCAAGAGACAACAGGAACCAGAGAGTCTAAACAACTCGAAGATGTGCTATAAAGGGGAGTAGAGAAATGGAGCTGGAGGGGGAAAGGGATGTGGAGGTGGCACGGGTTTGTTCGTTATGTGTTTCTTTGTTCCGGGTGGGGGGGAATTACAGGGCGTTTGCTTACTGGTGGAAATGATCTGGCATGGAGGAAACAATTGCTAAGAAGCTAATTGCAGGTGAATCTTCAAGTAGGTGAAAGGAAATCAGATGTTCTGCAGGATGAAGGCAGAGGTGGCAGGAACCCAGACAGTCTTCTTCTGCACCAGAGAAAGCAGACCATGAGAGCACAGATGGGGGGGTTGGTAGACCCGCTGCAGGGGAATGCAGAAATTCTCTTCATATTGCTTCAACTTGCTCAATGAATTATACAGTAAGAAGGAGCTACTCAAAGGTGCTACAAGTATGTCTCTTTGACAAGTGGAACTATGGGCAATTAATTTTTTGTTTGCTTGCTTTTGTAGTTTTGATTTCTCTCAAATAAACATGTAATAATATATGTACTTTTCTTAGTAGTAGATGTCATCTCCAAGTGCCCTCCTTTCTGCTGCTTATAAAGGTAACCCTAACCAGTCCTGCCACTTACAGTTATGTCCTTGTACTAGACACTTACATTTCTTTGTGTTTTGGTTTCTTTATTAGTAAGATGGAGATGATAATGTCTGTGCTATTTAATCCATTGGGTTGGAAAAATTTTAAATGAGAAAATGTATGAAAAAATATTTTGAAAAGAATCAGCATGGCGTAGATATAAAATTCTTATATTGTGGGGTTTTTTTTCTTGTAAGGTATGTATGAGGCAGGGGCAGGGTCTAAGAATAGACTGGAATCATCATTCCCTTCTTAGAAGCTTCTACATAGTCTTAAGAGCAAAAACTACTTTACTGATTCAAACAGTACTGATTAAGATGAAAAGCTTTGTGTTCAGCTCTGAGAAACAAAGTATGAAACACGTTTCATTTGCTATTACATAAAGTTAACTTTATTATTTGATAATCTAAGTTAAAATGTTTCCTACTGAGCCAGGTTTTTCTTTCAGGCTTCAGATATATTAATTGTGACATTTACCCCAAATTTTTGCATTTGTATTCAAAACCACCCAGAGAATATGCAGCCGTAATTATTCTTTTGTTATTTTTTCAAGTCACTGTGATTGCATTGTTAGATGTGCCTCAGCACAGGGGCCCTGCTTGCTGTCATTAGGCACATATATAGATCTACTAGACAAAACAAAAAAAATCATGAGATGAAGATAAAAACACTTATTTAAGGCACTTTGTATGAATTAAGTAATGATAGTAGAATCACATAACTCTTCCTCAAGAATAATTCTGAACTGCTTTTGTGTTTCTTGGCATTTGAATATTTCATTGTCAGCCTTGAGGATTATAAAATGAAAAGACAATACTGAATTTTTGCTGTTGGACAGTGTGTATACTATTGAAGATAAATGCTCATTAATCTTTGCTTTCAACTTATTTATATCCCCTCCTTTTTTTTATTGTGTGACAATATAACCCCAGAATTAAAGAACATTTTGAAAAATGAGAAAAACACAAACATCTCATCATCTGAATAGAAAGAACTACTTTTCCTTCTGTGTGTTCTAAGTCCATCTTTGTCCTTTGCATGATTGTAATTATAGTATATATGCAATTTAAATAAGAATTTTTTGAGTTGCATTTAACAGAGGGTGTTTTTTAGATACATAATAATTGTCCAAGTTATATTTCTACCTTTTCCCAGAACTTGATTGTGTTAGAAAAACCCTGAGATTGGGAGCTTTCTTTGGGGGAGGGGGACCCTCTTCGTGGGGGGTCAGGAGCAAGATCTACTGTGGTAATGGCCGATACCTTCTCAAATGGTCCTTGATAATGGTTTTGAGTATTTTTTGCCTTTTAATTTGTTAAACCCTGAATTACAACCGTCTCAGGGCAATTTCAACAATAAAACGTAATTTTCAATTGCTGTCACATTTCGCATGTCATCATGTTTCAAATTTGTGGTAGGTTTACTGCAAATGTGGTCCTCGTTTTTCATCCCTCCGGTATCCACTCCCTTTGCATGACGGCAGGCATCCCATCAACAGTTTGGACCTGTCTCCAATCCCCAGGCTCTGGGTTGCCCTCCTATTACGCTTTGGCCAATGGAATGCAGTTGAAGTGACAGCATGTTAGTTCTGAGTTTAGGATTCAGAGATTGTCTGCACATTCACACTGGCCTGGGCTATCTTGCTAGAAGGTAAGAGAGTCTGTGGTTTAGGCCAAGTCAGCCCAATGGAGGCCCAGCCCCCAGCCAACCACCAGTTGACCACAGATGCATAGGTTAGCCCAGTCCAGACAAGCTGAGCCGGCTCAGGTGAGCAGAACCACCTAGCCGAGAAATCATATGTAGTTGCTTTTTTAAGCTACTAAATTGTGGGGATTTATTGTACAGCATTATTTTGGTAGTGTGTAACTGATATAAGGGTCTTGCACCTTTGGACGTTTGGGATAATTCTGTTTTTGCCCTTGGGTTTCTATAGCAACAATAAATTGCAGATTTGGAGTGGAGAGGAACATATGGTTTGGTCCAGGGTCATTACCCATCTTCCATGAAAGGCCAAACATTTGTGGAGACTGGAGATTGACTGAGGAGTGCCGAATGCTGGAGCCCAGACAAGCTACCTCAGGGTGCCACTTTCTTCCCTGGCGGGCAAATGTGAGGGAGGACTGCCTTTATTTTATTCTTCCCCTTTTAAATCCAATCTATCAAGTGTGTAATCTCTTCTCAACAGATTTTCACGTAAGCAGACACTGAAAACAATAAATGAAAATTCAATTGGTATTGTTAAAGGAGAAATGATCTCTATAGCTGCAAGGTAACATCTAATTAACCTTAGAATCAGGTCAGGACCCTGATAACAGAAGTGCCCAATTCACAAGGAACTAACAAAACCACCGGAAATGTAAGCAATTCATCCTTTTTTGGGGGAGATGCTGTCGCTGCTGTGGTTATTTCCGTTTGAATTTTAAATGATTTCGTATTTATACACACTTTTATTTTAGAGGTAGTATTTCTCAGCAAAGCATGTGTATGACAAATTTCTCATGTGAAATTATGTTTTTGCGTGGGCTCAGACATCTCACAGGTCAAGTGAGTTCTCAGACAAAGCGACAGCCCTTTAGCAAACAGCAAGGGTACCACCAGCCAGTCTGGTCCTCTACAAGGCACTGACTTCCGATTTCTTATTAATACGCTCTGACAAGGAGGTCGATTAAGTTATTTGAGGAAGAGGGAGGATGGACCAAATCTACTTTTTCTCCATTTTCACACGTTCATTTTATACAGTCCATTGTAAAACCACACAGTTTTTTTTTTCTTTAAATTGCAAATTACAGGTAAACTGAAGAAAGAAAAGTAGATTCCTGTAATCCTGTCACCCAAAGACAACCACTAGGAACAGTTTGAAGTATTTATTTCCAGTTAAAACAATTTTTTTCTATACATAATTGGAAATGCAAATAAATAAACAAACAAGACACTGATATAAAACCTAAATAAGGATAAGGGCAAAGTCAGAAACTCAAGTGCATTTCTAAGACAAATGCATGGCCATTCCCTCCTCTAAAGAATGAGGGCAGGCCCTGGCCGGTTGGCTCAGTGGTAGAGCGTCGGCCTGGCGTGCAGAAGTCCCGGGTTCGATTCCTGGCCAGGGCACACAGGAGAAGCGCCCATCTGCTTCTCCACCCCTCCCCCTCCTTCCTCTCTGTCTCTCTCTTCCCCTCCCACAGCGAGGCTCCATTGGAGCAAAGATGGCCCGGGCACTGGGGATGGCTCCTTGGCCTCTGCCCCAGGCGCTAGGGTGGCTCTGATCGCAACAGAGCGACGCCCCAGAGGGGCAGAGCATCGCCCCCTGGTGGGCAGAGCATCGCCCCTGGTGGGCGTGCCGGGTGGATCCCGGTCGGGCGCATGCGGGAGTCTGTCTGACTGTCTCTCCCCGTTTCCAGCTTCAGAAAATAAATAAATTAAAAAAAAAAAAAAAAAAAAAAAAAAAAAAGAATGAGGGCAAACGTGGGTGGCTGGTGGTGAGAGCAGAGGGAAGCCGTGGACAGACAGGCCTAGGCCAGGGCCTGGCAGAGAGCAAAAGTCATTATTAGTAACAACAAGCAGGGCAGACATCAATCTAGAATTTCGTAAATGCCAGGCACTGTTCTAACTAATCACTTTCTATATATAAATATTTACTCATTTCAGCTTCCCAACCATGCTGAGGGGCAGGTGTTATTACTCTCCTCATTTACACAGGAGGACAGGTTAAGTGACTTGCCCAAGGATGGGAGCTGGGATTCAAATTCATGCCCTCTGTTCATGGTGTCCTTGCTCTTAAACATTCTGTGATATTTTATTGTTTTCTTATTATGATCATTAACCCTCCCACTGACACACATAGAACTTCAATAGGTACTTTGGCCATTTAGAAGAAACCCTCTTGGCACAACCGTGGAGAATTTCACTTCACCCTTGCCATCATTTATTGACTTAAATGCGTGCTCCTTTGAAACTGACATCTGGCTGTCATCCGTCACCATTCATTTGTGTCATCGCCTATCAGTCCCTTTGCTTCTTCCCACTTTTTTTTCAGAATGCCACAAATTATATTCGAATGGCAGTCATGGAGGAAACTTTTCTTTCCTCCCTCAGCAGCGAAGCTAGCTGATCGGTGGGCGCCGGAGCCCCCGGGAAGCAGCATCTGCTCTAACCCAAGGATCCCCGCTTGAGCTGAGGATGAAATTAACAGACACAGAACTGTTTGCCGCTCAACATTTGTTCAAGTCTGGCACATGCACACATCATTAGCAACTCCATTTGAGAAGCAAGATCAAGGGGGTGAGGAGGAGAGTGGATCTGATTAAAGGGGATATTCAAGAAAGAGGAAATTCAGAGCAGTTAGGGAAAGCCTCACCGCTAAAATAAATGAACTAGAGAGCCGAGCAGATAGCCAGGTGCAGGTGGATGGTGTCGACAAACCATTTGGGTAATTTTGCCTCTGCAACTTCCAAAACAGAGTCGTTTCATGCAATGAATTCCCCAGAGTGGCTGTCTCTCTTACTTAGCTGTCTCCACCACTAAAGTGAAACCTAGGAGGGCAAAGATTTTGCTGTCCTGTTTACTGCTCTAATCTGGGCTCATAATAGATAAAATTAAATATTCATGGGATAAGTTAATGTATATTTGTTCAAAGCGTGGCTTGACCTGAGCTAGGCAAAGGAGGTCTGAGATTTTCAGCAGGAATCAGAAGCAATATATATGCCGGAAGAATGGTATCTTCTAACTAAAATTGATTGTTGATGCCAGTGTGTGGAATCAGCGATGGAATATTATTATGCTGCCCTTCGTGTACCCACCATTACTCTAGCCCCCCGGTTGGCAAACTGCGGCTCACGAGCCACATGCGACTCTTTGGCCCCTTGAGTGTGGCTCTTTCACAAAATACCACGTGCAGGCGCTACCTCGATAAGGAATGTACTTACCTATATAGTTTAAGTTTAAAAAATTTGGCTCTCAAAAGAAATTTCAATCGTTGTACTGTTGATATTTGGCTCTATTGACTAACGAGTTTGCCGACCACTGCTCTAGGCAATGGAGGAGATACAGTAGAAGAGGCAGCTAGCAATGGCACGATGGAACAGTGTTCTTTGGTAACTTCTCACGTATGTTGGCCACTCTCTAGAATATATGTGATATTCACACATATCAATAGTAAGCTGACCAAGGATGGGGCCTGAGTCTTATTCCCCTTTGTAGTCACTGCAGTGTCTTGCACATAGTAGGTGTCTTTTGAACTTGTATGGGAGAAGTGTTATTATTTGGTCCTCAGGACCCCTGACAAGGGTTAAGCAGGACACATGATCTCCCAGGGAATAGGCCCAGAGGCCGAGACTCGGGAGGCTGAGTGACAGGCTGCATGTCACAGCGCTACGAAGCAGTGCGGTGGGGGTGGGGCAGCGGTTTCCAGGGCTCCTGCCCCAGTGTTTCTTGCATTGTCCCACACTCTGCTCCACCCTTTAGCTACCTTACTGCTGAATCCAAAGCACCAGGCACTCCAGAGGTCCGTGTAAGTAGCATTTTCCTCCCTGCAGCGGCCTAAACCTTTTCCTCGGGAAATAAATGCAGAACTTGAGACAGCTGGTCTGGTTCTCGCTCTCTTTCAGTAAATGCGGAAATGCATCCTTTAAAAAATGCAGTTTCTTTTCTTGAAAATATAAGTGTGTTTTCTTCCCCTGCATCCTTGCTACAGATGATTTGGTCACAGGTCTATTCTATCACTTGATTTTTCTGAAAAATAAAGAAGACCAGAAAAATCTCCCTTCAGCATCCCTAAGACCTGACCTTGTTTTTTGTCCCCAAAACTTAAGTCCCTCTTTGTACTGTTAGAATGAAGTAAATTCTAAACTTTTCCGAGGACAACCTCTTGTTCTGATCCGTGTTGACTCTAAGATTCCCTGGACCACTCTTTGCCTCTCAAACCTGATCCTCTTGTTTTCAATTCTCTCTCTTGATAAATGACATTATTTATAAGTAAGCACCCCAGGAATCACCCCCTCCATCTTCCTCCCGTGGTTCCCAATGACCCTCATATCCTGGTACTCACAGTCTGATGTAATCCCCTCCCTTGAGTGTGGGCAGGATCAGCAATTTGCTTCTAACCAAGAGAATATGGCAAAGGTGATGGGATGCCCCTGTTGTGATCAGGGTACAAAGATTGTGGTTTCTCACTGGCTGTGATAAAACAAGCTGCTACACTGGGGAGGCCCACGTGGCAAAGAGCTGCAGTAGCCTCTGACCAACAGCCTGTAAGACACTCTGCCCCAATCCAATTGAATTCTGCCAATAATCATGTGAAGTTAGAAGTGGATCTGTCTCCAGTAGAGCCTTCAGGCGAGGTCCCAAGCCCTGACTGATAATCCCGGAGCTCTCAAATCTCTTTTTGGTCCTCAGGAGAGTTCATGAGGGTAAGCAGGACAGATGACCTCCCGTGTTCTTCTACACTGGGCTCTGTTTGTGTCTGACCTCATCAGTCTGCATTTGGGTAAAACCATTGCCTTCTCTGTCAGTCAGGGTCCCAGCAGGAGCCAAAGGCACTCTCAAAGGGTTTAACTAAAGAGTGAGGTGGAACGGGTTAAGGACATCCACGGACTGGTAACAGCAGGAAGCCACCGTCATCCCAGGTCAAAAAAGGGCATGGGGAGTGAGTGGTGATACCAGACTTGATGAAATTGCGATGGAAAAGCAGTTGTGTGGCCAGAGCTGTGGCTTTAGGTAGGGAAAGAACACAGCAGCAGCCAGACCTGTGTGAAGGCACAGTCTGTCCTCCAATCTCTTGCTATGTCTCCCATTGGACAAACTCATGCATGAGCCAGGTTGGTCTTCTCTTGCCTGTAAACTGGGATTTACACCATGGGTTCCCATGGTTCTCAGGCCTTCTGACTTGAACAGGAATTATATACCACCAATTTCTTTTAATGAATCAACATAGCTGTATTTATATCTTTACCTACAATCTATAAACTATATATATCTATGAGATCTGGCATTAGTGACTTGGTCTCAGTGCCTATGTCGCTTCAACTACCTCCTTTTTCTCTCAAAAGCAAGGACTTTGGTTTATCTTTTTAACCCACAGGTCCAGCACAAATGTAGAACCTCAGTAAAGGTAGATTTGAATGAGGTTTTCTTTGCTACTGAGCGTCTCAGCTTGTATTCTTCTCAGAGCAGACTCTGAGACAAGTCTTGAATATAGGTATTTTATTTGGGAGATGATCTCAAGAAGCAGAAGTGAGGGAGTAGAAAAGTAAGGGAAGGAAGAAAAAAAGGCACGAGTTGCTGCTGTGAGCATGTCAACTCAGTCCAGCCGAGGGTCCCTGAAAAGCACCCGGAGTCATCACGGGGCAATCCACCAGCCCACAGGGAGGCGGGACAAATCCACGGCTCATCACGGGGCAGTCCACCAGCCCACAGGGAGGCGGGACAAATCCACGGCTCATCACGGGGCAATCCACCAGCCCACAGGGAGGCGGGACAAATCCACGGCTCATCACGGGGCAATCCACCAGCCCACAGGGAGGCGGGACAAATCCACGGCTCATCACGGGGCAGTCCACCAGCCCACAGGGAGGCGGGACAAATCCACGGCTCATCACAGGGCAATCCACCAGCCCACAGGGAGGCGGGACAAATCCACGGCTCATCACGGGGCAATCCACCAGCCCACAGGGAGGCGGGACAAATCCACGGCTCATCACGGGGCAGTCCACCAGCCCACAGGGAGGCGGGACAAATCCACGGCTCATCACGGGGCAATCCACCAGCCCACAGGGAGGCGGGACAAATCCACGGCTCATCACGGGGCAATCCACCAGCCCACAGGGAGGCGGGACAAATCCACTGACTTCCGGTTTCCCCTTGGATGAGGGCTGCCCTCCAGGGGAGCTAAGTCACCCACACTTTGGCTTGATTCTGGCATCAGCTCAAGCTGCAGGGTGTGAGAAAGCCCTCAGGCAGAGCAGCAGAGAGTGGCGGGCTCCCCAGGTAAGGTGCTGGCGGCAGGTCGATCTATCTTCCCAGCTGCAGGTATGGGGACGGGGCTGGGCCAGTGGTGGGGCCACTACGGCCAGCCTTCTGGATCGGGAGGCGGAGGTGGCACCACGTAGTGTCCCATTTGTAAACCTCCTGTTACTGGGGTCAGTCTGCTTCTTTGAGGCAGGCTTGGAAAATATTTTTAGACTACAAGAAGGGTCAGTATTTTTAGTTATTAGTTTTAGTAAATATTAATGACACCTTCATTTTAAAAATAAGTTCTGGCCTGACCTGTGGTGGCACAGTGGCTAAAGCGTTGACCTGGAATGCCGAGGTTGCCGGTGTGAAAGCCCAGGCTTGCCTGGTTAAGGCAGAGACAGAGAGGCAACTACTACAAGTTGATGCTTCCCCACTCTTTCTCTCTCTCCTCTATCTAAAAATCAATAATAATAAAAAAAGTGTTCTCCTTTGGATAACAAATTGATTGGTTATACTACCCTTAGAAAATAGCTGTGACTGCACTCAACCCCACACCATCATCAGGAGCACATGAGTTCTGTGTGTGGGCACTGTCCTGAGCCAATGTCCAGAACAGTGTGCAGAACTGTGCAATGTTGGGAGCTCCCTTCTTTCTGCTGGCCCAGGAGAAATGAGCAGTCCAGGGACCGGGGAGGACACCCTCATCCCACCACAGCTGGCCTCCTTCTCTGCCCTTGAAGTGTTTGGTCTGTCCACTTATCCAGCCATCATTCCATCCTCACTGCTCAGGTTCCATTTCAAATGTCTCTGGGACTGGAGGCTTCCCCAGACCCGCAGTTAGCTGGGACCTTGGCTTTCCCATCTTTATCCAGCCCCCTTTTCCTAGGGCAGGACCCCGATTCCTGAGAGAAGGCTCAGAATGGCTTCCTGGGTGCATCCTGAGCAGCCTGGGACAGCTGGCTGGCCGCCCCTCAAGCAGCAAGTCCTGAGAAGCAGCATTCCACCACCGTCATCTGAACACCATGGGCAGAGACGAGTTCCTTGTCTTGTCCATTGCCCCATTTCCCATTTCTTGCTCCTGGAGGGAAATATGGAGAGAAGGGAAATGCAGGCCAGAGACCTCCAACCATAAGTCCAGGGCTGCCTGATCTGAGGGCAGGGCCAGCAATATAAATTCCTTCTTCATTTGTTCTCTCAAAGTCCTGCTGATGGGCGGGTTAATCTAGTCTCATTATTTATAATTAAATTATTGATTGAATGGTTACTGTGTATCTACCTCAGCTCACTCTGTTTAATTTGGTTGTTAACTTGCCCAGGGACTATCTCTAAGAAAGATTCCAAGAATTCCCTAGTAGGTTATATAGGATCCTTCTTTTCTTCCAAGTTAATATTTAAAATGCAACAGATGGGAGAGTTATCCAGCATTTTAAAGTTATTATTAGGTGTTTCTTACAAGTTTCCTGTGGACGACAACATTTACATTGACAGGAATCTTCCTAATTTCCCAACGGCTCCCCAAATGCACGCTGGGACTGTTATTGCCATTTTGAAAGAACTGAAAGAAATGTAATGGGCCTAAGAGGTGGTGCAAATGGTAGAGAGATAGGTATTATGAGTACGTAAATGCTTCATTCTTCATTATTAATGAAGACAGCGAAAGAGCCTCACTGGCAGCACACACACACCGTTTGGAGTGTCTTAAGTATGTCTGTGCCAAGAACAGTGGGCGAAGGCTGAGAGTGGGCATCTCTACCCCTCTAGCTGTCCATTTCCAGGGCATTCCAGCCTCGCACGTGGTTCCCAGTGGTCGACGAGGGAATGGTATTAATGGGGTGACCTTCTCCATGCCCCTTAGTTTTTCTGACCTTTTGACTTTAATCTCTCCTGAGCAAGATAGTTGAAGCAGGGTGGGTGGTTGACTCCAATGGCCAAATGACTGGCATCTTGGTATAGGACTCTAGGATTACAGTGGAGTGGGGTTGGACAGGGGAGGTTCTAACAAGTCTGACAGTGCATAACATTGAACCTCTGAGCATCTAGCACTGTCTCATTGATGGGGATTTTGGCTGCTTCTCTAAACTGACCCCTTCTATTATAATGAACCTCCCAGACTGTCACCGTTGCCCTCTTTCATGAGATGATTTTCTGAGTGGGTGTTTACATTCTCAAATGCCAAAACATTAAAGCTCATATAATTTCTGAACTACTTTCAATTAGGGCCACCCTAAAGGTATCATCTTAACTTAAATACTTGACCCAGTATTTCTACTTGGAGAATATAAGTAAGGATCTGGGAAAAGATTATTACTAGAGTATTTATCTCAACATTGGTAGAGAAAAAAAAATCAGGATTAAACTAGTTATCCATTGATAGGGAATTGGTTAAATAAGTTATGATGGATCTATATGATGGAATAGTGCGGAGCCATTAAAAACACCAGAGGTTTATATTTATGGACATATAAATATGTTCAGAAATACTAAGTGAAAAAAAGAAAGATGCAAAGCAGCACTCACAGTATGATAACAAGAAAAGCCACCATTTACCCAGTGCCTACTGTGTGCCAGGCAATGTGCTATGTGCTTTTCTTGCATTATCCTAAATAATCCTTACCCTACACCAGTGAGGTAGGAGCTGTATTTCTCATTTTTGAGTTGATAAAACTGAGGCTTGAGGAAATTAAGTTACGTGCTGCTACAGATCGAATGTTTATGTCCCCCTAAATTTACATGTTAAAACCTAATGCTCAATGTGATGGTATTTGGAGATGAGGCCCTTTGGAGGCAATTAGGTCATGAGGGCAGAGCCCTCATAGAAGAGAGTATGCAGTGCCCTCATGAGAGACCCCAGAGAGCTCCCTTGTCCCTTCCTCCAGGTGAGGAGACAGCAATAAGACATCTATGGACCAGGAAGGGAGCTCTCACCAAACACCGAATTTGCCAGAGTTTCAATCTTAGACATCCCAGCCTCCAGAACTGTGAGAAATAAATGTCTGTTGTTCAAGTCAGCCGGTCTGTGGTCTTCTGTTGTTGAAGCCTGGATGGACTAAGTTGCTTTCTCAAGGTCACATGCAAACCTGGGATTCAAGCTCTGATTCCCACAGTCTGTGTTTTTTGGCTTAAAATGCACACATGCTGAAAAAGACAGAGGGACAGCTGAAGAGATATCTAACACAAGGTTCATGGTAGCTAAATGCAGGGTGGAGGGACCACAGATGATTTTAATTTTCTTATTTTTGTCTATTTGTATATTCTAATTTATACTTAGTGAATAGGTATTCTTTCCCTTCCTTCTTCCTTTTTTCCTTCCTTCCTTCCTTCCTTTCTTCCTTCTTCCTTCCTTCCTCCTTTTCTTCCTTACTCCCTTCCTGCCTTTTTTCCTTCCTTCCTTCCTTCCTTCCTTCCTTCCTTCCTTCCTTCCTTCCTTCCTTCCTTCCTTCCTTCCTTCCTTCCATCCTTCTTTTATTCCTTCCATTCTTCCTTCCTCCCTTCCTTCCTTCCTTCCTTCCTTCCTTCCTTCCTTCCTTCCTTCCTTCCTTCCTTCCTTCCTTCTTTTATTCCTTCCTCCCTTCCTCCTTTCCTTCCTTCCTTCCTTCCTTCCTTCCTTCCTTCCTTCCTTCCTTCCTTCCTTCCTTCCTTCCTTCCTCTCTCTCTCTTTTTCTCTTTCTGTCCTTTGTTTTTCAATTCAACAAATATTTGTGGCAAGCTTTCTGCATTCCAGGTACTGTTCTAGTCCTGGAAATAGAATAGGAACAAAACAAACAGAAATCATTGCCCTCATGGAGCTTATGGAGGGGAGACAGACAATGAACCAAATTAGTAAAGTACACAGAAAATTAGAATATGATAAATGCAACAGGAAAAATAAACTCAAAAAGGACATAGGGGGTATCGGGAGAGGATTGTGATTGTGATTTTGAAGAGAGTGAGTCAGTGTTGGCCACAGAGAAATGGGGAGAGTTGTTGGAAGAGGCCGTTAAGAGGACAGGACCCCTGCTTGACTCGAAGGCTGGGCTAGGGCAATCTGAGGCCTCTCATCTCCTCCCCGCCTTGGAATAAACGTTCCACACAACATGCTGCAGATGGAGCCATTTTCAAGGACACAGCCTGGAGAGAGCAAGGTGGTTCTGAGACCATCTGGACCAAATATGTAACTAAATCCCATAAAGGCCTCTGAATAAACTTTTAAGATTCTGGAGGGCAGGTGTGGAGCTCTACTCATCTTGAGGCCCACCACCTGAGACAAGCCCCGAAGGTAAGTTCCCTCACGTACTAACTCCTGCCAGTTTCTGAGTGCTGGCTTCCATGGCACAGCTATTGTAAATAGCACAGCAATGAACGTAAGGGTACATGTATTCTTCACAGTTACAGTTCTGGGTTCCTTAGGGTATATATTCAGAAGTGAATCGCTGGATTATAAGGCAGTTAGTTCCATTTTTAAATTTCTGAGAAAACTCCATACCGCTTTCCACAGTGGCTGCACCAGTCTGCATTCCCACCAATAGCGCATGAGGGTTCCTTCTTCTCCACATCCTCGCCAGCACTGTTGTTTGTTGGTTTATTAATGAGTGCCATTCTGATAGGCGTGAGGTGATATCTCATTGTGGTTTTAATTTGCATTTTCCTGATGATTTAGTGATTTTGAGCACCTTTTTTTATATATCTGTTGGCCACCTGTATGACTTCTGGAGAAATGCCCATTTTTATTCTTTGTTTTTGTTTTTATTTTTTTAGAAACTAAAAAAGAATTTGTTTATTGAGGCTAAGAGAATGCAAGCAATATAAAAATGAAAAGCTTAATTGAATTTAATTGGTTTTTCTTTCTCTTGTTGAGTGTGGGGAGGTTGTAGGATTTTATTTATACATTTTCTAAGGGTTCTAGTCTGCTCACAAAATTCTTATATAGGGTAGCTGTGGCCTCTGCCCATTTTAAACTTGGATTGTTTGCATGTTGGGTGTTAAGTTGTATGGATCCTTAGATATTTTGGCTGTTGTGGGGAAAACAGCTGTGTTAGGCTGGCTCTTTTGTTTACTGGCTGCAAGCACTTGGCCTGATGAGTGTGTCTGTGTAAGGCTACGGGTGCTTTCTCTCGGGGGTGATTCTCCCAGATCGCTCTCCCATCACTGCGAGGTGTGGTTTTCCTGATCCCTTGCCCTTTAAAACCTGCGAAAAGCAGGTTTTCCTTTGTTTATTCACTTGCCTGTCTTTGCGAGCCTCCAATAAATGGGCAATGGCCTGACGCTGTCCAGACTCCACAGTTCCTTTACCGTCTGCCCGAATTCAATGCGAACCTGCGTGGCCTCAACCAACAGCATTACAGCTATTAACCCCTTATCTGATGTACCATTTGTGAATATCTTCTCCTTTTCAATAGGTTATCTTCTCATTTTGTTGATGCCTTCCTTTGCTGTGCAAAAACTGTTTAGTATTATGGTACCATTATTACTCCAAGGTGTTTGACCTGATCAATTGGAAAGATGGAGCAGAATACAGTGAAACAAATTTAAGGGCAGAGCCATCTGGAGTTCACATGAGAGGTTTGGACTGGCGTGAAGTATATGTATCACTAATTAGTTATATAATTTTATTTTTATTTTATTTAATTTTTTTTACAGAGACAGAGAGTCAGAGAGAGGGATAGACAGACAGGAACGGAGAGATGAGAAGCATCAATCATCAGTTTTTCATTGCGTGTTGCAACACCTTAGCTGTTCATTGATTGCTTTCTCATATGTGCCTTGACTGCATTCCTTCAGCAAACCGAGCAATCTCTTGCTCGAGCCAGCGACCTTGGGCTCAAGCGAGTGAGCTTTTGCTCCAACCAGATGAGCCTGCGCTCAAGTTGGAGACCTCAGGGTCTTGAACCTGGGTCTTCTGCATCCCAGTCCGATGCTCTATCCACTGTGCCACTGCCTGGTCAGGCTAGTTATATAATTTTATTTTATTTTATTATTATTTTTTTTACTTTTATTCATTTTAGAGAGGAGAGAGAAAAGGAGAGAGAGAGAGAGAGAGAGAGAGAGGAGAGAGAGACAGAGAGAGAAGGTGGGGAGGAGCTGGAAGCATCAACTCCCATATGTGCCTTGACCAGGCAAGCCCAGGTTTCAAACCGGTGACCTCAGCATTTCCAGGTCGACGCTTTATCCACTGTGCCACCACAGGTCAGGCTAGTTATATAATTTTAGAAGAGACAGAAAGAAGTTAATGCTTAAGATCACTGAGGTAGTAATGGTGTTACAGTGACCATAAGGAAAGGAGACATTGCCAAGGAGTCAGAGGATTGATTCTAGGAGGTCATGTGTTCTCAGGTTTGAGACTTAGGGTCACGTGGATTTTATGTCAGTGAGGCTTAGTGGTTCCTTTGGATTCTTTCTGTTAGGTGAGGTCACCAGGATATCTCCGGATCTTTAGAACAAAAACAATAGACTAGAGCTAAGCCTCTGATCTTCACAGCCTTAATTCAATATTGAATTATTTACCAGTGTACATTGGCTTTAATTATTCAATGTTTGGTTTTACCCCACCAAAGCGATGGCATGGTTTGGAGAAGACCATGGCACCTGAATGCCTTGCATATCTGATTTTTAGAACTGAAAAAAAATTATCTGTGGTTGCAAATATTTCATTGTGCTTTACCTATAATTCTTGGCTATAGCCCAAGCTGGAAAGTGTTTTTGCTAAAGCATGGCTATATATAGAAAGTTCTCATCTATCTGAAGATATAAACAACCTCAGGAAGTTTGGAATATGTTGCTAAGGCTGTTCTCTTGATTTCCTTGTCACAGATTTTCTTGCCATTCTGCAGGGGACGTGTTGCTTTCTGTCTGGTATATAGTTTCCGCTGTTGCTCTTTTTCTAAACTTGCAGCAGAGGGTCCTCTTCACTGTTTTCCAATTGAGCAAGCAGCCCTTTCAGTGTCTGGGAAGACGGTACCATTTTTCTGTTTCAGAGTGTAGGTGATGGGGGACAGAAATCTGGAAGGAGAGAGAGGAGAAGCTCTGACTTTAAAGTAATGAAAATTCTGAGTTAAAGAATTTTCACCTATTTATTTTTTAAAAATACAATAATAAGAACTAAGTTAATAAAAAAAATTTTAAGTGGAGTCCTGCTGAAATACACTTTAATAAGTATAAAAATATATAATGTGTGGATGTTATTACCAAAATACTTTTTAAAAATAGCCTGAAGAGAGACTTTCCTGAAGAGTTTCCACATTATTAACTAAATTGGTACATTAAAAATAAATGCAATTTTCTGGGGGTGGGGGAGTGAGGGTGTTTTATATTCAGTGGGACAGTTGAATCCATGTTAACACAATAAATTAAAATTAATAAAAATTTTAAAAAATGCAATTTCCCAAAGTCTGTGTTAGCAGATTGCAATCAGTGGTGACAGGGTTCCCTGGGTTATAGGACTTGCCCACTTAGCTAGCTGATGCGATCCCTGTGGCAGGGTCATGATGTTTAATCATAAGTTACAGTTAAGAGTAATAGAAATAATCACAAAGGAGTTTTTTGTTACTTCGTTGGTTTTTTTTAGACTCATGCTATAGGTCCATAAAATCATAAGATTATTTTATCTGCTTAAATTCAGATAAACTAAACATCTCTCTCTCTCTTTTTTTATCTGACCTTCTGAAAGAAACATAAAAGCTTTGCTTATGTTATATTTCTAAGAACTAGAGTCTTCATCTTCTTATCACATCCTTAGCAAAACAACCACCAAATGTGTCCCCATTCCCCTAAAACAAAACATTTCTGGACATTTAGGAGGCTTCTAGAATCTGTCCAATAGAATGTTTTGCAATGATGAAAATGTTCTCTATCTGCTTCGTATAATATTGTAGCCAAAAGCGTATGTGGCTTTTGGGCACTTGACATATGAGTAGTGCTGATAAACTGAATTTTAAGTTTCAATTAATTTTAATTTTAATACCTACATGTGGTTAGTTGCTACTGTATCTGACAAATTAGCTTCTCGACAATGTACTAAGGAGATAGAATTCTGTATAAACTTAAGACCATCTCTTCACTTCCTCCTGTCCATCTCTCCCTTACATCCTTCCTTCTTTAAACATGCTCTGAGTACCTACCACGCTCAGGCTCTGTGCTTGGTCTCAGGAGTAGAGATTAAAGAAATACTTCTGTCTCAAGGAATTAACAAAGATTGAAATGATAATAATGGGATGTAGGAAGAATAGGTGTGCAGTCAGGGCCCAATGAGCCTGCAATAATTTTTTTCCCCGAATAGATCCATATCACAGGTATCCATTTTGCTCTCTCTTATTTTTTAAATATTGTATTTATTCATTTTAGAAGAGAGAAAAGAGTGAGAGAGAGCGTGAGAGAGAGAGAAAGAGAGAGAGAAGAAGGGAAGAAGCAGGAAGCATCAACTCCCATATGGGTCTTGACCAGGTAAGCCCACGGTTTCGAATCAGTGATCTGTGTTCCACGTCAACGCTTTATCCACTGTGCCACCACAGGTCAGGCTACCTCTTAGTTTTTAATGTTGAATATTCATCAAACTATTCATCAAAAGTGGCCCAGTAAGATTTATTAAGAAAATTAAATGAAAGCTGATTGACTTTGGGATCCTAGGGATGTAGAATGAGAGAAGACACAAAGACACAGAAATAGAAACAAAAGGGACTGGGAGGGAGGGAAGGGGAAGCTCCAGCAAGGGGCATTATGGGATGTTTCCAAATAACTGAAGATGGTGAAGACCAGGAAAGAACTGGTGCAGGGGGGCTTCAGAGCATGAGAGTGGGGGGACTGAAGGGAAGCATGAGAGCCTGGGTTTGTCTTGGCCTAAGGATTATGCTTGTAAGACTTGCCAGGAAGGCTCTTGGCTCTTTTGTATACATAGTTGCCAAGAGAAGGTCCTGGTGAATCCAGAATAGCCAGGAAATAAAATAGAATCTAAAACATGTTGGCCAGCCAGGCAGAAGAATGCCTGAGTCATGTTTGTGATTGTCCCTGGAACATACTGTTCACTCCAACTGTGATTCTATCTATCTATCTATCTATCTATCTATCTATCATCTATCTATCTATCTATCTATCTATCTATCTATCTATCTATCTATCTATCATCTATCTATCCATCCATCTATTCCCTGCCTCAGGACTTCCAGTGCTGTCCTTGTTCCTTATACTCCAATGGCTGTGTGAGTGACACTTCCAGTGAGTCATCTCTGAAGAGGACAGTGGGGCACAGATTTATGAAATGAGGGTATAAAAAAGGAAAAGCCTGGATTCCCATGACCAAGTTTAAAAAAAGATACTATCTAGTACTTGAGTATCTGTGATGAAAGAGGGGGGCAGTCTATGACAACAGATGTCATATTGAATGTCTGTGGGGCACCTAGGGTTTTAGTCATTAATTGTATGCCTGGATTTATTTATTCTTTATTTAATATGCCAGTAACATGGAAGATGTAGGGAAGAAGACTAATTGATACATTGGTAGAGATAGATATTAAGCAAATAATTATGAAAGATAAAATAATTGTTTTAAATTTTTGATGATGTATTATAGAAGACTTTGACCTAATCTGGCAATCATGGAAGGATTCTCTGAGGAAGTGGCATGTTAGTTGATTAGCTGTTCAGGCCAAGTTAGAGAGGAGTACTTTTTAAGCCCCTTTTGCAAATTCCTGGTCCTTTTTGCATCTGACGTTATGTAACCATTTAGTTACTTGTTTAAAGCTCTGTCTCCCCATCTGGATTATCTTCCCTGATAGAGCAGGAGTTTGTATTGGACTTTGTCACTGTAGCACACTTAGTGTCCAACCCAGTGCCTGGCATATATCAGGTACTCAGTAAAAATATGTTGATGAATAACATGTATAGAAACTCAGAAGTGTGAAGGAATTCAAAGCATTTGAGAATCTAAATGGAGATTGCATAGAATGAGAGATGGGGAGGTTCAAAACAGGGATGAAAAAGTCATTCTAAACTCTGTGGGCTATGAGGAGGATTTGGGGATCTGTCCTAAGAGCAGTGGGAAACTATTGAAAATTATTAAGTAAAGAAGTGATAAGATTATGTCTACAATTTAAAAATATTATTCTGGTTCCTATATGACTAGTAGATTAAGAGGGAGCAAAAGTGGATTGTACAGGGAGGTCAGTTAGGATGCTTAGGTAGTGGTCCTGGTGAAACATGATGGTGTCTTGGACTAAGAAGATGAAAAGAAGTGGATGGATACAAGAGGTCAACTGAAAAGTAAAGTAACCCAATTGAAAATGGTAAAAAGATCTGTATAGACATTTCTTCAAAGAAAACATACAGATAGCCAATAAAGTAACCGGAAAGATGTTCAAGGATATGCAAACCGAACTGCAGTGAGCCTGACCAGGTGATGGTGCAGTGGATAGAGTGTCGGCCTGGGATGCGGAAGACCCAGGTTCGAGACCCCGAGGTCACCAGCTTGAGTGTGGGCTCATCTGGCTTGAGCAAAAAACTCACCAGCTTGGGCCTATGGTCGCTGGCTCAAGCAAGGGGTTACTTGGTCTGCTGAAGGCCCACGGTCAAGGCACATATAAGAAAGCAATCAATGAACAACTAAGGTGTTGCAACAAAAACTGATGATTGATACTTTTCATCTCTCTTCGTTCCTGTCTGTCTGTCCCTATCTATCCTTCTCTCTGACTCTCTCTCTGTCCCTGTAAAAAAAAAGAAAAAGAAAAGAAACTGCAGTGAGATAACACTTTACAACCATTAGGATGGTGAGAATAAAAAAGACAATGAAAGTGTTCACAATTATATGGAGAAATTAAACACCTCATATACAGCTGATGAGAATGTAAATGGTGTAACCACTTTAGAACACAGTCAGGCAGTTCCTCAGAAGGGTTGTAGTATCACCCAGAAATTCCACTCCTAGGTACATATTCAAGAGAAATTAAAATATATGTCCACACAAAAAGTAGTACATAAATATATTCATAACTACATTTTCATAATAATCCAAAGTGATAACATTTCAAATGTTCATTGGCTGATGAATGGATAAATAAAATGTGGGGAGTAATCATCACTGAAAAATAAGAGCTCTCTATCCTGTTTTCCTCAAAGAATGCAGATTTAGACAGTCGCTTCCAGGCGATAAAGCCTTTGTGGAAGTTTAGACTCTTACACACTGGGATGCAAAGATGATTCAACATTTGCAAGTCAATAATTGTGAAATACCACATGAAGAGAATGAAAGAAAAAATCAATATGCAGAAAAAGTATTTGAAAAATTTCACATTATTTCATGCTAAAATCTCTCATGGTGATTATAGTTAATAGTACTGAATTGTATATTTAAAAGTTGCTAAAAGAGTAGGTCCTGAAAGTTCTCATCACAAGAAAAAAATTGTAACTGCAATAGGCCCTGGCCGGTTGGCTCAGTGGTAGAGCGTCGGTCTGGCGTGCAGAAGTCCCGGGTTCGATTCCCGGCCAGGGCACACAGGAGAAGCACTCATCTGCTTCTCCACCCCTCCCCCTCTCCTTCCTCTCTGTCTCTCTCTTCCCCTCCCACAGCCAAGGCTCCATTAGAGCAAAGATGGTCCGGGCGCTGGGGATGGCTCCTTGGCCTCTGCCCCAGGCGCTAGAGTGGCTCTGGTCGTGGCAGAGCGATGCCCCGGAGGGGCAGAGCATCGCCCCCTGGTGGGCAGAGCATCGCCCCTGGTGGGCGTGCCGGGTGGATCCTGGTCGGGCGCATGCGGGAGTCTGTCTGACTGTCTCTCTCCATTTCCAGCTTCAGAAAAATAAATAAATAAATAAATAAATAAATAAATTGTAACTGCAATGGAAGAGGTTAACTAGACTTATTGTCATCACTAATTAGGATGATTATTTTCACTATATTTATATATCAAATCATTATCTTGCATACACCTGAAACTAATATAATTCATATGTCAATTATATCTTAATTAAAAAACTTTTAAAAATTGGGTATAGAAGGAACATACCTGAATGTAATAAAGGTCATACATGAGAACTTCATAGCTAACATCATACTCAATAGTAAAAGGTTAAAAGCTTTTTCTTTAAGATCAGGAACAAGACAAGAGTAACCACTTTCACCCCTTTTATTCGACATAGTACTGAAAGTCCTAACCAAAACAATTAGGCAAGAAAAAAAATAAAGACATTCAAATCAGAAAGGAGAAATTAAAATTTTCTCTGATTGCAGATGATATGATATTAGATATAAAAAATTCCTAAGACTCCACAAAAAATCCTGTTAGAACTAATAAAAAAATTCAATAAAGTTGCAGGATACAAAATCAACATACAAAAATTAGTTGCATTTCTATACACTAACAATGAGGTATTGAAAAAGGAAATAAAGAAAACAGTCCCATTTATATGCACTTCAAGAAAAATTAAATACTTAGGAATAAATTAACCAAAGGGTAAAAGATTTCTACACTGAAAATTGTAAACTTTGATGAAAAAATTGAAGAAGACCCAAACAAATGGAAAGATATTCATGTTCATGGGTTGGAAAAATTAATATTGTTAAAATGTTCAGACTACCTAAACTAATCTATAGCTTAATTCAATCCTTGTCGAAAGTCCAATGGCATTTTTACAGAAATAGAAAATAAACCCTTAAAACTTATATGGAACCACAAAAGACCCCACATAGCCAAAGCAATCCTGTGAAAGAAAAGGAGGGCTGGAGATAATATACTTTCTTCAAACTATATTACAAAGCTATGCTAATTAAAACAGGGTGGTACTGGCATAATATATACACTGAGAGCAATGGAACATAATCAAGAACTCAGAAAGAAACCCATATATATGTGTCAACTGATGTTTGACAAGGAATCCAAGAATCTTTACTAGAAAAAGAAGAGTCTCTTTAATAAATGCTGTTGGGAAAACTGGTGTCCACATGGAAGAGAGTGTAATTGGATGCCTATGTTATACAACTCACAAAAATTAACTCAAAATTAATTGAAGACTCAAATGCAGAACTTAAACTATAAAATTGGTAGAGGAAAACATTGAAGAAGAAGTCCCTTGATATTGACCTTAGCAATTATTTTTTGGATATGACACTAAAAGCATAAGCACAAAAGAAAAAAAAATCAGCAACTGGGACTACATTAAGGTAAAAAGCTTCTGCACAGCAAAAGAAGAAATCAACAAAATGAAGGCAACCTGCAGAATGGGAGAAAATATTTGCAAACCATCTATTTGATAAGTGGTTAATATCCAAAATATATAAGGAATTCATCAACTCAATAGTAAAAACCAAATAATCTAATTAAAAATGGGCAGAGGATCTAAATAGACATCTTTCCAAAGAAGTCCTATTAACGGGCAACAGGTACATGAAAAGATGCTCAACACTACTAATCATCAGGAAAATAAAAGTCAGAACTCCAATGAAATATTACTGCACACCTATTAGAATAAATATTATCAAAAACATAAGATATCTTGTTGGCCAGGTTGTGGAGAAAAGGGAACCCTTAGCAGGGTTGGTGGGAATGTACTTTGGTGCAGCTACCGTGGAAGAGTATGGAGGTTTCTCAAAATATTAAAAATAGAGCTACTGTATCATCAAGCAATCCTATTTCTGGATATTTATCCTAAGGAAATGAAATCACTATCTGGAAGAGACACCTACATCCCCATATTTATTACAGCATTCTTTATAATAGCTAAGACATGGAAACAACTTCAATGTCCATTGATCATTGATGGATGAGAGGTAAGTAAAATGTGATATGTGTGTGTGTGTGTGTAAATATGAAATACTATTTAACCATACAAAGAAGGAAATCCTGCAATTTTCAATAACATGGATGGACCTTGAGAGCACCATGGTAAGCGAAATAAGTCCGAGAAAGACAAGCACTACACTGCTCACAGAAATCGGGATCACGGAACATGCAGATACTCTGGTGCTTTCAGCCTTTTGTATATGTGCTGCCAAAGCGAGTACATACTTTCAGCTTTTTGTATAGCCATTTTCATCAATGAAATAAAAGGTTTTGCTTCTCATTTGCATAATTGAACAACTTTCTTTGACTTGTTGTTTGTTTTTCTGATGTTCTTGTTTGATAAAAAATATCAAATGCTTCTTTTTTTTATCACTTCATGTGCATTTTGAAATATCCCCTAATTTTTGTCAGCAGTATATATGACCCCACTTTTATGTGGAGTCTTTAAAAAAAATGACATTGGGAGAGAAGGGCACAGGAAGCAGAGATGGGAAAGCATAGAAGAGAATATGAGAGTAATCTAAATGTTTTCAAAGTTTGTCTCCAAGAGCCCCAGCAAAGTGGGCCCCTGTAAGGAGCCTCTAGTTTGGGCACAGAATGTTTAGGTTGTGGGACGAGCCCCTTAATAACTATAGCTTGTTATATTTATTTATTTAAACCACTGTCCACTGAGAGAACAATTCCAAGCTTGCCTGGAAGCCCTTCAGCTTTAAAGACCCTCTATCTACCATGTTGTTAGGGGACCAGCATGGCAGCCATTAGATTAATTTAATAGACTTTTATATAGCATTTACCAACATCCATATAGCGGCGATATCATACGGAAATGCCAGCAGGGGAGGTATAGAGCATGTATCTAGTGAGGCTGAGATCAGTGGGAAACATCATGGATTGAAGGTTCCTGGTCTGTGTGAAATAATAAAAGCTTCCCCCAGGGTCCCAATGACATGGCAGATGAGAGGATCTTTAAAGTTTAACAGCCCCCACCGGAGAAGGTAGGCAGTTTCACGCCCAGGGCTAACAATCAGAGAAGGGACAACACACTCTTAGGCAGGCTCATGGATTAAACAGAAATGTCTTTCTATGAGTGGCATATGTGATAGTTTGTTTTAGTTCATCTCTTTTTCTGTCCTGAGGCCTGGGGGTGCTCTGTGATGTTTACACGACTTGGAAGAAGAGGCAGGGGAGGGTCTTGGAGTTGAGCAGCAGGAACTGAGATTGAGGAGACAAGTGGAAGGGGGAGGCCAAGTCCAGGGGCCCAGAGATGTCTAGGGGAGTTAATAGTGGGCAAAGGAGAAGAAAGGCAGTGAAGAGTGAGTGAAGCTAACTTAGGATGGGTGACCATAGCTGGAGTTGGAGTTGGAAATGGGTGCTCTGTCAATGGAGTCCAGCTGCAGGGCCCTTCTGGGGTTCAGGACCTGCCTGGCAAGAAATTGAGAATGAAAAATAGTTCAGGCCTGGAGTGCAAAACAGAAAAGGTCTATTGCTTCAGCAGCCACAGAATCATTGGTTTCTGACGATTTCTCAGAGATCTTCTGGTTAAACCTGAGATCTTTGGAGGTGACATGTTCCAGAACTATCAGCGGCAAGAATCCAAAGCTTAGGTCCCAACTCGGATTGCTTTCTATTCTAGGGGAGAAGGAGGCTCTGGTTGTCCAAGTCAGATCCTTGTCTGGATGAGTGTGAGACTTTAGGGTGACTTATCAGCAAGCTTACTTGAGGGTAGATCTAGGCCACATTCTCGATCTGCTTTAATTGGTGATAAGGTCTGATATTCTGATCTCCATCTGAACATGGATGAGGAGTGTGTGTATTACTTTTTGGGCTCCCAAAACTCTGTTATCTCTTTCATAGACCCGGAACCACGAGAAACTGACAAGACTGAACATTTGGAGAGCAAAATAACAGGTGGAAAGTGAGGCTTCTAAATAATCTTGTTTTGGGTGGTTGTAAGCCTTAGGCTTAGTAAGCGTGGGGCGTGTGGGATTTCTCTCTGGGTGGAATGTTGCTCCTATGGAAACTGTTCACAGGAAGTGGCTGCTTTTGTCCTAGCACGGGTCTTAGTGAGCATGTGTTCTTCTGTCCCTATGATGAGTGGTGCCACTCGACTTGAAACCTCTCTGGCCCTGGTTTGCTGGCAAGGCTGTGCCAGAAATTAAATCATTTTAGGCATGAGCAGGCAAAACAATATTTGCTGCATTTATTGTGTTTCTCAGCTGTGCCTGCAGGCAGAGACTTCAAAGTGAAAAATAAAGAGAGAGAGAGAGAGAGAGGCTGAATTTCGTGTATGCTACTGGAGATGTTACCTGCAATTAAACTGCTCACAAAAATTAAGGGATATTTATAGCTTCATATTCATTTTGAAATATCCCCTAATTTTTTTGAGCAGTATATTTGTCTATTAGCTCCAAACATGTCATTTCTTATTGACCCTGGATTTGTTGATTATATAAGCTCTGACCATGACATCAGATGGCTTCACCCACACAGAGTGGGTTTTGTTTGATTAAACAAATACCTGTCTGCACCAAAAAAAAGAAATGAATCCTTATTAAAAAGAGAATTTGTCACTCTCTTGAAATGAGGCAGAGAAACAATTAAATAACACTACTGCACACTTGAAGTCCATGAGATCAATTACAAGGACCCATGCCTGGAACTTTCTGTCTCCAGAAGTCAGATTGTTCTAAAAATCAGTGAGGAAGTAGCGTGGCATGAAAAATATGGTCCTTCTCACCACCAGGACGGGAATACAGGAAGAATAAAAGTGAGACAGGAGAGCGGGCCGAGACAGCTGCAGGAGAGAAGGTTTTCCTTAGGAAAAAGACTGACGTCTTTCACATGCAGAAAGGAGGAAAATGTGGAAGCCTCAGAGAAATGGGAAAAGGGGTGCTTCCAGGTGTAACGACTCTTAACGAGGGAGTTAGGAAAGATGGGGGTGTTTAGTCGTCACAAGATCTGAAAACATGGATTGAGAGCAGTGAAATCTAACAGAGGAAGAGAAGGCAAGAGAAGTGACCAGGATGGCTTCCCCCAAAGAAGTTAAAATTCAGAAAAGCAGGGAAAGGCATCCTCTTAGCGATGTTAATACAGTCCACAGGAAGAGCTGTCACCAGGGAGCCACCTTGAAGATCCAGACAACTGTGCCTAGTCGTTGTGTGATATGGGATAGGTTTTTAAAGTGGACTGATTAGAAAGATCAGCCCAAGACACTGCAGTGTCCCTGGTGTGCATCAATGATTACGAAAGGAAGCATGCAGATTTTCTCTGTTACCTGTGGATTCCTGACCAATAAATTTGCAGAAGTACAATAGTCAAGGAAGACCCAGCAAAGATGTGATCTACCAAAGGGAGGCAGGCAGGCCTGGGCTAGATGTGAGTCTGATGGGAGATATCTCCTGGAGTGACAATGGACATTTGAACAGTAATTGTTTCTGTCAGTCTTACATCTTGTTGACTTAATGTCTCTCATTGCAGGAGACCAAGTGTGAGGAATATGCTGGAAAACACAACAGGGGCCACGGGAGGGAAAAAGGAAGGAAGGAGGACACTTGAATTCTGCAGATGTGCAGAAAGGGGCGGGGAAAGGTGATCAGGCTCAGAAGTAAGTTAAATTGTTAAAACTCACTCTTCTGGAGGAGCGGGGGAATAGCAGAGGGGCATGGAGCACGGGTGCATGTCAGCGCACAGGTTCTGGACTCAGAACCTGCATGTTCAGTTCCGGGGTCTGCCCAGGGCGGTTCTCCTCTGGAAGCAAACCCAAAGGCGAGCAGGGCAGTTTCCCAGGAAGCAGGTTTTGCCGGCCTCAGCAATTCTGCAGTGAGAGACAATCAAAGCACCATTGTGGCTCAGTGCTAACTGCCCCCTTTCAGTTCCAAGAGAACCTGGGGTGGGTGTCCCTAAGAACCTAACTCGGTTCGCATCAAAGGTGTCAGACATACAGGTCTCAAAGAGAAAGGACACTCAGAGCTGCTGACTATGCTGCAAGGAAAAGAAAGGCCTCATGTGAGACCCAGTCCCAACACTACCACCACCACTGCCGCACCCTCTGAGGCCCCTCTCAGAACAGAGATATGCCCCCCAGACATGGTAAATAAACTGTGTCAGAATTAAGACCCATGCCTGACCTGTGGTGGCGCAGTGGATAAAGTGATGACCTGGAACGCTGAGGTCGCCGGTTCAAAACCCCTGGTTTGCCTGGTCAAGGCACATATAGCAATTGCTGTTCCCTGTTCCTATCTCCCTTTCTCTCTCTCTCTCTCTCTCTCTCTCTCTCTCTCTTTCTCCCTCCTCTCTAAAATGAATAAATAAATAAAAAAATTAAGTCCCATACAAAAAGGGTCTCCTGACTGAACTTAACGTCCTAGCTCTGGTGAAGCTCTTTGAAGGCCGAGTCCACAATCTTCTGTTTTCTTCTTAGCTTCCAAGTCTTCGCTGTGGTCCTGGGCAACGTCATACACTAATTCTAGAAACCCATGTTTTCCTGGAATAGCTTCAGGGTGCTTTTGTTTTTTAAATTTTGTGGGTATGAAACTAGTACTGTAATATGTGTCATACTAAATCTTCAGAGTTAAAAAAGATGACATTCACAAGAGACTTTGAAACTTGGATAAATTCTATCCATCCCTTTGAGAGGATGACACGGGACAGCTGCAGAGAGAACCCGAGTCCTTGTTCCTTATTTTTTTAAAAATTTTTTTTAAAAATTTATTCATTTTAGAGAGGGGAGAGAAAGAGAAAGAGAGAGAGAGAGAGAAGAGGAGAGGAGCAGGAAACATCAACTCACATATGTGCCTTGACCAGGCAAGCCCAGGGCTTTGAACCAGTGACCTCGGCGTTCCAGGTCGACGCTTTATCCACTGCGCCACCACAAGCCAGGTTCCTTTTCTTTTGCATCAATATCTCTCTTACTTCAACTTAAGAATTTTGGACAGCCCTGGCCGGTTGGCTCAGCGGTAGAGCATCGGCCTGGCATGCGGGGGACCCGGGTTCGATTCCCGGCCAGGGCACATAGGAGAAGCGCCCATTTGCTTCTCCACCCCCCACCCCCTCCTTCCTCTCTGTCTCTCTCTTCCCCTCCCGCAGCGGAGGCTCCATAGGAGCAAAGATGGCCCGGGCGCTGGGGATGGCTCCTTGGCCTCTGCCCCAGGCACTAGAGTGACTCTGGTTGCGGCAGAGCGACGCCCCCTGGTGGGCAGAGCGTCGCCCCTGGTGGGCGTGCCGGGTGGATCCCGGTCGGGCGCATGCGGGAGTCTGTCTGTTTCTCCCCGTTTCCAGCTTCAGAAAAAAGAAAAAAAAAAAAGAAGAATTTTGGACTTTGGACTCACAAGGGTTTTGCTTTAGAACTTTGATTTCCTTTGGACTTCAGTTTGCAAGAGCATCTAGTCCTTAAATTTCTCCCCAAAAATTTGATAATAAAGAGGCATTTTTATTATTGGAATATCTTTGTTGTCAGTACATCTAATTTCAGACCCTCTGATTAGCTATATTAGATGACGTTTTGATATGGGAAATAGAAGAGAAAGTGAATTTCAGCCTAGAATTAATGAGGTATTTGAACCTCGGTTAACGTACTGGTTCAGTTCATTTGTAAACCTTATGGTGGCTCACTCTGTGGACTCAGGAGGGCCCATAAAGGAACAATGGTGGGTGGTATTGGAGAAGACCTCAAGGAAGTGGGATCAGGACTTTCTACAGGATACAACATTCCTCCTCCCAAGTGTCTGCATTGGGAACTCCCGCAGGCATCCCCAAACTACGGCCCGCGGGCCGGCCGCATGTGGCCACCTGAAACCATTTATACAGCTCCCGCTGCACTTCCGGAAAGGGGCACCTCTTTCACTGGTGGTCAGTGAGAGGAGCACTGTATGTGGTGGCCCCCCAACGGTCTGAGGGACAGTGAACTGGCCCCCTGTGTAAAAAGTTTGGGGACCCCTGCTAGAGTAACATTCCTGGCTCCTCTCTGCGCTGTGAGTGGTGAAGTGGGAGCAGGCTCAGCTCCCTCCAGGTTCTCTCTCTAGGGCTTTGCAGAGGAGGTACATTCTGGAATGGATGCCCAGCCGCAAGCTAAGTGTAGTAGGGCAGGCTGTGTCCATGTGAGGGGCGCCATGTGGTCCAGCACTACCGATGATGACTGCTGGGTGAGTGGAATTCATCAGCTCCCTGAATTGAAAGCCCCTTCAGTTTTCCTCCATGAATCCCCCCCAGGAGTGCTGGTGCCAGAGGTTCTTGTGAACTTCAGAGGCAACATCTAAGCCGGTGCTTCTCAGACTTTAATGTGGAAATGAATGACCTGGGGACTTGTATAAAAGGTTGATTCTGATTCCAGTGAGCCTGAGATTCAGCTGGGCCGACAAGCTTCCAGGTGAAGGTGATGCTGCCAGTCTTTAGCACTCACTCTGAGTAGTACAAGTTACGCATGCGTAAGATAACAGCAGACATGCGTACATCTAAAAAACTGCTCTGTGGAGCTCTATGGTCTGGCTATCAAGACTCTTTTGGGCACCCCAGAAGGCTTCCTGGAGTAGGTGATATGTGTACTGAGTCTTTAGAGGGAATAACTGAGGATAGCCTATCCACCACCCTCCCCTTCCCTTCTCCAGGGACACTATGTTCCTCTTGTCATCTATGGGGTGCCTACAGTAGCTGCCACATTCTAAAATACAGTAATACCCCGGTTTCCGTTTACTTCAGTTATTGTAGGATTCGGTTTTCGTCTATTTTTTCCGCGAAAATTTTGTCTCTGTTTTCCTCGGTTGCCTCCGATTAGGTTGGCGTGCCCACGTGACCTTGCTGCTAATTTTGTGAAAACAAAGGGCGACCAATGTGTTCTCCTGCTCAGTGTGGTGTTGCTTCTCCTTGTGTGAGCATCACCCCACGCGTCTAGCCAGAGAATTTCATTGCTTTCCAGTGTTTCTGTGCTTTTTAAAATTGATTGCGAGCGCTAATACTACAATTACATGTCAGTGATTACTGCGTATACAGTATCTGCACCTCTTTCTCCCTCCTCGCCATCTTCCATACGCCAAGAAGAGTCTTCAGAAAGGCAAATGCCATGTTAAATGTTCATTTATTCTTTACATTAGTCGTTTATATTCATTTTATGTTAATTTCTTATTGTTTTTTGGTATTAAACACTACATCTATTCTCTATAAAATGTGTTTTTGGTATGTATTTTGGAGTGTCTAGAACAAATTAATTGGATTTACATAGATTCATATGGAAATAATTGCCTTGGCTTTTGTCAGTTTCAGATTTCGCCAATTGTTTTCAGAAAGATTATCGACAAAAACTGAGGTATCACTGTACCACTAATGCTATCTTTTATACATAAGAAAAAACTGAGGCACAGAGTGAGAGCTACTTGTCCTAGGTCACACAGTACTGTGCCAGGCCAGGACTGGATTTGAACCCAGGCAGTCTGGCTCCAGAGCCGGTCACTGTGCTTTTCTGCTTCTCAGATCTACTCTGGTCACAGATGACTTTGATCCCTGTTTTAAGGAAAGGGGGGAAATGTTGCAGAGCCCTGGAGGAGAGGTGGGAAGTCAGAGATCAGAGCGCCGGCATGGTCAATGTCTGGTGAGAGCTCTCCTCTGGGTCTGGACATGGCAGGAGAGGAAATGAGCTCTGGTGTTTCTTCCTCTTCTGAGAAGGACACGAATCCCATCATGGGGCCCACCCTCATAACCTCATCTACACTGAGTTTTTTTCCAAAGGTCCCATTTTCCCATACCATCACATGGGGGTTAGAGCATCATTATATAACTTTGGGGAGACATAGTCAGCCAGTGCTGGTAGATTCTCTATAGGTACTAGGTCCAAAAAAGCTTTTATTCCTCCAAGTAATCACCTTGTCACAGAGCACGACAGGAACGGCATACTGTGTGGGCATGGCACATGGGACAAAGGGCATCTTCTCAGGGCCTGACTGAAATGTCCCACCTACGCTAAGACCGGGTTGGGGGAGGGGTGTGAGCAGCAGGCGTGTGTGTTGGGGGAGAGAACACACTTTCTACTAGTTTTACAAGGGAAGAGCAATTATTTGGAGAGGTTACCTGGAGGCATATCTTTCTCCTACCCAGATTCCAATCTTCTCAGTTTAGTCAAAATTAAAATAGCCTAGCCTGAGGGAACATACACTCTGTAAGACAGCCTACCCAAGAAATGAATGTCCTCTTAATCAGTTTTGCTGAAGGAAGCATGGAGACTGGCACAACAAGCGGACTGTGTAGGACAATTAGGAAGTGAGGAATTTGGTTTTTTTCCACATGTATTCTGTACGAAATTGGGGACTGGGAATGGGAGCCATTCCATTGTGTTTCCATGGAAACTGAGAGTCTGGAGATGCCACCAGAACCGCTCTGACCTTGTATGGCCCACAGGGTCTGTCCTTCAGGACTCTCTGGCCTTGGGATGAGGAAGCCGGGATAGTCCTTCCGGTGACTGAGGCCACAAAATGGGAACATTGGGGTGGTGGCACGCCACGTTGTCGGCTAATGTACAAATGGACAGTGTTGAGTAGAGAAGCAGCGGTTAGAGATGGAGGGTCAGGGTGGGCCAAATGGTGCTCCCTCAAAATGCTCATGTGGGGTCCTAACCCCATTTCCTCAGCACGTGACTGGTTCAGGTCAGATCTGTACAGAGGAATTCATGTTGAAGAAAGTCGTTGGAGTGGGACCTAATCCTGTATGACTAGTGTCCTTATGAGAAGAGACACACCCACCCACAGAGAGAAGACCATGTAAAGCAGGGGTCTCAAACTCAACTCAGCATGTGGGCCGCAGAGCAAGATCACAGCTGTTCGGCGGGCGGGCCGCACTAGGTCTACAAAAGGCAACTGTTACGCAACACTTTTCTCACTGCAGTTGAAAACAAAAAAAAATCAGTACAACAAGCACAATCGTACATGCAGTTTACTCAGTGTCACAAAACGACCAGAAACTGTAGTTCGCATCACAACTGCTGTTAACTAAGCTAATATCTAGCTAGGATGCTAGAGAAATGAAAAATACAAGTAGGCCCCTAGGCTTACTTAATTTTATCCAAAATATTTTGAACTTCGTGGATCAGTCTGCGGGCCGCACAAAATTGTTCGGCGGGCCGCAAGTTTGAGACCCCTGGTGTAAAGAGACAGAGAACACAGCATCTACAAATCAAGGAGAAAGGCTTCTAGAGGAAACTAGCACTGCCAGCACCTTGATTTCAGACTTCCAGCCTCTAGAACTGAGAGAAAATACATTTCTGTAGTTGAAGCCACCAAATCGGTGGTGCAGTGCTCTGACAGTCCTAGAAAGCTGATAGTCCCTGGTCCATGTACTTCTGAAGCCCAAGCATATCTGTGTTCTTGGAAGACAATGGATTATCTTGAAGATAAATTCCGGCTTTATCCCAAGTGTTTTTGAGTGGGGTTTTTAATCACTTACAACCAAAGGAGTCCTGATCAGTATAGTATTGATAAACAGGTAGGAGTGAGCTAGGACGGGAGTGGGGAGCACATTCTGCGTGTGCAGAGGCGTGGAACCCCGAGAGTGGCGCTCCGGGAGCAGGAGCCTGGTCGCGGAGGGCCTGCGTGTTGCAGTGTGAGCACGCCAAGAGTGGGGGTACTGCAGTAATCGAAGCAGGGGGATGCAATAATCACACTCAGGGGTGTGAGAAATAACTGACCACAGGACGAAGTGGGTTGGAAAAAATTAGATTAGAATGCCTGTGCAGGATTCTACCTGAGAAATGGCGATGCCTGGATTAAAGGTGTGGCCATGGGAAGTTGGCCAGACTCAAGGGCACACACTTTGCAAAGTAAAGCTGAGAGATCTTGGTGACTCATTTGTGCTCCAAGGTAAGATGGAGGGAGAAATTGAAGGTGACTCCCAGGTGTCCTATTTAGGGGACTGAGTCACCCATACGGCCCATTATAGATACAGAAGATGCAGAAGGAGGGCAGGCTCAAAAAGTGAATAAGGCAGACTCAGTTTTTCATATGAAATTTAGGAGGGCTTTGGGACTGTTGCTGAGGAGGAATTCAGTACTGCACATGGGGCTGCAGCTGAGGGAATAAGTCCAGGAAGGTCAGTGTGTACAGATGGGACTGTGCAGAGGGAGAGGGAGGAGGGAGAGTGAGGAGGGAGAGCAAAACTGAGAAAGAGGAGCCCTAGGTGAGACTGAGGAGTGGCCGAGGGAGGAGGAAAACAGGAAATGGAGGTGTCAGTAGGGAGGTGATGTTGAGGAGTATCAAGGACAGCAAGAGGGCAAACCAAGTAAGGGTGGAAGTGTTTCCAGAGGCTGTCACCAGACCACTGGTGACCCTGGGGAGAGAGAAAGAACCCTCTCAAGGAGAGCAGAGGGGGCGAGACAGTGAGGATTAGATTACCATGAGTTGAGGAGAAAACAGGTGACAGGGCTCTTGGGACAAGATTGGGACAAAAGTGAATGTGGACAGTTCCTTTAAGAAATCTAGTTGTTAACGGAAGAAAAGAGATGGGGACTGGGCAGATATTTATAGATTGAAAAAAATTTTGTTTGTTTTATTCTTTCAGTATATTTTTGTGCAGAGAGCATAAAATTTGTGATTGATTGAGGATGCTAGAATGGTGGATATATTTATTTATAAATAATTTTGAGTACTTATTAAGTGCCAGGCAGTTGGTGAACCCAACAGACAGGGTCTTGAGACATCTATATTCTCACAACTCAAGGTCTCAAAGGTGGAGAAGTAGGTGGGGAGGATATAAGGGGAAAGATGAGGCTTTTATTAGGGGAGGGATTCCCAGTTCACTGAGGCAGAAGGGAGAAAGGAAATGATAGATGGAGATATAGGTAACTTAATCCAAACTAGAGCAGGAAGCAGATGGTGCCTCTCTCTTTTGTAAAGTAGGTGATGAAACCATCTGTTGCACAGAAGGGAAAAATGGGGGGGGGGTGTAGAGTTTGAGAAAGGCAGAATTTGGAATTCTTCATTGGTGTGGAATTAGCTTACTAAAGAGACATACGCAGCATCAAAGACCCGGCTGAAACCAGAGACCAAAAATTTGTAATGTCTCAAACCCATGAAGTCGTTGATTCTCTCAAGCAGAGCCCGGCTACCTGATACAGGCTCAGAGAAGGTGGACCAGTCATTTTCTGAAGGCTTGTGTTACTAAGTTTACGCACTTGAATCACCACCTTTGATTCAATGGTAGATGCCTAGAACTTTGCATTGAATATTTGGAGACCAAGACCAGGCTCCAGGGAAGTGTGCTTAGCAACGCCTCCAGAGGTGCTGGGTTACGAAGTGGAGGCATAAGTGTCGCATTTATGCTGCTCTGATCCAAATGACCCCATCGCTCACCCAGCTGAAAACCTATAATGGGTGTGTTAGGGCCACTAAAGACTTTGACACCCTGTGAAGTTGCTGTTACTGCATAGCTAGGATAATATTTTCAGGTACCAACCCATGGTTTTTTCTCACTCTGTTGTCTCCTTTATCTTTCTCCTAATTCAAGCAGGTAGCAGAGTCTGTGCTCACTGCCTTGGGAGAACAGAGAGCCTGCAAATCTTTCTGTCCTTGTTTTCTAAAAGCCTTGAGAGGAGTGGCTTGTCTTACAGAGACAAAGTGTCTTGGCCAGAAGACGCGGGGAAGTGGGATGTACTAGTTCCCTAGGGCTGCCAGAACGAAGTTCTAAAACCCAAGTTCCTTAAAACACCAGGAACTTCCTGTCTCACAGTTCTGGAGGCTAGAAGTTCACAGTCAAGGCGTCAGCAGGGCCCTGCTCTTCCTGATGGACTTAGAGGGGAACCTTTCCTTGCCTCTCCGGCTTCTGTGCGTGCTGGCAATCCTTGGCTTTCCTTAGCTTGTAGAGTCACCTCTCCAGCCACGTGACTGCCTGCTCCCTGGGTATCTTCACAAGGTGTTCCCTCTGTGCATGTCTAGTTCCGTGTCCAAATGTCCCCTTTTAATAAGAGCACCAGTCTTACTGGGATAGAGCTCACCCAAATGACCCATTTTTAACTTGATTACATCTATAAAGATCCTATTTCAAAATAAGGTGACACTCTGGGGCACTTGGGGTTAGGATTTTCACATATCTTTTTGGAGGGACACAATTCAACCCTTAACACCAGACTTTCTCTTTTCTATACTGACTGGTTTCCTGGCATTGTGGAAAGATGGTAATAAGAGCCAAGAGGGAAAGATCTAGACGATGAGGCATCTAGTTACAAAGACCATAGGCCATGCATGACCTGAGGGGCCGTGTCAACAGTGCCACCTTCATGCCAATCTGTGTGAACTGAGATGTCTTCTTCATACACCCTCAGCTGCCCTGACATCCCAGAAGTTTAGGACAGTGGCACAAACAGTGGAGAAGGTGCTTACCTCACAAAAAAATGAGCTTTATCATGACAAGTTCTGAGAGATCAGAAAAAACATTATGTTTCTGTATACTTACGTATGTGAACCAGGACTTACGCCCATTCCACCTGTGATTGACAGGTCCTCCGTCACAGCTGTCCTTACTGTCTGTACCATTCTTCCCACCCAGATTTTCAACAAACACAATACTGATCATTCCAGAAGTTCTGTTTTCTAGAAAATGCTTATTGCCCACTAGTTACTTTTTTTCTCTCTTACAGATTTTTCTGTTCAATACAACAAAATCGATATTGGTAAATGTTACATGGAAAGAAGCCCCTTGCATTTTTGAAAGGAGCAGATGGTGAACCTAGGAAAATCATCCATTTGGTCACTTTATCTTTTAATTTCTCTTATTTTTCCTCTTTTAAAAAAATATATTTTTTATTTGATACATATCATAGACTCAAGGGAAAAAATGATATATGGAAAAGGAATATGAGTTCATAATCAGAGAAGGAATTGTATTCGGTGATGAAAAGTGCTCAATAATTTTCTCAGGTGAAAAGCAATTTCCTTCAAACCCGAGTCATATCTTTTTATCCTGATCACAATGTTGCAGTTTCCACATTGCCCCAGAAAAATAAACCCCACTCTCCTGATTTTGCTTTAAAAGTTCGATTTGGGAAACCTGCCACTCAGCTCTCCCTGTCACTGATCTGCAGGAGAGGTCTCACCCTGCAGCCTACCCACAGCAGGAGGTGCCCTGGTCTCAACGCTTTTTGATCTAATTGGCTGTGTGATCTCGGAGAGAAAATAAATTGAGAGCCCCAATTTTGCTTAGCTCATCAGAAAATGCATATTAAAGAAAAAAAAATCAAGTATACATTTTTCTCCCATCATTCTTTTATCAAATACTGAGTGCGTACTATGGGACGGGCATGGGGCTAGGAGCAGGGGACAGAGTGAAGAGGAGGACTTCCCATCTGGCAGGATAGGCATAAATATTATATCACAACCCACATGTGTGCTGGGAAAGGAGGTACCAGGGGTTAGGTGCCTGTATGAAAGGGAAATTTGAGCTCGTCTGGGATCGAAGGAAAGCTTCTGAAGAAGGACTCTAGGTGCTGTGATCTGAAGGACAAGCAGGTGTTATCCAGGCAAAGGCATGAGGAGTGAGCACTCCGCACAGAGGGCCCAGCATATACGTACAAGGCTGGGAGTTTGAATGGAGCACAGTGTATGTAAAATATTAAAAGAGGGGGTGCGGAGTGGTATGATGAGGCTGGACATGTGGACAGAGCCAGCATCCACAGGCTGACGAATACTTGGTCTTCATCCCAAAGCAATGAATGAGAAGCATGGTGTTTGTTGTGTGTCCTCTGAAGCAATAGAATTGCCTCTATGAGATCATAAGTTTTTATGGAAAATACAGACAAATAGATAGTTATGTATATCAGCTCGTAAGATGCACATCAAAATATTACCTCTGCGTTATGGGGTTTGTCAGTAACTTTTGATTTTAAGTGGGCACATTTTTATATTCTCCAAGTTTGGGGGAGTTATCTTTCTTAAGAGCTCCCTAAAAATACAGCTGAGGATAGGTGATTGTCAGAGTCATATATAATACAAGTCACCAGGCATGCAAGACCTTTCTCTTTGGGGATGGAGTAGGTGGGGTCAGGTTGCTCTGGGGGCTGGGGCTTCAGAGGAATACAACTAGGGACTGAATTCTGTCTCCCAAGTTGGTATACTAAAGCCTTAACCTCCAGGGTGGATGTATCTGGAGTAAAGAAGAAATTAAGGTTAAACAGGCTCACAAGGGTAGACCCCTACCCTGGTAGGATTCAAGTCTCTGCAAGAGCAGACGCTAGAGTGCTTGCTCTCACACAGTCACACGAGGACACGGCAGGGCAGGTGGCCAACTCCATGCCAGGAAGCCGGAAACTGCATTGGCCGGCACCTTGATCTTGGACTTCCAGCCTCCAGAACTGTAAGAAATAAATCTCTGTCGTTTAAGCTGCCCAGTCCGCAGTCTACTATTATGGCAGCCCGAGCGACTGAGACATGACAGTAGTCTCTCCGGGAAGACTTCATAGAGAGGGAGAAATGGCGGTTGCACCTTTTTAATTTTATTACATTTCAAGTTATCTATGTTTTTATTTTTTATTCATTTTAGAAAGAAGAGAGAGAGAGAGAAGGGGGGAGGAGCAGGAAGCATCAACTCCCATATGTGCCTTGACCAGGCAAGCGCAGGGTTTCGAACCGGCGACCTCAGCATTTCCAGGTCGACGCTTTATCTACTGCGCCACCACAGGTCAGGCCCTATGTTTTTTTTTAATGAGGAAAATCATATGTTGCCATTAACACCTACCAAAGAAATGGACAGATCCCCATAAGAAGTACTTAGAGCGTGTAAGTGTGTCCACTTGTACAAGCGTGTGCATGTCATACCTGGAGGGACAGAAACACTGGCCTCCGAATAAGATTTGAGCCAAGTCCTGTCCGTTGAGACAGAAACATACAGGGATTGGCAGTGTGCTCTGTGCTGACGGGTCTTGACACCCAGAATCTGGGAGTCAGAGAACTCGCTCTGTGAGGAGGACAACGTTCGTCGTGACAGGGGTCATACACACGTAGGAAGGAGCTCATGGCCAGGCGGAAGCAGAGAGTGTCCCAGAGCAAGTGTTAAAATTAATTCTGAAGAATGAATAGGAATTCATGAAATAGATGAGGAGAGAGAAAAACAGTGTGAGAGAGAACTCAGAAGCCTGTGAAGGCAGGAGCTGTGGCTTTCTGTTCTCTGTGCCTGGGACGTAGCTGATGCTCAGAAATAGTGTGTGGAGTAGATGGGTAGAAGGACATGGAGGGCAGAAGCAACAGTATGTGCAAAGGCACTGGAGCCAGGAGCAGCATGAGATGTCAGGAAAATTCCAGGTTATTGGCTATTGTTGGAGCCGAGTGTGTGTGTGTGTGGGGGGGGTGGGAGTGGGGTAGTGTGTGGGGCAGAGGGTGGCCAGTGTGGAGGGGCGTGGAGCATAGAGAAGATGCAGTGGGAGAGGGGAACGGCATCTGGTTGTGCAGGGCCTTGCCCGCTGCACTTGGACCTTGGCTCTTTGTCCTGTGGGCAATGGCATCATAGGTTTGTTTGCAGGTGGCAGGATCAGGATGGTAGCCCGGGTCTTAGGATCTTAGCCCACATTTCCTCCATTTCCATCCGAGACCTTTCCTTTTATCTATGTTCACCTGTGGCTTTGCATGGAGGTGCGTGACCCCAGAGGCCCGAGGGCAGGGCTAGGCATGGTAGTACCGGTGGGCAGGTTTCCTAATGCCTGGCCCTCAGCCGAGCTATAAAGGGCAAGGTGGCTTACTGTTGTCCTCTGTCACTCTTCCTCACTGCCTCTGACACCATGCAGTTGCTCTCTGAGGGGCACACGCCAGTCTGGGCTTTGCTGGGTCAGAAACGGAAGGCACTCTGAGCTGGGCCTGAGGCAGGGTCCCTTCTGGTCCTGCAGGAAGTTGTGCAGTGCAGTCGACAGGAGGGGAGCTGGCAGTCCTGTCTCCTTGGAGCCAGTGGCAAGTGCTGAAGGACAGCATGGAAGTCTGGCTGAGAACGTTGGGGGATGACGAAAGGGTGGAGTGTCACCGAGTAACCCAGAAGGTGGGCTTTTGTGTGTTGGGCAGTGGGGACTGCAGGTGAGGGGCAGGAGGCTGCTGTGAAGGAGGGCGATACCAGCCAGACTTGTCAGGCCCACTGGCTGTGTAGGGAAGTCTTACCTGTCTGCCTCTGAGCCGTCTGCCTCCCGGCTCCCGGTACACCAGCCATCACCTATAAGCAGCTTCCCCTATCACCTTCTGATCCCAGATTGGCAGAAACAGTGGAAGGAAGCTTCCCACCACAAATGCCCTACGTGGTGTAAAACCCCAGCCCCACTGCTGGGCCATACGGTGCCTTATGTAAACTAAAGACACCTCTTCTCTAGACAGTCCACAGCCACCTGCTGCAAACAACCTTTATTACCATGTTCTCCTGCCTCTCAGTACTCCCCAACTCTGTCAGTCTTCTTTCTTTGTAATCCCTCTGTTCAAAAGAAACACTCTCAGCGTCCTGTGGGCAGAGAGGTCCAAGATTAAAAACTGGGCAGGTGCATTTTTAAACTGCAATTTCAAGACTTCATGGGGAGGAAACTGCATGTGAAACAGAAAAAGCCCAAATCAAAGGTGCTGTCGTCACTCTCCCCCCATGTGTCATGAGTCACCCCATCTCCGAGCCTCAAGAAGAGGCCCTGAGTGCCTCAGTGGGATTTGCTCTGCAGGCTGCAGATGGTTCGCGCTCGCTTCATACATATTTCATCTGTTTGAGTGTATGTGGTTTGGAGCGAATAAAAGCAAAGTGATTTTTGTGTCTCCAGCTTTGCCTTCAATATTTAGAGATTGTATTTCCACCAAAGCCTCCAAGATGTAACTAAATGTAGTCAGTCCCTGCCAGCGTGCACGGGAGCTCTCCGCAGAGAGGGGTCTCAAGGTTGTAGATTCCCATTAGCAAATTGGCATCTCATCTTCTCTTCTCCCTAGTGGGCCCTTGTATGGAGCTGAGATGCCCAGTTATTTCCCCAGAGAAATGCTTCCCTCACACAGTCCATTTCAGTCAGTCAGACAGGTCACATGTCCCCAACTGTAACCAACTATCTCTCCACCAGCATCTGAGCACAGTAACTGACATCAGATGAGCTGATCACACGCACAAATGCCGGGGCCATTAATCTTTCAGAAGATTAAATGAAGGCACGGAAGCAGGCACCAAAGTGGGATCTAGAAAATATGGTCAATGACAAAGACAAAGGCTGTTCAGATTCCCTGTAAGATTAAGAAACTATCAGAAATGGTCAGAAGTCCTGTAATCGGGCTGGCCTATCTCATTTAGATCTTCTGACAGTATTTATCTGTCCCATTTGTTCTCCCAAAGAGATGAGAAAAGGGTAGATGAATGGAAATAGTCATTTCAAATATCTTAATTTCTGCATATATCTCCTCTGAAGAAGTCAGATCTGATCATTTCACCATATTACTTAATCTGATAGCTCCGGGCTCATAGGAAAAAGCAGATATTTCTTAGCATGCCAATCTCTTACAAACAGTTCTCGTCATACTTTCCTGGTCTGTTTGCCGGCTGATTACTTGCACTTGAGCTATATTTGAATGCTAGGGACTCTCGTGCGTTTTACCACCGCAGGTCTTTGCCTGTGCTGTTGTTCATCTACTGGAATGCCGTTCCAAGTGGGCGCTTGGTCTCTTCCAACTCACCCTTCCTGCCCAGCTCCCGCCAGCAGGAGCTTCCCCTGCAGGAGAATGAGCGCTTGCATATCTGCATCACAAAAGTCTTTATAAATTCCTTTTTTATATCATTATTGTACTATATGCTCTCATGTCTGTGCATTTACTGAACCCTGAGCTTCACTTTTTTTTTTTTTTTTTACAAAGAGAGAGGGATAGATAGGGAAGACAGACAGGAAGGGAGAGAGATGAGAAGCATCAATCATTAGTTTTTCGTTGCGTCACCTTAGTTGTTCATTGATTGCTTTCCCATATGTACCTTGACCGTGGGCCTTCAGCAGACTGAGTAACCCCTTGCTCGAGCCAGCCACCTTGGGTCCAAGCTGGTGAGCTTTGCTCAAACCAGATGAGCCCACGCTCAAGCTGGCGACCTCAGGGTCTCGAACCTGGGTCCTCGGCATCCCAGTCTGACGCTCTATCTACTGCGCCACCGCCTGGTCAGGGGAGCTTCAGTCTTAATATCTGAGCATATTCTTCTTTGAAACCCTGGCCCATGGTTGGGGCTCAACCAACATTTGAATGGAATGTAATGAGATTCATGTTAAAAAAGAGATGGGTCTGACCAGGTGCTGGCGCAGTGGACAGAGCATCAGACTGGGACGCAGAGGACACAGGTTTGAAACCCTGAGGTCACCAGCTTGAGTGTGGGCTCATCTGGTTTGAGCAAGGCTCACCAGCTTGAGCCCAAGGTCGCTGGCTTGAGCAAGGGGTCACTCAATCTGCTGTATCCCCCTGGTCAAGGCACATATGAGAAAGCAGTCAATGAACAACTAAGGTGCTGCAATAAAGAATTGATGCTTCTCATCTCTCTCCCTTCCTGTCTGTCTGTCCCTATCTGTCCCTCTTTCTGTCTCTCTCTGTCTTTGTCACACACACAAAAAAAAGAGATAGAGGACCAGGTCTATAAGTGACTGATAAGATCCAATGGTATGCTATGACAGGGTTTAGTAGTTCACACAGGAGAAATTAACCACAGAATTCTGTTTTACCTAAATATTTACTTGCATTATTCATTCATTCATTCAACAATTGCTTATTTAAGGCCTGCCACAATGTTCTAGATACCCAGGATTCAGCAGCAAGCATAAAAAGAAAAAAAATTCTGCCTTTATAGAATTTATACCTTAGAATCCAGAGTATAGGGGTTAAAGTGGACTCAGGATTTGCTTCCTATTTCATCACTTACTAGTTGTGTGACTTTGGGAAAATTACTTAACCTTCCCGGGCCTCTGTTTTCTTTGTAAAATAAAGATAAATGATAGTACCTACCTCATAAGTTTCTTGCAAAGATAAATAAGTTAATACATAGAAGCACTTAGAATAATGCCTGGCCTGTAGTATAGCATCAACAAATGTTAGTTATAGTTCATTTTACAGCTGAGAAATCAGAGGGACAGACTCTACGTTGGGCTGGTGCACCAATCTCTCAGAGAACCCCCCCAAACACAAATTAGTCTGTCAGCACCTGTGTGCACTCTGTCACTTTCACTCTGTCTTCCATCTGGAGCTCTACCCTTCATCCCATTACACCTTTTGTCTTACCCTGTTCCTGGATTAATACTTATTTGTCCTCAGGTCTCAGCTTGGAAGTTCTGTCTGGGAAGTCATGCTTACAGAAATCAGAGCTATGGGAATGAAATGAAGCCGGGGTTCACTGCAGATTGTTTGTCTAGATAAAATTGTTGACATTATATGTAAAGGCGAATTATTCAGATGAGCTCTCTACCTTGCCTGGATGTCATTGCTCAATTTCAGGTTCTCCAGAGATAGCCAGGGGGAATCCTGGGCAGATCTAGTAAGAATGGAGATCCTCTCTCTTGAGTACTCAGAGCAGGGTCCTGTCACTCACTACCTGAGTGTCCTGAGTAGAAACTAGGGGGATCTAGTTTCTCCCTATCTTAGGCTTATCATCTGCAGAATGGGAGCCAGTTGCACAAATAACTGTCATAGTGAGAATGAAATGGGACAATTATGCAAAACCTCTAGCACAGTGCCTGGAATACAGTCAATAAATGACAACAATTCTTTTTTTTTTTTTCTCATTTTTCTGAAGCTGGAAACAGGGAGAGACAGTCAGACAGACTCCCGCATGCGCCCAACCGGGATCCACCCGGCACGCCCACCAGGGGCGACGCTCTGCCCACCAGGGGGCGATGCTCTGCCCATCCTGGGCATCGCCATGTTACGACCAGAGCCACTCTAGCGCCTGAGGCAGAGGCCACAGAGCCATCCCCAGCGCCCGGGCCATCTTTGCTCCAATGGAGCCTTGGCTGCGGGAGGGGAAGAGAGAGACAGAGAGGAAGGCGCGGCGGAGGGGTGGAGAAGCAAATGGGCGCTTCTCCTGTGTGCCCTGGCCGGGAATCGAACCCGGGTCCTCCGCACGCTAGGCCGACGCTCTACCGCTGAGCCAACCGGCCAGGGCAATGACAACAATTCTTATTTAATTGCAGTAGTTCCTCTTGGTCACAGTTTCACTTTTCTCCATTTGTTACCCGTGGTTTCAGTATCTGGGGCCTACCATGGTCTGAAAATATTAAATTGAAAATTCCAGAAGTAAACAATTCGTTGGTTTTAAACTGTGCACTGTTCTGAGCAGCATGCTGAAGTCTTGCCTCGTCCCGCTGCCTCCCACCCAGGAGGGCACCACCCTTGGCCCAGCTTTTCCGTGCTGCTCATGCGCCCCGCCCACTAGTCAGCAGCGGTCTCAGCTATCAGACTGACTGTTGAGGCATCAAAGTGCTTGTCTTCAAGTCACCCTTATTTTACTTAATAATGGCCCCACAACTGTTCACATAACCTTTATTGCAGCATATTGTTTTAGTTGTTCCACTGTGTTACTGCTGTTGTTATTCTCTTACTATGTCTAATTTATGAATTAAACTTTATCATAGGCATGTATGTATAGGAAAAGGTGTGTGTAGGACTGGTTAATATCTGTGGTTTCAGGCTTCCACTGGTGGTCTTGGAATGTGTCTGCTGTGGATAAAAGGGAAGTACTGTATTATTATTGTTGTTGTTGTTGTTGTTGTGACAGAGGAGAGAGAGAAACAGATAGAGGGACAGATAGGGACAGACAGGCAGGAAGGGAGAGAGATGAAAAGCATCAATTCTTCGTTGAGGCTCCTTAGTCTCATTAGCTGTTCATTGATTGCCTTCTTGTATGTGTCCTGACGGAGGGAGAGCTGCAGCAAAGCGAGTGACCCCTTGCTCAAGCCAGAGACCTTGGGCTTTAAGCCAGCAACCATGGGGTCATGTCTATGATCCCACACTCAAGCAAGTGACCCCGCGCTCAAGCCAGAGACCTTGGGCTTTAAGCCAGCAACCATGGGGTCATGTCTATGATCCCACACTCAAGCAAGTGACCCCGCGCTCAAGCTGGTGAGCCCATGCTCAAGCCTGCGACCTCGGGGTTTCGAAACTGGGTCCTCTGGGTCCCAGTCCAATGCTCTATCTACTGCACCACCACCTGATCAGGTTAATTTTTTTTTATAAGCCCCAGTCGTCCAGTTTCTTGACTCCATGGCATGGTACTTCAGTGCCAGCTCTGGAAGGGAGCGAGCATTGCAGCAAATACTGTCCTTGATACGCACTGCTCCTTAACCATTATCATAGACTTTACAAAACAGACGACTACTGCAGTTCACTCCAAATTCTTTTCTTCTTCCTTCCAGTAAATACTTCTTGAGGATATAGGTAGGGATCAGGAAGGTCTATTGCAATAACTATCTCTAAGTCTCATGTTCTGTACCCCCTGAGGGTTGGCAAGGGGGCTCTGCTCACTGAACTCACTCAGTGACCCTGCGGATGGGCTGCCCGTGGCCAGAGGAAAAAGAGAGCTGTAGATGGGTTCACACCAGCAAATACATGCTTCAGCTTGTAAGTACCACTCAGCACTGCCTACCATTTATGGATCACATGGCTTACCTGCCTCACCCGTGCCCAAGGGGGCTGGCAGTGAAATCCCAGGAGTGAGGAGAATTCCAGTGCCATTTCAGGGGGTCATATTAGGCTATGGTGACAACTACAAGTTACCAGCTATGTGCAAAGAACTGTGCTAGCCCCTGTAGGTGACAGAATAATACATAAACTATGACCTTGGTCCTCAGGTGACTTACAATCTGGACGGAGAGGTAAGGGCAGAAGGAAACAGATACTGCTTCTGAGCTTCCAGAAGTATTCCCCTGAGCCAGGAGGATAAGCGGAGTGACTCATTCCCACAGCGGTGCTGTGGACACCGAAGAAACACATTACCGGGGGCCTGGCAGTGACTGCAAAGATGTTATTTGAGAGATGGGAACCAGGATAGCAATAGCTCATCATATTTTAAGTTCTAGTGGAGGCTGTCATCATCAACCCATCATTTATTTAAACATCTGTCTGTTTGTTGTGATGGGCTAAGCAGGCAGCAGATGTGGTCTTGCTTTTGGGGAGATCTTGGCAACTAGGGAGCCACAGGCAGAGGCAGCATGGTGGAGAGGGGGTGAGCCATACCGGGACATGCTCACACTCATAGGATCCGTCTCGCACATAGTTCAAGCCTTCAGCCTTCAACCACAGAGAGTTGTCGGTACGACTTCAGTGCAAGAAGACAGAAAAGGCAACATGGACTCAGAGAAAGATGTGGAAGCTTGTGCCCTGCCCTCAAAGTGCTTGTCATCTATTTAGAGAGATAACACAGAGGTGCAGGGAAAATACTACAATTCCAATATAGCCAGGGTGAGTCCTACCTGAAGCACTCACACCTGTTCCGGAGCATGCGAGGAGAGAAGGGAAGCTCCCCCGGGGAGCCAGTCCAGGGACACAGGGAGGAGGCGGTCTTCCGTCGCCCTGAGCGTGGGTGAGGGGCTGGCAGAGAAGGTGAGTGGCACGGGGAATGGAAAGGCAGTCAGGAGAAAGAAGAGTATTTTGTTGATGAGTGGTATCAGAAATGGAGGGAGGGGAGAAACTTACTGTAGTGTCTGGGGTTGAATTTGTCTACAGGACAGTGAAGTTTCTTTGAAAAGATAGGAACTAATATTTGTGAAACACCAACCCTTTAAGGCACATTTAAGGTCAAGGCCTGTGTTAGACACCTTACATATATTAGTATACTGTTGGCCCTTAAACAACATGGGGTTTAGGGGTGCTCACCTCCATGCTCAGTTGAAAATCTGCATATAACTTTTGACTTCCTAACAACTTAAGTTGTCCCTGTTATCGTGGGGCATTGCTCCCAGGACACCCTCTGGATACCCAAATCCACAGATGCTAAGTCTCCTCTATAAAACAATGTAGATCAATGCATATAGTAGGCCTTCCACATCCTGGAATTCCCAATCATGGATCAAAAATAGCACAGGTATTTACTGGAAAAAAAATTGCATCTAAGTATACTAGGGCTGTTCCAACTCACGTTGTTCAAGGGTCAAGCGTGTTTTATCTTTATACCAACTCTCAGAGGTTAGCAGGTGTATAAATGAGGAAACTGAGGCTCGGAGGTCACCTGGTAATAAGTGGCAGAACTGAGGGTCACACCCTGAATGGTGTGGCATTAAACCTCATGCCTCTTCCATCACAGTCCACTGACTGCGAAGACTGTGGCGAAGGACAGGACAGTTCCATGTCACATGAAGAAAAGGTCAAGCAAACTGTGACACAGACAATGGGTGAGGGGAGAAGGACTGGTGGCAGGAAGGTTGACAAGGAGGTGATCATAAAATTAAAAATTTTGGTAAGCGACTAAATTGAGATAATGACAAGGTCATGGGTGTTACCATGAACTGCAGGGAAGTCACGAGACATTGCCATATTGGGAGGGAAGCTGGTGGCTTTGATTATAGACACACTGAGTTTGAAGACCAGTGGCCAGGTTGTTAGATGGTAGGATGAGACCAGATTAGTGAAGTGTTAACGGTCAGAAGTACAGACACTGTGTGGACTTAGGCAACTACTCACACTCCATAGGCCTCAGTTTCCCCCTCTGACAGGGCTGCCGTAAGGGTCAGATGAGGACATGCAGGCAGTGCATTGAACAGTGTCCGAGGAGCAGCCAGAGCACCTGAGTAGCAGCGGCTGGCCCTTTAGTACAGAGAGGGCTCAGTCTTTTCTCCGAGGGCCACCTTCCTTGGCTGGGAATCCCGGTGGTGAGATGTCTGGTGGGCCCTGGAAGGTGTGCTTATAGCTTCCATCATGACGGTCTGACTCATGCTCTTGTGTTTGCACGCTTGGACACTTCGGCTCCATTTCACAGCCCCCCCCCCACCCTCCCCGTGGGGGTCCTCCATGGTTCAGGAGGAGGCGGGCCTGCCCTGTGGTGTGGTGAGCATGGGGTCTCTGGGTTTTCTGAGAGAGGAAGACGTGGCACCCCTTTCCCCTCCCCTGTGCTTATGGAGCTGGCAAGCCTCCACTCATTGAGAGGAATCATCGCAGGTTCTGCACCAAGCGAGTATTTGAGAGAGGAGACCCTCCAACCCCAGCTGCCATCACTGCAAGGTCACGCACACACTCCCCGCTTGTATCCTGCAGCAGTGTTGTCTGGTTCTGGAGAATTTCATAAACAAACTGGGATATGTAATAAAAAAAAAAGTCCCTACACTAGGCAGGCAATCAAATTTCTACATCTTAAAAACCCCAATGAATTACATACATAGTAACCAGGTTTGTCCTCATAAAAGTCACTCTGCCACCCTCCAGCTCATCATAAAAAGATCTATATTAAAAATCAGCATCATGATGTCCATAAAAGATTGAAGTGAAAAAAATGTAATGGCGAGTCTGATTCTCACAGGGCCGAAGGCAACCCTAACTTGAGGCATGGCTGGTGTGAGTGTCAGGATAGCATTCACTCAGAGGGGCCCAGCCAGCTAGTTATTTAAAAAAAATTGAGAAAGACCCCAAACTGTATACTCTGGATATAACTCTTGGGACGCTGAAGAGTCATCAGGAAAACATAGCAGAAGTTTTGCTGTTTCGTTAACACTCTCCTCGCCCACCACTCCAGCCCAAACAGGCTTGGCAGGGTCTAAGTCTCACCAGCCTCCATATTTATTCCATGCCTACATGCCGGCATCGTTTCTTCAAAATCAGACATTCGTTACCTGCAACGTCTCCTGTTGTCACCTGGCTTTCCCTTTTTCTTTCTCTGCTTGTCCCCTTCATGAACGCCAGCTTGGATTTCTGTCCTTGGGCCTTTGGTCTTATAAAGTGGTGCACTGACGTTGAGTGAGTTGGTAACTCCGCTCATGGAGGCTGCTTCCTGACCTCCAGACAAAGGTCAAGGTCTTGGGAACCTGCTGTGGGGCCCGTCTGTCACCGGCAGCACAGACGGCACGGCCTCACCAATGTCATTTTCAGGATGGTGCAAATTAGTGTGGTGGAAATGATGTCATGATGTGTTCCCTGTGAAAGTCCCAGCCCCATAGAATATAAAAACTAGAATATACTAGAAACCCAGCTGGTGGCAGAGGAAGAAATCGGGGCCTCGAAGGGTCAAAACGACCTGCTGAACATCAAAGGTCAACTTCTAAAGGTCTCAATTTCCTGATCTGTAAAATGGGGGTGACAAAATGAGGATGAAATGAGGTTATTTGTAAATTATAAACATAAGGGCTTCTCTTCCCATTTGAGCATCGCCCAGACCTGCCTGCCTCCCTGAGTGGTGGTGCTGACACATTCCCCCCCCCTCTCCAGCCCCCATCCGCCCCTCTCTGGGTCAGCCAGGGCTGCTCACCACGTCTCCTGCACCTTCTGGCTGTCCTCCACCACGAAGTACAGATGTCTGTGTGGTAGAGTTTGGGTTTGGACCACTGCCCTGGGGGCCAGTGAGCCTGGACTGAACCCACTTGCCTCCGTGGGGCCCCTCTGTGACTGAGGGAGAGCTGGACCAGCTGCTATAGGCCAACAGGCAGGAAGGAGGCCTGGCTGTGCCCCAGGGCGCAATCTCGGAGTTCCACTGCAAGGGATGGCCACCTCCATGCGCCCCTCCCCACCACCGCCTTTGTGGTACCCCCCCCCAACCCTGCAGGGGGAGTGGGGACGGCCACCTCCATGCGCCCCTCCCCACCACCGCCTTTGTGGGACCCCCCCCCAACCCTGCAGGGGGAGTGGGGACAACCACCTCCATGCGCCCCTCCCCACCACCGCCTTTGTGGTACCCCCCCCCAATCCTGCAGGGGGAGTGGGGACGGCCACCTCCATGCGCCCCTCCCCACCACCGCCTTTGTGGTACCCCCCCCAACCCTGCAGGGGGAGTGGGGACGGCCACCTCCATGCGCCCCTCCCCACCACCGCCTTTGTGGGACCCCCCCAATCCTGCAGGGGGAGTGGGGACGGCCACCTCCATGCGCCCCTCCCCACCACCGCCTTTGTGGGACCCCCCCCAACCCTGCAGGGGGAGTGGGGACGGCCACCTCCATGCGCCCCTCCCCCCCACCGCCTTTGTGGTACCCCCCCCAATCCTGCAGGGGGAGTGGGGACGGCCACCTCCATGCGCCCCTCCCCACCACCGCCTTTGTGGTACCCCCCCCCAACCCTGCAGGGGGAGTGGGGACGGCCACCTCCATGCGCCCCTCCCCACCACCGCCTTTGTGGTACCCCCCCAGAACCCTGCAGGGGGCGTGGGGACGGCCACCTCCATGCTCCCCTCCCCACCACCGCCTTTGTGGTACCCCCCCAACCCTGCAGGGGGCGTGGGGACGGCCACCTCCATGCTCCCCTCCCCACCACGGCCTTTGTGGCACCCCCCCCCCAACCCTGCAGGGGGAGTGGGGACGGCCACCTCCATGCTCCCCTCCCCACCACCGCCTTTGTGGCACCCCCCCCAACCCTGCAGGGGGAGTGGGGACGGCCACCTCCATGCGCCCCTCCCCACCACCGCCTTTGTGGTACCCCCCCCAACCCTGCAGGGGGAGTGGGGACGGCCACCTCCATGCGCCCCTCCCCACCACCGCCTTTGTGGCACCCCCCCCACCCTGCAGGGGGCGTGGCTTGGCCAGGGTAGGCATGAGGTTCTGCGTGGGGGAAGGCTGAGGGCTGGCGAGGCTGGATGAGTATTTCATTCCTTCGATGTTGGGGCTGACTCTTTTAGGGAAAGGAGGCCTGTATCTCAGAGCCATTGGTTTCCAGAGTGGCTCAAATGTGCCACAGATCACACTCCTGGCTGACCCTCTGACCCCTGGTTCATAAAGCCAGGGCTCCCCCTCCTTTCTGATCACAGGCAGGAAGCCGTTCCCTGAGGGCTGGGGCCGCCATGCTGGGTACAGCCTCGTCTCCAGCCTGTAGGAGCAGACAGTGAAGGGGATGCCTCTCTTAAGCTCCGTCTTCGTGAACATTGCTCACACCAGCAGGGAGACAGACACTGGTCCAGCATCCTTGCCCTGCAGTAGCACAGGGAGCTGCCACGCAGAGTGTCCAAGCTGTGTCACAGGCACGTCCCCTTGACCTTAGCCCTCTCCCCTCTGTGTCCATCGTGTGGGTCCATCATGTGGGTCCATCGTGTGGGTCCATCGTGTGGGCCCATGCACGCAGCCCTGTGGCCACGTCAGCTGGGGCTGTGGACGGGAGCCCCCTCCGCTCTGAGCCTTTCTGTCCCGTGCTGCCCTCAGTCCTCAGAGAGGGAAACGATAGAGAGGAACTCTTTTGCCCCCCAACTTGCTCGTGGGGCTGTGGGAACCTTCATGATGTTTGAGTAAAGTGCTGGGTTACAGTGAGCAAAAGCAGAGCAAAATATTTGGATTTGCGTTTACCCCAGAAAATCTATGACTTGGAGCTGCCAGAACTTTTCTGCTAACCTGACAACTTTCCCAGGAGACCATTCTGAGTTCTCAGTGGGCGCTGGGCTTCCAGAACTAGGATGCGGGAGCTCACACTTTCCCCCTGTCACTTTTGCCCATTGTTATTGTCACCCTAGACAGACTAGGAGAGGAGAGAAGCCAGGACACGGGGAGAAAACTAGTGTGGGCTGGGAGGCAGGGGCAGTGTTTCCCGGGGCACCAGGTGGGACCCTCTTCTCTCTCTGGGAAGCACTTGACCTTTTTATCTCCCTCTGTTCTGACTTCTGATGTGGAGTTTTTTTTTTGTTGTTGTTGTTGTTTTTTACTGATTTAGAGAGACAGAAGGAAGGGAAGCATTCGTTGTTCTACTTAGTTATGCTCTCATTGGTTGCTTCTCATGTGTGCCCTGACTGGGGATCAAACCCGCCATCTTGTTGTTTTTGGATGACGCTCTGACTGACTGAGCTAACTGGCCAGGGCTGCAACTTCCTAAAGTTAAGAAAACCAGGGAGCCTGACCTGTGGTGGCGCAGTGGATAGAGCTTCGACCGGGAACGCTGAGATCGCCGGTTCAAAAACACTCCGCACTTGTCTGGTCAAGACACATGTGGGAGTTGACGCTTCCTGCTCCTCTCCCCTTTCTTTCACTCTCTCTCTCTCTCTCTCTCTCTCTCTCTCTCTCTCTCTTCTTTAAAATAAATTAAAAAAAAAATAAAGCCAGGGAAAAGAGAAGAAAAGAAAAATTTACACCTATCTTGACAGAACTGTAATTCTGAGATCTGAAGAATGTAGTAAGATATTCCTGTTAATTAAACTAATTTCGACTGGAGTTTATTTATGCCATATTCACTTCTTAAGGTGTTATGGCAACTGTGACAAAAGATGAAGATATAAAAGAGCAAAAATTTAGCTGTTTAATCAGAATTCAGAGAGACCCTGATATGAGCAAGGTCCCTGGGGATAGGGGAGTCCAGCGCGCAGGGAGCAGGGGCTCTGGAATAGCTTGTAGCCGTGTAACTTGGGCAAGTTATTTCGTGTCTTTGCACATCAGTTTTCTCCTCTGTAAACCAGAGTTAATAATCATAGTACCTGCCTCACAGGACTGTTGTATGAATTTAAGTGTTCATAAAGTGGTTGACAGTCTCTGGCAACTCAATGAGTACGTAAGGCACAGTAACTATTGCTGCGATCCCTTATTTCTGTGCTAGGAAAGAAAATGATGGTGGGGACATTGTCCCTGCTGTGTAGGGGATGCAGAGGAGGGGAAGGACTTGGTGGTTGGGCAGGAGTTCTCAGGGTGCCCAGTGAGTAGGACACGGACGACAGGAGGAAGGAGGTGAAGCCGCACAAGGCTCACTTTGGATTTATCCTGTAGGCAGTGGAGAGCCTCCGATGCTCTTAGCCAGCTGGCAATTTAGAGAGTGAAGTAGGAAGAGACAGGAGGTAGCTCTGGGCAGGGTAGAAGAGGCGAGGGAGACGTGAAAATAACCTTCATGGTAACTTGGCCGTGGAAAGGGAAAGTCAGGGACGGATTCCAACACTCCCGCTGTGTTACTTGGGATGCTCTACTACAGGGGTCCCCAAACTTTTTACACAGGGGGCCAGTTCTCTGTCCCTCAGACCATTGGAGGGCCGGACTATAAAAAAAACTATGAACAAAATCCCTATGCACACTGCACATATCTTATTTTTAAGTAAAAAAACAAAACGGGAACAAATACAATATTTAAAAGAAAGAACAAGTAAATTTAAATCAACACACTGACCAGTATTTCAATGGGAACTATGCTCCTCTCACTGACCACCAATGAAAGAGGTGCCCCTTCCGGAAGTGCAGTGGGAGCCGGATAAATGGCCTCAGGGGGCCGCATGTGGCCCGCGGGCCGTAGTTTGGGGACCCCTGCTCTACTAGAATGTCCGCGTCACGAGGGCAGGGGTCTTGGTCTGTATAATGTATCTCGGGTACTTAGAACAGTGCCTGGCACATAGCAGGTGCTCATTAAGTGTGGAATGAGTAGGTGGATGGTGGTGATATTAACAAAGGAAGGAAATACAGGAGGAATAGCAAGTTTGAGGGTGAAAATAATGAGTTTTTCTGGATGTGTTGAATTTGAGTGGCCTGTGGGACATTCCAGTGAAAAGGTCTGAGGTGGAAAGTGGAAATTTGGGCCTGACACTCAGGAAAGAAAGCGAGGCTGTAGTAGAGTTTTGGAAATGTTGGAGATGGAAATACAGAGATGACTGGAATCATGGCATGGTTAAGATCCCCCTGAGAAAGTGTGTAGAACAAGAACAAGGTCCAGACTGGAAACTTGGCTGAAGACTCCCACTCGAGGGGGGAAGGAAGGACGCAGGAAGAAGAGCCAAGGGGTGAGGAAAAGATAAAGACCAGACAGAAAAGTAGGAGACAGTGAAGGGTGCTGTGTTACAGACTCTGAGAAGAAGCTTCGAGAAAGGAGTAGGAGGGCGAGTCGCTAACAGAGAATTTGCGTAGAAAGAGGATTCCCAAGGGCCACCTGATCTGGTGGTTGGGCCGTGACCAGTGAGCCAATGAGAAGTAGGGATGGATGCTCACCCCCTTCTCTGGTGACCAACAGAAGGGCTTTCTGACCATTTTCTACTTCCTTTTTTTCCAAATAATAGCAAATGATTCCAAATAACTTTAATTAAATGCAAAACCAAATAGGCACATTCACGCAGTGCTTATGAGTGATGCTTCCTTTTCCAATCTGTAATGTCCTTTCTCAGCAAGGTCACCAATTTAAAACTCAGATTAAAAAATAGAAATGTTCAAGTTCTAATAATATTATTCGCTTTCTCACTTTGCTTCCAGGTGATAGTTTAGGTTATTTCTGTAACTAGTAAGGGTGCTCTAGAGTCAAGACCACATGATTTGGGAACACGTCACCTCAGAGAACTTAAAATTGGGTGCGTTCTTGCCTCTGAGTCTGTGAAAACTTCATGTTTCTTAAATGTCATTTTCTGAACTTTAGCTATGCAAACTTAGAGTGGAACTCCAAAAGGCAATGATTCCTTTTTACAGCCATGATTAGATTTGTCTAAATCACTTGGTCAGCTCAGACAGTTGTATTAAAATCTTTTTTAAAAATGATGGAAACCAGAACGTGCTCTCTAAAGTATACATCCTTTCCCGGTGTTTTGGAAAGCCAATGGCACATAGTTCATACACAAGACTCTCATTCTCAGGATGGTTACATATGGATCCTCAAGGGCTGGCTATGCTTTTTTATATAAACTGTGCCTTCATAGCTCGGCTGTGCGGCCCAGGCCCGGCCCCAGGAAGGTTGCCCGGAGTTGCGGCCCTGCATAGTATTTGATTTATATAGCAAAGTTTTCCTGTTCATATAAATATTTTAAGTTGGAAAAAAGCCTTTTGTTATTTTTCTCCCTGGCTAAGAAATACTTCCATGAACTCTTCCCAAAACAGAGCTGCTCTCTGACTTCAGTAACTCTGCCCCAGGTGACAAGGAAATAGCTTCTTGGCACTGTTGGTTTTCCACAACTATTTTAAAGCCAGCGAGAGGACAGGCAGAGTCAAACCACTTTCAGGTGAATAGGAAAGTTCCTCATTTCCTATAAACTGCTCATCCTTTCTCCTTGCCAGTTCCGGATGTGGGAATTAACAATAGCACTAATAAGGAAGCAAATATATTCAATACAACATTAACCCTGGAGAGTCCAACTTCTTTGAAAGTTTCTAATTCCCTTTCCATCGTGGGCTGGTGCAATTGCTTCTTCTTGGAAGACTTTGATGACTAATTCCAGCCCGTAAGGTGTCTTCCTTTCAGTACAGTTTGTGTGTATTTGTGTGTGTGCATGTGTGTGTGTGTGTGTGACTTGTCTTTTTTCCCTTTACTCTTCTATATTATTTTCCATTTGCTTATTCAGATATTTGCCTCTCATTTATCTACAAAATCCTGCAGAACAAGGATTATATCTTCTTTTGCTTTCCATTTCAAAGCATCTAGCTAGAGATTAGGCATCAAAGAAGTGCTGAATCAGCACTCGTGGATAAATCGATGTTAGGACAAAAGAAGCAAGGATCTGGGATAGTACCCCTTCCCCGTCTAATACATTTTGCTCTGTGACTATCCTAGGCTTCAATGAGGATCCATTAACCCTTTGAAACTGTAACAAAAGTTTAGTGAAACTGTGCTTCTGTGTGTGTAATGTGCACTTCTGGGGAGATAAATTTTTTTTAAGTGAGGGGAGGAGAGATAGACAGATTCCTGCATGTCCCTGATCGGAATCCACCTGGCAAACCCCATCCGGGCCAATGCTTGAATCAACTGAGCTATCCTCAATGCCCAAGGCTGATGCTTAAACCAATCGAGCCACTGGCTGTGAGAAGGGAAGAGAGAGAGAAGGAGGAGAGGGAGGGGAAGAGAAGCAGATGGTCACTTCTCATGTGTGCCCTGGCCAGGGATCAAACCCGGAACATCTGCATGCTGGGCCAATGCTCTATCCACTGAACAAACCAGCCAGGGCTGAGACAAATTCGTTAGTTGTCATCTGATTCAGGGGGTGTCCAAGATCCTCAAAGGCTGGAGGATGAGCTCCCTCCATCCTCTTGGTTATAGAAAACGGGCAGTGCAAGGACTCGGTGCTTATCCAGAACCAGTCAGGGTCTTCCAGACATGAGGAATTTTACCATCCCCTGCCTGGGGATGAGATGGAGGCAGGAAGAAGGGTTCTGAGTTGGCCAGAGATCAAAGGCCAATTTGGCTGTAGACTGTAGGGTTTTACTACATGGGAATCTCCCTTCATGGTGTCAAACACTCACACATTACCCAAACATCCAGTGTACGTGGCATTGGCCTTTGCACTCTTCCCATCCACGAGCTCTTGCCTCTATTGGCTTTTTCAGGCTGTATCCCAGTAACGAATCCTGACAACGATTTCCTTAATATATTCTGGACATTAACTGCTGACGTAGAAACAAATCCTGAGGAAGAAAGGGAGACGAGAAAGACATAAGAACATAAAGACAGAATATAAAACTGGCCCCCACGTGCATAACGGATGATGACAACCGCATGGAGAGCTTCCTCTGTCACTGAAGGAGAAAATAGTTTACTACTCTGAAAACAGAGAGAGGAGTGATTTTTAAGTGCATATTTCAGATAAATTATCTTAGTTCATTAGTACCAATATTTCTAATGCACACTTAGGGCTGGTATGTAAGTCACTTCTCTGCTGACTTCATTAGGAAACCAATTCAGTGTGCAGTTTGAGTGGGATTACAGAGAGAAGTCGAGAGATTTGGGTGGGTTTGAGTGTCCTCTAGCTGCACGAAATAGGGCTCCATGAGCTCAGCTGCACAGGCGGCTTCTGGTTAAGAGATGCAGAGTTGTGTCCTTCCCTGAGTGGCTGGCTCCTAGGAAATGTACGTTGGTGGCTCACTCATTGCCATGGCAACCACTCCAATGCAGAGAGGTACATTTGCTCATTTTAACAATTATTCTATTATTTATATAGAAGTATCTTTGAGAGGATGATACAATTCTGAGGAGGAGCCAGGAAAAGCTATCCCTGAGACAAAAAAGACAATTAAGCACAGGTGCCCCAAATTGGAAATACATGTTTTCTAATCACTAGGGGGCACTATTTCTCCCCACCTAGCCTAGAGGGAAATCTCCAACACCCGACGGGATTTTCTGCTGTTCACGAAATAGGGAAACTGGTAGGTCTCACTTATCATACCCAGTTCTCAGCAATCTTCAAATAATTCTTTTTCTTTGCCAGATTTTTTTATTCTCTTTTTTGATTCAGGGGTTTCTCTCAGCACGTGGTTCGTTATATTTAATAACCCAGCATATGCCACTACCTGCGAAAGTAAGGTGGCTTTTTAAAAACTCACTTGAGAAAAAATCAGTTTGACTCAAAATACTGCAAAATCTAAGCTTAAAATGTAATGAATTTTGTTTCGCACAAATCTAGTGAACTAAGTGAATAAATAAACGAGCAAACACACAAGCAAGCAAGTAAACAAATCTCAAAGCCCTTTAATGTTTACTGTAGGTAATTTGATGTGCTTCTATTTTTTGCTGATTTGATTCCAGGGATTTAGAGCAAAAGATGAAGGATTGAAGGCAATTCCTGTGGAGAAACAGAGTGAGAGAAGGTTCTAATTAAGTGAGCAGAGATATATGGTGAAAGATATTTCTTTACAAGCATTGATTATTACATCATTGTATGTAATATATATAACTGCACATAATAATTTAATGCATATATAAAATATATGGCATATGTTGCATATGAACTAAAGTGGGAAATTGTTTTATTACAGCTTACATAAACAATGGAATACCAGCAGCCATTAAACACCAGTAAGAATAATGATGTGGGTAAAACTTGTTGACATGGAATAATGTCTATGATGTATTGAATTTTTAAAAAGTAAGAAAGGAAGAAAAAAGAGCAGTTTAAAAACAATATGTAGGCCTGACCTGTGGTGGCGCAGTGGATAAAGCGTCGACCTGGAAATGCTGAGGTCGCCGGTTCAAAACCCTGGGCTTGCCTGGTCAAGGCACATATGGGAGTTGATGCTTCCAGCTCCTCCCCCCTTCTCTCTCTGTCTCTTCTCTCTCTCTCTCTCTCTCTCTCTCTGTCTCTCCCTCTCCTCTCTAAAAGGAATAAATAATAAATAAATAAATAAATAAATAAATAAATAAATACAATATGTATTTTCTGAGGAACAGAACAGAGGCAGAGGTGGGATCAAAGGGACCAGAGGGAAAGTGGTCAGAGGGAAAGTGGAAGAGAAGATGGGATCAGAGAAGGGAAAGAGATTAATGAAATTATATATACGCAACACAGCGTTATAGAGAACAGGACAGCAAATCCTGGAGGGAAGGAGGGAAGGCATTGGGGGGAGGGGGCATGGGGGGGGCTAGAGGGAACACAAGTGGGGGAAGATATACTTGGTGGGACACTTGAATCTATGTAAACACAATAAATTAAAATCATTAAAAGAACAATATGTATTTTATAATCAAATTTTGCTTTAAAATCTATTTCTTTATATATCTATATGTCTATACATTTACAGAGAAAAAATTTAGAAGTTGAGTTGCAGAAAGTTTAATAGTCGTTATCTCTGTCGATGGGACTGTGTGCGATTTTTCTTGTTAGGCACTGTTTTGTGTGCAAGGGATAAAATGGCAAATAAGAGAGTTGGCTCCTGTTCTCATGGAACTTGTGTTTTATGAGTGTGTATATCAGTCAGAGTTCCTCAGTTGCAAAGAACAGAAGCCATTTTGCCTAGTCTAGGTGGAAATGTGATTTATTAAAGGATATTGGTCACTGCCCAGAATTGTTAGGAGACCTACAGAAACAGATTCAAGTCTAAGCTTTCATGAGCAAAGGCCCCAAACCAGGTCACAGAACCCATCTGAATAAGGTGGCCACCTTTGCCATCACTGCCACTGCAAACAGGAAATGGAAGGAGCTTGACTTTGCTGCAGCGGCTGCTCCTCCAGCACCAGTGCTAATTTTGCATCAAGAACTTGACTTGTCTTCATTACTCCTGCTACTCTCCAAAGCTGGACCCAGAGGCTGCCACCTGCCCCAGCAGAGATGGAAGCTCCTCGCATAAGCAGAATCTGGTGTGTAGACAGTCAAATGATTGCCAGTGTCTGGGTCACGTGTTTGCATCCCAGCTGTCAAGGGGGCTGGGAATTTGGGTTCTGAATTTATATGAATGACAAATAGGAGATATCTGCACATTGATGAGGCTGAAATGATAATGTGGGAATTTTCCCCATTAAAGAAAGGCTCTTTAAATGATGGTAGCAGCCTGGAATTTGACAAAGGTGCTTGTAGGTCATTAATAATAACCAAAACTTTTGAAATGACATTTAATAGAAACCCAATTCAAACTGAGTTAAGGAAAAGAGGGAATTAGTTGACTCACAAAACTAAAATGTCCAGGTTCATAATGGTTTCTGTTGTGGTTTGCCGAGGGACTCAAACGATGTCATCAGGTATCAATCTCTTTCTTTCTGTCTTGTTAGAGTCCCTTATGTGGTAAACATGATGGCCACTAGGGCTCACACACACCACCTTAAAATCATTAGTAGAAATAAAACATTTCCCAGGGCATGAAGGACTTTGATCCAGTTTGGATCACATACCCATTCTTGAACAAGTCATGTACCAGGGCCCAGGGTCATATGCCCACTCTATGGGCTAGGGATATGTCAGCTCCTCCCAAATATATAGCTCCACAGATAAAAAGCATATTCCAGCTCCATAACTTAGTAGTTGTATCATCTTGGGCAAGTCACTTAATTCTCTGAATCTTGATTTTCTCATCTGTAAAATGGGAGTAATAAGATTGTCTACATCATAGGGTTGTTATAAGGTTTCAGATAATTCTTATTCAGAAAAAAATGCCTGTCATTTTGGGAAGCGTTTGCTATTACAATTATTCTGTTAGTTAGAAGAAAGGAGAAGAAATGAAGGGCAGGTGGAACTCGACTTCACCCTAGATCAAGCAGTGGAAATGTGAGTCCAGAATTTAAAAAGAGGTCTCAGCTAGAGTCTGCTGAATGCAGGAGTTCTCTCAATTACAATGCTCAAGGAAGAGAGTGGAGCCTATGACCTTTCAAGGGAGGAAGTGTTGTGGGGGAGGAAGATGAGTAGGGGTAGAACATAGCTCCATAAGTGGATGGAACTTAAAACACTGATGTTTCCACATTATGCTCCATTCAACAGAAATGCAGTCTCCCTGTGTTAAACATGCTCTTTGTTTTTGTCACATTCCTACCTTGAGTTTACGTTCTTTCTTGAGATTCTTCTGAACTCTCTATATGTTAATAATTTTTAAAAGATAGCAGATCATGTGACCACATTAAAATTAAAGATTTTTGTTCAAATAAAGCAAACTCTAGATACAAAGTTAACATATGGGTAACAGACCAAAAAAACCCACTTGATTGAAACTGACAGGGATTAGTATCCAGACTATAAGGAACTCCTGAAATCGAAAAAAATAAAGGATGTGAATAGAAAATTAGAGTTATCTTTATCCCAGAGAAACCCACAAAGAGATCCAAAATGCAATCTACATAAGAATATTCCTAAAAGTGATGTTATAAATGCACAAATTTACAGGCAACCTAGATATTCAATAGTAGTTATAGATAGTACTAATAAACAAAAGCTTTGAATTACATGTATAAATAGCAACATAAATAGACCCTAAAAAGCATAGCATTGAGGAAAATGTAATAGACAAAATAAAATCTTGAAGTCAATACCTTTTGGTAAATTAGAAATGCAAAATACATAAAATAACACTATAAATTTAGCAAGGATATAAGCACATTTAAAGACACAAATATATTAGAGTGGATAGCTTTGGGGGAAGGGGAGTGGGAGAGAAGAGGATTGAAAAGAAAAATAAATTTAAAAAAGGTCTCCCTTCCTTTATATTATCTACTCCAAGAGAGAGTATATATGAGAATTTGTCAAATCTCAACTAAGGCTGAATGCTTCAGTAAAGCATTACTTTTTTTTTTTTTCCTACAAAATAGTTTCATATGTGTGTGTGAAACCTGGAAATTCTCTCACATCTCACATCCAATTAATTAGTATATCCCTTTGTCTCTTCCTTCAACCTATATTCAGAAATGTACCTACATCTTTCCACCTCCACTACTACCATCTTGTTCTAGTTCATTGCCTCTGTTTAGATCATATCACTGTTCAACTGAAAACGTGCTGATGGTTTTCCACCTGACAGAATAAAACCCTTAAGTCTAGCCTGACCTGTGGTGGCGCAGTAGATAAAGCATCGACCTGGCATGTTGAGGTCGCCAGTTCGAAATGCCGGGCTTGCCCAGTCAAGGCACATACAAGAAGCAACTGCTACCACTAGTTGATGCTTCCTGCCCCACCCCCTTCTCTCTCTGTGTATCCTTTCTCTTAAATCAATCAATAAAATTTTAAAAAGTAAATAAAGTACATATCTACAAGGCTCCACGTGACCTGGCACTGCTCCCACCCCCAGCACACCTCTAAGACCTCAAATCCTTTCCCGGGGCCCTCGCCCTTGCCACTTCCTCTGTCTGGAACCTGAATCCTTGCTCAAGATTTCTCTAACATTGCAAATCCCCTTTCTTTCCTCCCAGCTCTGTCCCTGTTTCATTTTCCTTCATGACATTTATCACCACCAGACAGAGTACTTGTATTCAGATGCACCTAGCCCCCTAGGAAGTAAGTGCTTTGAGGACAGAAATGTCTTTAGATGTCATTCTCAATTTAGAGTGCACTCTATAGATCGTACATAGTTGAGAAAATAAACCAATGAATGAATGAGAGAAACGGGGAAGATGGAGAGACAGAGACAGGCAGACAGAGAAAGAAAGGGAAGAGAGACTTGCTTTCTTTCGGCGCAGCAGAGCTTGAAGTACGAATGATTCTTTTGGACAGATTCCTCACCTTCAGCTGCCCCTCTTGGCTTCCTCCCTGGCTTTCTTTCAGGAGTGGGGGTTCTCCGAGAAGCAGCTAAGAGTTCAGACTTACTGTGACTCTGCTCAGGAAGGGCCACCTCCCTGCGACATGGGAGAACTCCAGTTACTTTCTTATTTTTGCCAATCCTGGGAAGAACTTGTACATCTCAGGAAGCTAAATACTTTTTCAGACAAGTGTAGACAGCTCCAAAAACAGACCTTAAAATATTTTATTTTCTAATTTAAAAACACGTCTATTGCAGAACATCTAGAAAACACAGAGAAGCAAAAAGTAGAAGGTACAGGTATTCAATAGTTTCAGTATCCTGAAGTAACGTCTGATAATATAGTATTTTGATTTTATTTTGCAATGTACACATTCACTGCTACATGTTCACACCTACCTTACAAAAAGGAAAAATGGGATTTTTAAAAAAATGATACTTCATCAGAATAGCATTTTACCTCTGTGGTCTTTTCCCCCCAAAATACATAACTCTAATCATAAGAAAACCATCAATTTTTTGAGGGCCATTCTATAAAATATTTGACCAGTAATGCTCAAAACTTTCAAGATCATCAAAAAGAAGGAATGTTTGAGAAACGGTTACAAGAGGCACCTAATGAGACATAATGACAATGTTATGCGGGATCTGGAGTAGTGTCCTTGAACAAAACAAGGACATTAGGGGGAAACTGAGGAACTCTGAATAAAACATGAATTAGTTAACAATAGTTTATTAATACTAACTCACTTATTGTGGTAAATACACTACTCAAATGTAAGATATAAACAATAGGGTAAACTGTGTGCATATGTGTGTGTGCATGTGTGTGTGTGTGTTGGGCAGGGGAAGTATATGGGAATTCTCGTCTAGACCAGTGATTTTCAACCTTTTTCATCTCATGTCATGCAGATACTAATTACTAAAATTCTGTGGCACATTGAAAAATATATTTTTTGTCAATCTGACTAAAAAAGTAGGTATAATTTTTATTCATTCACACTGTTGTATTGGCTATTGTCATTTTTTTGTTTGTTTTTTGTTTTTGAGAGAGAGAAAGAGAGAGACAGACAGACAGGGAGAGAAAGAGATGAGAAGCGTCAACTCATAGTTGCTTCACTTTAGTTGTTCATTTATTACTTCTCTTGTGTGCCTTGCCAGGGGGCTCCACCTGAGCCAGTGACCCTTTGCTCAAGCCAGCAACCTGGGGCTCAAGCCATCACTGACCTTGCTCAAGCCAACAAATACTCTGTCATGTCTATGATCCCGTGCTCAAGCCAGATAAGCCTGCACTCAAGCCGGTAACCTCGAGGTTTTGAACCTGGGTTCTCTGTGTCCCAGGTAGATGTTCTGTCCACTGTAGCACTGCACCACCGGCTGGTCAGGCAGCTGTTATCATATTTTATTTGAAAATCTAAGGGAAAAGAGGTCAGTGCCCTTGACTAACTAGTCGAGTATTATCTGTTTAAAAAATTCTTGTGATACACTGGTTGGAAATTGCTGCTCTATACTATCCTAGCAATTTTTCCGTAAATTGAAAACTTCTACAATTAAAATTTTATTTTAAAAGTGGCACTTAAAATACCATACCTAAAATATATTAGTGCCCTACATAGGAAACAGAAAAGGATTGCATTTGGAAATATCTCATGTTTAGTGGAAGTTTTCAGCACAATTCAGATGGC